>NW_024881278.1:3570000-4770000 GCF_018691265.1 Tyto alba | reverse complement strand
CTGTCAAGCTCAAACCCGTCCATTTAGGAGAAAATCAGCTTACCAAGCAGTTTCACTACAACAGTGCTGGGAGTCTGCCCTGAAATTCTAAAATCGTGATGACTTATAGACAGCCCTAACTCAGAAAACTGCAACTTCATAATCATATGACTCCAAAAGGCTAATTTACAGGAACAAATGCTACTGTTAATTAGGTTCTTGGATGTGCCAGCCTACACCTTTTCACCAAACAGTTACTAAACCAACAAGGGTTGATACTTATCCAAGAAGTTTGTTTTGCCTTGGTAAATAAAGACATTGTGTTGGACACTGGAAAACACTATGGCTCTACTGCCTCCAGGATAGAGCTGAGATTTTGAACTTGCGCTGCCGTATGCCATGTGGATTTACTAGCTTAGGTGCGTTAGACCAGGGCGAACCTGGTGGAGGTCCTGAAGGCACAGTGTCCAAGATGCAGCTCCTGAGATGGTCTCCCTGGCAGACGAGGCTTCTAGCACAAGGGCAGTACAAGGTGTAGAGAACAGTTATTGTTGCAAAACAAAAATCCTTTTGAAAAGTCAAAATGCCACTAGTTATGCTCCAAAGCACCAATAACAGCTTTAAAAAGAAACAAATCTACAGTTGGCCTGAGCACGAGAACTATGTGATTTTATTTTGGAAGCATATGTATGAAATCTGGCAGAACTACTATACTTTTGCCTACACTTCGTCCACTGTAAGCCAGTATTGTTACAGAAGAGAATCAGTCTCATCTGCCCTCTTATGCCAGCAAAAACACTTGGGAGCTGATCTGGATTTTTTTTTTTTTCCTTTTAAAATTTCGTTTAGCTTCCCAGTCTAATTCTGCATACAAATGCTTGTGCTGACATGGGTGAAAATGAGCAGCCCAAGGGGTGGGTGAAACTCTTTCATTCACGCTGGCTTGGAAAACCATGGCCTCAGTGCAGCTAATCCTGGCACTCCATCATTCCCTAAAGCTGCTCGCTTCCCCACTTCCTCTTCAAACCAGGAGGTTTTAGTTTGATGGCAAGAAAACACAAACACTAGCAAATCTATCAGGGTACGCAGCACAAACAAAGCCTAGTCTCGGAAAAGAGGCAAGCTAAGCAACAAGGACAACTAACTATTGCGTATTAAAACCCAAACTGCCAGGGCGGGCTGTGCGTGCTCCATGTCTTAAACCCTTCAGGTCAAGACTGGATCTGCTTTGGGAACGCGCCCCAATTCCTGGGCTCCTCCTGGGTTGCAGCTGTACCGCCCGGCACAGGGAGATCAAACAGGCTAGGAACATGTCTTCAGGCTACTGCTGACTCTCGTCAGTATTTCTACTGAGCATTTTAGCCAACACAGCTATAAAAAAAGCAGCAATTACTCTACACATTGAGCTCTCCACAGACTTTAGCCCTTACAGCCCCGAACTTCAAACTTTGTCTGGAAAGACAGGAGGATGTTACTCGCACTACAGCAGGAAAAGATCCATTTTAAGGTAAAGGCAGGGAAACCAAACTACGGTGTTTCCCTTCGTATTTCTAAGGCAGGTAGTCCCCTGGCATCTACCTCTAAGCCGGGAACTGCTGGGAGGCAGGGGATAAAGAGGCAGAGCACAGAGGGCAGAGCAGGCCTTTGAGGAAGTGCCGCCGCTGGAGTGACCGCGGGGCGGAGGCTCCCCACACGGGGCCGGGATCGGATCGGCCAGCAGCGATTACAAGCGCTCGAAAATAATTAAAAAACAAAAAACAAACAAAAAAAAAATCTTTGAAATTTTTTTTTTTTTTTTAATAGAATCTGGTTGCCCGGCATTCCTCCCCCGGCCCCTCAGCGGGTGCCTGCGCCGGGCCGGGGGCCACACGCTGCCGCCCCGCCCGGGGCCAACAGCCCTTCCCGCGCTCCGCGCGCGCTCGCTCACTTGCGGTCTCCGGTGGCAGCGCCGTCCCTCGCCCGCCTGCCCGCCCGGCGCCCGCTCCCTTCGCCTTCACCTGGCGTCTGAGGGGAGGGAGGGGAGGGAGGGGAGGGAGGAGCGGCGCCCGGCCCGGCCCGGCCCGGCCCCGCCGCCCGCACCCCCGAGGTGGGCGGCCCTTCCCGCCCCTCCGCCCCGGCGGGCGGGCAGCCTGAGGGGCGGCCGCTGAGGGGTTCCCGGCCGCGCCGTTCCCGGCGGTTCCTCCGCCGCAGGTGAGGCGGGGCCGGGCCTGCTCCCTCCCACCGCCGCTCGGACGGGCGGGGCAGCCGGTGAAAGGGCTCATTCTGGTGGAGGTGGCTGGGCCACAAGCGAGGGCTGCCCTCAACAACGGGGTGGCAAAGCCGTGTCTGAAAAACTGCCGTTATCTCCCTTTCAGGAAACGAGAACCGGTGCGAAGATACCAGAAATACGGTGTAAAAGTTACGCGTTAACTTTAGGTTGAGTTTGAAATATCTGTGAATCTACTTTAAGGCCGATTAGTCTTTGAAAAGGCATCTAGGTAGGTACAAGCCGCTGTAGCACCTGCGGCTGAAAGGGTTCCTCCTCCTGACTGGTGCTGGATGTTGGGTGGGAAACCGATAGAAGTGACGGTGAAACCCCCACTGGAACCACCCTCAGGGGTGCTGTGGCAAGGGGGGCTTGGTGGGGGGCTCCACCTCATCCATGTTTAACTGCAACACCTAACTGAGGCCGTGGAGCCATCTTGGGTGTGCGAGGGGTTGTTGCTTTTAGGCTCCAGTTGTCGGGAGATTTGAGACTAGCCGGAGAAAATAACTTCAGTTCTGAGGGTGCAGGGCCAAAGAATAGAAAGCCATATTTGTGATGTAAGGATGTGTTGTGATGCGGCAGAGTAAAAGTGGGTTGAATTGATTGGAACTGGATAAGTGCTCCTCCAAGAGGCAGATTTGCACGGAAAGCCTTCCTTGCCTTAAATTTTTGACTTGCTTGGTGGTATAGTGACCATCTAAAATACAGTGGGAAAAAACTGAACTCAACAACAGGAGGAAACAGAAATAAAAAAAATAAAAGAAAAAGTTATTTCAGATTAAACTCATACTAGAGGATCCAGGATGTACATCCAGAGGCTGCATAGGTATAAAGGATGTATCTTTGACACTCACTGGGCAATAAACGGTTACTTTCACTAGAATAAAACAGATACGAAGTTGCTGAATCACATACAGAGTCACAGGATATTTGCTTCCTTTATCACTGTCCTGGTCTCAGTCAGTCACTGAGCCGCTCCAGCCACACTCATGCACCAAGATTCTGTAATCATCAGACATCCTTTGAGTCAGGATTGAGAGCCTATGCCTTTCAGGGCTCTTAGTCACCTGAGGGCACAGATAAGCTTTTAATTGTCCCAACCAGGCTCACCTGGGACCAATTCCAGGAGCTCTAGTTAAGCTCAGGCTACAGGTTCAGTCTTTGCTTAGCTGGGGTTGTGGGTGCCCTGGTTGGTAGGAGCACTACTCGGGTGGGTGTCACTCCAGGTGTGGCTCATCCCTTCCTATAGAGTAGTTCTAGATTTGCTACTCCTTAGCAATTCCTTGGCTTTTAGATCTTCACAGGATGGTTTGGCAAGCCACCTATTTGGGTTTGCTTTGGTCTTTTGTGTGGCTTTATTTTTTGTTGGTTTTGTGTTTTGTTTTTTTTTTTTTTGTTTTTTTTTTTTTTTTTAATACAGATGTGTATGCAGATGAGCAAATAACTTCTCATAGAAAAGGCGGGGGGGGTAATATGAAATTCAGGTCTGAGTTACTTTTGATAGTTGGAAAGGCAATTAGAAAAACTTAAAAGTGTTTTTTCTTGGGCCGTAATATTCTGGTGTGTGCTCTTCCTGGCTATGTGAGCTTGTTTTCCTACCTACATGGCTAGGAAACAAAGCTAAGAAGCTTTTCCTAGTGCTCCATTCAGCCTAAGAAGAGACGTGATATAGTGCTCTAGGGAAGCTTGTAAACAGCCAGGTCTGCTGCTGCTCAATTTGGAAACAAATCCTTGTGTTTTGTTGTTCAAGCAAATACAGCATTTCTCCTGCAGGCAAAACTGCAGGCCCTTGCTTAAATCGGGCAAAAAAGATGCTCAGGAAATAACAGATATAAGCAAAGGTAGGTGCTAGGCCAGAGGTATTAATAAATACTGATTTTAATCTCCAGGTTGTGCAAGCACTATTTTTTTTTTTTTTTCTCACTGGTTGCCTGTGAATGACTGTCTTGAGGTAAGAGATTGTAGAGTTTAATATCAACCTTTTTCTGTTGTGCCAGGAGGACTCTGATGCATGTTTCTCGTGGGCTGCTTGGGGACTGCTGGAGAAAACTCTGTCACTCATGTGCCAGATCCCTTTGAGAGGGAAATGCACTCATGGTGTGCTGCAGGAGCTGGATGAAGAGGAAAAGATCTGGAAAAAACCTAGAAGATGAAGTTTGGGTAAGTTCTCTTTGAGTCTAGCATAAACTGTTGCAAGATGTAAGTGCCAGAAAATGGGTAGGTTTTCAGTCAGCATTGATCCGTACCCACAGCATTAAAGGCAGTGATGGTTTACTTCTGAAGAGTTTCTAAGTTAAGGTATGCTTTGGAGGCAGCATGCTCATTTTCAGCTGTCTGATGGGAGGTTGAGGAAATTGGATTTGGAGACCTATAATTGTCTCCTCTCTTGAGATGGTGAGTGGGAAAAACTGTAATTGAGCAACAACTTTCGTCTGCCAGAGTTCCAATGGAAAAGGACAGGAAAGTTCTATTTGCACCTTCTTAATCAGTTTATATGCTAAAACCTTCCTCTAGGCAAGAATGAGGCTTGTTGGATATGGGTAACACATGGCTTCACACTTGGAGTTAGTCAGCCAAGACTCAACATGATCTGTTTAGAGTTTGATTCCTTTTCCTATAGGGTCTCCTAAATGCCTCTAGCTAAGAGTCATTTAACAGACAAATGTATATTTTGAGAGCATGGGAATATAACATGACAAGGAATAATAAATATTCCAATTTTTATAAAAGACGTATTTCTTCTTCCAGTATGCTTTTTATAGCTCCTCTGTATATTTTTTTAGGCCGGTGTTTTAAATTATCACCAAGTGGGCATGTAAGACTGTCTCTATTGTTTCTTCTGTTTATGCTCCTACTAACAAATACAAGGTGTGTGGAGTAAGTGTCTTCTCTTTTCATGGTGTGTTTGTGTGTGTTTGTATTAACTATGATCTTAAATATGGTGGAAAAAATTTGCCCAGTATTAAACTTCAAGTACTGTTGGGGTCACTTCAGTTCATGGATGCATCAGTTCTGCAAATTTGCATTCCAATCCAAGCTTCTTTACTTAGATTCTCTTCACATCCTCCACGTAATAGACATAGTACTTCTCCATTCTCCGTAAGCAGACTTTTCCCCTTGGGGTGTGTGAGGCTGTCAGAGGCGGGTCCAGAACAGACTGCAAGGGGGTGGGGGACAGCATTAACTTGTTGCAAGTGCTGTATTTCCCCCAAGTCTCTCTCTTCAGATGCTTACTCACTTCAGCTTTTCCAAGTAGCTACTCATGAGAATGCCCTCAGTGTAGCCTTTGGGGCGAAAGTTACATAGAGGTGTTTGTAAAGTGCTTACAGATGCCCTTGTAAGTATCTGGCACCTTTGAATTGACTAAAGCCTTGAAGTTAAGAAGCTACTGTCACTGTGCTGAGTATCTTTGGCTTAGATTCCAGGTGAAGACTCTGAAACTGAGAGGAGAACATCAGTGTCATGTCCCCATGTCCTGTAGCTGGTCATCGGAGGCTTGTTCTTTGTGTATTGGAATTAAAACCAAAGAGCACAGATGTAAGAGTGGTGCCCTATTTCCCCATGGAGAATTTGTGTTATTTTTGTAATGTGATTTCTGAAGCTTGCCTTTGAGACACACTAGGCAGGCAGATGGTTTTTGTTGTGCTAAATAAAAATATTTTTTATTTGCTCTACGCAAAGAAGTAATGTGTATACCTCTGGTATCCCTGCCCCATTACTGACAAAAAAAAAGTAAAAATCAGTGCAAACCCTGGAATGAGTACCAGGTAATACTGATAAAGCTGTTGAGGAAAAGCTGATCTTTACCACAGTGGATCTGTAGACCTCCATGTTTAAAATCTACTCTGTCATAAATGGCCAAGATGAGAGGTGGCATTATTTTATCTTTTGGTATCCCTTGGCTATGCTGCTGGTTGATGAAACCAGCTGCTATGCTCTAAATATCTGAAACTCTGGAAAAATTCAGCTCCGAATGTAAGTCCTGTAAGTGGTACTCAGATTAAGAGGAAGAATAAATAAATCCCTCGATCTCACCCTTGATTTAGGAGAGTTCAAGCTTCTATGGCAGATCTGACCTGGGGTTGATGTGACTGGGTTACCCTGGGTGCCGAGCAGCCAGCAGTGATCTGTAATGAATCAAGCTTGCAAAAAGTGTATCTGCCCTCTGGGCACAGGCGCTTCTGAAGGATTTTGTAAGTTGACCCCCCTGTCTCTGGCTGTCTCATGCTTGAAAAGCAACTCGTGATGAAACACTGACATGTCTAGTGCTAAGTCTGAGTCATTTAACAGGGTTGTCAGAAAACCCTTCGATATGAGGAATGGATAAGGGTGAGTGGGAGGGATTTTGTTACACGGAACAGGCCGAGGACAATAATGCCCGAAATGGACCATAACAATGTGTATGTTCCCCAGACAGCTGATTTAACGACTCAGACCTCTGTCATACTGCTTTCAGCTGAAGCAATGGAGGTCTGCAAAGCTTTAGCTGCAATTAGAGCTGCTTTTTCATGATTGAGGATGAACTCATCCTACCATTCAGCCTTTTACCTTCCTTCAGTCCAGGGGTTGCAACACAGAACAAAAAAATGGTTTGGACTGTCTTTTAGGGCCTATTAAAAAAAAATAGTGGCTTGGTTGTCAAATGTGCTAGATGGTGTAAGACTTTCAGAAGTTCTTGGTGTTACTTTTTCTGCGTACCTGTCAAATGCGGGCTACGAAGAGGTGGTATGAAGCGCATGTTGGCCAATTTTGAAAATTCTGCCTTTAAATACATATCTACATGATTAATCAAAAGGAATACCTTTTCCTTCTCCACCTTTAGAGTCCAAACACCTGCTGTGGAGTTGTAAAAGTTATGAGTTAAAAGTTATTATGCCTGACTGTGCACATAAAAGTTACAGGCTACAAGATACAGCATTATGTAAAATGTTGGCCAGTAGATTTAGTCTGCACTCCTATTGTGTTGTTTCTTTTAGATCCCAAGTCAAAGTTTAATGTGTTCATCACAGCTTTGTTGCAGATGTGAGAAAAGAAGTAGCAGTTCTCATTCAGCACAGAGGAAATAGGGAGTGGCTACAGGTCTGTGCAAAGTTACACGCCTTTCAGAGGATGGAACTAAGGCTAAAATCCTGATGTCAACTCTGGAGCTTTAGCTGGAAGGCCACGCATATCGTACTACTTGTGTGTAAAACTAATACTTGAACATCTTTTGTTTGTAACAGCTTCTTGGTAACAGGATGAGTTATTCACAAAAATAAGTGGCTGTATCCTACAGAACTCCGTGTGGGTTTGGTTTACATATGCTGACCTGGAGTCTGCTGCTTACCAAACAAAAAACTGAGCCTCTATTTTCCGCCCTGCAAATTTTGATAGTAGTGTTCGTTTATGTTTAAAAACTTATTCTGAGATCTCAGGGTGAGTAAAACTATACAATATTATCCTGAGGTGTGCTGGACTGTGTCTATTATTAAGGTATTGTATCATGTCTGATGGGGATGTCTTGCAGTTGTACTCTTAACTGTAGGAACAGGTGAAGAAAAAGTCCCAAAGGCAAAAATAGGATTTGGTACTGTTCCTTCCAAAACTGGAATGCAAAAGTCTGGGTTCAAAATAATTGTTTGATTACATGCTCTTATTACAACTGTTTTCCTTAGGGTACTATTTCTCAGTTGGAGTGACATTCTGAGATATTATCTGAAGCTGGATTGGGGCTATTTGGATGGAAGCTTTTAAGATAAATACTCACCTTTGTTTGACCTTTTCAGTTTAAAATTGTTCATGTATTAATAGTACCCTAAGTCATTCTTCATCCTTTTTAGACACTTTAAACATTACAGCTGTACTTACAAGATCTAAATGAAACTGAATGTTATATGTCTGTGCAGATTGACTAAAGACAGTCTTTTGCCCCAAGGAGACTGGAGGTGCAATAGGGGAACCTCTCGGGATACAAGTGGCCTTATTCCATTTGCACGAAAAGAAGAATGGCTGGAGGTTGTGAAATGGTTCAGTTGTAAATCAGGTGTCTCAGAGCCATAGATTGTAGGGGCAGAGCTGTACAGGTGTTCCCCCGCTCCAGTTTGGGATGTCTTGCAGGACCCCCAGCTCTGGATCAGGCTGGTGGGAGCCAAGCGCTGCTGCCTCAGGGCAGGATTTGGGCACGCAGCCCTGAGGCTCGTGGGGGACTGGTGGTGGTATCTGTGGTGGCTTCCAAGGAGCTCCTGCCCTGTGAGATGCTGCTGCCTGTTTCCTGGCCTTTGGGCCACAGCCCTGGAGAGAGCAGAGTTGCAACAACTCTGCCTCTGAGGAGGCCATGTAGGTGTGCTCTCTTGGCTGGATTGGGCTCGTGGGCCTACGTGAGAAGATCTCAAGTGACGAGATCTTCCCTGATCCATAGAACTTGGTGTAGAATGGAAGACTGCATCTCTCTGTGAAGAAATGCATCATTTTCTAAGAAAAGTCTGCTATTGCTTCTGCAGAAGTGGGTTGTGCAACTCTCCTGAATGAATAATTTCTAACAAAAGAAATGCGAGTGCTGTATTGCTAAATCTGGTTTTCCCATCCAAACGTGCAACTTTTTAAATGCTGGACCCAGCCTTTTAAAAATAGAAGCTTTAAGTAAGACTTTCCTGTCTCTATTCCGGTATCTAAATTGGTGTCAGCCTTTTCCAAAGGGCTGAGCAGCACTTGGAGTTCCCCACGAGGGTTGTGACTGACCAGTGAGAGCTTTAGTACAGTTAACACCCTGGAAATTCATGTTGCAGATTCATGTGCCTAAGGGTAGGTTTTTCTCTTGGTTCCCACCCCCAGTCTCTGGCTGGATTGCCAACTGTTACGATTTTATTATGACCCTCATGTTAATTCCTATTTCTCAGAGCCTCACCTCTGGGAGCAAGGCTAGACTTTGAGAACAGTGAAGAAAATTTGAAAATATGGTTCAAGAGTGTTCTAAACCAAATAGCAAATATTATATTGCTTATTTAAAAACCAATTTAAGGAAAAAAAAATATTTCATCAAGGCATGTCTCTCTAAAAAAATAGCAAAGTTTTCAAGCCTTGAAGTACTGCTTTAAATATTGCTTTAAAAAGGAGTCATCTTTGAAGATGACTAAAGCAGCAGTTGTCATAGTAGTGGCATTACTTGCATCTCTCTTGTTTTCTGGCCCTAACCTAATGTTGGGCTTCTTGCCTGTGCTTGCACTTGCAGTTTGACCAGTTGTTATTTTATTCCCTGTGATAGAAAAAAAAAAAAAATGTTTTCTTTGTAAGATCAAGTGAGTGTTGCATACTTGAATTTCTACAAACCGACTGCTATAATATGATGCTTAACTGCATTTTTCAAACTTGGGCCTTGTTCAGTTTTGCTTTGCAGTTAGAGCTGAATGTTGATAAGAGAAACTCCCTAACGGCAAACCATTCTCTTGTACTGACACACATGCACACAAATCTCATTTAATTGTTCATGCCAGCCTGAGTTCAGTTTTTTTTCTCTCTACCTGTAACTGAGTCGCGTCCTTTCTCTCGTGCAGATCTTTCTCCTGCAGAAATAAAAATATTGCAAGATGTGGTAAACAGAAATACCAAGGGAGGCCCGAGTATCCCAGCTCAGTGTCTGGAAATAATTGGCCTTGCAAGCCTTCTCTGAAGCCCAGCTAATCCTGGCATAAAATGGCACCGGCTTTTGTTGTATTACTGGTAGGATACAGACTGACTGTGGGTTAGTCGGAGTCATATGTTCATATCTTGAGGTTTTTACTTATGTCTTCATTGATGACAGGTAGCCATAATAATCATTGCTGTAACATCTCCAAAGCAATTTAACAATAAAAATAATAAATGACAACAATAAGGAAGAGGAGAAAAAAAAAAATGTGCAAGAAGCCTAAAAAGCTCTTCTGTCATGTGAGAAACTTTGGAAGCTGACAAAAACACTGCCTGCCTCGCTGGGCTGTGACCAGTAGATGCCACTGCAGCCTTATTAATAGGGATCACCGCAACATGGCTATAACTGAATGTGGTAACTGCAGCACGGGAAAGGGGACGTTTTATGGCCTTCTCTGTCGCGTTAGCTGATGGTAGCATGTGCCCTGCCGCCTGATGCTGGGGGTGTACAGGATGGACACGGGTTAAAAACTCCTTACATACACGTCTGCATGATTAATTCTTAGGGCAGATGACACACTTCCTATTTAGGACTCTGTGGAAAGCTTGCTTTTGCTGTCTCAGTTTCCTTCTTGCCCTTGCCTTATGGTAGAAGTGAGATATGTGAGGATGTCTCTGCCCCTGCATCAAGGAGTGCAATTTATATTTCTTTTCAGGTTACTACTGTTTTGGGCCCAGCAAGTACTGAAGGCTTCTGCGGTGATAGGTGTGCTTGGAGTTGCGCTCAGGATTTGATAAACACTGGCTGTTGTGTGTTCAGGAAAAACTGCGTGAGCTGTATTGGGCTTTTTAAGTATAAAGGTGATATTTGGAAGAAAAGATCTTCTTTATTACATGTTATTTAATAAAAAAGCATGTTATGATTTTTTTAATATATATATATTTTTTTTTTTTAAAAAAAAAGAAAAGCAAATAGGGGAAGCCATACAGCTGCTTCTGTAGTTCTAATTTTTATGTGTATATCCATATATATTTTTAACTCGCCTGACTGAAGTTTGTTTGGAGTATTATCTATTTAAAAAATACCTTTTAAGCCAAAGTGTAGAACTTGTTGCTCATACAAAACGCATCCCCATAAGAGGCCTTAAATTGCCTGGAGAAGTCTCTGCGGTGAGGGTATCTGGGATCAGAACCAGTGGAGCTGTACTGTACAGATGGCAGGAGCACTGCAGGATGTGGTGGTGTCAGGTCTGTGTCATGCTTTCGTGTGGAATTTAAGGGCAGAATTAGTTGGCTGTCGTATCGATCCCTGTTTGGGGTAATACAAGCTTGCAGATGCTCTTCCAGTCAGTTTGCTTCAGACGGAAAATGCCTCCTTCCTGTTGCGTCTTATCACCTCCGCCGGGCAGGCGTGTGCAGGGCTTGTGTGGCTGCTGGCGGAGGGGCTCTGCTCTGAGCAGCTGTAATGTGTTTGGGCAGACCTCAAGGAGCACGCCATCAGTGGATTTCTCTTTTCTGAGTCTGAGTTCCTCTTACCATGAGCCCTTTTTCTGAAGGGTAAGATGATGTTTGCTGGATCAGTTCTGCAAAACGCATCAACAGTTGCTTAACTTACTGATAAGAATAGTCCTGCTGAAGGACCATTTTGTGCTTTGGTCTGGTATGAACCCTTTGCTGGACCTTCATGGATCAAAACATGAGTGACTTTTACCCTGGCTGACACTGGAAAGGTGGGCTATTGTTCTGGCTAAAGAATACTGCAGTTCAAGCAGTGCAGATCCCTCACGATTTGCTACAGATACATGCTTATCCTAAACCAAATATACTAGTCCCTTCTGAAGCTATTAGGCAAGCCCCCATTATCAAGACTTGAAAGTCTCAAGTCACAAGCTGCACCTTCCCAAAAATTAAATCCCACCCCGGTATTTCAGCTTTAGCAAAATAGCTCTGTTCAGTTTTGTGATTTTATTATTATTATTTATAATATCATTTGTTTTTTATTTGTCATTCTGAGCCCTTATGATGCATGCAAGTCATATTGTCAGTCTTTACTGTACAGCTGAAAGGAAGGGAGATATACCTTGATGAAGTGGAAGGTGAGATTCATGAGTAATTGCATGAATAGAAGAAAGAAATAATCTCAAAAATACAAAATAACTGAAGAACTGGATCAGAAGCTGTGGAAGTCTTTCAAGGATTTGATTAAACTGAACTGGAGTTAGGATCTTCTTTCCTCTAAAAGAAAGCCTATGAATGCATTTAACAAAGAAAGAGTAAAGCAGTTTAAATGGAGCTTCTTTTCTTCATAGATGGATCTTGAAAAGTCCTTTGTATGTGAGTTCTTCTAAACTGATTACACTAATGTGGTTGTTTCTGTTATTTAATTATCTCTGCAATCAATGAGAACAAGTTAATTAAAAGTCTCTTTCTTTTGTTGAAATGTATTAGTTTTTCTTACGCAGAACTTCATGGCTTTTGTTTGCTCCTGTTGTCATAGGCTGTTTTTGTCCAGTGCTGCTGTGCTTTCTATTGCATAACAACTTAATATAGCTAGCTTTATAGCTCTTCCTTTTTATAGGATGGACAAAATTACCTCCAGGGATTTGCAAATGTAGGTCAGTAGTGTAAAAACACAAGTCTTACTCCTATATTAATGTTTGCTCTTAAGTGGCCAATCAGTTTTGCTTCCAGTCCCTTCAGCAGGTTGTATTGCAGGCGCTTTGATGTTAGAAGGCTAAACGTGTGTGCGGGGAAATTGCTGGGCTGTCAAGCACGGTCCCAGTAGCCTGGGTTTGGAAATCATATTTTGTTTATAACCAGAAAGGTTTTGATTTTTAGAAAGCTCTTGGGAAACGAGCTTAACCCTGGGCTACGGTAATGTCAGGACTGAACAGGGCTGGGCATAGTTTGTATTTAGATTGGCGACAGCCAATCCTTTGGAGCTGCATGACTCAGTAGCTGACACACTTCCTTCTGGGTATGAATGCCACAGCACGTTGGTAGGAGGTGCTGCACTGCTCCATGAGTCATTAAATCCAAAGCACTGAATTTTTCTTGGTCATTAAAAGATCACTTGGCTCCCTTAGCAAGAACATGGCTTTGCCTGGCTATTCTGACCAAGCCCTGACTCCAGTAAGCTCCCTTCCCTTGCAGTCCCCTCCCTGGCAGTCTGGTTTCATCATTTGCTCTTTGTGTTCCTGCTAAAGTGCTGCAGGTTCGTGATGTTGGTATAGAAGTGCTGGTCCTTTTTAGTACTGGGGAGACCCACGTGTTTTTATAGCTCTGAAACTACAGAAGGCTAAATAATCAGATAACGTAAACTGGGTAATTTCTTTTGATGGTCAGCACGTGCAGATCAGAGATCTTGTGCCTTCTGTGAGTTGCGCTTCCCTTCTTAAGAAAAATCCTTGGAGTGAAATCCACCGACCAGAAACTCGAGCGTGTCTTGCCTGTTTCAGGAGCAAGGAGGAGCTTCCCCTGCCTCGCAGCAGGCCATGGAGGGGCTTTGAGCTTCGCAGATTCCTGAGTGCCTACTCAATCCTGTGATAGCAGTAGATACGTTTGCCTCCTTGTGTATGTGTTCCACAGAATGACCTCCTCTTTGTGTTCCAGCCAGTGGCAGGTGGTATCCTGCCATGAGAAAGGTGGAATGTTTGTATTCTAGCTGGCACGCTAGCCACGTGGCAAGGCCACTGTGACTTGAGGGTGTTCTAGCAGCTTTGTGCTAAAATGCTATTTATGCTCAACTGCTTTAAGCTTGACTAGAGATGTGAGCGGTCGGTTTATGATATGGAGCAGCTAGCTCTCCTTTCTGACCTACACAGACCAATGGGACTTCCCTAGTTTTAGAAATTGCAGGTTCTGAACTGATGAGGATGGAAGAAGACAACACAGAAATGAAAAATGCGCAGTCATGCTCCCAGGACTCTCTAGATCTGCATCTGCTAAAACTTACCATCTGTGAAGATTCATGGTGGCTTTTGGAGATGTCCTTTCCAATAAGATTAATGTGTTAATCATGAAGCTTTTAAACAAAGTTTCTTACTCACTGCATGTTATAACCTGCCAGCTCTGACCCATGTTTGGTCTGGAATTTTTCTAGGAATATCCAAGTATGAAGGAAATGTCTGTCCTTTAGGCAGAAGTAGAGAGTCCATTTCTAGATAAATATTCCATAGTCTTTACAAGTATCTTATTTTGGTAATACATTTTCAAAGTTACTTTCCCAAAAGCCCTAGTTTTGTGCTTATTGACTTCTTAGCTTATTGAATGACAGTCCATTTTGTCTAGTGTACCAGGTAGGGTTCTTGGTCAAGTTTCCAGCCCAGAGATAAACAGGAACTTTGTTTTAAATCTGCTTTTCCAACTCCAGTTTCAAAACCAAAAACTTAGCTGCAAAGGAGGTGCCTACATGGGAAAAGTAAACTGCAGTGCTTTAGCTGTCTTAATCCTTCGCTAGAATTTCTCTGGAAATTAAGGTGACTGTCATTCCAGTGTTTGAAGTCTTCTAGCATATTGTAATCGTTCTTAACGTGTCTTGATGTTATTCGGTAGCCATCCAGTAATTACATGTTTAATCAGAGCTTTAAAGGCTCAGTTATATTTCTGGGATGAGAGGTTAGCAGTTAATAAGTCTTTGACAGCAACAGGAGTCTTGTCTTAACCCACTTACTAATTCAATACCTGGAAAACTCCTGTAAGGTCTGAGATTCAGTACTGCTTTTAAGTGGATACTTGCAATAATATTTGTAGCTCACACAGTGATACCATGCTGTGCTTGTTCTGACCTCCCTGTAAGGACCTGATCCAAAACCAATTTTGAAATAAGCGGAAAGTCTTCCATTGATGTTGTGCTTTAGAACAGATCCTAGAAGAAACTGCAGAGGAAGCGATAACATAGTGGTGGGTCATGTGTCTTGTGTCTGCAGTACTGGGGAGCTGATGTCATGTTTATTAGAAGCCAAGATCAGAGTTCACAGGCTCAGGAAATGTCTGCAGAGTTTAGGAATGGTTTGTAACCTCTATCCCAATGACAGGTTTATTTGGCACTTTTTGATAAGTGGCCTGTTTGAAATTTCCTCTCCAAGTAAGCAATTTGTAATTCCCACTTGAAAGGGCTACTGTGGGGGATGGTGATGGGGCCATATTTGAAAACCATTTATGGTTACTAACATCCTGGCATCTGTCATCCAGGAGTCCTGTGCCTTTATTGTTTTGATCTGTCCAAAATGACTTCTTTATATAGAAACTGGAAAACTCTCTTTGTGTCCTGAGTGCAGATAAGAATATTTATGGTCCCTTAAAACATAAATAGAATTGGTGGCTAAGCAAAAGGATCATTAGAAATAGTTCCGCTTTTTTCCTGCGATTAAATTTGCTCACTTTATTTTGAGCACCTCGTCTCATATAACTTTACAGTGCTGTTTTCAGTGTTTCTCACCAAAATACCGTCATTGTGACACTTACAAATCTGCCAATTCTGAGCTGTTGCACTGATTCATAATCCTTTTATCGTGAGCCTGACTTCTGCTTTCTTAAGCAACAACGTAGTCATTTTGCAGGTGTTGAAGGTTTCTTCCACTGATGACTTCTATTGGCTACCAAAGAGTTAGAGAAACTCGTCATAGTGGTGGTGTGTCTGCAGCACTCTAGCGATATCAAAGAAACAAAATTTATTGGGAGAGGTAGTGGCTTTTCTTAGACTGACTGGTGTAGATGGAAAGAACAAACAAACTCAGAACCTCAAGGGATCTGACAAAGTGAATCTGAGTTGAAAAGTTTGTTCTTTCTAAATATGTTGGATAATTCTTGTTTACCGTCTTGAATTTCAACGGAATTATCAAGCTCTGTGGGTGGGGAAAAAGGTGTCATTATGTACTTTTGGGACTATGGTTAGATATTAGAACTGTAACAATGCTTTTTTTTTTTTTATGATATTTGAGATTCATGAGTTTTTTTTCAGGTATGATTTTGTGACTGCCCCTTTGAGGCACAGGAGGAGTTGAGGAACATTGGACAGCTGCCTGCCAAGAGTGAAAATAGAGAATTTCTCTTTGGCTGCTTTTTTTCTCTGTTTTCAGAAACAATCTGCTGTGGTAGACCTAAACTTGGGTTTCAGCTAGACTGGTTTTTATTTCGAGAGTTGGAAAAGGTATTTAGGGAAGTGTTACCAAAACATAGGCTCTTCATAGTTGGCACTTAAGGACCTGGAGGAACCCAACAAAGCAGCTGTCAACTCCACCGTGTTTAAAGAGGATTAACAGGAGTTATGTTGTAACTGGAGTTCCTGGGAGCACCCGGGTCAGGTAAGGGCCTGTATTCCTCTCTTGGAACCTGAGTACTCTGAAAATCTAGTCTTTAGTATGTGTGTAACACTTATAAATAAACCCCAGACTCTCGTGCTCTTGAAAGTACCTCAGTTCCTTTTTGTGGCAAGGTCTAATTGGACGAATAATGTCTTCACCCTTCTGATGCTTTCAAAATCTATATAGATGGAAGAGACCTGATTTCCCTGAAGACATGTGGAGGACAAGCAGTAAGGTTGAGAGGAAGATCTGCATTCCATTTCCACGTTGCCGCTCTGTTCACTAGGGCATGAAGTCACAATAGGCTAATCTTGAACCACATTCAAATTTATTTCCTGTTATCAAAGGTTTATGCATTGAATATACCCTGACCTCTGTCCTCATCCGAGGTAAACCAGACAAGAAAATCCAAATGGCGTTTATTGCAGTGTTGATTTTGTTCTATTCTTGGCTTTCTGTTCAGGCCATGTAGTGGCGTATTCATGATGATTTCTCCAGAGTCACAGGGAAGGTCCTGCAATTCAGTGTTACGAGTTGAGTCTGGTTCCTGCCAGCAGAGGACGTTGTTGTTCAATAAATTTGTCTAAGAGGCTGTCTGTCAGCATTTGCTGTGGCTCTTCAGCCTGATGGTTTATAGAGTTTTGGACAGTTTGTTACACTTAAGAAAGAGTCTCTTTTTGTAGAAGAATGAAAACTTCAGAGACTTCAGAAAGCAAATTGCAATTGAACTATCTCCCAGGTCCTGGAAGCAGAGTGTTTTTTGTCATGCCAGTTTTCAGCCCATAAAGCACTGCTTATAGAAATGCTGTTAATTAGCGCCAGTACTGCAAAGACTGTGTGTCGGATAAGCAATCGGCAGGAGGAATTGAAATCGGTGGAAACGTTATGCATCTGTTAGTGAAACTTTCACTTGCATGTGAGGGATAAGTGGGTGTCATGGCAGAAGTGGAAATTAAGGAGGAATTTAAAATTGATGGTTTTGAGAAAAGTGAATTTGTCACGTGTTTTCTATGAGGGTACCTCTCGATGGCAGCAGTGGGCTAATTCAGTTCAGGGGGGGAAAAATTGTGTTTGTTCAACCATTCCCTGATATCTGATGTAGAGGTGGGAGCTGAGGAACAATTGAAAAAAATCAGCCTATTTATATAAAGGAGTCTTCATTGGGCCAATAAGAGATGTGGGAGTTCCTGCAGACATGGATCAGCCTTGAGTCATATACGCTACAGGGTAGGTGCTCTGAGGTGTTGGTGAACCTGGAAAGAAGTCCTTGTTTATGTGCTGTTAGCGGTGCTCTGAACTGAGAGCATCCATCCAGTCACGTGACTTCTGGAGGAGGTGGACCCCATAGTTTAGAGGACTTTTTGAAGGGCATAAATGTCTTGTCAAAACCAAACAAGCCAACCCCAAAAATCCCACTCTTCTCAGAGGGTAAAAATAGAGATTTAGAATTTTTTTTTTTTCTTAAGAATTCATGTCAATTTTGTTAAATAAAAGTAATGGGGAAGGTAAATACTTGATGCTTTAAAAATATTTTTATTCACTGTAGTAGAACATTTATTTAATTTACTGTTAAGTTTTAAAGTTAAGATGGGAGGGAAGGTTTTAAGCTGACTTCAGTCAAAATGTTTTTTGACTTCTGAGACTGTTGGGCCAACAGGGAGGATTCAGCTCTTTGATAGTGAGCCAATGAACATATTCTTTGTCCTGTATCTCCTTCAGCACTTCTGATGCCTTCTGTTGTCCATTACTTTGTTTCTGATGAATACTTGAAGGAAAATGCCCTGATGCCACTGCAAACCCCAAACTGTGGTCTCCTATCCCAAGCATGCAAACAGAGCAATACTGTTCCCTTCTCTTGTGCATTAGGAAAGTTCTGCCTCAACACTGTTAAAAAGGATTACAGCAGGACTGGGATGTGCTTGACAGGCCTTGCTTTATCAGCTTCAGTTGCACCGTATTTATATTAGCTGAGGATGTGGCTTTGGGTTTTGATTTCAGTTGTTGGTTAAGTCAGGAAACCCAAGTTTCTCAGCTGTGATGCCATTTTTTTTTTTTTTATTTGAATGGAATCTGCTTTTAAATACGAGTATAACTGACTGAATGTTGCTCTTCTGATGGATTAGTTCACTTTTGGGATTTCGTGTGGCCAGATGCCTCCTAAATGCTGCCAAAGCTGAATTTTTTTTTTTTTTTTAATCCTTTTTTTTTGAAGAAGTAATAGTTGATCTCTGCAGAATGACGGGTGAATTCCTCAGGGGAAATTGGTCTTCCCCCTACCCTGCCAAGCATGGAGGCAGGCACACTGGGGCTGACTGTTGTATAGACTGGTAGCACTGGTATCAGGGGCACTGGCAGCTTGCAGTAATTTAGGGCTTGGCCTCAAAAGTATATCTAGACCAAGTGTTGGAGATAGGTCTTTAGGCAGAAAAACATAATGGCTAAAAAGAATGAATCTTTATCTCCTTTCACAGGGGAAAAGACAGTCACAGGCTTAGAAGGAGAGATGTGGTGAGCTCTGTGCTTTGTAACTTCCCTTCCCCGCCCCCAAAGTTCAAGAGGTCTGCAAAACCTCAGGTTCCACAAAATATGACCATCCTTAATTATAAGGTTTAAATATTAATATTACATATAGCAATATGAAGTGTGAGGAGGAAGCAGTATCCACTTTGCTGAACACCCCTTTTTCAATAAAAATAGCAGAATCAAAGTTTATATGAGGAAATGTGAAAGTCCCATGAGTCTTAGCGTCCTCTGAAGTAATTTCTTCTACCACTAGTTACAGTCAGCTTCCCATTTATTCAGAAATACTGTAACATCTCTGGGATAGAAAGACATGCTAATATGTGTGGCCTCCTCAGCTGAACCCCAGGGCCTGGCAGCTGGGGAAAAACGGACGTGCTCTCTAGTATGTTTTTTTTTCAGGTTTTCTTTTAACAATTCCGCAAACCTGGTGATGCCCAAAGAAGAAAGAGGGCAGCCTAGACTGCTTAAACCAAAGAGTTGGTGGTGGCTGTTGTGCTGGTTTTAGGGTGGAAGCTCTTTTAGGCTTTGGGACCTCTTGTGTTCTACAGGTAGCAGGGCTCATCTGGCACCTCTCTTGGGCAGAGCCCCAGTTAAAGTCAGGATGTCTCCGCTGATTAGGGACAAGTTTTGAGAGCTTGAAATGGATGTTATAGTTCAGTGATGGAGTAGAATTAAAACTCCTAAGGTTGATTTACTTAATGAACTCGATGGTGTTACAGAAACTGGGTCATGTCCATCCTTGCATGTTTAAGAAGGGAGGACACAAAACAGTTTTGAAATCCAAGTGTCCTTGAGCTTTCCTGGCTGAGTGGTTTAATGAGCAGCCAAAGGCACAGGCTGGGTCTCTCTTTCAGCACTGGTTGGAAGTGGCAAGTTGCAGATGAGACACATTTCTTGTAAGGGGTGATGGTATTGGGGTGTTCTCCTTGTTCACTGGAAAAGGGATAGGAGGCATGTTGGTACCTGATATAGCTTAAGAGACTGGTTTATATGTGACCGATAGGTACTTATGCCCTTGATTAAGCAAATACCAACTACATTACATTTTGGATGCATAAAACCAGCTGACTATGTGGTTATGTTGGAGGAGGCAGGAAAAATATTCACCCCTTTCCCTATTCCTAAAGCTGAGTCTTTACTTCAGGGTAATGGCCCATAATTGAAACATTTGTTTACTTAATCATTTTATTTAGCTTTGTCTTGCAGGCCTGTCTAGTCTCTTTCTTTCTGTGAGAGACTGGCTCATCTGGCCCCTCTGTCCTGCTCTCCCGTCATACTACTGACAGCACATATATTTTAAGCGTCTCAGCTTTCCTCTGAATTCCCCGGCTGCTTCTGCTTCCAACCATCCACATCTGGCATTTGTTAGTGACAATCTGTGGCATCGCCGATCCCCGGCTGTCCACGGACTCAGTCCTGTGCTATGGCCGAGCCCCGTTGGGTGATTTGGCATGTAGGACACGTCCCTCTCATGATCTGAGGTGGGGGATCCCAATGCGAAAAGCACGAAATCCCCTTCTTGTGTCTTAAACCAATTTTTACTTGAGCGATAAGATAAACCAGCCAAATGAAAGCTTTAAAATAACGTTCTCGGTGTTTGAATTTTTTCTCATAGATTAGAATTTTTGAAGCTGGGGCCTTAGAATGGCAGATGGAAAAACTTTCAGTGGGTCCTAACCTGGGTGATTTGTTTTCAAAAACAAAGGATAATTAGTAACTCCCATTGGTTCAGTGAAGGTTATGGAGGACTCTTTGCTGTTGAGATTTTGGGCTGGGTTTTGTCCCCAGTTCATCACAGTCTAAGTACACGCTGATCGTGTGAGTACTGCTGTGTGATAGTCAAATGCAAGTTAAGAAGGTGTTGCGTTTTAATGTTAAGCTTCAGTTTTTCAAGTGGTGGTCTGTCTCTGCATTATGTACGGATGATTTTTTGTACACTTGTGTGCTGATTGTGCGTGGGGGGATTAAATTTTGGAGTTACTAAATTGCTCATGCAGGCAAGTAGCTTTTGCATGCTCACGTACCGGCACTGTCAGTGTGCAAAAGCAATAGACAAAGATGACTTTGCACAACTTCAGGGGTCTTCCGTTGAAAATCAGCCCCTTTGTGTGAGCTATTTCAGAATTCGCTTTGGGAAATGACTTGAAGTAGCTTCATCTTCAGTATTGCTAAACCTCAGTCTTCTGAGGACAGCCTCTTCTGTCTGATGTGATTGTCTTTTCCTTTTATTTATACGGCAAGGTTAACATATTTGCTCTTGTTCTTTAATATAGAACAACAGAATTGTTTTGGTATTAGTGCATATGTGTAGTTAAAAATGTATGTCTGCATATAATGTGGATGTGTGTGTATGTATGTGTCAGTTTTTAGAAGATTATTGGAAGCAGCTGTGGGTGGAAGAGAAACAAAGCCATGGGTCTGCGAGCCAAACAATTAACATAGGAGTGGAATACTGTAGTTACATCAGTCTTTCTTTAAAAAGCCAGAATTTCTCCCTTATTCCCAAACGTACATTATTAATTCTCTTGGCATGTAACATAGCAAAATGACTGCGTTTATGAACTTGACTACTTCTTTTAACAAGTTCCAATAACTGCTTCCTAAACCTTGTGTTTTTATATCAATTACATACAGTAAGCATTGAAATCAACCAAAGAGAACTGCTGAGGCCAAGAAGGGTTATTTATGTTAAATGAGGATTGCCAACTGCCAAAAGTAAAATGTGGATATAATTTTATAACACCATTTTATAATTAAAGTCATAAGTGAGGTTTCCTGCTATTGTTTAAAAATGTGTCACGATAAATTTAAATCAAGGATGAAGGCACAGAATGGGCTACTAAAGAACATATCAGTACAACAAAGATGGTACGGCGAACATGTCTGTTGCAAAAGAAAAACATGTGCTAACAATTTCAGTGAAATAATTATATTTATTGCATATAGATTCTGTTTTAGGAACTATAACCACTTAGAAACTGTTTTTATTCATGTCATATTGAGGTTAATTTGTTGTTACTGTATGTCTATAGATAGATTTTACTGTCAGAGAAATTTTATATGTTGGTTTAATGATAAGGCACTCTTCTAGCCAGACCAGATTTTTTAAAAGGCCAAGAAATCCCGAAAAAGTTAATAATTTTGGCTAATATTTATGTGTCCACAGCGTCTTGGAGTTAATATTGTATCAGTAAAGAAAACAAAACTTTGGCAAGTACGTACTGGCCAGAATCAAAAAAATATTTAAGCACATGCTTAATTTTAACAATTTCAGTGGGATGTTGATTTTAATAGGAGTTAAGCATATGGCTAAGGACTTTTATAGGGATTCTTTTTTCACTCATGGCTTAAATTTGAAGAAGAAATAACTTCAATTTGTCAAATTTAACAGGAATAATAATAGCCCTTTGTTTTAATTTACTCATCGTCTGAATATATAATTTTGCTACTGTACCGTCAAAGCCACTTGCTTCAGAAGATTTTAGGGCTGACCCATTATGGCTTATTGGTGGTTGATAATGCTACCCCTTTCCCAGAAAGAAGTGGCTTAGTTCACATGCGTTCGTAAGGGTTAATCACTAGAACATTCCTGACTTTGGTAAGTCATGTTCATGGAATAGGTAAGTAATTTCCAATGTATCATTTCATACATTGCTTTGCTAATATAACCCATGTGTTTCATATCAGCACCGAAAGGACATTAATCAGTACACACCACTTCTGCCAGACATATTCTGTGCATAGTCCCTGGTTACATCTCAAATGTCAATATGTGGAAAAAGATGAATAATAAAATGCAATAGATATCATTTGTTACACATGCCATTTGTAAGTTCCTTGTAAAATAGATCCCATAGAAAGAGCTGATGGTAATACAACATTAAAGTTATACAGTTAAGCCCTCAGAGGTAAGAAATGCCGCGGTCAGGCGTATAGTCGTAATTCTGCTGCCTTGTGCACATGCATTATTATCATACAGACTTTAACTGTAGGATCATAGGTTATTTCTCCAGTGACACAATATTTTTTCCAAACTGAAAAAAGCTTGGAAGCTGCGCAGTGCAGGAGCCATTGATGTCCCTACGAATTCTACCTCACGCCTAGAAAATTTCAGCCAAAATGGGTGTGTGTTTAAGTTATTTGTGACTTCTGAAAATAGGGATGCTGGAATGGAAGCGACTGTATAACCCTAGCATAAGAGGTCACTGCAGCCACTGGTCTAATAAATGCTGAAAAACGTTCTCATTAGTGACACTAATTCCAACTAAATTCACTAGTCGTTTGAGGCAGAATTCTTTAAAGTCTGATTTTCCCCCTCCTTGTCCCTGGGGGAAGAGGGGAAGACATGGTGCAAGGAAGAGATTGCGAGGCAAGGAAAAATGAAATGGCATGTCAGGAACAAGGAGGGGCAAGAGAAGGTGCTGGAACAGAAGGGAGGTTCTAGGGGCTGGAGGGTATACCCGTAATCAAGTAAATAATTAGCCTAAACCACCGTGAGATGTTCTAGAAATCTGTGACAAGTGATTTTACAGTCCCTCCAAGTAACTATTATTTAACTCTGTAAAATCTTTTTGAACTCTCAGCTGAATTTCTCTTGTTTTTAAAATGTAGCCCTTTATTCCTCTCCTGTCCATGGGGTGAGGAGAGAACAAATAATTGACTCCCCCCCCCCCCCCCCCCCCAATTTGGTGTCCTGCAAGATGTCCCCTTCTTCTCCCTCTCCCTACTCTCTAAATCTTCTGATTGGCTGAAATGTGCTATTATTCCCATTGATTTACTGTTTTCCAAAGGTGCCTAATGGGTCTCTGAACTTTTTTTCTGCTGGATTCTCCAGCTGACTAATGTAACTTTAAATTCTGATTTTGTCCTCCGAAGTACTTGCACTCTCTCCTGTCTTGGTATCATCCAGGCTTCTGTGTTTTTTTTGGTGTTTTTTTTTTTTTTTTTGATTAAAAAAAGCCTCTCAAATGCACTTTAAAGACTTCCGAATACTGTTGCGCCATGATAGATGTGTGTAGGATGAAGACCCTAGTGAATACATTCTCTCAGTCTCCCAGTGAATGGTTAACAATGACTTGTTGAATGCAACTTTTCAACCACTTGTTTTGCTACTTTATAATCATTTCACAAAGACCGTGTTTTTCCTTGTTTTCTTAGAGGAGCTGCATTGTGAGGGCTATACTCAAAGCGTTGCTTGCATCTGTATAATCTCTTTATGTACTGTAGGCCAATTATCTTGTAAAGGGTGAAATTTTCGTTTGTCCTGTTGCATGTATACAGGGTATTTCTTACTGTCGTATTTGTATGGTAGGGGTTATAATCAGATATATAGACTGGGCGTAATGTTCCCAAACTGTTCCCTATCTCTTAAAAATCAGTAAAATTATGCTTTTTGGTCTCCTGGAGTTCCATGCTTGTCTTCAGTGAGCACTTTACAGATAACAAGGAATGGCTCAGGGTCCTTCATTTAGCTTCTTAAATGCTCTGAAGTTACCATGTCTGCCTGATCTGGATATAGTTAACTATTCCAAATATATTTTAACATATTTTTTTTTTTTCCATAGTCTGGACTGTGCACTTACTGTGTTGCTATTAACTTCAGCTTTAAGTATCTGATCTCAATTAACCTCCTTTAAAAACTGAAGCAGGAAAGGCCATGTTTAAGCCTTCTAGATGTTATCGATAATCAGGAAAAGCATCACAGATGCCCCCTCCTACTAAGCAGCTTACTATCAATAGCCTGAGAAGGCAAACATGGAAATGTCTTGGACCATTTAGGAAAAAAGACTGCTACTGTGGTGGTGGTGGGGGTTACGCCGCCAGAAAGCTCAAATATTTGTGGATCACTCAATGTGAGAGCAGATGACTGAGCTGAAATCACAGCCTCCCGCGTTTAACAGCAGCAGGAAGCATTTTGTTGTGCTACTTCCCTGGGTGCTCTCTAATGACAAAAAAATTGCACATTTCTGTCTGGTGAAATTCAGTCAGAATCCTTGGTAGCTGGACAGAAATCAGGCTAGACATAGCTGCTTAACATGGTTTGCATTACATACTAGCTGCAGATATTGCCTTGAGGAGAGTATGCACACGGAATATTTTGTCTTAATTGACTCCAGTCTGTGTCACCGAGAGGTTTCTAATCTTTGTCCTCTAAGTTAATATGTTAAAAAGAACATAAGGCTTCCCTCTCTCATGTATCTTTTCTTATATAGATACAGAAGAATTTTGAGAAACCAGTAGAGAAAATGCAGATTACAGTGCTTAAACTGAAGTAAAAGGGAGTGTAAGATCAGTCCAGAGTTAGATAGTGAAGGGGAACTGGAATTTGGTGGAGCTGCTGCTTCTGTAACCAAAAGGATAAATGCAGTTGCTGTTAGGAGCTGCAACAAATTTGTATTTGCAGACCAGGCAGTTGTGACTGAGTAGCAGATCTTCAGCAGGTCTGCTGCTAAACAGATGTCTCCAAGCTCTGTGGTGGAAGAATCTACATGTAAATTCTTCAGTTCAATTAGAAAGAAAAATGATTGTCCCTTCTTTGCTTGGAGATAACTGCTATATGCTGATGTGTATTCTGGGTTTCAAAATGAACATAAAACTATTATCACTGCTTATGCTTAGCATCCTCTGGCATGGAGCACAGGGATAAACTAAAACCTGGCTTCAAATTGGTCAAGCCTCCAACTTCACCCAAAATGCCTGTGTTGATGAGCGACCAGTAGTTTTGATAGCATTGGTGAGACTTGTTGTGAATTTTATACCTTCTTGGTAAGGCACATGAAGTATTCATGTTCCCAGTCCCTGTTACAGCTAAACACCAGAAAGTCTTTAAAGCTTCTATCTTTACATGACTTCCCTGAGTTAGGAGTTCTCAGTTGCTTGGAAAATGAGGAGATAGAGCACAGAGAAACTAACTTGTGTAGGAGCAGTGACGGAGCAATACACTGATCCTGGATTTCAGCAGCTGAATTGTTTTCTGTAGCTTTTAATCTTTAAAAAAAAAAACCCAAGTGAGTTTAAAAGCCACTTCAGGAGTATGCCAGAGAATACATGGCAATTCAGAGCCCCCTCTCTCTGTCTAGAAATCCTGGATCTAAGTGCATTGTTAGTATTGATGAATCAGTATTTTACAATAAAACCCCGTTTAAAAAGAAAGGAAAAAAAAAAAAAAAGTCTAGTTCTTATTTGTTACAAGAGATTGATGTTGCTCTGAACAGTACTTATCTTGTTCTCTGACTGGTCCTTGGAGCTCTGGCCTACAAGATGGTGAAAAACTTCTGGTTTCCCTGGGCCTGCTGTATATTCTAATACGGTTGTCATAGCTTTCCTCAACAGCTTGTACAGCTCTCCCATGGGTCTTGTGCATCATGAGATTGGTGGCAAAATTGTAGGTGATGTGGAGCTAGAATTCGGAAAAGCATTCTCAAAAAGCTCCTATGAAACTTGCCTGGTTTCATGGTTCATTAGAAACTTTAAACTCCCGCCATGCATGTTGAAAGATTTGCTTAAGTCAATGAAGTCTTTCGAGTGAACCTCATCAGGCAAAATTGGTGGTTCCACTGAGAATCCAGAAGAATATTACCAGTTTCAAACAGCTTTTGCTCTGAGATTGCTTTGATTCATTTGGAGCCGACACAGTAGAGCTGTGGAGCAACTTGAGACAAAATACTTAAATGATCTACAAAGCAAAACCACAAAGTTTTGTGAAGTTATCATTAGAGCTGTGTTGAAAACTAGATGGTTTTTTGAAATGAGAGGGGAAATATGAAACTAAGGTCTGCAAAATTGCCTTACTATGATTGCTATGGTAAGAAGCTTAAACCCTGGAAACTTCACCAACTGTTAAGCTTCATCAGAGAACTCAGACTAACCATCATTACTACAGCAACATGTACAACTTCCCAGCCAAAGTCCTCTTTGCTGAGCTGGACCCTGTGTGAAGAAGTCCACAATAGATTAGTCCTCATCTCGGAAGGCTGAACAGGCACACGAGGGCTTTTCAAGTCAGCTTGAGGGAGCTTTGTTACCCAAACTTTATTGTAACTCATTCCTGATTTTCAGCTGCTTTGAAAATCTTAGCTGCAGGACTCTGCTAACATCCAACAGATAAAAATGAGAGAAGGTGGTCTGAGAAAATGGGGGATCAAAATGTACTTTATCTACAAATGGATGTCCTTGGGCATTTGGTTTAGATCCTACCTCCCAAGTTGTGCCTGCAGTACTCTTAATGCTGTATTTTCATTATATTTTAGTGACAGCCTCCTGAAAGTTTTCCATAGATGCTAACACTGGTACGTCTATATTATTTTGATTTTACTAACCTCAAAAGCCTGTTTCGGTGCCCATGTGATCCCACTGAGCAGGCTTGCCTGACCAGATGTCCACAGTGAACCACACTTGAAGATTTTTGAGCTGCCTGTGCCCTTTTCCTCAGGAGGAGACAGGGGTACGGATTGAGAGCTTTCATCAAACCAGGGACAGCTGCCTATGGAGGAGTACTGGGATGTGAGGCAACTGAATTACAACACCTGTAACACTGGAGTGGCATTTTCAAATGGGTTTACGGCTGGTTTGGATTTTTTTTTCCCCCCTCCTTTTGTCTTTTCTGTGGAGAAAGTCTTTCAGCTTGCTGTTCCTCAACAGGCACATTTGGAAAACTATTTTACTGTGGGAGTGATTCTTACTCACAAGACTGGCAGCTTGCTTCAGTTTGTTTCCTTTTTTTCTCAAAATTGTCTGGTGTCACCCCTTTCCTTGAATGCCTGAAACCAAGAAGATATGCTTTTGAAAGTTCCTGCTGTTTTCTGTCTTTGTAAAGGAAACCGGGAAAGGGGAAACAACACCACTTAGGATCCCATTTAGAATCTGGATCCCACAGGATTTAACTCTCATCTGGCCAATTTCTCCCTTGAATTATTACCTACCACCCAGGGAAGTAAATCAAGGCATATCTTGGCTCAGCATACCTTGCTATATGCTCAGAGTACTCTGTTTCCACCATCGTTAGGCATGGCAGAAGCACAACTTCTAAATATAAAGCCCTTTCTGATATCACTAGAGCAAGGGGAGCAGAGCCTTAAAATCCGTATTAAATGAACCTAATTTCCTCTGAGATGTTAACGTGCTGCACTGATTTCAAGTTAATCAAAACAGATGTTTTCTAAATGCATCAAACAGGATGTAGAAAATTTGACTATTTAATGCAGATTCAAAGGCAAATTCCTTATAACCACCACGGAAACCATGGCTGTTTGCTAAGTACTGGGAATTGATGCTGTGCTTTTTAAGTGCCACTTGCTGACTTTTGCACACTGTTGCCTACATACTGCGGACTTATTTAAAGCTTAGTTATACAGAGGCACTGAAGATAGTTGGCCAAACCTTGTTCTTGGGGACATAATATATCCTGCCAATTTCTTAAAGGGATGCAGGATCAGATCTAGTTCCTGTGTAGGAGCAAGACCCTTTTACCTATATTATGTTCTATTCTGGAAGCTTTGCTATTAAATTTGGACATTTTGCACAACAATGATACAAATGGAATTAAACTGAGGAGTTCATGTCAGTACTGGATTTTTTTTTAACTGAAGGTTCTTTGGATCTGTATTTGATCAGAGCCATTTCTGCCTCTTAAATTCAGTACTACACAAAACCAAAAAAAACAGTTGTCTCATTCCTTCTGATTAAAGAACAGAGGTAAAAGCAAGTCTTTTTAGTCCACAGCGTCTGTTTGTATGTGTGCCTGCCATTGAAGCAGGTAAGTCCACTTCATGCAGTAACATTTAAGTTGGGGATTAATCAGTCTGAATCCCCCACTTAAAGTTTCTTCTGTATGTACTAAGGAACCAGGTAGAGAACAATCTTAACCAGACAAACAGTCATGGTACTTCAGCATATATTACATCTGGTCTGCAGTTTTGCATTTTTGTTGATCTTTTTTGCAGTTTAATAATTCTGACATGACCTAATTGAGTAGAATTTGATCTCTATCAGCACTTTTAAAAAGAGCCAAGGAAAAATGAGAAGTTTTGGGAATTCTGGTTTCGAGAATGGAGGCTCCACAACCTCTGTGGACAACCTGTTCCAGTGCTTGACAACTCTCAGTAAAAAAAAGTGGTTTTCCTATGGTCAGATGAAGTTTCCTGTATTTCAGTTTGTGCCTGTTGTCTCTTCTTCTCTTACTGGGCACCAGCCTGAATAGTCCGGCTCCCTCTTCTTCATTCTCTACCATCAGGTATTTATGCCAGGTGATAAGATTTCCTGAGCCCTCTATTTTCTAGGCTGAACAGTCCTACTTCTCTCCGTCTCTCCTCATGTGAAAGATACTCCAGTCCCTTAATTATCTTTGTGGTGCTTCATTGGACTCGCATCAGTAAACCTGTGTTTTTTGTGTACTGAGGAGCCCAGACCTGGCCTTGCCAGTGCTGAGTAGAAAGGAAATGTTCCTGATGATGTTTTTATACTCTCTTTCTTCCGTTACAGTTAAGTTCTTCTGTTCCAAGTCTTCTCTTGTATGGATCTGATATTCTTCACTTTCTGTTCTAAGCTGCATTGCTTTGGGGACACCATTAAAAGCTTGGCACTGCTGAAGCAGGCTTTTCTTTTTCTTCCCGCCCACCCCACCCCCCCCCCCCTTTTTTTTTTTTTTTTAAGACAGGCCAAATTGTAGGAGTTTTTGGAAGGACAGACTATGAAAGGTGATAGGTTTTCCTATTACTGTTCTACCAAATGTCGCTCTAAGTAGCGTGACATTATTCAATGTTTATTTATATCTGTGTAGAATTTCCTTTAGTTAAGATAAATGGAGAAAACTTCTTATTGGCCATGGAATCCCTTTAATCTGTGTAGAAGGACTTTTGCATTGGCACAAGAGGGATTCAGGTCAGTTTTTTACAGTGTACAGATACAGTATAATCAAGCATAGCTAGTGAGCTTCTGTAAAGTAGCTATTAAAATCCCCTCCAATGGATTTAACATTTCTTCAGTGACTATAGTATATTGTGGCAGCTGCAGGCTTTTCAGACTTCTCAGGACTATGTTGTTTGCAGTGTTTTATGTTCCACATGATTGAGAACTCTTTAAATTCATGGCACTGAGGCTGTGGCGAACTTGGTGTCTCGGAGCTTTGTCGATAGGTGTGTAGTCTGGAAGTTTGTACAAGACCCTGGGTCCTGCTTCCCCACAGGTACGTAGGAGCTCGTCCTGCTGATGTCAGTGGCAGTTTCTCACCTAAATAATTCTGAAGACGTGGGCTGAAGTCTCCTCAGAGCTGTACGTATGACGTATGAACTCTGTCCAGTCCAGGTATAAATGGGAAGTGATGTTCTGAGGCACTACACTCTACACTGTGCCTACCTGTTGAATGTCTATTCCTGCACTTGCGTGTGCTTGAATGATAGAGCAGTTTAGGTTGGAAGGGATCTCTGGAGGTCATCTAGTCCAACCTTTAGCCTCATCTTTGTAGAGGAAGGAAAATCACTTGTTTAAACTTTCAGTGATAACCACTTGCAGTTGTTTAACTATACATGCCTCTGGGCACCTGTATTTAAATGCTTATATGTGCACACTTGCTGTATCAGTTCCTTAATGGCAAATTAAGGACTAAATGAATGGATTCCAAACCAAACACAAAACAGACCAGACACAGATACAACCAACCATCTACAATGCCTGTATAATCCAGACCACATTTATGAATAAATGGATATGTTCTCTTTGGTGATTTTGATAATATGTTGTACTGAGTAGCAAATTCTAATTACGGTTCTTTGATACTCTGTTAGCTGGGGGAGAAAAGCAACCTTCCCCTTGTATTTTTGCATGTTTTGTTTTCTGGTTTGTAGTTCCTAATCCAAAAGGAGTCTCTGTTTTCTTTGTGGAATCATCTGTGTTTTGTGAATTTGCGGTTAGGAAAATTGAAATGCGTTCAAGGAACAGTCATATATTTGACTGGGCAGTTCAAAATAAACACAAAGCAGCTTTACTTTTGGATTTTTTTTATTATTATTTTTATTTTTTAAAATTCTGTGCAAATGGCTAAGAAGCTGTGAACCTAGTGAGAGTTTATACAGTAATGACTGACCAGCAGACTAGAGGCCAGGAAATTGTTCTCTGTTTTGTGTAGGATGGAGGCTTATAGCTATATTAAAAGGTTAAATTATGCAAAAAAATTTGCATATTTAAAAAATAAATGAACCACACATTCATACAATGTACCTTTGGAATATCTTTGAAATACCTTTTGGAGTATCTCTGGATCATACTGCTGCTGATCTGTGGTGAAGGTATTGAGAAGGTGTTAAGAGTCCAAATCAGCTTTAGTATTCATGTGCATAACAAGAACACTAAACATGATTTGTAACAAAAATTAGCAGTGCTTTTTAAAGGGTTGTCATGCTCCATGCTTTGGGCTGTAAAGCTCACAGGTGGGATTAGCTCTTACATTGTCTGTGACAGCGCTCCTCCTGCACCTTCTGGTGTGGAGCCTGGTGTGGGTGGCTCTCAGGTCTGGGCGACTCTCTGAGCTTGGATCTACTCCAGGGTGGCACTTTTTGTCTCTGTATTTTTTTTTTTTAAATCAAAAGTTAAAATCCAGAGTAAAGCAGTAGGTGGCACTACAGACTCTCTATTCTTTAGGTAACTTTCCACAGTAATTCTTCCTTGCCAGCTTGCCCAGAACAAGTGTACGTGTTTCCAAAAATAACAAGGTTGTTTCCAAGTTTTCTTGAAATATATGCATGGCTGGTTAGTCATTCATAATCACTCCTTTGCAAACACTGCGGATATTTCACATAAGAGCAGCACGTCAGAAATGGGAGTTTTGCAGGAATTCCCAATATCGTGGAAAGGAGTCCCTGAAATGGTTCTTTCTGGCAGCAGAGGCGATGGGTTCACCTACGTCAGTGACTGAGCTGCAGCAGTTTCCCTGCTCTCCTCTCGAAGCCCTGTCTGGGGTTACAGACCGTGGGCATTGTTTGTCCAGGTGAAGAGGATGGGCAGAGGCTTGCTGGAAGACTGTGCTTGTTGTCCAGAGGGTCCTTGTGCCAGCTGCAGCTGTCTTACTCCCTTCTGCGCAGCCCCTTGTATATGAGGAGAGCATAGATGGCAGGAGCAGCTGTTGTGAATCGATATCCACTGGCTTTTGCTGATACTGTATGTGAAATCAGAATTGGGTCCTTGAGCTCACACGCCATTACTGCCATCTTAACCTGGGTTTCTATTTTATTTTACTCAAAGTGCAAGATCTGATTATACAACAGGTATCTAAGCCAGGACTAGGGCCATGGAGCCGTATGTTGTCGAATGAGTGGAAAAACTTCCACAGGTTCTTCAAGATGAATGATGTGGCAGATAGGAAGCAGGATATCACTCTTTAAACTACATATACATATAAGCGCTTGGTGCCTGCCTGGCTCTGTGGGACTGGCCTGAAGTGCCTCAGCTAGAACCAATAAAAAGTTCACAAATGGATAAAGAGGTTTTAATGGTGTTTAGGAGTAATTATCCTCTTTCCCAGAGGCTTGTGAGGATAGCTGGTTACATCTAAGGAAGCTATACCACCTCAAGTGCCAGCTGTCCCAAGTACCTCCTGATCACCCATGCTGCCTTTACAGATGCAAGCCTGGGAGCAAGAGGCCGGTGTTGGCCTGATCTCACTCTTGTGGGGCTGAAGCAATCGGAGGCAAAGTGGCTGCACCCAAGTTATATGAAATCCGGAGGCAGAGAACACACTTGAACCAAGGTCGCCACACATTCTCGCTCTGGCTACACCAGTGCCCTTGCTCAGGTCCTGCAGACTGGGACACTAACAGTGCTGAAAACTTCTGTCCAAACACATCGTGGTTTGGATTTGTGGCTACTGAGAACTGTCTGCTGGAGTCTCCCACGTGACAAGTTTATCCTAGATCTTCCTATGACTTTGAACTTCGTCCCCTTTTCCTCTCTCCCTTCTCTACCAACATGTCCCATGTGCCTATTGTATCTTGGCTCTTGCACCCGAATTCACAAAAGCTATATTGCATTTGTTATTCAGGGAAGTATAGAAGCACCTGCTTTTGGCAGGTGATTAAAAGCAGCTGGTAATAAAGGAATTAGTAGGACATGTGCATATGCTTAAAGCTTCAGCACCTGAAGATACTGGCCAGGTATGCTTTCCATATGCTTGTGATAGCTGTTTCCTTTCCATTCACAGGGTGCTGGCATAACGGGGCTCTGAGCTACTTGATACCTGAAGTGAAGCCACAGTATAAATAACAATGTTGATTATTTTAGCTGACTACACTGCTGCAAATGTGATTGCCGTTTTTAATTTGATTTTCCTGCCAACCTTTGTTCTTGAAGACAGGGACTGTTTTTCTTTGCTATCCAAGAACACATGGTGTGAAGGAAGAACAATAAATAGAGATGGGAGCAGCACGGGAAAGCTACAGCGCGAGACAGAGCAATGTTCGTGATTTTTTTTTTTTTTTTTTGTCCCCTGCTGAAAAACCAAGCATTTGATTATATTTCTCTTTCTCTTTGTTTAGACTCTGTATTGAGAGATCAGTCTAGAGAAAGCCTGAATCAATTAGAAAACAAAGAAATGTTGTCAAATGCTTGTATAATGAATTTCAGTTTGGAATAGACCCAGTACAAATTGATTGCTTTCAGCCTGGATCTACAAGGGGAGCAGCCCCCGCTCTTGGGTGCTTATTTCAGGTCTCTGCACTCACCGTATCATCGGTGGAGAGCTGGGGCCTCTATCTCTGCATCGTCTTCAGAGGAACCTCCCCTCCTCTCTCCACAGACTGCTGGGGAGCCTAGGGAGGTTAGCTTCAATAATGTGCTCAACAGCAGCATTTGAAATACTTTCACCCTCTTCCTCTCTGCTAAGAGGAGAGACAAGTTTGTTTAGGTTTTTTGGAATGAATTGGGGGTTTTAAGCTCTTAGTTTTCCATTTTGTAAACTTGCCATGCAGACTAGGGGCTGCTGATCTTGTGTGCTGTTGTCCTGTTCCCTTCCAGCACATCTATCATGCTGATGGTCCTAATAAAATAGGAGGTAACTAGGATTATGTGGTCACAGACAAGTGCTGGCTCTCCAGAAGAATGTGTCTTAGCACTATGTGAAGGCTTCCCAGTCGAGAGTTGAGATTCAGGTGCAAAATCAGCCACATACCAAGTGAGGGACAAAAGACAGTTACCCCCTGGGTGTGCTTTGGAAGGGAACTTAAATTCCTGCAACTGGATTTTGCACATGTGGGTTAAAGTATCTCTCTAAAGGCCACTGTGTATATACCATCCCCTCTAGTGTGCTTTCCCTTTTAGGTTGCAATGTAAATACAGCTGCTGTCACAGGTCTGTACTGCCTGTCAGATCTCTGTTACTGTAAAATTACAGTTGTCCAACATGAGGGTAATGGTATCTTTCTTTTTCATGCGCTTGTGTGCATGTTCTTTTTCTCTCCTCCTCTCAAAAAGAGGGGAAGGAAAAAAAAAAAAAGAATTTGGGTGGTCTTAAGCCTATATTCATATAATTCTAAAGACCAAGAGTCAGAATAGCTAGGAGGCCCTGGGAATCTTTTTAATCTACAGCTGTGCTGTCACAAAGGCATTGCCTTCCTTGAACTTACAACTCAAGGGACTTTAAATAGAGGTTTCAGGAACTTCTTGAAATTGTTATTTATTTCTTGACTTTTGTTATGAAAATGCTCGTTTAGCAAAGACAACGGATGCTCTAAAACAGCTGCACAGAGATGTGTTGGGCTGGTGGTTGCTATGCCTAAAGGTAGCAGATGATAGAGGCTGTGAGCATCTTTGATTCATTGAACTGAATTTTGAGAAAGTGAGGAAAAGAAGGTGCAGTGTGATAATGTTGAGTCAGTGAAGCTGGGGCAGGGCAGGCTCTGGACATATGTGGTAATTAGTTTACTTTCTCAATTATCAGAGTGGCTAAGGTTACAGTCTGGGGTCAGTTAACCCCGGGGGGGGTGTGTGTGTGGGGAATCAATTCTTACTAACACTCCCCTTTTAAAAATACACCCTCCCTCCACCAAAGCTTTTGCACATCTCTAAAGACAAAGCTGAAACTGAAAGTTTTTGGTTTTTTAGAAAGTTTCTATAAGCAGCAGTTTATGTTCCATGTATAAAAACTACCTAGTCGAGTTTGTTCAGCTTGTCTACCAAAACCCCCCATATTGTAGGGGATTATCCCTAGAAAAAACATTGAAAGCCTAGGAAATTGGAGATAATGATGTCCTGAAAAAAACACTCTTGACATGGTGATATGAGCAATTGCAGAATCTAAATAACCTTAGCTCTGCATAGATGGTGACCATTTCTTACGATTTTTAGAGCTGTTGAGGACCTTTAGTTCTAAGCAAAGTCAGTGCAAACTGTGGATATGCAGTACGCCTGAAACTCAGGCTCAAAGAGTCTTGTTTGTTCCCCTGTGGTCACTATTTCTGCCACAAGAGAGATTTTTAGTACAGTAGCACAGCAGGGAAATCCTGGGGTTATGGTGAGGTTATCTCTTAACCTCTTTGGATGCACCTCTATTTAGAGGTTAGGAGAGTTAAAGCTTGCCAGCCTATGGGGAAGGTATTTCATCGTGCCCCAGGGTGATTCCCAAGGGGGTTTGGTAGTTTCTGACCCAGGACATAGCTGCATGGCGCAGCAGAATTTAAGGGGACATAAGTTTCAGTGGGCAGGTAAGATGCCTGTCTTCTGAAGCAGGGGTATAAATATCAGAACTCACATTCATAATCAGATTCTCACAGTGCTTAGCACTCGGTATTTTTTAGAGAAATGACTGTGAGATGATGTTCAAATGTTTCCTTCATTCTCTGTGCCCGGGCTCTTCTGCAAATCTGCCTCTGTGCATACACAGAGGCAAAGCTCAGCACGGCACCGAGGGGTTTCACAATCCTGTCTTTATTTGCTGTGCAATGAGCAAGGAATTTTCTTTTCATTACTGCATCATTCATGACCTGATGTGGTGGCTCCAAGAATCACATAACCTTATCCTGCACTCACGTTAGCATGAATAGTTTAAATCAGCATTTCTGTTGGGGGAAATTGTTGTTTGGGAAATGGGGAGCATCCAGTAGGCGTGTCTGTCGGTATGTTTTTCCTGCTGAGTCTCTCCATGGTCTCAAATACCCGTCTAAATACAGCTCCCTAACACTAGCCATGCTGTTTCATGGAGGTGGGCAGTGAGCTTGGATCACTACATCATGAGATACAGTAGCAACCTTATGTGGTGCTGTAGATTTCTTCACCAGGAGAGCTCTTGTCTACATACGCAGTGGTACCACTTTCACAAAAGGTGAGATTTAATTCAAACTAGGATAAAGGCTTGGGTTTTAGTAGGAATGAGGTTCCTAAATATACAAGAAGCTGGGCCTCACTTTGTCTTCAACATGGAGATCCTTACTGCCTTGCTGGCAGCTCTGTAGGACACCAGGATGTTACAAGGAGTGAGGCTGTGAGAGAAGTTCATGGTACAGTGGTTCAGAAGAGTGATATATATATATATATTTTTTTTTTTTTTTGGTACAGAAGAAGCAACATTTGTAAGTGTAGTCTTGTGGACTCATCAGTATACAGCAGGCATTCTATTTTGGGATATAGAGATGATAAAGATGCTTGGGATGTCTAGTGAAGTGTTGTCAGTGTGTGATACTGGCAACTGCTGTTTGTGAGACGAGGATAATAAAGATAACTGTCTTTTGGGTAAATCTGTCTTGGAATTTGACTGATAAAGCTATATCACTACACTTGCATCAGGCAGTAACATTGATAGTGGTAAAATTTGGTTTTCAAATATCAACCTTTGTCTACTAGCAACATGGTAAGGAAAATGGATCATTTTGATCATTCTAAATGCAATTTGTTCAGTTCTTTTCAAGCATATAATCCCAATACAAAGCAAGGATTTTTGTTAGGGCATTTTTCAATTCAAATGGAACAAAAGTGCAGACCACTTGGAGGTTGAATTATCACTTGCAGCTGCACTGATAAAAGAGCAAACACTAAATGCCTCTACAGTTCTGAATGCTTTAGAAGCAATGAAGTTTCTCTAAAGCAGCTGCTTTCTTCACTGTTATCTGGTTTCTCATTGAAAGCGGTATCTCCCTCCTTCCTAGGGCATTCCTACATCTGTCTTATGCACGTAACACAGGCAAGTATCAACAATGGGGAGAAGATCAGTTTAGTAGTCTGGTATCTGTTTCCAGAGAGATGTCATGCTATTATCATTAGGCTGTATCTTCTGGCTCAAGTGTATTCAAAACAAATCAAATTATTAGTTGTGATTTGTTATATTGTCTAGGGTTATGGACTTTCAGTCTCTTCATTCTGAATGGTAAGCACAGAATACATCTGTACGTAATAAGTATACTTATCTTCTGGAAGAAGAGACAAACTGCATGGGGAAAATGGGGAACTTCCCTCCTTTCACTGACACTTGGAACATTTACCATGCTTTCAATCTCTGCTGTGTTTCTGGGATCCACCTGGAGTCTTGTTATGAAATCCACCAGTTTTTATTTAGTATTGACCACTATTTTTTTTTTTTGCCTGTGGCCACCAACACAGATAGAGATAATGAACTAAAGAAGCGTGTGTGAACTCAATCTCCTGGACTCTCAGTAGTGAGGATCTTGATATTCAGAAAGAGTCAGAAGAGAGAGGACTCCTCAGCAAAGTCAGATTCAGTGTTTTCCTAAAAGAAGCAGTAGGCCCTCCAGTTCTGTTCCACTCCCATTCATTTTCACCTCACTGCTGACAGTCGCTATCTACAGCCTGGAGGTAAGCCAACACCAGTGCCACTTTGTGAGTCAAGTGTCAGGACATGGCATGGAGTGATAGTGCCTGAAATCTTCCTGGGCCCTTAGAGATAAGAAAGCCAGGTGCTCCTGAGAGCCGAAGTTCAATTCCCATCACCTTCCATCAGGCCTGGAATCTCAAAAGGGCAAGCGGTGAGGCAGCGTGTGTTGACAAGTCAGAGAAGGGGTTTGCTCTGAACATTGACTTTCTGAGGAGCGGGAGAAGGTTGGCTGTATACACACACTTGCTAGATACTATTCTTACATATGTAACTGGTTTGAAGGGTCCACTTCTGCCGTATCTGGGCACTGTAACTGATAGTCGTGACAGATAGTGAGGACCTGGGGCCAGGGTCCCTACTGATGTAAATCAGCACGGAGTTGGGTCGAGGTAGGCTGACCAGCGCCCCGGGCTGTGGCACTCGCTGTAGGGGACGAGAGCAAGTACAGCACCGTGGAGGGGTTAGTAAGCATTTAGACCTCTCGTTAGTACCAGTCCACATGCACTCCCCTATGGCCAAGGCCTTCATCAAAGCAAAACTGTGCCCATCATATTTTCACATATGTTATGTTTTATCAGCTATTGACAAAATGCTTGTGGTGAAATTGCCACTCTTATTTTTACAGATAGGCAAAACAAATAGTCAGTCCTCTGGTTTATTTGCCGAAAAATCTGACTCAGTTCAACTGTGAAACTGTTTGCAGTCAACCTTGTCAAATAATTCTGACCAAACTTTCCCACCCTGGAAAAAATGAGTGAAGTGAAACCTGTCACTTCAGCATTTTTTAAATTAAACCTTTAGCCTTTGTTTTCAAAATGGGGTTCCAAGATCAGGTTCAATTAAACTTAATAAAAACCCCCATAATTCTAAATGTAAGGAAGCACCCTCAAATAGAAAAAAAAACCCCTTGCTAATTGTGAATATAATGAAACATTTCTTTTGGTTGGAAATGCATTTTTTCTCCCAAGCTTACCTTTTGACAAGAAAACAGACTTTTTGTTTTGAGTGCCCCTAAACAGTTAGAATGAATAACCTGTAGAAATATTCCCTACATCATTCTCTTGTCCAGACTCTGGTAGATCATGCCCATGTGCTGATGCTAATGGATGAGGTTTTGTGGGGGCCTACTTTGTGCTGAGGAAGCAATGTTATCTTGTCCTAACTATCTCAATGTCACCAGCTTAGTGGTGTAAATCACCCTCAGGACTCCAGTGGGTTGTAATGGCAGTGCTGGGACAGCGATGTGGTGGTGCGTTTTCTTGATATCCCATTTGTTTATATTTTGCATGAGGGAGTGAGGGTGTCCACAGCATTTTTATCAGATAATGCCATGAAGCAGGATAAATGAGGGGAAATGGAAGAAAGAAACATTTACAGCCCATCACCACGGCAGAAATTTGCCTCAGTGAAAATGAGACCCGAGAGACACATATAAAAATAACTTAGGGTATGTTTAGTTAGAGTAAGACTAAATCTCAGCATTTTGGCTAAGCTAAGTGGAAGAATCAGATACTAATTGTACATCTGCAGCCAGAAATATTTTGGACATGGACCTGTTAAATGATCAAATGCGTGTTATGTGTGGAACCTTGTTTAAATCTGAATGTTAATGCCACTCAGAAGATTTACAGAAACGGTTTGATTCTTAATACCTCTTCTAAAGATATATCTCTACAATCCAAGTGTGTTTATTGCTCAATAATAAACAGTGTCGACAGGAAACTCATACAGAGTAAACACGATCCTTATGTTTTACTTCTGCGTTTTCATAAGAGGTCAATGCCCTGCTACAGCTTTCTTCTCCAAATTCTTAGTAGTTCAGTTTAGATGTTTCTTCAAAAATACGTGTCATCAAAGAGTAGAAAGAGCTTAATTTAGTAATATACTTTTTAGGCCTGTGAAATATTTAATTGGTAAATAATTCCATAGAAACACCTTATATAAGTAGGCATCTTTTTTTTTTTTTTAATTCCCCAAATGACTAGCACTAGTTTATTTCCACTGACACTAATAATTCTTGTACAAACCGTTTCCTTCTAATATGGTAAGCATTATGTTAACTAAAGCTAGATAAAACAAAATTAAATGTTGGCAGTTTATCTTGTTCATATTTTCCTGTTCAAAACATTTGTGATGAAAGACAACCTTCTTGTTAGATCAGAAATAACACTTTTTGATTTTTTCATTAAAATAGAAATGTTAATCCTGTGGAATTTTGATATTTTAATTCTACCTCTTTTTTTCCTTGATTGATACTGGATGCAATTGAACAAGGGCATTAGAAGGTTTCAATAGACAAAATAAAGTCTAGAAAACTTAAAAAACAAACAAACAAACAAAAAACAGAACCCAAACAAAGCAAACTAAGAAAAAGCTGAAAAAGTAAACCAGAAAAGATAGTCAGTAGCAGTGATGTTAGACATGATTTGAGACAATAAGAAAGGACAAAAAAGTAATAGCCTTCCACGTTTTTAAAAATTGTAAACATTCTATATTAACATTTGATTTGTGCAAGAAATGTTGATTTGTAAATATTTTAAACATTAATTATTCCATTATGGAATAAAAACTGCTTCCAAATCCCCTGCCTCTATCTAGAATTTCTGTATACCTTAGCTTTCCAACATCTTTTAGTCAGGACTCAAAAGATCAGTGTTTAACTAGGGAAAGTGTCTTACCCTTTTTTGTCATTTTATTTGTTAACCAAAATTTGTTTTCTTTTCCATTTTTAACTGCAGCATTATAAATCTTGTAGGTTCTGTGATTTCTTGGAACCAAACAGGACTCATTTCCATTCCATGTCCTGCTAGAATTCTTTGAACCCTGATGAAAAACACTAAGCTGTAGGAACAACTTTAAGATCCACAGCTCAGGACCCTTCTGTATTTATGTTTCATTTTCTTGTATCTCTGAGCTTTGAGAAACAGAAGATTCCTGACTTTTTTTTTAAGAAGATGAGATGGATGAATGTATATCAAAATAATCATATTTACAAACTTCCATCTTTTCAGCTTTACAGTTTAAGTTTGTGCAGACTGTCTTAGCTGGATGCCAGCAGAGCCAGTTACAAGACTGTTTAAAGAAGAAAAAGCCAAATGAAATAGATTCTTAGAACTTTGGCTTGTAAAAATCACTATATAAATTTACGTCAGGAAGAGGGTCTTGCCCTATTTATTAGCAGGTGTTTAAATTATAGCACACTTGTGTCTCAGCCTCAGCAGCTATGCCTGCATTAAGGGATGCACTACAGTAGAAGTGCATCTGTAGACAAATTGATGCTGCAGAACTGGCATCCACGGTGTATGTGGCTCGAGGGTTTCACTGCAGATGTAGTAGAGACCAGTAGCCTTAACATGCTTTAATAGCTGCAGCACATTTTCTGGTTTAGTTGCATGTGAAAGAATTCAGTTCTTGTGCCTGGAGTCTGCTTTGTGATGGGAACAGAGCATAGCAAATGAACCCAATTGAAAGATTTGTTTCAGGAAGATACTTGCTGATTAGCATTAAAATGCTAGCACAGACACAGCCAAATTAGTTGGAATCAGCAAAGAAACTTCCTTTGTCATCTCTATAACTAGGTTCCTTTCGGCTGCAGACTGGTGGTTTTAGGGTAAAATTGAAACTACGTAGGTTGAGAATTGATTTTTCTGTGGTGTTCTGGGCTGAGCTTTCTTGAATTTGGAAGCTGAAGGTCTGTCTTGCCACTGCCCAAGCTGTTGACTTATCGCTGAGGAGCAAGTTGTGGGGGGCTGAAAAAGATGAAGGAAACGGGAAACAACCAGAAATGAGACCTGAAGATTCCTGTGCTGAATTTGTTCCTTTGCTGAAACCTACCTGTAATACCCGAGCTGCTGCATGGCTGGGGTTCTCTATCAAAGAGGAAGAAGTATATACTGTCTTTTACCGTCTCTCTCTGACCAGCTCTGGATCCCTGTTTCTTCCTTAGTATAGTATATACTTCCTCAGAAGTATATACTACTGCCATCAAAGGCATCAAAGTTTTATTATCGCATCTTCTCCACTGGGTGAGATTGAGAGCTCCTCTCAGTCCTCTCACTGATGGGAGGGGATGATTCAGAGCAACTAGCAACTTCTCTGGTTCCCGTGTACCTCTGAAGCAGCAAAACTCTTTTCTTTATGATGCAGCAGACGGAGCCTACTCCTTATGAGCTTTTTATTCTGCCGATTGGAAGTGATTGTGTTTAGTGACACATGCCAGGGTGTTGCTGAACACGTTTGGGTGCTGCTGAAGGTAAAGCCTGCAGGTAGCTAGCTACTGGGGGTTGTTGTGACCAGAGTGTGAGAATAAGCACAAAAAACTTTGTGCAGGTATTTAAATCTCATGCTTTGTAAGTGCCATTTGTGACTGTTTTTTTTCCTTTCTTAAGTTAAAATAGCTGTATTAACTCCAAACTCAGTGATGTGAGTGAATACAAGTGCTCTTCTCCAAGGTGACTGGGAGCTCGTGCTGCCTGTAGTATGGCCTCACCGTATGAGTTTTTAAAGAGTTAACTGGATTGTACTTAGGGGAGTGGGATAGGTATTTTTCCAGGCGTGAGGCAGTGAGTGGTGAATTCTTACATGGATTCATTCATTAAACTGACATAGTGTTGCAGTTAAGAACTTTATTGTGTATGGTTTTTAGTAGCACTCCTTTTCCTATTTTTGAAGAAGGGTTGTATATGAATTTTTGTCCATCTCCTGATTTGCTCACTTGCCAATAAATGGAGCCCTAAGACATCACAGCTTTTAAACATTAGAAGTCAGAGTAAATTTTGGACTGATCCGGTGTGGGATAGCTGTAATACAGGGCCTTGCAAGTCTGTTCCCAAGCGAAGGGAGATCACTGGTAGAGAGACCAGCCAGACGGAGGCTGTATTGCTCTCAAGTCAAGGGATCTGCTATATATTTGTGTTTTAATCAGCAGCTGCTGTGTGGGCTTAGGGAGAGGGGGAGGCTGTACAATTCCTTTAGTCTCTCAGGGTTAATGAAATAAGGACGTATGTTTAGAAATACTTGTTTATTTGTATACTCACATGTACCTATTAAACTCATTCATGGAACCAAGGTGGTCAGACAAGACATAGCCAAAACCCTCTTTCAGCAGTACCAATGCAGCTCCAGCACTGCTTTCCCAGTAACTGCCTCTAAAACTGAGTTTAGAGGGCTGTGGTCAGAGGGGAAAGCTAATCCTTCTGCTAGTTTAAACAGTTTCAACTAGGAGAAGCAAGAAGGAAGAGAAAACAGTTTGCCTGAAGTCATACAGCCAGGCTGTGGCCTGGTGTACACCTGTGACTGCTGTGTTCACTCCACCCTGTTTGACTTTTCTTGAATGCCAAGGCTAAATTCAGGTCTAAGGTTTTAGCTCTTTTCGTTGAGAAGACGGGTTTGAAGGTAGCAGCTGGTTGTCAGTGTTGATAACTGGTCACCTGGCTTTTTCTGAGGAATGACCAACTATCCTTGTGTGTTCAAAGAAGCAGGTAGCTCAGTCTATAAAACCGTGTACTGGGTGATTGCCCGAATCACTGAATCCCAGTGGAAAAACCTCATCAGAAGACTAATTCTGTCTCCTTGCTCACTGTGTCTCTATGGAGCAAACACAAACTCTTCCTTCCTGATCAGTATTTTTATTCTACAACTCTGTGTCTTTCTGATTTCTTTATAATTAGAGGTAGCATTTCCAGGTGCTTGGTTCCCCTTGCTCCTTCTACTAACAGAAGCAGGATCCTTATACAGTGCTTTTACATCTTGGCATCCATTGGGCATTACCCTGGCATCTCCTAGCTTTCTGCTGCTAGTCAAGGAGTGTTCAGCAGAGGTGGTCTTTCCTTTGAAGAAATAAGGAATTCCTTGTTATGGGTGTGAAATAAGGATATTAAATGTTGGGCATGGCATTTGCTTATCCCAGCAGATTGCTTCCAGCAGGACACTGTGGCACAGAGCATCAGCACAACGTATGTTGTGGCATTACATGGAAGGAGAGCCTGTGAGGCTGGCCTTTAAGGCATTTGCAAAAGAAATCTAAAGGTGTGGTTAAATTTACTGTGCAGTCAATATCGCCTTTACCTTGTTTATTTTTGGTTTCAGTGCATAATCATAAAGCTTTTGAATTGCTTAAACAATTATTTGCTGGTCACTTTTAACATACTTACTGTTCTTTGCACTTGAGAGGCTAAATATCATTACCTTTCATTGGTACATATTTTTTCCCCCACATGAAATGCTAAAAACATTTCTACAAAAGGGGGCCTGGGAACACTTAAAGGCATTTATTATTCAGATCTATTTTTAACCAGCTAATACCCTCTTAAAAAAAAAAAAAAAAAAGCGCTTCTCTTAACTTTTTCAAACTGTCCATCTTGAAAGAACTTTATTTTTTACATCATGCACAAATTTATTCTGGGAAAAGTGACAGCTTCTGGACAGCCAACCATGCAGTTAGCTAATTCCTTGAGCTATCGAAGGCGGGTGCAGTTTCCAACATAGTCATCTTCTCAGATAATATGATTTCTACTTGAGAGTTAACTGGTTCAAACTTACTGTATTTTGCAAGGGATTTGAGATCTGTCAAGTTTCTTCTGTTCTGGTCAGTGAGTTTATCAATGTGAATATCTTCTGACGGAGTTAAAGAACTGGAAGGTGTCCTCACTGAGAATTTGTGGGTTATTTTCAAAAGTGGTGAAGCTGAAAACCCCCTCATCCTTCTGTGGGAAACACAGAGCCTTGTTCTGGAGCTCCCGAGTGCTGAGGTCAGTCCTGGCCTTATTAAAGTCAGTGGCAACGTTCCCATTGACTTCAGTGGAGCCAGAATTTCACCCTTTATTTTTATAATTCCTTAAGGGGATCTTTGGGGAGGGGAGGCAGGAAAGTATGGCTTTAATGTTAGCGAAAGGAGCCTGGATTCATGCGTAGGGCTCAGCAAGATGATGGAAGTCTGGCCCGTTCAAAATGGTGTCTGAGGGTAGGGCATGCAGTCAAGTTACTTGCTAATGGGGGTCTGTGCAAAAAGTTATCAGAGGGGAATGGCTTGAGGAAGACAGGACAATCAAGGAGGTGGTGGTGGCATATTCAGAACATAAGGTTTTTGATGTAGATTATAGGAGGAAAATAAGGGGTCATCAAACACAAAATTACAGAAAACCCATAATGGGCTAAAAAGGAACAGAAACTTGGAGTGGATGTAACACTGGATATAGCTCTGTTCATAAAAAGTTATTTTAAAAGTGCGAGGAAAATGTAAAAATAAGTAAGTGCAGATGAAACTCTAGTGCAGAGCTGTGGAAGAGAGCTTGCTGCTTGGAGGTGTGCAGATCATGCTGTGGAGCCAGTCAGCTTGATATTTAGGAATACCTGGGCTGATATTCTCAAAATAACAGAATTATATGCAAATCCTTGACCCATTGTGTGACTTCCTTATCCCTGCCAGGTAGTGCAATGTGCCGATCTCAGTATGAAGCCTTTTTATTCTCTGAAATTCAAGACTGGACATTGCAAACATATAAATGGGATTAATGAATGCAGCTCATTACCGGCTCTTGATTGAGACCACACATGATGATAATCAATCACTTTGGAGTGCTAATGGCTTTGGGTGACTGACCCCTAACCTAGTCTTTGATGGCCATCTTGTCAGGGACACTGAGCAGAGAGCTCTGGACAGCGTCCACTGCTCTGTAAAGCAGTCCAAGAAACCCTGGCCAGATGCATGCGTTGACTAGAGAAATGATGTATGCTCTGCAGTACAAATTGCCTCTACACTGAGCTTTTTCTTCCTGCGGCGATAGGAGACCAACTTGGGTTGTGCCAAGGAGATTTTGATGAGGAGGTCCTGTGAAGAAAGAGATAGGAATTGCGTAAAGGAAGGAGTGTTAGGGTAAAGGTCCAGCTGAATTTTCCTTGGCAGCAGGGTCTGGTGGAGGTGTTGGTGAATTACTTCAGATGGTGGCTCCCTGGTGTCACGCTGAGGAAGGATGGCAGACGGGACTACTGGATGCTATAGCCCTGTCTCCCCAGGGTGCCGGGGGGTGTGTGCGTCCTGGGGCAGCTCAGCCGTGCGAGAGCTGTGGGTAGGGGAGTGCTGAGAGGTGCCACAGATTTGGCAAGCTTTGCTCAAGAGTCAGCCTGGCTCCTTGGCAGGGTCTGGTCTGTCTGTGGGCATGGTTGGGTCACACTGTCTCCACCTTCAGTGGACTTCTAAGAGCATGCAATAGGTTTCCACGTTGTCCTGACACTGTATGTCCTACTTACTTCCCAAGGAGAATTCATTTTTAACTACATCAAGACAGAAAATATCTGTTCATTTTAGATTTGAGAAAATCCTAATGACTGGTTTCAACTGGCTGTAATAAAAATCAGCAGATGGAATATTTTCTCTTGTTCCAGACAATAATCCAAGATTATCAAAGTAAGATAATTTAGATGTCACCTCATCTGAAGCAAAATAGTGCTGGACTCAGAGAGGGGAAAGGAGTGTGGAGAAAGATTTGCAATGGAAGCCTGTGGTGGAGCCTCTCATCTGGGGAATGAGGTTGTACAGGGGACTCAGACCTTCCTTCTCAGCTGAGGTTCCCTGTTTCCTGCTGAATATTAACCCTGACTTCTGTGCTGGTCAATTCTGCAGTAGCTGAGGGTGAGCCAGATTTCCCCTTCTCCCTCCACCCCGGCCTCAAAATATAGAGCCTTTTGTTTGGACTAAAAATTACAAATTCAAGTGGTTCATTTTTGAATAGTGAGATAAATTAAAAACAGCTGGTCCTGGAATGGCTGAAACGAGTCAGGTTCCTAGAGCATTTTTATTCACGGCTGAAAGTAGGTTTTTGGAGAGTCCTCTGAATACAGGTCTGTTGTATTGCAGAAGGTAGGGCGTTTGGAGTAACAGCCAGTGTTTTGTAACTGTTGCCTGCTCCCTGCTGAGACATCGCTATCGTTTAGTAGTATCACTTACCTCTGATTATCTGTCCATTTGTCTCTATTTGTTGCTTTGTCATAAATAATAAGAATCACAAGGAATCAGCAGATTGGATTGGAATACCGTAGCTGCCATGTCAATGCAGCGAGATGAGAACCTTACCCTGGGAGTTTGCAGTCAGATGGTGTGGCTGCAGGAGAGCCTGTTTCCTACTAAACTTCTGGCTAATCATGAATTCACCTTTTCAAGTATGCTAACCCCCAGAATTGAATACAACTCTGCTCACTTGATGTAATTTTTCTGATGATATCTCATTATTCGCGTTGGCATCAGTCTTTGGGGGGAGATTTACGCTGGGTGAGGAGCGTGGTGCCCGAGATTTTTGGATCTTTGCAGAATGGAACATTTACCAGCGAGAGGCAGGTCAAAGCCCAGCGGCTGCTCTGGACTCTGAGAGCAACACAGGCAACGAGAGTGTCTATTTTTGGAGAGCTGACAGCAGCGGGCCCTGAATCTAGTTCCTGCAGGAGATGATTTGGCTCTGCACTGGAATCATCAATGCTGTTGGCACCATGTCACAAAAGTATAGGAATTCAGACCGGTACGCCCACAAACCCTGCTTCTTTTCCCTAGTGCTGCTCTTCTAATGAACCTACCACCTGGTCTACCATCCTTAGCTCTCTCCCATCTCTGGATGTTCCTCCAGAGCTGTCCATACTGTTGATTCACTCTAGATCCCAAATCCAGGTGTCCTGCGATTGCCGGGGGCTGGATATGTTTGCTCACAGCTTTATGCTGCTGGGAAAGGTTATACTTAGTATAGACTATGAACCACCAGTCTGGAAGGGTTAGGAGCTAGATTTTGATATCATTGTTCGCGTTCAATAGTATGAAATAATTTTGGGGGCTGGAGGTTGTGGCTATAATGTAGAGAGAGGCAGGAGGGTGATTGACGGAAGAACTCCTCTGTCTTAATATTGGCAGTTCTCCCTTTGGTCTCTCCTGTAATATTTTGACGTTTTGGATCAGTTTTAGCCATTAAGAGATGTCTGAAAGGGAACGCTGAGGTTGTATGTTCAAGGCAGTAAGTATTATGATACCATGATGAGGGCAGAACAGGAACTAGTGTGTCTGCATATAATTATGAGGCAGTATGGAGCGTGCAGTGCAGAAAAGGCTATTCCCAAAACAACTATATTACTTATCTCGTGGATTTTGTGCCTTTGATATTGCTTTGGCTATCTCTTATTATGGGTTTCCTTCAGCAATAGGGTTGGATGTTCAGTTTTGACAAGCAGCCAGACGTTTTCAGTTCTCTCAGAAAGGTCACTGAAAGTTGGTCTGGCTATCTAACTGCAAATCTCATGACTTTAGGTCTTCTCAGGAGATTTCTTATTCTTCGGGTTTTCACTTGGCCAGTTGGAAATGTTAGCAGCTGCCTTTGTTTCACTACTTCTGGACTTAGACCAGAAATAGAAAGAGGCGTGTGTGCTGCAGAAGACTGTAATTGTAGTGTATGATCCACAGAGTGAATTTGAGTGAGAAAGGGATTGTAGTTTACCAATTTTATCTTGTAATATTAGGCACTTTACTAAGAGTTGCAACTGCAGAAGGTGTGTGGAAGTCAGAAAACTTCAGCATCTATTAAGGAAGAAAGAGTGGGACAGGTTGTTCACAGTCTGCTGGTTAAAGAGAGAAGAATGAAAATATGTGTGTAAAGCAAAGGAAAAACCCAAAACATAGACCCGCTTGAGAGTCTTGTCTTAACATAAATCAGTTGGCAAGAGACTTCAAAGCAAATTTAAGAGTACAATCAGCAGTTTATTGTTACGATGTAAAAAGATTCCTATTTCTATTATGCATTGGTGGCTTTATCAATTAGGTATTGTGGACTAATCAGTTAGTAATATATTGATTTGAAGAGCAGAAAGTCAAGACACAGGCTGAAAGTAGAGCTTTATGTATGGATTTTTTATATATATATATATATATATTTATATATATATATATATTATTGCAAGCAGGACAAAAGAGGAAAAAGCTTTAAACTTTCAGCAATACCTTGTTTTATACCTGTAACGAGAATTGAAGGTGGGGATTAGAGGAGGCTTCACTGCACACACCTGTTAAAATAGCATCACAAAGATAAGTAAGATTTTGATTAGGTTCTTTTGCTGCCTTGGATTTCTGTGAAGACTGTACATTTTTATAGCTGCAGATTTCATTGAGAAAGGTATAATGGAATCAGCCAAGAATCTCCTTGTGACTGCCGAAACCTGAAAAATATTCTCAATTCCTGGCTTGGGTGAAAGCTTTTAGTGGAAACAAGGTTTTTCAGCAGAAAATGAGGATTTAACTATGGTAACAGTTTCATGAATATATGTCACTTTTGCCAAATTGTTCTTCTATTAAACACAAAAAAAATCTCCTAAATCAGGTAGATCTTGAAATCTAACAATTCAAGGGGGTATGTGTTTCAAAATTACTTCTTTAAAACACTTCAAAATTGAAATAAAGTAATCCCCTAAGATCAAGTTAATGCTTAGTTTGGACACAGACTAAGTAATTACAATTTTCTATTTTGCTGGAATTTATGAAAGGCATTTGGATTGGATAGGTCCAAAACAGTACTCTCCAGTTTTTAGAGACTGCTGAAAAGTCAAAACCAGTTATTTTTACTAGTTCAGCTTCTGGATATGATCCTGGTCTTATTCAAGACAACAAAAATCCTTTATCTGACATAAGGTGATGAAAGTCCTCTGTGCTTTTTCTGCCACGACAGACAATATTTTGCATAAGTGGGACAGCTTTCCCGTTGCCAGCAGGCGACTGCTAGCAGGCAGAGCCATAAAGTGGAATGACAGCTCTTCCAGCTTATTGGGAATGTCCTTGACTTTATTTCATTAGATTAATTAATCTTTACCTAGCTCCAGGGTTCTGATGTGTTTTCTGATACAAATATTTCTCATTCAAGAAGATCAGTGTTTGTGATGCCCAAAGTAGTCATTTATATAGATTTGTACTCTCCCCGTGTTTATGTTCCTTAGTTGGGTACCAGGCAGTATTGACTTCAATTTGCAGTTTGCCATTGAGGTCAGCAGAGTAAGGACTGGTTTGCATATAGCTTTAGCCATCCTGCTGTCTTGCAGATAATACTGTTTGGTTGTTACTTAAGCAGTTACCACCAGCAAATTCATGAAACCCTTTTCCCTCAATTCAAGTATCTGCCATGGTGCTTGGAGGGGTCTGCTGAGGCCTTCTGGAGGCAGTGAGGTACCGTAGGGAGCAATTGTGGATACTTGCAATTTCTGCCTTACTTGTCTTGCCAATAAATGTCATTAAGACTTTTTTATGAAACAAGTTTAATTAATTCACTTGAATTTAATGGCCACATTGCAATAGTCTGTCACCCATTTACAGCATTATTTTTTGAATGTACACAGCCCTTTTAAAAGATGAGAGCTGGCTTTGCTAGATCAAGTTGTCATTACGTTTAACTAGGTCTTTAATTATAACCAGATGGATGAATTATTTTAATCGCTGCTATATATCTTAACAGTAGTTTGTACATTGACACAAAGTTGAGAACATCAAACAGAAATTAAATGCTAGAGCAGGAAAGCTGCCAACCTCTAAGGGAAGCAGTTGATCAGAACCTGTCATCTTAAAAGGCTCAAAGAATGCAAAACAAACATTCAGGATTAGTATACTAAATATGGCTTATCAGCCCCACTCTCTTCTCTGATAATTCATCTATATCATTTATTTTAATACTTTGCTGTGCATATCTCAGACTCTGTAATTAGAGAGCTTCAGGTATTTGCTTCTTCCTGCCTTTGAAATAGTTTGCTTTGAGGCTCTTCAGAGAAAATGATACAATTATTACAAGGCTATTTGATGCACAGTACAAAAGAATTTTCACATAGAACTGTCCTTTGTGTATGACAATTGACTGGAGTTCATACTGGCACCTACTGGGATTTCTGCTTTTCTGATCAGCCTGATGGAAACCAAGGAAAGGGCTTCCAGGCTGAGATTATGTTGATCTCGAGAATAAGAGACCACAGGTAAAAGTTGGCTCTACACGAACAGTTTGCTGCCTAGTAGCCTTTTATTTAAAGACAGAGGAGAGGAACAGCTGAAGTGCTGGTAAAGCTTTTGCATACCCTGTTGTCACAAAAATCTTGCTTGTGCTGGGTCCTGCAGTGTTGGAAAAGATGCTAGGAAGACTGAGCTTCCATACCATTAATTCAGCAGAGTATCCCTCATCCAGTTGGGAAGAGGCTTAGATCTCTTTTTCCCCTTATTATAAACCCCTCTTTTCTGCTTTTCAGGATGGTGCTGCAGTCTGCCAGTCTCTAAATCTGGGGTGTGGGGTTAAGAGGTGAAGACGGGGACCAGCGCTAAGCATTTTGGAGCATTTTGGTACTGTGGCAGAGAGCAGCGATGCGCTGTGGTCCGTCGTGCCACGCACCGCTGCCAGTTCGTGGGTCAGAAGCCGTCTGGTACTGGATTTCTGCATCTCCCCTCTTGCTGTAAGGAAAGAGTTAGGAAGGGGGGTTCAGGAAGTCTCAGTACTGTCACCTTGTGAGTAAAGCCTCCAAAAGGGTGCAGAATTAAACTGACACCAAGTGATTTTGTTAGAAACACCCAGGGTGATTTTGTCTGTTTGATGTCTGATTATACAGCAATTACTTTCTAATTATGGTGTTGATTTGAATGAGATTATTGTGCTCTTGATCAAATGCAAGCGCTGTGATAAAACTGCTGCTTTTGTTTGTTTTCTTGCCAAGTAATAATGATGTATTAAGTAGGATTATATTATCTTTTGAGAATGTTTTGCATTTATCAGCTATGGTCCAGCTATGGTCTTTGTTGTTTAAAACAGTGAACAGGTATCTGTGAAAATCAGTTAAGACATAATATTCCAGTTTCACTTTCTCTTGCTTTTGAATTATCTTACTCTGCTAAATAAAAGCAGTAATTTATACTTTACATAAAGAACCATTTTGTATGTAAAAAAACCCCCAACCGTAATATGCTTTTCACTCAGTTAGAAATCTTTCTCTGCAGCCAGAGCCAAAATGACCCTTGCTGCAGGAGTGTTGTAGAGTTATTTTAAAAACTAGAATTTTTTTTCCCCACAAACATTTTTCCTCTAGAAATGTAGGAAGTTTAGAAAATGTTAGTACTCAGGAGCTTCTTTACCCACCCTGTAACAGAATTCCTCTGGGATACTGGATGAATCTGTGAAAGTCAGTTCCAAAGGGTATTCCAGGGACTGGAAATACTTGTCGGATCCGCTGGTCAGACTCTCTGTGCCTAACTTCCCTGACTGGGTGAGCTTATGAGGTGATTAGGTGGGAAATGTAAGTATATCTAAGATAGGAAAAATGCTCTTTTTACTTCACTTTCTTGTTGTTTCCAAACTTTTGCAATGGCAATGATGGCTACAGTAGTATTTAGGAGGTACCAAGAGTGATGCTCTCTTGTGCAAGTCACTATGAAAAACACCAGCAGAGTTGACCTGGAGAGAAGGGCAGCTTGTAGAGGCAGAGGCAGCCAGGCCGATGCGGGGTTGGGAGGAGGGGTAGAACACCCAAGCAGAATGACCAGTATGATCCTAGCAAATGTCATGTTAGTTATCTAAAAATGCATCTCTAATGGATAGTTTTAAAAAGCCCAGAGCCCGGCGTGCTGGAACTTGCATCTTTGACAACTAACTCTTGAACTGAGCGCTGCTTGCCACCTGAACACTTGCCTTTCCAAAGGATATTACAAATGCTTTCTCTCATTCAGTTCTTCTTATTCTGTGCATATAGTTTGTCCATACTTTAAAGCATAACAGGCTCAGACTTCTTTGCTTAATACTGAAACACTGAAGCAAAAGTCAGCTATCTAGTGGATATCTGAAACGGAGAGGAAAGCTTAATATGATTTTACCTGCTGCCTTCCAGAAACCAGCAGAAGAGATGAACAGAAACTAAAATGTCCATTCAGGGCTACATTTCAGTATTTACTTTGACATTTACTTTCACAGAACTGAAGACTAACACAGATTGGAAGCAGCCTGTGCATCTCATCGGTTCACCCCTGTGTTCAGGGGAGAGCCACTTTGACAATTAGATCTTTTTTGTTCTCAGTCAGAGTAAAGAGTCAAAGTTTATATACCTTTAAATCTGATGTTTTGTATCTGTAAAAGACAGGGAATAAAAAGTTCAGAAAAACCCCTTTGATCTGGGAATGATGAAATATTCTTGATCAAAGTAGAATATTGTTGACATTCTTAAATTGAGACACTTCATTAGAATCTGTTTGACAATAAAATGCATCTGCTTGCGATACCATGGCCTCTTATCAGAGTTGTGGTTCCAGCTGCTGATGCTTCATTTTTCCCAGTGTGCCATGCTTCCCCAGTTATGCTTCTGATGATGGCCCTTCTCCTCATCTCTTACAATCAGAGCTATACAATTTTTCTAAAATTCAATATGTGCTCTTGCCTGTCTCTAGGGCTACTTTGATCTTTCATGGCTCTTCTAAAATCGCACAGGAGTTCCACAGTCTCCTTCCTGTGTGTGTGTGTGTATTGGCAGTTCTGGGGAATCAGGGAGTCACCCTTTTCCTAAAGACATGACTTTTGTTTTAGATCAACTTTTCTGTTCAAAGCCAGAGAGTTTAATAAGCCATCCTTACATCTTCTGTTAGATAATTGTGTTGGATGGAAAGCATGTTGAGGAGTTCGCCCTTTGTGTTTCATGAGAAGGTGGATGTTTTAGTGCTTGCTGTACCCACAAGAATCTCCAACAGAGAGTGCCTGGGTTAGCTGTTGCCAGGGAGAAGTGTGGAAATGGACCAGTTGCAGAGATTTTCCGTGTCAGACTTTGAAGCTCGTTTCATCTGTGACGTTACTGATGCCACTGTTAAATAAAAGCAGCTTTGAGATTCCCTGTTTTCACAGGCGTTTATACTTGCTGTGATAAAGAAGTGCTTGCTGAAATCACCCAAAGGGAAAAAGGAGAGGCCTGTCTTTTTTCCACTGCTCCATATATGGTGGTCAGTGTATTGTAGTGCCCCAAAGGGCAGACTCTGCGTTAGCTCACCTATGGAGCAGCATGTGAATTTACACCTCCAGGCCGCGGTGTGCCTGTTGAATGATGATGGCTTCCTTATGTCTTCTGTCCTGTTTTTCATTTAGCCTTTCCTGGAACTGGCCAGATTTGCACACTCACAAGATACATTAGGGCAGCAGGACAAAGGAGCTCCTCCTGCAAGCTGGGCCAAAAAAAGAAAGTCAAATAAAACCTCCATTCATGGGATGAAGGACGATGAAAGGCAGAGAGGAAAGATGACACAAAGCTGACAGCTGTGGCACACGTCTCCTCTCTTAGCCAGGAAAGCTGACAAGTAGATTGCTCAGGACAGGCACTTACAGGTTACCCTGTCAGCTACTTGAATGCCTTGTCTTTTATCTGCCACCTTCATAGGAAAGAACAGAGAGAGCTTGTGCCCATCTGATGAGCTGGTTCATACTGGCACATCATCAGCTTTAGCAACACATGAACACAATATAGTCCAAAAGCTGCAGTTGGGTTACTGAAATCTTTCTCTTCTCTTTTCCTGCATATGTGCGTGCGTGAAGACACGTACCTGCCCAAGCAGCTGTATGCCCTTGAAGTGTCCTATTCATAGAAGTGAAATTCTTCCTCCCATCAGAATTGGTTGTCTTTTGTCTCGTAAAGCCCCACTCCATTTGTCACTGCACAATAGTGTGACTTTATTTGTGTTGGGTAACTCCTGCAGTGTACAGAGCTCATTCAGCCTGTATGTGGTTTTGGTTCTTATGCCTTGCTTCTGCCTCCACTGATAAGAAGGACAGTGAGGACTGTGATTTCTTTCTCCTAACACTTGCTTTGAATTTCACATAAAAGCAAGAATTTGTGTCTAATCTCAGAATGGGGGAGAAAGACATGAAACTTCCTTTTGCCTATACCTGGTGCAGCAGCATGGGGTCAGGGGGAAGTATTTCTCATAAAATGCATCCTGGTGCAAACCGACAATGCCACTAAACAGAACTTGTCTAAACAACACGAATTCCGGCATTTTGTAACTTCCATTGTTTGATGTTGCCATCTCAGATTTTGACTTAAGGTGGGGTATATATTGAGCATGACATACATACCCTAACATTTACATTTGAACTGTAATAATTGTCTTCTTTTGTAACTCAGCCACACTGAAATTTCCCCAGAAAGAACATTACTTCCTTTGCACAATTTCAAGTTATTTCTGACTTAGAAAATCTTGGAAATGATCAGCCTTAACAGTTGCAGCTGTTTCAGTCATACCCTGTTCTAAACAAGGATGTACCAGGTAATGGTATCTGCTGTTACCTTTAAAATTAAAGGCTTTACTCCGTTTCCTATTAATGTCAGCAGTAAAGATATCATTGCTTGTAATGAGAGCAAGTGGAGTTTTAAGACTCTGCTCAAGAAAAAAACCTTAAGTACATGTTATTTTGAGTAGAGGCAGGATTCAGTGATGCGTGAGCCTGAAGTGTTTTGCCTGAGTGAAATCTAGTAAGGTAGACAATAACGATGACTGTAGGTATTATGTTAAAGCACTATCTAGAACTTGACTGTAAATCAGGATTTTTAGCTGTATGAATAGAACTAAAATAGATCCCTGTTGACTCTCAGGATTCTTTCAGTGAATGTAGTAATTTCTTTAACACATCATCCCTTCCTCCTTTTTTTCTCCAGAACTGTGTAGTCAATGTTTATAGAAGACTAAACATGCTGCGTGGTACAAGAGCTTAAAGATTAATTAGTAAACAATTATGATACACTTTGAAGAGGAGAAGGGTTGAGTATGATTATGAGAGATACACATTTGTGGGCCATGGGCCATTCAGAGTATTGCCAGTAATTAAAGATATGTTCTCTACCGCTTCAGTAGCTCTCTTTTAATTACCTTGTATAAATGTATATATCTGCGGTATCATCAAGCAATTTTCTTGAGCATACAGGTTTTGTTGTTATAGATTATTTGAGATGATTGCGTACAATGTTTTTTGTGGTTGCTTATTAAATGAATTTAACTGCCTACATTCTCAGTTGCTATAAATCAGTGTCACTCCAGGCCAGGGAGCTGCGCTGATTCACACCAGGGAAAGCTGCATTCACTGGGGTTTTCTGGATGTTGTGATCTTTTATTGTCAGTCAGTGGAGTGTGGTCAGGCCAAGAGACTGTGCACCTCGGCACTTGAGAATGGAAAGGAAAAGGCACTTATTTTCCTTGGGGTCTCAGTACTATGTGCTTTCCAGGTGTCAGTCATACTGATGAGGAATAACATTCGTTTACTCATTAGAACACTCAAAAGCAAAATAGATGGTCTGTGTCTTAGGAAATCTTGGTTTCAACTCCATTCCCTTTATTGCCCTGCTTGAGGAACTCATTCACAGCCCAAGAAAAATTATTTGTGTTTGGAGTACTTTAGGAGTGCAGATAAATAGTCACAGCAAAGCTGTGCTGCTTGAGGAAAACACAACATATGGACGCAACAAGGTTAAACAGAGAAGGTGAAGTTTAATCCGAAAGTCAAGGCTCCTGCTGGCAGGACCACAATATTGAGAAGTCTGGGTTTGCTGGTTGAGGTCTGTAGGGTAGATGCAACCTGTTTAAGGAGAAAAAAGCAAGATCCATTTATAAAGCATTTAGTAGGAAAAATGTGAATCTCTGCCAAGGGGCAAGAATTTTGATGACCTTGGCTGCAATAAGAATATATTGTTCTCATTCAATAGAAAACAGAAAAAAGGAGCTCTGCTCACTTCAATGTCAGAAAAAAAATAAATGTTTGTGTTCATTACATTAGAGAAATGTCCAGAAATAGTTCACCTTAGTGAAAATATTACTTCTGGAATATTACCAAGGTCAGCAAGACCCTGACTTATCAATTCTGTTAATGTTCACATAAATTCAAGCTGTCAAACACTAACTTGTCCCACCAAGATACTATAAAAGACTTTCATCTATGTCTCTTTTCTCTGTATTTCTTTCCTTTTTTGCACACTTCTATCCTTTTCCCGTTGCAATTTAGAGGTTCAGCCTGTGGTAAGGCAGGAATTCAAGGCTTTAGACTTCCTGAGCCTGGAATGAGGCAGAAAAGTTAGATTTTTGCAATGCCTTAAAATGATATGCGATTCCCAAAATGTCCTCTGAGTGCAGCCACGTCTGAGCAGGATACCAGTGTCTTAACAATGAACTGTTGGATAACCCGCTGCTGTAGTTATTGTCCTAGTGAGTAACGGTAATGGGTGAGGGTTCAGCGTATGGGACGTGATTCTCTATGGGAGTTTGGCCTTGCAACAGGCTGAACAGCTTGGCTCCGAGTCAGCAAAGCAAATGAACGCTTGTTGAAGATGAGGCATACAATATGTATAACCTGTGTCGATAAAGGAAACTGTTTGTAGGCTCAGAGAAACTGGGTTAGGTCAGAACAACTGGTGAGAACACAGCCAGGACAACTCTGCTGCTGTTTCCCAGCATACTCATTTATACCTGTGTGAAGCACATCGCCAGCCCACTAATGCTTCCTGCCTGACAAATGCCCCTTACGCCACCAAGGGGACAATGATAAGGTGCTCCCTGTCCCAGCACGCTGTTGAGCAGTCTGGACCTTGCTGTACACTACAGCACCCTCAAGACTGCTCTGAATTATGTCAGCGACGATGCTTGTTTAAGCACATTGGCATCAGTTTAAGTCTGTGGACCTTGACCCCTTGGTCCCAGCGCCAGCCCAGCCAGAGTTTTCAGCTGCCTGTTTGCAAAGAGACTGAACAGGCAACAGGAGAAAACTGTCGCAGTTAAAAGTTCCCTATTAAAGTGTAGTGCACAAATGCAATACAGTCTGTTCTTTTCTTGAAGGTTCATGAACTGATTTGTCATTTGTAGAGGAGACCATAAACAACTTGCACTTTTCTTTCTTTGTTTCTGTCTCTCTGTTCCTTACTGCTTTAAAACAATAGCTACATATATCTGAAAGACTGATAAGAAATGAGAAGCCTGGGGGTACTGGTGACATTTCACAGGATGAAGTTAAGAGATAGCTGACCTAATGTGACAAGTGTCTTTTTTCAAGTCTTTGCTAATAGCAGTAACCACTTAGACTCCTTAGGTGTGTGTCAAATGCCATGGGCAGTCAACTGAATCATGTCAAAAGGCTGCCTCTCATGACTAAATAGTCTCATATCAGCACAAAGCCCTGTAAATCCACCAGGTGGACTTTAATCATTTTGCTTTCAATGGATTTTGGTTAGCAAGAAGTGACTGAGAGGCTAGTATTTCATCCACTGTGGCTGTGAGTTTCTCATTACTGCTTGGTGATGCTGACTGTCCTTTTAGCTGTACAGCGTGGTTTGGTTTTCTGTTGTTGGTCGTTTGGGGACCTGAGCTGATAACAAAGCTGGGGGGATTTTCTATTGATTTTCACAGGACTTTAGTAATTCTTGACCAACAGTGATTTTTGAAGCACTTTGTAGTTGAAATCCTGTTTGGAAGAGTGTGGGGGTAAAAATTCCAAACACAAGGCTGGGATTTACCATAGGGTATAGCTGAGATCCTGTATCTCTGCTAATGTATTGACCTTGCAGTGACAGAGCACTTAATGACTGGCACTAATGAATTTACGCTTGTACATGAATCACTCTTTGGGAAGTTAAGCATGAGAAGTAAACTTGAGGCAGACCAGCAGGCAGTTTGTGCCTGAGTATGATGGTGAAGTATTGCATTGTCATTCTTTTATTTTCTGTTCTCAGATTCAATTAGACAATCCTAGACCAGGCATCTGTTTTTCTTGGTGCTTTACAAACACGTACCAGGAGAGTCCAAAGAGATTCAAGTCTATTTGTGTTAACAAGAAGTATGTATGACAGACAGGTGTTATTCTAGGAGCAGAAATGAACTAGCATTAAAAAAAAGGGACTGCAAAGTGAAGTTTCAGGTGGCTGTGCAGGATTACGCTTAAAAATTAATACAGCAAACAGTAATGAAAAGTTGGAAATATCTTAAAAAATTTGCAGTATAAACATTTGTATTAATACTTGAGACATATTACTGTTATGGAAAAATCATTCCTTCTTTCCCCTTCTCCTCTCCCAGTTTCCAGTCTTTTACCTATTGCCCTCCAGTCCTTTCAACTTCCCCTAGAAGAAGAAAGATACTAGCTCTTTCTGATAATGCCTAAAGCAGGAAACTCGTGAGTTGGTTTTGGCTGCTCCCCAGAAGAGAGTAAGTCACAAAAAGTGGCAAGAAAAGTCATTGTGAATTCTTCTGTTTGAACACTGGTATACCTCTTTTTATCCTGCAGGCTTTCTTAAACTTTGATGCTTGCTCTGTGTCTTTATTTCTCCTAGACCTGGGACTTTATTGCTTGGCCTGCAGGCTGCCCATAGCTGTGAGTAGATGCTCTCTGCGTTATTCAGTTGTGCTGCAGTAGAAGTCACGGCTCACAGCCTGTCCCAGTTTCTGATCCCTGCCTTTCTCCTGGAACTCCTGATCCCAAAGCAGAGGAAGACAGTTGCTTATGTGAGGAATCCCTAATCTGACTCAATCCACATGAGCCAGTTTAGTTTGTCTTCACTCATCTCGTTCATTTTGTATGTAGTGGTTTAAGGAGTGTTCATGTGAGCAGCACCACTGTGGAGGTTGTGACCTTTAGGGGAGATGGTGGTGGACACGGAAGAGATGATGACCATCTTCTGCTGTTTGCCAAACCCATGTCTCTCTTCACTCCAAAGGTCTGCCAAGTGCTCCCTCCCACACTTTGGGGCCACTAGCTGCCTAGTCAAAGCCAAGTGTTTCTGTAGTCACTGGAGCAGAAGAGAGCTTACAGGGAGGAATTTGAAAGCTGATAGCAGAATGGATTTGTCTTGTTTGCAATGAATCCCTTCCATGCTTGAGAAGCACTTTGCTCATTTGGAGCAATCATAAGTGGGCATGAGTCTGTTCCCGCTGGCCAACGGGAGTTGCAAGCTGTCTCTAAGTCTGTGGTAGGTGGTAATCCAGGTAAGAACAGGCCAAGAGGAACTTGAAAATGAAGATAAATAGTCTGATGCAGTGTAAGAGGAAGACCCATGAGTTTGTCCGTGATGACCATTTCCATATTATTTTCTGTTCTTGGTACAAACATTTGGGATTTCAGATGCTCGTGTGCTAAGTCTTGGTCAGTGCAGGCTTTTTTAATGACCGTGACTTTTAGTCTACTCCTTTTCTTTCCTTTTTATTTATTTTTTTTTTTTTTTAAGATTTATTGTTAGAAAAACGTAACTACATGAACAGGAAGAAAAAAACCTTTCTTTTGACAAATTGGAAATCTCCAAAGACTTATAAGCCAGCATGAAAGATTGACTTAATAGAGCAGTATATTTTTGATACAGCAAGGAGCCCCCCAATCCTCTGATTAGACTGATATATAGATTTTCTAGAGATTAGCAAAATCTGAAACGCATTAGAAAAAATCCAGTGTGACAAAACAGTTTTGACAGCATAAATGAAATCTAAAGCAATGTAGAATGTAATTATTGCAGCTATCCCTGTGACCCGTCAGTATATGCTGCCTTGCTATGGCCTCAAGAGAGCTGGGCTTATTTTCTACCTATTTATTTTTCTGCATGTTTGGCAAGAATATTTTTAGTCTATTCATTTGCTTTTCTTTAGTACCCCTTTTCTGGTTCCTCTGTATTCCAACATGGGTTTTGGTGAAAAGATTAAAAAAATAAATAAGGGATTGGAAGGTTATGATGAGGGTACAGGAAGTTCAAAGATAGACCGGAATCTATCCCTTACTGCATTTTCACATGCTTTGGTGGTAGGGCTCTGCAATTACTTTATTTAACTTACAGAGGTCCAGGAGAAGTGCTGGGTTTTATTTCCATTCCAGTGGAATAGAGGGACCCTTGCTGGTATTAGGAATTCATAGTGCTAGGACCAGAGTGTCTACGTAGTGGCAAACCATTTCTACTTTGAAGAAACCAAGTGACCATGAGCCAGAGGAGGAGGAAGAAGGCTTGGAAGTCCCAAGATCACACAGAAGGAGTTAGGAGTGTTGGGCTTGTGCTTTACCCTCCAAATAGCTCAGCTTTCCAACACGAGGTGTCCTGGCATCAGCCACACAAGTGTCAGGAATGTGACTCTACCCACGAGTGCTTTCCTCTGGAAAGCCTCTTCAGAACAGATTTATTTTTTTGCCAAAGGTAACACAGTGGATCTACTGAATATTGTATTTTGCGTGTGACATTTATGCCCAAAGAAGCTGTGCCAGTTTGCTTCTCCCTATGCTGTCATGGTGAGGGAAAGGGAACTTTTTTTTTTTTTTTTTCCTGTGCAAACTAACATGTAATTGTTGTGGTGTGGCTGGAGGTGGTGCATTTTATCTTCAGGCTGATACGAAGATCACAAACTTGATATGAGGTAACTCCCTTGCATCAGCGAGCAACCTGGTTATGAGCTGGCAACCTTGGGGAATGAGTTTTTGATTCTTGAGTCACCTTGTCTTCCTAGCCATTGTCACAGTGGAGAATGCTAACTAAACCAGTCAGCAGACAGCTCCAGATGCAAAGACCTATCTTTTAAAAATAACCCCAGGGTCAGTTATTTGGTGTTTTGGGGAGGGACCGTAGTTGGAAATGTTATCTGGCTCTTGGACAGCATCTATCTGAGGTATTTGCGTGGCTTCCATTACCATGGGATCTGAGCAGCCTTGTAATCATCAGCGTGCTTCTCCCGGGAGCGCTCCGGCAGGGGAGTGCTGCGGGGGTGTCAGTCGGGGCCCTGTTTGCCCAAAGGTCTGTGGCAGAGCCCGGCAGCCCAGCGCTGGCTTGAGGGCAGGCACCCAGAAACATCTTCCAGCGAGGTAGCCAGCACAGCCCGGGGCTGTTCACAGGGACTGCTGGTCCTCTTGGTTCGTGTTTGAGATCAGGTCTTATGAAAACCTCCAACTGCCGTAGTGGTATTAGCTGTAAACTAAAACACAGGTTCCCCAGATGTTTTTGACCTCCGAAAAGCTGGCAGCCCTCCAGTTTTCGTGGGCCTTGCTTCCACTTCTATCCCCTTGTCATCATAACTTTTAATTAAAACTGCTGTTTATTCTGTGTGGCTTAGTAGTGGCACATACAAAATTTGGTGCTGGTAGTGTAACCTGTGATTTTTTTTTTAATGAGTTGCGTCTTGTGTCTCTAGCTCACTTACAACTTCTGATGGAAATTATGCAGAAAAGGGAACTCTCTTCGTGTCAGGAAATGGCTAGCACGATGGGTTTCTGGTACTGATGTCAATAGGTTTACGATCATTTCCGTAAGTACTTTTACTGTAACGCATGATTATAACAACTACAGTAAAATGAGTGCCATATCTGTTTTATGCAAAATCATGAATTTCATTGAGAACCCAAAGATAATCAGAGCTCACAGTAGCTGTCAACTCTAGCTACGTTTTGCATACTTTTACATTTATGTATGTTAATACAGTCAGAATGGTTTTATTGCCCTGGGATTTAATGCGTTTTAGATTTGCTAATCTCTCTAAAATCCATACATCAGTTTAGTCAAAGGATTAAGGCTTCTTTAGTAAATCAAAAATATACTGCTCAATTAAGTCAATCTTTCACATCGGCTTATAAGTCTTTGGAGATTTTTAACTTGTAAAAGGAGATTTTTCAGGTAGGATTTACGCTTTTGTAACAATGCAGGAAAACAGAAAGTAATACAGAATGAATAGATATTACAATTAATGCCCATGGAGAGAGGCACGTTTGTTTTCACCAAGATGTGTAACTTTGGAGGTGCTGATGTGACAGGTGAGGTACAATTCACAGGGACTTATGAACTTTATTCTTAAATTTCTACTGCATAGATTCAGGCTAGTGATGTCAGAGAGCAAATTAACCCCAAACTTGATATATTCTTGTAGAAATTTTCATTATCTATGACAGGTTGTTGGATCTGGTACTTTTTGAATCATCAGTAACAGTGTTAAGAGGGGGGAAAAAAACCCCAAACTCTCTCAAGTTTTGGAAGCTATAGAAATCTTCATGTTTCGGGGCACAGACTCAGCATCTGAGTAGCAGGGACTGGGCTGAACTTCTCTGTGTTGGCACCTGTAAAGCCACAGTCACCTGTGGTGGGTTGTATTCCTGTGAGGATTCGTGGGAGCTCACAACTGTCAATATATTTATTTCCCCCAAACCTTTCAGATGTTGTAACCCCCTTAACTTTACAGGTGGAGGACTAAAGCACAGATCCCCATACATTTGTGGGTACCCACGTCCTTCAGAGCTTTCAGGCAGAGGTAACTTGTCCAAAGTCACATAGGAATGTGGTAAAGTGGAGAACTGAACAGAGCTTTTCTGAGCCCCCATGTAGCATCCAGGCTTCTGGACCACCCATCTCACCTTCCTCTTCAACAGCATTTAGAGGCTGCTCCTAGATGCAGGCTGAAGCCAGTGAGGATCCTTTGCAGGGTTGTCCATAGCCTCCGTGTCCGTGGCTGCTGCGTTCCTTTAACCAAGGTCTTTCGAGCAGCATTGCCACAATTCTCCGTGTCGTTGGTATACATCAGTGCTGTTTTATTGTGGTTGTGCTGCAAAACAGATAATGCCAATTAGAAACAGCAAAGCTTCTGTAAACTGCCTTAGAGCTAAATTATTTATTTCACACATGTCTGGGAAGGAGAACAAAGAGCTAAGCCCAATGCATAGCAGCCCATATAAGAGTCATTTATTTGTGTTGTGTGCCAAAACAGCACTGTGTTAGATGGGGATGAGGTGGCAATATGCAAGTCAGTGCACACAAACATAGTGTTGCTAAGTTTGACTGTAATGCCTTAGGAAAATTAATTTGCTGTGCAGCCCCTGTGTAAAAATTATTATAGTAGTTGCAATAGCAAACGCAGTTGTTAAGGCTGAGTTCTAATCCCCACTGTTGGCTAATAACTTTTTGCTAATAACTTTCTCAAATTCTTTTTGCTCTGAAATTTTCCGTGCTTGGTGTTAGCCCTAAGGTGAATTTTTTGGAAAGTCTGAGAGGATTTTGAATCATGAGAGCATGAATAAAATACATTTTTCCTCCTTGTGTTTTAATGAAACTTCTGCATTCTGAAAAGTGTCTGAAGCTAGAAACTTCGGATTTGTTTTGTAGCCCTGAGTAAGGAAAGAAAGCAACATGATTGATGTCTGCAGAATATCCTGGTTCACGGAACTGCAAGAGTTGTGGTGACTGTGTGTGGTCACAGCAGCTTTAAAGATGAAGGATGACTTCTCAAAAGTATCTGATGATTTAGGCCCATTTCAAAAGCAACATTGACATTTAGGAGATTGAATGTCATAGAGTCTTGCAGGATCGAGGCACCTGCGTGCCTGCCACTCCTGAATGCAAAAGGCTGTTTTAACAGAGCTGGATGAGGAGCATTTCTCTTTTCATGAAGCGTGGGGTTATTATTTTGATCCCCAAGTTGGATCAGGAGCCGACTCACACCAGTTACGCAGCTCCCGTGATGTGCCACACAGCGAAGTCATAGAGAAGACCGTGGTGGAACGCTGGAAATGTACAGTGAGGGGTGTCCCCCCGTGCATGGATGGGAGCCCTCAGCTATCATTCCTGTGAGGGTCTGTGCGCTTTAGGGGCTCTAGGGTGGGGTAGACTCAGTTTGAAATATTCGGTATTGCTTATCAAAAATTGAGCCACGTTGGTCTGATCTACACCTCTGCGTCAGAGGTTTGAAATATTAATCTTGGATGTGATGAATAAAACGGAAATACTTTAAAGCAAATCTTTACGAAGTGTTACAATCTATATCTGACTTTAGTCTATGTATACCGACAAACACAGTTTGTTTTTAATTTCAATGATACCTTAAAGAGCTTCAGCTGAACTCCACTTGAGCTTCTCTATTAAAGCCCTTAGATGCCACCAATACCAGAAGCACAAAAAGTGCTGTCTCAGTGGCTCCTATGGACTTGCCATGGCTGCTAGCAAGATCGGAGGAGTTTTTTCTGTGTTACAGGAACAAAGCTGTGACTAAGTAGATTTAGTTGCCTGCGTCATCTTCTGTCTTTCACTATCGTTTTGTGTGCTTGTCCAGTAGAGGTCTATTGGTGAACTTAGAGGAGCTGAATTTTCCCCAAGGAACGTGGCTACCAAATGCAAGATGCCTTGGTCTGTTAATAATGCCCAGGTGAAGGCTTCTAGAGTTAACAATGTTTCATTTACTGGTGCCTCCATCAGAGCTGCATTAGGTGTCGATCCCTAAAACATTGTACCTTTACAATGAATGAAATAAGTCATTAAGGTTCTGCAGTTCTTAGAAATCCCCCTATGCTTTAAATAATTGCACAAATCATTACTAGAATAATGTGAAAGCTGAGGAGTCCAAAGTTCAGAGCAAGGCGAGTCCGAAATTTGTGGTTTGTATCACTAACTCAGCCATGGTACGCGTACACAGAGTGGGACTAGAAGGCATTTTCCAGTTCAGTTTTCCTTGTTAAACGTAATGTGTTACTGTTTATTATTTAATCTATGCTTCACAATATACAGGATGAATAATGTGGCTGAGTTAATACTGTGGCTGGAAAGTTCATTTTTGGAATTTTTTTGCACTTCTCTGGCCTTTTATTTTTATTTTTTTTTTGACCTGGATCTAGTGACAACATTTACATTTCCACCTATATTATATGCAGAAGAATTGAGTGGCTTGAATGCATGCTGGAGTGCCCGCCCTGGGACCAGCAGGAATTAATTCTCCTCTTGAACCCCTCACAACTGCTGCTCCCAACTGAATTAGCCGAACGAGCCCTTGACTGTATTCAGTTCTTTTGTTTGCTCCCTCATTTGCTGGGTGGTGAGGGTCAGCTTCATTTTACTCACTGCAAGCAAGTTAAACGTGATGGCTTCATTGATTCTGACTACCCTAGTCCAGAAGTTTCCTGCCACCTTTGGTGGGATTTGTTCAAACCCTTCCTTTGGATCAGTTTAGAGGCAGTTAGAAAAATGGTCAGAAAGATCAGCATCAGGATGCAACTCCTACACTGACTAACTCTGTAAGGAAAAATGCATCTTATCTGAAACTTTGTGACAATAAAAATTAAGTGATTTAAAAAAACCACCTTATAAATAATGTGCAAATGTCAGCCACTAAGAGACTCAAAACACACAGTCAACACCTGGACTGATTTCCCCGCCCCCCCCCATGCCTATACTGCTTCCTTCTCAGCAGATCTGTTCCCTTAAAATTTTAGTACATGACACCTTCCTTTCCTTGCACTTCTAGGATTCTGTATGTCATGCATGTTTGGGCTTTGAAATCCTGGGGGTTTTTATTTTTCTTAGGACAATTTTCTCCAAGACCTTTGCAATGAATCTGGTATGCATCATAGCTGCCATATGCCAAGCAGCTAAATTGCATTACCAATTGGGGGAATAATTATCAGCCTCAGATTATGGCGTTATTAACGCCTTAATACTGATAACTCTTAGCAGTTCACAAGACCATCAAATGTTTTCTTTTCAATACTGTCACAGATTTTTCAGCGAGCACTGGAGATAACGTGACAGCCCAATAGAGTTTGATGTATGTGTCTGGAGAGGGAGAAGAAAAAAAAAGTTGAGATCCTCCAGTCAAACCAATGTCTTTAATGGCTTCCCTAGATTAAAATAATCCCTATGGGAAATCCACTGTGACAACAGTTCTTATACAGATTTTCCGATTTTTCCAGTCACTGCTTCTGTGCCACAACCATTCTTTGAAACTGTTTATGTTAGTGAAAGGCCACATTCTCAGAGACTTTTTTTTTTTTAAAAAGAATGTCTTTTAACTCCATTAAGAAGAGTTTGAAGTTCTCACTTTCTTCCTTGGGCATTAGCGTACCTATTAGTCCTGTATCTTCTGAATGTTTGACAACGTGAAGAAATGTAGAGGTCAGCTCTGACTCTTGTATTAAAGGTTATCCGAGTGTTTGCACTTAAGCACAGTATTTATAACGTGGATGATTTCATGCATCAGTCCTTTAGGGGATTGAAGAATTAGGCTGCATGACAGAAGGCCAGGCAGTAACAATACTAAACCACTAACTAGTGTTGATTTAAAATCAAATTGAGAGAACAGACTTGCAGTCTTGAAATCAGGCACACTTATTCCTATTTAGATGTAACTGCAATATAAATCTAGCACTGGACAGGCTATTTTCAAAAACAAGACTCAAGGCCAGATTCTTATAATGGGGAGACTTCTTAAAGAGCCCGGATTAATTCAGCCCTTTCTTGTTGGAGGAAAAGGTTGTAATTTTTGATAAATACAAGAATTTAAAGCTACTGGAGAAGCTTTAAACTAAGGTGGGGGTGGAGGGAGGAATCCGCGAGAGAGAGAGATCAAGTGAGCAAAAGACTGGAGTGTTTCTGTGGGTGTCCACTGAGACTCAAGATCATATGTTTGTAGCATCGTTGCACTTAACCTTTGTACCTTTGCTTCGGGTTATATGATCAGCCAGAAAGCTGTGAACATGAAGAAGGTCATACTATTATTTGCACCCCTGCCACTAAAATATTGTTGGAGCACATTGCCACGGCCACGGGTCATAGACTGTCAAATTAAAAAGGAAGATTAGACTTTTCCTGCTCACTACCAGTTGCACGGGGCATTTGGCTGTTAGGTGATCATTTAAGTAGCAGCTTCTCTTGCTCCCACTTTGATTTGGTGGTTGCAGCAATCAGGTTGATTCGTCTGTGTTCAAGACCCGTGTTTCTTTATAGTAAGTAGCTCTGAAGCACTTTACAGTATTTCTGTAGTGTACATTGTTATTGTAGCACCCTCCACTGGCTCGTCTACCTACTTTACCTCTCTGAAAGATTAATCCTTAGGTATGTCATGTGAAAGTCATCAATTTATTCCCAATTTAGAGTGGTATCTCAGGCACCAAGCAAATGGTAGTGTTATATTGAGGTTTAGTTATAAAAATGTAAACACACTGTTAAAAATAATAATGATTTGAGACCCAAATTCACGATCAAAGGCTACATAGTAGGAGATACTTTAGATATTTAGTAAAAAAAAAAATAGTTCAACCTGAAGGTGAATGGTGTAGTACCATGAGGGCTGCCCAAACAGCTAACAGTGCCATGTTATCTCTAACCAGGACTTAAAGGCGTTACTCAGAAAGATAGAATTGCAGCTTTATAAACTGTGACTAAGGTCTGCTCCTTGGAAATGTGACTAATGACTGTCTTTTAATTATACTCTGTATTCTGCTACTGTTGTACCTTGACGCTGGTGTTGGGCACGGTGCTGCCAAGGCTGAACAGCAGCATAGCTGCATGATTTTGCAGATCAACTTTCCAGACAGAGTACATGGTCATGTTTTCTACATCAAGCTCACTTGCTAGGCATCTATCTCTCCTCCTCCTAATGAGCTTTACGCAACAGCCCAGGGCCTCTTTACAGTTTGTGCACTGCTAGGAAACAGGTCTGCTGGCAGCCGGGAGCAGAGCTGCCTGGTGGCATCTGCCCCATCCCTGTTTGCCTCAGTGGGACGGAGATGAAAATCGGAGGGTCTCGCTTAGTCCTGTGCCACTGTGCTCTTGTAGTCAAAATGCTGCTCTTGGTTAGTGATTCGCTGGCAGGAGTCCTGTTGCTGGTGGTGATGGATATGTGAAATCAAGCCACCTTCGAGGGGTTAAGCTGTGGTTTGTTGTAAAGCTTTGGAAGGAGAAAGTCAGAGTTACCAAAATAGTTTTCAATCAGAGTGCTGGGCAGGGTCAGCTCTGGCTGTGGTGACCTTTCCGCTCTGACCACTACCCAGTTTAAAGTTCAACTGTATTGATATAATCTCAGGGGTGTTTACATGAGAGGCTATAACAACAATGTTGCTCCAGCAAATTTTCACGCTTCAATTTGTTTTAAGAGTTAGAAAACAAAATCCACATTTCATAAATTCTTTTTCTCACAGACAGGTCTGCCTGAATGAAACAAGCAGTCCCACAACTTTATTTTAAGCTGCTTTTCCTGTTTCCCACACATTGCAGTCAGCAACCTTTGCCCAGGGCAGGATGACCGTTGATTAATATGGAAGATGCAAGTCCTGCCTGTAGCGGTAGGGATGCTCCAGCAAATAGGATGTTTGTTCCACTTGCAGGCCAAGGAAAAAGGAATTTCTGGAATGATCTGGGTAAAAAATAATTGTTTCTTTTGGCAGACTCATTTGGACGGTCCTTGAGCTGTTGTGTGGTGGTTCTATTTACACCAAGAAAATCCAAGCAAACAGGCTGCCCTGGGCTATCAGGATGGCTTAAGTTTCCAACATATTTTTCCTGCGTATCAGAAGTTTGGATCCTTGCCACACAATCATTTTACAGAACCTTGAGTGGAAAGTGCTTCAGTTGTGGTCAGTCTGTTTTCCAAGTTCTTCAACTACTGCTTTTCCAGGAATGGTCTGTGCAGCCCCCCGATCAAATTAAATAGCTCTAAATTTGTCCTTTCTTGATCTAATTATTTTCAGAAAACCTGCCCATTCTGAACTGTTTAGCACTTACAATGCTGTTATATTCATTTAATCCTTGCCACCTCTCATCTGTATAATTGTATAACAATGTCAAGGCTATATACCACAATGGTACTACCAGTTTTCATTGCTCTCTGTGTTGTTCAGCAGAGGTGCATGAGTCCTGTCATGCAATTCCTCCAGCATCTCAGTATCACTGCCTAGTGGTTTGCTGATTCATTCTGGATTTTAGGAATCCTGGAGCAAATGTGTTGAAGAATAACATCCCCAGGGTAGTGAATGGTCATTGAGAATACTACAGTTTGTTTTTTTTTTTTCCCTGTAAAACACATTGCATCCACGAGGATGACAGGGATTGAAAAAAAAATAGCTTTGAGTGAATCGGATGAGGCTGAAATAAAAGTGGGGGAAGAGCAGAGCACTCTGCAGAGATCTTTTGTCCACTGTAACCCAAATGGTGGAAGTTGAAATCTGCAGCTTGCTTTCTCTTGTACCGTTAGCCACAGACCCAGACTGGTGAAAGGAAAAAGAAAGCCAATTTCTATCAATATCATAGGACCCAACAGTGCTGGTTGTAGGTACAGTGGTTCATGTCTTGGAGAGTTTACTTAGAGGCGAGGCTGTTTTCTGTGTCTGTATATCTCACCCACCCCGGCCCTGCTCCTGCTATGGCATCAATGCCAGTATCTCAAGCCCATGCCTGGGAAAAAGTCTTTTGGTTGTCTTTCATCTTGTGCTTGGGCTGTGGGAGTATTTGCACAGTTTTTCAGCTTTTCAGGCTTTGTTTTTGTTGTTGCTGCTATGTTAAAATTAAAGGCCTATTTCCAGCATGTTCGGGATGTGGCAATTTATATAGGTTGCCCTGAGCAAAGTCCTCCCTCTCTGCCCTTCCCCACCCCAGCCCTGTGTGCTCTTTCATGGCTAATGGGGCAGTTCAAGGTTTCTGTTTTAACTTCTTATATGGACCTGATCAAAATTCCTGTCTGTGACCCTCTGCCTGTTGAAAATGGTGTTGCTATGGCCTAAAGTGGGAAGAAATGATTAAAAAACAAAATAACCTAGTAGCTAGCTTCCATGGGAAATGTAGGAGAAATGTTACATTTTTTTTGTTTGTTTTGTTTTATAATATGTCAGCAGGCACTCTTTGGTAGCATATATGGAGAAATTATATTTCCAGGAATCATCTCCAAGCTTTATTTACCAGGGAAATAGCAAAAGAGTTGTTCATATTGCCCATAAACGGGTTTCCGGTGCTTCAGACTGATGTTTGTTCGTTCTGTTTGTGCCGTGGTTAAAACAAAAATGAAAGTCTGAGATGTAAATCAGCTGATTAGTCTCACTTGCCATGTTCAGACCTGGGCCAGGTAGCTGGATGAGAGAGCACAGAGCAATGCTTTGGACCTGTGCCTGGCTATTCCCAGCTCTGCCGTCCAGCCAGGGATGACCTTAGCTGAGCCATGTTTCTCTGTGTCTCTGTTTCCATCTGTGTGAAAAGTTAGTCATGATCCTGATGTTTCTTGGTTTTTTGGTTTGTTTTTGTTTTTTTTTTGTTTTTTTTTTTTTTGAAAGTATTTTGACCCCTGCTGCTGAGAAGAGCCAGACACTCTTCTTCGTGATTTACCCCCAGGTGCATGGGATAAAAGCAGGCTGCCTTGGAGGAACAGGCTCCCTTCTTTGGGGAGCTCGGTGTTGCTGGAGGTGCATGACTGTCTGAAGTGTTTACATCCTGGACTTCTAAAGTAATATCTGTAGGCCATCACTTTGGGCTGAAAATTGATTTTATTAGGTGAAAATGAAAATGAACTGAAGAAATGAACTGCAAGGCACATTACAAAATGCGTTATCCAGCCTTATGTGCCCGGATGTAATGAATACGCAGAGACCACCTACTTTGAACACTCCTCTGATTTTGCAGTTTCTTTAAAGTCTAATAATATTGGCAATGCAGGATGAAAGCAATTGTGAAAAGTGAAAAAGTCCTTGTTTGCCTATCCTGTCATCTGGGGTCTGTTTCACTGAAGCTGAAAATGAAGGTAACTTGCCTTAATGCTGTAGGACAGCTTTTAGTCTAATTGAACCATGCATCGGCCAGAACCCAGTATTGAGCCTTCAGTCTCGGGTTAATCCCTTTTATTGGCTTGGGTGCAGGTTATCATCCCTTCTTATCAAACAAGGACCCCTTTCTTCTCACTCAGGATCAGAACTAAAAGCCAGTTGAGAAAGAAATGACAAATTCAAAGCTTTAAGCCTCCCCCTCCAAAAAAAAAACCCCACCCTGTGCATCCACGAGGTGTTTGGCGACACAGACACTTCAGCTGCAAGGCTCGGGTGCATTTTTGTTGCTAGGAAGCTCCCTCCCCTTTCAGCTGTGATTTTTGTAGTAGCAGCTTCAAAGTGTGAGGACTTGGTTCAATTGTTTTGCCCAGCATTTTCAGATCAGCATGTCAGATTAAATTTATGGGCAGTTGACTAGTGCTTAGTATTTGAACACCTGCTTCAACCTCCTTTTCTGGCACAGCTTTTTGAGCAGAGGTATGTTAAAGTCACCAATAGCGACTGTGTAGTGGGGGTCAGTAATATTTTTTAAGGAAAATAAAGATGGCTTTGGGGAAAAAAATGATAAGCAGTTATTTCGTGTGAAACAGCTGGTCAAACTCCAGGATCACAGTAGTCTTTTCTGACCTTAAACTCTGCTTAAACTAACATGGCCCAAAATCCCCCCCATATATAAGTAAACTGTTTTACCGTGATTATAGGTCAAATCACTGAAAAGTAAATGAAAAGATATACTCTGCATAGCTTAAATTCAGGCAAAGATTTTAAAAAGAAATAATATGAAATCTTTGACAAAAATTGCCCTATCTATACTTCCGATTTATCCTATACCGGCTTTTCACTGTCACTTATTCTGACACAGTATTATTTAAATGTAGTATAAAACTGCCAAAACAATCCCGCTTGTTTTTTCCTCCATACTTAATACCTGCCTTGGTCTTTTGAAACAGCTTCTACAATGAGAGCAACATTTTAACAGGTTTTATGAAAATGGACAGGAGGAGAAATGTAGGCTTATTAAAGGTCAGGGCAGTCTAGTAGGGGATATAAAAAAATAACGTCTCTATAAAGGCCTGAAATCTTCATGCATCTGCAGTAGGTTTTCTCGCATTTTCCTATGAAACATCTGGTCTGTGACTCTCAGAAACAGGATACTGAACTAGATGAACCATGGGTCTGATCCCGTTTGGCATTTTAGTTCTCCTTTGCACAGTCCAAACTCCAGCAGTCAACAGCAATTTGAGGTGTGTGAGAAGTGTATGACCCAGCAAAATTTCAGTGCCTCTAAAAGAATCCGATCCTTTGTCCGTTTCTGGGATGTTCGGCCAAATTCTTCCCATTGCCTGTTGTATTGCCTTCAAGTTGCTTTCCCGCAGGCACCCTGAAAGAAAAGGTTGCAAAGTCTTTGAAAACTTTCTTTCCCTCCATATTGTTCTTTGGTAAAAGCATAGCATGGCTGGGATCATTTTTTCATACAAAACAGCACAATGCCTGCTGGCCTGGGTATCCAAAATATAGTTTTATTGTTGTGGAAAGGCCTTAATGAGGAAGAAAAAACCCCTATTTAATAAAGTGCATCAAGTGCCCTTGGGAAAAATTAGCACACAATGACTTCTTGTGCCGCCAATTGAAACAGCAGATTGGTGTAGTGATAGGCTTTACAGGAAATATTAAAAAAGCACAGATGGCTCAAGTTTACATGGTTACAGTGGAGCTGGAACAGCAGCTAAAACCTTCCAGTGTAGTATAATTTACTAGAAGGTCATAGACCTAGTGGTTAAGAATGAACCTGAAGACTATTGTAAACACACTATTAGGGTTTGTAGAGGTTTAATCCCAGCATTTTTCGTTCTTTTCTGCAATATTAGAAGCAATTGGCTGCAGCGTTAGTGAAAAGAGATACTTAAAGCATGGAAAAATGTGACATTCCATTGGCGAACGTGGAGCCTTGCAGGGAGCTGGAAGAGGGTTATGCAATTGCTACTGTTACTATGTAATTAGAAGCTCTTTGGCACTAATCTATGATTCGGCTCACAATGTGATTAAACTAAAAAAAAAAAAAAAAAAAAAAATTAGTATTGAAAAATGTAACTAGAAACAAGCTGCTTCAGCAATTACAAGGCTGTCTGCTATGCCCTTATGAGTCGTGGTTCACAGCCCTGTGAGGAAGGCTGGCCAGAGAAAGAGATACCCAGGGGAGCTGGGTTTAAGTCCCTGCTCTGCCACTAGTTTCCTATTGGGCCTAGCTCCAGCCAGCCAGGATGTTTTCTTATTTAGGTAACTAATGAAATGCTGCTTTAAAAATGTATTTATTTAAAGTTTGTCGCATCTCTGGTGGGATCTAGTAGAAATTTGACCACAGCAGATAACAGAGCACTCTGCAGGGATGTTTCAAACTCCCTGGGCATCCTTTTCAGCATCATGACTAACTGCAAAAAATGTCACCTCTTTCACTCTTCCTCCTCTTTGTTCAGACTGTCAACTCTTCAGGACAGGAATTGTAACATCCAAAACTCAGTCAGAAAACAGATTTTAAGGCGGCCTGTTGCAGGCTGTAGTGTAAGATGGGGTCACCAAATGGAGAGGTGTGCCTTGCTGGTAAAGGACTAACTGCCTTTAGTGACAGGTGTCCTTTCAGTATGTGATTTGTTCCCTGCAGAAATCAGCAACCTTGCTCAATCAAGTATCTGCTTAATTTAATGACATTTTAATGTGAAATCATGTTTTGCCTCCCCTGCAGTTTGAGCTTTTTTTTTTTTTTTTACTTAAAACAATACCTAGCCCATAGAAATAGGACAGGCAGCTAATCTGGCCCAGACACCGAACGTAAATTTGAAGTAATGAAAAGCTCTAAACATATATAATCTAGCCTATACACACCAAAATCTAGCTCATGTATTTCCCTTCACAACCAGTTTTCAGAGCACTATGCCAAGCAGTTCAGTATTGTTATCTCCTTCCAACAGATGGACAGATTGAAGAGCAAAGAGGTGAGGTAATTTGCCAGAAGAGTGATAAAGTTTGGACTCAGAAATAGGTTTCTTGATTTCCCAGTCAAATATTTGGTCCTTTGGACCAGAACCATTGGGTTGTGCTCCATGTAGTCTTTGCATTTTCATGATATAGTAGCTCATCTGGTGCAATTATATGCCACTAATTCAAAAGACATAATTCCAGTTGCTGTCAGCCTAGGAGCAGCTGGTTTTCTTTTTGTTATTTTTTTCTGTTTTTTTTTTTTTTGTTTTTTTTTTTTTTTTGTTTTTTTTTTTTTTTTTTTCTTCTTGCACATGTACATGCAAATGTGAATGGTATTATTTTCATTTAACAAGCTCCTGTAATATCATTGGAATTGCTTGATAGTTAAGTCATGTTAAATTAAAACTGGCTGCTGCTGCCGCGTCATCACAATCAACAGTACAATAGGTACATTATTAATGGAATATTTACTTTGCAGACGATTATCTTCCTCATCAGAAAGTTGACTTCACCTGGGAATGTTAAGATAGGTGAGTTTAAACTGGAGTTCTCAGCTAATCTGGTGCTGATCTAGATGGCAATATCTCCATGTGAATTTTACCGAATGAAACCTGCATGACTCACCCTAGAAAAATCTCAACCAATAACATGAGCTCATTAAACACAAATCAATCACCACAGCAACTAAAACCACAACATGGCAAGGAGTACTTAAAAAAAGAGGAAATTTGGGTGAAAGTGCCCACCATATACCTAGCTTTTCAGGCAGAGCTCACTGCTGGTGATGGTTAGTGGATAGAGCAGATGGTAAGGATTGCCCAAGGACAGGACCCATACCAAGTGCGGTGATTTCTCTGAAAACCCACATTTTGTTCAGTACGCAACCTTTTCCAGCCCCTTGCAGCAGAAGTCATTTCAGGAGCCAGAAGCCTGGTAATAAGTCTTGCAATTTAACATCTGGTGGCATTCTAAACCTCTCTACTTCTCCACTTGAAATTGCTCATACCTGGAATATTGTAGCAAGGTCTGAAAATATTTGTGTCCACATGTAAGAAAGAGAAGTGGAGTATAACATGTGGTTGCCCTCACCCAGGTCAGAAGGAAGGAGTCCAACTCGAGGGCCCTCAAGCTAAGGTCAAGGGCCAAACGCCCTCTGAATTATTGCAGCAAAGGCAGGAATCTGTGATGATGCTGAGCACAAAAAGGAGACCTTTGGGTCGAGCTCAGTACTGCTTTGGCCTCGTACAGCCTTTCTGTGCCTGCCCTTAGCTTGTTCTGGGAATTCTGCCAACTAAAATTCCCTGCTCACTGTGCGAGTAGCTTTTTAAACATCTCAGCCTAATCTAGGGTTGTAGTATGCAACCGTTTCAATTAACGGCCTTCCGTGAATCCTAAATTCAGGAGACATTTCCAGTTGAGTATCTTGAATAGGTTTTGCTCTCTGGATGCTCATTCTCCCAGCAGTGGGAAAGATGGTGTGTACACTGGACAATGTTGTGAGCTGAAGCTGAGTGCCTTCGGGTCAGTATCATCAGCACTGATAATTTTGTCAATGATGTGTTTTTCATAATTAAGTGAAAATTGAGTTTTAGTTGATCTGCATGAGGTTTATTTAGTTGATATTTGTTGGGTGTATGTGAGAGGAGAAACAGCTTGATGATCCACTGTGGTTCCTCCTACTCACTTCTGACCTGGAGGGAGAAAGGTTTAATACCAAATTCATGCTGTGGTGCCCCACGCGAGACAGCAAACCTCACTGAGGCTTCCACGTGTGTCCGAGAGATTCATTTCCCAGTTACAGTTTGGTTACCAATGGCTAATGTTCACAATACGTCTGAGGTCGGAGAGCTTCCACGCTGCAGGATTCAGTCCTAACGTCTGCAAGAGAAGGAATACAGAGAAAGGATTTCTGTTCAGAAATTTGCAGCGAATGATAGATCTCATGTTAATTGCAACGGCATCCAGACTGGATCATGCTGTGGCCACCACTAAGCAGTTCTGAATTAATATGTGACAATACCCAGCTGACTAGATCTTCATTTAAATGACATGCACACACATACATACTTTTCTACACACACTTATGTAAGCCTGTAACCCTCTTTTGCTTGGTAGCAGTAGCTTTAGTTTACAGAAAGAAACGCAGTGTATCAGACCCTGTCTGTCTCTAAATATGTATGTTTATATGGGCCAGAGTTCTACATGATGTAACTCAGTGATAGCCATTACATTCAGTGATGAATATTAGCTGAGGGTGGACTGTTTCTATTTACAGGACAAGCCCTGCTGTGTTTAATGTTTTGATAAGAACCTAAAATAAATTACAGGGTGGGGGGAAATAGTTAAAGCTGCTCAGTATAGAGACTTCTTAAGCAGAAAATACCAGTGTTGAAAGTATTTAATTTCTGAGAAGAAAGCGTAGCAGGGAACCACTGGGATTTAGAACTGACCTCAGCAAATTCAAACGAGAATTAGAATATTGTTAAAATATAATGTTAGCTAGAGGGAGGTATAATAAACTATCAAGGGGAGGAGTGGATCCTGTCACAATGAATTCTTGAGCTCAGCTGTGGCTTTGTGGTGTAATAATTTTTAATAACGAATACACTGTATTAAATTTGGAAAGTGAAATTTTGTCCCCCTACATAAGAATGCAGAAAAATTTCTTCATGTTAGCTGTAGGTATGAATTCAAAATGAGAAAGTTAGACTGCTTTAAACCATTGGTGAACAATCTATTTCAGAAATAAAAGACACTTCAATTCAGGCTCATTTTGGAAGCGAAAGAAGAAAAATTCATCTGAGGTCACAATCTCAGAACCAGTCTATTCTCACAAGGATTTAACACAGTTTAAAAAAACCCTTCCTATGTTCAAATTATACTTCACGTTAATTTCCTCATGTTGTCCCCATATAGACAAGCCTGTGGTGATTATATTCCTGCTTGTGTCTTTCAGAGTCTCCACACCAAAGCTAATGTTTCCTCATCTCTTTTTGGTGATGATAACTCTGTCCTTTATCTCTTAGATGACTGTTATGTTAAATGCAGAATACATTAAATTGGATGCCTCTCAGTTTGGATGAAATTTATTACTTCAGGTCTTAACATTTCATCTTGGCTTATGATTAGGAGGATGCATGCTGATAGAATGTTGTCTTCATTCTCCAGGAATGCTGAAGAGGTAAATACAGTGTCTTACTGAGCATGGTTGAGACCACACGAGTTGTTGGTCTTACTATAGACATGTATATTTTTTAGAGAAAGCAATCTACTGCTGGAAGTATACTTGTTAAATAAGGGACAGAAGTATGGCAAAGGGACACTAACACAGGGCTGTTGAAAGGTCTAACCAGGCATGTTGGCTCCACCATGGAATTAGTGTATGCAGGCACAGGTTGAGGATTTAAGGTTTTTATACTGGTGTTTAAATTCTCTGTCTGTCATAAACTTCCAGTGGGATGTGAGAGATGTTAATCCTGCCCAAATCCTGTTAAAATTCAGGAGGAATTGTCTGCTACACCTATGAATACTGTTAGCTGTTTTGCACAGAGGAGATGATCTTTCGCAGTGTGTCTGTGCAATACATAAAGGAATGAGAGTTTGAAATGAGGGACTCTGAGGTGAGCTGCATACCTCTTACAGCTCTTAATGATGCTGACTTTCATTGTCTAAGGAGAGTATCTGACTAAAAATCCATGAGAATAAATGCATTGTGTGAGGAAAGCAGAGGGCTTTTGTTTTCCTTTTTATTTGGCTGAGCCAAACTCCATACTGGCTTCAGAGAAATCACACTGGGAACAGAATTGTTGCAGTGAGCGCAAATGGGTGATACTGGTGGGCTGTGAACTTCTGAGTGCCTTCAGCTTTCAGAAGCTGATTCTCCTACTCTTGTTGCATGTAAAGATGTTGAAACATCACCTTGAGTACTCAATGATCAGAAAATCATTGTTCTGGCCCCTAATTGTACTGCATTATATTACCTCACTAGATTATATTTCAATACTTTCTTTAGAAGAAGTCATGTTAACTTGCCTCAAGAGACTTGAAAGTTCAAGAATAAAAATCCACTAGGACTGTTTAATGCAAAGATACCATCTGTGGCTCAGGAAATTCACAAATTGCGAATCCACAGATGCTGAGAGAGTATTCTGGATAAATGTAACTGCATACGTATCCTGGCTATTTTATTGTTCTCTAGGTACCTGCTAGCCATCGGAGACGGAATGAGGGGTTAGATGGACTTTTGATAGGTCTTGTTACTCTGTTCTTATGTTGAAATCTGCTTCAAACCTCCACATTGACTTTGAGTGTACACTCATGGTACTCTCTTTTCCCATAAGTGCCTGTGTATAGGTGGTGATGATAGTGTTACAGCCATTATTTTTACTTTTATGATCTCCCCTTGCAGTCCCCGCTGAGGTCCGTACCAGGTGCTATACAAGTCTCTGCAACAACAGACACTGAGCCAAAAGGTGGGGTGTTCATCTTCATTTGAAGATTTGAGAGGAGAAGTGCTTGCACCACTAAATCCCTAAGACACTCGTAAATCTCTCTTTCCCAATAGACAGGGCAGATGTACAGTGGGAAAGGAAAACAAAGGAAAACAGGAGTGAAGGGATTTACCTGCTATCACAAAGCAGTTCTTGGCACAGCCAAATGTGGAATTCGGGGTTTTTTTCAGCCTTAGCTGGCTGTCCTGTGCAGTGGGCAATTCTTCCAATCCCCCACCATCCTTTCATGAAAATACTGTTGCAAGGCAAAAATATTTAAAAGCTTTGATTCAAATACTTCTTCTCGCCAAGCACCCAGTGATGAATCAGAATAGTAAACTGTCATTTCCATCCCTAAATCCTACATGTTCTGGCAGTTCCAGAATGAAAGACAACAGCTTAGGACAAGTAGTTACAGTGATTTCCATTCTTGACCACTTTTCATCACTTTGGTGATCAGAGATGCTCTCTTTAACCCTGGCTCAGCCACTGAATATTCCCTGCTCTTCATAACAGTGTGTGTTTGCTTGCTAAAGCTGCTTTGAAGGCGTGATTGAGTTAAATCACCTATAAATCCTACTTGACGCAATATCTGTTTCGAGGTAGTGAAATATTCACTTAACAAAATTGTTCTGAATCATTAGCTGGTGCTGGGAGAGAGGAAGTATTTCAATCAAAGCTTACAAGCATTTTGTCTTACATTAGTTTTTTGACAAGACCCCAAGGGGCCAACTTTTGTCTTGTTAGTGTCAGATACATCACAGAGTACTCAGAAGTCAGGATGAAAAATCCACTTATAAGAAAGATTTATCAGAAATCATAGTTGCAATGGAATAGATGGAATTGGCGACATTTAGTACAGGTAAGTAGCGGCCAGATGTATAGCTCCAGGGAGGAAGATCTTAGTCCGTATACGTTGACCTTATATAGTAGAAGTAGACACACTGTAGCTTTATCAGTAATTTATCAGTTATCATCTCTCAGTCATTGTGTTCTGATGGAAAGTCTGTTTCTTACAAGCATGTTACATGTATTTTCACTATTACTTTATAAATAGTTTAAGACCGTTTGATAGTGTGCTTTAACCTTCTAAAGAGCAATAGGGAATATTTTTTCCTGGCTGATTCTGCCATGAAACCACTAACTTCTCTTGAAAATTGAGCATATTTAAAAAAGAACTATAATTTGTAAAGCTATAATCGTAGGGTTTGCCAACACACCGCCGTTTCTAGGTGTAGGGTTCTTCAGGTCAGGACCTTTAGTTTTGTATGTTGCACAGTGCTGAGCCCTCTGGTGGTGTTTGGCAAATAAAAGCCATGGTGCAGAGCCTTTGTAAGAGTCAGCCAAATTCATCTCTGGTGTAATGACCTTGAGGGTATTCGGGATGTATCAGGAATGAATTGCCCCTCTTAGAGAGAGGTGAAAAACTAGCCTCCTCTTGTGCCTGGAAGCACCTGGGTGTGCTACTTGTGTTTAACTCAAACAATAGCTTGTCCATAGGAAAGCTGTGGTGAGGGAGAGAAAACAGACCCACTGTTTCCCTTCTCTTAATAATGTTCCTTGTGCAGTGTATTAAAAAACCCCAACAAACCAACCCAAACTTTAAAGAGCTTTACAGTTGTCACACAGCTGTCATGTAGTTGGTCTGATGTTGCTTCTTAGCCCTGAGTATCTGATCTATTGTCATCGCTTCACTCTCTATTAGAGTGTGAACAAACAAAACAGATAACTGCCTTTCTTTTTGGTAAGATACAGCTAAACAATTCTTATCTGGTCCTATCTGGGGACAGTTTCCTACAACTATTTCTTTCTTATGGTGCACGACCAATTCAAGCATGACCATTACAGATCAGTATGTACAAGTATCAATATGTTAACTTACAATGAAGTCTGTGCATGCTGCTGCTCATAGACTTGTTTGTGATGGAGATAGCTGAAGGTTGAAAGCAGTGAGACAATAGGCAGGGGAATACTGATGACTGAGAAGAGATGATAAAAAATTACTTTCATGTTTCTTGCATGCAGCTTTATGTTGATTTTGCAGATTTGGAAGTTTCAGTCCTCATAAGATTGCACACCTCTGTCAAATGAGGGCAGAAGATTCATCTTAAAAGGCCTGCCTTGTGTAATTGCCTCCGGGAAACTAGAGACACTAATCTGTGCTACCTACAGTAGTGCAGTACAGCCCAGCTCAGTGGGGTCTGGGCCCTGAATGGGTTCTGCAGTGCCTGTAGCTTCTCTCTTTATTTCTTAACAACTGTCAGTAAAACCTTTCTCTTCACAGTGCCACGTTTTAATGTAGTTACTAAGAATTTGGATTATGTGCCAGGCGAGCTGTTGTTGTAAGACACCTCTGTGCACCTGTCCACTTAGAAGGCTGATCTTACATCGGTCTTTACTTCAGGAAGTGGCTGTTACTAGTAATTTATTGAGTGCTGACAGCCTGCTCTTCTCTGTCCAAAATACCTCCTCCTTATGAAGACTGCATACTGAGTAAGGCAGACAGTGCCCTATAAATCATGATCAAATACAGCCATGCTGCAGTGATTCAATGTGTGATTCATTTAAGATTGGAGGGGAGGAGGATAGATGGGAAAAGATGGGATAAAAGCACTTTCCTGAAGAATGCTAAGTGTAGATCACAGATTATTTTCAATTAGATTTGCTGGTGTGCGGCTTTTGCATGCAGGCAGGAACTGGTTGTCATGTGAACTGTCTGCTTTATTCACAGGAGCAATGCTTAGATGTCCTTCTCAGGAGCTACTTAAAAAGCAGTTCTGTTTATCTGCAAAGGAAAAAAATTATAGCTGTTGCTCTGCTTTTCAGCCCTAAGGTTATGTCTATTTTCACCAAGTTCTTGCTAAGCATTTGTTCTTGAATCAAAAGATACTTTCAATTGATGAAAGCAATTAAACAATTTGAAGATGGTTGTCTGTGTTAGGTCTGTCTTTAAGGATTTTGGTGTCTCTCAGAAATCCTATACTGAACGTTTCTGATGTGTGTCAAAGAACTTGATTTAAACTCAGATTCCGGGGCAGGGTGTGTGTGCCTATGTGTAATGACACAGGAAAGGAAGTCTGCCTTTCAGTTTTGCTGTCTGAAAAGGTGTTCAGAAGACTCCACAGCCTTTGTCAGACTTGCTTTCTTGTGTGAATGACTTAAAAGTTCAAAGAGACTATTACACAGACCTACGTCTGAGAGACTGGTCTCCCTAAGGAGTAGCTACCACCAAACTTTGTTGATGATGACTGAGTTACTCTCCTGGGTAGTACAGAAGAAGTCAGTGGGACCACTGTGAAAGCAACTGCATGGCAGAGGAACTTCAAGGCCCACAGTCTGACCCCATGTTGTGTCCTGGTAATATTCTGTTCTGTGTCCAATTCTGGACAGACATGGAGACAAGCTACAACATTATCAAAGCCCAGGAGCTGTTCTGCTATGCCAGGCTCTGTTTTCCTAGAGGGTAGGAGTCCTTTGCACACTGTGCTGGCATAGGCACTGAGGGTAAAGTATTTTAAAGGCGTCTGCATGATTTGGAAGTCCATAGGTTCTGAATGACTTAAGATAGTCAGTTAAAATTAGGCAGCTGAAGTTATTACTGCCCAGGAGTCTGTCCTGCTCCTCTGATGGGCATCATTGCCCTGAGACAGTGATGTCTGACCTATTTGGGAGTTGCCACCATTTCCAGCCTGGCATGTTCGAGTTTACCTGCAGCCTGATTGCTTGGCTTACTTTTATGCGCCAGCCTGACTGTTAATGGTCGTGTTACCTTTGCTGCCCTGCCAGCTTCTGTCTGAGCCCCGCACACGTTCCCGGGGTGTAGGCAACTGTCACATAAGCTGTGTCTCCGCAGCTGTTGTGGGCATGTGAATCATCCAGACTGGTGGGAAATGGTGGCCGTTTAGCTCCCACCCGGGTCTGTGCACCCTCTTCCTTCTGTGCAATTGCCGGGGAGTGAGGGAGTGGGTCCTTTCATCTCCAGGGTTCTAGACCCAGGATCTTAAGCCTAGAAACTCCCCTCTGTTTTTTGGCCATGCAGGTGCCGTGCAGGTTATCTGTTCAGCATGCCTGGCTGGACACGTGGAGCTTGTCCACAAGCTCTGCCAAGGGCCTTCTGTATAGTTGCCAAGAGGGAATCTGCAGCTGTGCTTCAGTTTGGGTCCTGCTTGAGCTTTTGAAGTGAATCTTTCTACTGCCACACTTTGGTTAATATCACAGAGAGGTCCTAAACTGCTTTTGGATGAGGCTAAGCCAGCATATATGCATGTAACATACTCTCAACGCTGACAGGCATTCAGTTCATAGGTTAGGTTTAAGGATAGGGTAGATCTCAACACTGTGTTTGCTTTTTTTTTTTTTTTTGTTTTTTGTTTTTGTTGTTGTAGTTGTTTTTTTTTGTTTTGTTTTGTTTTTTTTTTTCCCTAGATCCTCTTGTATCGCTCCACAGTATCTGCTGAAGTTAATGTAGCCTTAGGCTGGTGTCTTAAGGATGGCTCTCAGGCTGCAGTGTTCCCTAATGCCTAGGTTTTTTTAACAAATATGGTTGTGTTTTTTAACAAATATGGTCTATTTTCAGTTGTACTCCAAACTGACATCCTTTTCCATAAACTGTGAGAAAACTTCACAAAATTAGAATGCAAGAAGGAAAAAAACCCAATAAGAACTTCCAAATTCTTCTTGTTAAATTAGGATACAGACCTGAATGAGTCAGAAACACTGGATTTGCCCCTCCCCTCTCTTTCACCACGCGTGGTGTTTCACACCAGCACATGCACGGTGGTTCTCAGATTACCAAACTGCAGTGGTAGCACCTGCCCTTGGCCTCGTGGTGATATGAACGGGTACATTCCTGCAGGGTAAGGTGAATCTCAGCTGGTATCACGGAGGTGGCCTTGGGGAGATTTTTATCTTGGGGGGGGGACGACGGACCACAAGGCACAGTCTCACTCAGGACAGCACATCAAACCCTTGCCTTGATTCCAGGTCTCTGCACCATTTTGGGCTGGTAGGTTCGTCTCTCCTCAAGAGGGCAGCAAGACTTTAGGGAGGCCACCTGTACTGGGAACCCGCAGCACTCGCAGACAACTAGGGTAATTTTAGCAAGTCTTTCACAAGGAGGTGAATGTCTAGCTAGCACATCTCAGATCTATGTCAGAGTCATCTCTGGGGTCTAGGTCACTGAGGTTATTCTGTCTTTACATTAGGGATTTTTGCCAAACTTCAGTGCAGCAATATGGGGAGCCTGTGCAGAACGAGCTGGCCATCTGTATGACTGGGTGGATGGGAATCCCTAACACAAAGGTGGCCAAAGGCTTTCAGCAAGGGAGAGGGGCTCCTTTAAATTCAAAGCACCAAGAACAACTCTGAAATGGGTAGTTTTCACCTGTGAGTCACCGGCACATTTCAGCTTGGGTTCCTCTCCAAAAACTTCCTGGCAATGAATTCTAGCAACCCGTGGTGTATTGCAGCAAACCAGTGAAAGGTTAGGTGCTGCTTGTATTGTTAACCTACACAGGCAACGTGTAGCAACATATCCCTAACTGCAAGCAGGAGTCTTGCGAATTCCCAGCGCTCAATATACTTGTCAATACGCATTTATTCTCACTAGGCTTGGACTTATGATCTAATTGGGATTTATTAGAAGGTAAACGATCTTCTTAACAGAAAATGCAATTTAAACTGATGAGGGTTTTGTATCGGCACACGTGCACATACACATATTTGTATAAGATTCTCACTCAAGCTCTTGCCCTCTTCTGTATAAGCCAATACTAGTATCTATTCTAGTGAATCAGAGAAAAAAATTGATTATTTTTCTTTTTATTAATCAAAATATATTTTCAAGCAAAGTGATTTGAGTGTCACTGGTTTTGAGCCTCCAGGTGTAATGGCTGTTAGAAAAGCAGGCATTCTGTCTGCAGCCAGCAGTCTCAAGATTTGCTTCATGGACCATTTGTCTTTTGAAGAGCTGTCCAGCTAGTGAGGCTGATGGGCCAGCCCACCTGTAGCTCCAAGAGCATGAGGTAGGTAGTGTTTTGGAGTGCTCCTAGTATTAGTAGTACTTAAATGACTTAAAAAATCATGAGGTATCCCTGGACACCTTTGCGCTGAGAGGTCCCTGTGTGGACAGGAGGTGGGACAGGTTTGGAAGCGTGCCATGCTCTCAGCCTTCTGCATAACCATTCCTTACCTGTGATGTGGGTATACCCTTCAGCACACTCTGTGAACCAGAGAGCAGGCAAGCCACCAGCAGTTCAAGTTGGACCATTCCCATTGCTTTAACCAGCCCTTCCCATGTACGTTTTGCATGTGGGAACAGGAGGGGAGATGGTTTGGGGTGGGAGACGGGGTGAATCAGTGAGAAAGGCTGCTAAAATATGTTCTACACAAGAGAAATGCTTCACCTAGGCAAGGAGGGGGAAGGAGGGAGCTAGCTATATCTCTGCTAATAAATTAAAGAACGCGCAGGAATGTTCCTGGGCCGGGAGTGTGACTGCCCGCCCTGGTAAACTGTTAGAACAGTCCCTGGCGAGGTTTTGGCATGCGCCAACCGGTGCTGCCCCAGGTAGTTTTTGAGTATGGTTTGGCAGCAGGCATGTTCCTGGGACCGTCCCCAGTCGGCTGTTTGCATGCAGCCTCCCTGTTTTGAAGGTTAAGGGTGTTTACTGGCGGAGGCTTGGGCCATTGCGTGCCAGCTGGCCTCCATGCCCAGGAATGTTCCCAGGCACACTTAATTTACTTGTATAGATATAACCTAATGTTCACAGTTATCATCTGTCCCTGAATCTCACATCATGGGGCTAAAGTAGTGTGGTGCTGCTTGTACACAAGCCTTTTTCAGCAGTGCCTTCTTTCTGTTGCACGGGGTGTTAAGTCTTGTGTTGTGTGCGTTTGCAACCAGGTCAAGGTGTCTTCACTGAGAAGCCTGACACCGACTGCAGCATCATGTTCCTGCTGTAAGGGCTCCGAGCAATGCTGCTTTTGGGACTACAGCAATGAACCCACCCTTTAGGGTAATTCCTTTCAGTTCAACAGCAGTTCAGGTTGCTGTGCTGCATTTTCTTATTTATTTCTCATTAACATTAAGTTTACTTTGGAGTTGTTGCTTTCTAAAGGAGGAATCCCAACCCAAATGAAATGAGTGGAAAATTCTCACTGATTCTGTAGTGATAGGATTTTGCTGCTATTTCCTATATCCATCAACACTCTGTATTACTGGTTGTTTTGTTTTAGATGCATTTCTTGTATTCTTTCTAGTTATTTTCTTCCAATACTTCTCAGCCTTCTGAGTCCCATTCTATAATTTCTCTTCCTCCTTTGCTGTTTACAGTTCTTTTCCTCTCTGCAACTCCAGTCCTTCTCATTATGTAAAAAGTTTTTTGTGTATTCATGATATAGTTGTTGAAACTGTATTTACAAAAGTTTAGGGCAGCACAGATCACAAAAAAAATAATGGGTCTAGTGGAAAAATACAATTTTTGCATGACTATGTCTCCTTTTGGATTGATAGCAGGAAGCCATATGTCAGGATGCCTAGGTATGTATGATTTCTTCATTAATGATCTGGAGGAAAACAGAATATGTTTCAGGATTGGCATACACACTTTTTATTGAAAGACCAAAGAGATTAGTACACGCTTCAGTGATATGACATCAAATTTATAGTAAGCTGTTAGTCATAGCTGAGACAGTCACCAGATTTTGTGATGTGGGAGCGATGGTGATATTTTGTATATTCTTTATTAGGTGCCTGTAGTTATGCTTTGCCGGTGACCTCTGTCTCTAAGCCAAGGCAAACCAGGCGTTTTGGTTCATTATAGTATAATTGTGGGATTTAATTTTATTTTTGCAACTTGCATAATGATGTCACCTGCAGATAATGTCGGGGTAGCCACTTTCCGCAAATGGGGAGAGAACGAGTTGGGTTGAGGAATACTCATGCTACAGGTTATTAGCTTCATTCCTTAGGACTAAAAAAAACCCCAAACTTTTTATAGATCTCTGTCTGACATCCGTCTAAGAACTGAAGTCAGTGAACTATTTTACATTAAAAAATAAGCAGATAAATGACATGGTGGCAGCCCCCTTGGACACAGAGCTACCAGCTTCTCCTCCTGTAGTCCAAAACGGTCAGAGCAGGCATATCTATTCCCATATCCTCCTTTCTAATTTATTTTGCATAGTTGGAAAATAATTACAAAGTCTTTTATTCACAGAAGAACTACTCAGTATGATGCAGGTGACTGACATGCAAATAAAGGATCTGAAGTGATTTTGCATTAAATGAAGGAGCAAGTAGCCCTCTGAAGTCTTTAATACTATTATTTATATCAATGAGAGACTGTGGTTTTGAAGGTAAAGCTGCTTCCTGATTTCTCACTGGGAGCTGAATGTCCAAAGTGCTTCTGGTATTAAAATCTCTGACTGCTTCATCTGAGAAAGAGCGGTTTCACTTGGATCCAAAATGGCAGTAGTTCAGAACAGATGCATTACGCTTGTTTTAAATCCATGTTATATATCCCATCATAATACATATCCATATATATCCATTTTGATCCGGTCTTCTAATCTGATTTGGTGGATTCAACTCAGTAAAGACGGAAGCAGTTACAAAGCACGCTGCAGTGCACATCTCCTGTATCTTCTGAAGAGATGTATTTTATTCTCCTCTGGACCACCAGCTCCACAACCAAATTAGCCACCTCTTTGAGAAGAAAAGGCCAATGCCCTGAAGGAAAGTTTTATGGTTTAATGAAACAGTAAGAAAACAAATATTAAGTTCTTAATGAAAGAAATGAAAATGAAAAGCATACAGTAGTCAGTCCTTTATGATCCATGAATTCCTTTCTCTTGCCCTGCAGAAAGCACACGTGTTCTGCAGTAGTTGGGCTGATCCTGTTGGCAAATCTTTCGTTCAATGTAATGGTGCAGGATCAGGGTTTTGGGAAGGAAACTGGGAACAGAAGAAGTAGATGAGACCTGCTGAGACATAAATCCAGCCTTCTGCTATCATGGGCTCTGCACTATAAAATCATTTCCATAAAATTTTCAAACCTCAATCAGCAATTGTCAGATTTCTTTGTCCTCACAGCTCCCCTTGGCATGCTTTTCTAGTGACTCACCTTCTAATTTTTTTCCCCCAAATTAATTCATGGCTGTAGATGCTGCTTTGTTCTTGAGCCAGAGCTGTTCTTTAGCTTGCCTGGATCTCCTTTCTGCTGTGCATCCCTTTGACATACATGATGACAGCAGCTACGCTCCCTCTGCCTTTCATTGTCATCCATAACAACCAAACTCTTCTAGTCATCTGCCATGGGACGGTGCTTTAATTGTGCCAGCGACTTTGTCCTGTCCCTGTCATAGAATCAGAGAATGGTTTGTGTTGGAAGGGACCTCAAAGATCATCCAGTTCCAACCCCCCTGCCATGGACAGGTTACTCAAAGTCCCATCCAACCTGTCCCAAAATTCCTACTTAGTATGAAGACTGGAAAACCACATAAGGTAACGCCAGCGTGTCACTTTGGACACCACCCCCAGCAAACTCCGGTGGTGTCAGCAAGTGTGAAATGAACTATGGTGTCTCACAAATGTCTAGCCAAACCCACTGACTACACATTTCTTTAGATGACTTTTGTGTTCAGCACTAAAATTTCTGGGGAAGCCCTGCCATACAGCCACTGTGAAGTGCGCTGCTGCTGCACACGATTGTTTGCAAAACTCACCGCGTTGTGCTCCCGGGGCTCAGGATCCGATCCGAGGGGAAACTGAGCGGCTAGCTCATTTCTGTGGTGACTGGTTTCTGTATTTCCGTGGGTTCAGTTTTTTATCACTAAGGTCACCATTCTGTGTTTTCAAGACAATTATGATTCCTGTTCCTATTGAATTTGTAAAGTCTTCAAGGCGGAATCTGCCAGTTTCTGTGGGCAAATTCATCACTGAACACAACGGGATCATGACAGCCGAAGGCTTTTAGAGAAAGAACTATAATGTGAGTAATTGTCATTACAGGAGTGCTTTCAAAGTAGTAATTTTCAAATGTTTTTATGGTTTTGCCATGTAAGTCACACAGTACCCAGGTAGGCTCAAATCAAAGTATTTCGACCTCAGTATGCTTGAGCCTAAGCCTTTGCTGATGGAAATTTTCATGGAACACATTTTCTCATGGAAATTTAATTTTCTACATTTAAAGCTGTATTTCTTGCAGATGAAGTGAGTGTGCTTGTTCATTGTGAAGATAACAATACAGCCAATGAATTGCATATGCCTGGGTAAACTCTAAACACACAAGCCTAACACGGAATATAAATCTAAATGTCTTGCACATGCTATGCAAATTCAAGAGTCTTCAATAGGGCCCTGTTTCACCAAGGAGCTGATTCCAGAAAAGTTTGAAAAAGCAGTGGAATAACTTTAACATTATTAACCCACATAAAGACTCCTGAATATAGTACAAAATCACTCATGTTGATATTGGCTTCCCCCCGGAAAGAAAAAGAGATCAAAGTTTTTTTTTTCCCCTGAAAATATTAGCCTTGAGTTTGTTTTCAGATCTTTAATGTAAAATTGCATTTACTTTCTATGTTTTCGAGACTGAGGCATTATTGTTGCTCCAGTTCAGTAGGCTTTTTATAATCAGTTCATATACTCACATTTATTTAGCTCGTTCTTCTGAATGGCAAGGAGATGATTTTCCCTACAGAAATGGAGGGTCTTTTCAAAGATGGAAACATCTTAGAGAATTGCACCTTTATGATTATTCATAGATTTGTTTGTAAGGTTAGAGCCCCATAAAGTATTCAGAAATAATTTAACGGGTAAGCTGATGCTGGCTTGAAATAAATTGCTGAATCCTGATGCTTTGTTCATTTTCTATTCTAGCATATTGTAATTTTTAGTGCATTGTAATACTGGGTTACTCAAACAAAATGAGAATGCTTATTTCAACGAGAGCTGGACTAAAGCTAGGTTTTTTTTGAAGAATATTACATAATGTCTTTTAATGTAACAATTCCAAAACGATGCTTGTGTATTTTTGTCGAAACAGAATTAGGCTGCATCTGAATGGAATATATTTGTTTAGTATCTGCAGACAAAACCCTCGAAGTAACCTTCTCTAATACATCTTGAGTTTCTGCTTTAGACCTTTCTTCACCAGGGACCACACTGACTCTGGGATTTTGTACAGCCTTGAGAGACGCATTGGAGCTGACTAATGTACTACCAGTCAGTGTACTGTTACATTCCCTGCACAGGCCCTTACAGGAGGCGAAGGGATGTGAAAAAACCCTTTTCCATTTCCATTTTTTTAACTAGACTTTCTACTTTCTCCACCTATGAGGAATGAGAATACCTTTATCATAAGCTGCTGGTACTGCAAAGATGAGTAAATGCACCCAGAGCAGCCCGGATCCGGGGTGACACCAGCAGTACTGTTCACTCTGCCGGGGAGAAATACTGTAAGTTATCCTGGTTCCCCAGAGTCCTGGGAGACAGCTGGAAAACCATTGGATGGTCCATTTTTCACACGGCTTGAGAACTGAGGGGGAGCAGCTCCGTCCAACCTTTTGGCTGCTTTTTCCTGCCTGGAAGAACCGAAACAGCTAACATGGCAGTGGCGAGAGCCAGGATGGCTTCTTTCTTTCCTTCAAAATTAAGACCCTCTCCTGCAGTCATGACGTTAGAGGGGAGGTCTTGCCTGAGTGAGGAATGCAGCACAAAATGAGTTCCTTACGCCAGGACGTTAATTGCTGTTGAGAATATTTACGAACGGGCTTCTTTCATGAAGTGATTTGTTGGTCTTAAGTAACTGCTTTATCTCATCAAGTCCACAGCACAGGAAATCTAATGTGAAGGTTTGGTCCCAGCAAAGTATGCTTGGCTTGAAGAAAAGAATCACACTTTGGAAAAAAGGAATAATGGAATGTTAAATTAGTAATGGCTTTTGCAGCTTGTTTGCAGTTTGATCTTTCTGTGCTGTAAAAATTATTTCAGTATTTAATTTCTGGGACTTAATCTGTGCCTTTGCTTGGATTATTTTTTAAAGAATTTCTTCGGCTTGGAAGAGTTTATTTCCTACAACAGAAGAGTAATATTACAATAGATGGTTTGCATTTGGCTGCCAGAAGCCCCAGCTGTTGGTAGGAGGATATTCTGAGCAAGTGCGTAAATAATAATGTTAAGACTGACAGGCTCCCTTGAATCTCCACGAAAACATAGCTTACCTCTCCCAGGCCTGCAGTCCAGGAGTGCAATTGTGTTTGTGTTACCTTGGCTTTTATAGGTCTGTTCACGTATTCAAGAGATAAATAAATGCCTATCTGCTTGGCCACATTGGAGTCACACAGCTATGTCTGCGCTGCTGGGGGCTGCAGCTCACGTAAACATGCTCAAACTATCTTTACGTGGGCATTGATTATTATTATTATTAATACAGATACAGGAACTTGGAGCTCAGTGCGTGATACCAAGATCTGGCTACCCTGCACTGAGCTCTGTGGTGCGTTCACCACACATCTCAGCGTCCAGCCAGCTGGGTAAGGCTATGTGGACAAAAGCTGTAGGCACAGCTTCCAGGTGTGCTCGGCAAGCTTGAAATAAATGAGGATACTCGCTCGACATTCACCTTTGTACTCTGTTGTGGGGGTAGCAGACCTTACTGGGCCTGTAGAGGGGTAGAGGAAGAGTTACACCCCCTGAGATGGTGCTCTTAAGTGTCTCTGTGCATTTGTCTCCCGTCTCAGACATCCCTGAATCTCTCCACACTTGAGTTCATTAGGTTACCTACCTAGACTTACGAAAGGGAAGCTGATGTGCAGAGAAATGAAGTGATTTGCACAGGATCGGGAATGGTAGAGCTGAATACTGAATACAAGTCTCTTGAAACCACTCCAGTACCTCAACCACAAGGCCACCATTCCTTCGTAGCATATTTTCCTTTGACTCTCGCAGCTTTTGCAGCTGGCTGGCTTTGTAGAGCAGATCCAGTGCTCACTGAAGTCAGTGGGAGTCCACTTACTGATTTCCAGCAGGCTTTGGATCAGTCCCATTTGGTGCTCTTCTGCTATCCACTAGAAAGAATAGTTCTGTCTTTTAATGCTCCCTTCACCTGTCCCTGTTGTGTATTAGTGAAGCTGTGCAGTTTGAGATTAGGGTGGTTTATTTTACCTTGTAAGGACCCCTGGCAACTGTTTGAAAACGCTGATAGAAACCCAGGTTATTGCTCCCATCTCCCCACTGGAAATTTCTGCTCCCTCAGAGCCCAGCTACATAAACAGCTGATTTGGCATTTAGCACAAGGGAAGGAACGGAAACGCCTGGCAGGGTGGTGGGAATGAGTTATTGGAGGTGGTGGGGGAAGGGCCAGAGCCTTGGAGCAGAGCTATTGCTGGTGGAAGAAGCTGTGCTGGATGCCGAATCCACTGTTTGTGTGCCTGCAGACTCTTTGAAGAGATACGCAGCTATCAGATGTGGGTGGGAAGGAATCTCTTCAACTGCTAATAAAATGTTATAATTAGTGTGATCACTGATCACCCAGTTGGTGTTTAACAGCTGTATGTGAAGGTTTTCTGTAGTTCCCCAGGGTCAGTACTATCTGTCTCCCCAGACTGCAAAAATGATGGGTGGGAATTCACTAGTTATTTTACATTCCTGTATTTCCCCGTGTGAGCTAATACCCATTTTTCTTAGCAGACTTGTCTCCACTCATGAAGAATTCAATCCTGTTCCTTATGAAATCAGTGGCTTCTGTGGTGTGCTTTTGTGAGGTTCTCTCTGTGAGAGAGGGAGAAGGCTGAGCAGAGCTGGACACAAAGCTGATGTGCACTAAAACCTACCAAATCTTTAGTTGCATTTATGTCGGCTGTATTTGGCTTTTGATCTTACCCAAGGTCCACTGAAACTGTCATTAGATGAGGAAGTCTACTAGAACAGTGTGGTATAGGCTTTATCTTTATATAAAATTATATACACGGGCTGGAAATTAAAATGTACTCCTGGTAGGTCCTCTTCTTGTTTACTGATACTGCCAAGGATCCGGGAGTCTGGATTCCTCCCTGTTCACATTAGATTCTTGGTTAATTGTTTAAGTTGGAGACTTAATACCTCTGTGGCCCAGAGAGCCCTCTGTAATCAGTGAAGAAAAACCAGTTACTTCCAGAAAGCAATTCAGAAATTTAGATGGGATGCAAGTACCTAGTCTTCACGGTCCTGTAGTCATGCCTGCTGACTGTAGGGGGAGTTCAGTGTAGGTAAACTCCTAATTCAAGCAATTTAGTCAAGTGCCTGAAGTTAGGTGAGATGGATTTGTGGGCTGGTAACTAGTGATTTCTCATGGACCTCACTCAGCTTTCATGGAGCTACTTAACTACAGATATGTTGTTTAATAAGGAAAAGAGAAACCTGTGGGAAAACAAAGAATATCAATAACCACACGTACTTACATCTGGCAATAAAGTTTTTGGAAAAAAAATCAGTACAGCAGCTTGTTGCCTTTGAAACTTAATGCTATTAAAATGTTCAACATGAAGTTTCTATTTTTAAAATAGCAGTTGAAAGAAATGTGCAAGATTAATAAGAAGCTAAATTGAAACCACGTTGGTTCATAGGTAACACAGACGAGCAGTGAGTTAATGGGGAAGCATTCTTGGGGAGAGCTACGTGTACACTCCAGTTTGGGCCACTGCTTGTTTGTTTTTTATTTTGTCTTTCTTAGAAAGCATAAGGGGGTAGAGACACCAGGCTGTTAAATCTTTTATTTCCTTTTTTAGACTGTTGTTCAGTTGAATTTATTAAGCTTTCTGAAACAGCAGCCTATGACAAGTTAAAGCACCGTCTACCACCCTAATACACAGGGAGTCACTAATATAAACCATTCTCCAGCAGAAGTGGACAACAGGTCTGCCCGTGGAGAGCCTTAAAGACAAACGACAAAGCGTGTAGCAATCATGTAGGAAGTGATGAAAAGGAGATTTGAGTACTGAGCTATTTACCCGGAATGGGAGAAACCATCTTGACACAGGTGTCCAAGAGAGCTGCAGATCTCTGTCTCTATTTGTTACTGCTGGAGCAAATGTGGCTTAGAATAGACAATTCTCATCTAGCTAAAAAGCAAGAGAGAAGAGCTGGTCTTCCAAGGATGTGTTTACAAAAGCAGTTGCAAATAGAAGTTTGTTCTAAGATGACCACAGTCTTGTGCTAATAACCATAATTACTAGCCCAGAGCACTGGATGGATTCTAGTTCTTGATATTCCATTAAAAAAAAAAGGGAGTTTGAGCAGGGAAGTAGGGTGTTGGTAGGTTGGACCCTGGAGAAGAGCTTTGGTTTCATTGGCACTGTGACCATTTACACAATGTCAAGATCAGGCCCACTGACTGCAGTGGAGTTAGGATGATCCATGCCAGCAGCAGAGCTGTCCCATATGGCTTTTATTTTCTCCCAGATCAGTATTTTTTTTTTTTTTTATTAAGTCTAAAGGGAACTGGCTGTGTGGTAATAACAGAAGAATGAGCACTAGAGGACCTTGTTAGCAGCCTGAAGGAGAATATGCAGATAGTTGTTCGGTTCATGAATTGTTAGCAGAAGTAGTGAATGTTACCAGCAGGCACTGCATGGAGCTGCGTGTGGAATAACCTGCCGTGAATAAACTGCATGAGAACATCCAATGTATATTTACATAAGGGAGACGTCTGTAAAATATTAAAGTAATAAATGTATTTATGTACATTTATATGTGCATTATTACCTTACATTAATACTCAAATGTGGGGCCTGTATTTCATTAGGAGTTTGAATCAAAACGTATCTTTACGGGGTTGAATTAAATGTGGTATTAAGGCCTGATCAACAGCACGCTGAAGATTGCAGGGTGCTTTCCATTAGCTGTGGCTTATATTAGTGAAATGCCCCAAGATACTCACTGTGCTTGAAAAAATCAGTTCGAGATGGTTCCTGCCTTGCACTGTTGCTATTGACACCGTGGTGTAAGGAACGGGCCAGGAGGAGCAGACTTGTCCACGCAGTGTGGGTGACAGATGTGAGAAAAAGGACCGAGAACTTGTTGGAACAGAAGGGTAAGATAGAGGCAGGGCAATTTCTGCTGCGCCATAGATCGAGGCGCTCTCAGTCAATTCCAGCGATGGCCTCAGCCTCCTGCCATGCCAAGGTGGCCTCTAGATGTGCCTCACAAGACCAGGTTTCTGGCTACTCCTCTGAGGAAGTTTGATTTTTCAGCTGAACCCTGCACGTCTCATAACAAGCTTTGGGTCTTAGTTTTGTGGTCATGGTCTGTGTTTCATGAACTGTATTTCTTGGATGATGGAGATTGGTAATGGGGATGGAGTCAGTGATGAGAACCTCAGGGAAGGCCATGGATATTTGGGGAGGGGTCTGGTAGTGTTTAACAACAAAACATGAAAATCTTTCCAGTTTACTGTTATGGTTGCTCTGCTTTTGTATATGAACAAGTTATGCAAATTGCAAAGCTTCAATAATTTAAGCTCTGCAAAACATAGATGAATGACAGGAACATAGGTACAAACTGCCCAATGGTAGCATTACGTATTAAGTTCTTTTTTTTTTTTCCTGGGCAAAGTTGTTCAGTATTAAACAAAACCCTCGCTGTTTTGAATATTAGAGGAAGAAACTCTGATTTTTTTCTCATTGACCAGATGTCTCATTTTCACAGATGCTGAACTTCTATTTACTTGAGCACTTTGGAGTCTCAAGGCAGTCATATAGGTGTTATACATTGTTGGTAGAATTGGTTGGAAACTAGAACTTTCTCTATTGAAGTAAAATTTGAAGTTTCAAAATGAGTTTGCATACCCCATTGAGATATCAGGTACTCACTGAGTTTGGAGTGAGTTGAACACTCGCTGTGCAGGGGATATTCTGAGAAGTTTTACTTTGGAAGCGTCAAAACATTTTGTTTCTGAAATTTGGAAATACGGCATTCGATAATAGTGATTTCATATTATCATAGAGTGTAGTGTAACAGTAATACTGAACAGAGTATAACAGTATGCACATGTGGTATATATTAACATTTGTTTTCATGTAATGTATGTATAAGTTGAAACAATGAAATACAGTGATATGGTGAGAATAAAACCTATGAGTCAAGACTAACTCAGAAAATTAAAACATTTAGCTGAAGTCAGTTTCTGTAAAACAATTTTGTTTCAAAAAAAGTTGTATTTATTGTGTAAAACTACTACATCAAACTGCTCCTAGCTTTCAACCAAGTTTCATTATTATAAGTGAAACCAGTGATGCCCAACAATTTCTATTGTGGCAGCCTCTAATGTTGTTAAACTTTTACCATGCGTGCTGAAATTGTACATGCTGAGGTCTGCTTCAGGCTGAATTTCTTTGCAAATGATCGGCAGAAATGCTTCAGCAGTTTCTGAGACCGAGCACAGGGAAGAATACATCATTTTGCGTACATTAAAATGTTACAACTGTTTCGGAGAAGAGGACTGGAAATCAGGACACTGGGATGGACTTTTTGCCTCCCATGTGTTTGCCCGGGTTTGGCCAAGGTGTGAACTTGCGTAGTGTTCACACATTGTCTGTGTTACAACTCAGCAGCTAAACTCTGTTGGCTCAAGGAGGGTTTGGTGGAACCTGGGACTTTGATCTGGTTTTTTATATCTCTTTTACTGTTCAAATACGTAGGCAAGGTTTGGGAGGAACAGTAGCTTCGGGTACCCTGTGTTCTTGATTGATCTCATTAGTTAATTATTCCTTTTTACTGAGGAAAAACCAGCTGATCTGCAGAAAAGCAAGTTTGTTACATGGGACATCTGCCATTCCTTCTGTTCTGCCTTCAACCTCAAGTCCAAATTTTAACGCAAGCCTGCAGGCTTGGTGAGACGATGCTCTCCTTGTTGCCAAAGAGGAGCCAGTGGTGCCAGAGATCTAATCAGGTGGTGACACCAAGGACTAGCGGAGATGTTTGTGAACATGGAAAAAGTAGTTCTCCTGGCTCTCCTCGCCAAGTGGCTGGCCAGAAGTAAGGTTTCAATTATAAGCAGAGCTAAAGTATGTTTGCGTTAACGACAGATCCGTCAGCTGAAGCGCCGATACTCTAATGAGAATATATGTGATGGGATTACGGGCATGGTGCTAATTCATTTGACATAGCTGCTTACTTGAGGTTGGTTAATGAAGATGGATGATCTCCGTTGGCTGAGAAGTGGCATCACTGAACCCAGATTTCTGGTAGAAGCGTAAAATGGCAGCGTTTCGTGGGCCGCGGGGTGTCGGGGCGGGACAGACTGGGGTCTGTATGGCGGGGTCAAGTGACGCGCAGCCGACTGTCACCGCTGAGACGGAACTGGGCGGATTTCAGCCACCGCTGGGAGCCCGGCTTCTGTGGAAAATCTGCAGGAGCCGCTTGCGGCTGACCTCTCGTTATTTTGGAAGGGCGGCGCTGCTGCTCCCCCTGGAGCTGTAGGTGCCCAGGCGTCGGCCGTGCTGTGAGGGGAGGTGGGGGCTGCCCCCTCCAGCGGCCCCACCGCAGGGCGCAGCTACAGAATCGACAGGCTTAATAACGTTTGAGGTACTTTTAATACCTTCATTTTGGTGAGAAATTGTTGAAATCCCGTAATTCAGAAAGGTAGTAACATTTTGCTTATTTTTGTTCATAATTTTTACTTTAACGGGACTATTCAGTATCGCTATAGGAAAATACTTCATGTGAGTTCATTTATCTGAAACCCAGTTTCTTCAAGCCAGACTACCCTGTGGGAATCCTGGTGCCATCCAAGCGTGAACTCCTTTCCATAATTCACCCTCCTGAAGGAAAGATGAGTTTAGTTCTCGTTTGTTTTCAGTCTGATTCTGAGTTTGAACACATTTGGCCTTTCTCCTTTTGGCTTGCATATTGTCAGCACGGGCCTGTCGCTTCTGCACGGGCTCTCCTTGTGGAGTGGAATGTAACCTGGTTGTCCAGGGCAGGCTGCTAATTACAGCTTTAATTTTATTGTGTTTAGGAGGAGACAGATATCCAACCTTTTCTTACTTGTAACTACGGATCTGAAGAAAGGCATGGTAGCAGATAAGGTGTGCTGACAGACAGGATGGCCCCGATGGCAAATTGCCCATCAGGTGAGTAAAAACTGCTATTGATGAGCCGTATGAAAGGATGACTGTTGCTATAACGATATATGTAGATAGATACAGCTATGTGTCTACATACATATATACTCATTATACGCATATGTGTATGTGGATTTCTTTCTGTGTGTTGCAAACAGAATCAGTTCCAAAAACAGTTTAGAAAAGCAATGAAAAGGTGTGTTTTATATTATTCCTGTATATACACTTGATTACATAACACACGCTTCATTTCCTTTGAGGACTTCTTAAAGAAGTTACCAGTGTATAAGCAGTGCAACTTAAAAGAAACCAACTGGAATCTAAATAGTTTCTTACAGTGCCTACAGTTTTGCAATAAGCAAGAAAAATTGCACTTTGAGGCAACAGAAATGACCTATTATTTTACAAGAAATGAGCTGTTATTATACAGGAAGAAAATAAAAGCAAGGGTCTGCTCTTAGCTGTAAATACTGCAAAAATTATTTTAATTTTGAAAATGGTAAACTGTGGTTTTGTCAGTTGCAAATTGTTGCAGCTCCATTGCTTTGAAAGGGAAACAGCTGATTTATATCAGTTGAAGATCTATCTTTGCATTGTTGATGTTTTATTCAGAATTCTTGGATCAGGGTACATTGGAAATCGCTGTGGTAGATTTACCATAAATATTCAGGTTCTGTGGTGCATTATTCCTTGAGTAATCCCATTAATTTGAGAGGCTTAAAAGTACTCAAGAGGGCAGATTCCCCTGTAAAGAGGAAAAGCTGATCCGTCTTGAAATATGGTTACCGGGAGTATTACCACAGCCTGCTTTTCAGCGTAGTGATGAACTTCATGGCTGGAGCGTCAGCTCTGCTCCTCGCTCCATGCGTTACTGTTTGCCAGCTGTGTTGGGTTCAATACAGCACCTCCTGAAACTGATAGGAGCCTTTCCACTGACTTCATCAGGCATTGGGTGTTTAGGGATCTTGGACTAGATCAAATAGCAGCTATTAATGTAGCCTGGCCTTCTTCCAGCTTCACTTATTGCCTGTGGTGCTTATACAATCTGTTTGGTATATAATTTTCTCTCATTTCATAAGAGAGAATGACTCAGAGCCATGCTATGCCACTTGGTATTTTTGTTTGTATATTGTCACTTACCTTTGTGTTCAAAGGAGATAAATCCACCAGCCATCTAATTACTGACCCTTTCTATATGTGTTCATATATACAAAGGCTGCTGTTATCTTTATATGATTGACCAAAATGATTATGAAAATTCAAAGCCATGTTCATGCTCTCTTAAAGTACTCATTTTTCAAAATCGGGACAGATGTTTCATGATGTTGGAAGACACAAAACCTGGGACAACGGGAAGGTCCAGTTTTGGTCCTGAGGATGTTTCAGAAAAGGAGCTGGTTGAAATATTTCCGATGTCAGCCTCTTTAATTTAAATTTTGGGCAAACAAAAAAAAATAATAAAGAAAATAACAGCAAAAAATATTTCAGTTAAGTAGTTTGCACTCTGTTAAGAGTTGGAAGAGCAGGGACGTGGTTGATAAGGAGCCTACCAGGGTCACAGGCACGTGAGGTTGGCACTGTAGATGCTGTGTGTGTTTTCTGCACTACTGACTGAAGAAGGCAAGAGGACTGCTGTCTGAAGTTTGGTAGCTCTCATCACACTAGGAGTTTTCTCTCATGTTTCTCCATTTCCCCCAGCAGTTTTTTCCTGCTTTCTGCATTTTTTTTTCTCTGGTTATTTGAAGGAGACAGGTGTTTCATGGAAAGAATGAGTGCTTACAGCTCTAATCACTGTCTCTCACAAATAGATCTTTAGTACTGTCTGGTGGATTAATAGAGGGTTAGGTGCTTAAAAAAATAAACAGTGAGTGCAAACAGTGGGAAGGAAGGGGGAAGGAGCAAAGATGCATGTGGTTGATGAGCAAGATGATGTAATTTGTTTAGCAGAGGTGATACAGTAGTCAAGAGATGCTATGAGAGGAAGAGGTCCTTCTAAGGAAATAAGGTAGTACACCACTGAGGACTCATATACCATCAAGCACGAAGCAAACCACAGCGTATCTGTTAGTGGCCAATGAAAAAGGTTCATTGGTTTTGAAGCCTTGGAGCTCAGGTGCAGTGAAAGAGAATAGGGACTCATTGTTAAGGCAAGGATCAGCATTCCCTTTTGTTCGTTCCCCTGCCCCCCTTCTCCTTTGGCACTGCAATAATAATGTCTTGTCACTCCTAAGACATGCTGGCAGAGCTCATGTTCACTGATGGATGTTCAGTCAATGAATGTACTAAAATGGTTTGTTTCTGTTGATGTATGTCTTTGTAGACTCCTCTAATGGGAATGTAAATAAATGAACCCTTCACCAGTGATTTCTTTCACTGTAGTCCAGTTTAACCCCTGAGTGCCTCCCTGCTAGGAGGCACTCCAAATGCTTTACTGCGTTACATTACTACAGCTTTTGCCTTTTTATTGAGTTTCATGTGTTCCATTCATTGTCTGAGTTCGCAGGCAACTTCCTGTATGTGGATGTGAGTAATTTTTAAAAATCAGTATTCAGTACAACAAGGTTGAGAAATTAAGATGGGCAGTCAAGAAATGTAAGGGCCTAATGTGTTGGGACAGTTAAAAAGGTTTCTCATTATTTCCCTGGGGCCTGTAGAGGTCTTGAGATTAATTCATTTTAAGATGTGTGCGAGACCTGGTTTGTATGGGGTTGTGAATCATAGAGCTGGAGCATTTTTTCTGTGGTCAGTTCTCACTAGTACATGAATAGTACAGTGGTACTTGTCCCCAAGACACTGGAGCTCAAAATCATCTTCAGAAAATTCCCAGAATGAATATATTTGCCCTTAATGATAAACTAAAAATAGCTTTTATGGAGAAGATAGGCCCTAATGTATTTCTTCTCAGGGGATTTTTTCCACTATAAGTGTAAGGGAAGGAGAGTTTTGAAAGGAGACTAACACAGTTTTCACAGCTCCATTCTAGACTTTGACTTGCAGTTTACCTACACCACTGGAAATGCCATCTTCCATAATTGTGCATTTAAACAATTTAATGACCACTGGCCAAACCGCATTTCTTCAAGTCTCCACTTAAAGAGGCTTCTTTTCCAGAGAAACTCGTACACCTGCAGTAAGGAGCTTCTGGTGAAGATGGAAAATAGAAGGTAACAGGCCTAATGCTGTCAGTGTAATTTCAACTGTCATTTGGAAAAATTGCAAAACTGATTGCAATTTCCCCTCCATTTCCATAATCAGACAAATCAGTCATGGACTAGGATATGCTTGCACAGCAGAGATCAAGAATGGTGGAATATCACGTGGCTACAGAAAGGCTCACCAAATGCAGAGCACTATCTGATATGATCTGTGTAACCTCGTAACAAGTTTATGTGTTGGGACAACATACTGTCGTATCATATATTTGGAGCAAAGACAATTAAAAACAGCCTTCTCCCACTTCAGCCTCTTGCATGTCGGAGATGCAAATGCCAGGTTTTGCCAGGAGACCAAATATTGACAGAGATCTTCTCTGTGAAATGCTTTTGCTAAATCTTGTCTGTTCAGGAGATTTCTATGTGAATGTACTCACTGAGGGAGAAAATCCTCTTTTCATAATATATTATTTATTTTTCACCCTATGCGCTTGCTGACCCTGCTAATGAAGTGCTATTTGAAAGCTGTATTCTAGAATGAGGAACTTTGTACCTCCACCTCCTTCTCCTATGTATTTATTGTAGTGGAACTGTAAGAACTGTATTGAATGGTTGGCTGTGAGGACACTGGAACAGAGCATTCAGTATCTCCACATCATTCCTTCATTATTTATGGTTGCAGCATAGTAGCATGCAGCACCAGATGTGAGTAAGAAGAAGGAGGGGGGTGCAAAAGAGAACTTCAAATGACTGTGATGAATAGTTGAAAGTGAACAGAGGGGCTTTTAAAACTCCTTTAAAGAAAGCCTAATGCTCTGCTTCCCTAAGCAGCAGGCTACTGATGATGGAAAAGTCACAGACATACCTGCAGAGATTTGGGAAGCTCTTGTTTCAGTAGGTCTTTATGGCAGCTAAAAAAAAAAAAAATTCCTGTGCTCCTGCCAACTTGGTTGGTGTGTCCAACTTACTTTTCTTCTTTGCATTTCACTCTGTAAAGCCAACATGCAATGGCTTGGACAGTGCTGACTTCCAGACTGTGTTTATTCGTAGTTTATTCTTGGCCACCAAGACCAGGCCCTACTTGTGTCTGGTACTTTACCATATGGTGTCAGGATGGGTTTATTGTGAGTGATGTCATACAGAGGGAAAAATTTTGCTGAGAAAATAGTTATTTGTCATCAAGACTGTTACTAATGAGACTGAATTCAACTTTTCTCGTGGTCATAATCTTCCTGTCCAATGCACCAAGGTGTGAAACACAGAGGACTCGAGCAGTGCTATGATGAGGCCTGCTGTCTCCTGGATGCATTTCATTTCTGATGATACCAGGCCCTGAAAGCCCTGACTCTTCTTTGCCTTATTAAAACCAAGTGGTGACGTTGTATTTGACGGGCACTACCTGCACTTCCTTAATGGCACCCTTGAAATCCAACATTAGTATAAATCACGAATGAAGCACTTTCCATCCTCTTCCTCATCACACTGTTTTTTAACAAGCTTTCTAAAATACTGTGTATTCAGGCTAAAAAAATGTTGCTACTCCAACCATCAAATTTCTTGAATCAATTATTTTCCCCTTTTTTGGCAACATGATTTGAAAAATTCAGTGAACAAATTTTGACAGATGCGAAGGATTTTTTAAAGGGATTCTTGAAGCTTTAAGTGAGTCTGTTGTTTGAGTGCAGCTAAAATAGTTTAAAGTGGAATCAAAGCCGCCTTTGTGTACTCTGAGCTCTGCAGGGGTACATCTCTGAGGGGGACGCGATATGCTGCTCCTCCCCGTGCCCGCTGGCACTGAGCTGCTGCTTCATGCTGTCCCCAGGGGCTTTCTCCCTCCTGCCGCTTCCAGTTCCTACCGTGGTGGGTGGGTATGCTTCAGGGACTGAGTGGGTGCTCTGTGGGTGGCTGAATCCTGGAGGTGAGGGTGGGCTGCCTGTGTGGAAGTGGGGTCCGTGAGAGCCCACAGGTATTACGGCGTGTGGGCAGCAAGGCATGTAAAACGCGGTGTGTACAACTGGCCCGCACATCAGCGCTGCCTTAAGTGATGATTTCCTTGGTTTACGCTGATTGCATCGGTAGGAAAATGCCCTCAAAGAGCTTTAGCTCTTAAGTTAACACAGTTTTTGTGTGGGTGAACTAATTGGCCTAGCAGGCCACACCTCTTCACACAGACATTGAGGAAATGGTAAAGCAAATAAGCCTGGTGGTGCCAAAATCAGAGCGATAGCTGATGAAGCCCTGATGGGGAGAACAGCTAAATAGCGTGAATGGAATGTCAGTAAGTATAGAAGTTAAAAATACACATCTCAAACCTTGAGGACGCTCTGGGGACTAAGAAGCTATATTGATACTAGACTTCAAAAGATCCAAATAAACAGCAGGATTTTCTCAATGCACAGAAGTACATACTTGTGATGTCAGAGCAATGTTATTTCTACACTGCAAATCTCAAGGCAGATGCCTAAAACCCCAGTCCAGATAAGTTGCTTATTAAATTTACATTTCTAATTGCCCTTATTTTATTTTCATTTATCCTAGAAACTCAGGTTTAGATTCATATTGTGAATCCCAAATTCCCATATTTCTGAGGATAACATTAATGCTTTTTTAGGGGAGGGTGAGTGGCTGGTGTGGTACTGAGCAGCATTTCAGAGCTCTAGAGTTCAGCTTGTGTCTAAGCTAGATGACCTTGGATAAGTGAAGCAGGAATAATAACACTGATTTGCTTTGTGAGATGCTTTGAGATCCACAGATGAAAAACACCAGAGAAGAGTGAGGTGTTAATCTAAAGCCAGACTTTTCCTGGATGCTTCTCATTCTAAGTGTTAGGAAGGACCAACATGTCCCTTCTCCCAATGCAGGTGGCTTCCCAGTTCTCAAACCCAGGGCAAGCCGTGGCTTTGTCTCTGCTATAGACAAATGAGGACTGTAGATATACATACAGTGCCTGGATGGAAGCTGCTGGAAATAGCTACAGTTCTGGTAACTCCTCCTTCTGTGTTACTTATCCTGGGCTCCCGTTACAATGAGCGAAGAGAATTTAAGAAGATGATTGAAGTGACCTATTTCAGATGTCTGCTTTAGGATGAGTTACTTTTGTCTTCAAGCACCTGTTCCCTCTGGTGCTCACAAAAGGAGTTTACTGTGACTACTCAGATCCTGCCATGGACTCTTAACAAAAGCTCCTAGTGTGTGTTTCACACCCCTGTGTCAGAAAATAGCTGCCCTGGCTGGCTGGCAGAGCGCAGAGGCAGTTGGCTTTCTGTGGGTTAGAAGCAGTGAAAAACTGGGAGTTGCTTTTGCAGATAGGTTTTAACTCACTTTGATTTGTCTAAGAGAAAATGGGAAGATAGTAAGGTAGGGAGAAAATTATTTATATTAGTGCCCTTCTTGGTCAAATGGTGAAGCTCCGATAGAAGCAAAGGTATGACAAGTACAGACCATAAGAGAAAATAAAGTGTACCAGTTTTTTAATGGTAGAGAGAATCTGCGGAACAATTTTCCGTGATATAAAATCTTTGAATCAGACTTGTGGGCTGGATTAATTGATCACTGCTTTCTATGTATACATCAGATTTGTGAATTGTAACAGTACTCTGAGAGGTGAAAGCCCCAAGCACTGTTCTAGAGGAAACCGAAGAGCTTGTTGTTCTTATGACAAAGTGTATTTATGATAAATGCCAGCCTCCTAATGTGGGGCCAAATTGCATGTGGTTTTATGAGTTTGTAAGAGTGTCAGCTAGTTGCTGTAGGAAGAAAGAATGACCTCATTCACAGCAGTACAGTTTATGCATAGGTTGACATGTATTAAAATAGCAGCATCAGAATATTAGCAATCTGCACATCTTTGTGTAAAAGCTTGATTAACTCTGAGAACGTGAAACTCCTCTGTCCTACACATGCTATTTTGTCCAGACTAGGTTTCTCAACAGAAAGACAGAAAATGTAAGGAAATACATAATAACATAATAAAGTTTTGAAAAACTACATTCAATCAGCATCTAGATTCACCAAACAAAATCAGGGACCACTGTGCACACTGCTGTACAAGTGAGTAGTAGCAGACATCCCCTGTTGTGTGAACATTTAAAACACATGGAGAGAGCAGTGTTCTCCTCTAGTGGGTGGCTCTGGCCATGGGAGTTGTCTCCATGTGAAAGGGAAGCAGCCATGTCTAAGGGAGGAGGGGAAGACCATTTCACTGTCTTTTATCACTTTGTATTTTAGAATGTGGTCTTCACTGTGGTCTTCAGAGCATGAAGAAAAACGCCCTCTATAACCTGCTCTGTATTTTTAATACACTCAAACTATTTATATGAGAATGAAGCTCAGACAGAAGTATTGCTGAGCTTTTCCGTATGCATCCTGCCTTGCAAATTCCCTTCATTAATCTTCTCACCTCTGTGCTTCAGCAGTGTATGAGGTCTCTGTAGAACTAAGTGAGCTTCGGCAGGGGAGCTGCTGTTAGAGCTGGATTGGAGCTCTCTTATTGAGAACTCATTGGAGGGCAGTGCGCTACAAAGTGGGACACTTGAAAGTTAGGTGCTGGGGAGAGGGGGAGTGCTGCATGAGCGAGAAGTGAGATTATAAATTAGAATTCAGCTCAGCACGTTTGGAGCCACATAGATTAGGGGCTTGAAAAAGAACACCCTCAAGGATTCAGAACTACAGCCAAAGAGGAGGGAAAACATAATGCTTTATTACCCTGTGATTTATGCACCGAATAAGTTTGAATTAGTCACTAATGTGAAGTGGGTTTGGAAGGATTAATAACCCTTACCCAGCACTTATTGTATGATGATCAGCTATAAATCTTATTTGAGTGGAACAGGAAGTAGCCAAATCCTTTCTCTCTGGAGATGGGCAATACTCATGCCATTGCTCAAGGGCAGCCCAGTTTGAATTCTGTTGTTTTTGTTTTGTTTTTTTTTTTTCCACCCCCCCCCCCCCCCCCTCAGTGTGAGGCTATGGATTGCTCATGGCAACTTGGCCATTTGGTGTTTGCTGAGAAGATACGTACTGCCAGATGAGCCTGTCATAGGATGGAACAACTGTTGAAACCATGAACTCTCATTTGCCTGACTTACACAATTAGCAGCATAGAGTTCACTTCTTGGAATGGGCACATTTGCCTGAAGAGGGAATAGAAAAAGTGCGAAAACGCTGTAGGTTGCAAACTCTTCACTGTTACTTTTCGTGCTCTGACTATTTCAGTCCTGAACGACTTTTAAGCTAATTTTTCCTACTTGTTGTGGTTGTTTGAAGTGGAAAACTTTCCATTAAGGACTAAAACTCCTGTTCTAGTTGATGTTTTGCCCATTTGTATTTGTGCCAAAACCAGTATGACTTTTGATTTCTTCTGAGCATATGTCAGCTGGTGACCCACCACACCTTCTCTTGTGTGGCCTGTATAAACTGATGCCGACTGAAGCTTCAAAGAGTGACTTTTTCTCCCTGTAGGACTCTACCTCACACTTATTTCCAATAAACTGCCATCCTTTCAATTTTCCACAAGCAACAGTATAATTGAGTAGTAACCTCAGTGTATGAAAATCTGTGTGGCAGATGAAAGAAACATCATTAGACTAGAGGCAGCTGGAGTGCAGTCATAAAGCATAAAGAGCTGAGCTCCCGTAGAATCTCTTTTATGAATATTTAAAATTCAAGAGAAAAAACTGCTCAGAAGTTTGATGGAGGTGAAATTCTTATCAGCCCAGGAAAGAGGCAGTGAGAGCCGTTCGACTAAACAAATTGCTGTTTTTCCAAAGAGCAAGGAAGGGAAGAGTTTGCCTTCCCTGTGAAGAGGTCTGGCTAGATCAGCCAACTGTGAACCTCCTGGGGTATTTCCATCTGGACAGTCAAATTTGTTTAGGCTGTTGAGGGAGAGCTACCAGAAGATGCACTGTCCATAAGACACAGGGAGTCCTCTGGATGTCAGAACAGACTGCTGCTATGTTATAAAGAGGTATCTTTTGTTTGCTCCTGTCTTTAATGTTTTAAGTGAATGTTTAGCACCTTTTTGTTAAATTTACCTGAACTTACCTAGCTTTGCTGCTGCAAACTTATTGCACGAGGTGCAGGTGATCCACATAAGGCGTCCTGGTGGACTGAAGCACAAGACTGTGGTGGACCTACAATCCACACTTGCTCTAAAGTCCATCCTTAGACATATTCAAAACTTTCCTTCCCTGAGGGTGCACCAAGGAGGTTGTTGGGGTTGCTGGGAAGCCACAGGCATTGTGTAGAAACGATACCTGCTCTTTTCAGCTTAGCTGAGCAACGCTAGAGAGCCAAACTAGTTCCTAAGGCAAGAATCACATGTGTGTGTCACCACTGCTGTTGCCCACAGAAGTAGCTGCAGGTGGCTCTTTCCTGTTTTCCAATGAGGGGCCATTGCCCGTTTGCTTCTAAGAGGACCTTGGAACAAACAAGAATATCCACATGGAAAGCAAGTGAGAACTGCCTTGGTTTAGGCTTACTTTTGCCAAGTCTGTGTGGAAGTACTTGCAAAACTGATCGGGTAGATCTTTTCAAGATTAGGCTCCTGGCAGTAGGTTTGTGAATAATGATGGTGGAACCAAAACCATAAAAGGCATTAAAATACTCTTCCTAAGTACACTTACCGCTGTGCATGTCTATGGAATGTGATTTTGAAATGCCTCAAATTCACACTCACACAGAATCTGTCACTGTTCCCTGTGACCTTGATCAGGAGCATTTCTTTTAATGCCTGTTATGCTTCCAGATAAGCAGAGCACCACCCATTGACCCAGGCAGGTCATTATCCTCTTCCTCTTTATCAGGAATCCTTCAGCCAATTAATCACACACTGCTCTGCAATCTTGAGGCTCAATTATGCCCAGACAAGTGTTGCTCAGCTGTTCCTCCTGCTACAGATGTGACATATCCTGAGATTAGCTCCGATTCACAGAAGGTCACTGATTCAGTATCAGGCACTAAGAAAAGCTGGGCTGTCTGGGAAGGAAGTGACACCATCTTAGAAGCATTTTATCACAAAGTAAGTGTAGATGTCTAAAAAATCCTGCTTGCCACCACCACATCACAGCAAGTCCTTTTCACTCACTGTTGCCTCTCATCCTGAGACAATTTACCAGTTTTTTCTAGATGGAGATGTCAGCAAACTAATAATCTGTTAGTAGTGCACCGATGACAGACAGTAGCTAGTTCTCCTTTCGGATAGTAGATAGCTTAACTCTGAATCCCCGTGAGAAACCTGGTTTTCCCTATTTTGTGAAAACCCATATTATGCACATCATATAGTTTATGTTTTTCTTTTAGTTTTTCTATTGTTGCTTGGAATACTCCATCATGGACATGTTGCACATGTGAAATAGTTTGATGGTATTTTTGATTGTTCTAAAAATTCTGCCTTAGTTTTTAGAGTGCCTGCGTCAGAGTATGTTTTGTGGCCCCCAGAAGTACTGTGAGACACCCACTGAAACTATGATGGAGGTGTACGTAACCTTGGCAGCATGATTCTGCATTTGTGAGGTTGTTCTTTGTAACCATTTTCTTTTCAGTTACACAGAAACACAGGCAAATGTTCAGTAGAGATTCTTGCAATTCTATACAATTATATTATCCTTCTAGAAAAAAATGGCCTTCCAATTTCTTTAGGCAGACCTTGTTAAAAAAATTCTGAGTTTCGAATCTTTAAATATAGTTCTGTTTTTATTTAAAAAACCCTCTTTTTTGGCCAAGATAAGCAGATGCTGAATATGTAATTGTTTACTATAGAAAATTGTTTGCTATACAGAATAACTGCCCTTTATCACTTTCAGACTTCAAATAAATTTTCTTAGAACCCCCTGGAGAATGAAAGCAGTATTTGCCTTGCAGCTGTGATTGGTGTCGCACGGAGTCAGCGAGCAGATAGGATCTGGTTCTGCACCGTACCCCTGGCTGGGGGCTTTTTACACACTAGTGTGAATACAGAGATATACAGTGAAGTTAAATAGGGTTTGGAGCTGTGTATGAACAACTTGTTTTAATTGGGGCTGCAGCAGCTGTAAGCACCAGCAGGGCTGCGTGTTAGCTCGCAGGGCTGAGCCTGCCAGTTTGAGAGCTGGAAAGCTTCTGTCTTAAAACACCCAGATATCTGCACCTCCTTTTCTGCAGATAGAGCTACTGCTATTACTTCTCACATTGGTGTCTATATTTGCAGTCTTAACTAGAGCTGTTTGTGGGTTAAATATCATACAGAAGCATAAATAAGATAGCCTTTTTTTGGTAACAAGATTTTGCTCTCTTGGCAAGGGAAAAGTGAAATGTGTTGTCCAAGTTTGACACAGCTATAAAATTGCAGGACAAGGAGAAAAACCCAAAATGCACTGCCTGCCACGACATTATTCAATGGATACGGGTGAATACCTATTAACAGTTGTAATAGTATTGTGGCTAGCGTTCTCACATACAGAGTAACATTAATGGTCTACACTGTCTTTTACAGGTTTAAATAAGGCTTAGAAAAGGTTAAATGGGCTCATTTTGAATGAGCTTTATTACTCAGATTCTTACATGCAAGTTCCTACTGACTACTAGGTTCAGGTTGTAGATGAGTTCCACCATGCCAAGATATTGTAAAATGACTCTCTCTTCAAAGTGTGTATTGCAACCTAAGTATATGGCTGCATGAGTCTGATTTGATATATATGCTGCTGAAAAAGTTATATTTGCATCTTGTTATAAACCTTTATTTGCATTTTCAAGATACAGGAAATGAAGACTGTGGAAAGATGGGAGCATCGAAGGGGTGTTTCCCTTGAAACTTCTTTTATTTATCAAAATCTCTGGGTAATATTTGGGCTTGGCTGTTTTTTCAACACAAGATACTGCAGATGTATTTATTTTTATAGGACACAGTTATTTGAATAGCAATATTTCTATTATTCTGGCTGTCGGGAAAGTTGTTGGAAAGAAAGACAAACTGAACCCTTAATGAAAACACGTGGTTGCCTAACTGAAGCACTTTATCTCAAAAGCCACCTGATTAAAAAGATGTTCAGGAGGGAAACCGGACACAAGTGCTGCAGGTGTTCTTCGTGAAAATACTTTGTGCTGTTCAGCAAAGGAAGGGGGCTCTGCAGCCTGTGAAGGTAATAAATCCGGAGCTCTCGGCCGGCATTGCCGGGAGGCCTGTGGCTGAAGGGCAGGGCAGAGCGGTGATGGCCTGGAGGCCGTCACTTCCAGGTATCCTCCGCCGCCTCGGGCTGGGTGCACTTGCCTTGCATCGTGGGCTTTCGGTGCAGGGCAGGCTCCCAGCCAAAGCTGCAAGCGGTGTCCGATCCTGCGTTTTACTGACTGCGAGCTGGCTGTCTCCTTCCGCCGTGCCTTCTCAGCACAGCAGCCAGACTTAGTTACACGCTGCTTGTTGCCCCTTCTCATGTGTGTAGCGTTAGGGCCTCACACAGAGAGGAGTATATAGACTGCTTTTGTTTCTGCGGCTCAGAGCTCTCCAAACTTCCCTTCAGCTTTTATGAAAATAATTAAATGGGAACCTTAAACAAATTTCCAAAAAACCATATAGAGGTGGTCTCGTCCTATACATGAAAAGGAGGATTAGAACTGGAGGGAACTGAAATTATTTTGGTAGTTTATAAATAATCTTTCAATTTCCTATCACTTGCCACTTCATCTCTCATGGGGGTAGGGCTAGACTCTGCTACCCTTTTTGCCAGACTTTCTGCTTTCTGTGCCGATCCGCCACAGGAGTGGAAAAGAAACTAGAAAGATGAAAGGAGCTGTAGACTCTTAAAAAAGGCATAGGAATTTGCTAGGATGCAGGTAGGAGCGGACTGTGCAATTCAGCTGGGGGCAGCTAATGTGCCATGTAGTCCCAATAGGAACCAGGCAGAGCTAAGAATAGAGCAGATATGACAGCTGGCTTCTTAGCATGAAGGTGAAGGACATGAAAGTTTTCTATCAAATCAAATATTTTTGTTCTCACTGCTGTCCACTGACAGTTAGCTGTTAGATCATTGGGTAAAGCCAGGAGAGGCTGACTGAGATATTCATGAGCTACAGTGATTGTCTAGTACAGCAGAAGTTAGTGAATATTAATTCACAAGAGCTCTCTTTGAGGCTTCTTTGTGGAAAGGACACCTATTCACAAGCAGAAATTCTTGGAAACCTCATGCCGAGCTTTTACTGATCTTCGTTTTTCTACCAGTATATTCAAGTTATTTGAACAGGACCTCTGCTATCACTGAAAAGCACAAGAAATTTTTATCTGTGTATTCAGATCTGGATTAAAATTTGCCACATTCCTTTCAACATTTCAATATTTATAAACAATTCTTAGAAGTTTTTAAAAAAAAAAAAAGCAAAAAAAAAAAAAAAAAAGCTTTTCTCAGCTCTGGCCCCAAACATTTCGACCTCTTTTGCTAGGAATTAAAATATTTGACGTATAATCTGAAAGGGTGTTATATAGCCCTGTTTTTCCAGTGTTGGATCTTCAGTGCCGTATTTCTGCTGCTCTGCTGGGGTTTTGGCAAAATGAAGAAACACCGAGTGAAGTTTATTTCCTCTATGGCCAGATTGTATCAGCTCTGTCTAAAATCATGTCCTTTTATTTTTATTTTATTACCATGTGTTCTAAAAGCATCACTTCCTGCTTGGAAAAAGTTAAATCTTTTTCTTGTTTTCAATTTAGTTCACTAGTTTTAAAATACAACTTTACTTGCAGACTTGAGCATTATGGTTCGTTACTAAAACTAAGCAATTGGCTTTAGTATGTCTCACACTGAAAGCTAAACATCACCAGCCACCTTTTACAGGTAGAGGTGTGAAGGCACAGAAGTATCAAGTAAGTTGTCCAGGATCGCCCTGTAGGCTCAGAAATAAAACCCATGTTTCTCTGCTTAGTCCAGGAAGCATCTCCCTTTTTGGGGACACTTAAAATTTAGTTGAATTATAAAATATATTGTTAGTGATTGTGTGGATGAGCAGATTATTAGCTGTGGTATTGACCAGGAAAAATATTTGTGTTTAGACTCTCATTATTTAACTGGTGTGACTGGCCCAGGGACTTTACTAAGTTAGGAAAAGACAGATAAACATTGGGATATCTGGTAAATAATCATAAACTTCAATAAGGTGAAAATACTTCAACCAAACGTAAAAAAAAAACCCAAGAGCCTGATTTTATAACGAGTTATGGTGGTAAAACACTCCTGTGAGATGTGATAGGGCCCTAAAGATGGAGTGCTATGGCCAGTTAAAGTCACTATGAATGTGTCTGTCAATTTAAGGAATATTGAATCCTGTGAGTGGTGAGGTAAATATCTATATTGTTGTCTTCTGTGAAATCTTCTTGTTCCTAGGTCCTGCTTCTCTTTCCCTTTTTTCCCCCTGAGAAATTATGGACTCTGGTGGTGGTGATTGTACTTTGCCTTTTCCAAGTTCTTGGTTCCAGGTGGATGTGGTCAGGATTTCACGAGATTTTAGATTAAGGTCCTGTGAGCAAATGTTAGAATGCATGTAAGAACTGCTATATGCTTTTCTCCTTCTCTAATTTATTACCTTGCAGCATCTGAATACAGAGGAAATTAGAGATTCAGATTTGTACTTCTCAAAGAAAAAAAAAAAAAAAAGAGAGAGAGAAAGAAAAAAGAAAAAGAAAGGGGAAAGGATCCCACCAAAATTGCTTTGTGATTCACTGTGGGGTCGTGACCCCATCCCGCTGAGACTGCTGTTCCAAAGCAGTAACTCGGTAGCTGGAGTTTTTAAAAGTGGTTGTTGATTGGCTTAGCTGTAAGAAAATCACATTTCCCTGAAACTCTTAGGGATACTTTAAATGGGTGGATTATCCAGCTGCCTGATTAGAAGTTTGGGTTATGTAAACACCGAGTGTTTAGATTTAGGCTTTTCAGTTGAAGTCCAGGCAGCTGTTTGCACTTAACTCCATCAAGAAGCCCAGTTAATCAAAGAGCAGGAAGGATTTTTTACCTTCTTAAACCTGTGTCATTATTTCTGCTGTCCAAACTCTTTGGAGTTAGGCTTGTTGCGATGTAGAACAAGGTATTTTGGATGTTCTGCTGAGGAAACAGGAAAAAATGGATGGGGTTTTGGTTAGTGAGATGTTGTGCCTTGTGGATTTTTTTCCCCCTTTGCTGTGACGTAATCATTTCTCCAGTCAAAAGTGCACCAAGCCTCTAATCGCAACCAGTTTGTGCCTTTAAATCTATGGATCATAGCGGTGATCTGCATCGTTACCCAATTTTGTTTACTAGCTTCTCTGAATACTTCTGTATTTGAGGGATCAGCCTGCTTTCATAACCTCAGTGGATGAATAGTCTCTGAAATTAAGTCCTTTTCTGTTGGCCAGGGGTGTGAGACATCTTTCTACACTTACATCTTTATGCCCATGTTCTGTAGTTGACGTAGTAGGAAAAAGTAGATGACTTTTCATGGTGCTTTTACACGGCAAGTATGTCCTGCTCCTTCTCACGTGTTGTTGTTTTTTTTTTTTCTTTTTTAATTTGTTTTGCTGTGGTTTTTTTTTTTTTTTTTTTTTTTTTTTGTTTGCTTCTTTTTTTGGAACAGCTCCAGTGAGTCCCATTGGGGCACTAATATGCCCAGAGTTGTTTGTGTGTTGTGACATATGGTATGTGCTACATTTGCTTGTGGTGTCCTCAGATGCATGCTCAGAGAGAAAAACATTGGTAGAAGAGTAGATGGGGGAGTGAGAGGATACTCTGGGGAGAAGGGAACTGTCAGTCAGGCCCCAAGGGAACAGAAGGGACAGAGGAGAGTCCCTAGAGTCAGCAGGGCACAATTTGCTTCAGCTCAGAAGGCTGTTGAAGCCAAGGAGAAAGAGACAGAGTGAGCTACAGTTACAACTCTTGTATCAGAGGTTATATGTCCTTTCCTGTTGTCTTCTACTTGCCTTGAGTTTTCACTATGAAAAAAATTAGTTGCTGCTGAAATCAAACTTGATTAGTCTTACTTGGGGAGCTTCTTAGAACAGAAAGTTGAGGCACATCCACCTAAAAGCTCTGGCTCGCTCATGTCTTTCTACATACGTCCCATTTCCAGCCATCAGAACCTGTGGACCCTGTTCACACCGGATTTATTATAGAATCACAGACTGGTTTGGGTTGGAAGGTACCTAAAGCTCACCTAGTCCCACCCCCCCTGCCCCGGGCAGGGCCCCCTTCCCCCAGCCCAGGGGGCTCCCAGCCCCGTCCAACCTGGCCTGGAACCCTTCCAGGGAGGGGGCAGCCACAGCTGCTCTGGGCACCCTGGGCCAGCGCCTCACCCCCCGCACAGGGAAGGATTTCTGCCTTAGAGCTCACCCAAATCCACCCTCTTTCAGTTTAAAACGGTTACCCTCATCCTACCCTCACACCCCCTGACCCAGAGTCCCCCCCCACCTCTCCTGTCCCCCCTTTAAGCCCTGGGAGGCCGCTCGAAGGGCTCCCCGGAGCCTTCTCTTCTCCAGGCTGAACCCCCCCAGCTCTCTCAGCCCGGCCCCCCAGGGGAGCTGCTCCAGCCCCCCCAGCATCTTCGTGGCCTCCTCTGGCCCCGCTCGAGCAGCTCCGGGTCCTTCTGCTGGTGGGGGCCCCCGAGCTGGCCCCAGCACTGCAGGGGGGGCTCATGAGAGTGAGAGTAGAGCTGGAGAATCCCCTCCCTCGTCCTCCTGCCCACCCTGCTCTTGATTTTTAGGGAATTCTTGACAGTGTGAATAGATAGCAAAGCAGAGTAACTAGCTTAACACTTCAGGATCCAAGCAATGAAAGAGTCTTTGTGTAGCAAAGAAACAGAGTCTTTCTTCTCCAGGGGGGAAAAAAAAAAAAAAAAAAAAGGAAAAAAAAGCAACTTCTAAAAAATTGGTTTTATTTTTCTGTGTTCTATTTTAACCCCTACCACTTTTTCAGAAGAAAAAAAAAGGCAAGTAAAACTTTTTGTGAAACAGCTTCTCTCAGTGGTTATCTCTTTACGTTCTACTTCTGGTTGTTGTAATTACAGTTTTACTTTTTAGTTACAAGTCACCAATATTAATTGTTGATTTCTATTTCTGACATTTTTCTTTGTTTTTGAAATCTAGAGATATCCCAAGGCAAACAGTGAGCACTTTAACAGGCATCTCTGACAGCATGTGTACTTGTCATTAGCTAAAAATAATTTATGCTTACTTGATGTCAGTAAGATACGCTTCCCGGTATGTATGCTTACAGTTGGACTGTGTGCTACCTAAACAATACATAATACAGTACAAATTTGTAAAGTAAACCAAGTTTAGCTTTGACAAGCAAAACATATGAAAATATTTTTTTTTTTAGTAAAATCATCTCCTCCAAATCTTTGAAATTGACAGTTATTACATAGTTCTGACTGACAGCATCACCAGCAAACTCTCATGATGCTGTTAACACACAAATGATACTACTTGCATCAAATTGTCCTGAAGCCATCGAGGGCCCAGCTGTGATCTTTTATGGCCAGAGAAGAACCACCCAAAGAACTGTGGTTTAACAGGGTAGGCGTTTCCCTATCAGTTTACTGGATAATAAACCCAAACCATAATTCCAGCCTGAATTCCTAATCAGTGTCATACCGTAATTACAGAAAATATTTTTGAAAAAGCTACTGCTAAATATTGATTTGCTTTTAATCTATAAAACAAACCTTAATTTATATTTTATAATGTACATGGTTTTCCCTGTAATTAGGTCTAATACTTATGATGTTGTTAACTAAGAAAATGTGTGTCAAATTATCTTGAGGAAACCTTAATTGACATGGGGATCATTCTGTCTTGTGCACTGTATGGTGCCTGGGGACAAATCTATTCCTGTAGGAATTAGAATAAAACCCCCACAAATAATAATAAGCATATGGAGATACAATAGTCAGCAGAGAACTCAAGTGGAAGAATTGGCATGTCTCTGCTGACATTTAATAATGCCATCTAATACCGAGATATTGATTGATATTTGCAGACAATTTAACCTGATCAGGTGGTCCTGACAGGAAGGTCAGACAGCTGAATGATCTTTTTATGATTTCCTTCGTTTTGTTCACATTGCTCTGAAGGTACACTTTACATGTGCTGATCTCTAAGGTGGCAGTCGGCTGTCAGGTTGTGGGCACATAGACTGAAATGATATTGAGTTTTTGCTGTTATTGTTCAAATGGTTTATTTTCAGAGAACCAGACATCTGGGTGGGATATAATATTGTCACAGTCTTCCACGTTTTCATATGTATTTATACCTGTGCTTTTCTATTCACCTCTATTGTTTTGCAAGGCTCACCTATGGAAAGGGGCAGGCAGTGTTTCAGATACCTCCTTCCAGGCAATCCTGTGCTATTTACCATTACCAGCTGTGGAGGGCTCTGGTGTCCCTTCTGTAAGGAATGAGGTAGTACCTGGGACTTGTTTTTCTTACAGCATGTCATGCTAGAATAACATTATAAGGTACTGTCTGGTCTCCTGGGAAATGCTTCCACCTTCTACCTGTGATTAACCCACCAGGCCACTTTATGTCACTATTGCTCCACGCTCAAATGTGGCTGAAGCAGCACTTACTGAGCAGCAGGCCAGGATGCACATTCCAGTGTGTTACAGACTTCAGAAATTCAGCCTTCCAGAAACAGTATCTCAGAATTGGCCTCAAATGGCTCCTTTTGGTGGTAACGTCCCTCTCGGTTGTTTACCAGCCAGGTGCCTCTGGTTTCCAAATGTGGGAGATGCCTGGTTGCTTGAGTTCCCTGCGTAATTATTGCCTTTTAGATTGTGATCCTTTGTGACTTCAGCTGGAAGTAGATGGGCTGAGGCATGATCTCATCAACATTCTCTCTTTCTCTCCAACTTTTGGGACAGCTGGCCTAGCAACCACCCAGCCAGGAATGATAGCAAGCCAGTCCTCCCTTTCTGCAGTATGGCTGTGGCCAATAAGTAAATGCCATGCTTGCCAAGATAAGGATAATAAAATCTCACACTTGAGGACATAAGACAGTCATTGCAGAAGTCAAGCTGGAATTCTTCCCCAAACATGCTACAGCATTACACAGTTACCTCAGCCAACAGTTCTCATGAGTTTTCCATAGTGTAGCTTCGCTTTACAAGGAAGGTCCCCTCAGACAGTCTCTTCCCCACTTCTACATGATGATTCTTCCTTGTAGCTGTTCTAGTGCTTACTTGTGCAAAAAAGTAAAGTTGGAAGTGTTGGTGAGTAGGCGGAACCTCATCTTGATGCCAGTTGTGCTGTTGCTGCTTGCTAGTATCTATTTACCATTGACGTACGTGCTGGGTTTTTCTCCTTCCCTTTAGAGACATGTCTACATTGAATTAGTTTCTGAAAAAAACCCTACTGTTCTGATGCAGCTGCAAGGGTGGAAGTGTGAGTTTAGACCAGCTGTGGGTGTCTTCACCTCCATGTGTTCTAGACTCTGCTTTATATCCAGTCTCGGTGGAAAAGGATTGTGTGCCAGAGAGAAAGTCTAGGGGTTTAAATCATCAGCTGATATAAATGGGCATCATTCCATTGACCTCAGTGGAATGACACTGGCCTGTGCCAGCTCAGGAATCTCCATGGTGGGGAGGGAAACCAGAAAAAAAAGTAACTGTGAGGCATATTCATTCATTTGATTCACTTGTGAAGTAATGGGAAAATTTTCTTGAGCAACTGGAGTCTGGAAAAGCACTTGAGCGTCCTCAGCCTCAGGTTAGGGGCATGGGGTCCCTGTGCACCCCAGGAGAGGCACGTGCCAGCATGCTGTGTGCTTCGAGCTGGGCAACAGCAAGTATGCGAGCCTGGCCCTCTGCAGAATGCCTCCCTCCATGAGCATTCAGAGGCAGGAGCCTTCTCCTGGAAATCCGATGTTCTAGTGGCCTTTTGATAAAAGAAATGGGTGTGAAATGGTCCTTCCTTTTTAGGTGGTGCTTTAGCGGTTGGTACTCACTGTTTTGAAAATCCTGTGGCATCAGGGAAGTATCTTCTCATTCACACAACCTACGTGGGAACCGGTATGTGAGACGTTTCTGCAGATGCCTGTAAGTGCCTGATGTGAAGCCACATCTGGCGCAGCCTTCGCCCCAGAGGTGGACCTTGCAGGGGGTTTTGTGAGTCTCGGACCCGTGCCCCTGGTCACTGTGCGCTACATGTGCCCCAGGCTGGCACTATTAAGACACAAGACACTCTGAGTTCTGGTGAATACTGTGTTTGCACAGTGAATCAGATTCATCATAGAATTACTTAGCAGCAACAGTAAAAGAGAATCTATAATTATGATTCAGTGGGAAAATATACAGTGGTCAATAACCCACATAAATCTTACTTCTATTTATGTGGTGCGGCAACGTAGTGTCAGTGTCCTGAGCTCTAATATGAAATATCTACATATATTGGGTTTTCCCAGCAGTCTCTGTTTAGTAATTTTAAGAGCACAGCTAATGTGAACACTGGATTTTCCACTTCTGATGGGAGAGGTGGTGCCGTGCCCCACCTACATTACAGATTGGAGTGGGGGTGGCAATTGCTAGAGTCAAGTGGAGGTTTTCAACCCAGAAAATTGATCTTTCACTTCTAAATTTTATTGTATTTTAGTAGCTGATTCACCTGTCTTACCCATTGGCTTTGCTCAATTCTCAGAAGTACCTGTGTTAATGGTAAAATTGTTTAGAACAATTAGACTAAAATAATTAGGATTATGCAAAGGTATTGCTTTGCCCTCTGAATAGTTTGTATGTTTTTTCCTATCTGAACCAGAATCTCCTGCTGTGTTAGACCCCTGGAGGGAAGGTGGGCACCAGGGTCCTGCCACATCCAGGGAAGCACATCAGAGCCTGGCCCAGTGGGGAGAACAGGGACACTAGGCAACTGAAGCAGAACTTCTCTTCAGCCAAGGTTTTCAAACACAAAGAGTTGAAATTCTGGCCAGAGTAGTCCCATCCAAACTGAAAGCCAGTTCACCAGCCAACTGTTGTTTTAAAAGCTGCTGCTGCAAAAAAATTAGTTGTGTCATCTTTGCTTCTGAGTGATGTTTAGAGATAGCTGGATATATTACTTTCAAGTGTGATTTTTGCTTTTTTAGCATCATTGAATTGTTTAGGTTGGAGAAGACATTTACAGTCATCGAGTCCCACCATTAACCTAACACTGCCAAGTCCACTGCTAAACCATGTCCCTAAGTGCTGCATCTATGCGTCTTTTAAATACCTCCAGGGATTGCGACTCCACCACTTCCCTGGGCAGCTTATTCCAGTGCTCTATAACCATTTTTTACATTACAAATATTTAATCCTTATATCCTCCAGTTTTGAAACACAGGCAGGGGATGTACTCTCTCTCTTTATAAATATACATTTACATATATATGTCAAGAGCTCTTGATAAGGTAACTGAAAGGAAAAAACCCGCTTTTTTAACAAACCTCCTTTATCATAAATGCTAACCATCCATGTCAATAAAAGTAAACAAAACTCAGAAGTTTTTAGGTTTCCTTTTCCTCTTAGTAGTTGCATTATCTGTATTTCAGTACTTCTACAGTAATTGGAGCTAACTTCAGCTCTCATTAAGCTAACTTTAATGTCAGAGGGGAAAAAATCATAAAATCTAAAACCAAGTAAGAGCATTCTTACCATCATTTGCACATAATCTCTCAGATTTAAAACAAAATAAAAGCTTTCTAATGAATCCAGTTCTAATCTGCAGCAAAAATGTCTGCCAGCTTTTTTTCCTCCTTCTACAGTGTTTACTTGTTCGCTGTGATGTTAAATCTTACTGGTAGGTCACACCCCAGCCTTGTTTCAACTTGAGGTTTTCTACTTCTTGGATGACATAAGGCACAACTTTCAGTCCCCGTGAATCTAGGAGGTGTTTAGAGTGACCAAAATTATATATACCTTTATGATGTTTTGCCTTCACAAGCCATTAAAGCGCAAAAGCCAGTGAGAGACAGTGACACAGTGTAAGAAGTTTTATTTGCCACATTTGCAGCAGTAAATAGGAGTTGTAATGGAATGGGCCACACTGCGAAAGTAGTTTGGTCAGACTACTGTGGCCCAGCATTTTTTTACACGCATTACCTGTTTCAGTTAAATGGCATTCTTCTTGTGTTTCAAACCTGAGAATTAAAGAAGGATGGGGGGTACTACAAGATGCAAAACTCAGGAAGCCTTCCAGAGCTAAGGTGACCAGATATTTTAGCTATCCAGTTTTGAACCTGCCTAGTCCTTTTTAGCTGTAGAAGAAAAACCCATGGCTCTTTTTTTAAGTAGTTATTTTTTCGGTAAACTCACCAACACTAATAAAACCGAGAAAGTTGGTTCTCTGAGTCACTGATTCAGCGTTAAGTGTCCATCCCATTTTGCCAAGATATATAGTGCCACATATTTACTCTAGGGGAGCCTACTAATAGTCAATAATTCCATACCGTCATTTGTCCCATGACAAAACTAAGAAGATAACCACCTGTTAACAGAGGAGGTGTGAAGAAGGAGGTAGCCCAGAGTGCTCAGGATATGAAGATGTGTGTGTTAGCACAGGGGAAATAATCAGCTCTTTGCACTGCTTGCTACCTTGCATTTTCAGTGCCAGAGCCTGGCCTTAACTGCTTCCAATTCTGACAGCCAGTTTTTGACCTTTCACTCTCTGTGATCGCTGTTCGTTTTTGCAAGAAACTTGGTCTTCTTTCTTGTCCAAAACTTTTAAGCAAATACTGTTGTTATTATGATTACCTCTGCAGTATTGGCTTCTAGGAACCAAGAAAAATCTCACATCACCACTGTGTACAATTACATCATCTCAACATCACAGCTGCCAACTCTTACTATTTGCTGGAGAGTCATTATTTTTGCTTTAAAGAGACGGACTGACCTCATGAGCTTCTGAAGAAACCCCAAAGCTGACTGCTTGCCATACCGACATAATAAAATGGTCATATGGGACTTTGGTTGATTAATACTTCAATACAGAAGCACCTGTGCTCATTGCAAGAGATCGGGTCCTCTCCACTAGACCAGATCCTAAATCTGAGTTTCTTTTCTGTGTCCCTTAAAAAGTAGTAGGCTGAGAATGGAAAAGAGTAACTGTTGTTCACAGCTAATCTGGAATGTATTGGGATTTAAGAAAAAAAAAAATCTGGCATCAGTTCAAGCTTCATTTTAAAGCTGAAACAAATCTAAGTGTAATTGAAAACAAGAGCATGCATAGAAATTGTGAACCTGATTCTTATTTACACTGCACACCCTTTGCACCTCTCCAGCAACGTGAAAGGTCTTGGAGCATGGCTCAGTTATTTTTATATTCTCATGAAGGGCCTGTTTATTGAGTTGGAGCTTAGAAATATTTATGTGAGTGCAGGGTTTGCCTTTTAGAGCCGTGGAAAGTCAGCACTGTATGACTCTCGGGCACTGTGCTTTAGCTTATTTGGGGTATCCAGTTGGACAGTTGAGGGGAAAAATAGGGACTGGACAATGGGTGGGTCAGAGGTTCAATAATGAAATGTGAAGTACCTCATCTGTAGGTCATTTGCGTGAACCAAGTAGACTTTGGTTATTGACTGGAAGCAATGTGGCCTTTGAAGTCTAGGTGAAAGCAAATGGTCTCTGGGCTGTCTCATTGGCCAGATGATCTCATCCCAACTGGCAGCATTTGACAGACCCACCCTTGTTTGACACTGTAGCTCTCACCGAGCAACCTAATGATGCTACAAGATAATGAAGTACCCTCATGTCCTTATGGGAGAAGACCTGCAGGTCAAGGTACTTGGCATCCTGGGTGGGACAGTGCATGGAAAACCTTCCATTGCTGTTGCCTTTTCTGTGCCCATTCTGAGGACAAGCAGACACCATCAGGCTCCTGGGTGACTGAATGCTGCCTATTGAAAGCTTTAAATTGGCTTAACCTTTACTAAAGAAATGGTAGAAAATGGAGAGGCAAAATGAGAAAGCGAAGGAGTGGTCTGGGAGAAACATAGTCATCATGAAGCTAGCAGGAAAATAAGGACTTGATTATGTAGCTCCAAGAGGGCCCTGCCAAATTGCAGTGCAACGGGAAGAACCTGAGCTGGTGGCAGTCATTTCTTAGGGTGTTGACATCCTGTGGAAGGGAGGTGCTTTCTGCACTGGGCTGAGCACCGTGAGTTTCTTCTCCTGGCAGTGCCAGTCCTGCTCTGCAACCAGGGACTGTAATTCTGCTATGTTGCAGGTTTCTTCAGTTGGCTGCCTCCGACTGTCTAGGACCCAAGCAGTTCTTTGGCATGCAGTTTATAATAGAATATAGCAGGGATGCATCTGCCATACATTTCTTATTTCATGTTTTACCAGTTGTCATGGTCTTTCTTAATACATGAACTCCAGGAATTACAGGAGAATTTAACTTTCCAGTGCTTAATGAATGTAGAGGAAATCTGGAAAACACAAGACTTCTTAAAGCTCGCTCGGAATGAAATAAAAAGACACAAAGTCAATGTCTTAAAAAGTCCTGAGCACTCTCTGGGTAACGTGGGAGAGGAAAAAAGATGGAGATATTCAGATTATTGCCAACACAAAGTGCTCGACACCATTGTGCAACATCTAACACAGCAGAGCCTTGCTCAAGTGTATTTTAAGCGAACTTCTGCTACACCAATGTTTGTGCCTGTGTTGTACAGAGGAGGTCAAATGCAAGAACAAGTTCATACCTTCTGGCCAAGACAAGAATGTTTTCCAGTTCTCCCCCTCCCCAAAAGAGCCAAATCACAGCTTTAGAAATGTTTGAGTAAAGCAACGTTTTTATGAATCAACATTAAAAATAGACCTCAAGAATTGGATCTACAAAAAAAAAAATAAAAAAATCCTGCTGCCCTGAATTTCCTGTCACTCTCGGATGTTGTATTAAATTTTGCTATGAAATGTATTTTCCTGAATTGGAATTTGTCCTTAAATTACTTATGAACAATGAACTCTTTCAAGAAAAATAACTGCTTGCTTATCACAAGAATTAATGCTGTGGGTTTTTCAAGTGAGTTTCCATAGCTTATCAAATCCTTTCGTTCCTCTTAGTTGGAGAGGAACTGAAAAATGTCTATCAGTTAATTCTCTTCAATTTCATGATTTTAAATCAGGTAATATTCCACATTTTACCTTGCTAAAAGTGGCTACAGGCCACTATTCATTCTTGTTCTCCCTTGTAATATCTTTAGCCCAGAGAAACTCTCTTTTTTTCACTCATTTTAGAGCTGCTTTGACTAAGGAACCATATTAACACTAGTATATGTACATATGTTCTTTTGCAACTAATTTTGCTCTGCAGGATCCCAGCATGGTTATTGTGTGATTGTGTTTGCCACTGAAGTACTGCCACCTGTGGGTGAATCCAAGCTGTGATTCTTCCTGGGATGGCAGGGTGAGGGGAAAGGAAAGAGTTTATATTGCTCATTTGATTCTGAGTTAGTTATAAAAATGTCTGGTTTGTACTATTTCAAAGCTCATACATGATTATTTAGGAGTTTCACGTGAGTTAGATGTGTGACATTCCAACCCTTTGACCTTCAGGTTGATGCTGCATTAGTGTTAATAAGCTTAGTTCAAGCTATAGATAATCAAAAAGTAGCATAGCAGACTCTACAGGTGAAAGTTGCAACCAGTATCCTTGACTTCTGGCATGCCTTGCAGGTCAGAGCTTGAGGGCCTTTTCATATTGAAAGGGTGTGTTACAGGTGTTCCCAGCTGTGTCTTGCAGAAGACAGAGCCTGAATCTTGGAACTTATAGCAAGAGCACTAGCTAATTTCTGCAGTGGTGGCAGTGTAAGAAGATGAACGGTTTTCAAAGGCTTTTCCCATCAGGATTCAGTGAAGAGGATCAGCAAGGGATGAGTGTGAAATGGGCAGACCTTTGGTAGATGGGTGACGTCAGTGGATATAACTCGAGGAACAGCAGTAGTCATGCTGAGTCTTGCTTTTTAAGGTATGTAGTTTTATTTATTAGCTGATTGGAAGAATATGAAATTCTGATACATCATTGCCCACCAAGCGATGAAGAATCACCTAATCTGAAAGATGTCTGTATTTAAAACCCATTAAATCCTTGGGATTGTCAATAACCACAAGAAAATCACCACATGAATATTAGGTGAGCTGCATAATTTGTAGTTCAGATAGTCGTTGGCTTGAGGAGCTGCAATCATAAACCCCAAATTATGTGTTTTCCAGAAAGGTAGTTGTTTCTTCCACTGGGGCTAACAGCTGTAACTCTTAGCAACTGCATCATCACATCTTGTTTATTATTTCTAGGACACTGAGAAATATAGGTATGTGATCAGAGTTAAAATGTATAGTTCCATGCAATAATATGGTCTTTATACTTTCATTCATGCAAAAAAAAAAAAAATCCTGTTTTCCCTTAACACTGTTGAAATATGTGCCTAAATAAGATGTTATTTGTAAAGCTGAAAGCAGATAGCTACAAGTATTTAAAAAGAAAAATTGGACTTCCTAATTTGTATAAAAGGGAAACCCATTAAAAGGGTACAGAGGATAATGCTGAGATTATTTTTCAAACAATAGACAACTTGCATAATCTCGTTATGAACAGTATACATTTCACAGTCCATCTGGCAGACAATAAACAGCTTGAGATACTGGGTGTTGTACTGCCAAAAAGAAAAGCTCTGCACATATGGCATTGGGTGAAAAAGCAGTCATGGCACGTCTCTCCCCAAACTATCCATCATGTTTGTTAGTTTTATGCTATCTGCAAAACAACATGTACTTAGTAACTACTAAGCAGACCTCTGTGAGCATTCAGCATAGAGTGCCTGCCGCTGAAGTGGCACGGGCTTTGCCATAGTGAACTGCCACGAAGGCTGCATTTGTTGTGTTGCAGCCAGGCACTTTATATGACTGTGTGTCGGGTTAATGAATTTGCTCTTGCTAGAGTTGTCTGAGCTCTCCTCAGGAGATTTTACTTGGAAGAGCTAGTCAGTCTAGGGAAATGCAGAAGCTGGAGTCATCAGAAGATGACTCCTTAAGTTGTGGAATGTTTTAGTTTCCTTAAAAACACATGTGCAGTGTTGCTACTAGATTTCAATTTAACCATCAGAAGTCTTGTATATCAGACTGTTGACTGCTGCCATTTTCCAAGGCACGAAGAGTCTTAGTCCCAGTAAGTTAAGTAAAAGTCTTTCCTCCTGCTGTCTTTATCACTGGTCATTTGACTTTTGGGCCAAATTGCATGCTATTGTCCACTGTTAACCTGTGAATGCTTGTATGCATTCATTTTTTTTTTCTTTCTTTTCAAGAGAAAAGATTAGTCTTGCTCTTTGACATGGTACTGTGTAATCTCCCAGGAAGTCAGTGGAAGAAAATATGTCTTACACCTCTCGGATACACGTCTGTGAGTGCCAGTGTCCTTCCGGCTCCCGCTTCAGTGAAAAGCAGTTGCAGGTTTATTATCCTTCATCTGGCTGCCATCACCAATGAGAATTCTGCTGCCACAAGGCAGCTGGGAGTAATTCCTGGTCAGTAAGATCAATACTGGCCTTGGCTCGAGCTGCCTGTGACAAGGAGTGCCCCCTACTCCCACCTCTTCCTGCACAGTTAGCTCCTGGGCGCTCCACAGCAAAGGGCTGTCACCTCCTCGAAGTTCAGCACTAGTTCATGTCACTTGAGGGTGTGACTTAAGGTGAGCGACTGTCCACACCTGCAGTTGGCTTCCCAGAACATCTGGACTGTGTTAGAGGCAGGCTTTGCTACTAATTTCAATGTTAGAAACGGAAGGTGTGACCCTTTTCATGGTCCATTACAGGATGGGGTGTGTCATGTAGTTGGTACTGATACATGTGAGTATCAAGCTTTATTTCAGATATTTCTGGCCTCCTGTTACTTATACCACCAGGTGTTAAGTTCCAACTCTAGTGTGAGCGAAGAGGACGCATCTGCAAACATGTTATGTCCACACCTTGAAGGGTTAGAAAACCTGGGGCTTAGCTGAAGAGTTCATGAAAGTAGCAGGCAAATTGAGTGTTGTCGTGTTGATGGGATTTTTTTTCCATGTCTTGACTCATTCAACTCCTGGGGGTGTGTGACAGCCAAAAGAACAGACAGTGCCAAAAAGAAACACATTTCTACACTCAGCTGCCTTCATGTTATGATTAGCATTGCCTGTTGTGGCATCACTGCAGTAAGATCAGATTACTTGGTTTTACCAGTTCCATACTTGTAGTGAAAAAAGTAAATTTGAAGTGGATTAAAACCCCCTGTCTTTTCCTCTCTCCTGGTTTCATTCTCTTTAAATATTTATGAGTGCTGCAGCCCCACACTAGCTGAGCCTTCATGATTCCAGCACTGTAGGATTCCCCTGAGGCAGAGAATTACCACTCCATATTGTAGCTGGAGAACTAAGGCAGAGCAAAGTTCTCCATGACCTGTTCAGGATTACACAGGTACCTTGAAACAGAATCAAACCCCGCATTTGCCTCTCCTGAGTCCTATTTCTTTCACTGACTCAGATCTGAGGTGCCCTTCCTTTTCTACCCATCTGAAGGGCTTCCTGTAGCAAACAAGAGCTCATGCATATAGGTAACTAGCTAATGAATCTCAGTAGCTGTATGTGGGTATGTATTTGCTTGAGGTGAGAGAAGAGTTTTCCAAGAGGCTGAAACTGGCATGTTGATGAAAACAAGCAGAGATTATTTTATAACTAGGAGACTATTTAAATCTTCACTTTAGTGGAGGAGTTTCAAAGGATTTTCATGAAAGAGTAGGAAGCATGGTTTCCTGCTTCTGTAATTTTATTGTTCTTTATAGTTGATTAGAAGTTGAAGAGAGATCTGAGAAGCTCGTTGGAACTTCCTTTCTGTGGAGATCCACAGTTGATTGTTTGCTTGTAGGACATCCATTTGCAGCTGTGTTCTCAGTAATGTTGCTGTTGGAAAGCTGATATGCTTTTGTCAGATTTAAATTTCTAAAAAAAAAATTAAGTGTCACTTTGCAAGCTCTGAAATGTTCAGACTCTCTTTTATCATGGCATCTTTGATCTACAGCTTGTGCCTTCACTGCACAGTCAGATTGGGCTTTTAGTAGGTTGTTGTACTCTATCTTCTCTCTGTCCTATGCAAAACCCTGCAGGGAGCTTGGCACTTCTATCAGCAAGGACAGACCTTACTGAGAGTGAGAGTTAGAAAATGGAATTTAATATTTTTTGGAGTAGTCACACTTAGAGTGGCATAAGTATGTGCTTCTGGAAATACAAAGCTATCTCATATTTGAGAAATAAATCCATCTCATTTCAGCAAGTCAGTAGGTGGGAAAAATCTAGATACTTAAATGAAAAATAGAGGAATTTTTACTGTTCAAGGTTGCCAGGTAGATGATATCTTTGATAGCAAGCCTGAGCATTAAAAGCCATAAGCAGCTACCAGGCAGAGTCCCGTATGAAACCGAGAAGCTGACATTATTCCTCAGATGCCACCGTATCTAAAGGATGTTTAGTTCTGCCTCTAGACTGTGAAAAAACACCTTCCTTTTTGTCCGTATTTGAACTGTTCGGTACAAAGATATGCAAAATGCTGTTTTATGTAGTTTGCAGATAAATCAATTTTTCTTCATGTCAAGAGACATAAAATGAGAATGGCAAATACTGCCTCCCAGGAGCTCACATGCAAATGTCTTCCCATTTGGTTTAGAGCGAGTTTCACATACGGAAAAGCAGCTGAACATACAGCTCCTGTTAACTCAGAAAAGGTAGCAGCCTTTAAAGAAGAAGTAAGGGAAGTGGCATTAAAAGACGTTATGTGGTCTTGTGACTGGAGAAGAGCAAATGATCTTTCTAAATGGTTCTTCTAATTCAAATCCACTAAAGAAATGGAGTGGCTCTCATTGACGTTTTTCTTCGAATCTAGTCCACATGAACAAGGGCAGCTTTATTGTGCAAGAGTGTCCTGGCTTTACAAATCACATATGCAAAAGCTGTCCTTTTGCTTTGCATCTTCTAAAGGGCTGAAACGTCAGGTTGTCTAGTCCCAACTAGAAAGGGGAGTCCCACAGGAGCTGCTCGTCGGCTGGATGTCCTTGCTCTGCCAGTCGCAGCTAATCTTACTTTGGGTTCTCTCCTGCAATATTCCCCAAGTGTCATCGTGGTTTGCAGTGATTTCCGCAGAGGAGAAATCCTAGGATCTAGAACAGTGGCTTTCAACCTGCCACCCACATATCCTGGGGGAGAGTCTACCTGAGGCTGACAAAGCTTACAAAACGCCCTCGCGAGAAAATCCTCATTCTCAGCTTGCTACTGCCAGATGTTTCATGAGTCACTGTGTCTTGCTGCATCTGCCATTCCTTGTGCATGTAGACTGTAAGCTCTTCTGGGCAGGGACTGTCTTTTGCTGCATGCTTGTACAGTGCTCTGGTCTTGCCTGGTACCCCTAGGGCCTACCACAGTATAGATCTGTTTAGCTGTAACTGATGGGAATGATTCTTGATGAGGATGCACAAACAACCAGAAGAATCCAGCTGGCTCCTTTATACACATGTGCGTTCTCCAGTGCTAACAGCAGTAGAAATTAAGCAATTGAAACTGCAGATGCTTATAAAGACTTTGATTACCCACAGGAAGCACATCTTTTGAATAAATCAGTGTGGTAATTTCTTTTCAGACTAAAAGGGGTATTGAAGTCAGGAACAAACTTGCAGTTGTTGGGACTATCCTGTGAATGGGTAAGTGGTGTTGTTTTTGGCAGTAGTTAATTATAGACATCTTGGGATGGTAACTGCAGGATCACTGATAATACTCATGCAGCATTCCTGCTTATTACTAGCAGGGATTTGGATCACTGCTTTCTTCTCAGAAGGTGATTATTCCAAACAACAGGAGATTTTGAAATATGTCACCGCAGCATGCTTGTGTTTATCTTAGGTATTTGTATGTTTGATCATTCTACTTAAAATGGTATCAAGTTGTTCAGCAACATATGGTTTAAAGGTCGAGTGTGCTGTAAGTAGTACCTTTAATAAAGTCTTTAAGACTTAGCTGTGTCTAGTAGAAGAATGGGAAAGTACACGTAGTAGGTGACTAAGGGGGTAGATAAAATGTCTGTAGACTGTAGTTGGAAACAGTGCAGCTGGTGGGTACATGTTGTACCTCATAGAAGCTTTCAGCCCTGCCTGAGGTTTGCCTGGCATTAGTTTCAATCTCCAACCTTGTCATTATGGTGGGGGATCTGATACGCAAGAACAATGTTTAAAAAAGCACCTTACTTCTGTTTTCTAAAATAGAAGCAGGTAATTCAATCTGATTGGCAAGATGTAGAGTCCAATGCAAAGTAGATCAGTCATTTGTTTGGGAGGTGTCTTTCCAAATGAATGAGACATTTACTCGAAGTAAAAATCTTTCGCAGTCATCAGTCAGTTTTGATGCATTGTTTTTATGTAATTTTTAATATTTTTTTAAAAGAAAACTCAGTGAAGCCATCTATAAACACTACAGTTGATTTGGCAAGGACTGCGGAGGAGATGGGAGAGCATTTATATCTTATTGTTCATTTGGTTTTGGGACTGGCTTAAGGGTTGAGTGTCCGAAAGCATGTTGCTTGAAGTATATCAAGAAAATTAATTTAGGCCAGAGGGAGATATTCTTCATCTAGTTCTTCTGATCAGGCACTTTTCAAATGTCTTGATTCACCTGGCAGAGTGAGGTTTGACCTTGGATCGTGGGCCCTAGCTGCGTATTAAAGAAGCAATCCCCTTACGCATGGTTACAACACACATGATTGAAATAATGAGTCCCCTCTGTACTGTTCCAGCTCATATTGCAGGATGGTGCACAGTTTTTGTTTCTGTTTTTATTTTGGAGAGAAGAATCTGTTTGGTCTGGGTTTTTATGTGGCTCAATCTTGGTGAAATGAAGGGGTTTGTGTCTGCAGAACAGCACTGACAACTTGGTACTTGGAATAATTTGATGACCTTTTGCTTCCCTTTTGGCATGTGTATGCTTGCAGAAAATTCAGTTTGAAATAAAATGCATCTCGCTGCTAAGTATTTGAGTTATTTAGTAAACATTTTTCCACATGTGCCTAAAGGCAAGCCTGAACAATACAGTGCAAAACAGTGCTTTCTTTGTTTCTTATTAAAACATACTAAGCCTAGCTCTATTATGGACTTGACCACTTCTCCATTTTACTTGATTTAGAAATCCTTCAGAAGGAATCATGCCACGTTTTGCACTGTTCTTGGTCTCCATTTGGAGTGGCTGTACAGATAGTGTTCCTCAATTGGAAGCATCAGGAACCACAAGGATTTTTCATGCTATAGCCACATGGTGTGCCAGAGGAGGGCAGGCATCATCTTCCAGAGGTCAGCAAGGGAATCTGGACAAGCCTGCAATTTGCTATTGATTTCACCAGTGCCTGGAGTTCAAAGTCCCTCTGTGTGTCCCCAAAAAAAGACATGCAAATTTACTAGTCCAGTCTGATAATTTAACTTGTGGAGCTTTCCCAGCTCAATCATCAAAGTGTTTTTGTGCTGAAAAAAACACACTTGCCATTGTCATGCCTGGGAACTAAAATCTGTAAGTGTTCAACATCAAAGGTTTTAAGGTACACTTGAATTTTCTACTCCACCTACAGCACCTTCATATTCCACTGGCTATAAATTATTTCTTCTTCCCAATCCAGCAAAAATTATCACCTCACCATTCTTAATTTTATGCTGCTAACTTCCCCCACGTATACCAGTTGCTGTTTCTTAAATACCAGTGGCCTCACTGGTACATGTTAAATAAAACTCTGGGCAATTATGATTTATATCTGGAAGAAAGGCCCATGAGCTGTCCTGAAAGCTCATCTGCTTTTTCAAATTATACTAGTTGGTCTAATAAGGGAAATTCCTTCCTTCTACAAACCACATCGTGCCGGCTTAGCTGAGACACAAGCTAGTAGACGCTTCACTGGTTGTTGGTGCAGAACATACTGGTTCTGAATCCTAGTTTAGTGTGATTCTTCTCAGGTAGTAGCAGTAGCTGTGTGAAGGAGGCAGGTGTGGGAGGAACACCTTTTAGGAGAGGGAAGAAAGCACTTGTCTGGCTGGAGATTTGAGTTTGTGGGCATATGGGTACGTGCTGGAAATTTCACCTACTCTTAGCTCTTATTTGAATTGTGCAGGGCTAAGAGGATTATGTCACTAGAGATGGACATGGGTCCAAGTGCTGCTGGGCAAATGTACATATTATAGTGGACTTTTATCAAATTACTTTTCTGCTTATCACGTGACTGTTACTGACTTGTGTGTAGCATAAACACTGAGTAAGGAAAAGAACTGTAAGTACAGTAAAAAAAAAAAAAAAAAAAGACTAATAACAAGAAAATGTAAGGTGAAAGACCAGAATATTTTTGTTTGGAAAAACTGCTATAGTACCTGGCTCGAAACCTCTTTCTTTAAGCTTCTTTAAACTTGGCTTCTATTTGGACTGATCTTTTGTGGTCTCCTCCCTTAAAGATGATAGATATATGACATTTGAAATGTAATCCATTTAAGGAGTTTGGCTTAGATGAACACCAAAGAACAAAATCCAGCTCCCATGGAACATTGCAAAGGCATGTAGAAATGTCTTTGTGCATGGTTGGAATACTTCAATATTTTGAACAATCAGTTTCTTCAGGGGAAAAAGGGATCCTTTTCATGCAGAATGAGCACTTTTCAGAAGAATTGTGTTACGAAAAAAACCATTCTCCATCAGAACATCTGTGATTCATTTCCAGACCACTATTTGTAATGATAGCTAATTTGATTCATATTTTCCTCTTTCTCTTCACAAGTCGTATGTGAAAAGATGGTGATTTTCACATATGGCTTTACATTTCAGCCATGCTTGTCAAACAGTCTTTGCCTATAGATCGTTAACTGCCAGTTTGTTGAAAAGATTCAAGATCCAAAATTTAATTGGTGTTGAGTTTCTGTGACATAGTATGGAGGGTGGGATTTTCAAAAATACTGGTTGATCTACCTTCACTGCTACTGAAGTCAGAAACAATATCTGGGAAGGAGGATGAGGCTACCTTGAAGACAAAGGAACAGTTTCTGCCAGCACATATTAAAAGATCGGAGCTGTTCAGAGAAGTAGTAAATAGTAGGGCTTGGTTTTCAGAAGAACTCAACACCAGGCTCACTTCAGAAAAGAAGTAATGAATTCTGCCCTTCCCAAAGAGAATACAGGGTGGTGAAGAATGGTTGGGTGTGCTTGGCATATTTGAAAATCTGGGCATTTCATTGATGTATCAGCCAGGGAACTGGGTGCATGTGAGAATGTGTCCTCAAGTGTGGATGGTGAACTGTTTCAAAAATCAGTCTTTTGGAGCTTATTGCTAACTGTATTTGTGAGACTAGGATTTTCAAAAAGCATATCTAGAACTCAGAGGCACAAATTCAATCGAAGATTGATAGATTGTGTTCCTAATTCACTGAGGAATATTTTATGTAAGTGCAGTTTAGAGATGTAAATATCTGTAAACCTGTGGCCCTAAGATACTTCTGAAATTTTTACCCTAAATGACTTCTGAGATATAAAGTGCCACTGACTTTTGGTGAGGGAGATGCAGGCACTTATAAAACAGTATACACAGCTGCTAGAGTTCTTGAGTTATCTTGGGCATACCCGGACCAATGTGTACATGGTGAGAGGGAAGGACAGGACTTCCCTATCCTGCCTTGCATTGTCAAAATGAGGTCGGTGTCAACCTCTGGGTATGACTCTTCCCTCACCTTGCCATTAATCCTCTCTTAGAATTAAAGCTTAAGTCCTATCTCATATAAAAACCAACCAGACAAACCAAGACAAGCTACAGGAGGTCTGGTGCATTTTCCTCTCCCTAAATATTCTTCAGGTCTCAAGGCTGGGCTTTGAAAACCAGCTTCCCACCTCAGGGGAAAGGTTGATCTCTAGGCTATGGAATTATTTTGGGCTTCTCTCTGCCCCAGTGAATCTTTCAGTATTTTACATAAAGCAAAGGAGCTTCAGCAGAAGGAGCATGGCAAGACCTTTCAGTATGCCTTACAGCCAGAGACAACACTCTCTCCTGAAAGGGGGAGAGTGCATATCTAAATCTTGCTCCAAGTTCAGCTGATGATGGAGTTTGAATGGAGTGTTCAAGGGACAGCTAACCAGTACCACTAAGCCCTGTCATGGTGGGCAACATTAAGCACAGGATGTGATGAGGCTTGTGTGTGTTCATTGCACACCAACCAGACCCAGTGGGTGATCACCCCATTTCTGCTTCAGCCCGGGGTTTAGGCAAGAGGTGAGTGCTGAGCTGCTTACTGCTGCCGAGACACAGCCTATGCCTACCCACTGAGAGAGATCTTGGGGACTTTCCCGATGAAAATGAGGTGGTGGCAAAGTCAGGAGCTGGGAATGCCAGTCTGACTGGTAGAATTAGGACTGGCTTCAGAAGGGGGGGTTTGCGCTTCCTCTTGAAAATAAGACTTTGACTCCTAAGTCAGTAAAGAGCTTTTAAAAACATGAGCTTTAGCCCTTTTGAAAATCCCAGCCTTGATCCCTACCACCAGTAATTTGCATTGGTATCATATGAATGAAATTAGCCCAGTATGTTTTCTGGCATTGCTTGCTTACTCGGAAAGCCTATCTAGTCCTTGTCGTGTCTGAATTCTTTTTTTATTGTCTCCAAACCATCTGGGGCAAATGGGGTTTAATCCTATGCAGACCTTTGGAGTTGGATTTCTTCTCCCTTTATTTTTATTTTTATTTATTTTTTCCCCCCTTTATTTACTTTTTTTTGTGTGTGTGTGTGTGTGTGTTTTTTTTTTTCCTTTACTATTAGACCTGAGGCATTTGGCTTACAGCCCAGGATAAAGAAAGAGAAATAAAGAGGAGAGGGGAAGAGTGACTGAAGTGGGAAAACCAGAGAGAGTGATGAGTCCAGAGAAGCAAAGGACAGGAAGTTGGCTGCCATGGAGGAGGAGGAGGAGTAGTGGCAGTGTATGGACAGAGGATATGATGGCACAGACTGAAGGTCATATTCCATCCTGGGGCTTGGTGGTGGAGAGGGAAAAGCCACAGTGCAGCTGGCCACTGGTTCTGGTGAGGTCTGACATATCACTGCGAAGAAATAATTGGATAATGTGCTCCCATCTCTTCTTGCATTGCTAAGGGCATGACACAGGGCAGACTGAAAAAAGGAGGTAGAAATTAGTAAGGGCAACACAGGAAGAGAAGGGAATAGGCCAATGTGGAAAAAAGGGGAAGTGTATGCTGCTAGGCTAAATGAGGAAAGAGATAAAGTAACAGAAAGAGAGAAAAAAGAGTCTTAGCAGTAGAAAATTCAAGTGGAATATGACTTCCTTAATCCTCCAACCTTTCTCATATAGAGGAAAAAACACAGCATTTTTGGAGAGAAGTGGGGAAATCACCAATTGGTGTGGCTGAGCCCTTTCCTTGCAAAGTGAGCTGTAAGATGGGGACTTGAGATATCTATTTTTTTAATTTAGCATTTATATTTTATGGTCTTATGTAGGGGAATGGGGTAAGCTTTCAAGGCTGACTGTGGTCTAGAAAGGGAATAGATTGTGGTGTAATTAGGGATGAGAAGAAAAGGTAAAGGCTTTCCTATAGCCTCTATGACCCGAATGTGGTGGGAAAGATTAGAGTTGATGGATATTTCCATAGCAAAAAACACAGGTGTGTTCTTAATTTGGATTTGCTAACCTGAGCTAGATAATTCCGATTGAATCAGATAAACTGAAGCAATTTGAGAGCCCTCACTGTTATTTTAACCTGAATTGGCCAACCCCAATTAAAAGCGCATATCTGTAGGCTTGCCCTGTGCTAGGCAGCCATACCCATTCTCTTCCTGGCTCCGGGAAGCATCTCTGTACGGTCTCTTTGGGAGGGTTAGGCTTTGGCTGTGCTGCAAGCCCTGAGCCTGTCCTGCGTCGCTGTGCTGGCCCAGGAGCAGAGAGAACTGGAGAGATTGCTGGGGTTGCCCGGGATCGGACCGGGAGTCTGGCACAGACAGGGACTGAGCGGAGGCCTCTTGAACTGCTGCCCAAGCGCGTGGGATTGGATAAGCAGAACACTTAATATTGGGTTTCTGTTGAGAATACGCACAATTATGAACACTAAATTTCTTTCCCAGGAGCATTCCCCAGTACTGATTTAAAACGTACCATTTCCACAAATACTCCTGCCAGAAAATTAATTTGTTAAAATATTCGTTGAAAGCAAATATGGAAAGGGCACTGGCACACAGCTGAAGCAAATTAATGTTAAGGATTCAAATGAATATTAACTCGCTTTTGCAATAGTACATTCCTGTCTCTAATTATGACTCTGGGTGAGTAGATGACTCTGTAAAGTCACTCCTGGAAGGTGTACATACAGCAATCAGTGCGATAACAGCCTCGCAGATCGAAGTGGGTGGATGACTTGAGCAGTATGGTAATGACATATGGAGCCTTCTCTGTCTTGGAGACGGGTTCCTATCTAGATCAGATCCATAGTGGGGCGAGCGTTATTGCTTGTGGAGAAGCTCAGTAACACGGAGACATCCAGAGGCTGTGGTATGTCAGGAGATGCTGGCCACAGCCCGGCCAGGGCCAGGGGCAGCCCAAGGCGGGAAGCCAGGCTGAGCAATTAGACTCCGTGGGCAACAGCCTCCTGTTGAGGCACCGGCACGGATGCGAACCGCGGTGAGAAGGAGGTGACCACCCATTCAAACGAACTCCAGGCTTCTCTTGGTGGCTTTCATTTAAGGCCAGGCACCCTTTTAGGTACCTGAAGCAAACACAAGATTCTCGGCTAAAATAAAGAAGGGTTTGGAGATGTAACGGCCCGTGACACGCAGGGCATCAGCCCGCATGATCCGAGGGTGTGCAGGCTGTGGGCCTGCCCGGGACAGGCTGGCCTGCCCGCGCCCATCGCGGGGAGAGCTGTGCTGGCTCCCAGTAGCCGGGCCCTGGTGCTGTGTCCGCAGGCTCCTGCCCAGCACTCGTAGCCAGCTGCGTGGTCCGTCTGCCAATTCGTCAGGAAAACAGCCCCCCCAGCCACCTTTCATCCCCCCCGCCTTGCTTCTTGCTCCTTTGATGCTATAGCATAAATGGCCTTTTATTTTATGATAGGTGGCTTCGGTTTTATTTTCCTCGTGCTATTCAGTTTTCTTCAGCTCCTTTCACTTTCCCCTCCCTGTTTCCCTGCTGTCCCCACTCTGTTCCTTTCCTTCCTCCACTTTTTGCACCAGTAGATGGTGGTGTTCAGCAAGCTCTTTGAGTGCCAGCGTAGCTTGCTTTGTCACTAGCTGGCAGTCGGGCTCAGCAGTAGGAAGAACGGTTAATGTGTGCAGGAGTTTGTCTGTGGCTGGGTGACTGTCACAGTGGAGACCTGCACGACCACGAGGCACAAGTTCTGCCAAGTAACTCTTTATTTTTCTTCTTTTTAGGCCTGTGAAAGAGCTGTCAGATTGACAAAGAGTCCTAAACGTCACCAGGGGAATCAATTACTTGTTGTGACGTATGGGATTTGGGAGAACTTTGTGTACACATTTCTGTGGGGTTACTCGACCAACTGGCAGAGGCTGATGCTGGTTTTGTAGCCTGCTGTCTGACAAAACATTAGGGCTGGACACGAGGGAACATGCTTCTGAACAAGATTATCACCAGTGAAATAGTAGGTCTGGGTGCCCAATGCAGGATAATTAGATTATTAAAAACTCAGACCCCTTTAAACGATCTTGTGTCAGGCACCAAAGAATTGAAATTTGTGGTACTTCAGTAAGTGAGTTCCCAGCGAGCCTCACCCCTGCTTAAGGGCAGGATTTGCAGCAAGGGGTTGGCTGAGGGTTTTCCTCTCATCATGGATAGTGTAACGGGACTACGCGTGCTTTGAACCATATGTGATGTGACCAGGGAAGAGCCTTAAACCGGTATGACAGCACACCGCTCTGTAGGTAAAGGTGTGGAAAGCATTCTCTTCCACATGCTCATTTTGTGTGCTTTATTAATTCGTGTGATGTCTGTATACCTCTTTGGAAATGATTTTTATACCAGGACCTTATTTGAGTCAATGGGAAGGCTGTACCGAAGTTACAGAAATTGGATAGAAATTCTGTTAAGGATTAATGCAAAGATTTTAAAATTTGGTGGTGGGAGTAGTGTGCAAAATTCCTTCTGAAAGAAGATGGGCAGCAGCACAAGCAGCACATGTACTTTCTAGGTGCTGTCAGTTCTTCTTCTGCTCTGTGGTGCTTCCTGGCCAGCACTGGCCAAAGTTTTTTTGAAAAATAAATGGTTTGAGTGTGAGACTCTTCTTGCCTTGCTTTTAACATCTTCCTGTAGTTCTTGCATGTTCTGCCTGTGGCTTTGTGGCTCTTTCCATCCCAAGCCTCTTTTGGGCATGCTTGAGTGGGAATAGTGTTTATTCCTTCTCTGAGTTTGGAATTTGGACTCCTCTCCTATGGAGAGCTCTCCTCCAGCAGCAGATCTGACATAAATTTACTTTTTAATATTGAGACTATCATTAGTCAGTTAAGAGTAGACAGAAAATAAGAAGTAAAATGTTGAGGTGTGATGCTTTGAGAAGCTTCTGGCTGGAAAATTACTGATTCAACTATATGGAAAAAACATGGAGAAATCTGAAGTGGTGTGCTCTTTTTAGGTGTCTATGTTAAGAGATTTTGTAGGTCTCTGGTATTCAAGAGTTGCTCAGTACTTGCTTTCTATAACAAGTTGTTTTAAACATTTTTACCTGAGAAACAAATACTTTGCTGATCTGAAGCAAGAGTCACTTGACCTTAGAAACCTTAAACATAAACCTTAGGAAGACCTTGTGTCTCACTGCAAGAATTGCTGTGTTTTTGATGCCCAACCTGTCACTGAAAATATGCTTATCTCTTTTTAGTAATGTACCTCAGCAAGGTATCTTGTCCTGGGACGTGTGTGTCTCTCTCTCTTTTTCAGTTGCAGCACACTATTGTTTCTTGTTCTAGCAAGGAGTGTTTCATAGCCAATGTGTCTCCTTCCCATTCTTTTTCCCCTTTGTCATTCCCTGGGGCTTTACCAGCCCAGTTGATAAATGTTCATCAGCATACTGTAGATTACCTCATCCTAAGATAAGAACTCAATACACAATTACAATCCTATTTCTAAATAACAGTGGGCCAGGCTGTAATGCCTTTACTCTTCGTAAATAGCACCCACAGTTCACTAGTGGAGTGGCTTGAAATCAGAATGCCATTCTGTGTGGGTAAGAATATTCAATCTGAGCCCCAGAGTCAAGTCCAATGGATTTTAGTTCAGTATTGCTTTTTCACTACTTCCCTTCTTTTATTTTCTTCTAGTTTTCATGGATGTATTCTAAAGACTGCTGTCCCACATCTGAAGTTCTTTGAATATCTGTAAAAAGCATGTTCTCCAAGATCCCAAGATGAACAATACCCATGTCTCCTAAATGTTAACAATGTTACTAACGCTGCTTTGCCATCACATGTATTAGCAATAATATTGCTTTAGAGATGCCTTTTCCATGTGGAAAAATACAATTCAAAAATCCCTTCCTCTGCTATTTTTGATATAAGTTTTTACCATTTTTTTTTTTTTTGTAAGAGGGCTGCAACAAGAAGCAAAAGCAAGAACTAATATAAAGGGGAATTTCAACATCTGAAATAATGTTTTGGTTTTTAATCAAAGATACTTTCTGATCCACAATCAAAGTGTTTAGTTTGGGATTTTCATTGAAATTGAGTTTTCAGTAAAAACTCCAAAATTTTGTCAACAGTTCAGTTGTGTTAGTTGAAGAAGCCAACATCCTTCAACAGAAAAATCTTGCCCAGTTCTAATCAGCAATGCTGGAAAAACTATTGGATGCTGCAGAAGTTCCCTTCAATCAATGAAAAGACATAATCAGCTCTGGACTTGCTTCTGTTTATGTAACTGTGGCCAGCATTGCTGCTGCTCTATCAAATGATCCTGCTGAGAACAAACCTTCCTCAATGTGGGGTCGAAATTGCCAGTGGTGCATTATAGCATTGATGGAGTGGAGCCAGTGTTTGTAACAGTAATGTCTGCAGAGGTGAGGCTGAGTTCCAGAAAAACATCTCCGGACAACTGAGAAACATTTCACAAACCCTGAATCTAGTTCTCCTTTGGGGGAGAGAGCTGTAGCATGAGCAGGACCCATTTCGAACCTATTTGCCCACTGAAATGCTGCTCTCCACCCTACTGGAAGCAGCAGACCCCACTGTGGAAGCACATCTGCTGGGTCCTGGTCCTCTCCCTTGTTCCCTGCGCTGGGTTCAGACGGATTTCTCCTGAGTGAGGGCTTGTCCATGTGAATAATGTGTCACAGATAAATTTCTAATGAGCTGTTAATTTTAGGATCCTTGGCCAATTTTCAGGTAGACACGTGATTGACTTCGTAGCAAGTACAGCTCACTTCAGCCACTAGAACTATCAACTAACGTTGCTAACCCCAAAGCATTAAGAAGTCACGAGTCAAACCTCTCAAATCATACCACTGGTTAAAAATTCTGAGATTTTGTAAATAATGCCCTCTGGGGTTTTGTTTGGCTGGTGATTATTCATGTTCAAGTTTCTGTATTTCGTTTTCTGCAGCTGTGGGAGTTAGAGTTTTACTATTTTGTTTTTTTCTAATAGCAGCTCCAATCATCACCCCCTAGATTGTCACACCTGTGTCTGCATTCATTGGGTCTTCATAGAGGTCTTAAAAATATAATTGGCAGGGAGGCTTCTGCCTTCTGGCCTCTCAAATTTTGCTCCTGAATTTGAGCATAACTTGCCTTGGAAACTTTAAAGATGAGTATCTGGGGTAATTTGGAAGATACTTGGTTTAGATATTTCCAGGTTATGGGACTGGCAGCTTCGTGGTTCACATGGTGTGAGATAGAGATTACAATCTAAGAAATTACATAATCTTGTGAAGATTATATGGTGCGGTGTGAGTATCATCCATGTGAAGTGTGCCAATAAAACCTGTCATGCTTTCTTAAAATATGTGTCAGATACCGGTGCATCGTGCTCCCAGCTGGCAGCAATGAGGAGAATGTGAATCCTCATGGGGGACATCCAGCATCTTTGTTAGATAATTTGCTATATATCTACAAATATATAATATATTTTAGATGAGCAACTTTGAGCAATCCATGTTAAGAAGGTACTGGATGTTTTACAGCGTTCTCTCTCAGAGCCTATTTCTGTAAAACTTTTAAATCATTTCTTGTACCAAATTCAGCAGAAGTTTTGCCTGATGAAGGAGTGTGGAAGGGATCTCTTGAGGGGTTTGGAGGTTTTCCTGCGGGTGAGCACATCTGTGTGTGAGTGCATCCTGCAGGGAATACTTTATGAATCACTCACATCTTTCAGTTCAAGGGGCTGACCGTTTCCAAAAGGATGTCTGAGTAGTCCTGCTCTTGTGTAATACTCCAAGCTCATTGAATTTGGGTTTCGGTGAGCGTTGACTGAGGAGTAGCAAGTGGTGTGACGCCTGTGGGAGAACATCTTGTGATATAATAGGCACTATGATGTCCCTCCTAAAAGGGATTCTTTGCTTTCCTCACAGGTCTTCCTTTTCCCCAGCTTTTATCCACCTTGATCTTCAGGAAGGTGTTCTGCCTGAACGGCAGTTTTTGTAGTAGGGAGGTACTAATGCAGGGCAGAATGGAAGGCCATGCCTCTATTTTCTCTGTTGCTGACTGTTTAAATAAAAGGGATTTTCTTTTCAGAAAGTGTCATTATTTGATAGTTACGAAAAGCTGAATAGCGTCAAGATGAGGCTCCTCTTCATTCCCTGCTCTCCCCGTTGTGCACCTCCGCACAAGATGGGGAGCCTACGTAAACCAAATGAAGCTGCAAGCTCTCTCTCCAGTTTGAAGAAGGCAGGGAGAAAGTACTTAGTTCCTGCTGCCTATGACTTATTGGTAAAATGCCAGTTTCTGAAGAGTCCCAGACTTGCTCTGGGAACTCCTCTGGGAACCAAAGATGTACAGGTGGTTTCTCTTGTATTCCAGGACTCCCCAGGTGTGTGCAAGCTATAAAACAGGCACTGATGCTGAAGAGATATTCACGCCAGCTCCTGTTCTTTCATCTGAAGTTGGTAAGGAGCCTCCTTTGAAAAGTTTTTTTACTAGAAGAAAGAAAGTCTCTCTCAAGGATCAGTGCCACCACAGGGAAAGGAAATGGCTCATAACACAAGCCATCTCGCATCTCCATCTCTTTCATCCCCTACCAGAAGCTCCACTGTACTTCAGCACCTGAAGTATCCTAGAATGCAGCATGTACTATCTTGTATTATACGGTAACATGCAAGGGGAGCTTCAAGGGCTTTAGGCTGAAGTCAGTATAGTGGTTAGGTGGTGGATTTCATACCCCGTACCCACTGCACTTGCGTGTAGAAGTCTCTGATTTGCCAGCAGGGCTGAGAACAGCCGCAGATGGACATTTTGGGGTCGAAGCTTTCTACAGGGAAATAAAGCAGGAATGCTTTTTCTCAGGACGCAACCCTCTGTGAAAACTGAAATTCCATCAAAATGCATTGCTTTCCTGAAGACAAAACATCAGATTGTTTCCTAGGTCTTTCTTATTTGGGTTTTCTTTTTCCTTTTGTCAAAAAAAAAAAAAAAATTATCAGCAGGAGATTACTGCATTTAAAAACACGGGAAATGTTTTTGTTTCTTTAAACCTTTTGGTAGAAAAAAAATCCACTTCTAGTTGTGATCAGAATCTCACCTGCACTTCTCAGGTGTTATCTATATCTAATCTGAACAGGCACAAGGGGATACTTGAAGCTGTCACATTGGCAGATGTATTTGAAAAGCATTCCCTGGAAGAAACTCAGTGCAAGTCGGTGGTGGGGGAAGGGAGAGTAAAACTTAATTTTAAGTTGTTTGGGAGAGGCACTGTCATTATGTTCTGTATGCATTAAATGCAAACACAGAACAGGTTCAGGTCTGTGGCTGGTGCTCTTAGGTGTGACAGCAGTACAAATGAAATAATAATATCGAGTAATCTCAGTTGGTCATTAACCCTGCAGTAAATGCCTGTTTCATTTGCCAGGCAGGAGCACTCAGGGACCTCAGCTAAAATTGGCACCTTATTGTGCTAAGCACACACAGACACCTAATTAAAGACAGTCCCTTTCAATGAAGTGTTTTTTGGTACCGATGGGCAAGACAGATAAAGGATGGGAGTAAGAAAGCATAATTATCCCTGTTTCACGGGTGGGGACCTGAGGAACTCTGGTCATGCAGGGACTCTGCCGTGGGTTTTCTGTGCTATCCTGGAGACATGCCGTGGGTCGGTAGGGTCTTACACCCTAGCCTCGTGCTTCAGCTGCAAGACCATCCTTCCTCTGCAGGAGGCTGCATCCAGTTTCTTGTTGCTTAAATAGAAACCTCAATTTACATTTTCCTTGTTCCTCTTTTAAAAAAAGAGCTCCCTGACCATCTTGGTTTCTCTCATCCTCTCAGGGTGTTAGTCATCATTTAAAATACACACAATGATTAAAATGAGTCTGATCATGTTCAAGTACAATATTTCAGGGAGGCTACTTGGTATGACTTGCATGAGGACATGAAATGCCAGAAGGACCAGTGCAATCAACAGCAAACTTCTGTGCCAAAAAGAGTGGGTGGGGTCATGTGCCGTATACAAGGGATTCATAAATGTTTACTATAATTTGCTGCCTGGTTATATTTGACCTCTGTGGGTTGGCACATGGACTGATTTATTGCATCCATGCTATCTTAATTACTAAGGACACAGCTGAGAGCTTTTTAAAATTAAAAGTGACTTATTTTCCTCAATTACTTAAGTGCAGAGGCTCAAGCACATACTCAGTTGTATTTTTCTATCAAGAGAATATATGATTCGTATAGCCAGTTACACTTGTTTGTGGTTCTCCCAGGTGCCGGACTTCGGGTATACGCAGAGGCAGGCACTCCACGCTGGTTCCTACGGATATGTTTACCAAGACTTTGCAAACTTTTCTTTCCCCCACTGCTGGTCCTGCTTACAAAACTTTGCTCTTCCGGGTCTCAGCTGGAACTGGAAGGCAAAATGAGGAAAGTCTCTGAGAGGTTGCTCCAAGTGTTTTTCTAGCCCAGCTGGATGCAGGTATTATTGGAGACCTCATGAGAAGGATTATTCCAATAAAATTTTCACCCTGGCTTCATGGACTGAGGGATACAAACAAGTTTTAAATAAGTATCCAAACTTACGCTTGCTTAGCCAAATTCAGACACTGAACCTTTTGATGCAGCCCTGCTAACGCGTACATTGTTGGACCATTTTGAATGTGCGACACTAAGCAGTTATGCAGCGGGTCAGAGGAATTCACAAGTGCTTGGACTTAATTTTTTCATAGTTCTCTTTTTGAAAATGTGTCTGAATAATCAGGTCCAGACGTTAGGAAAGCAGGTTTTCTGTCATCTATAACCCTGTCTTGACTTTTGCAAATTTAGGCAAAGATTATGAGAAGCAGTTTGCAATTGTAAGTTCTCTGTCTGTGACTTGAGACTTCTTCAAAGGGTCTAGCTTTCAGAGGCCCTTTCGGTGTAGTCGCTTGCAAACTGGAGGGTCCAAATTGCTCTTACCTTTTTCTTACGTATTATTGCACTTCTGTGTACAGATAAGGTACGTAACCATATCTATGGATCTGAACGTGCAGATGCCCTAGCTGTGCTGGAGCGTAGTTGCAGATTTAGGAACTTACAGGCTCTGTTCTTACCTCACGTTAGTTACGCTCACGCATAACTCAGCTGCTGCTGGAGGCATTTTTCTTCGTGTCGGATAGCAGTGCTGTGCAGTGATTTTCAGCATTTGGTTCTAGGACCCCAAGCATCCTCCGCAGGATCTGGGACAAGTAAAACACTCGATAAAGCAAACCTGTCATAAGACATAAAGTCACTCTGAAGATGTTCACATCTCTTCTGTAAGTGGAAAGAGGTTGTAAACTCTGAACTGGTATAAGACAAGTAGTAATTAAATTTCTGTAAATCTCCATGATAGCTCATTTCATGCTCATTCCAGGATTTAAAATACGTAATGCAAACAGCAACTTCATACAAAAGTGTGCTTCTGTCCCTGTAAGAGATCACTTGTTGAGAAAACAGTTAAAAGAAGTTCAAGCTATCCCAGTGCTAAGTCTATCTTCTCTTCCAAAGCATGGGGAGGAAAGAGGGAGACTGAAGTATCACAGTGTTTGTGAGCTGCTAAGAAAACTACAGCTGCTCTGGAAAAAAAACGGGCAGGCTGCAGGCAGGGAGGACCACCTCAGTACAGCCTTCCAGCCCCCTTGCTTCTCGCACAGCTAGTGCATGCTTCTGACAATAGAGCACAGAGGGAGGAACAGTCCCCTGGTCACCGACTGCGTATCTACATTGCAACTGGGAGGTGTGATTGCAGTGCAGATAATCAAAAAACAACCAGCTTTAATCTTCACAGGGTTTAGGGCAGGCTGGACAAGCCTGCCCGGGATGCAGCATGCATATTCAAGAGGTGGTGCCTGAACGCTGTGTCTCCACTGCTTAAGGTATCCAGAGTAGCTAGAGTGAAGCTGGTCAGTGTATTGCTGTTGTGTCTTTGACTGCAAGGCCGGCAAAGTCACAGCTGCAAATTAAGGTGGTGTAAGTTAACTTGAGCAATAGGTATTCTCCATCCAGAATTACTATGGAGATGCTCCAAGTTCTGTACAGACCTCAGGTCCTATTGCTGTCACTGCTGTACAGGCAGGCAGCAAAACCAGCACTAGTTCTTGAAGGACTTTGAGTCCGAATGTGCAGGATGTCTGTCTGTACAGGCAGAGATGGATCTGACAGTGAAATGGCTTCTTAACGATCGCACCAGAAGGCCAAAATGATCTGGAAGCTTAGACCAAATTGCCAATCCAGACCCATAATAAGAACAACAAATCATTTTCCCTAGATCCTTCACCGATATCTCGGATCTGTTTGTAGACCTATGTTACAAAGGGGTATTAAATACAGAAGACCTGACCATGGAGAAAAGCAGAAGTGTAAAAAACATTTGAAACTCGAGACAACAACGGAGAGAAAACCAAAGTCTTAAGATGTAAATATGGGTGATGTGTACACGGATACGCCTGGAATAGAGAACTGAGTCTGTAATTGTACAGTACCAAAGGAAGAAGAGAAGTGTAAGGAACATGAATCTTTCAAACAGGCCCCTGTAACAAGTCAGAACCAACCCTTGGAGCGAGATTGGAGGAAAATCAGCATTGTAGAAACCTAGAGAGCCAGTTAGTAAAGAGTCGTGTAATTAAACCTCGAGTCCAATGGCAGCAGAGTCCTGTATGAAATCATGACTCTACTGAAATCAGTGGCAAAAATCCCAGTGATGTCACTGGAGCAGTTCCTGGCATTTACCCATCGCAATCTCTGCTGGTTCTGCTCACGAGCTGTGGGACTATACGTGGTACTGTAGTCTGCATGAAAAGCGAAGGCTAGTAATAGGTAGATTCACCTGTGCACCGAAGGCGTGTTTTTTTCAGAAACACGGCTTTTTGGTTAGGTGCGTTTCTTTTGAACAGTGCTTGCTGGTGCCACTGTCACATCAAAAAATGGAACTCATGAAAAGCACGAAGTTTTCAGCTGAAGGAGATGGCCAGCCTAGCAAATGTCATTTGTCTCGAGTACCTGGCCTGTAGACTGGAAGGGAAACACGATTCGTTCCCCACGGGACACCGAAGGCACCATCTTGAATCACAGTATTAAGGGACTGGCTGGACTACTGCAGCGACGTTTTACCTCCACGTCAAGTTTTTCAGCACAAAAACCCGTTCTGTTTTGTGAGCAATGCAGAAGCCGAACTCGGAGGCCTGCTTGGACAAAACCCTGTTTGTCCAGCTGCTGCACAGGAAAAATCAGTTTCTTCCCAGGATAAGCCAGCATCTTGCTGCCTCTCAGAAGGTGTATTGTCACCTCTCCAAGGGTAACAGCACCCCAGGCCGAGTCCCTGGATGCAGCAATTGGACCCGGGACCGACGTTGTAGTCAGCAGAGGGGGACAGAGAGCCACACTGGGGGACGAGCCCGGACTGGGCTTTACGGCTTTGTTAGCAGATGTGTAAGAAGTGGCATTTTGTTCGGTGTTTTTACTGTGGCTGATGCACTGGAGTGCTGGTCTGCGAGCGGAGACCCTGCATGCTTTGGTAATACAGATGGAGAATAATAGTTCAACAAAGGAGCATTGTTAGACAAATCTAACTTAAAATAAAGGCTGGCTTTGCAAAGCAAATTCAAAGCCATGACAGATGACTTTTCATTTTATCTGCTGCTAAAAGGAAGATGCTTGAGGGCCTATCTCTAAAGGGAAAATATGTGCTCATTTAATTGCAACTTTTCTGGCAAAGGGAGAGTGCTTTATTATTATTATTAATTATTATTATTATTATTGTTAGACGTATTAGAAGGAGCTATATGCTGTAATATCCTTCATTGCAACCACATTGATTAGCACTAACTGAGAATGTAGTATAATATTAACACGAGGCACACAGGACTTGTTTGGCCTGTCCTGTTTGTTACTTAATTACGCATGTATAAAGTAAGAGGCACAGCACCTGTAGAGATTCCCAGCACCTCCTGTTCGGCTGAGGCAGGAGCTGCAGTGGAGGAGAGCAGTAACCAAATCCTGCGAGCATGTTTACATTTTGAACTTACCAAATCTTCCCAAGTGGAATGCAGGGTCCGGTTTCAGCCAAGGAACTGTTAGCAGTGAGTGAGAGTTAATGGATCAATCTGCTGTCTCTTGTCAGTGCTTTTACTGTTGACTTCTGGAATGTGTTTGATGAAAAGAAAGCAACTTCTTGAGACAGAAGATACAGATGTAGCATGTTAAGGTTGGGACCTACACGAACAATAAAGCAATGTTATCAGTGTTTCGCTTCCCCAGTGCTGCTTGCCAAAGCTGACAATAGAATAGCAGCAAGGCATTTCTTTTTTTAACTACCATAACTGCACATTAACCATTTGCTCTGATTCTTTTTGGAGACACGGTCAGATGTTGTACTGGTGTTATAAGTGAAAGATGCCAGATATTTAAATGGGAGCGCGTTGCACACACAGCCGCCTGCTGCCTTTCTGTGACCAGGGGAAGCTGCTTTCCCGAAAGCTGAACTAAAGTGGAATTTGCAGGATTGTTCAGCCGAACCAAGCCTGCTGGCTCCCTGTGCTTTGCGTGCTGCCCGCCGGCAGAACGCCGGGGACTCTCACGGGATGCGCTCGTTCTCCCCGTATCCCGACAAGGCAGGCTGCTGCCCGGGCTGCACCGTGATTTGGAGGCGTGGGGGTGGTTTTGAGGCTGTGTGGAGGTACCCGGGTGAGCCCTGAGTGTGCTGTAGGTGGGAATGCTGTGGTGAGAGCTATCCGCAATCAGATTCTATTCCTCTGGTGGCTGAAGAGTAGACCAGCACCAGGACATTGCTCTTCTACCGGAGCCAGGTTGTTAAGAGTTAGCTCTGATGTCCCCCCTCGGTACTATGGATACCCTTGTGCTGTGTAGACATAACCACCGAGGCTAAAACCCAGATCCATCGAGGTATTTAGGCTTTTAACTCTCACTGAAATGAACAGGAGTTAAAAGCCTAAATACCTTTGGGGATTTGGGCCTAAGTGGCTTACAGAAAGCCTGTGGCACAGCAGAGACTCAGATATTTTGACTCGGAGGCTAGTGCCTCCGATATGAAATCATTCTTCCTCTCTACATCTGGTAGCAGTTTGCATTCACATTTCCCAGCTCGGGCCATCAAAAATATGCCCATGCTTAGGACAGGAGGTGAAGAATAATTTAGGTAATTGAAACTGCAGCAGGAATGTGGTTCTGTCAGAGGGCTGTTGCCTGACCTGGAATTTAACCAGACAAGTAGGGCTTGGGGAAACTGCGCGCCAGCTCTCGCCTTTCAGGTGCACCAAAGGCAGTTAGTTGCTCTGATAGAAGGGGGATAAATAGTTGAGCTTATGTGTCTGTTGAAAAGGAAGCCATATTGCTGAGAATGAAAGCAGGAGACTTGCCAAACACTTGCCTTATTATCCACATGACTGTTTATCAGTTATAACTAGAGCCGAGCCAATAATTCTTAATGGGTAATTCATATGATGAATATCTCCCCCTTAGACTATGTTTGAATGGTGTATGAACCAGCCATTACTTTCAAATATTTATTTACTAGTCACAATTATTTGTTTAATACTGTGAATAATTCATGGTTTGTGGAATGTTTTCAGGCAGTTCTCTGAAAGTAGCCAATACCCAGCCTATTTTCATTGGGCAGAGAAGTAAATGTCGCCTTTTTCTGATTACACCAGTGTTAACTGAGGATAACTTGAAGTCAAAAGGCTGGATCCTTCACTGATGTAATTTGGCATGGCTCCATTTTTTTTCAATTGATTTCAAATGACCAGTGTTAATTCACACCAATTTACTAGATGGTCCTGAAAAGAAGAATTGTACGAAGGAAGAATGACTCCCACACCATATTGTCTCAGGACTGGCTAAATGTACTGCATTTCATAGTCAGGTCTTTTCATTAAAATTCTCATATGTATAAATTCAAAATTTGCCCTTAAAGATATAATCCAGTATTAATATCTCAGTTGCTTATTAGTGAGTAGCTTTGCAGTAAATTATTCTTGTGTGATTGTACACACAAAGTGACAATTTTTGCAGAAATAGTCCAAATTCAGTTTTTATTGCCAGGGCAGGGGGAAAATTGTTTTGAGGACAGATATGTGGCTTGTGTAGAGGTTAACCTGAAAAAACTTCCTTGTTCAGTGTGCAGGACTTTGCAGTTCCAGTATTACTTTTACCATTACAAAATCTTCCCTTATATAAGTCTCACTGACGTCAGTGGAGCTTTGCCACTTGTATTTGCCTTATCAGATTCCCAATCCTTAAAGCTATTTTAGAAAACATTTTTAACTACGTTCTCTGCGGTACCCAACTAATGATGGGAAAAGTAGAGCAGGGGATTGTGTTGGATTGTGTCTCTGTGACTCTCACGCCAGTTGACCATAGTCTCCAAGGGTTTTGTGTCAGAAGGATTTTGCTGGAATACGTCATACCTTGTCTGTATCCTGCATCTGTCCCTCTTTGTCCCCGTTCCTCTCATTAGCATAGCAAATTATACATAGTGATACCACCAGGAGGACCAGGGAGGGCTTAAAGGCTTGGTCCCTAAAAGTAGATTTCTAGATCATTTCCATTTCCAGAGCAGCTGAATCTCAACATATCTGTGTTCCTTCTTAGTATTTCTTGCCTAGCTATACATCAGAATTTTAAATGCTGCCACTCAGATTCCCACCCTAATGTGGCTGTGGTCTTGGCTGCAGGATCCTCGTGTTCACAGCAAACTGATTGCTAACAGTGCTTCATAGGGAGAAGTCTTGTGCTTTTCTTTCTTTTTCGTTCTCACGTTTTGGTACTTCTGTTCCACTGATGATATGGCTCCTAGAAATACGAAGGCATAAAGAAAAAATCACATTTCAGAAAGTTTTTGATGCTTTTTTTGCCGAAGTAGCACAACCAATTTGAATGTTAAAGAATCTACTCAGACTAGATGTCCAGGTGCGTGTCATTGCTCACTACACATAATTTATTAATGAGTGGATCCAGACAAACAAACTGAGGATCCAGCATGCCCTCTGGCCACCTATAAAAATGAGGAAAGATGATGAAGTGGTGTGAATCAGGGCCTTTCTGTAGCAGTGAGGCATGAAAAAACTGGAACTCAACAGCTTTTGCTGTTAGGTACCAAATATTAGCTCGACAGTTCTGTAACCAACCATGGGGGCAAATCGATTTCACAAACCTTATTAGTTTAGTGCAGTTGTCTGTTTAATATTTTTCACGTCTCAGATTTCATGTTTCTGGATGTCAACGGAAGTTTCCATTGTGAAATTTGTATATGTTTGGTTTCGGACTGTGCAAAAGTAAGCGTGATTCTCAGAAAGGCACAGCTACTGACCTTTCTTTAATTACAAGCAAATGCAGGGGGCTGATGGATATTGCCATACTGTTGGTCTCTTCTGTTGAGTGAACATTACTGAACGGCCTTCCGAAAAACAGTGGTGTCTTTGTACTGCGGGCTGCAGTTCACTAGGAACACACCTGATTACACCAAGCTCTTTTTAAGCAGAGCCCTGCACAGTGTCAAAGGAAAATGTTTTATTGTAAGTGTAGGGAAGAGCAGACGCATAGAAGAAAGGTCAGAGAAGAAGAGAACCAATTGACCTGCTAAACCAGAGCATCTTTGGGGATTTTTAGCAGAAAACCTCCTTGTCTTCCAACCACTGTGATGGTGCAACCTTCCATCAGAAAGAACTGCTGTGACCTGAAAGATATGATACCTTTTTGTATAAAGTCCTTCCAGCCAGTTCAAAGGCAGTGGTTCTTCTTCAGCCACGTAGGGTCATTACAACCGTTTCCTGGACTGTGATTCAGGGCTCAGTCCTGCAAACCCTTGGTTTCCCATTTGTGTTTGTATTTGTATGACTCTCGCTTCCTGAAGCCCCGTCCTCAGAGACGCAGGCTGGTAAAATTGTCCCTATTGACGGAGGGAGTGACGGAGACGCAGAGCACACACACCCCGCACAGGGGAGCTGGCCGCCTGTGTGTAGGTGCAGCCACACAGGGCAGAGCTGTCTGGGGACACTCGTGTCGGTCCGGGGCAGACCCACATCAGGGTTGTGTTATGCTGGGCTATCTCTGGAGATATTTGCTCAGAAACCTCTGAAGCATGGGGTGGTCGGCAGCGTACGTGTATCCCCGGGCACTTGTCCGTGCCCAGCAGGGAGCTGGCTCTAAGTTGCGGGGGTTGGGAGGGGGACTGGCATTAGTATTTTATTTGAGGCCAACAGTGAGCTTCTGAAATGAGTTGCTCGGTGATCCCCACTTAACTGTACCTTTGTGTCGCAGGGCAGTCGTGGAGGACATGAACTGGATTCCTCTGGGATGGCAGTAAGCTGGTGGGTGCGCTTCAGGCAGCACCCGGCACGGGACAGCTCGAGCTGGTTGCTGCTGCCACTAGACTGCAGCTCGTCTGAAGTAAATCACCTACAGAATGGAAACGCACTGTGCGGGTGTCAGGTCCTCGGCACCAATTTTTTCCCTCTGTCTCCATTCCTCTTGTTCTGCACTACTTGCTAGTGTAGATGTAGTCAGAGATGCCGCAAGCCCCATCTCAGTCCATTGACTCTTCTTCCCCTCCCCTGGGCTCTGCCATTCAGGCCATTTTCAAGATGTATGTAAGACTTTGGGACATCAGGTTTATTTCAGTAAGACTCCATATCCTTACACTGATTTTTGTATGTAAATACCTTACTACGTAGGGACTGGTGGGTCAGATCTGGCAGCGCAAAACCTAGACCTCTGGTACGGTTGCAAAGCTGCGAGCTGTGTGAGGGGCAAAGGGTGAATTTCTTTCCTTCTCCCCTTGCTGTATGGTATCTGATCCCATCTCATGATAGTCCCCTTCCCCTTACTTGCACTCGTATAATTACCAAACATTGCTCTTTCGTGCTGCCTCTGGAGACTGACACTGTTGAAGCATGTAGTTTAACTCTCCTATTGACCCTCTGGGGAAAAGATAGGAAGAAACACTGAAATTAAACGTAGGTGGGGTAGCAGTGATAATTATGTTGGATCATAACTTCCACTGATCTAATTAATGCCACCTAAGTTGTGGCTTGTGCAACTGCCTTGATTTATTGGTTATATCCACAGTTCGCAGAATGACGTTTTTGCAGAAGGCCCGTGGCTCTGATACACGGAGTGATAGAAGTCATATTTCATGAACATCATGCGCTATAGTTACAGTATGTGTAACAGTTTGAAAGGTGCCTGTTCTGTGATGCTCTTTAAAGGCACTGTAAATTGGCAATCCAGATAGGATTAACGATGTAGGCTGTACAGCCCAATTAATTTGTTTCCAGCCAAAATCCCTTCATGCTGCTCTTAAAATTACGTTTTGCTATTGAATCTAGTATAACGAGCTCTAGGTGTTCCCAGCTTCAAGTGACAGTTAAAAGATGACTCTCACCTAAGTTCCAGTTTATGTATTTGTTTTATTACTCAGGATATGTCTGGATTTTACAGCTGAGTATGTTAGGAATTTAGTTACAAGTTGAAACCACTTTATAATGCGTGGCTATAAAGATCAAAGGTTGCAAAACCAACACTGGAGAGCCAGGTCCTGCTCTTCCAAGGCTCATCAATCATGACTTAGTTCTGGCCCATCTCACATAATTTTCCACCGTGTCCTGTCATTCGGACAGATGTTTACCCGTAGCAGTAGACCAGAGACTCCCACAACTCTTACGCTAAGTATTGCCATTGCTTCCTGACAACACTTCTCTCTCTCTGTTTACCTGGTATCTCTTTTTCCTCCTCAGTTTTTATCTCGCAGTTGATAATTTGAGGTATGTGGCTTCTGCTAGTGCTACACTGGGAGTTCTCCTTTCTTCCAGGTGGACAAAAATCAAGATCAATATAAGATAAAGATCTTCCTTGGTTCCCCCTAGGTGTTTGCTGAAGATCATTACGTTTTTTACTTGCTGAAGTTCTGCAACCCTCCACCAGCCCGTGAAGCAGAAATAAGGCAGGAGAAACCAAAATAAAGGCTTATCCAGCAAGTCTGACCACACGCTCCTATCAGATAGGTCACTGAAGGAAGATTCGAGGTGAACCAGACTCTCTGTGCACCACTGCCAACAGTCTGCTCTATGGCACTGGGCAAGTCACTTTATTTTTGGTTTCCCATCTTTGTTTGTCTTTTAATTGTGAGCTCCTCAAGTAAGGGGCAGTCTTCTGCATAATGGGGCACCCACAAGCCACAGTCTTAGGAGGCTTCTTGATGCCACTGTAGTAGAAGAAATTATCTTTGTGCAATTTGTCATCCCAACTTTGCCTGGGAAAACTCGAATGCCTATTATGAGTTTTCATATCAAAGATTCCTTGGTGGGAGATGTAGGAACAATTGGTAGGCACTGGAATCACCGATAGTTCTGGTTTTTTAGGTCTTCCTAAGTGAATTTTTTGCCAAAATATGAATTCTGACAAAAACTACAGAAAAAAAGAGATTAATTTTGTCTCAAAGTGCGTTGTGCAATCTGAAACAAAATATATAATTTATTAGTTTTTGAAACTTTTAAATTTATTGATATAAAAAAAGAAAGTGAATTTAAAAGTAAAGCAGCTTTTTGAACAGAGAAATTCAGACTTCTCTCCAGAAATATCTAAATTAAGTATTTAAATAAAAATGAGCCTCTGTATATTAGATTTAGCATCAAAATGTAACAGCTGTTAACTTTAGGTTTTAGTTTTGCCTACTTTGGTGACAGAGTTTGAGAAAGTCAGCAGCATAAAGTGCGTTTTAGTATTTTTGAGACCAGAAAGCTTTCCCTACTTCTGTTCCTGAATGAACTTTTTGTGGAACTCCAAGGAGTAGAGTGAGTTTATAGTCAGTTGTCATTTAAGTAACAGGGTTAGAAATGAGAATTAATCTGAACAGCTGTTCAAATAACTCATTTGTTTCCTTTCTGAAATGTCTGTTTCTGTAGATCCAGCTTCACTTTTCTCACCCCGTGCTGCCCATTGCTTTTAAGGATTGCTAGGAAGAATAATGATTAATGTAAATTGCTTGTTGTTGTGGCTGTCACTGTCATGTCTGGAGGGTCAGATGCATGTTTGACAATGAAAATCCAGGTTTTCAGAAATGGTTGGTGAGTCTCGGTACTCGTTTTTTTTTCACTGTCTTTGGATACGTGAAAGAAGCTCAACGCATTGAGCCTTAATGTTTTAAGGTGCCTGAGAAAAGTTGCAGGCAGAACTGTTTCCTGTTCTACTTTGTGCCTTTGAGGGTGCAAGAAAGTTGCATCAAAAGGGAAACCAGCAAAAAACTAAACAGGGAAGCATGGTTGCATTATCATTCTGAAGAAGCATTTTTATGTAAATGCATGTAACAGTTAAAATAAAGCTCATGTTATGTTGCCTTTGACTTTTGTAACTGTTGGGGTGTGACAGGATTTAAACTTTTCATGGCATGCCAAAAATATTTCTTAACATAAAGTTACTTTGACTAGCTAATGTAATTATGTCCATTACTCACAGGGATTCCACTTTGTCCTGTACTTTGTCTTATTAATGTATTTACTGCTAGCGGGAGCTAGGGCCAGTGTTGATACCAGCGTTCAGATGTTTCTTGCTGCTGCTGTTCACCCCTGAAGAGTCTGCCGGAGGTTTCGTGGAGGAGGAGGATAGGCATCTGGCTCGCTCGAGGGCTGGGAATGACAGGAGCTCTCGGGGTGGGGTAAAGCTGGAGGTAGAGGTAGGATTTGAGCTGGCGGCTGCTGCAGAGCTGAGGCAGAGGCCGGGCGAGTCGCGGGGGGGTGAAACCCCCTGTGGACCCGTGAGCTGAGTCCCCAGCTTGAAGGAGCCCTGTGGATAAACTGAATCGACAGTGGCTGGGGCTGCTGGGCTGGCTTGCGTGGGGAGCAGGTTTGTGCTGGTCCTCAGGCGTAAGGTTACAGTGGCGTCTGGAGTTGGTACTGGGATAAGTTTATGTTTGGCAGCAGTGGGCTCCTCAGCCTAGATTTCCACCTGAGGCCGGCTGGGATTTGGGTTAGAATTTGGCTGTTTGGCTGATTTCACTGAGGATGAGGTTGTATAGCACTGGGTGGGATTTTTGAAGGCACTCAGCTGAATGTCCTTTAACTCGCAAGAGGGCAAAGTTATTTCTCCCCCCTTGGTCCCCATAACTTCTGAGGGAGCTGTTTTTCTGTTCTCTCAAGGCAGAGCCCAGATGTCTAAGACACACATCCCCTGTGAGCACAGGACCATGTGGGTGCACCTCTCCCTGCCCTCCTGGGCAGGGGTATGGGCAGATGCAGAGACCTAGAGCCTCAAGTTGATTTAATCTGTACCTGCCTCTGTAACTACGCCTGGCTTCCTCTGACCCGAATTACCTAACTCAGCTGGTATTTCCTTCCTCATATTCCTTCCCTTACATCTATGCATCTCACCTGCTATAGTTTAACTGGCTGCAGTGGGGGGAGTTGGGGAAACTGAGTGCTAACGCTGTGCCCACCTCTGCCCTTCTCCCCGCCTGGCTTAGAGAGACACTGTGTAAATGGAATTTTTAACATCAAAAGTTTCAATTACAGCAGGAAATGTCAGGCCGACAGAGTGCGACTGTTCCAGGTTTCCCATAAGGAATACTCCCACCCCTACTATTTACCCATATGGAAAAAACAACCTCTGATGGTATTTTTTTAAGTTCTCAGGTAAACGGAGCTGAATGGTATCATCACATACACGGCAGGCTTTCTACAGGAGATGAAAAAGTGTAAATCATAGCACAGGGTCCAGAGCCTTTACAGTGCCTTTTTCATGAAACAAAATCCCGGGATACAGGCTAAGTGGGATGGGGGCTGTTTGAGAGGCAGCTTAACCTCTAGCAAGTTAGCAGTCTTGGAGAAAGAGGAACTGGATGGAAACGTTGATCTCAGAGCAGGAGACTGTATGGAAAGCAGCATATAGAGTGGCACGTACACATAACGCTGGAGAAAGTGGGTTACAGGAGAGCCTTACTGGGGTGCTTTCTAGGAGATACGAGTTGTCAGTGCAATGACCAGCAGAGCTGTGCACCTTCAAGAAGAGCCTGGCTCTGTCTTCTGAGATCGCTGAGATGCGACTAAGGTCTCCTCTTCATCTTCTCTTCTAGAGGCTAAATGAGTCTAATTCTCGCAGCCTCTCCTTGGTCATCATGAGCTCCAGCTCCTGATCATCTTGGTTGCTCTCTCCTCAGTTCATCCAGAAAATGTATCCCCCAAATGTCTTGCTCATCACTAGGCAGTATCAAGCTCAGATTTTTTTTGAAGTGTAAGACTTCTACCATGGCTTCAGAGATCTCCAGTGGTCTTGGGTCTTGCTTCATAGTAGAGAGCCACTGCTGAGATGGATGATACAGCCACTTAATTCACAACCACTCCTGCAGGGACTCCATCATTTGCCTCAAGCAGTCATGCTTTTAATGACAGTGTTCAACCTGTGGGATTGTCTTGGACATACTGGTTCCTGAAATCGCAACTAGGGCTTCCAAAAAAGCCCGGAGAACTTCAGTGGTCAAATTAAATCAGTAAATGTGGTAAGCAATTTGGCACTTAAGTCACCTGCTGCTTCAGGATAATTCAGTGTATCCCAAAATCAGGCTCAGTCAGCATGTTGACCAGCGGAAGAGTTGTTGCTGTTGAGTTTTCAGGAGCGTTTAATCTCTCCAGCCTGTGCAGCAAACTGCTTCCTAATGGGAAGTGTCTGTCTTTGTGTGCGCTGTACGTATTGATTGGCACTTATTTACAGGAGGGAAGTTTTGCATGAGGTCAGTTGGTAATGTCATGTGAAACATCATTGTGTTTCTCTGTGGAACAGCACAAGATCATAGCACAGTACAATATGTTTTGCAGACAGGGTGATATAGTGCTTCTGGTTAGGGCAAGTGGGAACACAAGAATTTAATTTAATCGAAAATGGTGAGGTTTCGAAATGTGTTTTTATTCCACAGGAAGATGAAAGCAAGGCCTCTTGAAATGTTTCATGAAATGAAAATGAAAGGGAAGGAGAACTTTTTAAAAACAGCTATTAGCTTGCTGGTTAAGGAATTCAGCTGGGCAGAGGGAGCTGTGCACTGAACTTGCTGCCGTCTATCAAACAGACAAGGAATTTTTACCTACATCCCGCCTGTGAGCCTGGGTGGTGGTGAAGAGGGCTCTGCCCTCAGCAGGACTCGGGGACATTTGGGATGTGTTGTAGTCACAGAGTTACCTGGGGAGATGGAAAGGGAACAGAGCTATGTGCCAGTGAGCAGATCCAGCTGTGGGCTCATCCGTGGGCACGATCCTCAGCAGCTCAGCTCAGCTCTGACTCACATGACACTGGGAGGACCCTCTGGTAAACAAAGGAGCAGGATGAAGGGCATGAGATAGGGTGGGAGAAGGAATCCTCTGAAATCTTTATCTCCAAATACAAGTTTAATAGATGTCAAGGGTCTGTTTGCTTGGTTTCTTTGCGTGTGTGTGTGTGTGTGTGTTGAGTTTTTTTTTGTTTTGTTTTGTTGTTTTTTTTTTGAGAAGCTTATTAAGTATGGAAAAAAATGTAGCACTATTCCTCATGATGTAAATCTGTATAGACTTAAATTGATGGGAAAAATTTGCAACTTGTGTAAACAGGCATAGCTCTGTGAAGTTAGTGGAATCACACCAAATTATATCAGCTAAGGGTATAACCCATCATTTTCAGTGGTATTGTTCTTCCATATAAGAAAAGACAAGGAAATGGAGGTGTGTGAGGGAGAAAATGAATTAAAAAAAACCCCACAGCACAGGATTTACCAAATCTTGTCCATCACTTTTCTCAGCCTCTGCACGGAAAACATCTGCATGTTGCAAACCACTTTGATGTCTGCCATACAAACTCAGGGCTCTCCTGTCTGCTGAATGGTACATTCACAGGGTATTGCTTCTCTGATGTCAGCTGCCCTCGCTGGGAATAGGCAAGCTGAATATTGCTCTGAGCAGCTGAACATACACCACCTGCTGATTCCAGTGAGTTCATTCCGCTTGTCTGCAAATATAAAATATTGAAAGGGTTGCAATTATTGTTCCTTTGGAGATATTAAAGTTTAGAAGCTGCCTCTAGTGACTGATGTATAGTAGTAGAGCGTGATCTTTCCATGGAAAGTTGATGGCTACTATAAGATAAACCTTGTGTGGGTAAAATAAATAACGTCGTTCTCTTAGGAGCCAATGCATGATGTTTGGTTAACCAGTGGTGCCAAATCCAATGGGAATATACTTGTAATTATATCAGGGAACCATGTAGCTTTCTAAGTTCAGAAATCTGCTGGGTGAAACGCTGACCGGTAATGCAGGAGACCAGCAGAGATATTTGCAAAGGTCCCTCTTGGGGCTTTATGTCTACATGTAAGAACTTGGCTAACCAGTTCTTCTTCAAGCCTTTGTGCTAGAGCAGCACCGCCTGTGCACACATGGCGGTCTTTGTATTCTTGTTGCTTATTGGACATGTAAGAACAGCAGCAGGTCCTAGGGTCAGTCCTAAAAGGCAGCTTAGAACAAGGCAAAATAGGGGGGCAAGGAGCAAAGGGTGCACACGAGGCCAATTGCGTGTGTAGAACAACTGTGCTTTTAATTTGTTGTAGCAGCTCAGCATCTGACCACTCACTTGGGATGGGATTCCTCTGGCTGTACACGGACATGTACAGCTGGTCTAGAGCTAGGCAGTCTTTGCATCTGCCACGGAGTGATACCGATCTCATCCCAAGGGAGGCATCTGCTGTAGGCCAGGTGATTTACTCCCCAGAAGTGCCTACTCACTCCATTACCTCTGGTGGGAGGTGAATGTGGCTGAGCAGATGTAGATACCAACATTGTTGAGAGTTAGGTGAGAAAAACCCCATCCTTTGCTGCAAGGCAAGCAGGGATTGGGCTGCCTCCCAGGCTAAAACAGCAGGTCAGTGAGTGAAGGGTCAGTCAGAGGAATCTGCTTGAAGCCCTGCTGACCACTCTTCAGTCTAGCCCAGTAAGTAACAGAATTGTGCATTTGGAGAACTGGTCCTGAAATACTCGGTTACCTTTCGCCAGCTGCCAAGCTAGTGCCAGGTGTGCCACTGTTTCTAGGTTGTGTTTGGAGGCAGTTGTGTTGGAAAAGGCAAAGACGGGCTCTTGGTCGGGCTGGAAGTGGCCAGCCTTGGACAATGTGTGAAAAATCCTGTTTGCTGATCCCTGCCAAATCCCATCTCTCCAGCGGAGCCAAATTTAGCAATGACATCAGTGGTGATGTGCATTAAGTGTCATTAAAGCAACAGAGCTAGCACTATGGATGGACTTGTCCCAGAGGGAGGACGTTCCCCTTTGATCTGCTCTGCAGATCCTTTGCCCTCGATGTGTGGATCTGTACACCTCGCTTCTTCCACACACTGACATCAGTGGAAACTCCACGTTTAGACAGGTGCAAAATACGCGGTACTTAGATGCATCACAGCGATAAGGGCTCTGAACTGCTAATCATGGAGGAAAATTCCCCATCCTGCTCCTACCCTGGTGTTTAATTTTGTGTTACCTAGCAGGAGAGGATGATTCTGTGATGTGTCCTCTTCTGAGATCACTGAGTTTTCTGTATGGTGAGACTCGCCGTACCAATATGACTCATTTAAAGAGTTCAATTAGTAATTTATGAAACAAATTACCGAGATATTAAAGGCCTAGTGCAATGACGTGCTTCTGAAGTGATCTGATGAAGGACTTGTAATGCAAACTATCGTATCGGATAGGCTAATAATAAAGCAAACTGGTTCATTCAAAAGAAAATAGTCATTCTGAGGTTACCATCCTCTGCCATAAATAAGGCACTGTAGCAGGGCTAGCACTGTGCGATGTCGATGAGCAAAGGTGAAGGGTTTTTTTATGGGAATGGCAATAGCTTGTAGGTTGCAGTTAGAGATGTATGAGGCAGGGTCACTGTTTCTGTGTAACTGAAATTCTTCAGAACTCTTAAGTCTGTATCTGGATTGCAGTTGGGGCAGAGGATCCCAGCGCAAGTTGCTGTGGCTGGGCTACCTTTAAATTTCAGATTTTGGGTGCCAGGTGCGCTTATATCATCAGACAAAGGAATGCCGACATTGACCAGCAGATATGCCCACTGCTCTTTTCAAACCCTCCAATTCACACCGAGAGACCTCCTCAGCCTAGGTTTGGAGAGGGGCAATGGAGATACAGGAGGGGAGGAGAGGAGAGAAGTGCAGTTGATACCCTGATACATGTGGCCAAAGCTTTCCTTCCTCCAGGTTGCCTGACGTAGACATGGGTACAGTCTGGCATGCACTTCAGTCCAAGGCAGTCCTCCAAAAAGGTCCTGAGCTCAGCTCTTCCTCAGTGCAATATTGAGACCTTGAGCCCAAGCAGCAGCCAGGCTAGCAGCCAGAAATGTGGACAGAAAGCAGGTAAGTCACGGGGCTGGGCACACTTGAACTGTTTTGAATCCCACTCATTACACAGTGATGTAGAAATAGCCTTGGATTGTATTTTAAAACTGTTTAGCCCTGACACACATCCCAGTGAAGTCAATGAGATGTTTGCCAATGACTTAAATGGGCTCTGGAACAGGCCTGCAATGTTACTAGTGCCTTCAAATACTTCCTTCACCTGTAGGATGAAAGTCCTTCTCCTGAGTCAATGGGCCTCCTTACTTCTTCCTCCCCTCTCAGTTTCCATGGGCCCCTAGCATGGGAAACTCAGCCTTATTCATCTTTGTATTTCCATGTCTCTGAATCAGGCAGGTTCTGGGTATGTTCCACATAGAAGCCTGTTATCTTTTCAAATGGCAAAAAAGAGGGGATTTTTCCATAGTCACATAGTTTTTCCACAGAAATGTATTCATGAGAGTTAAACTTGCCCAAACTATGTTAATGTATGTGGTTGGCTTCTGTGCCAATTTTCATTGTGAATAAGACGCAAAATAAAAGGGCTCTTGTGTCTCCCTTTCCTCCTCCCTGAATCCCTCCCATAATTTTTGAGTTCATAAGCCCATTTTGTATGCGAATCAGATCAGGAGAGGAAAGGCAGGGGGGTTACTTTTTCTTTTAAACTGTGCCTTTGCTTTAAACTACTGATAGACCCATGAAAGTTATGACTGAACCAAGAAGAAGTTAGTACAACGGGCTGGATCTTATAGTTGGTGTAAATTGGAATAACTCCATTTGTCCTGAGCAAACCTTGCCAATTTACAGCAAAGGAGGACACAGTCTTAGCTCATTAGGGGCTCTGTTTATTGCTGCATTGTTATTCAAAGGCATTTTCATCTGATGAGAAATGGTGTCACTTTTTAATAGAGATGTTAGGGCTTCAGCTTGACAGTCTCCTTCCAGAGCATGCACCGTGGGTTACCACAGCACATACAAAACATCAGTTGAGTTTAGGCAGCTCTGTTAGCCAGATGGCTATGAAACATTCATAATACAAGCTGTAGCTATTATGAGCCATTTCTCTTTGGTGCATGTCCTGACAAGCTACTGTTATTAAGTTTCAGTGTATTTCTGTTAATGTTACCTACCTATTTTCATTCCTGTATGCTGTCACACGGAGCTGGTTGGCGTGGTCTTGGGAACTGGGCTTCAAGGCTCCTCCCTGTGAAAGTTGCCAGCTCATTTATTTGTTTCTTTCCAGTGGTTCAAGCTGGTGCGTTATTCAGAAACTTCTGAAAGAGCGGGGTTGGGTAAACCTCTGATTCAGTTGGTTTGAAAGCACCCTTGAAGTCCTCCTCCACATCTTGCCCTCCTGGGGCTCTGAAGTAGGCTCGACGAGGCTAATTTGGAGCCCATTTCTGAGAAATCATCAGTGCTTCTGTTGAAAATGTCCCTCAACTTGAAGGTCCCTCTCCTTTCTTGCAGAACCGTGATACTTCTAGTTTGGGCCCTGACTCTCCCATGTCTTTGTTTCTCAGTCTTCGAGGGCAGAAGTGCAGGAGGAGAGGGGGAAAACACAACGTGAGTTGTGAGGTGTGAAGCTCAGGTGGCAAGATCATCACTTGTATTTCATCCTTACCCCAGCATTACTCTGCAGGGGCAGTGGTTGCCGGTCCAAATTATGTTCTCCTGATGGCTGCTCAGTTTTGCAAAGCCTGTTAACTTTTCAAATGGTGGCAAGGCCATGGGAGTCTCAAGGGAGCTCTGAGTCCTCGCTGCTTTTGATCCTGATGGTGTTGTATCCCTGTGTTTAGCAACAGAAAGAGCTGTGGTGAAGGAGCCACTCTAGGGTGTTGGCCGGTGGTATAACCCTTCTGGGATGGGTTGCATGAGATGAGGTGGTTTGACTGATAGCTTCAGGCTCTCCTCAGCCCACCTTTGCCCTGTTGAAAAGCTGCTGATGCTGCTGCAGCTACACAGGAGCCTGCACACAGCCAACAGCATAGACTGCGAGCTGTTGTCTCCAGGGATGGAGCACACCTCTACGGGCAGTGGCAACAATGTGCTAGGCAGCTACATGCAACTTGAAATACTTGGTATCTAAGTGTCACTTCTGACGAGACATTTAGTTTTTGGAGGTAATGCATACTACATAAGATTAACAGATGGACTAAAGAAGCTCTTTGTAGAATAAACTTTCAGCAAACCAGTTCAGTTGGTTTGTTGGTTTATAGTACTTACATGAACTGCCTGCATACTGAGAGCTGTTTTGTTTTGTTTTGTTTTGTTTTTTTTTATATGACAGTAGTCACGTTAGCATCCAAAAAAGTGTAATCTTGAGATTGACTTTAGAAATCCTGAGATTTTAGTACAGAGAGCTGGGCAAATTTGACACCTTGTTTTTGCATCAGAAGCACTCAAGTCCTTGCATTCACAGAGGATGAAAACTGACTCTAAATCAGAGATGAGGTTCTCAGGTATGAAAATTGTTTTAGTGGTTAGTCACTATACATAGTACTATTCCCTATAAAATTGTAGGAGTTGGCCATTTGGAGAAATCGGGCAACACCAAGTATTTGAAGAAATTATTCACAATACAAGGAGAGCCTTTTGTTCATGTGCAGCTGAATATGTAGCAGACACATCTAAATTACTCTTTGCAAATATTTTGTTACAGTGGTGGGTTCAAGACCATTATGGGATGGATGCTGCAAAAGTAAGAGGGCATCTACCAGCTCTTTGGCTGGAGTAGCCTCCTGCAGCGTCCCCAGAATCACTCTGTGACTTGACCACACGAGCCAAGGTGCAGTTCCCAAAGGGCAAGATCTCCTCTTGACAGACCTTGGTGGCTCTCAGTTCAGCTGCTACTTTTTGGAGAGTAAGAGAGAAGAGTGAACGCACGGCGGTTGTTTTGTAATGGGTAGCCCGAGAAATTTCCATCACAGTTGCAATCTGCTGAGGTGGACCCATGTTCTCCTTTCCCAGCCTTTGAAGAGAAACAAAATGTCTGGCAGGCAACAACTACATTATTTCAGAAACTCCCTGCTCTCCTTTCAAGAAAGTGCTTTTTGCCGTGATACAAAACTACACAGACCTGCAGACTTTCTTCCCTTGGCGTTGGCTTTAATCTCCACTGTTCCTGTCCTTTCCTCTGGGGGGGGCCTTCTTTCACATCTCAGATGTTTATACCAAGGGCAGCCAGGTATTCATCCGAAGGAACCAGTGTCTCAGGCTCTGAAGCAGATCCTGGGCTGCACCCAAGAGAATGGCCCAGAGGACCTGTTCACCCACCCACCTCTTATTGTTCAGGAGCTACATCAGGGCTTTGGGTAGCTGTTTACAGTACATTTTCCAGCTACAAAGGGAGAAGGGTTTTCTTTGCAGTTGTATGTAAATTGTTGTGGAAATGGAGAGTAATAATGTTCTTGTTTCGAGAATTGTCACGAATGCTTGGTTTTGAGGCCAACCATTCAGCTCCTGTTATCCCTAGGAATCAAGATGTTTATCTGCCTAAATGATTGCAGTGTGTCTTAAGGTATTTGAAGGTGGTTCTTCCTATTTGTGAGAAAAATTTTAAAAAATAATAAAAAAAGAATCAATCTTTGTTTCCCAAATTACCAAAAGCTTATTAGCCTCAGGCAGCTCTTTTTATCTGCAAGGAGTAAAGCAGATATGTCCAGATTCTCAGCCAGTATAAATCAGTTTAATGCCCTTGGTTCATTATTTTCTCTCATGCAGTTTCTCCCGGGTGGGATTTAGGCTATGTTTTACGCATCTCCTTGTCTTCGTGAGTCCAGTTTGAAGCTTAGCAGAACAACCATTAGCCCCGGCTGTTGGAGACCTTGCACCAGATGCCACCCTGATCTCCAGTGCCTAAAGAGTTGGTGGAGTGAGGTTGTGAGCCTTTGGTCAAGCAGCCAAGCAAGACAATTGCTTTGAAGGGTCAGTGAAGAAATGTGATCTCAAAAAGGAGGAGAAGGTGGAGGAGCTGAGTTCAGGTGACCCCAGGTAGCAGCAGATGCGTATGTGTGCCTCTCGGTTCATTGCAAGGCTGATGCAGTTTTATCTGATGTTTAGGCAGAACTTCACCCAAGGCAGCGGGTGCCCTGGGGGGGCTGCTGAAGGTTTAGGCTTCCTGGTTTCCCTGCTTCCTGGCTGAGTTGACTGCTGCTCTGGCAAAGTGGAGTGTGTCTCCAGAAGATCTGGTTGCCACATGAAATCGTCACTGTTTTCCTCCCAAAATAAAACCTGCAACTTCCACCTGCAGTTGGTTAGATTGACTAAGGGACAGCGAGTTGAAAATCGCAACGTTCATAGAGACACAGAGACTCCTCTGCCAAGATTCATGTCAAGAAGAGGGTACGAGCAGTAAAGGAGGCTGGCTCCCCCTCTTTCGGGGTTACTGGCAGAGCGAGGCCCTCTTCTCCTCCCGAGGGGACAGCAGTGGTGGCACCGGGTGACGAGGTGAGGAGGGGGGCCCGAGGGCCATAGGTGCAGTGGGTGCTGGGTCCCCTGCCTGCGCTCCGGGGTGCCCAGGAGGAAAAGTGCCAGAGACAGCCCAAATCCCTCTGGCAGCTCCCAGCCCTGCGGAGTCCCCCCATGTCTCCCACGAGCAGAACCCTGCCTTGAGGCCAGGGCAAACCCTCGTGTATCCACAGGTGATTCTTCGGGGATGGGGGTATCAAATCAAAGCAGGTTGGCCCTTTTGGCCAAGAAGGTCAGGTTACTGCAGTTCTCCCCCCCACACCACTTTTTCCTTTTTTTTAATTTATTTTTTTATTTTAAGGGCGTGGTATATTTTGTAAGTTTTATGTTTATCAAGAAGTTGATTGTGTAAATAAAATTGCGGCCTTGTGTGCCAAATAGCTGGGTTATGATTTCCTGGAGGAGAGCCAAGGCGGTGTGTGGGAGCATGCCAGTGTTAATATGTTCACTTTGCTAAGAAATACGGCATGTGTGAAGCAGCGAGGGAGGACGCTGTGTTACTGGTTAACCCTTCCCTGGCAGCATCGTCTCTATGTCTCTGCCGGGCTTCCCCCAGCAGTGGTTCACAAACAATTTGTGCGTTCCCTGGAAGAAGGGGTTGAGGCTCTCATGGGCTTACCTGGAGCCTGGCCAAGCCAACACAGGACTTCACAAGACTTGGGATCCCACCCTGGTTCCCCTCCCGTGGCGGGAGCCCGCTGTTTTCCTCAGCCGGTGTGTGAAGGTTGAGTTGCACCAACCTCAAAGGGGCCTCCGAGAAAGGCCAGGTCAGGCACGTGCCTGGGGATGCCAGGGCAGGGAAAAGGGCCCTGGGCTAAATGAGAATAAACTCCCGGACTGTAATGACTTTATTCCATATTTACTACTAAGTGCTATCCAAAGCTTACCCTGTTTCTACCCTGCAGAGCCAGCTGGAGTTTTCCTCCAGTGGCTGTTGAATAGCAGCTGAATCACTGAGTAGTTTGAGAGTATTTTCCGCATGGGAAGGTGCTGCAGAGAGGAAGCCTCGTGTCACTGAAGGCAACGGGAGTATTACCACCAGGCTTTGACAGCACCAGAATTATGCTCTGGTTGCTTGTTTTGTTACTTTTTCCCTACCTATCAGGCAGTCCCTTTTCTCAGAGCGGCTCATATCTCCTTCTGCTCATCCTTAGGTCATCACATTCTGGACGTATTTGAAACCAATGAATGCAGAAAATGTAACCTCTCGCTTTCCACCAAAAAGGAAGTAATGAGTCGGCTACTTCTGCAGACAAAGCAAAAGTCCTGAGGATGCATGAAAGGACTTCATTTTGCCCAACAGCAGGGAGTACAGTTAGCTGTGTTACAGTGGGGAGGGGGTGGGGAGTCTGTGTGCGCAGGGAATTCTTGCAACTCAGACAAAAATAGTGACTTCCATTATTTACCTACCTAAGCCGGAAACCTGCTTGCATTTCAGGCATTTATTGTAATTCCTCACATAGCTGGGGATGATAAGCCCCGCTAACTAGTCATTGCATGCTGACTGAAAATGATAGTTAATGTACACCGTCTACCCAAACAACTTTCTTCTTTAACCCTTTCAAACTTGCTAGGTTTGGTTTTGTTTTTTTTTTTTTGTTTGTTTTGTTTTGGTTTTTTGTTTTGTTTTTGTTTTGTTTTTTTTTCAGGTAATATTACTGCTGATCAGCCTCACCTCAACCCTCTGTTTTCATAAAGTTCAGTTTAGTGGAACTCTTTGATTGCAGTCTAATCTATATGGGAGACTTCTCAGAGCAGTTCACACGTCTAAGATACAGTGACAGTTATGGCTCAAATTTCAAAGGAATCAAAGGGAGCCATTTGGCCAACTTCCACTAAATGTCACTGAAATTTGGATGCATGACTCCTATGTGTTCCTTGAGCAGGCTGGATGCTGTGGTTTGAGCTTGTTAATGATCCTGGGCTGTAGCCCACTGCAGTCGGTGGAATTCTGTCCTTTGTGCAGTATTTTGCATTATCTAGGCCCCAACGCGGCGGAGGCGAAAGGGCTGCGCTCTCGGGAGCACGTGGCAGAGGCAGCGCCCACCTAAGGGTTGGAGTTCAGGCAAGGGGAGCTTACCTTTTCCCTCTGTGCTCGCGCACGTAGCCGTGTCTCCCTGCAGCCCTCGTGGCTCTGCAGCGCGCAGGAGCGTGCTCGGCTGCCCAGGCGCCCCGTCCCCCGCCGGCTGGCCTCTCGGCGGCACGTGCCGCCGGGGCTGGCGTGCCCGTGGGCTTTGCGTGGCACGCCGAGCTCCAGACCCGAAGTTACCCCGCTGCAAGGCCCGATGGAAACATTTACTAATTTCAATTCGGGGGGGGGGGGGGGGGGGAGAGAGAGGAAGAGTTTGCAGTTGGGCTCCTGCCCCGAAGCTGTTTGTGCCGAGATGGTGCATCACGTGACTCCCAGCAGGCTGTTGTTCCGGGGATTTGGCAACGTCAGAGGTGCAAGGTGCATATGGATGTTTGCTACCAACGTTATATAAACGCTACTTGCGCAAGCCTAGCAGCTGATTTTACAAGACATGGGGAAAGACGCATCTTTTTCCAAGGGCAGGATTTAGCCCTAACTGCAATATCTTCCCAGCCGTGATACAATAACAATACTTAGCAGGCATGTAGTTCTTAACATCATCAAAGCGATGTACAAGCAGCAACTAATTAATCCTCACAACACCCCTGTGAGGCAAGTATTACTATCCCCATTTCACAGATGGGGATGATGTGACTTTGGAAGGTCAAGTGACTTGTCCAGAGCTAAACATTCTGCAATGGAGCTCATTAGTTCCTGGCTCACAGCCACTGCTCAATGTACTTGCCCAGCCTATTACTGTATTTAATTATGCAAATCCCCATGGAAATTAGAAGCCCAAAGCAACCCACAGACCTAAACGTGGTGCCTTAGATCTAAATGCTGGATCCAGTTTCTTTGAAATTGGTTCCGGTGGCCTTCCAGTATTTTCATGGGATTTTGGATGGCAATGGAAAAAAAAAACCAAAACAGTGCCTGTCATGCCTGGTAGTCTCCAGGAAAGATGGAGGTCATGAAGATGTGTGTTGGTGACTGTCCAGCTTTACCATTGTTTGCTCAGGCTGTTCTGAGGCCACCACATAGTGCCAAGCTAGACAGGGTGTCACTGAGATCAGTAAAATGACAAAGAAAAGTTCAGCCTCAATTCCTGCAAGGTGTATTGCAGGCAGTGAATGGAGATCAGTCTGCCTAGTCCCTGGAAGACTCTTTGGCCACAAGGTTAAAGCTGGCTGAAGAGACAACCCAGCAAAGCCAGCTAGCTGCAGTGAACTGGGGTCTAATTCAGGCAGAAAGCTTTTTTTCAGTGTTGGCAAGCTTTGCTCAAAAGCTGATGTTGTCCATGCAAACTGGCACTATTTTGATGATTCAGAAAATAAGCCAAGCCCTGTTTGGCTTGCACAACCGCAGTTCTTCCGGAAATTGCCAGGGATTTTGCGTGTGCAAGGAAAGGAAAAGATATTCACCATGTAACATTGGATCAGGACTGGTTCTTGGCTCCATATTTCATGGACTGACAAGTGCACTGCTAGGTTTCGTGAAGGTGTCATCATGCCACTGAAAGTTATTTACAGTAAGTCACCCTCCAGGAACTGGGTCACAACTTTTTCTTTCATGAGACTTGGCAGCGATCTCAAGGTTTACTAGAAGCTGAAAAGAGGATGCCTATGTGCAACGCCAAAACCAACTCAGATGCAAGGGGAACCGGGCCCGGTGCCACTGATCAGTGCGTGGCATGTTGGGCTCCGAAGGCGATGGGATGGGACTTCACTGCTTTGCAGCTCGAGCCGTGGCTGCTGGTTGCCTTTTGCACTCTGAACAGGTGTAAATGACTACCCAGAGGCAAAGCACGGCAGAATCGGGGCCAGATCTTCAGCTAGTGTGTCAGCTAGTGCCTCGGCTTCAATGGGGCTGCATCAATTTGCCTTAGGAAAGGGTGTAATGTGGGAAACAGAGATAAGGGAACTCATGTTCTAGCACCCTATATCCTATATAATTGCTTAAATAAGAGCACAGCCCAAAACGGGTTTGCCAGATGCCGGGGCGGTGCAGAATCAATCCCGTGTTTTACGGGCAGGTTTATACACCCAAATGGAGGAAGCCTGCGGCCAGGATGGACTCGCCTCCAGCCTGCTTCAGCAGCACGGCTCGGGTACCAGCTGTCGGGAGGGACGGGGTTGTACAGACCCCAGCACAGAGCCCGTATAGGAGGCCTTACATGCTGGCTGCTGGGCTGTGCTCGGGCCGTGCCTCCATAGCTCCTCTGCTCCTCTGACCCACGGTAGCTGGAGTGAAGCCAGCGCAGGTCTGTGAGCTGGAGCAACAATCATACCTTTGTTTTGCTGGGGCAGATGAATAGATAGATAACAGCGAGTTAATGGATGGCAGCCCCTTCCCCCCACAAACGTCAGTCCTATCACTCACCTCCTCCCCCAGCAAAACGAGGCCTCGGGGACAGAGAAACAGCACAAAGATTAAAACTAACCCATTGCTTTGGAACTCCTCAGCGAAAAGGGCTGATAAGAGCGGGCTGAGATCAGGAATCAGATTTCAGGGGTAACAAATGAATAACCAGAAAACGGAAGGATGCCAAAAGGGTTATCAGAAGAGAGCGAGATGGTGAGCACGTCCCAACAGCTTCTCTTTTGAAAAAAAGGAGGAAAGGTGTTTCTCTTGTAGCAGCTACAGACACAAAGAGCTGTTCAGACCACTTTGCACCCACCAGGACCCTGGAAAGACAAAAGAGCGTCCCAGAGCTCTGGCGGAGGTTTGTAAGCTGTTAGTCAAGTGCTGTTTCCATGCTGGCAGATTCCTGGGAGCTGTGAGCCCCACTGTTTTGTGCTCTCACCGGGAAGCGATCAGCACTGGAAAGACTTGAGGAGTAGACAGGGCTCATGCAGCAGGCTCTGGCTCAGGCTGGGCAATGTGGTTTCAATTTAGGAGCTCTCCTCTCAAAAGCCTCCCTAAGAGCAGCCTAAATATAAAAGCCCATGTTCTTACAGCACAGAAACGTTGGGAAGACCGTCCCCACTTCTAGAGAGGAGTAAGATTCAGCAGCGGAGGCTTCACAGGGCGCTGCAAAAGTGAAGTTCACACCTCTACAGATCTCAGAAAAAAAGTTGTTGGAGTCACTGTGTGCTCTGAGTAGTGTATTTCCCCTGCGGAGACATGGGCCTTTCATATATTCTTTGCACAGGACAGATTATTGAGAGTCAGCAGTACAGTGGGAGAAGAGGCATCAGGGAGTTCTTCCTCTTTCTGGGGTGGTGAGGAAGGGAGAACCCACTTGCTATAGGTCATCCCAGTGGAGGTTGCAGGGGGTTGTTTAACTTGGAGGACGAAGGCAGGCAGCTATGGTGAGGTTGCAAGGTTACTCCATCAAGCGCACAGTTAGCAGGTTTCTGCCCGTTATCTGGGTGATCTGGACAAGCTATGAAAGAGGCTAAAAACAGGCAAGGAGGATCCTGGCACCTTGTCCCTCCCGCCTGGCATGGGGTGACCTGGGCTGGTTTTGACTCTGTCTTTAAAAATAAAGGTAAGCCTGAGGAAAGGGAGGAGGAGAGATCTGCCTTTGAGAATTTGTTTTCCCATTCCCAGTGGGTGAGCCTGTCTACTTACTCACTTGGGCACATAGTAGTTAATACAATTTTCTTGATAATAATAGTTTGGGGGCTCTGAAAAGCCAGCAGGTGGGAGCCAGACAAACCAGTTGTGAAAGTAAACATTAACAACTCCCCAGATGGCCCCAGCCATTTCCAGCAAGGCTGTGACAGCCTCAGCTGTGGGGCTGGAGACCCATCTCTGGCTGCTCTTGTGTCCGGAGACCTCCCTGGAGGCAGAACCTGAGCAACATCGTCGTTGTCAGCCTCCATGGGTGTCCTTTAGCCGCCCACCTGGGTGGTGGATAGGCTACGATTACAGTGGTTTCCTTCTTTGGAAATTCTGGATTTGGAGCCTGCACGGGTGCCCTGGTTTTGCACCTTCAGCAGTGCTCTTTTTGAGCGTCTCTGGGCAGACCCCAAGGCTAGCTGGTGTTGTTGCAAGGGCATGGGTTTTAAAAGCCATACTGGGTACCATGAGCTGTGGGGAAGAGTTGGAATATTAGGCAGTTTTCCTGGCAACTACTCTAAGAACCATTTTTAGGCCTATCTTATGTGAAGAATTGCCTTGATACAATTTTGTTGTTAGGAAATAATTCTGTATTATTTTTTTTACTACTGGTTATAGTGGGTCAAGACCGCATGTGAATGCGGTTATTTTGGTGTCAAAGTGACTTATCCCATACAACTTTTCTTTCCACCAAGAGCTGTAATGCTTTCACTATACTAATATACTCAGAGATGCACTACTTTTGTATGTAGATGAGATGTTAATGGCAAGACTTCATTGCAGCACGGGGAGGGTGAGCAGGAAGGTAATTATAGTCTTGGTTTTTATTGTTCTTATATAATGCTACTGTGGCTATTTTCCACCCCAGCTGTGGCTCCCAGCCTGCCCAGTCTTACTTTCCATTGCAGTGTGGATTTTGGATCCCACAGATTCAGGGATACATGGCAAGATGTCACAGAATGGCTCATTTTCCCCTGTGCCATGGCCATGGAAGTGCAGAGGCAGACCTGTGCTTGCAGATTTTGTCTGTGTGTGAAGCCAGGGACACTGTCCAGTTTTCTTTTCATAGTCAGTTTTCTAGAACCAAGGAAGGGCCTGACACCAAAGCTGTGTTCTTAAAGCAGCAGATTTTTAAGGACATTTGAAATCTGAACCTGGCTTTCACCCCAAATCGTGTGAGCAGTGTTTGCCCATAGGATAAATCAGATCTGTACTGTACGATCAGAAATCACGCAATAGCTTTCAACTGTCCTGTGCAAGCATCTTCCCTGTGCAGAATACAACCACCATGGGTGTGATGCTTCTCTGGAAGAGCTGGGATGTAGGTCAGTGTGCTTTCGGTGGGCTCTGTGGGTTTGCTGGCTGTGTGGCAGTGCTGGCTGAGCCTTGCAGGTGGGCTCAGCCGTATGGGGACCTTCCCTCAACATCGGGCGAACTCTCCTTCTAGAAATCCCAAAGTAATAGATCGATTCCTCAAGTCCTTTCAGGTGAGATTTCCAAGCAGGGAAATCAAGGCTAGAAAATGAGACGTACAACAGCTCTTCTTAGGCTGCCTGTTATGCCTCCCCAGTAGTTCTTGACAAGTTCTGCAAAATGTCTTCAAAAACCTTTCCCTGAGGTGAGAGTATTCTTTCAACCCAGAGAAGCAGAAATCTCTACAACAGCTCAGTAGGTCCTACGAGGCATTTCACGCCTGATTGAGTACTGACAGAAACGTTTAAGGAATATGGAAAAAAAAAAAAAAAAAAAAAATCTTTAGGGCTTCATCCCATGTCCAGCGAAGATACCATCAGGGATCTTATACCTGAACAATCCTTATGATTGCACATTTAGATCTTCTGTGATTCCTCAGGGAGATAACAAGAGATAATAGCAGACATCCCATGAAGTAACTGGTAGGGCTATCAAACTTCTTGTCTCACCACCTCTGTGATGCTGGGTCACAAATCCTTTTGTTATATTCATGTAGAAGAACTGGCATGTTGAAACATGTTAGCACCACAATGACATTATTATTAGTATTACTCCTATTAGCACCGCTACTGCTACTAATATGTTAATGAGTCATATCATTAATAGATTAAGAATGAATTATGTACTGAGGTAATGTGTGTTACACTTTGATTTCAAGTGAAGGCCATTTGCAGATGTCATACATGCCTTACTGTGGGGATGTATTTCCCTGCTTAGGAACTCCAGTGCTAGAGAAACATTTGGCATTGCTCCTGTTTTCCTAGAAGTTTTCCACAGATTTGCTGTTTGTTAAATGGTGCTACTTACTTTGCTCTTGTTTCCGTTAATGAGACAAGAAAGGAACTAATTCTATGTTTTTGGGGGCCCAGAATTTCCCATTAGTTTTGAAAGGAACGAGGAAGAAAAGAAAAAATACAGGGCCAGTCCTCAGATGTGCTCTTTGAGGTAGTAGGTAAGAGACAGCGAAGCATGCCTCTTTCTGACATCCACGATTTCAGGGAAAATTCCCAGAGAAGCTCCTTTAGCATGGTAATATCCATACTCTACCTACTGTGGCCTGGACAATGCTTCAGCAGCATGCGTTGTGCAAAATAATATTCCTCAGTGTCAACAGAATGATGTTTGATTTATATTTGCGGGTTTGAAATTTGATGCTGTGATTTAATTTTTGGAGGAACTGTGTTCCCTTCCAGGGGAAATTCTTGTTTAAGAAAGAAAGGAAGGGGGTAGGGGAAGGAAAAAAAGAAAAGAGGCAGAATGATAGAGGTTACGATAGTATTATGTTACCGATTGGATAAACTGACAAAACAGCCTACTGTGACTCGGAGGAGTTTAATTTTGTACATTTTGGCAACTTCTTAAAGCAGAAAATGAGAGCAGTACTGTCAACAGGGCTTTTGATATTTCTTGGTGTTTATACTAGAGATGAAAGTGCATTCTGAATTAGGGTGGAAGGCAGCAGGCCAGATTCTGACTTTGGCGACAAGAGGTGATAAACGCTGCAGATCTACCCCCTTGTAACAGCGGGTAGGAAATGGTTCTCCTGTTGCACAAGATGTTGTGAGATTCCAAGTTCTTTCCATTCCGCTTGAAAGACACGGGATCCATGAAGAGTTTGTTCTTTTCTTATTACCGCAATAAACCAGTAGATAGCCAAGTCACTCGCTTGGCATATGGGAGACCCAGCATCATGTTCCTGCTCTTGTCAGTGTTCTGGCCTCTGAGCTGCAGAATTGGTCTCGCTGTTACCAGCAAATATTTTATGACTTACATCCAATATGAAATGACTCCTACAGGAAAGCAACATCCAAGAATGGCCTCTTGCCTGGGGGTTAAGATATCCCTCTTGGATTTAGGAGATCCAAGTTCAACCCCCTGATCTGTATCAGGCCTTCAAATGTACGTCTTCCGCGCTCCAGCTGAATGCTGAAACCGTTGGCTGCTCAGGGCAGGTTTGTTTATGTGTGTTTTGACCAGAAGTTTCCTCCTGGACCAGAGAAACCTTTTCCCAGTGGAAGTTTTGCTGGAGCTGATATGTATAAACAACCAAAAAAACATGTTGGGGGGAATGACAAACTATCAGAACCAATTCTCTGAACAAATATGAGTTAAGACATATGTTTGCCAGTGATTGAAATCAGTCTCTGTGCCATTGTGTCCTTTTGCTAAGATTTAATGGAAAGAGCTATAAATTGTGGTTATGATTAGCCAACAAGAAAGGTATCTGTCAGGCAAGTTCTGCCACCCTTACTCATGTGCAGTATTTAATTTCACAGGTTGTCTCGGCTATTTTGCTGGACTATCCCTGTAAGGCTGCTCTGCCCTGCTCCTCTCTGCCTCCAGCAGTGCTATTAAGGGAAGGAGGGAGCTGTGAATTCCCGCAGTCTTTGGTAAGGTACAACTTCCTTCCTTGCTCACAACTAATGAGAAAGGCTTCACCTCTCCTCCAAACCTTCTTGCCTGTTTATTTATAGAGGCCAGTATCCAGACAGTACGGGTAATGCTTCAAACCAGACTTGGACCTGGGATGTAGGCTGGTCCAGCTCAGCTGCACAGTGGAGTTTTTGTTGGGTGGAGGCATCTTAGTGTCCTGCTTGGGACATAATATCTTGCTTCTAAATAAATGGTCTGCCCTGCAGGGTAAGGTGATTCTCAACATGAGTGAGGCTGGTGGAACTGGGCTTATAAAAATATCTGAGCAGTGGAAGAAAATAACTGCTGTTTTCCAAGAAGATGCATTTTTCTATTTTAATTTTTTAAGGCTGCGATAAAATAAATGTTGTCTATGATGTAAAGCTGAAGGGTTGACCAGAACTTCCTTTGTGGTCAAGCTCTTTTTTTACTGATTGATTTTAAGTCCTCTAAATTTGTCAGGCTCACAAGTGCAGTGGTGACTTAAGTTATAAGAGAATGTTTGTGTCTTTAAGGAAAAATACAGCGACCCCTCCTCCCCCTTGCCCTTCTCAACCTTGCAAGGAAACCTACACTTGGCCAGAATATTTTTTCTCCCTCAGTGGAAAATGTTGATTAAATATTCAGAAAAAATAGCAATTAAAACCCCCAGACTCCTAAATCCCAAGAACCTTTAATGGGAAACTGCTGAATATGGAATAGTTGCATAATTTTGGCTGAAAATGTACATTGGTATTTCTTTGGTAGAAGCTCAAAACTTTAAGAGAAATGTCTTGAAAAAAAATCACTTTTCTGTTGATAAAAAGAGATATTTTTTCAAGCATTTCTGTGCAAGCTGTTCTGCAGTTGAGTTGGTTGAGCAAAGCCTTAGCCACATGGTGTTGAAATGCACACGAGTGACTTTCCATACTAATTTTTTCTTCCTGAGCCAAAAATGGTTTCAGTTCAGCTTTTTGGTCATTCTTCACAGCAGGACAGACATCAGGGTTTGGGCTGGGATCATCCGAATGGTCATGTCCAGTCTTGTCACACCATACTGATGCTGGTGCTGCTGTCAGCCCCTCAGGGTCTGGCATCAAGCTCTCTCTACAGTTTTGGGGCACATCTTTGCTTAGCAGGTTTTACTGGGGTAAACTTCCTCCTCATAGTACTCCCCACTGGTATATACTGCTTTACTGCTGACTTGGGTTTGTTCTACAATGTGCAAGTGTTGCGTGTGGAAGTACAAAATACAAAATGACCAGCTGAGATGACCAGGATATGGCAAGTGAATGACGCGAACAGCAAAGCTCAGCTGAACTCTGTATAATGAGGTCACAAAGTACTCAGTTCTCAAATAATACAGAATTACTCATCTTCCTTCGAAATCCATGCCTGCTTATGCAGGTAGCTTTTGAATGCAGAAATATACAGCATCTGGATGTATGAGGTGAATTCCAAGGAAGTCAAAACCAAGCAATATGAACATGGAAGAGCTTTGCAAATCCATGTAAACCCTGCGTGTTTCTCTTAGTCCCTGGGCATGTTGGCTGCTTCTCTAGTGCATTCAGTACTTGGTGGTTCTCAGGGTTTTCTGTGTTAGGGGTCTGATCCCTCTCCCATCTGACTGGGTCTTGCTTCTTGCAGAAGATTTAGAGATGAGCTGGATATTGGCAATCTGCAAGACTAGGAAGAGAAAAGGTGGAGCCACGTTTTGATATCAGTTGAGTTATTTGCACCATTTGGGATGTGGTCTTCTCTGCTTTGTCTTCCCTCAAGGAAGAGAGATACAGAGAAGTTAAAGGAGCTCCCGTGTATGATTGCACAGGCAGCAGCAGAATCAGCCATGCAGGTTGCCCGTGGGGGTGTTTCTTCATGTTGGCTCACTCTAGCTGTTGTTGAGGTCAGTTTTTCCAGTGATCTCTATTATGGGAGCTGAGGTTGGCCATTCCTCATCCACATCCCAGTTGGCGAGGGGCCCTTACTATGGCCAGGAGTACAGCTCCAGAGTAAACTGGATGCTCACAAGGTACACAAGGTAGTTTTCAGTGGCACTAGGGAAAACACTTAACAGAAGGGGAAGAGATTTCTTTCCACAGACCTTTGTTTTAAGAGGTATTTTGGGGTGTGAGTTAACCTTTCCTTGGGTCTCTTGCCAGCAGGTGGGAACCTTTTTAAGTTGTCCTTTTTCTGAGAAGGGCTGAATCGTCCGCCCTAAAGCATCCCTTAATGCAATTAAAACCAGCAGTACTGCTTCTCCAACACTGGGGCCTCCCATACTGGGAGGGGGAAGCGGTGGCTCTTCTTTGAAGTCCCACCTACATGAACATCAGTGGCAGGACTTCAAAGGGAAGCTGCTATTTCCTGTTGGAGCTCAGCCCTGGTGCTCAGCACTGCTAACAAAGCAGTCAGACTGGTTGTAAAGGCACTGATCCAGCAGAGAACTTAAGCACATGCTTAAGTCCCTCAGGACTTAACCGCATGGTCTGCTGGGTTGGGACTCGGCTCGTCTGGAGGCTGGACTGACGGTCAGGGTTATGTCTCCCAGGTCAAATTTTCAAGGGAAGAGCCAGGTTAAAAAGCCTTTCGTGAATGGCATGATGGGTGCTGCGAAACTGGGCTCACCATTCATAACCCAGTGGCTTGGGGCAGCTGTGCAGCAGCAGGAGGTGGAAGTACCGCAAGCAATACTACTGAATTTAGCACAGAACCTGAAGACAGACAACAGGCTGCAGTAGCTATCAGGAAAGGCTTGTAAATCATGAATTCAGAGCTAGCCTAAATCAGCATTGTTGAGTTCACCTTAGAGGAGCTGGCCAGGTGAGAATCTGGCCCAATAAATAGAGTTGTAAAGATGGGAGTCTATTTGCAAACAGACGAGAAACGCTAAAGGCACAATCACTCAGCCCCACCTTTTGCTGAGTAATATTTTAGTTTAGTGTTAGTTCCTCTGCTGTCTGTGGAGCTACTGACAGACTAACGGATGGCAGAATTGGGATGTAATTTTCTAGCAAGCATTATTTGGGTAATTCATGTAATTTGCACCAACTTATTCTCTCAGTTTTTGTCCTCAGGCTACAGATAGGCCTTGTGGTCGTGTGATCGGCAGCTGATGCATAGGTACCACACTGCCAGCCCTGTTCTCAGCATCACATCATCCCCCTCTTCGGTAGCAGAGCAGCATGAGAGCTTCTCCCTCACTGGAACCTACACGAAGCCCCATGGTTGCCTCATGTGTAGCAATTAAAATATGTCTAGGAGATGTTCCATGCTGGCAACATGGGTGTTTGCAATGGGAAGGGCTGCTCTTCTTTGTGGAACAGATGTATCGGATTGAACATGGTACTTTTGTAGGCTGTGGGAATAAACAGGTGACGAAGCCTGAGGAACCCCAGTAGCTTCCAGGTCCTGCTCCCTGAGGTCCTCCTGTACTTGGGGTAGCACAGCCTGCAAAACCCCATAGTAGACAGTGGTTTTCCTCCACCTTGCTGTTCTCCGTATAGGGGAACCCAATGCCTAGTTGCTAATCCCCCATCCTAAGAAAGTGAACCGAGAACAGTGTATTTCCTGGAGATTATCATCTGAGACAAACTAGAAAATCTTCATTTAGATTATGAAAATACCTATGAAACTGTTAGGACACTGGTTTTAGATGTCACCAGCAGGCATCTAGCCAGCCGTTCAGGATCCCAGAAGAAACTTCTGACATATCTTCACCGTGTGGATGAGCACTGCTTAGCTAGTGCTGGTTAAAGCAACAAGACTTCCTCGATTCTGTGCTGACCTGCTCTCTTACGTGCCCGCAGTCCTGCGGCACTGCCCAGAGAAAGTAAGGTCCCCACAGCTCCGCTTGTTGGCTCAGGTGTAGGATGCTAGTACAGGGCTAATGTGACTGCTAGCGCTGCATGATATGTCCTTGGCATACTCCTTGTGGGCTCAGGTTGGTGTCTCCACTCTGATTTTGTGTGAAGGTCTGGTTTGGGAGTGCCCACTCACAAAGAGTAGACATGCTTTTCTTTGGATGGGTAGGGTAGGTTGGATGGGGCACTCATTGACAAACAGCAGCGTGACTCATTGCTCATGCCCGAGTGCTCTGCAAGGGGTTTTTGTTCCTGAAAGTGAATGCGGTCACTTCACCTGAGAGTGAAGCTGGTGACCTCAGAGACTTGGAAAAGTTCAAACTCAGCTTTTCTGCACCTTGAAAACTCACAAGAAGTGGCTGATGCGATTTCTTGGGAAGGAAGCCTAGTGTTGTGACTGAGGTACGGGACTAGTGCTCAAGAAAACTCTTCAGCTCTTGGTGCTGACACAGGTGTCTCGGGTGGCCTTGAGCAGTTCCTTCAGTCTCTTTTTTAGTTTGGTCTTCCAACTTTAAATTAGGCTAACAGCTCCTTACTCATCTGGCTATTAGCCAGCAAGTTCTTCAGGTAAGGGGTATATCTCGTTACGTATTGTAGAGGTACTAGGTTTGCTCTTGAGTAGGATTCTCTTGTAAAATGAAGAGATAATATTAATAACCAGTTGAGACAGGATGGGTTTTTGGAAGGATTTCTTCCAAAGGCTCTTCAGATTCAAAGAAGGTGCATTTTGTTAATCTTCTTCATTTGTGTGGTTTCTACCCATGGGTTAGTACTGAAAGGGTTTTATCCGATTCAGGGTGTACATGCAAATATTTCTATTTGAATAATACTGGAGAATAAATTTAGAAATGTTTAAAGAGGATATGAATACCTCAATCTGCTAGGTGGAAAAATTACTACTTCTTGTGGGTAACCCAACCTGTTTAAGTTGCTAAAAACATACCTGACTTAAAAAAAAGAGAAGAAGAAATAGCTGAAAAGAGAGCTTTTAAAAAAACCAACTCTCTTCAGATTTCTAGTTTAATATTTCAGTACGCAACAGTATTTTCATAACTGCAGCTTTTTTGGGCAGAGGTGGGGGAAATCAGAATATATTAAAGAACTCTGGAAACCACTTTCTATTTGTAAAACATGTTGTGTGTGTATCGTAACACCTACAGTACTTGTAGCTCTGCCAGATAGTGCATCAACTGCCAGAATTTTCCTCGGTAAATGACATTATACTACTTTGTGGGTATTGAAAACAAATATTTTGAGGGGAGGGAGCATTCTCATCCACAAAACGTTTGTCGTGCTTGCAATATTCAGTCATAGAGTTTTATTTGAAGGCAGCTGCGTTTTTCAGCTGCTTACCATAAGTCAAAGGGATAGGTTTGATGAATGTTTGCTCTCCAACTGTTCATTGGTATGTATTTTTTGCAATATAGCAGCCCCTAGGGGCTCTGAAGGAGATGAGGGCCTTGGGATGCTGGGCACCATATGAACACGTAGTAGAGGACAGTAGTGGAAATTGAAAAATATGGTGGTTATCTTCAGAAGTGGAGCCCCAGAGTAGTTTTGCTCACACGAGGAGGTGTTGGGAGGGTTGTGAGATTGCCCAGCTCGGTGGATGGAGCAAGGTAGACAGCGCTAGCATGAGGTATGGTCGGGTGAAGCCATGGGCGCTGCAGTGAGGGCTATTGGTGTAGTGTCTGGTACTGGAAAGGAAGGAGAGGGGAGAGAGATGCATTGCTGACTGGGCAGCCCCCGTTGCTGCTGAATGGGTTATGCAAAGGCTACATACAGCCTTGCTGTGAGATGCAGATACACTCCAGATATCTCTAACCAACTGAGGTTACCAGTTAACCCACGGTCTCCCACAGGCTTGTGGGTTTTGAGGGTGACACAGAGGCATTCCCTTGCCAACATGAGATGAGGCCTGGCAGATCCCACTCTATGAAAGCCTCCAGAGGAGGAGCAAGGAAGGAGAAAACAGGACTAGAGGCTGCTGAGGTCTCCTCGGTTCAGCTGCTGGAACAGCCTCCACTAGGCTTTTGCTGCTGCTTATGAAGTAAAGCTGTCTTAAGCCTGCTCTAACTTACATGCAGGGTTATGCCCCAACTGCAGCCTGGCGCAGAGCTGTGCCTGTGCCAAAGCCCGAGAGGGGCACGGAGCATTGCCCAATGCCCTTCCGTGCCCTGATGCCATCAGCACATTGCAAGCTGCTTTGCCCAAGCACAGAAGTGGAGACATTTGCTGACATTTTATATTATGTTTCAGTGGCACTCCTGTTTGTGTTTGGCATGAAAGCCGCGATTAAAATGTAAGCTAATTAGTAGTTAGTTATTAATATCTACTTGCTTTTTAATCATAATAGACAGCTGTGATCAGTTTTCACAGGTATAAAGCACTTGTGTCCTACTAAAAACTGTAATGTGCTTTAATCTGCAGCTTAGCAGTTTCTGTGACTGGAGAGACCTGTTGGCTTTTAGAATTTGTTATTAGAGATGGATGATTAAAATAGAAAGGAAATGGAAAGATGTTTTAGAGCCAGGTAGGAAAAAATCTTCAGGAATAGGCTCTTCTGGGTTTTTTTAACTTTCCTTCTAGAAATGATATTATCTGGGATGGATGGGGTTGCTCCAGAGGCTTCAGGGCACATTAAAGGGTAATAAGAAGGGCATGGGGTGAGAAGAAGGTTCCTGCTGGGTTAAAGAGAGACACATGATAGCTCATCTGGGAGCAGAGAGTCAGGTTTAATAATGACCTTGCTAAACGCAGTTAATAATTGAGGTCAGGGCCCTGGGTGAGGGTAATAAGGGGATAGTCTCCCATGTGTGGAGTGATGGGGTAAGGACAAGCTGTTCAGAGCACACAAGTGGTGCTGATAGCAGGAGCTCAGCAGAGCTGGGCTGGGTCACTTGGGACCATGGTGGCAGCAGGTAGTTCACAAAGCATTGCTTTTTGTGCGTGTGTGTGTGTGTCTTTTCTGTTAAAATGCCTGGTAACTGCATCGCTTGTGGAATAGGGGGGCAGCACAGAAGCAAGTGTGCTGGCTTAGCGCAGTCATAAATGCTAACTGATCAGCTAGCAGCGATCTGGTTAAGACAACGGGCTTATCTTGATCTATCTTGCTGATGCGGTGATGTGTAGCTGGAATTAGGAACTAAAGGGCTACAAAAGTTTCCATCAGAAGGATTGGTTTTAGGCATCTGAGGGTGATTATGCATGCTATACATCAGAGTCCCTCCCCGAGCCCAGTGCAGTCACCCCCAGAGCTCTCTGCTGAAGGCAGGATTACCTTTTCCTTGTTGTACAGATGCGAAGTTGAACTATCAAATACCGGAGAGACCGGCTGAAGCTGTACAGGGAAACTCTGTCAAAACAGAGTTGGGTTTTCACTCTAAGCACTGGTGCTGGCCTGTGCCCATATGACATTTATGCTCACGTGGTCTGTGTTACCACTGACACCGGTGTATTCTTACAAAAATGTTGGGAGAGGAGTTCGTACCTACCACAAGAGACAAAATATGTGATGATCATGTTCAAAACACCATTTTTTGGATTACAAGTGAAACTGAACTCTTAAGAGTAGAATAAATGTTACTTTCTCATTACATCTAGTTGTCATCAATCCAAGAAGCCCAAACCACCTCTGTATCAAGGAGATGGTGAAGAATAGCCTTTATCTGAAAAACACAAACTTGCTTAACGTGTTGCGTGCTTTGCATGGCCTGTACTTCTTGGCCCTGATCCTGCCACAAGGTGCGGGCAGGAGATTGCCCTTTGGTTTTGGTGGGGCCACGGGCTGTGTGCTGCAAGCCTGGTGCTTTCTCTGCGACAGGATTTGAGCTACAGATTTCTGGGACGAGGAACTCGTCATTCCTGGCACAGCAGGGGAAAGCGAGCGCAACCCATCAGAGTTTCTTCCACCTCATGGCAAAATTGGAGGGAGGATGGGAAAAAAATGCTCTCTGATTACAACTCATGTATGTGCTTTGGCAGAGAGAACACAGTGTAATTGTGGGCCAGAATTTTGCCATTAAGTGGTAAATCCTTGAAAACTGTAATTCTGCAGACTTTAGGCAAGGGAAAAGCATGTTTCTCAGGTTTGCGCTGAGAGCTGGGAGGAATGGGAACATGTTGGTGGTGGGGAGAGAGAGGCATTGCGGTGCTGTGTAGAGCTGGGTTCAGCTCCAGACACTTGCACAGTTTCTCTTGCAGCATGGCACACACACACACACACACACACACACACACACCCCCCGCCCTGTGCCCTTCCCATTACACAGGAGAGGGGGAAATCACCTCTGCCTAATTAAAAGATTTGGGGAAAAGGACGCCCACTTCCTAGTCAATCCATTGCCTAGCACAGCATCAATACGTTGCCTAGCACAGGCAGGGTTCTGCGACCTGCAGGGACTTCTGTGCCAGCAATTAATAATAAATCACAAATATCATACAAGTTCTCTGACAGACCCTTCCTTCCTTCCACAGGCTTGTACTCAAGGTATGGGGTAAGAAAAACAAAAGAGGAAAGAAACAGCTTACTAAATGGCCAGATTGCATTAGTTTGGCAGTCTTTGCTTGAAAAAGGCCTGGTAGCACATGAAAAATTAATCAGTATGTGAAGGACTGGAACATTAGCACAAGATCTAGTAGACTGATGAAGGACTGAAAATACTGCATGAATAAGTCATTCATAGCTTATCATCCCAATAATCGTTTCCTCAGTGATAACCACTTTTTAGAAAGCATTAAACTGAACATGGCATGGATTTAAGATAAATCCGGGTCACATTTTGTTGGCTGTCTGTGAGGCTGAGTGGCAGAGGGGGGATGGCAGGAAACGAGCCCTTTCAGTGAGCTCTTTGTGCAGGGACGTGTGCTGGGCGAGTCCCCAGGGTCAGTGGTGCCCAAAGGGGCATCTTTTAAGGGATGCAGCTATATACAATTCCTCTCACATCTAAATGCTGCAGTCATCCTATGTCAGAAAAATACTTGACATAGCTTGTGGCTAGCTGGACCTTCCATGTCCCTGCTCGCGAGCATGGGTCCCATTCCAAAAAATAGTATGTGGTCTGCAGAAAAATATACTGTGAGGCGTAAGTTAATCTTAATTGCTCTGTTTCCTCACTTTTTAGGCTTGGCTTTGCCACTGCTGTAATGTTCTTTTAATGTTGTTATTGTTTCTTACATACATTAAGTGTTTTACAAATGATGGATGGCCAGGTCTCTCTGATGTTTGGTTGCAACAGTTTCGTGTACTGCTAAAACGTTAGCCAAAGGAGACGACTGAGGGTCTGTGTGTACAACTGAGATGGATCTGGGGCTTCTGATCCTCTGGCTGGGTGTTGTCTGTCCTCACAGGTATTACCAGCCCAGATTACACTGCTGTACCCCTGCTGTAACTTCGGCGTTACTCCACTGTTCCCAGAGCAGAATCTCTCCCTGCTAGTGGTGGCGGGTGCTCCCAAAATCACAGAGTCCCAATTGTCCTCCCTGTGCGATTCATTTGCCACATGTTTAAAAATGAATGTAGCTATGTGAATAAGAGGAAAAGTTCAGGCAGAGGAATAATTTATAATTCCCAATAATGTTGCTTCTAGCTACTGCTCTATAGTGCCAGTTCCTGCCCAGTGTGGTTTAAGCAGCTAACAGCTATAAAAGTTTGTTGACCTGAGAGGCTTAGTATCAACCATAGGTACAGTCAAAGTCAATATGGAGGCTGAAAATCCAGTGCTAATAGAAAAATAGAAGTCAATATTTAGGATGTGAGTCAGGAACTTAAAATAGGAAAGTGAAACAGATGAGGGCTGTAGCTGCAAGAGTGCTGGAGGTGAAATGTTTAGATCCAAGGACCACTGCTGATTACTATCTTCCCCTCTAACAAGGTTGCTCATTCTGCTTCAGAAATTCATTTCCAGTGGCCAGGCCACCTCCCTGACCTATATTCCTCAGACTGCCATTACGTCAGAGCCTGCCTATTTGGGGTTATAAGTGAAATCCTCTGTCTTCTAGGTGAAATCCACAGGTAATTATACGTGGGGCAAATATGGGCTGGGGCACAGAGAGGCCAGGAGAAGAGTTTGGCTTAGCTCTGTTTATACTGGAAAATCCCCTTTCTAAGGCTGCACTGTTAGGTCTTGGAGGGGAGGGTAGGGGGCACAGGGGAACTCCCCCCGTACGAGGCAGTAGCTGCTGGGAACAGGGATTTCACAGTGTGGCTCTTCCAGCTAAGCGTCAGGCGGAAAAGTAACCAGCTGTAAGTGGGGGGGTTTCGAACTGGAGAGGGGCACGAGGAACTGAGAGCTCTTGCCCACAAATGAAAATGATGTGGCCTTGTTTACACTATGAGGGATGGGGAGCAATGCCCGAGCAGGCTGATGATGAATTTGTATGAGCTTCAGTGAGGCGGTATTTTAATTTATCCGTCCTTTCCTCAGTTTGGTTGCAGCGTACCAGATCTGCAGCAGATGTGAATCCGTGCAGCTCCATTAAAGTCGGTAGAGCCTCTTTACTCCAGCTAGGGACCACATCTACACCTCCTGGTATTTGAAGCAATTGCCATCTGCCAAGTTCTCCCATTGCACACCCTTTCCACAGGGAGACTTGGTAATTGAGAAGGTTTCTCAGGAGGCACACTGACATTATTTTGCTACTGTAAGAGGACCCCATCATATTCTCCTCCGACACATGTGATGACATTCCTTTGTTTTGGCTTTGATGTCATAACATTGTTTCCACAGACTTGCCCTGATCTTGTTGTGACAAGGTCAAGTCCCATTCAATTCAAGAGGAAAGTATTAATACCAGGGTGAAAACCCCTGGTATTAATTAAGCTCTGAGCAGTAACTTCACGCATATGCTGCTGTCCTTATTTCTTGAATGTAAAGTACTTCAGCCAGCACAATTGGTTCATGGTGCGATCCTAACTTTGATTAAAAAAAAATAAAATGTATGTACTCCAATGAATGATTCCTGGACAGAAAGAAATCAGGTTAAAAATCTGAACTGTGCTCAAAAGTAACACCAGAAGTAGCAGGGAGATAAGTCTGAAAAACTGTGTTGCAGTGCAACTGGTACTGGGAAAATCTGTTGTTGAAACTATTTTTTTTTTGTGTGAAAAATAAGGTTTGTTTCAATGGAACTACCTGAGGTCTCTATATAAATCTGAGTGTTTTATTTTAAAATCCAAATGCCCCAAACCTCAAATATTTAAGCAGAAACAGTTTGATTGTAATATGGTTCCTATTTCATGCTTCCCCATCTGACTATTGTGAACTGCACCAGGTTTTAATTTAATGTAATTGCAGACGTCTATAATTTGCTAGCATTATTGTAATATCAATACTGTTTGTTATTTTTTCTGACCAAGTGCTCAGGCAATATGGCATGTCAGCACATCCTAAAATATATACATTGGGTTGTGCAATACCTGGTAGCTATTTAACTTAGTATTTCAGGTGTAGAAACTGAGGCACATTGCAAGGAATGATTTGACCGTGGTCCTAAATGCAACCTGTTGTGGACTCAGGATGTAACTGGATCCCAGTCCGATGGGATGTCTCCCTGAGCCAGAAAAAGTCCAGTCATCTCGTACCCCCCTTTGCTGCAGCCTTACTTTTGCTAAGGAAGAAACAAACTCATCTCTGTTTGTCTCACTTTGGGGACCAGTATTAAAATGGATGTGGCACCTTTCAGCCAAGCTTTTTCAGATGGAGAGTTCTCAGAGATAAGGTATCCGTAGAGATACATTATCTATACATAAGGGAATATGTAGAGGATTCTCTTAAGGCTGGCAGAAATACAGGGTTTCTGATTCTCAAGAAACCAAAAGAAACTACATTTTCTGTCCTTTTTTAACTTCAGGTAAAGCAGCAGCTCTTGGATCTGGCAGCTGCTCCGTTTCCCTTCTGTAGCACTTCTGCTGAGGCTGCGCTGTGACGACTTTCTGTCTCCGAGGGAAAAGTTAACGTGCTCCTGGTGCCCTGACTGCCCTTTGGCTCCCTGCTCCGTCCCCACAGCAACTTGGCAGCCTTTTGCCGGCATCGCCGCTGGCACTGGAGCGGCTGTGCCAGGGGCTGGGCGATGGGAGCTCGCTGCTGATCCCAGCGCACCGCGGAGCCGCGGGGAGCTTCCGCTGCTTCCCTGCTGTGGCACAAGGCAGAGGATGCCCGCGTCAGGGTCACGTCGTCTGCTGCTTCCAGCAATGCCGGCACTACAGGCAGGGCTCTTTCTAAATCCTTGCTTTGCCTCGGAGAGGGCAGAAGGGAATCAAACGCAGGATGTTGGAAATGAAACTTTTTGAGGCTCCTTGAGCCATTGTGTCTGATGGAACTTCGTTTCCATAGAGAGCCTTTCAACCGGGAGCAGTTTTCATCATCCTACCTCTGGGGTAGTCCCATGATTTCAGAAGAGACAGGCCATGAGTCAGTTATAAACAAAACTGCAAACAAGGTTATGTTTGCAGACCATTGTTTAAAGCATTGGGTATGTGTCAAAGACCTTGAAGATTTTGTTTTAAATATAGTTGGGTACTGTAAAACATCCTTGTTACAACATCTACATTTCCTATCATCTAGACACAAATTCAGCAGTACAGATTTTAGAGGGACAGAATGTCCTAAATTGACCTAAAATTGTTTTACTCTGCATAAACATGTCATGATTTTTAAAGAACTTAGGCTCTTTCGCGGACAGAAACTTGGAATTTCTCCCCTCAGACAGTACAAAGCTTTCCATTGTGAGCTCTGATGAGTCAGGAAATATTGGATCTTAAACTTATCACTCTTGCAAGACTGAATATTGCATATTTTGTTGCTCAGAAGATTGTAATTTTGCAGAGGTGTTACCCATTGAGGAACAAAGCTTGAATTACTGTCATCTGGACTTAGGTCTAAAGATATGTCTCCACGGGGGTCCAAGGGAAGAATATTGACATCTGTTTCCTTACTCTGTTTGCCAAAAAGACGGTGAAAAATATCTTCACAAGTATACACGAAGAACTTTGCAAGACTGGTCTAAAAATGGGTTGCATGGCAAAATAACAACTCCTTTATTGAACCCATGACTGCTCGGAGTAGAAGACAACATTCTTCCCTGCCGTCCCCATGCAAAGAAATGTGTGCCTAGACGTGTTAAAACACCAGCTATATTTTCTGGATCTTCCTACAAAACGGATCATGAAAACAGAGAAGAGAAAAAGTTAGAAAGCAAGATAAAATATCTCCTCCAAAGAGGCTATTTGACACACCAAAAAAATAATTTAAGTGAGAGGAAAAGAGCCTTCAAACTGTTGCATGCCCCTGGGTAAAGCTGGAAGAAACAAACCGCAGGCTCGTGGGCTCACCTGCTGCAGGTACCTTTGACCCTTTTGCCCAAGCTGTATTTCATTAGTGTATCTCAAGGAGGATGGGTTGTTAAATGATTCAAGCTGGGTAAGATTTGCTGCAGTGGAAAACTTGTATGCCTCTATGCCTCTGTAGTTGAAAAAACATTTGCAAAAATCGATTAGCAAATCACTGTTGCAAACTGGACTGTTAACCCAAGAGTAGAAAATGCAAGCGGGTTTAAAACTGCATTTTAATTTGTCACACCTCTAAATAATTTATCGTACATCTCACAATATATTGAAATTAAAACCTGAAGTATGACATACAGTAAATAATTCAGAATGGCTCTTTCATCAAGTGTGAGCTAGGTTATTGATACTTCATTTTAGTCAGATAGACATCAATGTCAGCTCCTGCTGGGGAACTCTCAGCTGATGAATTTTGCTTGCATTGCTACCAGTTAAAAATTTAGGGTCACAAAAACGATTAGAAGGGTGGAACACCTCTGCTGTGAAGAAGGGCTGAGAGAGTTGGGGTTGTTCAGCCTGGAGAAGGGAAGGCTCCAGGGAGACCTTATTGCAGCCTTTCAATACTTAAAGGGGGCTTATAAGATGGAAACAGACTTTTTAGTAGGGCCTGATGCAGTAGGACACAAGGGGTAATGGTTTTAAACTACAGGAAGGCAGATTTAGACTAGATAAAAGGACGAAGTTTTTTACAGTGAGGGTAGTGAAACACTGGCACAGGTTGCCAGGGGGGTGGTAGATGCCCCATCCCTGGAAACATTCAACATCAGGTTGGATGATGAGGCTCTGAGCAACCTGATCTAGTTGAAGACGTCCCTGCTCATTGCAAGGGGTTTGGACTAAATGACCTTTAAAGGTCCCTTCCAACCCAAACCGTTCTATGATTCTATGAAATCCTCCTTTAGACAGTCCAGAGACTCCTTGTGCTTAGTACTCGTTCAGTTATCCTAATAAAGTGACTATAAAGAAAGCTTCCTGGAGCCTGAGAATCAAGGGCAAATGACCTCATCTAAGGGTGCAGCCTCACATATGCTTTAGGAGCAGCCACAGTGCCTTGAGGATAAGGCTGCAGGTATTGATCAAAACCTGATCATCTCCACTACATGTCTAAGATGCCCAAGAAGCCGGTGTACAGTACACAGCAGCAACGGGAGAGGGTGCAGCAGTGGTGTGCTATTTGCAGATTGATGGCACGTTCTTTCACATTGGCAAAAACAAAAACATGCATTACTGCAAAACTGTTTTTGTTATTTGAGATTTAAATCTTAACAACCAATTAGTATCTCATCAGGGTTCTATTTACATAGCTAATGAAGATAATTTATGAGGAAAGAAAACATTGGAGACTCCCCAGCACAGTCAATTCACTTTGGTGAAGCAGACAGCCAACTGCCTTTAGAGCTTCCTTTTTACCTGGATAATAGAGAGAAGAAGAGGACATTAACCCACAAGCAAACAGCTTTCCTGAACCACGGTGGGAGAGCGTGACTGAAACCTCCCTGTGCCTCAGTTCCTGCTAACCAGGGTAATGAGCTTCCCGTTCACCACACATTCTCTGTTTAGGGTACTGACTTCTTCTGAGCATAAAATATGTGGGTTTATTTTATTTTTTTTTTTTTTAAGTCCAAAAAAAGAAGGGCATCATCAGACCTGTTTGAAATTTGTCAGTCGGTCCTGTTCAGCCCATCTCGGAGAAGGTCTATACGTTATTGTGAGCAATCCAGATCTTACTGCAGGACAGTGTGACTTTGGCTCTCCCATGTTTTGGGAAAGTTTCGCTGAATGAGATTATGAGTTTTTGTAGCGAAAGATGGTATTTGGAGAGTGGTCCAGTACACCAGACCCCTTGGTGCTGCCCATAGGCTTAGAATTACAGGGTTTATGAGTGCCTGGAGGGCACTAGCTCAGTCCTCAGGAGGTGAGAAGTCAATTATTTTTAATTTGGAGGGTTTTTAGCAGCTCTGGTCTTGTGGAACTGCAGCTCGAGTTTGCAAGTAGCAGAGCAGCAAGGAGATGGAGCCCCAGTCTCTCCCGGCAGAGGGAAATCAAACAACGGGAGCTGTGAACTGTTGTTTTTGGTTTCCAGTGCCAGATCAGGAGTTAATCTGATCGGGGCCTAAGCCTTGCAGCTACTTCTGTGCGTGTTCACCAGAAGGCTCTATAGAACAAGCCATGACCCCGACTAGATTGACGTGTAGCACCGTGTTTCTGGCAGAGGATAGAAGGTTGTGTGTCGCCGCACCCAATTTCATTCCCAGAGCCTGGGGAAGCATCTGTCCGAGGAAGAGGGGGCTGTGGTTGGAAGTGTCCGGAGCAGTGCTTCGGGTGGCTGCGCTTACCTGCCGTGGCACTCAGGCGCTCCTTTACCTTCTTGGGTGAGCTGCTTTGGGGGGAAAGGCAGTCTTTTAAGAGCAGGAGAGAGGAGGCACTTGTTTCTCATCAGAACCAAATATTGACATTTCCTGCCTGTTAAAAGTTTTGTTCTTGAGTCATTGATGAGGAAAAATATTTACGAGTTTACAACACAATCTGAAGGTAGAGCACCTGTGGGAACCATGGGAGACTGTCTTTAAGGAAACAATACTGTTTTTTTTGTCATGTGTAGTCAGGGTCTAGTCCCAGAAATGCCGAGATACTGTAACAACTGTTTTTAGAATGGGCTAGATCTTCACACAGATTCAGCTGAGCTATACAAGTTCACCAGACTTAGGCTTCATATTCCTCTCCAAGCCTTGAAACAGGAACGCTAAAAAGTTGCAAACTGAAGTTGAGCTAGAGCAAAAAGCTTCCTGTGTTATACTGATACTTATTCAGACCAGAAAGAAGCTATGTGAAGCTATGTAAAAATGTGAACCTGTATTTATGACTTGATTGAAATTACTCTTAAATTGCACTCTAGAGATTAAGCCATTTGTAGAGACAGGAGAGAACTTTTGTAGACCTTTGGGTGGGCACAAGAAATTGAGTATCTCATGATGACATCTGGGTAATAAAAAAAAAAAAAAAAAGAAACAAATGTATTAAAATCAGAAACAATACATCTTCTTTGCCTCACTAATAACTCCTTGATCACACATAATCTTCCTGGGAAATACCTTGCTGAAGGTAAACATTTGTAGTGAGAGACAGGTAATAGAGTGGATGATGACACTGCTCTGTGAAACACCTGTATGAGGTATGTGTGTGTGGCTGATGCTCATGGAGTGTGGAAATACTATTTTATCCCATCCTTTTCTTTTTGCATCTATACGTCCATGGATGGAAGACGTTCTTCACAGCGTGGAAGGGGGGCAGTGGCTTCAGTGTCCCGTCCCCACCCTCCCCTTCTCCCCCCAAGCTGGTTAGAAAATTATTTCAAGCTACTCTTCGACACACAGCACAGCATGAGAAGTGTGTGTAGGCCTGGGATTTAACTCTGAGTTGGGATCCTAAATCTCAGCATTAAGGGGCACCGGAGCGCTTTCTGCTCTGGAGTGGGTCTCAGTGGCTCCAAGGAAGTGCCTTCATCAGCATACGAAACATTTTTCTCTCTGATTGACCAATTCAGCTGCTTTAGGTATCCAGCTGGCACTGTGCTGAAATTGTTTTCCTTTACTACATGCTCCAGCATTTTCTCTGAAAGGTGCTGCTGCAGGAGAAGACACTTCTCCCTTGTCTGCAGGAGGGGTTTCGGTGAGGTTATTAAACTTGTGCTTTGCTGGCTTTTCCCCTCTTTGCCACTTATTTTAATGATGCTGTGGAAACTCTTCATTCTTGTGCTGTTGCTGATCCAGTTGGTGCAGATCACATGGGCAGCATTCCCAGGGAGACTGGGTCACCCAGAAAGAGAAATCAGCTTAGGAAAATCACTCCTCTTTTTCCATACATCCCTGTTCCTCCTCCCCCTGCCCCCCCACCCCATCCTCTCATGTGTGTGTGTGTGTGTGTGTGTGTCTCTCTCTCTCTCACGCTAAAAAAAAAAAAAAAAAAAAAAAAAAAAAAGGGAGAGGAAAAAAAAAGGCAAAAAAAAAGCTTTGAAGGCTTAAATCTCAGACTTGAGCTTACTTGAGCTTTTATTGCCCTTTTTTTTTTTTTTTTATCCAGAAAAGCTTATGTTCACTCAAAATGGCAATTACTTGAATCTAATTGGAACCATTTTATGTAGCTCCAGACTCATTGCTTGATCTCAATAATAAATGAACTTACAAAATATTTTTGTTACTAAAGGAATTGCAGTTGGGCAGGCCAGATCATCAATCATGATTTCCTTTTGTAGGCTTAATATGAACCTCATTTGATTTTGAACAAAACAATGTTAGCTGAAAAGTTAGCTACTGTACCTTCAGCTATGGCAGGGAAGGGAATGTGGCTCCTACAGATTTTTAAATCCTGGTTTACAAGTTAAAGATTTTAACTGAGATTTAATTATTAAATGAATTTACATTTCATTTAAATATAGAGGGAAAGAATGTATTTGTAATGTAGAAGTTCCAGCGGAGATCAGGACCCTGCTAAGCGAAGTGCTGTGTACATGCTGAAAGAAGGGATTACTTTTCAGACAAACCAGCTCTTTGAACCTGTTTACTGCAGGAGCTCTAGTTTTGGCAGAAGAGATGGAGCGGGGCTGGGTGGCTGGGGCTGGGAAGGGGGTATCCGTCGGGAGGGACGGTGGCAGCCTGCGCTTTGATCAGTTGAGTTGTCTGGGACTGCGTTCTTGGCAGCTGGGCTTGCTTCAGAAAGTTCCTGTGCTGCAGGGAGGGCAGATGGAGAGGGGAGGGAAGGGTCCTTCGTCTCTGGGATAGACTGGCCACGGTGAATGCAAAGCCTGAACCCAGACGAGATGTTACTGAGCTGCAGCATGTAGGGCAGAAGTGTCTTCGCCTTGGTTGCGCAGAAGCCCCCGGCGCGGGTGGTGTTTAAGTGGAGATCACTGATGTCTTCTGCTCTCCTTATGGCTTGATAGTGAAGGAATAAATCTTGAATGGGGTTTGACTGAATAATTGTCTCTAGCAGACAGATTGCTTGTGGGGAGAGATTGGGGGCCATGTGTTTTTCTGGTGAACTGGATAAAAACATATTCGGTCCCATCACCGAGCTGTTAAAAAAACCAAACCAAACCAAACAACAACAAAAAAAACCCAAACCAAAGCAAAAAAAAACAAAACAAAACAAAACAACAAACCTGAGATAAAAACCAACCCAAAGAGGTGGTGGTCACACATCCTCATCTGGCATCAGCACTTTCTGTCAAGCCAGCTGCTCATCCCTGCTCCTCTCCCCATCCCTGGAGCTGCCTCTCACCTTTCACCTGCCAGCAGAACAGCACATACAATTGCTCCCTAATCTGGTCCAGAGAAAATAGTCGGAGTTAGCATAAATGCATGGAGAAATTTCATCCTAACTTGGAGAATATGGGGAGACCTGAGGTAGGGAGTAGCTGTGCACGTGACGAGGAGGAAGCACAGACCCTCAGTGAGGATGTGGGAGGAAAAGGCGAACCCTTTCCCTGGTCCCTGCAACCCAGACAGGGTTTGTGGCCTTAGCGTGGCACCCTGATAAAGATGATGCCAGTCACAAGTCAGGTGCCAGTTTGGACCAGCTTGTGGGCCAAACACAATGCAAAACTCCCTTGTGGTACATGGCATTAGTGTGCCAATGCAGAGCTCCCCAGATCCTGGCCAGCCTGTGCACAATTCATGGCCGATATCCTTCAGTCCCTCAGTGGGAATGACTGAGCATGGGCCGCGGCCCCGCAGGAGTTCCTTGGGAGTCCTCTTGCCTCACCACAGCTCGGCAGCACCCAGGGATCCCACCCCGTTTCGGTCCAGGCCTGCCCCAGAGCTGCTCTCTGGATCACTGCAACTCTGCTTTCAAGTGGTTTCCCCTCTAGGCTGCTTTAAACGCTCCCTTATCAACAACTTCTGTATAGATAAAACCTGCATTCAACAAGTGTATGAAATCACAATCAGCTGACTGAAGTGATGACAGTGCTAATCTGGGTCCTGCATCCACCCCATGGTACCGGGGCAGGCAGACGTAGGCACGGCCTTGGGCTACACCTGCGCCGGTAAATAAAGCAGTGCCTGGGAACGCTTTTGGGCCCAGCCGAAAGCCAGTGACTGGTTGTACTGTCAGGACCCCTCCCGTAAACCAGGCCGGGAAACTCCCTCCCAGACGGTTTCTAGCCATGGTTTGTTCTAACCCTCCTGGGACCATCCCCGAGCAGCAGTTTGCATGCAGCCACCCCAGTGCAGAAGCTAGCAGTGAAGCAGGCTTTTCCATGCCAGCTGGCCTCCGTGCCCAGGAATGTTCCCAGGCGCCCTTAATTTACTAGTAGAGGTGTAGCCTTAGAGGAAGAGATACAAACAGGGCTGTGGGTCTAGCTTGCTCCCATGGAATTTTGCCTTGGGCTTTGGAAGAAAAGGATTTTGCTTCTCTGGAAATGCCATGGGCCCAGGAGGTACGTGGAGCGATGTGCTGTTGGAAGGGAAGGAAGCGTGGAATACGATACGTTTTTCATCACATCTTTGAGCTTGGGCAGTGATAAGACAGGTCGCGTTGGTATTGCTGGACCTGGGTTTCTAATTAATGCCTGAAAGCGGGTGTAAATAGTGCCTTCAACACAAGTGAATCAAGAGTTGCAGTTTCAGTAAACTGGGGGGAAACTAGAGGCACTCTGCCCACTGAACCCCAGTTTCTGGCCTGAAAGACTTGCCTTGTGTTGGCTTCGCAAGCCCAGCTTGGTGACTGAAGCCTTCCAAGCTGCAGGTGCCAACTTCCAAATGCCCATGCTACACACCACTGGCATAGCAGAGGTAAGATAGGGATTCACTTCCTCACAGTTAACTTGGGGCTTCATTTTCCCCCTTAAGAGGGGATCCGATGCTGAGGTTTCTCCTGCTTTTAGGATGTGAAATGTTACAGTAAGAGAAAAGCTCTAAAGCCTCCTCATTCGGGTGGGTTACTTAGCCTTTCCTGGTTTTATTACTTTGTTTATATCACGGTAGTGGTATTACAAACCCCTTTGTCAGTAGCAGAGCTAACAAAGGGATTGTCAGGAGCAATGTCCCCTTTTGAGGAACACTGAAAAATACTGTTTCTCTGAACACAACAGGGATATTCGTTATGCTAACCTGCCGCTCTGCTTAAAAACGTTTAATTTAAATGACCACCACGTGGCAGCTCAGGACCCTCCTTTCCACGTGGGGTTTTGGGAAAGCCACAGAGCAGGTCAAAACCCAAAGACATGGACTGTAGACCCCAACACTAAGTGCTGCAGTAGCAGATACGCAACGTGTGGGGACAGGCAAGGCACCATAATCTGTTTGAGTTACTTAAGGAGCTTGTACACATCATTTGCCTGCAGAATGGATAAATCAGACAGCTTAACGCACCAGGACAACTTCCCTTGAGCCGTAAGACCAAAGACATCAAGGAAGTCTTCAATTCCCACCTTTTATTGCTTTGGAGTTAGTAGCAAAAACAACCGGTTCTTGTAAGGAGTCTACATAGACAGGCATACAGCTCGTTGCAGCCATACAGCTGAGGTGTGCAGTCATTAAAATTCACGGGCAAACAGCAGGCCAGCACGGGGCCCGTATGCCCCCCTTGCCCAAATTTTATGGCCTAATTTACAGAATGCACGGGAGCTACCCTAGCTCTTCTAAATAGTGGGGATTTTCAATCCAAGAACCTACAAGGCTCGTTAAATACGGGAGAAATCTTTCAAATAGAAGCCATCGTCATGACCCACTGTAGAGGAATTTTGTATTTCTAGTGAAATTAGAATTAATTATTTCTAATGAAAGCAAAGATGAAATATGTGCACAGCTGCCTGGATACACATGGCAATGTGGTGCAAATGGCAGTCAGTCAGGCTAGCGGTGAAATCACTTCAGCTTAAGGGAAATAAAGCTTTGTTTATCATATATGTATATATTCATTTGAAGAGTTTGTAGAAATGCTTTTTCACAGTTTTGGCTTTGGCAAATTCAGCTTCTTTTATCAGAAGGTGCCCAATATTGTAAATGAATGGAAGAAAGGAAAAAAAAAAAATTACGTATTATTACAGTGGTGTATTTTTTTTAATCTATCAAAGTTCCTTAATTTGAACGTCTGACATTTTAGAAGTTGCTTAGGGAAAAAATAGATATAAACCAGTCTACTTTTTATTAAATTTATTTGGTAAGGAAACTATTTTCCCACCAGCTGCAGAAATGTATGTCACATTTGATTGTGCAACTTGGAATTTCAGTTTTCCGCTGCTATGGAGAAAGTGGCCCTGATTTTTCAAGGACTTATTCACAAACTTAATTTTTAGGACTTTGGGGTTCTTCCTAGGCTGTGTGAGCATCTGAACCAGGATTTACAGAGTCCATTCAGTCTGTTTAAAATTATTTGTGGTAGCAATTTTGGGCTTGTAGTGATCTTGCTTCTTCCCTGATTCACGTGCTGGCTGCCTTCTCTGGCAAGCAAAGAGGGGCATGAGAAATTTTGGGGCGGTTCCTTTTTCTTTTTCAAAACCCAGTGGCTGTTAGGGCTCTACACAGAGGCTGGGGATGTACACAAGGGAGTAGAAAGCAAGTGAGAAGGTCAAAAGTGCAAAGTAAATGGAGTTTATTCCATGGTTCCCCAGCTTGTTTGTTTGTTTAGTATTTTGATTTATTTGAAAGGAGTTTATTCCATGGCTGACTAAAGGAATGTATTCAATGTTTAGCATACCCATGTTAAGTGGATGTGAATGTTTACTGAGTTTATACACATGAATACTGTGCAGAAAACAGAAAACAGAAGAAAGGGCAAATCTCCTACAGTAATACAATGCCAAGGCTATGTAAGTTCAGTTAGAGAATGCAGAATTGATGGGAATAATGGAATGCACAATGCTGCACACCATGAACGTTTTATGGTACTACTTTTTCATCCTAATCCTGAACAGGCTGAAGGATGTGCCTAGTTTTACAAGCACGTAAACTAAAGGTAGATAGGTCATTGCAAATTTCAGAAGAAAGCAGGAAGCCAAGGTGTGGCGAGGGAAGGTAGTTAAAGGTATTAAGGAATATAAAGGTTGGCCCAGGCTTTCCCAAAGTGCTAAGCACATTGGCTGTACAGCACCCGTCCTGCAGCGGGGCCTGAAGAAAAGCAGAAGGGAGGAGGTGATGGCACAGCAGGCGAGGGAATTCACAGCGCACCTCTGCTGCGGTGACTGATCCCGTTTGGGAACAAATCGGTGTGTTGATCCCCTGACCGGTATTTTTATCGTCCTGGCCGAGGTTGTAAGAACCCCTCTCTCTTCAGTGCAGATTGGACTCTTACAAGATCAGAGCTTTTCTCCATAGCTGAATGAGATGATTATGTTCCTGCTAGGATTTCTGGGTTGCGGTAAGAACCGTGGACAAGGCCCTGCAGGAATTCATCAGGAAACTGTTGGGCAATAGGTTTGGTATTGGGCTTTTCAGGAATGTCTACATGAGCTGAGTACTTAGCGTCTCACTGAAGTTTTGAGGTTTTAACCCCAAAACTGTGTCTAACCTGATTATGCATTGTTGAAAAATCTCAGTGTGACCTATATAGATCTTTGGGCCCCTGTATACATCTTAGGAAAAACCGCTCTCTGCCCCTCTTCCCCTTCTGTAAAATGGAGGTGGCAGTTCTTCCTCCCCTTGGAGAGGAATGGGGAGGCTGAATACAGGAGCAGTGCTATGAATTTGGGGCTACAGATATCCCCGGGGATAAATGGTACCTTGGAACAGTTCAATGCGTGCCGCTAGTAATTAGTTTCTGGGATTTGGAGCGCGCTTTCTGTAACGCCACAGAGGGAGCGCTGCCACGCTGGAGCAGGCAGGAGCCTGGGAACCATCAAAGGATGCTGTTCTCTTAAGACCCCTCCCAGTCAGTAAATTTTGTAGCACGCAAGCGAACCAGCTACTGAATGAAGTTACAAGGTGGTGGTTGAACCGAGACCTGTGCCCGTCAGGGCTTCTCTGGAAACTGGGCAGAGCCGGGAACAAGGGACGTAATTGAAAGCAACTTGCAAATAGCTTTACTCCCAGCGTGAAGCAGGTGCAGCAGCTGATCGCTGGTGCCGAGCACATGCCACAGAGCGGGCACAAAGCTTTACTATTACTTTCTTTATTTCTGTCTAGTTTTAAGAGGATATTTAAAAATTGGAATGATAATGACCTGAGAAAACATGACTTTACACCAGAAAATAAAATTGCAAGCATTCATTGTCAAAGGCATACTGGCAAAGAAGTGTTAGAGAACAAGAATGCCTGATGATGCAATGTTTTTCATCCTGCAACCGAGTACAGAAAACCTTTTCATATGCCCTAAATCTGCAGCTACAATAAAGCCTTCATACAGACAATCTGCTTAAACAGGACGTCACACTTGCCTTTATTTTATTTTAATTGCAAAACATTATCCAGTTTCACTGCTAAAATATGCACTTCTTAAGGCAATATGCGTAACTTTATATTATCCTCCATTTTACTTGACGTCAGTATCTCTGCAGTGATGAAATTATAAGCTCCTGAAGTGGACCATCTATGACGCAGCCATTTCTCTTTTATGTGGGGGAACACCCTTACCTCATTGTCTTCCTAACAAGACTCAGGTAATTAAAAAAACCCTCTTTGCTCAGAATCTTCCAACTGGAATAGTCAGCATCCCTGTCTCTTCATCACTTAATCATGCAAGCCTGTACCACCGAAACCAGTGGGAATTTTGCCACTGCCTTTAAGGCAAGATTGAGCCCTGGGATTCTAGGTATTCGCAGATCCTCTTGGCATTAACCTACTATTTAGCCCCAAACAATCACAGTGCCTAGCTCTTAGTGCTTTTACTTGAAGGTCTTGCGGGGACTTACAAGTGGGGGTCAGCATGATCATCCCCATTTCCAAGGTGGGAAAGCTGGAGCACAAAGGGAAGAAGAAGGACACTTTTATCGCTGGGAAGAGAACTGAGGTCTCCTGAATTGTGGTCAGTTCACTGCCTACTGAATCTCCCTAGCCCGACAGCCTGTGACTATTCATAATATTCGTAATTAAACGTACATAAACGGTGGCGGTGCTGAGGAATCTGTCCGGTGATGTCTCAGTTGTTCTCCAGGCTGTACAGAGGCGTTATGGCATTTATTCACCTCTTAATGATAAAAGCCACCGGTCAAAAACTGGATTTTGAAATTCGGAAGTGTGTACCATCAAGGAGAAAACAGTAAAAAAAGTGATTATCGTGTTAGCCTCCCTTTTTCCTCTTTCTCCAGCAATTGTATTACAACTTGTAGGAATTTCTCTTAGAATGTAGGAGTTGCACAGCCACGTGAACCGATTACCGCAGCCTGTATTTGCAGACGTAACGTTGTTAGGAGCGACTGCTATTGTTCACTAGTAATGGAAACATACTGGAAATGTAGAAAATATTCGGTCTGCATTGTATTTCCTGATAAATTCCAGTTTCCTTGCCACTACGATGGAAGGAAAGCTGAGGTTTGACGAGTGAAATTGAGACTCACTGTGAAACAGAGCAACAGCTTTGAAGAGCTGCCAGATTTCAGCCAAGGTGAATAAGAAAGAAATACACATTTCCGAATAAACTGCCTTTCCCCTCTTCAAAAACAAATCATCATCTTGTAAATGATCTTCTCGGGTGAGAATCCATCCTTCATGGGACAGGAGACAGGCTGCGCAGCAGAGACAACTGATAGATGTTAAAAGGCAAACCAGCAAAAGACAAATATGTCTTCGGAAAACAGTATTAAGTAATATTTTAAAGAATGGCCACACATCATCATCACACAGATGACAACAGGAAGCACAGGTCAGGAACAGAAAAGCTTTCAGATAATCTCCACCCGTTATGAAGCCAAAACCTCAACATCACTGACACATCTTAACTCATTTTCGGAAGTCGCCCCTCTAGCATTTGATGTCGTACCATGTATACGTTTCATACTTCAGCACAGATTTTTATCAAGAGGTTTATTCACTAAAATGTGCAAAATCTGTAAAAAAGCTCACTACTACTACTATTTCACGTCTCACTTATCATATCCAGGGGACAGCGATCTCAAGTGGGAATTTTCAAAAGTGCTCAGCATTGGTCTAACTGGTCTGCTGAAGTGAGTAGTAAAACTGTTGACTATCAAAATGCATAGAGTGATGTAAGTGTTTCTGCAGGCCTGCGTCTCTAACTAGACCAGAAATCAGGTCATTTTGTTAAGGATTACAAGTCACGGTCAGAGACACTAGTGAACATTTCTCACCTAGGTCTTCGGCTGAAGTCTTCTGCCTGTAGCCATCAACAACAATGGTTGCAATTTAACCAGGTTGGAAAAAACAGAGGCTACGAGGTGGCAGTATATAAATGGGGTTCGGTATGATATCTGTAAGAAGAAAATGCTGGGGGAAAAAAGATTTTCTTCTTTCCCCCTCTAGTCTTAAAAAAGGACTCTCACCATGTTGTAAGACTACTTATTTGGATGCTTTTCTATCATTTTACTGAGAAAACCCAACAACACCTGAAGTTGAGATCTATCAGCTGTGTTTGCATCCTGGAAAGGAACACCTGGATCTGAAACTTTAGCAGCAGGTACCGCTAGCTGAGTATTTACTGGCTCAACACCTCTCCAAAACCCCACTAAACTGAAGGAAAAAACCCAAACCAAGCAACCAACCCAAACCAACAAAATGAAACAAACAAACAACAAAAAAGAAAAAAAGAAGAAAGAAATTAATCAGTCCAGTCAACTACACAAAGTTCAGGAGCAGGGAAATGAAGTTTCACAAAGGAGATTAACGAATATGCACAGTCAGGTTTCCTAAACCCCCACTTCTGTACCAGATTTTTTCAGTGTAAATGGTGGTTTCTCTCTCTGGCAGGAGTTTAGCCAAAGAGCAGGCTTGATCCGAAGAGTAACTCTGTAAAGTGACATGGCTCTGGGGGAGCCCACCGCGGTGGGGCTGGATCTTTAGCTGATGTACCGCTCGACTCCTTGGTCTCACAGAGCTCGTGAGGAATTGCAGCATTGGGAAATGCGGCCGGTTGAGCTTCGTTTCTTTGTCTCAGGTGCACTGCTGCTCAGCTGTCGGGGCGGGAAGGGGACAAGGGCCCTTCTGGCTGCTGCAAAGGCTCATCTGGGGAGCTGGAAGGCTGGGTGGGCACGTCCTGGGGTGTTTGTGCTCCACAGACCAAGCGCTGCGCTCCTTATACTGAAGTGTACCTGTCTCTAATGTTCTCTCTCATGATAAAGATGCTCCTCAGCTTGTGACCTCAGGTGTGCTGATGCCAGAGATGCCACGGGCGAATGCAATATTCAAAGGCAGTGGGCTCCAGAGAGGGGTATTTAGTCGGTTGTTGTGCTGGTGAGGCACCAGCTGTAACTGGACCCTCAGGGATGATACTTGGAGGGCCTTATTCACCAGGGCTCTGGCTGAAAAGGAGCCGGATCTGCCTTGGTGAGAGATCTCTGTGTGGGGAAAGTGCTGGCTCGCGGCTGAGGTTCTGCTGTGGGTGCCAGTGCGTTCAGGGAACGTGTTATAGGTGCTTCAGTGTTTTCTTTTGGGACCTGGTGGAAACAGATGGGGAGGCAGAGGCACTGCCTCGGCAGCTCCAGATCTAAACAGACCGAGAGATGGCAAAATAGAAGGGGAAATGTGTTTTATGGCTGAGAGAACGGAAGGCTGCGAGAGCCTATTTATATTTAAAATCAGAGAGGGGCAAACTGACAAGACCCTCTTGGTATCAGATCAGAGTATATGCAGGCCTTCAGAACAACCGCAAACACGTTTCTCTGCTATAAGGCTCATCCTCCTAATATAGAAAGCTCCTAGAGATAACACGAAGCTGGGCATACAGTACAGCCTATGCTCCGGGCACAGGGAGTAAGTGTTGAGGCAAGAAATGACTTTTTCCTGGCATGACCCACTACAGATTGAACTGGAGCAGCAATTAGAAGTTGAAGTGCTCATTTAATGTCAGTGATGTGTAAACTACATTGCCATTGTTATTTTAGTGCTGATTTACATAATTGGCATACCCTGAAGTCACATTGCACGCACTCTCAGTTCGGGCTAAAGACTTGCAGGAAGTCATAAAATTAAACATTATCTGCGCTGGAATGCAACGGAAAAGTAACTAAACTTTTGAAGGATTTCACCTCGCTCTGTGTCACCTCTCCGGCTGTATGCACGGCAGTGAGCAAAAAATCGGGTTAACAAGTGTTGGGAGCTGTTGATATGAAGGAGCTTTACCAGCTCTTTAATTACGCTGGTGCAGTTCTAAGGTGGTTTGTTACACTGGTATGTAACTCCCTGTGTGAGCAGCTCATCCCACAGCGATGTCTCGCTGGTATAGCTGAAGTCACTCTGACGTGATGGTAAAGCCAAGAGGAGAGGGTTCACGGGAGGAATTATTCTGGTCCAAATGTGCTGAATTCCTGCCTCAAATCGGTGGTTTTCCTACGTTGAAAAGTGCTAAAACGGAGGGAAAAGGCCGCTCCCAAAGGAGGAGCTGGTAATGGAGCTGTCTCAGTTGTTACTGCTTCAAATCCTCCTCCGCAGCAATTCGAGGTGTCAGAGGCTGTCTGGGTCTTTTGCAAACGAAGCCCCCGAGAGATGTGCAGCACAGGGCGCTCACCTTGCCGGGAAGGAGCCGGGGCTAGTGCCGGGCCCCCGGCTACCGACGGTGCGCTGATGGCTTCAGCTTTGATGGGGACCCCAAACTGCTGGGTACCGCATACCTCCGCCAGAAGGGCCAGGCCCTACCGCCGCGCCCAGCTGGACAAGAGCCGGGGCAAAGGCTGCATCCCTCCCCACCGGCCACCAAATCGTATCGGGGATTAAAAGATCTGCCAGCATCAGCGAAGGGAGCTCGGACTGGGAGCCCAATCCCGCGGCGCGTGGCCTTGCCTTCTTCACCCCGGCCACCTCTGCCTTCCTCCTCCCCTGGGCCCGTACGCAGTCGTCTGTTGATGCCCGGCCCGTGGCACCCACAGACCCGGGGGGATGCTCCGGCGTGGGCAGGAGCTTGATTCGGCCCCGGGGGCAGGTGCCGGGTGGAGGGCGTGGGACCGTGGGCTGGCGGAGAGTGGTTTGCGATGGGATTTACCGTGTCCGGGCCGGAGATCCGCCGCATTTCCACCACTGGAGGGCAGCCACATCTTAGAGAAAAAAAAAAAAAAAAAATAAAAAAAAAAAATCCACCCAACAAAAAAACCCAACCCAAACCCGGCCGGGGCTGAGCCCGCGGTCGGAGGTACCGCAGCAGCCCTCCGGGAGGAGACTCCTCCCGAGGCTTTCGGGGAGGAGGGCGAGGAAAGTTCCCGCGCACTGGGGGTAGAAGCCTAAATAAGTGGCTAGATAGACGGAGAGATAGAGGGATTTAAACTGGTTTTAAAGCACCGGGGATTCTCCCGGTACCTTACGTGACCTTCGCACCTCCCCGCCCCGGCGGTTCGGGGCGACGGCGTTAATCCGATTTGCGGCGGCGGTGCCGGTGACAACGGGGCTTTGTTCGGGCCGGGCCGGGCCGGTCCCGCACCGACCGGCGGCGGGGCACGGCCGCCCGGTGCGGGGCGCGGGGCGCGGGACCGGCCCGGTGCGGCCCTTCCCCACCCCGGCTGGCGGGGAAGGGCGAGCAGAGCTTAACGGGCCGCGGCCGCCCCACATCCCTCACCCCGGCAGCGCCGCGACCCGGGCGGGCGAGCGAGGGAGGGGAGCGGGCGAGGGAGGAGGGAGGGAAGAGCCGAAGGAGGGAGGCGGCGTCTCCTTTAAAAGCCGTGCGGGGCCGCAGCCCGCTCCCACAGGGCGGCTGTGATTGGCGCGGGCCCCCGAGCCTCCGGGGTCGTGACATCCCCGAGCAACAAAAAGCCCCGGCGGCGGCCACCGGGCACCCCCCGGCCATGGTGCGGAGCGGGCCGGGCGGCGGGCGGGCCGGCGGGGACACCGGCGCCGTCCCCGTCCCCTAGCGCGGCCGCTCCACGCGGGGCCGCCGGCGGCAGGCGGCTACTCCCCACCCTTTTTTTTTTTTTTTTTTTTTTTTCCTTCCTCCTTCTCTCTCCTCCCTCCTTTCTTCTTTTTTTTTTTTTTTTTTTTTTTTTTTTTTTTAAGGGAGCGGAGAAAAAAAGTCAAGCTTCATCTTCATGTTGCTGCGGGAGCCGCGGTAAATGTCCGTCCGTCCGGTGCGGGTGATGCAGGGGACGCTTTTTAAAAGGAGCCTTTTAACTCCGTAGACGCATAGGGACCCGTTCACACGCACACGCGAGGAGGAGGAAGGCGAAGAAGAAGAAGCAACAATTTTTCGCTCGCCGCTTTTAAAAGGGAGAAGCCCTTCCCCGGCCGGGACTTGCCTTCTGCCTCCTCCACCGGCTGCTAAAAGTATGTTTCTGAGGCGGACTGCACTTCAGGGAACTTCTATTTTCTGCGCGGCAGCTGTAGAGGAGCAGCAGCGAAGTCTGGAGTAACACCAAGTGATGCGGGAAAAACACCCCGAGAGCAGAAAACCCTCCTGCAGACACAACCCCTGCTGCTGCACACAGGTATAACTCCGGCGGTCGCAGACCCGCTGAAAGCCTTCTCCGCAGGATGACTCCGTGGGCCACGGCGGAGGTGTTAGCGCTCTGGAAGAGAGAGGGGGGACGGGACACTAATCGTAACAATAATAATAATAATAATAATCCAGCGCAGAGTTTCACGGGGGAGAATATCATCCTGTGGGTTTGGCTAAGGACGTAGCAGGATTTGTGTTTTCCTCCTTCCCCTTCTTCCACTCCGCCGAGGGGAAAATAGCTCTCCCGTGCTCCGCTCCGGTGGGGGCAGGCGCTGCCCCGGCGCAGCCGCCCCCAGCCCCCGGCGGCTCGGGGAGGGGAAAGGGGGTGTGTGTGTGTGTGTGGGGGGGGGGGGGGGGGGGGGGAAGAGCACGGGGGTCGGGACGGGAGGGTGGCGGGGAGGTCGCTTTGCTGGGCAGCCGCCCCTTCCCTTTGCCCGCGGAGCGGTCCCGGTCCCGGGGGCGGCGGGCGGCCCGGCCCGGCCCGGCCCGGCACACACCTGCGCCCCTCCGAGGGCAAGCGCCCGGTCCCGGCTGGTGCCCCCCGCCGCGCTGACAGCGGCCGCCCCCTCCTCCTCTTCCTCCTCCTCCTCCTCCCCTTCACCTCCGCGCTCCTTTGTTGCGGATCGCCCCGCTCCGCTCCCCCGCCCCGTCCCGTCCCGTCCCGCCTCGCTCCCTTTGATCTCCTGCCACGGGGGATTTTCGTGCCTCGCTCCGCCGCCGAGCACCTGAAGCGGCCCGACGGCCCCCCCCCCCCCCCCCCCACCCGCGGGGGTGGGGGTGGGTGGGTTTGGGGGGGGGTGGTGTGGTGTGTGTGTGTGTGCGCGGAGGGTGGTGCGCGGTGGTGGTGGGGGGTGCGCTCCTCCGCGCCCGCCCCGCCGGCAGCCGGCCGGGCCGCGGCGGGGGCCGCTCGCCATGGCCCGCGCCTCGCCCCGCCGCGCCGGGGTGGGACCCACCTGCGGAGCGTGTCCCCCCCCACCCCGCTCCCCCGGCGCGGTGCCCGCGCTGACTGGCTCCCGTCGCCTCCTCCACCACCACCTCCACCTCCTCCTCCTCCTCCTCCTCCTCCGCGCAGGTTGATCATGGTTGCCGCGACCCGCTCCCTCCTGGCGCTGCTGCTCTGCCGGGTGCTGCTGGGCGGCGCGGCCGGCCTCATGCCGGAGGTGGGCCGGCGGCGCTTCAGCGAGCCGGGCCGCGCCGCCTCGGCCGCGCAGCGCCCCGAGGATCTCCTCAGCGAGTTCGAGCTGCGCCTGCTCCACATGTTCGGGCTGAAGCGGCGGCCCAGCCCCGGCAAGGACGTCGTCATCCCCCCCTACATGCTGGACCTCTACCGCCTGCACGCGGGCCAGCAGCTGGGGCAAGCGCCGGCCCTGGGCTACCCGCTGGAGAGGGCCGCCAGCCGCGCCAACACCGTTCGCAGCTTCCACCACGAAGGTAAAATTTGGGGTGGGGGGGGGGGGGGTGGGGGACACGCGGGCTGCGGGACGGGCTGAGGGAGCGGCGGGGAAAGGGGAGGGCCGGAGGAGGGGCGGCGGGGCGGATTCCTCCCCGGGAGCGCCCGAGCCCGGCCGCCGGTAACGCGGGCTGTGGGGCCGGCGGAGCCCCCGGAGCCCCCGGGCGTCCGTGTCGGCTCTGCCGGCCTCCCCTTCCCCCCGGGGCGGGAGGCTCCGGCCGCGGCCGCTCAGCCCGCCGGAGCGGAGCGTTCCCACGGGGAGCTCGGCTTTGGCGAGGCGAGAAGGGCAGGGAACTCTTCCCTAACGCGCCGGGGCCGCCGCGGAGGTTTCTCATCAAACCCCCCGGGGAGAAATCAGCGGAACAGTCAGCCGGTGGCCTCCTCAAGCGCTCCCTCGCCCCGCCGTCGAGGAGCGGCTCAGCCGTGCCCCAGGCTCCCGGGCTGGCAGAAGCCCTGTGGCCAGCGATCGGCTCTCACCCGTGGGGTAACCCGGCACGGAGCGGAGCAGGGCGGCCCGCAGCACCTCCACACACCCCACGCACCCCCCCACCCCCCCCCCGGGCCTGCTGCCCGCCCAGGGACGAGCCCTCGGTGAGCAACGGGGGTGGGGGGGTGGGGGGGGGGCGTTTTTTGGCTTCCGTAGCCGAAACGGGTTCGGTGGCGTTAGCCACGGCACGGGTAGGCCCGTGGAGCCGGTGGCGCGCGTGTCGCTCGCGTGCTCTTTGGGAAACGTTTCCCCAGGTTGTAATTGTTCCTGGCTGCGAGTCTCCGGTGCTTGGCATGCAGTGGCCCCGCTATAAAAGTAGCGAAAATGCAGTTTTCCCCGTGCTTTTAACGTGAAGCGCTGTGGAGGAAAGAAACCCGCTAGTATTTCATGTTTCCGATGGATGAAGGGGGCGGCCCCGGAGAAGTGGATGTGCTGTGTAGTGGAAAGCCTTATCGTGAGAAGGGGAGATGACTGATGAAACGTAACCTCTCGTCGCCTGGGTCTCCCTACGTGGGAAGTAAACGCCTGGCCGTGTTGAACGGGGGACGAGGCAGTGCGTGGGTCATTCACGTTAAACCTGAGTGTGGTAGGCAAGGGGCTGAACAGGAGAGCAGCAGCCAAGAGGGCAGAGTTTGTAAATTTGTAGGCAAATGTAAAAATCCGCACTGTGAAGTAGCCGTACTGTTACAGCAAAGGCTTTTTTGGACATATATTCTATAATTTTCACCGAAGTTAGAAGAAAATCAATGTGACTCCACTTCCCCCCGCCCCGAGTTCTCCCTCTGTGTTAGTGGCTTCTTGAAAGCAGAAGTTTGTCTTGTCGCTGCTCAGAACATCTGCATGCTTACAAATACTGGTTTGGTCCTGAAATACCGTAAAGCCGAGCCTTGCCTTGTGCAAAAAGCCACGCCGGGTTCAACGGGGAACGGCTACATGACTAAGAACTGCGAACAGCAGTTATGGCTTCCCCTCAGAAAGTGAATGTTTCTGCAGGGTGCTTAGCGCCAAAATTAAAACCCATAATTTGAGAGATTTGTTTTGGCAAATACTTCTAATTTCTTCGATGTCTGTAGCAACAACATACTTCTTAGCAACCCTAGATAGATTTTACTTCCTCTGACGCTCCATTCAATTATTTGTTGACTCAAAGGTGAGAATGGCCTGGGGTTTAGTGACTTTTTAATTTTTTTTTTTTTTTTTTGTGGTTTTGAAAACCTGTTGTTCAGAAGCGACTTTGTTTCATTATCCCTTTACCATCCACCCCGTTTTAGCAGTTGAACCCTCCTGCCGCTCTTTATGGCTCTTTTAGGTAAATACTGGGGCGTGCTTCGTAAAGTGCCGTTAGAGATGTTGAGTTTGCCATCTCTAATTAAGATACAAAAATCCATACGTTAAGATCTGTAAGTCACCTAAATTGAGGAGAATGGAGTTTAAGGGATTGACACATTCTTGGGGGGGGGGGGGGGGGGGGGGAAAGGGGGAAAAGTAATAGTTACCCAAAGTCCTCAACCTGTTTTAATGATTCTCATCAGACCCTCACTAACTATAGCGCTTGAGTTTTCTTGCTAATGTCCTTGAATTCCAAAGTAATGCTCCGTGTTTCTCGCCACTTATAACCGCCTGGAATGCAAAGGACACCAGTATTCAATCAAAATGCTTAAGAAGGAATGGAGCATTCTTAACTTCATGCTATACATGCTTGCATAAATAAACAGAAAGACAAGGGGGGACGGTATTTTCTGCCCCAAAGTCTTTCAGATCTTGTATGTCACATGCCTTAGTTGTCATTTGGAAGTAGACTATCTGAGGGGTTGGGTTGCTTGTCTCGCTTGTCTCAGTTCCTGATTTTTTTTTTTTCTTTTTTCTTTTTTTTTTTTTTTTTTATTTTCCCTGTTTAATCAAATTAGAAGTTTTGGAAGAACTGCCAGAAACAAGTGGGAAAACAGCACGGCGTTTCTTCTTTAATTTAACTTCCATCCCTAATGAGGAGTCTGTCACCTCAGCTGAACTCCAGATTTTTCGGAAACAGGTGCACGGAGCCTTTGAGAACAACAGCAGCTACCATCACCGTATTAATATTTATGAAATTATAAAGCCAGCCACAGCCACCTCTAAGGACCCTGTCTCAAGACTTTTGGACACCAGGTTGGTGCATCATAATGCAAGTAAATGGGAAAGTTTTGATGTAACGCCAGCTGTTTTGAGGTGGATTGCACATGGACAACCTAATCATGGGTTTGTGGTAGAGGTGGTTCACTTGGACAAAGAGAACAGTGCCTCCAAGAGGCACGTTAGGATTAGCAGGTCTTTACATCAGGATGAAGATAGCTGGTCTCAGCTCAGGCCATTATTAGTAACGTTTGGGCATGATGGCAAGGGACACCCGCTTCATAAAAGAGAAAAGCGTCAAGCGAAACACAAACAGCGTAAACGCCACAAATACAGTTGCAAAAGGCATCCGTTATATGTGGACTTCAATGATGTGGGGTGGAATGACTGGATTGTTGCCCCGCCGGGGTATAGTGCCTTTTACTGCCATGGGGAATGTCCTTTTCCACTGGCAGATCATCTAAACTCCACAAACCATGCCATTGTTCAGACTTTGGTCAATTCAGTGAATTCCAAAATCCCCAAGGCTTGCTGTGTGCCGACAGAACTGAGTGCTATTTCCATGCTCTACCTTGATGAAAATGAAAAAGTTGTATTAAAGAACTATCAAGATATGGTTGTGGAGGGTTGTGGGTGCCGTTAACACAGCAAATATATTAGACAAATACAAAAAAAAAAAAAAAAAAAAAAAAAAAAAAGAAGCTGACACTTTAATATTTCCCAATGAAGACTTTATTTATGTAATGAAATGGAAAGAAAAAAAAACACAACTATTTTGAAAATATATTTATGTCTACGAAAAAGTTGGGAAAACAAATATTTTAATCAGAGAAATATTCCTTTAAAGATTTTAAATGTATTTTAGTTGTACATTTTATATGGGTTTAACCCCAGCACATGAAGTATAATGGTCAGATTCTTATTTTGTATTTATTTACTATTATAACCACTTTTTAGAAGAATAGCTAATTTGTATTTATATGTAATCAAAAAGAAAAAAATATAGGGTTTGTACATAATTTTCCAAGATTGTAGCTGTTTCAATTGTGTGTATTTAAGTTGAAAATAATACATGGAAGGTTACTATGGCAAAGTGCATAGCACATTTGCTTTCTGCTGTGCTACTGTTAAGGTCACAAGTTCAAGTCCAGAAAAAAGTGGATAATCCACTCTGCTGACTTTCAAGATTATTATATTGTACAATTCTCAGGAATGCTGCAGGGTGGGCTGTCCAATCCATGAGAACTGGCATCCTCTTTAGGTGGAACATTTGGATAAGAACCAGACGTTGCTGATCTAGTATAAATACTGCTATTCCCAACTAATTTGCAGCGTGAATATAAGAAGGGCCAATAGAAATCCTATGGGAGGTGGGGGTGGGGGAAGACTGAATCCTTTCTAGACCTACAGAAAAGTGAATGTTTGATGTTTCCTTTAAAAGTCCTTCCTTTAAAAGTCCTGGCCAAATATAAAATAATAAAAACTAAAATGTCACCTTTTTTTTATTTGTGATTATGTATGCTAAAGAGGAATATTTATCTTACTTGTACCGGCCCTTGTCTTTAACAGTTGGAAAAGCATTGCGTACTTCCTCACCTCAGATGAGAGCTCACTTCTGTGGAGTGTTATAGTGAAATTAATCTTCAATTTTTGCCCTACGTACAGCAAGCTGTTGTCAAATGCAGCCTCCTATCTAATCTCAGCTGATGGTTTTGATGTTTTGCAGATTAGATTGTCTTCCTTTCCAGGGTTTTGTGTTTGAAAGTTGTTTTGTTTGTTTGTTTGTTTGTTTTTATTTGTTTTTGTTTTGGTTTGTTTTTTTTTATTTGTTTTTTTTTTTTTTTAATTATTTTTCTTCCCAAATGTTTAAATCTATTTCAGATAATAAATCATAGAACTCTCATATTTCTTTCTGAAAAGTCCAGTCTGTAAGAAAAAACGTTTCACTTGTGCAGTCATCACAAGGATAACTTGTGCTTACATCTCCTTTTAAATCCTTCACGTCGGGGCAGAAGCATGATTCGCAGTTGGCCAACGCAGCAGTAAAGCTAATACTTATCGTGCCTGTTGTGCGTTAAAAGACTGGCATGGCAGTCAGTTTACTAGCTGTGGAACCTGGGACGAGCATGCCGAGGCCGGGTTGCTTGTCGTGTGAAAGTTATGCTGAAATAGTAGAGCAGGGAAGTAGCTTAAATTGGCTTCTTGGTGATCCGCTGCAAAGTGCGCTGAAGCCGGGACCAGAAGGTAATTGTGTTAGACTGCTCGTGGTAAGTTCCTGCCTCCTTCAGGAGCTTGCCGCTGTGGTTAGCGGGTATATGACGACTCTGTGCTGATCCCTCCAGAGGTGTCAGAACCCCCTCGTGCTCCGTCGTGGGTTCGTTTCTGGATTGGGTGAACCGAGGCAGCACTTGCTAAAGCCGCGTGCACAGCTGGCCCGTTCCAGAGCTCTCTGAGTCAACTCTGGGAATCTCTAACTTGGGCCTCCTACTAGCCTGAGTTTTAATTAACAGAAACCTCCTCTTTTCTCATGGCCCTTTCCAAACCCCTTTTTTAGCAGAATCATCCGGGTTACAGCGAAGGTACTGAATAGGTTTGTTGATCAGAAAGGCTAACTTGATGATGGCTTACGGGTCGTCTTGTAGAACAGTTCTCTGCTGCTAATCATCACAAAAAGCAATGGGTACAGAGAGTAGGAGAGAAAAACTAATTTCCTGTTGGCTGCTCGCATTTTTCCCTTGTGAGCTGTAAAAGTATCTGAGGCTAGCTGCAAGTTTCTGTGGCGAGATTAAAAACGTACATCTTTCTTTGTACCAGCAGTATTTTAATAGCTAGTAGAGAACTATCCACCGCTCTGCAGTTTGGCTCTGCTTATTTTTGAGAGGTAGCTGACGTTATTGGTCCTGCTGATACTACGTAGCAGCCTACGAGTTGGCTGGGGGGGACAACCTGTATTTGCTTTTTAAAAGACGGGTGCTGTTTTGTTGGCTAATGTTTTTAGGTGGTGGTGGGGGGAGTGTCATATGTGCAGAAGTTTTGTTTGCCTTTTGCATGTCGCCAGCTTTCCTGGTGCTGGGGGAAGTTTATGGCCGTTGCTTCAGGAAGATTGTCAGTCGCAGGATATGGCACAGTGAAGGTTCTTCAAGAACTCGTGAATCGTTTACGCTGCACGGTTGCGCTGGTCAAGTCACAGCGGTGCTAGCGTACTCTATAACCTGAGCTTGCAAAAACTGGTCATAAAGTGCTGAAAAATTGGAAGATTACACCATTTCTCTGAGCAGGAAGGGTATGATCCCAAACCTGCCGATATCAGTAAAGACCCCATGGCACTTCCTACCAGATCCTAAAGTCCAGCGTTGCAAGGCTTAAGTTTCACAGCTCCTAGCCCTTCGTGTGTAACTAGATTGAGCGAGGCTTTTTACAGAGTGGTGGCTGCTTTACTTCTCCTCTAAGGCATGAGAACACGTTGATGCTAATCTTGTTTCAAAAAAATTGGCTACGGCGCTTGTCTATGCATGAGCAGTAGCTGGCTCATGGCGTGATGCCGCATTCCTTGTAAAGGCAAACCTCCTGTTGCTTGACAAAGAATTGCATCCTTACAGTAAAGTACACTGCGAGGCCAATGTATAATTGTAAACCTATTAAGACCCACTCTTGTAAGCATTTCTATACCTGCTTACTCACAGAATCATCAGCTCCATACTGATTTTTGAGGAGGAGATATGCGAGTTTCAAGCTCAGCACATCCATACATTTCCGCAGAATTGGTTTCATAATGTATCTTTCAATCTTTAACCCTTACCCTCTCTCTCTAGACTGGAGATGTGAGAGTGCTCCACTGAAGAGTTTGTTTAGGATTTAAAATAAGAGAAACAAAACAAACTTTCATACACAGTAGTAGAAAGTTCTCCTAGAGATCAGTTGGGTTCCTGAACTCTGCTAAATAGGGTTGATGATCAGACAGTCCTCTTGAAAGATCTGGGCTTTCTGACATCTTGTAAGCCTGGTAATGACTGCTAAATAATCCTAAATACTAAAGGTATGCTGTTACCACAGTGCTTCAGTACTTATTTTCGTTCATTAGTACTTACTAGCGCTATAGTACTCTACAAGAAGAAATGAGCTTTTTTTTTTTATTATTATTATTTTTTTTTTCCCTCCTAAGAGGAGAAAAAGCAGAAGATCTGGAAGGCAAAGCTGCCTTTGTTACCCTATAGCCTGTTTTCCCTAAACATATTGCTTCTAGGCACTTATATAATCTATATAGGCAGAGATTGTGATAGATAATGTCACCCTTTGTGCATTTCAGATAAGCATCTCTCTAAACACAAATGTGATCAGCATCTCTCCTTGTCCTTTTGAGGCTCAGTAACAGCTTTGTCAAGTGGCTTGATAATTTTTGCGCAAAATTCAGTTGGACTTCTGTGGTCAGCAACATGTAAAAATGACGTGGGAAGATCTTCAGTTGAGGTAAGCTCTCCCGAGAGCATGGGCCGTTTTCACCGAGCAGGATCTGCTCTGCTGTGCTCTCCTGGGCTCATCATCATCAGGCCTTGAGACCTTTCCTGCCCGTATGATAACTGGGTTTGGGTGTCCACAAGCTGTCACCTGCTTTGCCCCCTGCTAGGCAGTTAGAGGTCTCGCTTGTGCAATCAGTACCGATGAGGCTGGGAGAGGAACATGATTTATTGTGCTCTCGGCTTCGAAGATGGAGCTCATCTGGACTGCATTTATATTAGACTCACTTTGCTACACTATTAGAAGAGGATAATTATTGAACTATTTTATTGTACAGCTATTCCTAAATTGTTGATTTTGGGGTTTTTTTTTATTGTTTTCAGGAGGCAGCTAATTGCCATATGGCAGCTTGATGTTAATGTTTTATGAAGATCAGGAAACAAAAGTTTATGAAAAGCTTTTGTATAGTAACTGCAGAGTTTCAAGAACTGTTTTATACTTCCTGACAGTGCAGGTCTGGCTTAATGGTTTGTTTTTATTGCTTAAGAGTGTAAACCTTTCTTTAGCCGATGTGTGGAAATAATATCCTCATCCCGCATTACGCATTTCTCATTGCTCATTACTCATTCCCTGCTTTCATTTCTGCCATCTGTAATCAGAGCTTTACTGTTTCAACTGCATGCAAAATGCTCCTGTCCTTTGCACAGTAAGATACTTTTCCTTAGCACTCACCCACCCTTTCAAAAAAAGGGGCGGGGGAAGGGGGGGGGGGCGGAAGAGGAGGAAAAGCCTACTCTGTCTATATTGTTTTTCTCTGTTTTGGGTGGAGTCTGTCTTAGATTCTGGTTGCTAGATGGTTTCTGTAGTAACAAGCAGAGAAAAAGCTAAGACTGAAAAGGCACTTTTAAAGGTGCCATATCTTGCCTGAAGTATTATTTATCTAATTATGGATATGGAATGTTTCTCTTCTCCTTTATATTAAGGCTACCCCTTTTGGTAGGGCAGACTGCTGCTATGAGAACTTGATTTGTTGTGTTCTTACAACACAAGAACATGAGAACCACGAATCTTGTTCCCAGTTGACTTAAGCTGCTCAAAATAATGATGGAAAGCCAAAGGCATTAAAATGTATTTTTAAAGACGTTATAAATGGTTGTTACAGGCACAGACGGCTTTGTTTTTTAGTTACACAGGAAAGAAAAAAAGAAGCTAGGTTCAGAAGGACACTTGGATTTTACATATTATTGCTGTAAGGAGGGTGGTGGATAAAAGCGGTGGTCTCTTAATTTTGTTCGACTACTTTGTGCAGGGAAAAAAAATCCCAGCTCCTTCGGAATACAACTTTACCCTGCTGTCCTGCAAACTGTTTGTTTATTTCTCCTAAGAGATTTTGCAGGTGTGTGAGAAAGTAACCATTTGTGTGTGTCCACTACCTTTGCCTTGCTTGGGCACAAAGAGAAGCACAAAATTATTTTAAGATTACTTCTTTTCTGTCTCCTCCAGTACTAATCCTTCATTACCTGTATTCTTGACAGCCTTGTCTGCAACAAGCAGTAATGGTTTCCTAAGGTGGAGTTTCCTCTCTTTTTTTGGAAGCCAGTCACCTGTCAGTGCCCTCTGGGATTTAGCAGCCTTCCGTGTGCAGTGGTCACTTAGAAAAGCAGGTACACTGGTTTTGTCCTGGTTCTGTGTCCTTTGCGGAGGCAAACTCGTCTCTGCCTTCAGCGAGAATCTTTGTTTGGGAAGGGTCTGAAGGCTTGCACCCGTTGTGTGCGGCAGGAGACACCTCCTAACACCAGGGACTGCGTTTGTAATTTGCCAGGAGTCTGAGGGCCAGAGCTCATTTGCATCTGTATTTACATAGTGCTGTGAAGGCACTCAGCTGTAGTACCTGCCTGGGCTTGCAGTGCCCTCGATAGACGAGCAGAGGCTGCTAGTTGTTGGACTTCTCCAGAGGTAGGGAACTCGCAGTGGGTCAGCTTGGCTCTCGGCTCGGAAGGCAGGGTAGCGAGGAGATGTAATTTTGCTCTTCACACTTCCTTCTCGTAGGAGCTTCTGCAAAACGCGCTTGGCTGCCCGTATAGAAATTAGACCGGAGCCACTGGGCTAGGTCTTCAGTTGGGTATCTTGGCTTAACTCCAGGAAAGAAGCAGATCTGTGCCTTTTTTTAGTGTGAAAAAGGGCAGGGATTTTTGTGGGAAGAAGCTGCAGGTGAGGGAAGTGGGGAAGGACCCTGCAGGCTTGTGAGGCTGAAAGTGTTAAAAATTTCTAGAGGCACTTCAGGTAGAGAGATCAGAGCAGGGAATTGATAACATTCTGAAAGTTCAGGTTCCCACAACAGCTGGACTGTGACAGATTTACAATTTAATGAGGCCGATAATCCCATTAGAGATTAAATTAAGAAGGATTTTCTGGGAGATCACCAAGAAAATCATGAATATTGTGCTGTAGCTTGGGTCGTAATGCCAAGGCAGTGGAGAGCTGACATGTACTTCATGCACTGCAGGATACTGTTTCATTCAGTGCGTCTCATTAAAACAGAGCATTCAACTCCAGCAGTGTTTCACTACAAACAGAAGCAAATGTATTATTATTACTACTACTATTATTACTATCATCATCCTGGAAACAACATGCAGATTAAAAGATGGAAATACCAACCAGATCTGCAAATCAGCACAGTCCTACTGACTTCGTTCTCAGATGATCCAGTCCTTTTTATTAAAGCAAATCCTCAGAAGGCAGGGTGACCACGTATGAAAAATAATGTATTTAAGGTAACTATTGACATAACTCCAGTAGCTTGGAACTTGCACAAAACCATTTTTTATGGCATCCTGCACACCCTAGTGATGGGAAAGTGTTGTATGGAATAATGACTCTGTAACCACAGACTTCAAAAGTATAGAATGTCTGCGGCATGATGGAAATAGCTGTTTCCACATCAATAATATACACACAGGCATATTGAAGCTTAATTGCAAGGCCAATGGTGATGGGAGGGGGAAGGGATATCTAACTACGTCTGCACCAAACACGCGGGCTGAGCAGAATGCCTCTGCTTTACAGCCAGAAACAATGATTCATTTCATTATAATCTTGACTTTTGCATTTTTCTCATGACTTATTGATAACTTTGTATGGGACTTCATAGACCAGAGGAGTTATTGACTCCTTAGGAATTAGGAAGAGAGACAGGGTATGTATTATTTCTTAGCAACATCACTCTGTTGTTTTAAGTTACTCTATTTTAAGGACAATTCTAACACATTTTTTTCTGCTTGCAATTTCTCTCTTCCTTTGAATGAAAAAAATCTTTTTACTTACAAAGAGTCTCTCACTTCAGAAGCCCAACTTTTTTGTCTGTTTTCATGAAGAATCCTGATCTTCTAGTTGATGTCATAATGTTACCACGAAGGCAGTTTTGATGTCACACGCTTGCTATTGGACCAAGTCCTAATGCACATGGAAGCTTTTTTTCCCATCCCTGGCAGTGTAAATAAAAGGTGGCCCAATAGCTTTAAGTGAAAAATGAGCGGTTTTGTTCTGCAAAATACTGGCATTATTGATACTCTTTTATTCCTATTGTTCTAGATCTAGATGACTGGAATGACAGTTACGTTGTCATTTTACTGTTTGCAGTGTAGAGACTGTTGGCATCTTGCAGGATTACTTTAAAATTTCTCTTGTGAGGGCACCACGGAGCCTGAAATTCTTAAAATTTCCTCACGCTCTCTGGGAAGAAGCCTCAGAGTGCCACCTTGAGACTCAAAGATCAAAAAGAAATGGAATTGAAGTTCTCCTTTTTTAAAAAACTGGTATTTTTAAAGTCCATCAATGTTTTTGGTTACTTAGGATTAGCAGTAATGCATGTTCTAGATGATGTTATTACTGAGGGGAGGATCAAAGACAATTGGTTCATATTTCCTGGTCTAGTGATTTATTTTTTTTAAGTTTTTTGTTTTGTTTTGTTTTGTTTTCTTTAGAAATAGTTAATTGTTAACTACTTCTTGACATGTTGGGCAAAGAAGTCTCCCAGGTTTGCAGATGAAAAGATTTTCATCTTTGAAAATATAACCCAAATGTACCCTAGAGGGCAGAGTCATTTAGAGAGAGATCCCGCACACCTGCTGAGTTACTGGCTCATGCCCACTGCAGAGCTCCTCGGTGAGAGGGACCAAGCCCTGGGAGAATGGTGCGGGGAGTGTGGGTGGAGCCTTCTGGGTTTTGTCAGCAGCAAAGGTTGAGAAAGAGGTCTGGGACTCTCCTGTGTGTAGGTTCTGACAAAAAACAAAACAAAACCCTACAACAAAAACAAAACAACAAACAAAAACCATTTAAAAAAAAAAAAACAAAAACAAAAACAAAAAAACCCCAGTAGTTTGCAAACAACTCTGTATAAGCCAGCAGGCCATTCTGCTGTCGGGTAGCTAATGCAGCTCGTACCTGCTGGAGGGTCTTTGCCTTTTTTTTGAGGGTTAGATTAAATTTTCAAATAGAAGCAGTTTAGCTTATGCTTTGTGAAAACAAAACAAAACAACAAAAAACAAACAAACAAAAAAACCCCACACAACCAAAACCAGGTGCTGCTCTTTCCAAGAGCCTTCTCCTCTTGAGACCTGAGCCACGCAGTGGGTTACTGCCAATTTTTCCATCTAACTGTTGAGGAAAAAATGTTGTCAGGCTTTTCTCTGGGAGTCTGAGTGTCTGGGAGGGATCTGGGAAGGTCCCTCCAGCTCTTCTTGCATGCAAGTACTTCCTTCAGGGTTTCAGGCTCCATTTCTCTCTTCTTTACCTCATTCATCTGAGGTGGGGGGCGGAAAAAAAGGTCAAATACTGGGACACTTTGAAGAGTGCGCCTTTACCAAGCTTTGTTTTTTCTCTCTTCCTGGAACTCTCATTACATGATCCTGGTTTTCTGAGCCAATTGTTTGCCCAGGGCCAAATCCTTAACCTTGGGCTAGATAACAGAAGCACAGCTGAGGTGATCCTGACTCCTTTAAAAAGGCTGTCTACTCTTTGATGCACTCAGAATGAGACGCATAATTCATTTTAGTTCCAAAGGTTGTTCTTAGCATGGGAAATTAGCAACCTCCGTGATAAAAAGTCAGCATGTTAAGTGTGTGTGTGTGTGTTTTATGTTGATCTCTGTCTTCTGTTGTGTTCTACATCCTGGAGGGTGTTGGTGTGTCTAGCGAGAACCTGAGATTGAATCCTATCGAGGAAGTTTTATTTCATGTAACTGCATTGGTTCATACCAAGGCCCAAAGACTTTGTGCCAACGATAGGAATCAGCATTTGGAAAACGCAGCTTTCTGACTTGCGGCTCGAAATGGGAGGAGTGTGTAGTTGGGAGTATATGCTCAAGAGAAATTAATCTGAGATCAAGTTTATTGATGGATATCAAAACTGGCTTGTTAAGTACAGCCCTTTTCTTCTATGCAAAGACCCCAGAGGCATGAGAAAGGCCAACGACTGTCATGCAGTGCTAGTGTCTGGCGGTGCTGTGTGCAGAAGCTCTTCTGTCTCTGTGGTGTGGAGGCCTCTCCAACAGGTCCTTTCTGAGTTTTTCATTTGGGAGAGGACTCTTCCACTGTATGCTCTATTGCTGAAGTCTCTTGTTCTGAATAACTTTGAGGGTTTATTTTTTCCTGTAGTCTAGCAAGCCTGATGGCAAGAAACATAGCATCTGGTGGCTGTGGTGTCAAGGGGGCCTAGTCACGAAAGGGAGTGGAATTCACAGCTGAGCTGGTAGCAACAAGACGGGCTTTGGTGGCTAAACCTGTTGAAAGGAAATGTTGCTGGTCATAATACAGCATCATAAAAAAAAGAGGCAATGTAGCAGCATAAAAAAAGAGGCAATGTAGCAGCAGGGCCACCAGACAATGGACAGGAGAGACAGCAAACTTCACCCTGCCACGGAGCTGGAGTGCGCCATTGGAAAAGTCCCTTGCTGTCCTTGTCTGCTAATTCTCAAATAGCTCTTCCCTGCCTCATAAGTGTTTTGTAATGATATGTACCTTAAAGAATTTGGAGGTGCCCAAATGCGCTGCTGTTTATCCTGTAGGGTAGAGATAGATAGCTACATTATATGGCATAATAACAGGTTTCGTCCGTTGGTATCCAGTTTGCATGAGGACCAGGTCTGGCCAGTATTAAATTGGAAAGCAAAGATGTCTTTGTGATTAAGGTGCTGGAGTGGGACGCTGGAAATTTGGGTTCAAGTTGTGGGTCAGCCATAAACTCCCTGTGTGACCTTGAGCAATATAATTATTCCGAGACTTCAAAGGTATCTAAACAATTTGGACACCCATTTTCCAGTCATTTTAATTAACTGGGATGCTTTGAAATGCTCAGCTTTAATCTCTCTGTGCCTAGGATTCTCATTTGTAAAACCAGGATAATAATATTTCCTTGCGCATGAAGAGGATGTGCGCATTAATGATTGGGAAGTGTGCAGCTACTCAAAACGCAGCAGATACAGAGCTTGCAAGTTTAGTGAGGGGGAAGAAGGTTGAGTTTTGCAGGCATGGGGCTCAAATACATGGGTGCTGCTCACAGGACAAACTTACCCTATTTCAGTGAGAGGTGTTTACACTTGGGTGTAAACTGGGGGATAGTCACTTACCATGATGTATGATGGCCGTATGGGTTCATGGGAGATAAATACCACTGCAACCAAAATATTTACTGAGGGGAACGGCTCATTTATTTAATATTTCATTTAGCTCCATAACAACATCTTGCCATTACTTTAGTGTCTTGCCGTTCTTTAATAGTGAATATTAAACTTTTACAAGATAAAATGACTAGTTATTAACATTTCCATTTCTGTAGCTTTACTTCATAGCAAGCCATACTCTCCCTTTAACATCACCTACGGTTACATCCCTTTGCCTGGTGTTATGTGATTGTGTAATGAAAAGCCTGTAATGCACACAGGCAGAGGGAAGGGTTAAAAGAGCCAAGGGAGTCTTTAATTCCTTCGTTTTCTGACTTTTGTGGGTTTAATACACAATCTTAACATTCCATTAGTAAGTGGTTGCATTTTTTTTTTTCTTTTTAACTTGAGAGATTAAAGGTTCCTTCAGATTTTACATTTTTTTCCCTACTCTCTTTAGTCGTGTCAGCTCTGTGTGCTAGGCAGGCAGGAGATGGAAAACTGTCCTCAGTTACCGTTGATGCTACTCCCAGAGCCAGGGGATGGATGTCTAGGAGATGTCTGTCCATAGCGGGCTGCTTTTCCCAAAAGTATCTCTATCAGGGTAGAGAAATCTTCCAAAGGCCCTAGGACTTGGGTTTGTCACTGGCCTTTGGGATGACCATCACCCAGCACCTTTGGGTAAAGTGCTTTGCGAGCTGCATGCAAAACACTGAACATGCTGGCAGAACATCTGATCCTGCTTGTTACAAAAGCTGTTGATACGTCAGTGGTAAATACATGTTGAAATGAGGTTTTGCTATTTAAATATGAAGGAAAGAGACGGCTGCTACTCTGAGCAGCTTCCACTGAACCAGTTGCATCTGTGACTTCAGTATGAATCAAATCGGAGTCCTTTTGATTGCTCTGTCCATTGGCTTATTATAATGACTGCTCTGTAGACAAGAAAATGTGACTCTCTCACTTCTTGATAGCATTATGCTAGGATAGCAAGGGAGTAACTTGTTATTTATCATAAGGAAGTCTCAAATCTGTCTGTTGAGGTACACTTTTCTCTTGAAATTTGATTTTCAAAGCAACCATGAACCAAATGCTGCTTTAATGTGCAGATATGTATGCTTGCAGGATAGGTGACCAAATATTTCTCAGTTTTATTCTCAAGTCTGTATTATGAGCATCCTGAAAATTGAATGGCAAATTTTCCTCCAAAACTTCAGTGGAATAAGACAGTGAAAACTCTGGTTGTAGTTTTCACCGAAAACCAACGATTATAGTTATAAAGGTTTTGGGCTGTTAGCTGTTATTATCCAAGATTTTCTTATTACTTTGATTTAGTTTTTTACTGAAGTGAGCTGGTAAGAGAAGTACTGGCAAATTATTGCTTCATATTTTGTACAAGGAAATATCGTCCCTAAAGATTTTGCAGAAGAATAACTATTTGATGGTTAGTCTAAGTAAACATTTTCGATAGTCTCGCCTTGTAGAATGTAGTCATTTTTCTCTGTTTGGTAGGTGCATAGTTTAAAAATAAAAGCAAACAAAACAGGAAAGAACCATGTCTAGATACGTACCAAAAGTTAAAATGATCTTAGATAAAGAAAACTACCTCTGGATTTTCTGGGAGAAAATAATGCATTGAATTAACTGTAAAAAAGATAAAGCTGAGAACAAAATATGGTAATGTTTGGGTTTTTTTACCAATGGCCCGATTCTGCAAAAATGTAATGTTCTTATGAGCTGTTTTGTATTCTAGGCTCATGAAAAACTTTTGGACAGAACTTAATTTAGTACATGGTTACAAATTCTGATATCTGCCCAACTTTATCCAAGTTCATGAACCTTTTGAACAGCGGCCTCCCTCATGCCCCTGGGGTTCTGGAGAGGGATTTATGGTTTCATGTGCAAAACAGTGTGAAACTTGGCACTTTTGCATGGCCTGAACCCTGACAACTCCAGGAGCACTAAGCAAAATCGGGGCCTATGAGCTCAACCAGCTCAGGGGCGAAGTAAAGGTTTATTAAAACTGGCATGAGCTTGAACTAAATTCCATTTAAAAAAAATCTGGCTCTTGCTGTCCCATCATTGCTTTGTCATTAACAGGGAGGAAATCCGTCCTGCATGGCTGTTTGAAGATAAATGCAGTAAAATTTGTGGTGTTCAAATAAGGACAGTGGCAGCGGTGGTGCTGGCAGGGGGGGAAGTTAAGGACCTCTGATACGTAGGAAGGAGGTCAGTGACCGGGAGATATGACTGTCTTAATAGTCAGTGTATGCATAGGAGTTCCTCTGAGTTCCTACTTGCTGAAGAGCCAGGGCAGGCCAGTCATTAGGGCTGTCTGACAGGGTAAATGAGTCACAGTCAAATCAGGCGCTCATTTACATCACCAGGCTTCTGCAGAGCCTGTGCAAACTGCAAGCTCCGGTTCATACCGAAGGCCAGGTTTGCCTTTTGCTTACTCTGCTTTCAGGGGGGTTGAAAGCTTATGAGTGGGAATTTGGCTGAAGGTCTAAAAATCTACCTGCCTCCGGGTGTAGAAACCAGCAAAGGTGCTACCTGCAGCCAGTATCCCAAGTCCACTAGAGTGGCAGTTTCTTAATGTCATTCAGTCGCAGTTCTGCAGATCTTGTCCTTTTTATAAGAACTGAAGTCTCTGGCAGCCGTTGGACTCGACTGATGCTGGGGATTGGGCCCCCAAGGTAGAGAAATATTTTTTCCTCTACTCATTTCCTGGGCTTGCCCTCTGGACAGTGGGTAGACTGTCTGCTTTTGGAGGTTTTGTCATTCAGGTAGGTCATGCTGTGCCTCTTCTTACCTGGTCCTGGAATGAGCCAGCATTGCTCACCTGCAGGCCCAAATTGGCTATAAGTGAATGCTTCGGGCATTAACTTTGTGTTGCGTTGCCACTACTACACTGTGCAAAAAACTCCAGGGATTCTCTACAAGTGAGTTCGTGGGTGGATTTGTCAGACTGGACCTCTTTCAAAGTTGCTTGTAATTGTTGCATTTACATGCTGTGGATTTCAACTGTGATGCTACAGCGTACTGAAGATGATAGTACCTTGGTTTATAAAGTTACAAAAGGAATATTCTGCTGTTAACACATATAAAAGTCTGGTTATCAAGAAGTGGGTTCATTATTCTGACACTAGGCTAAACCCTTTTAGGAGAACTGTAACCCTCACATCTGCTGGAAAGGCACTGTGATGGGGCATAAGCAATTTGGGAGACTAATAGAGTGCGTGAGGGACAACTTTTGGATGCTGAACGAGCTGACCAATGGAAGCATTGTGCTGGACCTTCTGCTTCACGAATAAGGAAGAACTGTGTTGGGGTGACTTGGCTGCAGTATCATGAGATGGTTGCTTAAGAACCTCAAGGAAGTGGAAAAGGCAAGTAATATAATAATCACTCAAAACTTCAAGTGCGTGGACTTCAGCTTGTTCAAGGAACTGGTAGGCAGAATCTTCTGGGCGTCTGCCCTGGAGGGCAGAGACCCGTGCAAGTTGCTTGATCTTCAAGGACAGCTTCCTCAAAGCACAAGAACAGTCCATCCTGATGTTCAGGATGCTGAGCAGGTATAGCAGGAGGCCAGCTTGGCTGAACGGGGAAGTCCTGACTGATTTCAAATGCAAAAAGGAAGAGTATGGAGGTGGAAGCAGGGACAAGCAACCAAAGAGTACAGAAATGTTGCCTGGGCATGTAGGAACAGAGTTAGGAAAGTCAAAGCTCAGCTGGAGTTGGAACTGATGAGGCTTGTGGAGTGTAAGCAGAACTTTTCTACATGTACCTCAGCAACCCAAGGGGACCGAGGAAGGTGTGGGCCTTCTGCTGGATGTGGCAGGTGATGTAAAGGCATGGGAAAAGGCTGAAGTATTCAGTGCCTTGTCTTGGTCTTTATTGTCAAGATCTGCTTTCAGGCCCTATACACAGTGACACAGTTTGAGGGAAGAGGTGATACTTGCACCTGGTGGGTAAACGTGGCACATACAAGCCCATGGGGCTGGACAAGATGCATCAGAGGGTGCTGAAGGGCTGATACTATTTAACCTCTTTATCAGCAACCTGATCAAAGAGCTGGAGTGTATCCTCAGTGAGTTTGCAGGTGACACCAACGCAGGAGAAGTGGGTGATATGTTGGAGAGCAAGTCTGCAGTCCAGAGGAACCATCTGAGAGATGGGCTGGAAGAATGGGCCAGCGGGAACCTCCCGAAGTTCAGCGGAGATGGATGCAAGGTCCTGTGCCAAAAATGGCCCGTGCCCAGGTACCATCTCAGCACCCGGGGAGCTGGCTGTCCTGATGGACACCGTATCCAACACGCATCAGCAGCGTGGCTCCTGCAGGAATGAAAACCAACTGTGTGCTGGGTTGCTTGGGGAGGACTGACTATTCCCCTCTGCTTGCGCTCCTTAGGATGCCACTGGAGTACTGAGTCCAGTTGGGGACTTTTTGGTAGAAATACTGGCAAACTGGAGAGAGCTGAGAGCAGCTGTGGTGGTTAGACAGCTAGACTGTGTGACACATGAGGAGAGGTGGGGGAACCTGAATTTATTTAGCTAGGGCGAATATAATTGCATTCTTCCATGACCCAAAAGGAAGTTATAGGGAAGATGAAGCCAGAATCTTCTCAGAGGAGCACAGTGGAAGGACAGGAGGCAGGTGCCACAGATTCTAGCAAGGGGAAATCTGACTGAATATAAGGAAAAAATTCTTCACAGCAACAGTGGTTTAAGACTTGAGCCCCAAGAAGTTGTAAAACTCCCACTTTTCGAGATTTCCTGAACTTGACTAATCAAGGCCCTGAGCAGCCTGATCTAACCTAAAGCTGGACCTGCTCTATATGAGCAGGAGGTTGGATGAGATGAGCTCCACAGGTCCCTTCCAACCTCAGTATTTCAGATTTTGTGACATAGAGAAAAAACATAGAGCAAGAGCAATAGATGGAGCAATATGAATGTAGCAAGTTCTTGTTTCTGTGCATACCATGTTATTTCTAGTCTGTGCTCCGTTTAACAATCAGAGAAAAAAGAGAAAACCTGCTGCTGCTTTTTTTTTTTTTTTTTCCCCCCAAATCATCAAAAATTTGTAGGCTGAAGTGTGCAGATTAGGATGTCACATTTGCTGAAACACTGTCCAATACTAGTATCCAATATCAAGATGCTGGATATTGTACCCAATATCGAGATAAGAAACAATTAATCATTTCTTTCTGGCAGGCATTTTTTCTCACAATTACCAGTTTTGAATGAATCCTGACAATGTGTTTAAAAAGATCTTCATACAGACAAGAGAGACTATCATGCTAGATTTGATCTGAACTTTTACAACAAAAATGATTCAGTACGGGATAGTTAATGATTTTAGTAGAAAAATAAAGTGAAGTATTTTGTATTTTTTCCCACAAAATCATTGTACTCTGGATGAAAAGATGATATAAGGACATTTTGAACTAATTAGAATAAAAATTTTAAAAGTACAGCAAACTGTCTGTGGCCACTGACACCTGTTAAAATTCAAGCCTGTGCTAGAACATCGAACTTCTGCTGAAATATGTACCGAGTGTATTTTTATGTTTTAAATATGACTTCCCATCCTGGTATTTGCAGGTGCATTGTACTAAAGTGAACACAATCATTTTGTTAATTGCAGTTCAAGCTCATTAGGGAACTATAAAGGCAGAAGAATGAATGTAACCGTGCATTAAATGGTAAATGATTTTGGGGTGGGAAGCAGTCAGGTGTGTTGCCCTAGGCTATGATTTTCCCCAAATTAACATACATAGCAAAGAAAGAAAGAATGAGGCGGGTGGGAAGAAAGAAAGGCCACAGGTCACCAAAGCAAACCTCCCAAACTTCAGTGACGCTGACGGGAAATGTTAGTTGCTGGAGTGCTGAGAATCTAGCTGGTACTGGCTCACACCGGCAGGTTTTGTATTGGTTTCGGTTCATTCAGACCAGATACGGTGAAATCCAAACCAACTGAGCACTGTTTGTGTAGTTAACATGTAACTGAGCAGAGTTTTGGGCAGTTTCACTGCAGCCCGTAAGACCTCTCGGATGCGCAATGTTAATGACTTTTATTACAAAACCATCTTGAAGTAGTGTATGCTTGAGCAAACAGCCAGACATTTCCCCTCAGAGTTTTGACGGAAGATTCGTAAACTTGAAAATGTGTTATTGCAAAGCTTCATTGCTTCCATCTCCCAACTGGACTCTCAAGCCAGCAGGGATCCATGGATTTCCAGATGGTCGTACAAGCATATTTTGCTGCCTCAGAATAATAATTGTCGAGTGAAGCGAAAACCTTGGCTAACACTTCAGATCTAAATAGCAGTACTGCGTGTCTCAGTGTTTGGGTGTCTAGATGGACATGGCTCAAAAAGTAGTTTCTTCAGATTGATTTGGATTTTCTGGAAAAATCAGGCTCCTTTATGTTGTCTTTTGTTTTCCATTTTACCTTTGCTTGAAGTGGAAATACTTGTTTTGAGAAGGGAGGAAGGTGCTAGGAGAACTGAATGCAGGACTGAATGAAAATTTTCCCCTGGGACTTTTTCGACTGATAGTGTGTTTTATGTAAAACTCCTTATTTTTTTCTTTTCTGTTTGTCAGTGTCTTGTCCGTTGCCTGAAAGCATTTCCATTATATGCTGATCTAGTGATTTGTTTAACCGGTCACCAAAGTTAAAAGTTTCACGACTTTCAGAATATACCTGCAATATCTGAATGGCAATCAAGGTGCAATATCTGAATGGCAATTGAGGTGCAAATTACCTAAATTTTTTTAAAGCTTTCAGAGCAATCGCTAGTTTCTGTCTAGTCCTAAAAAATCCCTTTGATAGAAAAGAGAAATACCAATATTTATTAATGTTTATATCTGGTAAACCTATATACTCCTTAGCCACTGTTTAATTATACTTGGTTCAATTTATTCTTTTGTTGTATCCCCAAATGAAAATAGACGTCTGTGGACAGTGTTCGCTCAGAGCTTAAACAGAACTAAGAAAAGCAATTAGTCCAAATTAACAAAAGTGTGTATATTAATCATGAATTTTATAATTATTCAGGAGAATAATTGCACTCTCAAGCAATTGGATTTTCACGCCCCAAGAGTGTATATAATAGATAGGAAGATTAATATTTTTTTCTCCTTCCCTTTTGTGTATCTGGTGCTGCGTAGGGTCAGAGAAGAGCTTCTGGAATGGACTTGGTTGAATCTTCCCTAGCAAATCCTCTGTTCTTTGAAGTCCCAGCTTTGGCAGCTGCTGCCAACTTTACTGTCCAATATGAGACCAGTAAAACCAGATTTTGCTTGTAGGCTCAGTCTCCCAGATGGCTTCCTTTTTTGTAGAACCAAATATGGGCGGTTAATTTGCTTTTGGATGTATATCTTATTTAAAAAGATTTGTTCCTAACAGCTTAAATGCTGTTAGGCGTGTACTCGTCTACTGTGTCTATTCCCAGTTAATCCACTTGCAGTTTATTTTAGCACATTTGTTATTTGCCTATTACATATAGACGGTCTGCAAAGAAAAAGTATGCAACTTTGTGAGTCTAAAATTAAAGTTCTCAGCTTGAGGTAGACAGGTGATGAGCTGTTCAACCATAGCCAAGTGAGGGAAGAGTAAGAAAAAACTCTCTTGCCTGACAACTGATAAAAAGTAATGATATTAAAAAACAAAACAAAAAAAAAACAAAACAAAACAAACCCACACCCATGGTTAGACTGGTATAAAAGTCTTCTTTATTGGTGGCACGTGGGCAAATATAGTGGAAATACTTTTAAAAATATTACAGGAAGGAATTGCAGCCATCGTGGGGTTTTCTGTTATTATGATGGGTGGATCTGAAACATAAAACTTCCCAGACGTTTGCTGTAAATCAGGACAAACCCATCTCTTCACAATGTAGAAATTTCAGTGGCAGTGCTGCTGTGTGTGTTTATGCACGTATGCGTGTATGGCATGTGGTTGGTGTGGGACTGGCACCACCAGTTTTTTGGAAAAAGGAAAAAAGTTGTGCTTGCCTTGAAACGGTACGGTATACTCCAATTTGAGCAGCTCTAGCACCACCGTGCTGTTGAGATTTGGCAGGAGAGTGACTTTCACTTCATTCTCCTGCCAAACTCGGCCACTTAACGAACATTTCAAACCTCTCAGCTTGCACGTGCTCAGCTGATGCTTGAGGGAAAAATCCCGTCCTTGCAAAGCCGGCTCGCGCTTCTCCCTTGTGTGTGTGGGGGCTGCTCTCCCACAGCCCCCACCCGTGACGGGTCCGTCCCTCAGGGAGACGGAGGGGTGCATGGGCGAGAGAGGAACTGCTCCGTAATTGCAGCTGTATTTTCAGGATAGGAATAATCTCAGGAAAGCCTGCGTGTCCAGTTGAGTGTCTGCCTCTGGACTCACGGGAGAAGGGTCGATATTTGCAAGGAGCTCCTCTGTCTTCTCGAAGCATAGATCCATATGGAATAGAGTAGAAAAGAGAGCAGGAGACTTCTGTGTTTTGGGGAGGTGGTAGAAAAGTTTGTGTTCAGCAAATTTCCTTCCAGAAACCTGAAATGCAGCTGGCGATTCCTGCGTTTTGCCCTTCTCAGCAAGTGTCTGCAAAGTCCCCTGACAAAGCTTGTCCTCGGGTCCCTCTTGTCTGCACAGCAGAAGGCAATGTGCTCTCCTTCGCACAAGTACTTCGTTAGCTTTAACTACTGGGGGTCTCCTCAGTAACTCCAGGGGTCCCAGCCCGGCTGGAATTTGCTTCCAGCCACGCAGTGGATTTTTGCAGCTTCATTTTTTTTTCTTTTTTTGAAGTCAAGGACATCACACACACATGTGTGTGCAAACTGTATTTAAAAACGCTTGGGATTTACCAAAATTATCTTGCAACTTTAATTCTCTTCCCAGCCCTGCTCCCATCTTCTGTGTTATGATACAGTCTTTAATTAGACCACTACAATTACAGACCTGCTTGGGGAATGAATCAGGGTTGTGTGGTAAAAGACACCATTGTCCAAGGATCTCTACCCCATTTCTGTCAGGAGTGGAAAGATGAATGAGGCGGGGGTTTGTGGAAAGAGGAAAAATTATTAAAGGCTGTTCAGATGTACGCTAGAGGATTAGCACTTTCAGTGCTTCTGCCAGAGTGATTCCAGCCAAGTTACTTAAACCAAACTCTTTATGGGTGGTCACTAATTAAGTGTCACTCCTATTCTGTGTATCTGACTTGAGACCCAGGGGTCTGACCTGAAATCCTGAGCTGGCACATTTGCAATAGAAACTCGGGAGAGCTGCAGTATAGAAAATACTGTCACAGTGCTCTGGAAAGCAGAAAGCCTTTGACATACCCAATTGCACTGTCCCCATAGCCACGGATCCTTCAGCTCCCCTTTTTCTTCCTCGCTTCCCAGCCCACAAAATGGGGGAAAGCTCGTCCCTTCGCTTTGTTGGGAAACAGCGAAGATAAATTCAAGTTTGTGATGTGCCTAAGTAATAACGTCAGGAGTGCCATGGCGGAAGGGATGAGGACATCGCTAACTCTGCCGCCGCAGCTGGGTTTGAGTCCTGGGCAGCGAAGCGCCTGGGAGCGCATCCAGGCTCACCTTGGTTATTGCATTGCTTTGCAGGGTCAGACCAGCCCCTACCTCGCCCTGGCCCAGGCTGGGCCAGGCTCCCTGCAGTGAAAACTGGAGTGTGGACATGTCGCCACAGGCTGTGTCATTGTGCATATGCATGGGGCATGAGGGGAGGTAAAATGGCTTCATTTACCGTAATTCTGGCTTTTTCTCACTTTTGAGCTCTTGGCTTTGCAAGAACATTAAGTCTTCTTTATCTGTTTTGTGCAACCATCCCTATACACCTCCCAGCAAATAAATGCTTTCCTAATGGTCCTTTAAGGCAGAATGGGCTGCGTTAGTGGCTTGTTATTAGGACAAAAACTTGGAGGCACAAATGTTGATCATTTACTGCACAGCAGTTTATGACTGGATAAAAGGTTTCTGAAACTAGGCTTGATTTAAATAAAACAACTATCTCCACTTTAATTTTTCATGTGTGAACGCTTCAGAGAGCGCTTCTGTAAACTTCATTACAACGCATGCCATTGCGTGCCAAATTATAACTTTCAGGATCTTTGAAATTAGGCATCTGTTATCTCTTGCCTGGGGTTTACTTAAGGAAAACAAGAATTCAAAACATGAATGTGCACAATCTTTACAAAAATACTGATGTTTACAGTTTGACCTTTCCTTTCTAGTGTTTACCTAAGGGCTAACTATTTGGAATTATGCTTTGGCTTATAAATGTTTATCGTCTAATAGGAATGATATCAGAGTTCTTACAAAAATAGAGTTCCCTGGAATAATTTCACCAGAAAAAGAACCACAGTAAGGAGAAGGGAGGGAAAAAAAAAAAAAAAAAAAAAAAAAAGGAAGAAAAGCTGAAAGAGAGGATTGGGACTTACTGGCATGGCTGCAGTTTTGATTGAGAACAGTCCCCCCAGGGCAGGCGTCCCGCTTGCTTCCCTGAGGGGGTGGCAGCACAGGGCCCCACGGCCCGGCCCTGGGGCTGCCTCTGTCCCCAGGTAAAACCCCGGGCCCTCGGGGAGGCCCCGAAGGGCAGCCCTCGAAGCTGGTAGCAGCCTCTTAGCTGGGGAGGGTACGGGGGCGAGATGTGAGGTTTAGCTGAGGGGTGGCAGAGGCGGGAGCGGCTGTGGCCCCGTGGAGGTGCAGCGGTCGCGGCGTGGGGCCTGCGCAGGAGATGCGTGCGGGGCGTGGGGCCTGCGCAGGAGATGGGTGCGAGGCGTGGGGCCTGCGCAGGAGATGGGTGCGAGGCGTGGGGCCTGCGCAGGAGATGTGTGCGAGGTGTGGGGCCTGCGCAGGAGTTGCGTGCGGGGCGTGGGGCCTGTGCAGGAGTGGGGCCGCAGAAGCGGCGCGAGTGAAGGTGCGAGCTCGTCCCTTCCGACAGCTGACTGGAGATGATGGGGTTGTCCTGCAGGTATTGCGCGGTGTAGGGAAACCTACTCCGCTGTTTTTTGGTCTTTGTTTTTCTACAAAGCTGTGTAGAAGACTATGGATTCTCTCTCCTCCTAGGACTGAAACAGGTGGAATTTCTCATCAGCGTTTCTGAGAATCTGATAGAGGGACAAGAAGATGACGGTGTGTTGGGGGAAAGGGGATAGGGCCAGATATGGTGTTGGAAGGGCTATTGAGAGCTGTAACGTAGCTATAAGCTTATGCTTTGTCTCTACTACCACGCAGTATCCTGCTTTTCCAATCTTCTGGGCACCTCAAGTTGCTGTCATTCGTTGTAGGAGATGCTAGGGTCTCCCCTTATCTGAAAAACTGGTGCTTTTCAACATGCCTTTTCCACACAGGTGCAGGAAGTCAGGAGGAATTCAGTTTAAGAAAGATGGCTCAAAATGCCATTACTGTGTCCTTGGTTTCTGCTGATGTAAACATGCTGAGATGATGTTTGGATTTCTCTGCTCTCGGTGAAGACAATTCTGGGGCAGTCTTTGGCAGGTTTATTTTACCAATTCTGTTTATTGATAACCTTATTGGTTGTCTGCCAGCTTGATCTCTTTCCCTTCTCATACCTTTTTTTCACTCACCTTAAGAACAAGCTCCTCTTCCCTCTCTCTCCCCATGAGAAGCACCCCAGTATTTCCAAATACAACGTAGTTAGAGAGTTCAACACAGTCGTTGGCTCTGCTGATAGCCTGGTGAACATGGGCATATTTCAAGCCACGCTCATGATCTGGCATACTGCTGTGATGAAACAGAAATATATAGGAACACACTACTGCTGCTGCAGCATTTCTTATGGCCCTAATGCACCATTGGTGTGCAACAGTGCCACCACATAGAGGGAAGTCCTAAAGTCAATGCAAAGGCAGCCAGTTCTGGTTTCTGCTGTCTTGGCCTCAGATTTTCATATCCTCTGTAACTGGGTGGGCTTCTGAAACGCTCTTGAAGCAGTTGCAGATCTTGGGGTGGCTGGCTTGGTAGGGTTTTTTGGTTTGGGGGTTGAGGGTTTTTTTTGGGGGGGTGTGTTTTGGTTTTGTTTTGTTTTGTTTTGTTTTTTTCTTTTTTCCCCACAGATTTTTAACTTCAGTTTTGCTCCAGATGCAAACTCCATGATCTTAATTAGCTGTTCTCTGGTTAGCTTGCTGTGGAGAGGAAGAGGATTATATTTACAAGAGGGGGCTATTTTTCTTGAAGTAGAGGGCACTCCCTGGTTTATTTTGAGACTATGAGGCACAACTGGGCTTCTGGGGTCAAATATACCTCTGTTCTTCCTGCCCAGCTTGCCCGTGGCAATGCATAGCATTTGATGGGTCAGGACAAGGCTGTAAGTAATGAACACGAGTATTTCTGCTGCTGCACTGGCTTGCGAGGGCCCTTGAAATGTATAGTGTTTAAAACCTCATTCTCTGTAGAATTCCTAGACTTGGATAACAGCTTTTGATGCTCCTGCACTGCAGCTTGTCATTGACAGTGCAAGCTGGAGGTAAAACACTACTGTTTGGATTGTATTTTTGTACTGGATTTTTTTCACTGGCACATTTGGCTATAAAAACTGCAAGTGAGTGGTGAGCTGTGCCCAGGCATGCCAAGGAGCTCCATTCAGGTGGTATCTGCTGACTTTAATGACTTTGCTCCAGTCAGGGAGAAACACAGTTTAAGCAAATGCCACTTTTGGGTGGGGAGGGTAGCCAAGCCGAGCTATGGAGAGCTCTGGATCAGTGGGAGCCCCCGCAGTGGAGAGCACGTGGATGGCAAACCAAGGAGATGTCGGGGGACAGCAAGCCGTCGTGAGAACTGAGGTAAGAAGGGAGGTGAGGCTTTGCCTAGCTCCTGCCCTTGGTCCGAGGCTGGATGACGTTTCCCCTGACCTACCCTGACCCTTCTTCTGATTTCTCTGTGCGGTTTGATTTGCGCAGCTGGAATAAATGGGAAGATGTCAGACTCCTGCTTCCTAGAGATCATGGCCCTTGCCACTGCTGGGAGGAGTGGCACTGGCCATGGCAGTGCTGATCCCGATGGCCTTGGAGGTCTCTGCACCCTTTTGGTGATGGCAGGGTGGCTCTCAGTGACACTCCCAAGGTGAGCTGGACTAAGCAAACTACTGCTGCTGCTGGGGTCACTGAGGATTTATTTAATGTAATTATCGTGAAGCTCCTGCAGACCTGGCTGGATGAGGAGTGTACATGAATTTCCAAAACCTTGGAGAGACCTTTGCATGCACTGCTCCACTTTTTTTTTTTTTTTTTTTTTCCAAATTTATGGCAAGAGAACAAAATGTAAAGCAGGTTGACAAGTTTTCTGCCAATGCCTCTGGCATTAGCTGTGATTCATTAACCCAGCCTTGAAGAGATTTCAGAGGTCCAATAAAACCTATTCAAGATCTTGTTTTGAAGGATGTGCAGGAATACGGAGTGAGAGGTTCTCAACGATGTAACGCCTTCCCTTTCTCCTCAGGAACAGGGTTGATAAGTTCTGTTTCTTGCCTGCCTTTGAAGCTAGTTTTTTAATGACTGTTAAATAGTGCTCAGCCACATATTCTCATGCGGATGGGTTTGCAGGACTGGTGGAAAGGAAGACAGGCCCTCCCTGTGTAACCTTACACTACAGTGTAAAAGCAAAGTGTGTGTAAAACACAACTTTCTGAATTCAGATAACATGTTTTGCCATTGTTCCCACAGCATGTATGATAAACAACCATTCTAATTCAGAGGAAAAAATCCTAGAAATAGCATTTTTAAGCAAGTCTCAGCGTAGTTCTTCTACCCTCTTTTGGGAAACTGAACTGCATATAGACATAAAGTCAAACTCACTATTTTTGACCCAATAGTTGTAGAATAGGTAGAAATTCAAGCATAATTCCCTAGGTTACACATTTGTCAGAATATGATAGAGACAAAGCTGCTCATTAACTCTTAGGAGAGCAACAAAAAAAAAAATATCTTTGGAGATATTGAATTAGATTCTAATCTCAGTTACAAGTGATGTGACTCCAGTGATTTTGGTAAAGCTATTCCTGATGGATACGAGTCACTTAAGGCAGAATGAAGCCCATCCTCTTTTATACGTATTTAATCCTGGTTCATATGTATTAATAGATAGATGATGGCAATGCTAATTTGGTCTTGAGTGCTTGAGGGTGGCCTATGGACATGCCAACTGGAATCATCTGGCTGCGGGAAAAGCAAAGATTCTCAGTTTTAGGGCAGGCTTGCAGACTGTTAGGCTGGACTCACATGTTTATTCTAGGAATTATTTTCTCTAGGTTATGTGAGAACTCTTTTTCGCTCATTTGGAGCAATTCCTCTCCCAATTAGTGGCCAGAATTTGGATTCAGGATTTGCCAAGAGAAATGCTTGACATGATCTTTCTTGCTCTGTTTCTGGTCTTTTGGGGTATTTCAGATACTTTTCCTCTGCTTTCAACATTGTGGTTTCTAAATACCTCCTCCTTTCAGTGGCCAGTGGCAGATGAATTCTCTCTCTTTTGAACTGTCTAACTCACAGACAGAGCGAAGGGAAAGTGAAGCCACTGCTGGGCTACTAGTCTTTCAGTCAAAGTTACATATCATCTGTTAGGAAAGCTATCCAAGTCAAATGAGTATTTATGTGGAGTGGTTGAATTTAGTAGCTTAGCATCTGAATAGTGGCATTATTTTTTTCATGCAAACATTCCAGTACTTCTTTCCACTTTACCCACCTTTCCAAACAGGCCATTGTCCAGTGTTATCTCTGAAACCGCTGTCAGATAACACTGGACAATGCACTAGTACAGTACAGACATTGGTCAGTTAATTATCAACTCCTCTATCAATATAGTTTTAACAAGGGAACTTGTCTTAATGGGATGACTGGCTAGGAAGTTAGCTTGTTTCCTTGTTCTGAAAATGCTATTACCGGTTTTATGTTGATGACTGCATGTTTCAGTCCAGATTTTGAACTTAATGTACGTCCACACCGACTTCACTGCAGTTCTCATGTACTTATAGGTATTGCCTGATGACCTGGATGGCAGCCTTCCACCATGCAGTTGTGAAAGAAAAGAAAGGAAAAAAACCCAACAACCCACCCAAACCCACCCAAAAAACCCTCCAGAAAAAAGCTATTCCATTAAAACATTGAATTTATATGCCATTGGAGCGTCCAATACAGAGCAAACATTTCCTTTCAATTCTGTAAGCTGCATGCTGGGAAAAACAAATATGTGAAGGGCAAAGAGTTCAGGCCCTGCTACCCAAGATCGAGGCTGTGTGGCTAGTGCCAAGCTGTATGATGAAGATACCAATGGCCAAGCCACCAGTGACTGTAACAACACACTTCTGAAACTTGTTTTTTCTGTGCTATTGTCATACATGCATTTTGTTGCCGTCACTTTGTACTGAAAGATGATTAGGTCTCTTAAAAGAGGGACCTGCACTTACTGTGAGGGAAATGAGATTATTTTTCCAACAGCCTTGCCCTCCCCAAAGTTTCTTGCCTGAGGAGAATCAGGTTAGATCGGTGGGGCAAAAACTCCTGGGGTTGGAGGTTTGCTGGTGAATGAGCTCTTTTCTTCATGGCCGCGCACACTTTTCTAGCATGTTACCTGTTTATCCAGATGAATTAGACTCCTGAAGTAGCTCTAGGGCAAAGGAGGTTGTGTTAGCTTTGAACCAGTGCAGTTTTCTCACCCTCAAAGTGATATACTTCATCTCTTTTGAATCTAGCAGAGGGTTTTAATACTAGCAAAAATCCAGAAGGAAATCCCAAACCCAGCGTTTTGGTAATTCATCTAAACAGCCAAGATAGCTGATGTTCAGCCTGCCTGGTGAAGGAGAAACCCGTGAAAATACCCTCTGAGGTTGGGGGGGGGGAGCATTTTAAAGGCTCCTGGTTTATGTGCAGGACTGACTGGAGTCAGAAAGCAGTAATATTTGCCATTATTTTCAGGGAGACTCTGGAATCCTGTTTCACTGGCACAGTAATGACTCTCCTGCCCTGTAAGGATGCTCCTTGTGTTTTCTGTCCTTCTGTGAGCTTTCCGTAGGTTTTGGGTGAAAGGCAACATGTGTGGTACTTACTTCCATTTACTGCTTGGGGAAAAAGCTTCACCAAACACTCTTTATCCCAAAGCTTTTAATAAAGAGTTTTCAAACTGAGCTCTGTTCAACACAATTCTAAGCAACTGTAGTTGTCATTGCCAACACAGCCAAAATCATGTTTGAACCCAAGGGTCTGCTGTTAATAGTTTTACTCTGCTGGCATGGCCAGACTTTTTTTGAAGTCGACGCCTAACTCCTAGCAGAATTTACATCGCTTCAATCATCTGGCCCTTGCATCCACCACACCCCTCTCTTCACATTTCTAGTTTGCTCCTGAACTCCTCAGTTTCCCATAGTCCCGCGAGAGCGTGGGCCTCGTAGCTCCGCGCGCAGGGGCTCTCGGCTGCGCCGCCGTGCCACACCGTCCCCGTCAGCAGATGGGTGCTGCTCTACCTGGTAGAGAGACTGGGCTCTCTATCAGCACGTTTCCTGTTGCTGAGGATTAAAAAAAGCTTCTTGCTCTGGGAGCAGATGGCCACCTCTCCACCCATCCTCTCAGGTATGGGGAGGCAGCCAAAAACTAGCTTAAAAGAGCAAAGCATAACCTGTTCAAAGGAGAACAGAAAGGAACATTTTTCAAACAGCTTAATGAAGCACTTGTTAAGGACTGCCAGGGACAGATTTCCATTCTACACAGGATATTCATTAGAAAAGTAAACACCCTCCAGCACCATTTGTAGGAACAAAGCAGCTTGCATTTTATAACGAGGTGTTAATTTAATGAAGGAGGGGACTGGCAGAGGAGCAGGAGGCAGCTAACCAAATGACAGACACCTTTTCCTGGGAGGCCAGGGCAGCTGTGCCGTCCTGCTTTGCTGCGTGGTGAGGAGGGGCACCCTGCACTGCCCAGCAGGCAGGGAGGGTCCTGGGCTGAGGGGTGGGGGAGAGGCAGAGTTCCCTGGCCGACATGGGGCGGTTGGATCGGGGCTCTCCAGAGCCAAGTGTCTCAGCTGAAGAACCACGTCCCCTCAAGGCTATGGTTTCAGGGGAACCTTCTGGGCGCTTTTTTATCAGGTATCGAGGCACAAAGATCGCTGGGATGTGTAGCCTCAACACAGCTCATCTGTGCAGCTTTGGGAGTTGGGGATCTTACAGCTCCCACCTTCGCTGCCCCTGGGCAGGAACCTGAAAGCCCAGGTGAGTGGGGCTCCTCCTGCTCCGTGCCCCGTTCCAGCGCCCAAGGTCCTGGGACTTCCCGAGTCTGCTATCAGGGTCCCGGATGCTTATTGTGACCCCAGGGCAGGGTAAAGTGGCAGGTACTCAAGTGTCAAAAGAGCCAGCTATTTATTTATTTCACAAGGAAACAAATTCTCTGGAAAGGTTTCATGTTTTTTTCCCCTTAAAATGAAACAAAGATTCCTAAGTAATTTCCTTTCTGTGGGAAATTTTCTTTATCTCTCTGAAGCTGATCCCCCTCCCCTCACACGCTCAACAAAATGTCACGTCTTGCAAAATAGAAGTGTGGCAGTTCAACCACCTCCACTCTGGTTAGGAGGTCAATGGATTTGTGACTTTTGCTGGCCAGAAAAAGCTGGTCTAGGGCTAAGTTGTGTTTACCAGGGGGTCATCCCAAATGATGCGCAGCTCTGGGGTCACTCAGGGGAAAGGGGGATGGAGAGTCCCAGCCTGCTTTTCTGCAGAAATGGCAGAAACGTTTTTCTCTGCCGCTGCTGGCAACCTGTGTGCTCCCAGGATTAGTCAGATGGCACTGAGGGAGAGCTGGGAGGTGAGGGTGAGTTTTTCTGCATCTCCTGCCTGGACTTTAGCCTTAAGCCTATGCCTTATTTTCATACACGTGCGTTTCCCACCAGGGAATTTCTACCAGAGCATTCAACTCGCATCAGTTGCTCCCCGTGGGGACAGGGCCACAGCTAACCTGCCTTCCCAGTTCCGAGAGAATGGGAGCGACTGTGGTGCTTGGCTGGGGAGGAGGTTTAGGAGTTGGAGGGAAAGCGTGTGACGCAAGGCCAGGTCTTATTTAATGACACCATCCTGTTTTTGATCAGAGCATACAGCAGACTGGAGAGGAGAGCAAAAATAAGGCCACAGGAGAAATTCTGGCCATGGACCTATATAATCAGTCTGAACGTTGGCAGAAATGAGGTCATTTCTTGTGTTTATATTTTTACATGCATTGTACGCTCTCCATTCCTTCTCCTCGTGTCACTGTGATGTGAAGGGAATTTCCTGCGCACGCACGGTATTGTTGTTGCAGGGCTTTTGTGGACATCAACCACTTCAAGTGGCAAGGAGAAATAATACTCTGTTCTGGCAGTGAAAATACAAAGTTAGGAAAACTCCCGCTCCCTCAAATCATGTTACTTCTGGTTGCTTGCTGAATATTTTATTAGAAGATTAGAAGGAGAAGTGGCCGCATTTAGCAGCTGCTGACACGTTCCAGCACTCTCAGTGTGCAGGGGCCAGCTCTTGAGGTCTGTAAATCGTCCTGCCTTCACTGCAGCCTGGCCATGCTGTGGCAGCTGAGGAGTGGGCTTGTGGAGAAGACCATGCGGAGCCCTCCTCTCCCACTCTATTGTAGATTACCAGATTTATAAGCAGAAAGCATATTGGAATGGTGAGTTTTTTCCTTGCAGTCTCTCATCTTTAGGTGTATGCCACTCATGATAGCGGGGCAAGTTGGAAATGTGTGTTCCCTTTGGCTTCTGCTTCCCCTGAAACAGAAATATATGTATTTCTTTGGCTATAGAATTAAAAAAATCCTGGTTTGTGCTGGGAGTGAAGGGTGGTGGGACACAAGGGCTGCAACCAGCATTCAGGTGCAGTCAGCCGTGGGGTCCTTGCCAGCGGGTCAAATTAGGAGTGGTGCAGAATGGCTGCAGTATTCCAGCAGAGCCCAATGAAAAGCAGATGGTGCAAAGGAGCATTGCCCCTTGCCCACCTCCTCACTCCTGCCCCCAGCAGCTGCCTCAGCCGCGAAGCCGTTGCTTAAGGGCAGCAGAGCTTTCCTGCCCAGGGTGGGCCAATAAAGCCATCCCGGGGCTGCGTCTCCCAAGGCGGAGGGCATGGCATGCTTTTAACACCAGAGCTGTGGAAATGCAGTGTTGAGGCTTGAGGAGAGAGCGCCGCAGCTGAGAGCAGCCCCGAGGCTGCTGCGATGGGCGCATGTCCCCTGGCCCTCCGCTCCCTGGCAGCACATCCCCTTCCCCAAATGGCATCAGTTTGGCAAGACAGAGCCGGTGGCTGGGCTTTCTATGCGTGGTGGCAACGTGCCCCCTCAGCCTCAGATCGGGCAGGGGAGCTGTCACTAGTGAGGGGACAGGCGTGGGGCAGCGCTGTAGTCCAGCAGCCAGACCTGGGAGCGAAGCGGTGGTGCCCCAGACGCTGCGACAACACGCCTCTGCTAAAATTACACTTGGAAGAGGCTTCAGAGTGAAAAAAAAAAACAACAACAGAGAAAGAAAGAAAGAAAAGAAAAAAAAAAAAAAACACTGAACAAAAAGCCAACCCTCATGTAAACCCCAGGGCTGGAGGAATAAAAGCGCCAGAAAACATTTATATTGGGCTCCCTTGATATCAACACAGATGAAATGGATCCCCATGCTTCCCTCCAAACCGCAGGCTCTAAAGTGGATTCCAAATCCCATCCCCACTTTAATTTAAGGGCCTCCCAATTAGACCGTTGGATGCCTTTCAAAGCTTTGTATAAATTGGAGATTATGCATCTAGCAGCAGAGGCATGTCTCCTCGCCGGAGCAGCCACCGGCCGTAGCTCACTGCCCAAGCAGCCTGGGCCTCTGGCGGGGAAATTCGGGGGGTGAAACGGGGAGTCCGGGTGGCCCGTGGAGCCCAGCTCTGGCCCTGCTGCCCGGGGGCCGGTATCTGCTTCAGCCGTTTGGCGGTAGAAAAACCTCCGTGCTGCCGGGGGGCTGGAAGCGGCAGGGCTGTGGGAGTGAGCGATTTCTCCAGCGTGCTGACCGAAGTGGAAAAATCTCAGGAGGGGGAAAAAAAAAAATAAAAAAACCTTTCAGGTTGATTTGAAATGTTTTTGCTGTTCTTCCTCTTAACCCTCCTCCCCCAAACCGGCAATAAAAAAAAACTCATCACAGAATGTGGCACAAATTCAAATAGTTTTGGTCAAGCTATATTTTTCACAGTTAATTTTAAAGATTTTTGTTGTTGTTGCCCAGACCAAGGATTCTCCTGTATTTTCCTAAGAAATAATACAGTCCTAGGTGGTGGAAGGTTTTTGTGGGAGAAGAAAGAACCAGAGGTTTTTCATTCCTGTGTGAACCTCAAGCGTTTCCTCCCGTCCCTCTTGCATCCTCCCTCTTATCTGCTTTCCCTCCAGGGGCTGCACCCACACCTCAGAGGCTAATGGGCGATTAGTGATGTCCCCTGGACGGGGAGCTGTCCCGTGGGTGGGGACGGGTGCAGGGAGGTGTCCCAGTGGGATGCAGAGCTGCGGGCGCAGCCACCTTTCTGCAAGCAGCGGGTTGGAGCCCGATGACCGACTTGTTTAGCAAAGGGGCTCCAAGGATGGCTGGAGAAGGACACCTTAAAGTAGCCGGTGGTGTTGGGTGGCCGCCGTGGTCTTGCATTTCTGCTGCTGCTGCTCACCAGCTCCGTCCTCTCCCCACGCGTGGCAGCTGCTGGTCTGTCGGATCCCGAGCAGAGGCCGGGTCCTGTCCCGCTCTGCTTGGAGATAAGGAGCTGCTGCTCATAGTACTCTGGATTTCCAAAGAAATGAACCAAAACAGCTGAAGAGACATAAGTTTATTGATTAATATCATACTGATGGAAATGTGCTCGCTGTCCTAACTTTAAATATTTGCCACCAGGCTTCTCATCCCAAACAATCAGAGTGGACCTGCTCATTGCACTGGCATTAACTGGCCTCAGTGGGTGGATTCATTTAATAATTGGTGATTAAGTGACAAAGATGACCAAGGGGTTGAGAAGTCATTTACTCGGACATTTCCACATGAGTTTGTGTCTGGACTTCACAAGGAGCTGGAGCTGCAGGGAGTCCTGAGCCTGGTTCAAACACCCAGAGCAGATTCCTCACTTTTTGGACCAGTCGATGGGTGCCAAATGCAGGATTTATTTACAGGGTTTTTTTTTTTGTTGTTGTTGTTGTTTTTGTTGTTTTTTTGTTTTTTGGGTTTTTTTCAGCTCTTTAAAGTCATTTTTCATGGTCAGATGCCCTATTTGGCATAGTTCAAATTAGGACAGCCTTTTTTGTTTTTGGCACAGGAGTGGAGCACTTACAGGATGGCTAATTTGCTGCTACTGATAATGCCAACTGCTTAAACTACTGAGACTTGAGTGAGGGATGTAGGACTGGACTGAGCTTTAAGTTCCTTTTTTCTCATGCACAGGAATATCCCATTTTTATCAGCCTTCCCTTGAAACCTGAGAATTTTTCTTTAGAAAAACAACAGGCAGGAAAAAAATAATCACAAAACCCAAAGGATAAATTTGTGTCTCTTTTAATGTAAAAACCACGACGTCACCATTAAACTGTCAAATTATCCTCTGTTTAATTTCTATATAAATTCTAAAACTTTCTGCAGACAGCCAATAAACCTCAAGGTGATAGGACTTGTTTCTGCTTCCACTGAAGTTGGTGGCAAACCTCCCATTTATTTTGGTGTGTAGGATCAAACCCCCAGCACATAAATAATCCGGCACTGAAGGTGCTCTCTGCTTCTTCTGTCCATATCTCTCCCTTCCTCTCAGAAAACTTCTGAGGTTGGGCCCAACATTGATCTCATGCACAGGCTGGGAGCATCTTTCTTTCTTCCTTTTTTTCTTTCTTTCTTTCCTTTTTTTTTTTTTTTTTTTTTTTTTTTTCTTTCCCCCCTCTTCTCTGTGGGTTTTGATCTCTCCCTTTGAAATGGAAGCAAATTCCCTGCAGGGTGCTCTGTGATCACTTGTTGGGTGTAGTCGAATGCTTTCACTTCTTGCTGTAGGTGAAATGGCTCCTGTGCAATGATATTAACTCTCTGCTGGGCAGCCCTACGCAGCAGGAGCAATGTGCTGCATTCCTTCTGTTTTCCTGGATGCTTCACACAGTAGGCAGCTTCCCCCAACCCCATAAAACCGCGGTAAAGCACAACTGTGTGTCGTGGAGTAATGCAGCACTATGAGAATACAAGATAGATGAGAAGCAATGTTTTAGGGAGAACCAGGTCTTGGACAGACCCATCTCTGTAGTTAGCCTGGGTTAGTTGATCTAAATAAAAGATACTACTTCTTCCTGCATAGTTGTGCATAATCTAATGGTTTGTTGTCAATTATTATTTACTTGCCATAGAAGAAAATGTCATTTCCCCTTGGTTTCACTGGAATGAAGCAGTTGGAGAGGGTAGTCGAAGAGGGAAATTACAACGATGGGATAAGTGTTGGGAGAGAAAAAAAAAAAAAAAAAAAAAAGACTGTTTTAACAGGAGAACTATGGTTAGGCCCAGCCCAGAGAAGTGTGTAAGAATGTGCTTGTGATTTGCTTCCAACAAAATTTTTAAGCCTATACTTAACTGTAAGCATGAGTATCTCGTTGCTTAAGGTTAAGCACGTGCTGAAATACTCATCTGGAGGTAAGCCCTGGCTGGCAAGACTGAAAGAAACAGAGATCACATAATCAACTTCCAAAGCAAGAGCCTAATCCTACCCAGTCAGCTATTTTGGGGGAGTTTCCAGGAAGGCAAAGAGGTTGCAGGAGGTGGATCTGCGTCTCTGATCTTACAAATTTCCTGGCAGGTGCAAAAGTGACTGCTCAGAACAATACCAGAGGTGTTTGCAGGATTGGCCTGAAGGCTTTGTCTGCAGCAGAAGATGAGGTTAACAGGCTATTTAAAACAAACAAACAGCCCCACCTCCCTCCAAAAATTTCACAAAGATGGCCCCTGTGGTTGTGATGTGATTTTAGAAAGATTTAAGCAGGTTTGCTCTGAAAGCGTTCCTATAGCTCTAGACAAAAACCAGTCTTTGTTCCTTTGTCTCAATCATTTCTGTAAATTCACATCCCAAAGACACATCGGTGTTAGGCAGTCAATCTGGGCATCTCTTCTTACACCCCCGTGTCTTGGATTTTCATATTATTTGAAGAAAAATACCAAGTGACACTAAGCAGTTATTCTTTAAATGATATTTACTTATTTAGTAGGACTTTTAACTGGAAATTTGCCAAATAATTATGCTTCAAAAAGGTGCGTGTGTGTGCGCACGTGTGTGTGTGTGCGTGTGTAATGGAGTAAACTATGCTCTTTACTCATGAAAAAATGCAAGAGCACGCACATGCACAAAATTGTGGGGAAGAGCGGGAAAGAAAAAGCATTTGCTTAAGGATATGAAATGCAATTCTGAAAGCTAGTTTTATTTTAAGCCCTTGGAGAACGTTACAACATCGGTGAATGTAATGCCATCTCTTACCATCTGTGAAATACAGGACCATGTTTATAGCATGCAGAGAGGGAAGCAAACACAAAAGGAGAGAAAACAAGATCAATGTGGGTCTGCTGCTGTGTGCTGCTGAGGTGGCCAAGTTCTGCTTGGGGCCACAGATAGGTATTTAACGAGGAGGCTGGAAAAGGAGGCTTTGGGTACTCCACGCTTCGTCAAAACTAGGTTTAAGGTCCTGTTTTCATTATGAAGGCTTCTGGCAAAGGCAGAGTTGATGAAGCCACTGGATTTCTTCTATCTAGTGGAGACGTGAGGGAGGCGATTGAAGTGTTTCCAGGTGTTTCTGGCTTCAGAGAAAACCCGGGAGAGTTTTCGGCTTGCCGGTGGTTTCTGCGCTAGAGTCGGGGTTCGCCAGCGCGTGCTGCCCTCCCAGGCTGCTTGGGCAGCGGGTGGGTTTGCTCTGCAGCACACACAAGCCCCGTGAGAGGTGATCCAGCCTGGCCACCCCCCAAAGGCTGTTGGATTACTCTTAACCACCCAAGGCTTTGCTGCCAAAGTGCATCACAGCTCCAGGAATGACTCTGCAGACGTAGTTTCAACCTCTGGTTTAGCTGTAATTGCACTGGAGAATAAAGCCACCCCTTTCCAAGTCCCCAGCGGTGAGTTTGCAGGCCAGGCTGTGTATGTCTCCATATTAAATAATGAGGTGGAATAACATGGGTGACCATCCTATGGCATTAATACATTTGTAAGGCACTGGGTGAGAAGCGGGTCCTACGCAGTGTTTCAGCAAAGACCTTGCCTTTGGATTTTCGTGGAGATGATGATCTACAGAAAAGGTAACGTGCTCGAAACAATGGAAGTTATCTACAAGTATGTTCAGGAAGGCCTGGGGCTTTCAGATGCAAATACAGAAATATATTTAACATCTCGACTTCTATTCTTTTGTCATAATACAAAGTGGAAAGACAATGTTTAGTAAATGTTTACATCTTACAAAGGGGAGTTTTGCAAATTGCATTGTAGCTCTTTGGGAGGAACCAGGAAAGAGGGCAGGATGTTAACAACATAAAAAAGAATAGCAATAAAACCCACCCCTAATATTAATTGTCTAAGAGGAAATGCATATATCTCTCATCAGGACATTTCAGACTCTGCTTTGCATTGCTGGAAGCCTGAGAACACTAATCGTTTTTTGGCATGGAGAAGCAAGTTCTTGCATACTTGAAACATAACTCATTTACAGTTGTTTTGATGGATGCTTATAAGCAATATGGAGAACCTCCCGAGTCCCTTCGGCTTGCCGAGCATCAGAGCTAAGAACGGGCCCAAGCTGCAGAGTTCAGATGTAGATCTGGCTCAGCTCCTCAACGTGGGAACTGGAGGGGGCCGCTCTGATTGAACACCTCCGTTCATTTTTGGTCTTAAGGTTGGCTGTGCGATGCAATGAAAATCTATCGACAGGTTCCCTTGTGAATTAATAATGTACCTGAAAGGATTCTTGAAGAATCATTTGCACCAGCACCACGGCATGGAGCCATCAAAATACCTCTTTGGCAAGGTGGCGATGGCTCACGCTTCCTCAGGATCCGGGCCCCAGGTGCTGTGAGGGTCTATCTAGTCCCGGCTGGTTAAATGACGAGGGGTGCCTACGTGCTTCGAGGCAGTCCTGGGAGGGGGGTGTAGCCCAGAGAGCTGCAGTCTGCTCCTCTTCCTCCCTGAAACGGCAGCTGGGAGCCACGGCGCACTGGGCTCAGGTGCAGGCTCCAAAGCCGGGCAGCGACGTCGTGGGACATGGGTGATGGGGGAAAGCGTGGGCTGACCTGGAAAATTTAGCCGTTGGACTCTGTGTGCGTATTTGCGCATACGTGTGTGTATGGAGGGAGGTGGAACAACAGGTTTGTGGCTGCAGTGAAATCCTTCATCGCTGGCCAACGCCAGACATCGTGTAAAAGCCTCAGCTGTTGATGTTATTCGCTTGGAGATGAGGCTTTGCCCCATGTTTCAGTTTCTCCCACAGACTGCTATCCAAAGATGAGTTTGAAGATGAAGATTAACAACGTGGCACTCGCTCTTGTGGAGAGTGATTTCTTCTCCCCAGAGCCCAGTGCATTTCTCCTGGTGCCCAGAGAGCAAAACCCTGAGCAAAGTGGTCTCCGTGGGCAGTTTCTCTTACTGATGGAAATTGGTACATTTCTGCTGCGTGATTTTCATTTCATGCTGAATAAAACCCCAGAAAGTTGCAATGAGTAACATTTTGGTTGCATCGGGTTGTTGGAAGGAGTGGGAATGGGGTTACAAACTGTGTGACTGTCAAGGAGTCCTGCATGTAACTCACGGTGTGGCTTTGTGTGCAGAGAATGCAAAAGTTTCTACAGGAAGACTGGAATCCCACTTGTGGAGGTACAGAAGAATTGATGCCAAATGCTTCAGAACCAAATTTTTTCTTTCCCATAGGCTACCTAAGTCCCTATACACCTTCCTCCTTCCAGGTGAACCGGAGACCTGGTCTTCATTTTCATTTGTAGTGTAGCTCTCTTTCTGTTTTCTTGTCATCCTTACTCCTGTTCTGCACGTGCCATCCCTATGAAACCCTGCAAAAGCACATTCCAGTAGTTTGATAATACCTAATTTTTTCCCCCGGTCTTTCTCTCTCTCTGCCTCCTTCTATTCCTTCCTTTCCTTTCTCTCCTCTTCCTTTCTTTTCATCTGTGTTCCTCCGAGCACCCATTCTCCCTCCCCACGCACGGCTGCCCGGTGTCGTTCATGGCACTGCACACCTCTGGATAGCTGGCAGGAGAACTGCAGGAGTCTCTTCCTGCTCCACCCTCGCGGGAGGTTTTGTAGCCCTGCAGGGTGCTGCAGACTTATTGCTCGCTGACTTGTAAGGGCAGGTGAAGTGCTCTAAACTCCACCTAGGAGCGAGGAAGGTGGAGGACCTGCTTGGCTGAGAGGCTTTGCAGAAGATAGGTCTGGAGGGAAGGAAACCTCGGTGCAGTCGAGGCTGTGCAGGAGGCTGGGTCTGAAAGCCCTGAACACTGCCAGTGGGTTTGCCCACTTGTTTAAAAGGCATTAACACTTAAACAGATCAGACCAAATGTCTACAATATTTTTTTTTTTTTTAAAAAAAAAGAACAGGATCATACAAAGGTTGTCACCAGCCTTTGTCTCGTTTTCGCGTTCGTTGTGTTAACCTCAGCAGAAGCTTTCATCTCACGTCAGCCCAGGACAAAACCCAAATGCGGGCACAGTGTCCAGCTTCCACAATCAGTCCTGTAACGCCAAGAAAAATTGGGCCAGAGGAGAAATGCCTGTCCAGCAGCTGCTGCCTGTAAAGCAGCACGGCAGCTTTTGAACGATACCAGGATATCAGTGAGTTCTGCTGGCCCTGTCAGCCCGCGCGGTGTCCGTGTTACTTCTCAGCCTTAGGGGAAGCTGCAGGTTTTACTAAAGAACCTATTTTGCTAAGTGTGAAAGTACAGGAAAATGACAAAACTAGCTGGGCGGTTTACTGGGGTACCGATGACCCATCTCCACAAAAGTGTTTCCATTTTCTTTTAAAAAAAGGTTAAAGAGTGGCTATCATTTTCTTCTCCTGCTCCCTGCCACACACACCCCCTGCCCCACTTCTAATCTCTTTTCTTGCTGGCAAAAGGGTATAAAGTATTGAAAAAAGCCCAAAACTTTAAAAGAATAGGAAAGAGATGAAAACTTATCAGAGTCACTTTATTCTTGTTTGAATAACATCAAAGGACTTTATTTTTACTGTTTTTTGTTTTTTTTTTTTAATGAGATTACAAAAAAACCTTCTCCCAGTACAGATAAAGGATAGTCAAAAATGTAATTAACAATAGAAATGAAATAAAATTCTAATAGTCCAGGGTGAATATTCACTAAGATGCTCATAATCATATAAAAACTCCTCTGGGATTTTTCAGGAACACAAGTGAGCTCAGGGAGCCTTTTACAGCACAGCCAGAGCCTCCTGTAGCAATGCTATGCCCTAACAAATCCAGGAATGATCTACAGGAGTCACCAAAGATATTTTCTAATATTTTCAGTCCAGGAGATTTTTTTTCTTTAAGGATCATCCTCCCATGTACTGACCATGACTGGTCTCAGGGAGACTCACCCATGTCAATGTGACAATGTGGCAGCTGGGATAAATAGGAGAAAGAGCACATTTAGGATGCCTGACTTCCAATGTGATTTCGACTGGGTTGATCTTTTTTTTTTTTTTTTTTTTTTTTTTTTTAATTGCATCAGGACAAAGTTTTAAAAATCTCCCGTATTGGATTAAAGGCCTAAAGTAGAATTTTTAAAAGCAATTGAATGTTTAGGCTTTGGCCTCCCTCTGATTTTATGTGGGAGAATATCAAGTCAAATATGCAGAAGCATCACAGTTCTTTAGCCAAACTCCTTGTGGGTACTTGGTAGGTTTCCCTTCCCTGTTTCTAATTTGGTTTATACCCCAAAGCCAACTGGTTTTTGCTATTCATTCTGTGGGTGGGAAAGCTTGTGAGAGGGTATTAACAGCTATACATCCCGGCCGAGTGATTTTCTTCTCTGAACTTTACTGGATACAAGGAGGAAATTCTTCTCCAAATCAGCAGCGTGTTTTCAGGCCTTTGGTGGTGGTGGTGGTGGGTTTTGTCAGGCAGATCTACATCAGTAAATCTGAGCACCTGCAGAAGGTTCAAGTGCAGACTGAGCTTCAGGTGTCAGCTTGGACTCCACGGATATTAATAACTACAAACCGTTCATCAGCGCAGCTATCCTGTGTGTTAGTAATGTATGAAATACTGCTTATTACTCAGGGACTGGTGTTCTGGTTGTTCTGCTCCGTGGCACAGGTACAGGCTAAGTGATTCCTGCCAGCTTAGGGCAGCCTTCGCCTCGGGTTTGCTCTCTGGTTCCCAGCTGAGGTTGCCGGTGTGGATGCTGCAGCCACCAGCCTCGGTCGTGTGCCTGCATCTCTTTGTCAGGGGGAGGGTGCGGCCTCCAAACCCCTCCATTGTGGTGGTAGGCACTGAGCATCAAATGAAACTTGCAGCCATTAGCAACAGACGTGTTAGCCACAAAATGAGATAGTTATGGGCAAGCTGGAGCATCCCTGGGGAAAAGTCTACGAACCATAAACTAGTGAAGGAGCCAAGGGCTCCTGACCTCCTCCAAGTCATCCCACTTTCATGTCCATAATTACTGGCTGCTCATAGGCACTTGCTGTGATCCCACCTCTTCCCACTTTAACCAAGAGGAAGAGCTACACTTCAAAGCCCTTCTCTCTCCTTCATTGCTATTGACTGTGTTTTGAGAAAAGTTTATTTCTCCTTTAGTTATTAAAGGGGAGCGAGTGATCTGAGCTAGTCCCTGGTGAAAGCAGGACTCCGAGCCTCTATTCTTACTCCTTCCTTCCTTCCCCAGCTCACCAAGTGTGGCCAATCACCTCCTAAGAAATGGGCATCTCCTTTCCAGAGACGGAGGACAGCCGAGTCTCCATCTGACCTCGGCTGCCAGGCCAAGAAGGTCAGATGGAGTCAAGAAGGGGTGTAAAAAGTATGAGGATAACCTCTTGGGTGAAGAGGCACTGAGGAATCTTCTGTGTCAAGTCTAACCCAAGTTTGCTTTGCTTAAGTCAGCTTCAGCCCTGTCACCCTCTGAAGCCCCCGGAGATGCCTGCTAAGAGGTTAATGGGCTTCACTGGATCATGGGTTTGGTCAGTGTCGTAATTCCTGTAGCAATTCCCCAGTCTGGGGGAACGTGTGCTCCAAACACAGCGGGGACCACATAAAATAGCTTGTGCTTTTTAATCAAATTGTATTTTGTGCTAAATCTAGAGTTTCTTCCTTCAAGAAAATATCAGTGACCAAAACTTTAACTACGTTTCCAAATTAAATTTGTTAAAATGCTGCCTCCAACAGGTGAGGGGAGCCCACGCCAATGTTCAGTTTAAAGTTCAATTCAGTGCAGATGGTTTATGGCTGATAATGAATTTAGCAAGCTACTAGTTAGGCTTTGATGCTAATTATTTTAAGTATCATAGGTTCTGATCCACAATGCAATAATCACAGGTCATTATTACTGACATTATTAGGTTATGTTGAAAATTAGCTTTTAGGCTTAGAGCACCGTGTACTAATACTCTCTGAAATGGAACACCTGTGTGATGCCTTAACAGACAGTTGAGGGAAATTAGCCCTCTTAATTAAATGAGCTACAACTGTGCTTTGTTTGTTGTTACACTGATGAAAAAAATGGTATTTGCACCTTTAGACAGCAATTTTCTGTAGCTGAAATGGGACACTGGTTGGAAAAAATGAGCCCAGGTTTTGCAAAACAGCGGTGACTTTCCTTTGAGATATTATGGTCGGTGTCCCACACGCTATTCCAGGAATAAGTTGAACTAAAAGTGATTTTGTTGGCTGGGCTCTTAAATGGGTTAAAACGTGATCAGCAGAGCCACATCCATGAACTGGCTTTGTGTTTCAGATAAACACGCGTGCAACTCCAGTTTTCTGACACAGCTTCCATGACAGGAGACAGAAAGCAGATTTTTCTTTTCCTTCTGAGAGCTTCCTATCTCGGGGTATCTGCAGGCAGGCTCCAGCCTGAGCCTCTGCCACATCCAGCCGCCCCACCGGCGTTCACGGTGGGATGAAGCAGTTTTACCAGGCTTAGCTTTTACCCTTGAGAGAGCTATGAGGGCTGCGACTCCTCCCTTCACCCGTGGTGCTTGGTGTCCTCCGTCTCCTCTGCCAGCTCAGGGCAGGTTACGGCTGTGCTGGTCCCTCTTGAACGCCCCTGAGACCTTGAGCCAGCACAGGAACGCGCCTGGCGAGAGGCGCTTCCCTCAGGCTGCGTGTTACGCAGGTGCCTCGCAATCGACAGTTCCTTTCCAGGTGCAAGGAAAGGTATTAGTTTTGAATATGATGGTTATTTCCATAGGGACTATTCCACTTCCTTTAGCTTAGGTATAGGAACGAGTACCTTGTTTAATTGGGAAGGGCCTGAAGTTTGCGTTTCAGAGGGATCCTCTAGGTATAGAATCCAGTGGAAAGCATCTGCAGGCGGGTTTGTGTGGGATTTTGATCCCTTTGCATCTCACAAAGAATTGACAGATATTTAACTCAAAGGGGGAAGGAAGGATGGTAATTTCCTCATCTCCAAATGTAAAGTTTCTTTACAGGGAAGTATGGAAATCTTAAATAATTTGCCCAACAGCATAGCCTGAAATAGGACACAGATACCAACCTCTAATCCCTACCCGTGGCCATAAGATCATCTTCTCTTGATCATAATGAAAGTGCAGAAGCTGCTTGCGCTGCCGTGCAGGAAGGCAGGACGGGGCGCCGCACCACGGGGACAGATTAGGATTATGAGGGGCAGCACCTGGTGTGCGGGGGCCAAGGAAAAGCAAATGAAAGAGTCACCAAACCAGTCTGCCTGCCCCAGCCCAAAGGGAACGCGCTCCTCCCCGCCGGCATCTGCGCACGGGGTGTTCAAAACAGAGAGTGGGCTCTTGCCGGTGCGACAGGGCAGCAGTGTTTCCCATTCACCTCTTGCCTTTCAGAGTGGGTTTTTTGGGTAACCTGTGGTACCTCCTGGCAGGTCGCTGTTGAGACCTCTGGTAACACAGATGTGGAGCTGGGGAGGAAATGCCGGCAGCGTCTTCCCAGCATCGGGTCCACCCAGGAGCTGAACAGCTGAACAGCTGTAGTAGCTTGCCTGGTTTTGTTCTTGGTGGGCTTGGGAGTCTTTACTTCTTTTTTTTTTTTTTTTTTTTTTTTTTTTTCCCCAAACACTCCAGAGCCTCCTACCAGCCAGAATGAACCTAGTTTTGTAGCATATGTTTTGGTACACGTCCATTTACAGAAATATCTATTTTTCTCCTCCACCTGTCCAAAATAGGGCAGGGGTTGGCTTTCTTTTTGGAATGAGCCTAAAAAAAAGCAAAGGAAAATGGAATCCTCTCCCCGCCACCCCCCCCCCCCCCCCCACCAATTCTAAAATTGTCTCCAGTTGAAAAGCTATCTTTCATCATCAATATGCACTTAAATTTACAAAACCAGTCTGGATTGTTCTGATAAATCTCTTGAAGATAACCAGGACAAAAAGGGGGACTATTCAATTGCAATTGTGACAAGGCAATACCCAAGAACATCTAGAATATGAAACACCAGAACTGCAAAACTGAGCTAAAGACTCAGTGTTTGGATTTTGTGTCTGGAAATACCAGCGGATCCCAGTGAAGTCTCAGAGCACTTTACAAATGTGCTAAGCATGTAGTCAATTTTTTTTTTTTTTTTTTTTTTTTTTTTCTTTTTAGAGAGAGAGATGTGGAACTACAGCACAGAAAAAATGTGTGGGTATGACACAGCCGCAAATGGCTCTGCATCTCACTCCTCTGCTTTTGCTGCTGGGCTACACTGAAGTAATTAGTTGGTTGCCAGTGGTGTATCTGGGTATAAATAGAAGTCACTCCATCATTCAGGAATTGTGGGTGGTGGGAAGTTCTGGCTGATGGGGCTGTGGATTAAGTGTGTCAGTGCTGGAGGATAGGGTGTTCCTGCACTGAGAGAGCCCTCGACTTAGAAATTTTCTCCTCACAAAGGTATGCCAAAGCCCCGAGGCTTCCTGCATTTAGGGTGTGATGTAAGATACAGCTCTTTGTTGAGCGCTTTTCTCCTGACATCCTTGCAAGCCAGGCAGATGTGTGGATATCTCTTCGTAGTTACCCCTGGAAGGAAACATTACTGGATATCCTAAGGGGTAAACAGTGCTCAGAGCTGAATTAAGAAGTGTTGTCTCTGTTTACTCCAGTTCTGTATGCACCGCTAACTATTAGCAGTGACCAGTTTTCAGTATTGACTCCCAGCCCTCCAGAGGTGTCCTCTTTGAAATCCAGAATGAGGAATTTGCTAAGACTTGGGGTTTCACTCCAGACCCACAGCTCAGTGAAGGAGCTACCAAGGGGAGATGGGAATGGATGGCTCGGAAGCGCACGCGACGCGCAGTGGGGCTGATCCGGGCTCCATGCACTGCCCTACTCCAAAGGCCAGCTCTCATCCAGGAGGCATTGGCCCACTGGCTTCTTGTAGCCGGGAAAGCTGAAAGGGGATCAAGCTGGCAACTCCTGACGACGGCCAGCAGCCCCGCGACCAGCCCGCGTGAGGTGAGCAGACCCTGCGCAGGCCCCTGTGCCGCCGCTCACCGTTGCGGCTGTCCCTCACCATTGCTCTCCTCCCATGTTAAAAGCTGCGTCTGCTTTCTACAGGCATCTTCTGCTTCTGTAAGGTGTTAATCAGCCTTGGAGGTGACTCTTCCTTCTGTAGTTTCTTTGGCGAGTGACAGAACTCCTTGTCTGTGATGAGGGAGGTACCAGAGCCACTGCCTAGCGTTGTGCATAACTTCATGTCTCCCTGTACTTTCTCCTGTGGTTTGTTTGCTTTGTTTAGTTTGCAGTGCAGGACAATGGCTTCTTATTAATCTGTGCAGCGCATTTTCCGTCTTGCATTTTTCATCCAAGTTTAGGAGCTCTAGCAGCTGCTGTTGTGTACATAATAAGAAGGATCTTCAAGTATTTATTTCTAGGCTTTTTAAGCATCTTTCTCTCTCTCGTCTTTAGAAAAGGCTGAAATTTTCATCATTCAGGCTGACATTTTACCTAAAAGTAGTTTGGTTTCTGACAGGTTCTTTGAAGGAATAATGTCTTTAGTCCAAGTTAGAATTGAGGGAGGGGAGGAAAAGAAGGGATAGAGACATCCAGATACATACAAGCACATGGACGTACCCTTTCTTATCCCCGTATTTCTGTGTATGAGTAGGCACCAGCCTGGCGTCTGACATGCCTGTTTATGTGAGAATTCAGGGTCCAAACAATGACCCTGCTTGACTGAGATCAGTGACTTGGCCTTGGGTTTCCGCCTCTCCCAGGCAAATGCCTTCTTTAGAGGGGAGAGGGGATCCTTGCTCTCTCCAGAATTCACAGCACAACTAATGTTGCATGCTCAGAAATCCTCCTAGCTGGAGTTCTTATTTTCCAGCTAATGCTATTTATATCAACTTTTCCCTTCAGCTTTAACCGGGATAGGATCAAAGCTCTGGGAGCAGAGATCTGTCATTACACAGGCTATGAATTCTGTATTCCTACCTCAGATTTTGATTCAATTTGGGGGTTGTGTGGAATTCATCTAAAGCCAAGTGGTTTTGGATGTCAAAACCATAAAACAATTTTCCTGTTTCATGTGACGCGGGTGTATAATAATATATTTGGCCTTGCCCCTAGGTTACCTAACCATGGGCTGTGATTCACCTCAGAGGTTTAGCTGCCCTTTTACTGGACCTGTGCTCAGTTTCAATTTTTGTAACGAATGCAAAGTCCAGCCAATGCTTCTGCCTTTCAGGTTCCACCAAGATCATTTCTAGTAGCTCTGCTAGTTAATATTAAAATTTACTTACTGCCAATACAACAGTAATGATCTGTACTTCAAGGGCACCTTTGATGTGATGATCTCAAAGCAAATCTATTAAGGGTTATCCCACACCCATGCTATGGACGGAAACATTGAATGTATGGAGAAGTGGATCCTAAAATCACTGTCAAACTGCATGTGAAAACTGGAATTTCTGTCCCTGAGAGAAAGTCAGCTATAACATTGTTTTCTTCCCCATCCAAAAGACCAAAATTTTGCTATTATGGATGTGCTTATGGAACAGAATCTATAACAGAAAAATATATTCCCAGAAAATGTCACAGCATTTACTTGTGTATCAGTTAGATTCAAAATCAGGCCAAATGACATTACACCTCTGGTGCTGTGTGCTCTTGGTCCTCTGCACCACTGGATTCCAGGCTGTGCCATGGAGGATGGTGCCCACTTCTGGGGTCCGGTAGCCTGGCTGCAGTTAGGGGTGATGGGGGTGCCAAGTAGCCAAGCTATTAGTGGTGTCATGGCATCTGTGACAAATGCTCTTTAATACTACAGTGAGTCAAAGACAAATACTTAATTTTAAATTTCGCATATAGAAAAGAGACCCCAAACAAATTTCCTGAAATTTGTCCCTGAAAAAAGTCGACTGGGCTTGCACGTTGCAAGCAGCAGTCTCTGTGTGTAGTGTTACAAATCTGACATAAATCAGAAGTCGTTTGCAGTACTCAGCTGCAGTTGGGTTAAGGAAAGGGCTATGTATTACTCACTTTATTTCAGAAGACTCTCCCTCTTTATGAGGCCGTGTACAGCCGCTGCACACAGGTCCCGCTCCGGGAAGCTGTGACTGCTCACACTGGCAGGCAGTGGTGCAGGTCCAGCCTGGGGGCACTGCCTTGGGCCTGTTTCATTAAAAGAAGACAGGTTACGGTCAGCTTTGGTTCTGGACTCTCCACACTGCAGTTGTTTTTGGCCGAGGAGGCACATAAACCATTTCTGATTAGATTGAGTGTTCCTGTCCTCTTCTGGGTGCGTACACAGAGATAGACAATTGGCCAAACAAGAAGGGTGAGATCCAAGCCTTATAACGGGGTACCTTGCCTTTGATAAGGTCAGCACCAGATTTTTGGTGCGGTACATGTAAACTCTGCAGGATTAAGCAAGGAAGAGCCTTCCCTCCCACATTTTGCTTTGTCCTGAGCAGTGGTGGTAGTGGGACTTACACCCTGAAGCATATTTGGAAGCATTTAAACATGCAGCTGTGACAGCAGAAGGGAGAAATGGCATCTCTTCAAATGCTCCAGGCAAGGATTACTTTTCTGCAATTTGCCATAAGATGTGATGTTTCTTTATAGTTTACGCCTCCTTAAACACATGCGTATCTTTCTATGGGACGAATTTACCCTCCACATTGACAGTTAGCCTTTCTTGCAGTGCAAGTCCTGGACTGGAAAATCTAGGCAGTTGAATGGAAACACTCCCTAAAGTCAAACAGATTCTCCAATTTGTCCTGTTGGGTAAACATCTGCATGTGAACAGAGGCTTCTGCTTTAATCTTACCCTCTTGGTCTTGCATTTCCGGGTTATCCTTTTATGTGAGTCATAGTTTTCATCTATACAAAGAGAAGCTTTAACTGCCTCAAGTGAGGTATTTTTCCAGTACTTTAGCACTAATTAATCATTACAGCGCCAAGATCAAAGGGTGGGGAACTACAATGTCGGTATGGTCTTATGATCACGTTGTGTCCAGTTCTTCTCATAAATACTGGTGTTTTGTGAGTTTCAAATCTAATCTCCCATGGAGAACGATTTGGCAACAAGATGGTGGGCTGCTTTTCCTTGCATCTTTCAGAAGTAAAGGGAGCTTAAACTCCATGAGGAATGCAGTGTCATCCCCACACTAAAAAGGCCAGCTATTACTTCAAACACATTGGAACCCAAAGATACCAGTGATGTAGGCATGGATGTAAAAACCCAACATCATGGAGGGAGAGACAACGGACCTTGTCCTGAAGCTCTGGTAGCTCAGACAAGCAGCGAAATGGCTGGAGCCTGGAGCCTATTTCAAGGGTAACTTAAGGCAGTTAAGGGTGTAAACCTCACTGTAAGCCAATAAGACTTACCATTTAAGTGCTTAAGTTACTTCTGAAAGTGAAGCTTTTAAAATAATGCTGCTGCTTTTGAAAAAATGTTGCCTAAGGACATGACTTCAGTGAAGTATTAACCTCAGTCTTAAATGGCTGTGGCTGTTGTCTTCTCACCTGAAAGGCCAGCGCTTGCGTTTAATGATGCTTTCAACCGTAGGCAGCAGCGGGCATGGCAGAGGCGTGGGCTGGTGTCTGGGCTTTGCCTTTGCTTGCACCGATCACCTGCACCTTTCCCTGTAGCGACTGCCGGGGTCCTGACAGCCTCCCTGTGGGCATTTCTGTGCTGCAGCCGTAAAACTCGCTTTCCCTTTCCAGTGTGATTCACTGGGATAAAATCTGCAGCGCCTAAATGCTTGGGATGTGACAAAAGAGCTATCGTGCTTATGCCTTAGTCAAAAATGGGAGAGAGAAGAGCATATGGAGTGCTAACAGGTCCTGCTGCTGGTGACCACGCGTGGGTGGGAACACGAGAGTCTGGCTGCTCTGGAGAAAAGAGAAGTGGGGTGTTTTGTTTTGTTTTAAATTATTATTTATGTATTGATTGATTTTTTAATGGGGAATGAGCAGACCATAGGACTTGGTCTTCCATGTCTCTCTCCTGTGTCTGAAGCAGGTGAGATATGCACCAGGGAGCAGCAAGCTGGAGGTGAGGCTGGGATTGAAGGAGGGGCAGGGCAAGGCAAGCACAAACCGACGACACAAGTAACGAAGCATCTGTAAAATCAGTGGCTAATAATGGTTATCTTAGAAACAGACGGAACGGAGCAGTAGTATTTCCGAAATGTCTTTTTTCCATAATGTGAGATGTTTGAAAAGGCCATTATTTCCCCTTTAAAAAGAATGTTATTTCCTTTTTTTTTTTTTTTTTAATTCATGCTTTCTCTTGTGGGAGGCCTGGGACTTGACAGTGTGGGCTCTTGTCCAGCATTTGTTCTGACCTAGATTTTGATCTCTGCTTTTTTCCCTTACCTTCTGCTCAGCTGGCTACTACCTCTAAAAGACATGCATATAATCTATAAAACACTTGTGTTTCCCATTAGTTTTACTTTCTATTTTCAGGAGATTCTGAAGGCATAACAAAGAGATTTAAATTACAATGACCGTATATGCTTTGGGCTGCTAGGGTGATCTAAATAATTACCAAGGGAGCTTCCTAGACCATTTAGTAAAGAGAAGTGAGATATTAAAAAAAAAAAAAAAAACAAAACAGTGAAAAATGCTGTAGATTAATCAGCACTTGTCCTCTCTCAGTGGGCAGCAGCAATTCACAATACCTTCTCTGACAACACTGGAGATCTGGTGCACCTGAATTAAACTCTTGAAATCAAGTAATTACTATTGCTAGTCCAGCCTCACGTGCTGAGCATGGTTTGGGATCTTTTGTGCTGGGTGGTGGGTGTGTGTATATAAAAGAAAATTCCTATCCTGAAGCATTGATAGTGGAAAAATACACAAAGCAGACAGAAGATGTGGGGGATGATGTGGTTTATGGTCCCTATTTTCCAGCGGGTGATTGGAAGCAACAGGGAGACTGGTTGACATCACTTGTGAACCTGGCCTCCTTCTTATTGATCTCTTTGAGCTGTCCTGTCCCCGATGATTCTTGTTTTCCTGTTGTTCAGTGCTCAGCCGCCTGGACTGCAGAGTAGATAGGTTACTGTAAATACAAAGGTATGGAGAACCAAACCCTGCAGTTTGCACAGGGACAAACAATTGAGCCTGAACCTTGGACTGAATGAGAATTCAAAGTTTTAAAATCATCAGTTGATTTAGTTAAATGAGTTGAAATAGTACCATGTGACATTTAGCTGCATCTATTTTACTGTTGCCTCCTATTTGACATGGCTCAGTCACCCATATCCCAGTCGATACTTGGAGACTCACCGGAGGACGTGGATATTTGGCATGAAGTACAGAGGCTACACTGCAGAGGCTGCACAGGGTCCCTGCATCTGGAACAGTCCTGCACAAATAAATGTTTTCAGGCAAAAAGAATCTGCGGGCAGAGGACGTTTCTCATACATAGCCCTACTGGTTGGGAGATGTGATGTTCACCCTGCAATTTGAAACTGATGGTTGATCTGCTGCTGTCGAAGTTGGAACCGGCTGTTGCTAGGTTGTATGGGGGCTATCTTCACAAAGGTGATTTTTCTTCTGTGTTGGATTTACAAACTCCTCACCAAACCCAAATATGACTTGATATACAGGGAAGAGTGCTGGCTGAGCACAATGGAGGCTCTGGCTTGTGCTGCTTTGGTTTTCATGCGCCTATCAAAAAGATTAACCCAAAAGAAAACATTTACCATGCCATCTTGTTCTGTAGCAGCAGATTCTGGTGGTGATCGATGTGCTGCTGTAAAATGCATTTTACATGAAAGATTATTATTCTTATGCACAGATGTGTGCAGAGCTTTGTTTTTGTAACCCACTAGTGGCAGCAGATCAAAAAGTAAAGACAAAAAGAAGGAAGAAGCCTACCACCCACTGAGCACTGGTAACAGTAAGGGATGCAGCCCTGCCAAAGAGCAAAGGTTGATGGGATCCTGTGTGAAGTATAATTGGAGGTTCTTGATAACCTGTGCAACTTATTGATGGGTTAAAAAAAATTCAGTAGGAAGAGTACTTATCTGGCAGGGAGCTGGGAACACTGTTTTTCATAGGGGAAGGCAGACCAAGCGATTCCCTGCTGAAGGTTATAACTGATTGTCATATCTATATGCTGCAAAGGAGCACGGCTTTGCCCAGCCAGGCGGTGAAGGCCCAGAGGGGGTTGAGATTTCCCAAAGCGTGTGGCTCTGGCCTGCTCTCTCACCTGGCCCTTCTGCAGCTAAGCAAGTCCCTTTGGGCATGTGTTGGTGAGGATTTCTAACAGCGTGTGCCACGCTCAGGGCATGGCTGGAGTGGCACTGGCTAAGCATCTGCCAGAAAGGAGACTCAGTGTGCCAAAGAGCAGCAAAGCGCTACACCGTCATTCGGGCAGCCCTCAGCAGCAAGCACTGTAGTATTTTTTTTCCCTTTCCCTCCCCTCCAAAAAGTCAAGTCAGTGACCGACAAGCCGTGTGTGTGCACACGCGTGTGCACGCACCACGCACCGTGAGTCCTCCTTGTTAAGGTAAGGGAAGGACAAGGTGAGCGTGTGGTCCCACCGGCCCAGCTGCTTCAGGTGTGCTGCACCACCCAGTGTAATTCATACGCTAATCCTGTTTGATGATCCAGAATCAAGAATGTTTCAAGAATGTTTCATCCCTCAGTAATTTTGTTAACCTCTCCTGGCAACCAAAAAGGGGAGGTAATGAAGTGGCATTTTCAAAGAACATAAAACCTAGACAGCCCTTCTTTCGTTTGAGAAGGGTTAGCTGGCGTATGGAGGACTTCTCTGCATGGCTCTGCACTTCATCTGTGACTTGAAAAAAAAAACAACCTTGTGGGATACTAATTCAGTCCTTGGTTTCTTTCTTGTATCAAATGCTGCCAACTGTGCCTTAAATTTGGGCCAGATGCATGATGGTTTTATGATGTGATACTGTTAGGAAGTCTGGGTTGAATATAACAGAGACTCTGCTAATGGGGCTGCTCCTTTAGGGCGAGGGTACAATGCTGGCTTGGGACGCTTGATCTATTTACTCTGTGGGAATATGTCTTCAGCAGAAATTAATGGTTGGGTTTACCAGGGTGGATAAGATTACTGGGTCTGATAAGGTCTCTTAGTGTGGCGAGAGGAGCAAAAGACTTTCTGAGGTATTGGGGTTTGGGGGAGAGGCTTCTCTGTCACCCTTATTTGAGCAAAAACCATCAGGTTTTGTTCAGGTTCATTCCTGGATTATTTGTGTGCTGCTGCAGGCACTGCATTCATACAGCGCCAGGGCAGGCCCTCTCCTTGTCTGAATGGACAAAATCGGCCAGGAGGGATTATGCTCATCTTGGAGTGAGGGGGGTTTCATTACCCACCACAGTAAAGACGTGGCACAACTGGGCTTGGAAGTAGCACAGCTCACAAGTCCAGTTCAGCGCGCCGGACTATCTTGCAATTGAAACCTAATCACAAGACTGTCCTGTTCCCTTCTGATCACGTCATGTCCCAAAGGCTTTGTGGAGGATCAACCAAATCTCCTGTGTTTTCATTTACTAAGCTCAGTCAAGTGATACAAAAACCAGAATGGTTTTTCTGCCAATCTGAATTTGCAGTGATTAAATTGTGCTGTTGTAGGGGGTTAATTTTCATGGGCAGATATTAATAACTATCAGTTAATATGCTTAGTAATCTTAAGGAAATATTTAGTAGTCTTTACAGCTTAGCTAACAGAAATTGGCATAATTCCTTTGAATTTGGGCTCTATAACTCGGTGTTGTCTTCTCTTTTTGCTCTCTTTCCTAATAATCTGATTACTGTCTTCACATTGTGGTGAAACTTTCTCTTCTTGCTCAAACCTCTTTGTTGTCACCTGTTCTTAAACCTGCCTGTTGAAAGAGAGATGGAGGAGAACAATTGATATAGCTTATTAAAAGCATGGGTCAGGCATGACTGCAGGACACCTGTGCATGTGTATGTGTGTATAATTTAAGAAAAAAAAAATCTTCTAATGCAGTGAATAATCTTCTAATACATTATGCAGTGAGTTCATCATACTATAAAGCTTCCTACAGAGATGAAACACTAATTTTTACTGTATGGGAGTGTGGGAGCTGTGAGTGAGCAAGGCCAACTCAATACTAGCCTGTTGAACTAGGTGTGCTTGCCCAGGGCTCATTCCCCTCCTGATAAACCCACAGGAGCTGTTGATGCAGGGCTTTATAGGGGGGAACAGCCAAGAGGTGGGGGGTAGTTGTTTTACATGCACATTATTGGAGTTCGTACAGGACTAAATGGCTGCGTTCTACGGCGAGTGCAATGCAGGATGGCAAATTATGATGCTAACAGTTTGATGAACAGAGGACAAACCATTCCAGTGGAACACAGAGCTTTCCCTTTTTTCCTGTGCTTTTGATAAATTCAAACAAGTTGAAAAGTTTTCTATGCAAGACAGAAGTGTAGCAGTTACTAAAAATTAAGGAAAGTACAGTCAAATATCTTCAAATAGAAGCATAAACCCAATAACTTATGACTCAGGACTGAATTCAATCTCCAAGTGTGATGCAAGAACTCTTTATAAGACGATTACATTTCTGCCTAAGATTCTCCCAGTGAAAAAATACTTTTTTTTAACAGCAGAAACATTTTAAAATATTACAAATTACAATTTATCCCCTATTTTTTATTTGTCCTGAGGCTCTGTTAGCTGAGCAGCCATTGTGCTCAAGGACTCAAAGTTATGCACACACAGAGAGATGATATCTTGGGGTGTCAGCCATCATTGTTCTAGCACGTCTGAGGTAGGAACAGTAGAGACCATTATCCACAATTCATTTCTTCTTTATCTTTTCTGTTTGCTTTGTCCTCAAATCCCTGTTCAAGGAGGCCACCATTGACAGGAGTGGAGGTAACTCCTCTCTGCGGGTCTGACACCAACCCTTTCATTTCTCTTTCAGCCCAGCTGGGTGAAGTTCATCACACAAATGGGGGTCTTTCCCCTCCGCAGTGGTGCTGCAGTTGTTGCTCTGCTTTGCTGGCTCCATCTCTCAGCTGTGTCTTGATGAGTGGCTCTGCTAAGCTGCACACCAGTGTGACAAGAGCAGCGGGGATGAGAATGCTTTCCACTTTATAGGCACAGACCTATGTTTCCCAAGAAACAGTCAAGAAAAGTCATCTTTCACTCACTGTAGCAATCCAAATGCCTACTCATCTCCCTGTGTGGCTCAAGGAGCATAAGTTTGCCTTTTTCTGTCCCAAGAGGTGGTCCTGGCTTGCTGGTTGAGCTGAAGGGTCTGGTGGATGGATCGAGCCATTTTCCCCATTTCCTGGCCCCTCCTGTGGCCATGGTCCCAGTGGGACCAGAGCTGCCACCCACTCCCATCTCCAGCGTGCCTCTGCTGCTGAAGGTGCAGGCTGAGGGCACAGCTGGAATGGGGGCTGCTTCCTCTCTAGAGGATTAAACCCTCCTTAACCAGTAAATGCTGTGACAAACTGCAAATCTGTGCCACGATGCTGGGCTGTGCTGTGCAAAGCCGGTGAAGTGCCGGCTGAAATCCTGCCACCGCGGCCGGCGGTGCCGCAGGGACCAGGGCAGCAGCAGAGCTGCTCTTGAGAGGTGCCAGATTTAGTCCATGTTGAGATGAGAATGGGCTTCGTGGGCTGGGGCTGTGGAGCGCCCTGTGACCGTACCAGCAGGGTCTTGCCCTCGCAAACACTCATGCTGCAGCAGACGCGAGATATGACGGGGCTGCGTTCCAAAGCGTGGGATAGGAGGACATGGGGAGGGGGTATTATCATTTCCCTGGCCGTTGCAGGTGCAAAGAATTCGGTAACGATATTTGCTCTGGAGCCAAATTGCTCTCAGACTCCCTCCTATGTTTATTCAGTTGAAGAGAATTACCCAGCTTTTCTGCTGTGCAACAATCACAGGGTAAGAATTCCCAGACAGGGTATTTTTCTTTCTTTTATTTTATTCCCTTTTGAAACATGTGTCTAGACAAGTGACAGGCAAACCTCAAATTGTTTGGTTGCATATTTGAAAGGTACCTGAATGTTTCCTCACTCAGTCCATCCCCCTGAATTCATTCAACCTGCCTCAGTTCCCGGTAATTGGGTTGCGAGCCTCAAAAGAGCAACTTGTCTTGTGAGCTTTTCATCTCCTCTTGGTTTTAAGGAGTTCAAAGACCTCTCAACCATAGAGATTTTGCAAACACTTTGCTCTTTGGATTTCTGATTCTGTCTGAAACCAAGAAGCACAAGGAAGCATGAAACGGTGAAAAAAAAAAAAAATATATATATACACACACCTCCTTCCCACCCCCAAACCTTAACATAACAGAAAAGCGTTCTTCATTCAAATTAAAAATGCAAAGAAGGTGCTTTTAAGCAGAAGAAGAAATATTTGAATCCATTTTTAAGCTCATTTAGACCAGAAGCTTACTGCCAGTAGCACACGGCCTTGCTGTTTGTGGCACGTAACACTGCAGAGCTTATGTAGTCCTGTGAAATGGGCCACACAGGACATTTTACTAGTACAAACCTTGGTCATGGTTATAGGCTGTTTGCTGAGCTGAACAAGTGCAGTTAGTCAAATCCATTTGATTTCAGTGGGGTTTCGCATGGATGAAAAAAGTCTATTGCAATGTTGACGGCTACTTTTTTGGTACTTGGGTCGGTAAATATTTTCCTGTTCTGAAATGATTACAGAGTCGGTGCTATTTATTGGAAATAGTTAAAAAATAATTGAGGGCAAGTGAAGGCAATCAGGAGCCTCCTACATTATCTGTCAATCCATTTTATTATGTCCAGCCAGTGATGCAGGTGGTCCTACCCTCTGAGCAATGAATTGCCAAGTATTTATGGTTAAGTTTGTTCCATTTATATGTTGTCATAATGTTGAAAAAGTCCTTGGCTTTGGGTTTTACTTTAGTAAGTCATCTCAGGAACATGCTACACCTCAGTTGGGTCACTTGTCTCGGGTTTTGTCTCCAGTTGCACTTGTTCTGACATGGAGGTAGGAAGGGGGTGGGAGCAATCTGGTTCAAAATGCAAATCTTTGGTGTGGCTCCAGCCTCTCCACCACCCCACTGGCTTGGTGCTGACACACAGTGAATACCTGAGATGAGCCAAAGCGCCTAACTTAGTGGGGGAGTGGAGGTTCACTGCAATAAATTAGGCAGGAATAGTGAAAACCACTGGTTCCTGCTATCCAGCAGTTCATTTTTGTTCTTATTTTTCAATTAGATATATGTGAAAAAATTATTGCAAAACTCAACTCCTCTCTCCAGAGTCAATAGCATCCCCCATGCCAGGTGGGGTAATAAATCAAAACAGGGCAGACCTACGAGAGAGTCAGACTGGGTTAGAAAGCAAACTCCAGAACTCCAACTCCACTGCAGCTGGTTCCTTACTGCTAAAGACTGAGTAAGGGGAAACCCAATATTGCAGCTCTGCGGTAATACTGGGAGATTATAATTTCCATTCCATTCGAACTTTAACATGAAAAAAGGTATTTCTTTGGCCTGATAAATTCCACGCGTCCTTCCCACCTGTTTCCATTTTAATGCAAAAATAGAAACACTCTAGTTCGTCTCGTTTCCAAGTTGGCAGGAGAAGTCCCTGGGTTTGTTGGTACTGTTCTAACTAATCAGCATTTATCAGAGCTATGGTGTAGTTCAGTCTCTCTTTGTTTTGCTAGTTTTTTCTTTCCCCATAATGTATTGAAGACTGAGAGCTGGTTTGTCAGTTGGTGTCAACTGGCAAAGTCCTGCCTCTTCTGGAGAAGAGAGCCCAGACCCATAGCTAATGCAAATCACCACAAAGTTGGGTAATGTTACTAAGAAAACATTCCGTAATAAGCCTTGTACTCAGAGTTGCTCGGGGAGGAAGATGTCTTTGGTGTACTTTAATCACAGGGTGACTTTGAGACACAGCTGTGTTGTAGCCATGAAAAGGGAAATGCAATCTAAGGGGAGAGACGGGGCAGTGCTGGCACATCAGGCACAGGTGAGAGCTCAGCCTGGACACGGTGCACTTTTTTGCTCACCAACAAACACGAAAAATGAGCTGAAGCAGGAGCAATAGCACAAGTGTGCTGGTGAGGTGGCAAGGACAGGCGGGCCGGTCTTGGGAGAGGGAGACCGGGAGGGAAGAATTGAGAAAAGCTATGGCTGAGACTTCTGCCTATAAATATATCATAGCTAAAAATTAAGGAAAGTGAAGAAAAACTCTTTAGGCAACGGGGCGCAGTGGTATCAGAATGGTAATGCAAACTGCCGTGGATGCACTTAGGCTGGAATCAGAGGAAGGTTTCCTAACTCTGGGTGGTAGCAAGCACAAACACTCTGCTGCTGTGACTCTTTTCTTGCTGAGGCTGCAAGGCCCAGCAGGAATCATGCCTGTGGGCCTTTAGCAGATGCCTCTTGATTTGGAAAAGGGCATCAGAAAAGCTGTTTATCAGGAGAAAAAATATATAAAAATTATATTTCTGGCTAAGAAATGAATGTTTAGCCTAAAATAATGCAGGTAACCATAAAGAAATGAAAGAGTTTTGGGGAAATCAGAGGGGAGAAGTTGCTGTGTGTGTGTGTCTACATCCCATGCCCGTGTCCAGGTTAGCGCCGAGGGCTGCTCGGGAAGGGAATGCTTTGGAGAGGCTAAGGCACAGGTTATATCAAAGTGCCTGGCGCTGTAGTGCTCTTCCTTGTGTGCAAGTGCAAGCCGTGCACGCCCCGAAACGCGACCCTGCCGGGCCGATTTCAGCCCGCCCGTGTGTGATGTGGGGACCGAATCATTTCAGGGCAGGAAAAGGGCAGAAATGCGTCCCTGTGTGTGGGGAGGCACCCGTGCAACCGCTCGGCCTCAGCACCGCCCCGTCGCTTTCTCTTACCAAGGAACAGGCAGATGTATCACGCAAGGCCGAACAGCAGCTAAGTGACAGCACGACCCCCACCCCCTGCCCCCCAAATAACTGTCCTTATTTGAGTGTTACCGACCCAAGGGGAGCCACTGTGCTGCCCCAGCTTGGGGAGCTGCTTCATACACAGCTTGTCAACATGGAGAAAGTTTTTTTTTTTGTTTTTTTTTTTTTTTCTTAAAAACTGTGGGTGATGTCAAGAATAAAAGACTTTAGTGAATAATCCTAAATAAGGAGCGAGCATTTAAACAAAGAGCCACTGTGGAATTTACAGACAAATGCATGAATTGGCCTGTTGTAAAACGGGCAGCGTTTTTACTCAAGGGTGCAGTGGCTACTTCCAGCCTTTCGAATTTCCACCAAGTTTTAGAGGCTAAGTGCTAAAGAAGATAAAGAGGAGATGTTAATCAGTGATGGGATTCCATCTGTCCTAAGAGTTTTGATAGGGTGTAAGCACTGCCCCATCTTCAGTACACCTGGATTGGCTTCAGTCCTCAGATCACTGTCCTGCAGCTGATGAAAGACATACGTAGAAGCAGAACAGATCTGCTGGGAAAATTTAGCTGTCCAGTCTGAAAGTCCCTTGCACCTCCATCGCCTCCCATCCAGTTAGCACATTAGACCTCTCTTTCTTTGCAACTGTGCACAAAAAACAACGGCTCCAAGCATGGCAGTGTGTTGGTGTTACATAGAGTGAATGTGTTGTGCAATTTCTATTGCAGTATAGGAACACTGCTTGCTTTTATGCTTTAGAGTCAATGAGAAGGGGAAAAAAAAAAAAAAAAAGTAAAAGAAAAATAGTCCTGCCTTAGCTCTCTGGCAGAAGAGCAATAATTTCAATGTACACCACCACCACCCCCAACACACACACACGCTTTGCTGTGTTACAGGCAATGGCATTGCTTGGAATGAAATGCCACAGCTGTGAACTTTGCTTCGTGTTAGACAGGAATGAAATGTTCTCTCCTTCACTTCTGTTTGCAACACAGGCGACATGATTTCGGATTACATTACCTGAGTGATCAACATCCAAATTATTTGTCCAGACATAGTGTAGTAGGGCAAAAAAACCCACCCAAGAAATCTGTGGTATAACTTCAAATATGTATATGAGTATTTCCATGCCTGCAACTCTCCTGTGTAGGTGTCTAGTGATTCCCACTGATTATCTAACCATATGTTTTATTTTTCTCTTTTTTTTAAAAAAGTAAATGATTCAACACATTTTTTGTGGCATGTTAGATTGGCTAAAATAACACATGGTCTTATCCTGTTCTGATTGAATTTAATGCCGCTATTCCCACTGACTAAACTGATTCAGGATGAGGCCCGCAGTGAAGAAAAGTCCACGCTCTGTGTAGAAGTAGCCAGGACTGTAAATACAGTCCCTCTAGCTTGGGGACATATTAAGTTCATTTGGTACAGCAATAATATTTTTCCATAACCTGGACATATACAGATGGTCCAGTCCTGCACATTACAGGCAAAGTTCCCACTGAATTGAGAAGACAAAAAAACAGTTTGAAAATTTGCAATTGCAATTAAGGTCAGTGTAGCATGATCAGTGCAGTTCTGAAATACGTAGATGTTGCAGTTTTTCTTTGGAAAAAGTTGTGGTCCAAACATGCTGCTCAACTCCAAAGACTCACAGCAAGAATTGTACAATTCATGCAGCAAGGGTTGGCTCCCCTTCCAGTTATGCTCTCTGTAAGCGGCAGGCTCTCACGTTTGTGACACAGTTTTCTGCAGTGGATTACCTGTATGTCCAGCAAACAGGTTTTCCAGGTGCAAAGTGGTGCATGGAACAACACCCGGAGGGGTAACGCTTAGAAAAACATGATAACTTCATGTGGCAGGTCCCACACCGCAACAGAACCAGGGGAGACCTGAATCACTGTCCCCAGGGATGCCTCACAAATGCACGACTTTCTAGGACGAGGCACAAGTGCAGTCTCGGGTTAAGTTTATCACAAGTTTGGCCCTTGCTGCTAAACGACTCAAAGTCCTGACTGGCAGGAGAGCGAGAACCATCCGGGACAACAGAGAAGTGGCAATATTTTGTGAAACAAGGAAATGGCTTGCCAACGCTAACTGCCCTGTGGGGTTTCACACTGCCTTGAGTGTTAAACCTCAAGGAGAACTGGACCTGTACCAGGGTACGGGAAAGAGAAAAATCTCTTCAGCTGGTGTGTGGAAGCAGGGCGATTTCAGATGAACTTGCTTTCCGGTGTAGCTGAGAATTCCTCAAGGGGAGAGCAGCAGTAGGTATTGTTCAGGCACGTCCAACCAAGCCCATCATTCAGGGTGCTGTGGTCTCTTGCAATAGGGCATTAAGGGCAGATTCTGTGGTTTTGGCTGCTAAACTATAGGAATTCAGTGCAAGATGTGTGCAGCTCACCTATAAACATAAGTGATTCTGTATTTGGCAACAAAAAAAGGGTTGTAGTTGAGTCTTACCAACTCACGGTCCCACCGCTTGATGGTCTGCATGGGTTACGGAGAAACCATGATCATCAGGGACAGATGATCTGATAGTTATTAAAAATAATAGGCTGACAAATGACATATTCCTGGCTGTGGAGTGAAATATTTGACGCACCAGATGGGCCTTCTTATCACTGATTTCTTCAGCTTACCCACTCAATATTGATAACATGCTCAGAGGAGTTAGGAGAGTCATGCCAATAAACACTAATGCCTAAAAACTGTCTGCAACAAGGCTTCATGATAAGAGACGAGAAAAGAAAGTTATTTCCTGAAGTTATAAGAAGTTAAAAGCTGTCTTTTTAGAAGATGGGTATACAACTCTGTTCACTATTGTAGGAGGTTACTGGTGCGTCCCCTCAGGGCTTTGGCTAGGTAGGATGTCTGCCACACATCTTTGTGCAAGAGAGAGGTTTTTGCACATTACTTAGAACTGAGGTCGTTGAAATACTAATTTGGTAGTGTTCAGACATATTCATAAATAGTCCGGTAAAGAGGATGAATAGTGGGATGAGAAATTTTGCAGATGATGCAAATTATTCAGCGTTGTAAAACTAAATCTGGCCACAAAGCACCGCCGAAAGAGTTCATGATCCTGAGTGGCTGGGCAATAAAATGACTGATGTAGTGCAGTGTCAACAAAAGCAGAGCACATGCAGAAAACTCACCCTAACTATACCTCAACGCAGGCGAGCCCTAAATGTAACAGTTAGCAAAGAGAGCTTGGAGGCCTCTGCAAATACCATTTAAAGTCCCTCAGAAGAGGCAACTATCACGTTAAGAATGAATTGGCAAAGAGGCAGGAACGAATCAGAAAACATCATTATAGCACTCCTCGATGAAACTACTTCTACGTGTTAGTGTGTTTTCTGGCCATCTAACTCGAGAAGGGTTGAGCTGAACTAGAAGGCACAGGAAGGAGAGCATTCAGGATGAGGGGAGATGGGCAGCAGCCTCCATAAAGATGGAAAAATAAGCCGATGAGGAGTCTTCAGAGTGGAAAGGGATGACAGCAGCAGGAGGTACAATAAAGATCTGTCAGATCATGACTGACATAGGAAAAAGCAAATAGGAACTGGCTGTTCCCTGCTTCTCCTAAGAATTAGAGGGGACCTGATGATGCTGTCACACAAGAAGGTTTAAACCAACAGAAGGAAGTACTTTTTCATACAAAGCATAATTAAATTGTGGAACTCATTGCCACAGGATGTTGCGGAGGCCAAAAGTTATAAATGGCTTGAGAAAGGGATCAAAAACATTTGAGGAGGATAGATCCATGGGTGGCTGTTAAAACACACTGGTCTGGAGACAGCCTCTGCTTTGGGAAGTCCATAAACCACGGATTGCCTGAAGCGAGGAGGGTACAGCAGGGGAGGGATTGTGCTGAACCTCCTCCTTGAGTTTCCTCCTCCTGCATCTCCCTCTGCCTAAGCTGGGAGATGGGATACTGGCCCATGGGGCCTTTTGGTGTGAAGCTGGTCAGGTCCCAGCTCTGCTGGGTCTGCTTGGGGCATGTCTTTTCTTACTCCCCTTTAATTAAAAACAAAGAAAACACAACCAAAAACAGAAGAGGGGGAAGAAACAACCCCAGCCCTCCACACACTGTTAGTAGGCAGCCTGGTAGTTGTTTTATTTTCTTTAGAGTGGACTTTGTGTTGCAAGTGGCAGGAAGCCATGAACCACAAAAATAAAATAATTCTAACCCTAGTGCTAAGTAAGGAAAACAAAGATGGCTCAGCAATTAGCAGCATTATATATGTTAGTACTAAGTAACAACAGATGTCAGGACTTGAGCCCTTTGCATTCCTCACAATCTTTCGGAAACCAAAGCCTTTTGACGTTGCTATACATTATTACAGTTATTTTAGGTCTGAGAGAGCAGCAAGGGCTCTTTGAATGTTGAAATATTTAGGTTGCTAGGACTGGCTGGGTCTTACCTGTGTCTACCTCACCATCCTGCATACTTCTGCTGACTTAACAGGCTAGCGTGTGCTGTAAAAGCCTGCTCTGTAAAGACATGCGCTGGCCATGAGTCATTAGCAAGCATGCGAAGCTAATTGGCAAAATACTCATAAAAGATTTTGAAGGTGGGTTAATTACAATTCATTACACTGTAAACTGTCCCCAGGCTATTGTTAAAAAATGCAGGAGTTTCAAGGTCCAGTATTTTATGATTCATTTTGCCATGCAGTGAAAAACAGACTCTATATCAAACTACATTCATTATAGTTAAGACCACAAAATCTTTATTGGTTTTCCCAACATTCCCTCCTTGTTATATGAATTCATATGGACTGCACATTTCTAACAATTGGCAAGAAGGCATGAAATAAAATTTATGATATTTTCTTACCTTCTACTCAGCGCAGTCTTAAAAACTGCCCGTTCTAGTTGCTTCACCTCCTCCCACCTTAATTCATCTGAGCTGATAGGATGGGAAATTGAAAATAAACAGAGAACTGAATGGGAACAACTTCGCTATGCTTAAGATTTGGTTGTCTGATGAATCTGGCTGCTGCATGTGTGTACAGGAACTTTAGCTCCAAAAGGATACTGGTAATGAAACAGTAATAAAGAAGAATTTCCCCTTGCAGTAATATAGGCTTTTTTTTTTTTTGGCTGTTGTTTTTTTTTTTTTTTTTTTTTTTTTTAATTCAGAATAGACACATTTTTATCGATTACTTGTATTTCTAGATGGAGGCTCTTGTAGCTAGGCCCAGGACACACCTTCAGAGACCTGCTTACACAAATCTAGCAGGCTTGTGCATTGGTTTGCTCACATGCGTGATACTCCCCACACACTTTGCTGGACAGGGACCTTTGTCTACTCATAGCCAAATTCTCCAGCTTATAAAAGAAGATAACAGAGCCTTTGACTGTCTTTTGCTTACACCAGGGATGTCAAATACTTACATTTTCTTGTGAAAGGTCTGTGGGAGGGAGGCATTACTATCGTGTAGCTTGGTATAATTCTCAATAATGCTGTGTTGAGAAAAAGTTAATAGAGGACCCAGCTGTGACCTTTGTGGGAGCAAAGCCAAGAGCTGCTCATCAGTGCTACCTTTGTACCCTTCTCCAGGGTGCTCCTTATCTCCTTGTGCTGGCTGGCACTTGGGCTCTCCTTTGAGGCTTAAATGCTGCCATTCAGCCGTCCTTTCTCTCTGTCCCAGTATGCGGAGCTCAAATCCAGTGGACTTTCTCCTGCGTTGGCACAGCCTGCGGCCAGCCTGCACTGAGTCCTACTGTGCAGGTTCGTACATATCTCTGGGAGAGTAGTTGTTGGCATTTCCAGCTCAGCCGTGCTAATTTGGGGGTTAAACAGGTTCCAATAGGCTCTAAGCCTATTGCTATTACTGTTATTAATACACGGCACTGAGCTGCAATCATCTGCCCGGAGTCTGAGCTCAACTCAGAGTCCAGCCCTGCCTGGTTTTGCTGTTCTGGGCAGAGGAGCCACCAACGGTGGTTAGAGCTGGATCCAAACCAGATTTGAATACAAGGAGATAAATGAATGGAGGTACCCAGGGACTACCGCTCTTCCCCATGAAACATGTTGCTGACTTGGATGGATTTTGTTGTTTTAGTCAGTATTTTATTTTTGTATTTTTTGGGGGTGATGGAGAGAGGGGGAATACTGAAGAAACCTCTTGCTCAGGTGATAACTGAATTGTTGGTCTTAGCTTTTCCTTATTGAAACCTCTAAATCTTTCAGTGAGGCTGGACATTCTTGGAGGCAATTTTTTTCACACAAATGAAAAATGCCTTCTGCATCACCAAAAAAAAAAAAGCATGAATAGCAAAAAAAACAAACTCAAACACTTCCAGCTTGAAATTAGTCATGTGGGACTATCAGTTTGTTCTAATAAGACTCAGTAATGGATTTATTGTGGCATGCATTGTTTTTGTTTGCATTAATGTATTGTAAAGTGATAAATATCTTGGGTTGGCTATTTTGTCTGAGGTTTTCTCTGGGAAGGTGGATTTTCTTACATGACAGTGTCAGAACCGCCATATTTATTGGGACCAAGAATCTGTCTAGCTTGATTTCCAACAGAGGCGTGCAGAGAAGAGTAAAAACTAACCCGAGCATTTATGATACTTGCCCTGCGTAGTTTGCCAGCCTCCACATCTGTCACACTGGGGACTGACCCCTTCCTATTGATGTGACTGAGGGCTGTGACAACAGGAATGAAGCTCGACAGGGTCACCTGTGCCATCTGGTTTACCACGGGGGCATTTTCCTACCGGGTGTTCCACCATATAGGATGTGCCTCTCACTTCCCCTCCTGAAACACTCTCCCGAATGCACTGGTGGGGACCCCTGGTCGTTGTGACAAGAACTGAGCAAAACCCAGAAGGAGTTTATAGACCAGCAGCCAGAGCTCGGCTGGGTTCTCACAGCCGGTAGGCATTTGGAGCAAAGAACTTGGAAATCAGAGTTCAATGACGATGATATTTATGGATACTCTGACTAATCTCTGTGCCTAGAACCTAACAACTATATACAAAAACATTGGCAAATATTTATTTTGTCTTGTTTCATTTTCTTTTGGTAAGAATTATAGTTGTTCCTGTTGCCATCTCACCTGGAACTAGTACATGAAGAAACTTCATGACATTTAGCAGTGTCAGTGCTGTTATTGGACAGATGTACCCATGAGTGAAATGGAAGCAAAGGAGGACAAAATGAGTGACCAAAATTTTCCAAACTCTCACAGATACTTGTTTCTAGTAGTGGAGAGATTTTGCAAGTGGCAGGTGTCAGTATTAAGTACCGAATTCTTCATTTTCCCTTTGGTCTCATTATAGACAGGGATATTTGTTTTTAAAATAGGCATTTTTCATCACTTCTTTTTAGGGTCATGCCTCTGTAAGGCACACAGATGCTGAATTTGGACAGGACCTTTGAGCCATAATATATGAAGCTCCATTAAGAATATTGTGCAGAAATTGGGAATTTTGCCATTGGCTTGACTGGCTCCAAGATTACACCCTTGCTGCTCCTTGGAAGTCATCTTTGATTTGGAAATCGTCTTGACAAATGCGGTGATACATGGCTCTCCAAGGAGAGTCCTGCTACTTCATCGTTTTGACGAGGCTGTAAATAACAAAAGAGCCTTACTCATCAAGTGCTCCTCCAGTCCCAGCTCAACTCAGAGTAGTCAGGAATGGGCAACAGCAAACTGTTAATCAAATTCCTTTGAATCTCAAAAGACATGCTGAATACAGCTTCTCCGAGACTGCAGAAAACTCTCCATGGGAAACTGTCAACATTTCGATTTAACATATTGTGTCAACATTTGGCATCTGTGAATCAACTGGTGAAGTGTTTGGAAAAAACAGGAAAATACAGTTTTGTAGATGTTGGGACTATATATCTATGTGAGTATATACACACAGAAGATACACATCTTTCTATCTAAAATATACATACTACCTATATACAAAGTTTTTCAGTTGCCAACTATGTGTGTGTGGATATGTGTTTATGTGATATTCATATATGACAGCAGGAAAGTTTTCAGCCAGCTCCAGTTTTGAGCCAGTCACTTTGAAGACAGATTTGTTTATTTTTTTGTTCAACAAAACCCCTTTTGACAAATGGCCTCTCCTGGCTGGATACCCCGAGAGCCATTCTGGTTGGCCTTTGGCACGGGACATTCCTGTTGGTGCTTTCAGAGTTGCTACCATCAATAAGTCCTCTGAACTTCTCCCTAAGCTGTTGTAATTCTGTGAGAATTCTGAGAGCTGGTGTACTGCCCTCCACTCCAGCATTTAGAGAGAGAGCTTGGCCTCATGGCCATCCGTGACAAAAATCCCACTGACTTCAATGAACCTGGATTTCATCCCCAGTCCCTGGAAGATTTTTACAGATGTGCAAACCCCACACTGTCTATATCCCTTAATCAAAGCCTCTCCTACCGAGTATATTTAATTTTACATTGTGCATGGTATTAAACTCCAGCTCTTTAAATTCTTGCTCTTATTCTGGGCCCAGTGGAAGGACCCTGCCCCCCCTTCTCTTTTCATTCAAATTCATCAAGGTTGGTGGAAGTACCTCACTGAAGGTCCCTCATGTAGCTTGCTTCCTACAGTAAATTCAAAGGGATAAGACACCTCACAATTGGCTTTTATAACCTTATGAAAAAAAAGTCTGGCTCAAAAACTGCTGACTTTTTCTCTAGTGGAGTTTGAGCAGCTAAGAGATCTGTAGCACTCCCCCTCAGTGAGCCAAACCCTGCAACTCAAAGCAAGGAAAAGTGTCATAAATCATTGCAAACAAGAGGCACCACTATCTGGCTGCACGCTGATGTCCCAGACATCACTTTCAGAGCCAACAGCTCACCAGCAAAGGTGACAATATTACCACCATGAAGGCAACCTGGAGCCCTACAATGAATTCAGATCCCCTGTGTGACCTTGGACAAGGTGCGTACTCTCCTTGCCTTCACTTCCCCATCTAGAAGATGGAGGTAGTAACACTTGATTTGCTCATCATGTTTATTTAAATTATAAACACCTCCAGGCAGAGGCAATCTCTTACAACGTGTCTATACAATGTCTAATAGAAGGCCCTTGTCTCAGCTCAACCTCTAGGTACTACATGAAGGCAAATAATAGAACTTGGCACATTACAGATTTCAAACTAGAAATCTAATACCAAATAGTTCTCATTCTCTCCTGCTTTTGGCACTTGGCCCTATTCAAGATGACTTTGTTTTGTTATGTTTTTTTTTTTTAAGAAGGTACAAGACCAAATCCTGAGGGCCCTCTGTCTCCGATTTCCATTAAAGTTTACATTACACTCACTGGCAGTTTGTCTCGGAAGAAGTGTCCCAGGATTTCCCCCTTAGATTTTTAAATGACTGCATGGCAGAAAGCAAGAAAGCATGAACTCTATCTGGTCCTGGAGCTGCAGCTGTAATCAGAAGCTTTATGATGAAGTTCAGCTGGAAGAACAGAGGAGAGGAGAAGGGGAAAAAAAAAACAAAAAAACAAACACACAAAACAAAACAAGGGAATGCCATCAAAGTCTTTCAAAGACAGAAATTCATTTTACCTTTGTCAATGACTGTGGTTTTCAAGGATAAAGATCAAAGCGATGACCGTGGGCAGAGCTATGACAAATGCCGAGATCAGTCTGTTAAACCCTAGCATTAGCGCTACAGTTAGACTGGTGTCTAGACTAGCAGTGGGTACTCATGCCAGGTTTGGCAAACACGGCAGCGGAGCGCTTGCATCAGAGCTGTAGCAAGAAGAGTGAGGCATCCAAATTGCAGAGGGGAGGGAGCAATCAGAGTGGAACTGGAAAAGGGAAGTTTAGAAAAATAAAACACAACAACGAAAAAAAAAAAAAAAAAACAACCAACACAAAAACCACCGCTAGATTATTGCCTGAGCTCAGGAAAGACAGCTGAGAAGACACTTTCCCCCCTCTCGGTTTTTGCATTGTGATTAATGTACACAGAAAGCTTAGATAACTGGGGGAAAGTAATGCCAAATTCTTATCAATACAGATGAGTTGGCTTCATATTCCTCCAGCCCTTTCATGTGGAAATGAGACTGCATTTGATGAGGCCAAGCCCATGTTTGAAATAGCTCAGCTGGGATGTGCGCGTGGTGAGGGCTCAGGTGCCTGCATGGAGGATCGCTACAGCTGGATGGAAAAGGGGAGACCTTTCCTGAGGGCAGAGAGAGCCTTCAGCTTCCTTGTTTTTTCTCTTCCTCCTGGGGAGGATGGAGAGGCCTTGCTCCACAGGATAAATGCACGTTGAGGTCTGAGCTGATGGACCGTGCAAGGAGGCAAGGTGGTTTGGGCTGCTGAGGGGCCACGTCCCTCCAGAGACCTTGTGCGTGCACCCTTAAAAATAACACTCTGTCACATCCCAAAGGAGGAAGGTGGATACCTAAGGGGACTACACACACACTTACAGCACCTCGTGTTGGTATGCTTGGGGTCAGCCCCGTGCTCACACTGCTGCCCTGGGGCACGTGCTTGCTCCAGGGCTGCATGCTTGGGTGGAGGAGAGAGGAGCGACGGCATCCCTCTGCGTGTGGCATCCTGCGCCTGGCCGAGCCTGGGGCTCTCCTGGCCCGAGAATGCCACACAGGATGGGTACAGGGATAAACTCCAGAAAAACTGTGTGCTGCTGGACGGCCATCATCACCGGAGCATCTCAAAACCCCCCAGATACATTAAAACAACCATTTCCTATCGTAGTTACTGGCTTCCACCGGTCATGACAAGTTCAAAAGAAGCTGCAAACTAATGTGGGCAAATGTGATCTCCAATAGATGAAGATAGACTGGAGGAAATATTTTCATAAACCCGGCTGGTTTCAGCTGTGCTTCACGCAGGGGCTTGCATTGCCTGTTGTCAGGAGTACGGCGTAGTACTTGCTAGAAACAATTAGCTAAGACTTAGACTGGTCATACGCTATTCTCAGCTCTGCTACTGACTCACCTGCATGGCCTCGGGTGAGTTGCTTGCATATTTGTGCCTTAGTTTACCCACTGGTAATAGCAGAGATAGTAACAGTCTCACGGAGTAGTGCGAGAATTAGTTAATTAATATTTGGAAAACATTTTGTGCCTTGACGTCTTTGTGCCTTTGTTTACCCATCAGTAATATCAGAGATAATAACTGTCTCATGGAGAGGTACAAGGATTAATTAATTATTTGAAAAGCAGTTTGAGATCCTTGGATGAAAGATGCTATGTGAGTAAAACATATCATTAAAAACATCTCCCGGTCCTCTGTGAAGTTAAAATAAAGCTAGAGCTTCTTAGTCATTCAAATAATTAAACCATAAATACTGTTTATTTTAATCTTCCCTTTAAAAAAATAATCTAATCTAGGCAGTGAGATACCAGCCAAAGAATGAAAAATGTTTCAAATTCAGGAGACCTATCAATTTGAAGAGCTTGATTCTTAATTGCTTTTTGATTTCTATCAATGGAAAGTGAGAGCAATTATATTTACAAATGCCTGCAAAAGCACAGGGCAGCTGGGAGGACACCCACAGTTCCTCTGCAGGGTTTCAGCCTGCATATTCACAGGGATATGGATACAGCAGCTGTACACCGCACCGCACAGGGTTTCTCACACTATCCAAGCAGATGATCCTACTTGACTTGTTAACCAACAGGGAGGTGTATGGCAAAGCCAGCTTCCATCCCCCAAAACATGGGTGCACTAAAGCAGGGTTGCAAGAGCAGCTTCTCCTCCCAGGAATGGTGCTGAAGGGACAATTGGACCAAGCAAAGGTGCCGGACATCAGCCGTCGATCGATTCAGCCTTTTGCACTCTGGGCAGCTTGCGCTGCTTGTCTCTCCTAAAAGCCAGCACTGACTGTGTGCTGCGAGCCAATGCTGCCCTGCCTGCTCTGCCCAGGCCCACAGGGAGAGAAACCCCAGAGCACTACTGACTAACCCTGGAAAGGAACAGTAGGAGAATCGAGGGAGTCTATACTTAAAATCATCTTTTATTCAGAGGTGTACATGCCAAATGTGGAAAGCCCTCCCAGTCACTTCCCTGGGGACTTACTGTATATTGGGGTGTAAAATATATGCAATTGGCCTGTGTTTTGTCTCTTTCTTTCTCTCGAGCTTTTGTGCATGTTTTTCTTTTACAAAGTACGTATGTGAAGAAGAGGTTTGCAGAATCAAGGTCACGGCTTTTAATTGAATGGGGCCTCTTTCAAGGTGTAAATACTGCTGGGAACCTGCTGCACTGGGGCACCCAAACCAACACCCCGCATGAGCCTTCCACCAGCTCAGAGGGCCTTGTCTCAGCCTTTTCATGGCTTCCCACTCCTCTTTGCCCACAGAAGATTTTGCATCCAATGCCAAGTAACCTGTGTGGGAATGTGGGGAGGAAGAAAGGATGTAATTGCCTTCCTGAGCTCCAGCGCTTTCATTAGTTAAATGTCCTCCTGTCTTTTCCACACTAGTCCAGCTTCTACTGAATTTTCATCAGACCAGAAGAGGCCTTTAGGGCCATTTTGAAAGTAACCATCAGATAAAAGCAGTTGTCATCCTCCTTATGCGGCAGGCAAGGAAGCAGACAGAGGTAGACTGGTCACACAGGAAGGAGAGGAGGGACCCAGTGACTCAGAGCTTTTGACTCCCAGCTGTCAGCTTTAGACGCCATTCCAGCCAAGTATAAAAGCACATGGTTATCTCTGAACTCATGAATAATCCCATCGATTTAAGCCATAAACTTTAGCATCGGGGCCATAACCACCACTGACTATGCGGCTATCCTGAGCGGATAAACAGGAGCACAGGTCTGGATAGGCCCCAGATATTCCTCCTGACATAGAGGAATAGCAGCAAATGGTAGTTTCCCTGGTGCACCCCCAGTGGGGATGAAAAGGCAGCTTGGTCCTGGAGAGGAGGGGTCCCTTGGGGATGATGTAGCTCCCGTACCAGGCCCAGGATCTTTCTCCATGCTGGACACGAGTTGACTCGGCCACCTCCCTCGCAATCGCCCCGTTGGATGCATGCGGGGGGCTGCTTAGCTAACTGCAGTGACATTGACCTTGGTGGTGATTCCCAAGAGCATGTTGCCTGGATGATGTGATCCCAGTCCCCAGGCTTTGCTGGAGGTGAACCAGGTTCCTCTGAGAGAGGAAAGGGGCATTTGCATATATTTGCATACCAACTGTCCTCTCCTGACTGGATTTCAGCGAGTTCTTTAGCCCTTCCCTCATGCAGAATCGAGAAGTGACCTGGTTGGGAAGGAGTCTCACCCACAAGCAGAGGTGTCCCTCAAAACTCCGCAACCCAGTTCCAGGATACAGTTTACTCCCCCACAGCTGCTTTTGACCTTGCATTTCTAGCAAAGGGCTAAGAGATCAAGGGAAACAAGAAGGAAGCTATGTTCCTGTTGTTGATTGGAGAGTGAGTGAAGCAACCTAAATTATACATGGCGTTGCCTACCAGATGGTCGGAGCGTCTCTCCCTTCTATTATGCAAAGTAATAGTTTCACAGACAAAGTAGAGGGGACCAGAGATACCAGAGCATTTGGGAAACATGTCCCATAGCTGCTTGAAAAGTGTGTTTTAATTCTAGCTGCTAACATGGGACTTTAGCTGGATGCCTGTCGTTCAACCCTTCCTCAGAGATGGAAGGTGTCAGCTCTGCCTCAGAGGGAGCAGAAAGACTGTGAACCCACCCAGAACTGGAGCAGTAATTTATAATGGCAAGGTTTAGGTTTTGCACCTCCTGGGACAGGAGGTGGTGGTTTAAATAAAAGCGTTCAATAAACCTGGGCAAAACCCATTTTGCTTCTCACTTAAGAGAAGCTTTCAGTTAGGTCCTTTGTGGCCGCCGACACTGACTCGCCATCTCTCAGCTGGAGTAACGGTGGGGGCGTGTGAGCTAAATGAACCGGTCCCCATTGCCTAATATGTCCAAATATTTTTCCCCGTCTGCATCCGTCTGCTGCCTCATGTCATTATGGCATGTCGACATGAAAACTGAAGGTGTGACCGGCAAGCTACTTCCACTGGCTTTAACGTGCGACAGTTCAGACACCAGTGCAGTGCTCCCCTGGGAGTGTGAAGCTCAGCGTGTGCTGGAGCAGGGCTGGGCCAGGTTCCTGGGGCTGAGGCTTCCCAGGGAGCCTCCGCTGTCCTGCGCCGGCTGGGTGGAAGGTGGAAGCCCTCTCAATTTCGAGTTTGTTTGCAGCACGGACATACCCATCCTGAGGGTGGGGGTGAGAATGTTTTCTCCACGACTGTACAGTTATCTTGCACAATAGCCCTAGTCCACGAGCAGAGCTCCTCAGCACAGCATTAACACCTATTGAGAGCACATATAGGAACAGATTTCTCTTATAAGCCTTGCTAGATTGTCCCCCTTCATGCCCATTGTGCAAACCCACTGACAGGTGGGATGCACGGACCTAATTTCACTCTTAAGAGCACTGATCTGCAGATAAAAAACCCAAGCCATTCATGGCTTTGGTTTGTGCATTATGTGATCATCTGAAGGCTTTAAAGAGGGTATCACATAGATCTCATGCCTACGTATATTTTCTATCTTCTCTCAGATGCAGCTTTCACTGGAGTAGTGCAAGAAATAAAAATATTTCAGGCTTCCTTTATGGCCTTTCAATAACTGAAATTCAACTTATTAAATCTCAGATTAGGAACGGTGGCCCTTATTCTCACTCAGAGCTGTGGGCTATCAGCTCTTGGGCTGATTCCTAAAGCAGTTCACTCTGTCATAAGAAGCTCTTTAAGAATCAGCAGACAGTACTGGACTAAATTCAGCCACCTTTCACTTGGCTGCAGATTCCCCTAGCACTGATGCTGGAATTCATAATCCACATTTAATTTTCCCCTCCTTCATTTTTCCCTAGGAACACAAAGGGAAACAAAACCAGGAGAGGAGAGACGGGGTGGAGGAGCCCTGCTTGTGCCTGACACACTGCTTGGGGACTTGACAGTCTGACTCCTGCTCCAAGCCCTGCCTTCAGACTACTGCCTGACCTCAGGTAAATTGCATCACGGCTTCCCCATCACTCAAATATAGTTAAATACAACATTCATTCTATAGCGTTTACAAACCAACAGGTGGAAAGTGTTACCTTGGAGCTAGGCGCATGTAATACTGCTTTTTAAGGCATATAGTCCAAAATTCAAGGCATGGGAAAACCAAGGGTTTCATAACAAAGTGTGGAAAAACCCCAACAAATATTGGCTCAAACGCTCTCTTTCAGGCCACACCCAAAAAACAAGTGAGACTATATTGGACAAATCCTCCTCTGGCAGTGGGCCGATCAGCCAGAGCATCATTCGCCGAGTCCCGACCTATTTCACACCATGCAAAATCACTGCGGGAAAAGGCTGACAAGGTCCAGACAATTCATAGCACTCTACCTTTGCTCATGACAGTAACACCAGCCAATTGCTAGCGTCTCGGTGTCTGGCCAAAGTGGATGGCAGACGGCTGTCTGAAGCTGGGACCTGGGAAAATGGGGATAACATCAGGAAAAAACAAAAACATCTTACATACCTACTACTCCCATCTCATCCCGCTCTGGGGAGATGCCTACTTGCCGTGGACTGAGTCAGTGCCCGGTCTTGTGGTCCTTCAGCACTCCATGCTTGCAGACTTGGGGCTGTTGGCACATCTTGTCCTACCTGCTGCGTGCAGGGACTTTGCAGCCAACACTGCAAACCAGCGGCTTGGCTATTTCCACCCTGTTTTGGCTGTTTTGGCCTACCTGCCTGTGTGAACAAACATGCAGCCTCCGCAGTGGGTCAAGCAGGTCAGGATGGAGCAACAGCATCTACTTGGGTGTATTTGGTGGCTCCTTTGAAAAATCTCCCCGGATTTTTATTGGATCTTAGGTTACCACAAAGTATCTGCCTGGATCTGTGCTTTGATTCTCCACTCCGTAGATTTATCCCAGGCTGGCTGGGGTAGCGCCTTTCCCTCAGAGACCACAACTGACAGCTCTCTTCTCAAGGAGAGGGAGGAATGGGGCAGTGGTTGTGTTTTGAGGGTGGGGAGAGGGAAAGGCTATTTGAGGCCACTGTTTGCACGGGTGAGCTTCAGGACTGGTGAGGATGATCAGGAACCATCTTATTTCTCCTTCCCTGGATTGCTAACTCCAACTGGGGGACTACCACTCCTGGCTCTTCCATTGCCCCCCTCCCCAGGTCACACGTTCCTGGATCTCCCTACCCAGCCGTGCCACTCCAGCTCTACCTCAACCTCCCCACTGCTCTACAGGCAAGTCCCAGCCCTTCAGTTGCAGTGTGGCAAAATTCAGTTTTGCCTGTGTGCCTGCGCTGGCTCTTCATAAAATTTGGCTCTTCAAATCAAAAAGTTGGCTCTTCATAAAAATACCAGGGAACGAGCTGGAAGCTAGACCACATTGAAGCCTTTTATTTCCTGCAAAGGTGTGTTTGCAAGATACTCCTGGAAAGCACTATGCAGATGTGCAACACTGAAAAGGCAGGGCCAGCTCTTCAGCAGGGGGAAAATGGGGTAGATCAAATAGTTATCCAGATTTCCATCAGCTGCGGGGCTGGCCAGGTGATGGTTAGGTAGGCTTGCCATTTTGCATGGATGGTTCACCTCTTCGCCAGCTGTAATAAACAGGGGGGTTGATGCCAACAGAGCTGGGCTGAGCTTCACCAACAGATGTGCTTTCTTCCCCGCCTGCTCCGTTGGTGTGCGTGGCCTCATCTCTGCAAAATGAGCACATGAAGAGAAGCTGAAATTGCCAAGTGGGAACCCAGTTTGTCTTCATTCTGAGAGCTGGCCAAAGAAGGAGAAAACTTTGACCTCAAAAGGGTTTTCAAGATTTGGACATTTGGCTTCATCTTTCACTGTGTTCAAACACAATCTGTCAACTCCCAGCAAGAAAAACAAGAGGGAGAATAGCCTAGCCTTTAAAAGTCAGTGCTGCCACAGCTAGAAAGTTCATGGAGCATATGGGAGAAAAAAAAGATTAGTCTGAAGCCATGACCTGAACCCAGATCTACAACCCGTAACCAAATATTGTGGGGTTCCTTTCTCTCTTGTTGTGCTAAGAAATTCTGGCCAGAATATTAGGAAGTGAAATGCAAAAAAAAAAGCTCTTAAGAGTAATAATAATCGTCCCACCTAAATTAAAGCTAAACTGTGGAACTTCCACGTTCCACAACTGTGTGTGTTTTGTGTTTGAGAAAATTCATGGTAAGGTGTAAAAATTTTACCTATCCGAGCTTTGGATGGTTTCATTATTAGCAGGCCACAAATGAATTAGTTGGATGATGCAAAAATGACTGCCAATAAAACATTTACACTGATTCTTCATTCTGTGTGAAACATCTTTTATATATATGCATGCACGTACATACTATAAATAATAGAAATGATGCTCATGTTTTAAACTAGGGATGTAAACACTGGTCCCAACAGCAGTGGCAAATGAACCACTCGCATTTTCTGATTGCATAATTTGCCTAGAGGATGGATACGTAATTACACTATAATTAAGTATAATAAACAGAGAAAATGATTTGAGAAGGAAAAATTATCGCAGCCTCAACCACATCAGCCAGAAGCTCTCTTCTAATTAAGTTATTTTATTAAACAAAATGTTTTTAAGGTGGGTCCCCTTTGAAAACGTACATTATAGTCCATGTAATGTAATTTACTTTATAAGTAAAACATGGCTTGTGTATGGACAGATCATATCTGATCGGACTCATGAAATACACAGCCACTGGGTCCAGTCCAGTCAGGTGCTGAGTCCCTCATAGCCCTGGTCCAAGGAGCAGGCCCTGAGTGCTGCTTCGGGAAATTGCAGCAGCATGTAGAGCAGCCTTTTATTTGCGCTCACTGATGTGCTCTTTTTATGTTACTTAGTTTTTTTCTTATTTAAAGGGAGAAATGCTAGCAGGTAAGTCTGATGTTGCCATCGTGTAATGATACAGTAAAGGCAAAGGACAAGAAAAGAGGTAACTCAAGCTAGCCCAAATAGTTCCTGCTATTTGGGGTTGAGAGAGTCTTAAAACACTACCCCCTCTCAGATGCTTTAACCTTTGCTAACTCTGCTCAGTGCTTGGCAAGATGTGAAGATGGAGTTCTCTTTTACATTACTGTGGCTGAAGAAATCCAAAACACTGGTTCACAAACTATAGGACTCGGGAAGATCACATAATTTGTTATCTCACGTGGCAAAGGCCATCGGACACCCTCCAGTTCATTTCTTTTGCAACTACAGCTTATTTTCTTAAACACCTGCCCCCAGCCACTCGGGGGCTACAGGAGCTACTACAGAAGCCTTGGAGCATTATTCTGAAGTTAGCTACTGCTCCTCTTCCCCCTCCCCACAAAAGGTAAAAAATGTCTGGCTTTAAGTTTCAGCCATCGAATTTCTGTATACCTCTGCCTCATTTCCACATTTCTCTTCCTCTTGTGAGTACACAGAGATTGTGATCAAGCCAGCCCTCAGCCTCTCTTCTGTCAGCTCATTAGATCATGCTGCCTGATACAAATCTCTGCTGGTTTCCTGGCTCTTCAAGGCTCATACAGCCTTGCAATGTTCTTTCAGAAGATCTCTGTATACCGGTGACCTATTTTCCTAACTGTTTACTCTCTTTTTCAGTTCCCAAGTCACTTGTAAGGTTTGTTTGCAATGATTTAGGTTTTCTTTCAGGTCACTGTGAAAAATAGCGTAGCCTCAATGACACATCCCTTTGGTACCTGCTAGGGATGAGATCTAAGAAAGGATTTATATCTAGTGTAGGAGAAAACGTCCCTGGTCAAGGAAAATCCAGGGAAAGAAGAAACTGTGTCCTAATACATCAGTTGTTCACAGCAGCACAAGGTCCTTGAATACAAAATGTTGAACATTATGTCATGAGAACATCTCCCAGTGCCCAATGGAGACGTATTTCTCTAGCTCTGTCTGCTGCATGCACAGCTTATTGGGTAATGGAGAAAGCAGTGGTCAAGAGGAATCTTCTCTTCTTTTAGAGTTTTCCGCTCTTAAATGTTTGCAGACCTTTGAACCACGAAGTGTTGTAGGTTATTGATGAGATTATTGATTTGTGCTGTTAGTGATTGCAGGGTGCCCCAGACAGGACGCTTAGAGCATCATGGATCTGTACACTCTTGATGACTGCTTCAGTTTCTTTGCTAATCCCATACATTTTCAGTTGTATAGTGACCTGATTTCAACTAGGAGCTTCCATGAAAAATCACGTGGCAATCACAGACATTGTAAACTCGAGCCAAAGAGTCATTTTCAAATGCTTGGCAAACGCTAGACCACAGAAACTCAATGTGTCGTAAGATTCTACTTGGTCCCATCATCATGGGTGGGAAAAAGGAGGAGGATTATCCGTAGACCTCAAAGTGCTTTACAAAGGGAGGCAAATGCTGCTATTCCCATTTATTGGATAGGGCAACAGCAAGTTGAGACTTGCACAAAGTCACCCAATTAATCAGCCAGAAAACTGCCACTGAAACCCGTATTCTGGTCTAAACAGGTTCTCAGACTGCCCTCATCACTGTAACATCTGAGTACCCTCCAGTAGTACCTTAGGAGAATTTGGGCATGTCTACACTGGCCGATGCAAACAGCTTCCTGTCAATCCAGCCCCCTTCTCAGCCAACTGGACAAAAGCCATCTCCAGATGAAAGCCGTGTAGCCACATTAATGCTGTCCTCAGCCCAGTTGCATGAACCCCACCGCAAATCGGTGCGAAAGCTCAACCTACCACCACTCTAACTCAGCTCAGTGGCTTCCAGGCAGTAGCTTGCTCATGGGACATGGACAAAGCAGATGCGAGGCTGCCCCTGGGAGCAGAAAGACCTTTCTTTATTCTAAGTCCAGTTTCATCATCTGTAGTGCCCCTCAGAGTATTTCCTCATGCTTCAGTTCTTATTGAGCCATGGCGACAGGGCGCAAATGTGTTGGTTATCTGGTTACAGCCCTGTGGCTCCTTGGAGGAAAGACCTGGAAGATGACAATTTGAACAGGTGTATTTGGATACACTGCCGTTAAGAAAGAAAATCTCAAAAATCCATTTAGTAAGTTACGAAAAAGGAGGGAGAAGGCAGGCATTTCTTTAAACTCAAGATCTACTTGTCATGATCAAGAGTACTAAAAAATTGGTAACAATGACCTGAAGGAAGAGTAGCTGTTATTACAGGGCACTGTACTGGCAAAGCTCCTATACACCACAACAATAATTCTCTCCAGACATCTCTTCCCTTCCAAGGCATGAGGAAACATCAGTGTATTTAGCCCCAACTCCCTGGCAGGCGGCATCACTTCCTCGTGAGAGGCAGGGAGCTGACACAGCGATGGGAAGGCTCTCCTTTGTAGCAGAGACAAAAGCCCCGTGTGACCCTGTAAGTCTGATGTAGAGCTGAAGAAATGAGTCCTGCCGTGGGGAAGCTAGGAATCCCAAGGTGCCCTGAGAGCTTGTCCTGGACTACTCACGCTCCCAGGTTTAGAAATCCTTTGAGGGTTGCTAAGTTCGTACGAATTACTCCTCGCTCTGGAAGTCCCCGTGCCTTGAATGGTTAGAGGCTGGGAAAGTGCAGCGTGGGTGCATCCAGCTCTGCTCACCCTTTATTTCGCTTTCCTCCTCGGGTGCCCACTTCCCCCGGCTGCCGGCAGCGGGCCGTCGGGCAAGGTGGGCTTTGATCCGGAGCAGCACAGCTGCTCTGGTGCTCTTGCCAGTTTCTGGATCCGAATCCCTGCCGGCAGGGATCCAGCGGCTTCACCAGATCATCACCCTCTGCCTGGGGAAAACAGGGCAGCGCGTAGGCGGCGGGCGTTTCTTTACAGCTTTGCATTTCTTGGACTTTTGCGCAAAGCCCTGAATGGCGAGTGTGCGCTTCATGCATATGCAGCAAGGGCACAGACGCCGCTTCAAAAAAAATGGACCTGGTTAACTTGGCTACGATCATCCAGGAAGTTTGTGGCAGAGCTGCAAATAAAATCCAGACATTTTGCCTTTTGGGCCTGTGTCTTCACAGCAACACTGTTCTTCCTCTGGGCATCTGGGCTTGTTGTCTTATCGGGACACGCTGCTCAGCATGAGTCCTTAAAGGGAAAGAGTGCTGGGAAAGCCACGCTTTAATTCTTTAGAGAAAATACCACCACCTACATAGGAAAACCCCATAGCTTTTTGCAATTATTGCCATGCATGTATATCTTTCCCTCCCTTTGTGATCTTTACCACTTCCTCACCATATGTAAAAGGCCTGATCCTGATGAAAATAGTCATGGTTCCAGAAATGCCACTCAGACGATGTTGATTTACCCTCCACAAAGGATGTGGCCCAAAGCTTTTGGTCAGATTTTTCTGCAAGCAGCCAGTCACATCTCTCTCTTCTCCACCCAGAAAGCCAGGGGGAAGCCGTGTGACAATAACCTTGCTCGACTTCACCTGGCCCACCCAGGGAATAGCTATTTCTGGACGGACACGGAAAACCCAAGCCCTGTCCCTTTAATCTAACTTCTCATGCATGTTGCTAAGCCTAATGTTTAATTTGAAAAAAAACAACCTGAAAATAGCATTAAAGGAAACAGAAGATTTGAACAGCACTATATTTTAAAGATAGTCGTTCTGGAAAACACTATATTTAAAACCTGACCCTTTTACCATGAGGTTTCTGAAACTATAGAGCCATCCCAAGCTTCCTGTGAGATAAGGCTTGTAATTTGGAACTGAGTAATGGAGTATAAACACAATTGGCTTTGTATTAAGAGGCAATGTGTAATCATCTGGCAGTGTCATATGCCCCAACTCCAGAGTAGTTTGAGGCTATTTGTGCTGGAAATTAAAGTTAAGAGCAAGACGGTGATGAAGGTAGTTCATCCTCCATGCCTGACAGAAAGATGGTGTCTCAGGGTGCAAATCTCCCTGGAGCTTTGGAGAAAAAAAAAATATTTTTGAGCATTTATGGTCCCCTGTCTCCCATACTTGCAGGAGTGTTGATTTAAGATGTAAACCTGCAACTTAAAGTGTTTGGAAGGACAGCTATTGAGCAGGGGTGGACATTACAACCTCCTCTTAACTGAAGTGACACAAACTCAAGACTATTTCAACAGGGAGATCTCATTCATTCATATTCACTTGACATACTTCTACTAAAGGGATGGCAAAAGCAAAGAGAGAAACACAGGTGTTTCTGTGGTGGTTTTATGCCAGGCATAAATATCTGTGTAGGAGCCTTTCAGACCTCTTTGCACTCCCAAAGCAAGTATTAGATCTGGCTAGTTTTTTAAAATTTTCTTCCAATTTGTTGGCGTGAAATCTGACAGCCAGGCAGATGTGTCTGCCTTGATCTTTGGTGTATATCTCCTGTTGCACTCTCCTCTGTTTTTCCAAGCCTCAATAGGGGAAAGTGAAATTACTGTCCAGAAACATTAATCACATCATCTCAGATCTGTACATTCTCAAGAGTTTTGCTCCTGGAGCACTGGAAGGCTTTGTCCCATTTTCAAAAGTGGGTATAAAGCATATATACATAAGGAAAGCACACATATTTGTAGCATCTGCAAAAACATATGGTAGTTTCACATCCCACTAACCAGTTTCCTGGACTGAATACATATAAGTGCAGGCTTTGTGAGAACTAGCAGTTTTTGAATGCTGGGTTTCTGACTCTCATCCCTTAACTGCAGTCCTTCTTTGACATTGTGAGAGATACCATTTCCCTCTTAATTTGGCAAGTTATTACACAGAATCTTTCTGGATACTTATTCCTGTATTGCCTTTTCTGCAGGTGAAACTACTCTCAGGCTCCCCTGACAATCTTTTTACCCATCTTTCCATTGCATAAAGAGGGTGTTGTGTTCTCTCTGTTTAATCCCAAATGGCAAAAACCAACCATTTCCAGGATCAGTAATTACACTTCAGATGTCTTGGGATTTTGTTGGGCTGCTAATCTACAGAGCTCATTGCAAATTTTTCCATCTAAAACTTTTGTTTAATGAAACACTGTTTTGCCAAAGGGCTCATTTCCCTTAAATATACTTTTTTGAAGCAGAATATCTAAAACTTTTGTCTCTTGTTTCTGCTAATGATATCATTTTTCCTGTCTTATCAACATTTTCTCTGCAAATATACCCACCTATCAGCATGTTTCCCATTTTAGCAACCAAACTTGAGTCCAACATGCCTTCTGCTACTGTCACCAAAGCAGTAAACCCTGAAGAATGGATTTAAGCAAATGCATGTAGATACAGAGAGGCCCTCTGGCATCTCTCTGTGCCTCTGCATACGCCACTCCTGTTGTACATTAGTTTAAACTCTTGGAAACTCCAAGAGATGGAGATCCCAAAGCCTCTCTGCAGCGTTAGTTGCAGCATCTCCCTCTCTTTATGGATAGAGCTTTCCTAAACTCTCACCTCCTCCGCATTGCTGCAAATAAAGCCAACTAGATCTTGTCCTTCTCCATGAAAATAGAACCAATGGTCACTGTACCCTTTTACTATACCCCTTTCAGATACTGTCTTCACATATGAAGTCTCTTCACAGCTGTCCTCAGTCTTCTCTAGACTAAACAAATCTCATTAAAAAAAAAATTCCTTACAGGTCATGTTTTTTGAAACCTCTTATCAGTCCTGTTGCTCTCCTCCAGACTTCCTCCTGTGTTTACAGCTTTATTTGAAGTATGGAGCGCAGATCTGTGGTCTGGGCCCCTCCAGCACCAGAATGACCTCCATGTAAAGGGTGTTCTTATTACCTCTTCTAATAACAAGTATCTGTCTGCCCACAGCATCACACGGTAGACTTAGATTTGAGCTTGTCCTCTACCAGCTCCCCTGGCATATTGCCAGTACTGTGACCTGGTTCCTTATGTGTATTTTAATTATGCACTTTCTTTTTCATGTAAGACTATTTCTAATGTTTATTCAGGACATTTAAAATAAATCCTCCTCCTCTCCCAAATTTGGGGGTCTCCCAGCCTATTTTGTTGTTTTAACATACTGTAAGAGCCCTGCCTGCTCCACCATCCGAACTGTTTAACAGAGATTTAAATGAACCATGACCAGCACAGACTTCTGTTGATGGTCCTCTCACTTTGACAGTGAATCACACATGCCTAATCTTCAACGATGTTATTCCAATGAATGGTTGAAAAATAACAATTATTTCTGTCAGATGGGTATCATTTCTGACACCGACAGCTGTCCAAAGGAGACCTGAAGCCAAGAGTGATACCAGTGAATAATAGAGGAGTACCTACTCATCACCTGTACCGAGAAACAGGCTTGAGTACCAAGCCCTGAAACTACACTCTCTCTTTTTTTTTTTTTTTTTTTTTTTAATAAGAGGATGGCAGCAAAGCTGGATTATTCATAGCTCTGAAAGCAGGATGGGCACATCAATATGCCCCTAAAGCCAAGATGATGAGCTAATCAACTTCGTATTGTTAGAAGAGTCCCCACCTACGCTTTCACACAAAGGGCTGATTAGCTCACAGGTATGCAAAACTCTGGGAGGATGCCATCTTTCATCGCTACCAGAAGATGTTTAATATATGCTAAGTTGCCAACAATTAAGTGTTTGTGTCCGTGTGTGTATACACACGTGCGCAGCCACTTGCTCTGGTCCCAGGAGCTGCTCAGCTGCACCGTGGGGCCCCACGCCGCTGGGGGACAGGAGCACAGCAGCTACTGCCCTCGCAGCCCAAAGGAAGAAGGTTTTTACATGCTCGTCCTGCTTCCAAGGGCAGTGGCTGTGACAGAAACAGTCACAGGCTGGGGAGCAAGGCGGGGGGTGAGTCTCCAGTGCGTGGTGTACTGCCACCACTCTTGCAATGTCCTAGTGCAAGGAAGCCGAAAGCACTCCACCATCCAAGTCACCGACGGAAACACTGAGTCTGAGTGTGCTAAAACATGCTCTTCCCATGTGTCTGTGTGCTCCATGTGGGAAGGTCAAATAAGGAGCAGAGCTGAAAGTGCACATAGCAGCATATTACTGCTTAGGCTGGTTGGTGTGATGCCCATTCTAAACCAGGAGCGACGACGTGAAGTATTGGCTCAACGTCTGAAGGTGCTTAGCACCTCCTCCCCATCACCACCCCATGGGATGCACATGGGCAAAGCACTTTTCTCAATAAACGCTGGTTTTACATTGCTTCCAATGTCACCTCTATGAAAAGTGCTACATGGCCCAAAAGAGAAAGAAGCAAAGTGGGAGGAACTGGGAAGAAAAATTATTTGAAGCAACAAATTCCCCTCTTCCCGCAGTGGTGAAGCTGTGCTGTCTGGAGGAATATACGTGCTGAGGCTGCATGCAGCCCGCTGTTTAGAAACCACTGACAATGTATTTGACCCCTGTCAATGTCCATCAGCAGTTCTCAAAGTGCAATAAGCTAGAATGATCTCCTTAGGTTTACAGATTTATGTCAGAAGGAAACAGAGGATAATTTGAGGAAGAATCAGCCCCTACTATAAGTAAAAAGAAAGAGGAAGTCAGTAATACTTTTGCTATCTTCCAATGGTGTACCTTATCTCGTGAGCATAGGAAGTAATGTCTTTTCGCTGTCTTTTTCTGTACTCTTCCTGCGTGCTTCTTGCTGAAGATTTGCAGGATGTCAGGAATTCCCTCTACTCCCCATTAGCTTAACAGTTATCTGGAAAAGAATGGGACCAAAAATATCGTGCATTGAAATGTGCTTTTCACAAATATATTACAACATATGTTTCCCAATATGTTTTCTGACTATAGTGTGTAAGCAGAAGACACAAGAGTGCATCACAAAAACATATGCTTGCACATAGAGGAGCTTTCTTTTATCTTGCTTATAGAGGGAGACATCAGCTATTGTCGTATAGATGATTTTTCCATCTGGGCCACCTGTATTCTAAGGAGTGAAGATGCTGAGGGTGTGCCACCTGCATCTCCTCTTCCCAGGGATGTGTGCGGTGAGGGCTGGTTCACGTTGAGCAAATCAGGCCCCTAAGGAACTGAGTGTAAATTCATGCCCTACAGCTTGTGGGGAGAAAGTATCCCAGAATAACTTTGGTCTGCTGCTGACAAAAAGTAACTGGCTAAATCCCAAATGATTACATCCCTGTAGAGCTTTGCTGGCTTCAGAGAAGCAGTTACGGGTCTATCAGCTGGGCTCCAGCACAGCCCCTGCCCGACCACGACATCTCTGTTACTGGCCACTGTTCACAGCATGGCACATCAAGTGAGGCCAAGAGGGAGTTTACAGAGGCAGGCAGCTCCCTTTGCTTCCGCTGGCCAGTGCTTGCACTTAGCACAGAGCATTTTTACTTTATAGAAGTCTTTGGACCAAATGACTTTTTCCTAATTGCTGCACTACCTCGGTTATCGCCCGCACAAACATTCCCTTCAGATCAACATACCGGCTGGGCCAGAAATCACACAATTGATGTTTTGGTTTCCACTGCCTTATCTAAATCCAGTTACTGCTCAAAATGAGACTAAGTCAACAGACTTAATTGAATGAAAAGGCTGTGAGACGACCTAGAGATTTGTGGCTGCGTATGTCCGTGCATGAGTTAATCACTAAGCAAACACTTCGCAACAAACAGAGCTGGGCTGAGCAGGATCGTTTTTTTCTGCGGCCTGGAAGCTCCCGACACGCTGGGATTGTGCGAGGCATTGTTGGGGCTGGCAGGAGGATTTAAACAGCATCACAAACAATGTACCACCACAGAGAAAAGCTGGGGATGGACAATGGAGCAGGCCATGAACAAACACTTCTACTTGCTGCCTAGATTAGGAGATAGCGGAGACCCTGTAGCAGTGGCCAAAAATAATTGTGACCCTGTAATTGTTGCTGTCTGGATATGTGAAATAGCCCTGCTGGCACCCAACTGCTGGGAGCAGCCAGTTGCTTGATGTCCTTAGCTGTCTTTAGCAGCTGCCAAACTCTGGACATCCCCAGCTGCTGGCTCTTGCAGACATCGCGGGTTTTTCCTGGCTGTACAGCCGTGACATCCCCTCCTGGCTCTGAAGTTCAAGAGAGAAAATTATAAACGAAATACATGGGAATGGCCTCACTGGGCCAGACCACTGCTCCACCTCACCTCTCTTCTTGTCTTCAGCAGAGGCCATGAGCAGACTCTTAGGAAGGACCATTAAAACCTGTGTAGGGTCATAGCAAGGATTGGGTTGCCACTGTGACAGCGCTGCACAAAGCTTCTGCAGAGCTGCAGGAATAAAAGGACAAAGCCTTACTCTGCAGTTGCAGCTTGCCCTGGCAAAATCTGTGCCTCTCCTTTTTCTACCACCCACTCAGCTGAGAGGCCCTGTGCCGGTACCTGGTGCAGCTGCTCTTTAGGTAGTCTGCAGTGGAAATGCTCAGGCTCATGCCAACAGTTCATCTTAGCCATTGCAAGAAGGGAGGCTGAAGCTGCAAACCTCCTAAAATAGCCATTAAATATCTTCTAATATGAGATGACTCACATAGTTTCCTGGCTGGTAGGACTCCATCAGGTGATGGAGAACCTGAATCAGGTTCTTCAGCTGGCTCTGACAGCCTAAAGGTGGCTTTGCCACGAGCAGTATGAAGACAAACCCTCGCCATTTTAGCCGGGGATTTGAACATGATTTTGGCTGGAAAAACTCATCCCATGCTACAGAGAGACACCGCGCCCTGCACAGGCCACCCACTTGTCACCACACGCTAGCTTGGGGCAAGGACATCTGGCTGTAAAAATGCAACTGTGGTGGTGTCCCATAAACAAAGGAGGATAGTACACTGTATCCTTCCTCCCTAAGGGAGGTCACAGATGCTGCCGTTGTATTTGCAACCCATATGACACCCTTCGGCGTGCCATACAAGCAGACAGGACAGCTTTTCTAGCAAAGCCAGGAAGGATGGGAAAGATGATTAGCTTTGTGATCAGGTGCTGTGCGGCCAGAGAGCTACGCAACGTCAAAAGGAACTGCTGCTGAATGCCCAGGTTTCAGGATACAACACCACCACACAGCACTATATTTCATTCCTTTAACAAGTGCTGAATATGCAAAGGCTCCTTTCCCAGCTTCTGTCTCCGTCTTGGAAGCTGGGGAAGAGCTGTGTGAATAATTATTTTCAGATGCCATCTACTTTATTGATTATCTGAGCAGGATGCACAAATAATGGCAGCTCATACCAGGAGCAGAGATCGAATGAAGCTCGCTCCCTTTTGGGAAAAGCTGAAATAAAACTACCATATGAATGGGTCATTGAAAACAGGCTGGAACATATTCCCTATAGTCATTCCGAAAGTTCAAGGGCAGGGGAAAAGAAAAAAAAGAAAAAAAAAAAAAAAAAAAAAAGAGAAGCTGTGTTCACTGAACTTCTAATATCTGAAAGTGTTTAAAAAAACACACATGCACTTTTTTCATACAATCATGGAAAAACGCACTAAGCTTTTGACTCAATGGTTTTGTTTTTCCAGCAAGTCCCTTCCAGGTTCCACGCACCATCTCATAGTCACGTCTGCTGGGTGAGCTTCGAGCTAACAAACTTTAGAAGAGCTCTCTGTGATTTTGCCACATTGAGTTTCAAGTATCAGCTTGCTGGAAGTGCAGTGGAGAGGGAGGAGGGAGGGAAGTGGTGCGAGCTTTGCCAACACACCTGCACAAGCTTTGGGCTCTCCTGGACACTCTGCGCGCTAATGATGTATAACCTGTAGAGCCTGGCAACACGCTCGTTGAAGACTATAACAGACAGACTGTGCATGCCTCTTTTTTTCTGATTTCTTAAAACAAGTAATAAACTGCCCCCCTCCCCCAACCCTGTGCTGTAGGTAAATGCTTAGGATGGAAACTGAGATGTGTTCAGCTGGGAAGAGCTTCTAACAAGGTAAGGAACAAATGAGAATTTAATTATGGTATTTTAGGTCTATGTAATTCCTCTTCTAAACCAAGAGGAAGGAAAAAACGCTAAAAGAAAGAGTTCATTTCAGCTCCAATGTTCTGCTAATTTTTCTTTTGACTATTAGAGATGCAGCTGGATCCTATTTCTAATCCACTTTCAAATTTGCTTGAATTAAAATCCCAGATCACTGCTGTGTTTTCAAGTTGAAGTGTGCATAGTAGCCAAGGTTTATATTGCAATTTCTGGAGTTATGGGATGATGAGCTCCAGTAGAGGAAAGTGTGTTGTATGCCTGAGTCCTAGGGAAAAAAAAAAAAAAAAAAAAAAAAAGAAAAGGTTGGCATCAGTGTTATTTGGAATTAGAGCTCACTTGTAGAATAAATAGCCTTGAAGTTAATACATGGCTACATTTTACATTTGGTTCCACCCTCTGGAACTGGTCAGTATAGAAGAGGAAAGGCTGCCATGGTGGAGAGGTAGGAATGGGAATTGCTATTTAATTATAAAGCCTAGATATTTTTGAACTTTCATCTGAAATGTAAAAGTTCCCCCATTAGTTTGGGGCTTATTTTAATAAGAAATACACTTTCTGACTAAAATAACATGGTAAGACTGCCCTTGCTTTGAAATACCTGTGCTTTCTCTATTGCTACCTGAATCCCAGTCTAAAAGCTGACATTTCTCCTCCAGCATTCTGTTTATGCCTAAATAAAATTGCATAGTCTTGTTAGACTTTGCCACCTGGAAAACACCGTAACTCACATGAAGTTATGAATCCCTGTATTCTCTGGGCTTTCATATCTGCCATGACAATTCCCAACCCCTGCCAGGTGAAGCCAGCCAGCCAATATTTATGGAAAATGAACAGACTAATCATTTCCAATAGCAGGACACAATTATGATATAATTGCAGCAGTTTACGTTGACATCCAAGTGGACAGATACGAGCCAAAAATTGGAATAACGGCTCCACCCATCTACCACCCGAATGTAAACAAGCCAGCATGGTTAAAAAGAGGACTAAAAGAGAGGGCTCAGGCGTTCTCCTTCAGCTGTGTTACGGTATGAATTGCCAAGCTGCCACACAACCTTCCTGCCAGGCAATTTATCTGGCCGTAAACCGACCCTCACCTTGCACACAAAGTTCAGCAGCTTCTTCCAGTATCAGCTTCTTTTTCAACAGGGCTAGAAGCCCATTATTGTCAGTAAGAGCGAGAGATTGTATTTTGGAGATTGGGTGTTGCAGGGTCACGACTTAAACCTGTTAAGTAGCTAAAATCCAGCTCAGCCTGAGCCATGATTAGCACTGCTGTGGCATGTACACATTACTGCCAGCATGGATAAGGGAATACCTGCAAGGGGGAAGGAAGTCGGTATGAATACAGCTGGAGATGAGCTGAATGAGACTGATAACTTTTTACAAAAGGCTGAGGAATGGCTCCCTTGCCAATGGATGACTGAAAACCCAGAGGTGGATTGTGAGGAGCTTGACGTGATGTCGAGGGAAACTGGGATAGATCTTCGGTTGAAATAAAACAGTATAAGGGTCCTGATGCCCAGCAAAATCTGCTAGCTTACACCAGCTTTGTGAACTATTAGCACCTTTCAGAGCAGAGTTTCTCACAGGAGAAGGACAATGTTTTTCCTTTCAGCAATACTAGAGTCAATCCCACTCCACTGTGAGGATTTCCTTTATTAACAGAAAGAGAGAGAACAAAGCCATCCATGTTTGGGTAGGACTAGTCCTGAGAAGAGCCCTGAAATTATGCTTATAGCTTACTTCCTTGCCTCTCCCCAGATTGGCCTAAATTTGACTAAATGAAACTATACACCAAATTATATTTCCAATAAATTCACAACCCTGAATGAAGCAGCATCTGCTCTTTGTTGATGCATCTTTGTATGCAATGGTCAATCCATTCCTCCTCATGCTGTCACCAGGAGAAAATGGGTGCTGCTCAGCTTCAAGTTCTCACTTCTAAACGTGAAACCAGCTTGGCCTGATTATGACCTACGTCTGCATCTCTGGATATCACAAACCTCCTCAAACGGGTGGCTGAAAGGAGGAAGCTCTCATGGAGGCTGGGGCAGTTTATGTTAGTGGGGGATCTGGCCTGCAAACACTTCTACCTGTGGTGTGAGGACAAATAAAGACCTATGCCCCAAAGCATGGTGAGCTCCCAGCCTCCTAAGCTGTATGAAATCCCATTTCCTTTCTACTTGCGCTGAATGTAAAAACAGAGACAAAGACACACACCTAAATAAACAAAAGCACAGACAGCAGAAGGGGAGGGAGGCCCTAGTTCAGGTCATATGCCAAATAGTACAGAGAGATGTTTTCTATCTGTGGTCCTTCGTGTTAGACCTTGCCATATCATATAGATGAGAATGTGAGTGGGAGACTTGTTGGACAACGTTGGTTTTACAAATGTCTCACAATTGCAGAAACACCTGCTTTACATTATTTTTCTTGCTGGTCCACAACAAAATTCCTCCCTGGTCAACAGTTCTCAGCAGGCCTTGTTTCTTCCTTCTCTGTGGATGGTTCAAATCATTGGTTTCTAAATCCTGAGCCACCACGAGATCACACCCGAACTGCTCAAGTGGGAGGAGGAATACAGAAGCCAGAAGGGCACTTCTGCACAGAATCATGCCAAAATGTTGGCTAGAGGACCAAAACCGCATGAAACTGCTTACCATCAGGTGGGGGAAGCGGGGCAGAAGGGTTACCCAGGCCAAATGGACGGATCTGTAAGACCCATCTGTTTTCACCATGAAAACCTCACAGCCCACACCTATGCAACACACACCACCCCAGTCACCACAAGTTATTACTCTTGGTCTCCACTGCTTCCTGTGAAGCTGTAATGGGTCTGAGACAGCGTCCAATGAAACCAAAGGGAGCCTTTCCATTAACTCAATGGGCTCTGGATCAGGCCCAACATCTGTTTGGCCCTCTCAGTACACAGCGCAGCCAATTTATTCTTTATCCATTCCTGGGCCTCTCTCTCCAATAGCATCCATATTTTTCCTACTTATGGTTGTCATTAGCCACACTAAGCACCACCCATAGAAAGAGACCATCCCCACCCCTTGGGCAGCCAATCCCCTGGCATGGCATAGCTATGAGAGCTGCCCCAACCTCTTATCATTTCAACAAGGTTACAGGCTATCATTTCTCCTTGTTCAGGTTCACGGACGATCCCTTCAAGCTGCCAAATTCTTCCTACTTTTCTATTCCCACCAAGGATAGGGCTGGCTGTGCCTTCTGTTGTATTGTAAACCTGGTCAAGAATCAACACAAAAAACAAACAGAAAGATCCAAGAACCTTTAAGACACCCAAAGAGCACTGTTAGAGCAGGAAGAGGCTTTTTGAACAGACATTTCCCACCTTGGTTGATGACAACCCAGGTAATTACTTCCCTAGTGATCCAGAGTACAAGGGAGAATAGCCAACAGGCAGCTCCATAGTCTTATGTTGGGGTCCAGAGCTACAGTAATAGACCAAGCAGTAATTCTCCAAACTGTCTGTATAAGACCATAGAATCATAGAATATCTCAAGTTGGAAGGGACCCATATGGATCATTGGGTCCAACTCCCCGCTCCTTGCAGGACTAGATAAAATTAAACCATATGCCCAAGAGGATTGTCCAGATACTCCTTGCGGTCTGACAAGCTTGGTGCCGTGACCACTTCCCCGGGGTTCTTCTCCCACCATCCCCATATCTCCTCAAGTGTGAATATATACATTGGGACAGTTCACAGTACTTCAGTTTCTAACCACTCTCACCAAATTTGTGATTCAAGTTGCAGAGACTCTGATGTGACTAGGCACAGGTCTTCTCTGGTTCCCACAGTGACAGCAATAACAGCAGTCCATAAGACACCATCCATTCACCGAGCAATACACAACGTTAATTTCTTTATGATTTTGCTGAGCCCTTGGATTCCAGAGTCTTTTTTTCACCTGTCACACATGGATCACCATGCTGTGAAACACATGTCATTGCTAAGCAGAGCAGTGGTCTTTGCTGAGAAGCCAAGCAACTTCTTACAGGAGAGAAACAAGTCTCCAGTGTTAAATCTACAGATTCTTCCAGACAGAGAGCTGCAGATTAATTTTGGGCACTGCCATTGTGTAAGTGAGAATCCCATGCAAAAATACCCCCTCAACATACTCTGATATCACATGGGTTTGAAAACGCAAGCGTGATGCCTGAGGCCAGATGCGCGGACTGGCAGGCTGCTGGCACTGTGCATGGGCACATCTGCATGTCAGGTAGTTACTCATCCCTGCATACTTCCCTGATAAAATCTGGATTGCCTAAAGCTGGTATTTTCACTCCAGTTTCCTTATCAGGGTATTTACCACCTCCTGTTTGTGCCTTGCAGAGTGAGGCTGTTAAATGTTCCCTTACTCTCTCTGCAGCACAGTGAGCTCAAGCATGTAGGAGCTGCCGTACAGGATGGGATTTCTAAACCCACTGGAGCACGCAGTGGGTGGCTGCTGGCCTGCGCTCGATAGGATCTCACCCTGTTTGTACCTGGGATGTTGCTCTTTTGATCCTCACCCTGGCTTTCTGCAGCTGGCGGGCTCCTTCCTGTGTTTCGAGGTGTTTGTTGTGGTGTTTTCTGCTAGTCCGTCACTGCATTTTAAAAGCTGTTGTCTCCTGCGGAGGGCTCTGTCCTGGTGTAGCTGTTGTACAGCTGCATAAAGAGAAGGATAGTTTGGGATGAAGTTATCTCAGGAATAGCAGAAGTGTATATGGCACCTCAATGTATACACGTAACATCTTTTTCTCTCTAAAATAAAAAGCAGCTCTCTGCCTCTCTAAATAACAACCTTGAGATAGGCCTGTAACTGCAAACACAAGCTACCACGGAAACTTTGAGCAGTCCCTTTCCAAGAGCACCCCACACCTCTTTCCCAACCACTGCTGATATCAATCATCTATTTTAACCAATGGCTCTCACACCCTCCTCTTCCCATGAGAGAGAACATCACTCTGAACCCTGCCCAGGGTGTCCTTGATGGCTCTGCTATTCCCCTCCATGCCTGATAAAAGGGGAAAAAGAGGAACAGGTTCTGAAACACAGTATCTTAAAAATTATTAGCATCTCTGAGAAAAAATATTATTTGAGTACTCATTGGGGAAACCTAAGCAACATATCTGTTTCAGTTTGATGTCACAAACATGGTAAATATTTCATCAGTTTAAGAATAGCATTTGTGGAGATTGATCAGCTGGGTCCACATTGCGTTGGAGGAGGAGGTAGTTTATTTTGGAATGCTGATTCTACAAACAACACTGTCCTCAACCACTCCTGTGAGCATTACACTAATGGGATATAGCTTGGTGTCAGTCAGACTTAAAAGGAAACCTTTTGGCTAAAATTCAAACAGAATAAAATGAAAAGTTAAAAAAAATAACAATATAGAGCTTTTCAGACTTCATATAAAAAGATTTTCTTCTTCCATTTTTTAATTGCTGTTTGGGATGTAGAAACAAAAAAAAAGTCATAATTATCACATGGGATAGATTTCTAAATTACTTAAAATTTCTGTCCTGACACAGGCTGGCTGAAGAAAGCGTGATGTCCCCAGCTGCCGTTCCTAGAGCAACTGCCCAGCTGTTACCAGCTTGAGCAAATCTGTTCAAATCCCACCACTACACCCCCCACCACACATACACGAAGTGCTCTTGGGATGCTGGACAACCCTTAATGGGACCAGGAAAAACTCTCTAGTTTAGTGTTTAACCCCTCTGTGGTCTTTCTGCTGAAAGATGTTAAACTTGGATCTAAGGTTGTTGTCCTACTTGAGTGTCCGTCATGGCAAGAGCACTCTGAACCCCACTAGCTGGGCAAAACGAGCCTTGTCCACTGGCAGTAGGGCAGGAGAGCCAGGCAGCGTTTGTGGGGCTGGTTTCTCCCATCGCTTGAGTTTTTGGACAAGCCAGCGCTGAAATCAGAGAGGTGACTGCTTATCTGAGGTGGCATTAGTTAGGTGCCAGTTGCAACGAAGGCATGATGACACGGGCTTCAACGGGAACTGGCTGCTGGGGATTGCATCCTGCATCCAAGCTATAACCCGCTTTGTGTCCTCCCCTCCTGCTGGTATTAAGACTGGCTAGGTTAAACCCAGCTTCAGACATGCCTGCTCTTGCTGTGGTTTCTCCTCGGACTCTCTTAGGAGCTGTGATTTTTTGGAGGTGTCCTGCACCTGCCGCAACCCCTGCCTCTGTGCCTGGGTGCCGAGTGCCCAGAGCATGGGGAGGAGCAGTCCTGAGAGGCCTCGAGCAAGAAGCACAGGGAAGCAGATGCTTTGCAAAGTGCTGATCCGCAGTTTTGTCCTGTCCTGCAACCTCCAAAGACAGTGCACGAGAATAAAATGTAGGGAACCAAGTTGTGTGAGAGAACAACTCAAAAATTACTCCTGTAGTGAAGAAACCACATAATATATTCAAGATGTCAGAGGTTAGCCGTGGTGCATGTGAATCATGCTGCAAATACCTCACCTTTAACTTTACCGTCGTAATTAGATTACAAAGTTTTTATTACAGTTTTAAATTCTGCCTTTATAGGTTGCTGCCCAGCTGTGCACTTAAATCTGGTTTTATCACACTTTCTGAGCTCATCACATTTAATTCTGCCCCTACAATGCTGGATTAACTTTAAGGGTCGCTGAAGTCAGAAGTCACTCACCCTTGCCCTACTAATGGATTCACACCATCCCTGCGCAGCCCCGAAGAGTGATGTGTACAGTAAACTATATTTATTGGCATGGTGGAGGGGAAGGGGCATTGGAGTTGTTTGCTTATTTACTCCACCGCTGTGCTTAGCTATCAGGATATTTGCACAAATTACTGCATCGATGAGATGTTGTTTACCTCCGTGTAATAGCCTGTCACAATGAAATCTTCTCAGCAGCACTGGCCTGAGAGCTAAGAGGAGAATATTTAGGTCTGTCTGTGAGAAGCGGGTAGCTGGTTAATGAGGTATGTAGACCTGTATCATCTGAAGAACTGATCAATTGTCTCCATTCATAAATCCAGAAATCACACCCTGCTGTCACACTCACTCCTGCCAGAAATCTCAGACCTGGTATTTTATGGATCCTGTCTCTGATATTTGAGGCAGTCCCAGAAGAATAAAAACCATTACTATTTTATAAGGGTGACTTCTTCGTTGTTTCCTATCATCAAGAAAGCAGGGCAAGGCACAAATGAAACGCTTCATCTAAACAGCATTCGTCCCCAGGTTTTACCTCAATCTGTTTTTCTTCTTTGACCAGCAAAGATTAGATGGATTGGTATTAGATACTACCTAAACAAGATGATTCATTGTTCTGAAAAATTCATCATGTAAATGGGCAAATAAAGGGGAAATCATATTCTTTCTATTAAAAAAAAAAAAAAAAAAAAAAAAGAAGAAATGAGGTACTGATCATCCAAGTGATTTACATGAAGTCACAGGGGAAGTCTGAAATGGATCTGGGAAATAAAACTAACTCCAGTGGAAAGGTCATTTCTCTCTTTCTTGCTGGGGAATACTTTGAACAGAATTAGAACAGACCTGAACCAGAGATGGACAGCAGGAACTTTCATAAAAAATGGAGGGCAATATTCATCACTCAGTAATGCCATACCAATTTTTGACCCTTACCATTCAATGACTAGACACAACATTTTTGGGACCGAGGTTAATAATCTTCAGCAATATACAACCTTCTCCCAAGGAATGTGTGGTGATTAGGGCAAAGAATTTCACATGGTCACAAAATATCTATCTCAGAGTCCTGGGCTTATAAAATACTCTATTTCCTCCATTAATTGTGTCCACGTGGAGCTGTAACTAAGTAGCTGAAACAAATAAAACCAAAGTAATATTGTTTCCTTTTAAAATATTTCACTTAATTTGTGGAAGAGGTTTGGGCTCATTAAAAATAGACCATCTCCCATGAGGGCTTTTTCCTTTTCTTCTCCAAGTCTCTCAACCAATCCTTAGTAATGTGTATAGCAGCACACTCCTCCTCAGCACAGCCCTGGCTGGAGCCGCTCTCTCGTTTGACTCAGCAGCTCCTGTCGTGCTCGGCAGCGAGGGCAGGCAGCGCTCGTTTGGCTAAGCAAAGCGAGGCCTCAGTGTCTTCTGATGCGTCACTGCTCTGAGACGAACAGTCGGTGTCGCTGACTAAAATTTCCTCCTTCCACCTCCAGCTCATTAGGAAACTCCACTCCTTCCTCCCACGTAAAGATTTGGCTATCATGACCTATGCTTTTTTTTTTTTTTTTTTTTTTTTTTGTGGAAATGACAATATGTTCACTGTGACCGAAGGTGCAAGCAATGCCTAGACCTCAGCTAGAGCCTACGTAGTTGAAGCTATTGCACAGGCACTTGGCCTCTTCTGGCGGATCTTAGTCTGTGCCCTAATCTTCCAAAGTAAACTATGAATCAGTTGCAGGTGACATCGGAAACCGCTGTGTTGTCAACAGACCATGACAATCCCTTTCCCTGAGCTAATGTCAACCACAAAGCAGGGGACAAAGCACACGAGACAGAGGTAAAGAACAGCCTGGCAGAGGTGTGTTAGGCTGCAAGAACAACCTCCAGAAGAGATCAAATGATTCCACAGATTCCTGTTTAACATCATTTTTTCACCTTCACCAGAATATCTTTTCCTCAAGTCCACTCTTCCAAAAGAAAGGCATCCACAGCCACGACTCTCTCTAAACCAAAATAGAAGATCCAGTGATTCCACATAGTCCCTCGTGAACTCTTCCATTGCTGGTGTGCTCTGACCTGGACAGTGCTTGCGCTGCGGCGTGACTGGGGCAATGCTGAGGCACAAGGATGGATGGATGATGGAAAGATCTGACCAAAGGGGGCCAAATATGTTTGCAGAAGTTACAGGAAGCTTAGGGCAGAACTTGAGACCATGATCTTCTCCTCACTAGCTTATTTCACAAGGTAGTACTGCCCTGTTGGCACCCAATGTCCTTTCCCTCTCCCCCACCACTGACATGCCTCCAAATACTCATCGAGCATCTAGGTTAGATGTCACGGTATAGATGCCTCAGACCTGGTTTATGAAGACATTTCTATAAAATTGGATCCTATGATCCCTCTTGTGGGCTCAGTTGCACTGTAAAAGAAATTATGTCAATGTTACGAAGCACCAACAAACCTATTTGTGAGGGCACCCCAGACAAAGGGTGTAGAGGTGGTCAGGAGGCTCCCCCAGTGCTGGGTCACTCCAGTTCTTCTCACTGGTTTAGTTCTCCTTCTAGAGGGGAAAGCCACATCTGGAAAATTACTGGTGTCCTGCTGTTCACTATGGACACCACTGGGAACCGGCATATGGTCTTATAAACTGTGATTAGATCTACAAAGTAAACTCATTGTGACCTTTCTCAAGGTCTTTAAAAACACATTTCCCTAACTGCTATGATTATATTCAAAGTCTTTCATTTTGGTAATAACATCATCATGCACATTTTCCTCTCTCTCTCTCTCTCCTCCCTTTTCTGATCATAATCTTGTTAGGCACAATAGAAAAATCATTCCATAATTCTCTTTTACTCCCCACATTCTCCAACTCTAGGTATGAACACTCTCCTCCCACTAGAAAAAACAATATAAAGAGCTTCTCTGCTCTGGATGAGCTGAACCTGAAGCATGGGGCTTTTCTGGACAATTTAAAAGGTAACTATCATCAGTGTTTCATTGGCATAATCATCAGTATAATTATTGCTTATGATAGAGCCCCCCTTATAGAGGGTAGGCAAGATCAAGGCTGGACAACAGTTCAGATGCTGTACAGACACAGTGTGAAGGCAGCCCTCACCCTCAACAGCCTGAAACATATCTGACCAACGCAGACACAAAATGGAGTGCAGGACACTGGGTGAGACACTTTGTCAGTGTGAGAACCAGAACCCAGCTCAATTAATTCTGCGTCACTGCCACTCCTCTGCTCCCTCTTCCACATAAGTTGAATTCTTCCTTCTGCAGCCTCTGCTGACCATCAGCATGGCTGTACCAAATACTTCTTCTTAATGTGAGGTGCAAAGCCCAGAATTGCCATCATTCCACCCCAGAAAATACACTCCCAGCAACTGACCGGGATGGCACTGAGGTTTTGCCCAAAATCTTGTCCCGACTGTAATAGCTGTGGGAAAAATTGAGCGGGATGAAGATTTCTACCCTGAGTACATTTATTCCAGCATATAATGTTCTGCTCCAGGCAGAAATGCACTAGTCCCAGATGATTTAATAAAAAATAATTCAGGATCACCTCTCAGCCCATAATTGCTGAGGGGGGGAGTTGGAGCTGCCGAGTCTGCAGGGGCCAGTTTAGGTGCTGCAGGACCTGGGAAAAAAGCATCTGACCACAGCAGGACAACTCTGCGTCCTTTGAGGGACAACGTGCAAAACCTACATACCCGGCAGAGGGCTGTGTACTGCTTATATCAGATCTGTAAAGAATCATGTGATATTATTAAATATTTAAAATGTTATGATTTTAACAAAATATCCCACCCAGATATTTCATGGGGACCAAAGAGGTAAAAATACCCAGCAGCAGTTCACTCCGCAAGAGGGACCATGCATGCAGGTCACGTATGCCTATACAGGCATTTTCTGGATCGTATTTGTCTATGTGTCATAAATGGAGACACAGACATAAGAACTCTTCATTTTAAGGACTGAATCACTTGGCTTTGATAAGATTTTATCTAGCTAAAAAACGAATTGATTGACATCTCTTATTTCTTGGGTTTAATGAGATCATAAATGCACTTTAATTGGTTTAATTACCAGAACATAATATTACGGATATGTAATGTAGACCTGTAATATGGAGTTATACAATATATTATGTATGCTACACATAATAAAATGCAACATGTAATATAACATGATTTTTCATGAGAATGATTACTAGGATTATCAGTAGTGAATATTCAGCAACATGAATAGAATTTTTCTTTAAGTAATGTCTTCAGGATTCGGCCCTCATTGTATAAACTTATAAGAACAACATACATATGAGGAAAACGTGAAGGCTATGAAACATGAAATTATTTGTAGGCTAAGGCAGGATATGGCTTCAGTAAGATCTAAGTTCCTCCAAGATGTTTAGGCACCCAGATCCCATTTCAAATTTCCATGTTCGCTTCAGAAATACATTTTTTCCTCTAGCTTTTTCCAAGGCTGGCTCAATGCTCACAGCATTTTCTCATGCTATTTATTGCCTGAATTTTGGAAATTACTATTAACAGTCACCCAGTGTTTTTCTGATATAATTGTTTATATCTCTCTGGTGACACAATTAGCATCTGGGAGAAACTCTGTAGTGTGCAATTGTGTCTTTAATTATCTTTCCATTGTGATTAGAGATGCTGTGTGCCAAGGCAGTTACTATACCTGACAAGGACAATGTATTTACAGTGGGTGCTTATACAGGCTAATTCCTCATAAAAATACCTTGACAGAAAGTGCTCCACCTGCTTTCATGTTCCCTATCGCAATTGCTAATTAATACTATTGTGCTGAAAATGATCCTATCAATTAAAGCCTCTTCTGTCTTAACCACTGCTCCCTCCCTAGCTATGCCTAATTAACCTGCTGCTGACTCACATGCCAGGAAGGACGTTCATTAGCCAGACTTCATCTTGCTGATCCAACTTCCATTGCTTCGCTTGGTTTTACACAGATCCCTCCGTTCAGCTACACATGTGCCTCCCATGAAGCACTCTACCCAGTCAGTTTGCCTCTCCACTCAGCAATTCTTATACTCTAATACTGCTGCTGATTCAGGCTTTAAAGCTATATTCAGGTTCACGGTAAAGTTCTCATTGATTTACTTGGTTAATAGGGCTGACCATAGGCATATATTTGAAGCCAAGTGCCATCTGATTCATTCTGCCAGTTACAGTGGTTAAACCACAGTTGTGAGTGCACTCTGTGAGTTTGGACAAAATTATTCTGCAGGACACTGCACACAACGGTTGCAGCTGTTCTGAATTTGCTGCATATTTGTCAAGCTAAAATGATGTTTATATTGCTTGCATAAATGAGACTCGATCCTTCAAACTGAAACAGAGTGAAACTGCTTTGCAGATCTGGTCTCTGGGAATTGTGATGGGGACTGGGAAGGTCAGCGGTGAAAGCCTGACATCAGTCCCAGAAAAGTCAGGCTCAGAGAGTGACTTTGCTTTGTGCAAGACGGTTTGGGCTTGATTTTGGGCTTCTATCTAGCTATGTAAGGATACAAACAGAAGTCTAATGGGATTGTCAAAAGGGCATTACTCACCCCTTGGGAGGCCGCCTCTTCTGCCAAAGAGCTTCTGCATGGCTCAGCTCAAATTGCAAAACCTCCATGTTCTTCTGTTTCTCATCTGTTACAAGTGAGATAATTACAGAGGTGCTAAGAGGATAAATGTAGTAAAGTCTGGGAGGTGCTCAAAAAAAAGAGCATGTAAGATAGATGGGGCATGACTAGTTACTCTTGTCTCAAGGCATGCCTGAGCTCTGTAGCGACACAGACAGGGCTTCTGGCCAACTGAAAAATCAGCCAGGATGCCTCAGTGGCCAAGGGGGCTGAGTGAGGGCTCTGAAGACACAGACTTGACCTCTCCTGGTTTGCTGCAGATCAGCTGCTGAGAGATGTTGGACTCTGAACCTTTCTTGGGCCTTTTCAGCGATCAAGAAATCATCCGGATATCCCTGGAGGACCGCTTTTAAAATCAGATTTCTGGTGACCCTCTGTGCAACTGCAAACATCAGTGAATCATACGGAGGGGAAAAAACCCACCCTAACCTCCTCTTTTCCAACTCTCCAAGAAAGACTATCTCAAAATATGGCGGAGCATTCCTTCTGGAAGCTGCTGTTCACTCATCCCAGTTTGCAGGGCTGTCCTCGGCGACAAAGCTGTTTGCCACATGTTGCTCAGTGGCACTTCAGCAATTATGTCAAACTAAAGCAGCACAGTGGGGGAAGCCATCCTGCCAACCCAGCGAGCCAGGGCTACGCAGAAGGAAATGAGATCTTAAGAGAAAGGATGTCATGTGATGAGAGCCACTGCCTTTTTTCCTTGGGACCAGCTCTGTGGTGAGCGCTACAGATTAAATTCTAGGCAAACGTAATGACATCTTGAGGAGTGTGGCAAAGTAAGAAACCCGTGTGCACGTGCCTTCTGGAAGATAAGACATTCAGACTGCTCTTTCTGGAACTAAACAATAACAACAAAAATAAATAGAAAAAGGGAGACAAAGTTTAAAGATGGAATGCATCTTCCAGTGTACAAAATGAATCGGTGAATCAAGCAGGCTAAAGGAAGAGGAAAAGATGTGGAAAAATCAAGACTTTTTAACCCCCAGAAAGTCATGGGATACTTGTAAAGAGAGGGAGAGGAAATACTTGCTCTCAGAGAAATGCAACAGTGCTGCTGTGAAACAAAGCAGGTGGTCAATCACACTGTGTCTCTGTGCATCTTCAACACTAACCAGGATTAAGTCATTGCAGAAAGTGTTCTACCTAAACCTGTCCCCAAAGCACCCCGGGACGCCCTGGCCTTGAGGAGCACCTTTTCCCCTGGAGGTCTCTCTCTGTGGCAATCCTGCTCTTCCTCCTGTGTTTAGAGAAGAGCTGGAAGGTGGCTAGGATCTACCATAGTGCCTGTATATTGCAGGCAAATACACTTTATGGAAATAATTTATTCTTTTCAAGGACTCCCATGGGAGCTGGAGGTATGCAGCACCTTTCTGGATCAGCACTTGCTATTATCACTAGTAATAATAATAATGGGCAGGGGTAGAACTAATACTGAAACTTCCTTTCAACCTTGAGGCCTGTGTATGTTGGGAGAGCAAGGATTCCACAGGGCACTTGATTCTGCTTTCTTTGAAGCAGCAAGTAAATAAGAAATAGTTGGTAACACTTCAGAAAAACCATATATGTATGTGGTTATATAGGCTAAATATAAGGAATACACATATATTTCTGCTCTACCAAAAGGGAATCACTTAGCAAAAGCAGATCCCTTTTTGACTGTGCTTTGCTTTGGAAGGAAAACATCCAGAGGAAAAAGAAAAATGCCAAGAGCACTGCAATTGTGACATTTCAAAATTTAGAGCATGAAGCATTTGGCTTTTTCACCTTCAAGTTTTCATGTAGATCATTATGCAAGATTGTGAAAAGCAGGAATAGAGACAGCAGACTCAGGCTCTCTTTTGGGGAGGGAAGGTGGAAGAGAAGATTTTCTTATGGGGTGATTCTTAAACTCTTCAGTCTAAGTTCAAAATTATTTCTTATCAGGGCATTCCATTTGGAGCATTGCTTATGTGTCTCTCTATTATCACCATAAGAGCCACACATCACATCTCCTGGTGTACTAATGCTCACAGAGCCCATGGCCCACAGTTATGGAAACTGAGGCAAGGAGCAAGTAGATGATTTTTGTAACTTAACAGACAGCATCACTGACAGAACTAGGTGACAAGCTGTATATTGTCTGTGATCTGCTGCTCTGTCAAAAAATCCCCTTTTCTACTCTGTTTTGAGTCAGCCTGGATATGACAAGGAGTCTTTTGTTGTTGCCATTCGAGGACTTGGCTGTTGGTTCGAGCACTCGCGCTCTCATTAAGGAGGCAGTGAGGGGGGGAGCAGAGCGCTGATCCCAGCAGGAACACGTGTCCTAGGTTGGCCCATCTGCAAAATAACTCTTCTGCATGTCATCTAGGCCAAAAGCTGAGTCTGGGATCTGCTGCATGGCTAAGTTCCCTCCCTGCGGCAGCCAGAGCAAGCGTGGTGACAGTTACGGGGAAGGAAATTGAAATGTTTTGGGGAGTTATGGCATGGAGAGTGACATCTGTGGCAATGGGCTTATTAAGCAAAGGATTTGGTATAATACATATTGCAACAAGGTCATATTCTCAGACAACTAGGACTTGCCAGAAAAACGAATGAAATCAGCCAGGCTTATGATTTGGTTTGATTACTTCCAAACTCATTTTTAATCTAAGTTCTTTTCAAGGTCATCACAACTGGGCTTGCATGAATCTTGGGCCCTAATCCTCATCTGGTGCAAGCTGGAGTGTATCCATTTAATTCAAGGGAGCCTTGCCAGTTTACATCAGATTGTGGTTATTTTTAAGGGTAGTTTTAAGGGTAGGTCACTTAGAAATATGTAAGTACTTATTTCCAGCTATACTTTTTGAATAAAGCAAATAAATGAGACCTACCAGGATACAGAGCATCCAATTTTCCCTTTTTTTTTTTTTTTTTTTTTTTTTTTTTCCAAGCTATAGGACAAATTGAGTTGCTTACACCATAATGCAGGAAACGCAGGGATGAAAATGGCATCGAGGTCACCATGGAATATTCCCCAGTCCATCTTTTGCCAAGAAAGGAGATCCAGAAAGGTGTTAGGTTGGTCACTCTGCTGAACAGAGGTGGCAGTCAAATGTGCCAGCAGGAGAGAAACTGGAGGAGAGTGAAGGAGACCTTGCTCACCTGCAGCCTCCAGAACCTCCCACATCCCAGCCTGGTCACTCCTCCTTCAGCATCCCTGTGCTCTCACCAGCTTCTCCCAGGCTCACCCCACTGACTGAGGAGCTGCAGCTCCCTGGAAATAAATGGGGCCCTTACAGGTTATACCAGATGAGGATTTGACCATGGGATTCATCAAGCCCAGGTCTGACAGCCCCGTGAAAGAACTTGGATGAGAGATGTATCTGGAAGCAACAAAGCCTTGAACAAACCCTGGGCCCTACATCTCAGCTTTCAAAACTGGCCTGCCTCATCTTCCAGAACCCCAAATAGCTCCTCTCCAGATTGAATTTTGTAGCTTCAAGAAGGAAGATCAACCATGATTTGCTTTACTGCTGGGATGGTCTGGCTCTGAATAATCCCCTCACCCAAGCAGGAATACAGACTTTAGGAACTGCTTTTGATTCCTCATCTCTAGTTATAATCCCTCTTCCCGTATCCTATTTTCTAGTCATGGTGAATTGCCGTGCCCTCAGTCCCACAGACCTTTATCCATGGGAACATTGCCCATCAATGGGAACAGTCAAAAGGTAATGAATAAGCACATTTCCCAGAGAGGAGAAACCATCCATACGTTTAAGAAGAAAAAAAGGCCATTACCTGGATTGAACGTAGTTTGGTATGTCAGAAGAAGCAGCAGCAGCTCACTGAAAGAGAAAGAAAAACACCCACTAGCAGATGTTTGTAGAGAAATAAGGTTAAGACCCAGGGATGACCCAGGGACCAGCATCTCTTTTGGACTGTAGCCTCTAAATACCTCAGTGCAATGGTACCTCTGGGTATTATCAGAGTATAAAGAGAATGAACAATAATCACCTAACAAAGTATTGAGTAGGAGAAATACCTATTTTGCTCTATGCTTAATTTTTTGTTTGTTTGGTTGGTTTTTTATTATCGTTTTCTTGGGTTTTTTTAAATATCCTTTGCTCTTGAATAATTGTCTCCCTTTGCAAAAATGGTGTACATAATATATGGCAGAGGCAAACCAGCTTTATTAAAAGCTATAATTACTGCTGTTTAACAATTAGTAGCTCTATTTGAAGATGTTTTGAATAAGATTTATGGTATGTTTTCTAATTTTTAATTTATAATTGTGGGGAAGCAGCTTAGCCTTGAGTATTTCTCCTCTAAAAGTTTTAAAATAACATATAGTACACTTTTGGTCTGTAGAGAGGGATACAAAAACAGGAAAAAACATGTAGGAAGAAAAGGATAAGGTTGTTTTGTGTGTGTAAGCAAGGTTTAAATGGAATAATTAAATTTACCATAATCAATAAAATGTGTGAGTCAAGTTTATTGAAGTGGCTATTTCCCATTGCATAATTTCCCTGGGGAACTTTCATTTTTAATTCAAAAATAAAAAAAAAATAATAATAAAAAAACCCAAACCCCTGAGCACTTACTGTAAATATGCCAGCATATGTGTGAGGTTAAGAAAAGCACGAGCCTACACCCAGGAATCAAAGAGGGGCTTACCACTGCTTTGACACTAATTGTAAAAGCTGAACATTTTCTAGAACCATAATCAAATATTAACTGTCATGGGGGACTCATTCAGCAGCTCACAGTAATTCTAATAAGTTGCAGAGCCTTTCACCTTTAGGTCACCAGTTCAAACCCTCTTTGGGTTGGTTAGTAAACAGAAGGTAAATCCTGAGTCCGGTGGAGTGCCAGAGCATCTAGAGTAGATGCCAGAGCAGCTGCCGGGCAGAAGCGAGAAAGAGTTTTCCCTTCTGTCCCATGTCATCCATGCTTGCCCTGGGACTGACGTGGCCACCTCCTCTGGGGACTCACCTCATCTCCCTTGGCCTCAGATTCTCCCTTCTGGAAAGGGGGATGGGAAAGCCTTCTTCTTGCTGCCCTCTCTCTGTTTCAGCTGGAACCTCCCTAGATGTCCCATAGCACCTACTACCAGAGACCCTGATCTTGCCATGAGGTTTTTCAATGCTTCTGTAACACCCCTCTCAAGAAAACATAAACAGCGATATCATCTCTGTCCCACTTCCATGTATACAATTCCATTTAATTAATTGTTTCATTTACTTGAGCACCACATGGAAAACAGACTGATCAAACGTGTAATTGAAAATAACAGGCCCCCACCCCGCTCCCCTAGGCCGCACAACAAACAGCTCTGCCAATAACAGCAACGTTTGAAAACTGCAGCAGTTTCCTCGCCTCGGCACCTCACCTGGCTCCAGGTAGAACTTCTTGCACCTCTCTGAGCTGCTTTCACATTAAATCACAACTCCAGCTGAGGCCCCCCGGCACTGCCAACAGCCCCAAAGCGTCCTGAGTTTTGTGGCAAGCACCCCACGCATCCCCCTCTATGCCAGCGCCTGGATGGACCCCGGCTGTACCTTGTCTTCCTTGAGGAAGCCATGAACGTTTGGTGTTTCAAGGTGTTTGAACATCAGATGATGGCCATGTGGTCCAAACAGCCTAAAGACAAACTGCCACTGACATGGACAGTCTCCTCTCTCCCTGAAACGTGCGTCCCCCTTCCCACATGCCTGGGGATGACTCGGAGGCTGCTCTGTGGTATGCAGTTATAGTATGCAACCCCGTCTTTCTGGCTATGATGACATGTACGCTTCTGTGTATGGGTGTGAGTGACTATAATAGTCTGAGGCCTTAATTGTGTCTCATATTAATACAGCTGAGAAGTTGAGGAGCTCTAAGGAACAATTCATTCATTGTCTTCTACACATCTGGGTTAATGTTTCCTCCTTGGATTAGTTTGTACCAGCATGTTCCCTCTCTGCTCACCACAAGCTAGCAGTGCCAATTTCCCTCCGTGGCAGCTCCAGTGACAGCTGTTTACTTGGAAGCTCATGGATTTGATATATGGGTGGTAGCCACAAATTAATGGAATACTTTCCAGATGCAATGTCTTTAAATATTCAAACAATAAACCAAAAGCACTAAGCTGTTCTGGCCATTTTTCCTTTTAACTCTGGATGTCTCTCAGAGATGATGTAAACATGATTTCCTGGGGCAATGACCAGAACACTTGAGATGTTTTGAAGGCAAGAAGCAGCATGAGGTGCTGGATGGTAGACTGTTGATGGTGCCATTTGTCATTTGAAGCCAAGACCTGAAATGGCCAAGAAAGGAGAGTAGAATAAAGAAGGAAGAAGTATTGAGGCTAACTATTAGCAGGTTGCCTTCCCAGCCTGCTCTGGTCAAGGGCTGCATGTGCTAGCCCAGACCCATGAGCTCAGGTGAGCTGCACAGACCAGACTCTGAAGAGCGGCTCCCAAAAACATCTCCAGAGGCACATATGGAGCATTTCAGAGCAGCAGGAGTCTGCTGAGGCCAGTTACAGTGGACAAGGATCACTAAAATGCCTCAAATCTCTCCTTGCCAAGGGTCATCTAGAAATCCTTCTCAAGCAGAGGAGTTGTTTCCTAGCTCAGAAATGGAGACTGGGATCTGCCCCAGGTGTGCCTTTCTCCCAGGCCAGACCTTTAGCAATGGAATTACTCCTGTGATCTCAGTTTGTATTTGTAGTCACCCAAATGCTGAGAACTGGGACAAAAGTAGCATTTGAGGGTGAAGGTCAGTGTACAAAAGTGGGCAAAATTGCTTTGGGGCCTGTGTAATTTTGACTATTATCACCTTTGTTCAAAGTTGACAACAGGTCAAATAAAAAACTTCAGTGAAGTGGAATGACTACACTGAATTTACATGGTAATGATTTATACCACCGCAGAGCCTGGGCCAAGAAGAGTAGCTTATTTCTTGGCCAACTTACATCACTTTTTCTTCCATCATTGCATTTTCTTTGGCATTTTCTTCTTTGCATTTACTCATTTTCTTCCACAGAAATTTAACATGACCTGGACAGTTGAGCTACCAGAGTATGGATTTTCTATCCAGTAGTTAAAGGGAGGAACCTTCTTACACACTTTTATCTACTTAAAAATACCAACAAACATAAGCTATGTGGCCTTACACTGGAGAAAGGTAAGAGACAGCTCCAAGTAACCCTGTATGAATTTGAAACCAATTCAAGTCTGAAATGCTGCCTGTTTGACGGTTTCTACTTTATTCCCTCCAATGTTGTTATTAATTATAGAATTAATAGTCATTAAAGTTATCATCAACTTCACCGAATGGAAAAAATCAAGTTCATTATCTAATGAGAGGAAAATAAACATCATTTTACAAGGCTTTTAAAGCAACAACAGTAATAACAAACCATCCCAAACTCTAGTCCACAGGCAGAACGGACATCTGCTAGAAAAATATGATGATTCCCCCACCCACCACCCTCAAATTTAGGGATTTGTGGAATAGGGCCTTGCCTAAAGTTGCTTGGCAGAAATCCCCATGTTAAGTTCTTATTTAATGAAATCATGTGGTAGTAAATCAAACACAGAAACAGGAATAAGTAAATCCACCACATCCTTTGAAAAAAGTACGGTTTGACTCTGTCAACTCGTTGCCTGGGCAATGAATTATCTGTATTTGTCAATTAAAAAGTGATCATCTAACAGCCACCCACCTTTTTGTATAATTTCCTAATCTTGTCTCAAAGCTGAGCTGAGTGCCAGCACAAAATGGGCAGGTCACTTACATAAAGAGGTCCTAAAACTAGCACTAAACAGCCACATCTTTGCAAAGATTGTGCAAATGACCCAAAATGCAATATTTGGGCCCTCTTACAAAATGTTAACCTCTGAAAGTTACATGAAAGGTGGCAAGTGAAGGTCATAAACAACACGAGGAAAAATGGGCAGAAGAATGGGAAGGACATCATCAACATCACGATACAAAAATCAAGAGGTTGTCTTGATCTAGTACCTACTAAAGTCAATGGAAGTCTTTACACAGATCCACCCAACGTGGTCTTCTCTATGCCCTTGGTGCACCCACATGGTTAAGAGACAGTGAGAGGTGCTGGGTAGACTTTGTCTTCTGCTAAATTCATTATAACTTGGTCATAACTGTCAGAAGAAAAGGGCTTTCTCATAGGGAGAGCTTGTGAACCTTTTCCTTTTGAAACTTCCTCTAGAAACTATGTCGGTTGAATCAAAAATATTTGCAGACAATGACTGTTCTCTGTGTTTCAATTTTCTCTTATCTTCCCTCTTTTTCCCTAGAAAAAAATGTATTTGATTTTTGGTCCCCAAAAAATCTAAGGAAAAAGTAAGTTCGTTTAAATATTCAAATTTTGGGAAGGAAATGTATTTCCCCTGGAAAATCACAACAACAAATAAACATTTCTTGTCACCATTTGCCATAGAAGTAATAAAACATAGATTTCATTCACTTATATGTCCAAGAAAGCAATCAGAAAAGAGTGATTATTAGTGGCTTTGTAAACAAGGTTTACAAAGAGAGTGATCTTGTATTTAGAGAAGCAGTTGAAAAGGCACTGTATCAGATCCTGCCGTTGTGCCCGTTTTGATCACATTCCACCCATTCAGATTGCTGTCCTACCCAGAGTTGCTACTTAAAATTAAGTTGGTCACCCAATTATATGTGGAGACCATTAGCTCTTCAGTTTATAAAGCAACTTTAATTTAAAGAGACAACATACAAAATTTGCTATCCTACCTCATGCCCTGACGTTCTGAAATCCTAATTTATGGTTTTTATTTTTACAACTGAGTACTTAGAAGAACTAAGATCATAGTTTTATGCTTATCCGTCTGTCTTGGATCCATTATTGTTTCAGCATTGTGATTCATTGCTGTGAAATCAATGTCAAACAAACTTTTCGGAAATCTTGGGATTTCTCAGAATCCCCATCTGAATGCCATTTCAGAGGATTTGGTTTTCTAATTAACCATTTCTGAAGAAGTTAAAAAATATAAACAGCTTAAATGTGGCATTTTTACAACCTTAATAAAACCAAATGCAACATTTACTAGGTACGTATTTTTAACTAAAAGAAAAAGGTTGCTGTAGCAAAACAGCAATCACTGTAATTTTAAAGCTAAATCAATAGTAATTGTAGAGCAGCAAGTTGCGTGTTATTGACGTAAGAAAAATTCTCTCTTTGTACTTGAATAGGACAACTTGATAAAAACAAGAGAACACCACATGGAAAGAGGCTGCAGTACTTAGCAGGATCCAAACTCAACTATTCCACTAGATAGCAAAACTTCTGCGAAAAGCATCCCCATCAACCACGATCTGAGCGCTCCTGGATGTCACTGAGCTTATTCAAACTGCTGTGGACTTCGGTAAAGCCGATGCAGGGACACATCCACGGCACGTTTCCGTGAGCTAAAAGCACTGCTGTAGGGATCCTTCCCAGCTACCCCGAGCACTGCTGCTGGAGGGAGGCAGCAGCAGCTGCCGTGCCCTGCCCAGAGGGAGGAGAGCAGTGTGCACCTAGGGATGCACTTGCTTCCTTTTTGGCCCAGTTTCCAGAGGTGAAGAATGCTATGAACTAGATGGGCAATGTTATTTGGACATTTTTTTATTTGGACTGAAATTTTTCCTCTGTTAATTTTATAGTCCAGTTGTCTTGTTGTTTTTTTGTTGTTTGTCTGGTTTTTTTTTTTTTGTTTTTTTTTTTTTGTTTTTTTTTTTTTTTAAAAGTGACATGAATTCTGAAATCAGCAAGTATTTTCATTCTTAGATTAGGGAATGTTTTTGTTTATTTAAATTTCAAATTATATTTGTTTCCAAATGCATTTTCTTTCACTAAAACCAGCAAACTCCAGAGTGGCACATTTAGGGCTGAACAAGTGATAGTTTTTAATTGTAATTTTTTTTCCCTTTATTTCATTTACTAAAAAAAAAAAAAAAAAAAAAAGTAGTGGGGAAAATCATTTGCTCCAACACCAAACCCCTACAGAAGGTGCCCTGCTGTTATCAGTTCCCTGTGTACAAGATGCTATGAGTTACCATGCCCAGTCAGACAGGATACTCTGGGATTAGGTCCCAGGCTTCACAGGCTCCATTTATCCCTTTTCAGAACAAAGGAGAGATGAACTTGGAGTAAGCCTTCTTCTAAGATGACTTAACTCCTCCTCCTCTCACAGCAGGAATTGGTGCAGCCATCAGATAGGCTTCAAGTGAACATCGTGTAACTTTACCCATGTCAAGCTTCAGAGTGCTGCACACAAAGAGCATTACATTTTATGGCTCCTGCAGAATACTAGGGGATACTAATTTTACAGGTGCATTCTAGCAAACTGCAGTCCCTAATATCAGAATGCCATTAAAAATAATGCACTCCTTATGCCCAGGCAGTTAATTTAATATTAAATCAATAAAACATTTACTAGGGCTGGTCAGGGGCCTGGTTGCTGACAGCAGACTCAGTTCACGGCAACAAATGTCTCCTCACCCTTTGCAGACAGCTGCTGGTTTATTGTAGAAGACGTCTTTGGTCCTGACAAATAGCCTCCCTAAGCCCTAATGAGTCCAGAAATTCAAAACATTTGTGGGACATTTATTAGCAAGAAAATACACCAGCCTTTTGGGAGATTTGGATCGACAATAACAATCATCCATGGGCCAAGTTCAGTCCAGCTTGTGCAGTGAATGCAGAATGACTTTCTTGGCTACAGGGAAAGAGTGTAGCTCTTTCCAGTTGGTTTCATCTCTGGGATATGGAGACTGGAGTAGGAGCTCTTCCCTATGCTGGGTTTTCACTGGTGGAGTCATTTTAGATGTCACCAAGCTCCTGTCAAAATCCCGAGATGGCAGAAGCCACTGGGGTAGGATCCATCACCATCCCATCTACTGCTGAGCATGAGCAAATCACCTGGCACAGCCAATCCCCCTCTCCACAGTTGCTTCCAAATTAACTCAAGAAGAAAATACAGGATTTTGCCTGCATGCCTGATGGGCGATATACTACAGTGACATTAAGGGGTAAGATTAGGGAGCTGTTTTGTTTTGTGTGTGTTTTTTTTGTTTGTTTATTTGTTTGTTTGTTTGTTTTTTTAAATAAAAGAAGAGAGATCAACTTTTTATCAAGACTCTGAGAATCAAAGTAGAACCTTTAGAGCAACTACAAATGACCTCCTCACATGCATCAAATAAACAACAAAGAAGAGAACATGGAAAAACCAGAAAGTACCAAGAAGGAAAAAATTGACCAAGCTCACAGAGAGTAGCAGTCTGGCACTTCTTTATGAAGAATTTCTGAGTTAAACAGATACCTTCTATCCCAACAACATTGTGTGGAGAGTCCAATTATCTGAAAAAAGCCCACACAAGTTCTTTCCCAGCATTGTTTTCCGAAGGCTGGTCCTGCCCCAAGTTGACAGAGGTCCAGGGACCCACAGCTGAGGACCTTCGCTCAAGCTGGTGGATCTGGGACGCTGACTTCCACAAGAGTGGCAGCATGTAGACGTAGGCATAGCCCTCCCAGAAATGCTCCAAGCAGACTTGTCTCCTCCAGGAGCAAGGACACGGGTACTGAGATGGAGTAGTCTGATCCAGGCAGGAGGTGTATGCCTGGAGGACAAGGTGCTTCCTGTGCCTTCCCTAAACCCTGAGCACCCGGGACAAGTCAGGGCCTGGCCCGGCTCTGACTTGCCCTGACATCGCTGACGTTATTTGTGTGATGAGCCTCTATGCTGCACTTACAGGAACGCTTTAGCTGTAACCCACAAAGCCAAGCCCGGTCAGAATTAATATTGAACTCAATCCCTAGTAGCTTCCCTTAGACATCAGCATTCCAGCACATGTAATATGATGAAAACAAATTTCATGCCATGAAAGCAGAAATATGGGTGAGGTCTGGGAGCATAGTTAGGATGTGGTTTTCATAAGCACTCAGCACTGGCTTAACTCTGCTCCTATTACAGTCGAGGGTAAGAAAGCCCCATTGACTTCAATGGGAGCGGAATTAGGCCAGCACTGAGTGGTTTTGAAAATCCCACCCTTAGCTTTTATATAACATAGAAAATAAGAATCACATGCAAACCTTCAGAGGGTAATTGGCCCATTAAAATGCATATCACTATTTATTTTAGCCACCATTTTTAATTTGAAGATTTGTGGCACTGATAGATGCGGCCTGACAATAGCTGGGGAACGCCCTCTGGTTGGGGAGGGCCAAACCTCTTCAGAGCACGACACCGGGAAGTCACAGGGCCAGCTGAAAGCAACGTGTTGATGCTGTTCAAAACAACAACAAAAAAGTATTTTTTAAAAAACAAACATGTTTGTAGGACTTCATTTTCTGGGGGAAAAGAACAGCTTTCCATTGGAAGGGCCAAAGTCCCCCACGCCCATCTAACAGCCCACTTTTATGTTCTATTGTTCTTCCTGATTCATGATGAAAATCTCTGTGGCTGAAAACAAACAAATTTCTTCATTCCCCCATTTTTGGAATGACCTTTACAGAAGTTGTAAAGGAAAATGTAGACTAAAGTTTTTTTCACCAGTAGCCTTTGACATGGAGGTGCTGGTATCCTGGCTGGCCATTATGGTCCTGCCGGGATCAGAGGTACAAGATGGGACATGGTGTAATGCAGAGACAAAGGGGCATCGATCTGGAACACAATATCCACCTGCCCATGTTTCAGGAGAAGAGGAAGAGTAGGAAAAAAAAATAATTGTTTGAAGGCTGTAAACCCCCCAGCTGCTGCCTGAATGGGAGCTTTGGAGCACATCACCGTTTCCTCGGGAGGTCTCAATAGGGAGCAGAAAGTGAAGCATCTTCCAAGGGGTCTGCATGCCCATGGTCAAGACTGGGGGTCACACAGAGGTGACTGCCTTTGCTCGTCCACGAGTGCGTGGGGACCTGATGTGCCCTCAGCGTGGCAGTGAGTCAGGAATGACTCACAAAGAGGACAGACTCATTCTCAGGCACTCGGGAAACCTGAACAGCGGAAGAGGACAACCAGGACACGAAGGCATCTTAGTTGTGCAAGAGAGGCTGGGTGTATTCACTAATACCAGCAGAGTAAGAAGCAGGGGAAATGCAGTATTTCAGGGCTTTGCCATCAATGAGGATAGAGGGATACAGGCACTGACCCGTTGTTTTCTGACCCCAAGTTCCTCAGCTCCAGCTGAACATGGGACCTCCCCACGTGTCTTGAACGGAAAGTGCTGTCAGCTTAATCCCGATGCTGTCATCAGAGCATTTATCAAGCCGATGTATCAGGTAGGGATAAAAACAACACGCATCCTTCGGAGCAATACGGTTAGTCCTCCCATCGCTCCCAAATCACTGCTCGCCTCTCTGCCCTGCCCTGGGCCTAGACAGGCTGATCACAAGCGTTTTGCCGCTGCCCTGGCATCTGTTCGGCTCACTGCTGTACACTCCTGTCGTCAGGCACGTTAGGCCCTTCTCACATAAAACCTCACACACACCCTTCGTGCCAGGTCCTGGCCTGCGGTGGTGCTCCATGGGTCAGGCTCAGCTGCTCCTCGTCAGGCTCGGGTAGCAACAGCCCTGTGGAGACCAGGACTAGCCTCTGCTCCCGTCACTGCACAGGCATTTAGCATGAAAAAAAGCCACCACACACAGGTCATTAACACAGTACTGGGCACAGGGGCTGGAGCCCCGGGGGTGACGTTACCACCCTGCCTGGGTTCGGGCTCCTCATTAACCTCTGAAAGCGCAGTGGAGGTTTCTCAGCCCCTTGCTGAGATTACCCATGGTGAGGAGACCACGGAACCCAGCTGAGGCCCTTGGCACCCACAACGCAAGCAGGGCCTTCATCTGACATGTGAGATGTGACCCCTGGAGACGTCAGGCTGTTGGGGGAAAGGATGCTTTTATCAAACATTTTTGCCATAGCAGACGCAGGGGGCTCTTTGCCAGGTTCCTTCACTCTTTCCCCTGCTTTATTTGCACAGATGTTTTTGCCAAGGCTTGTCATCAACTTGGGGAGGGGGCAGTTGAAAAAAATAAATAAAACAAAAAATGACCGAACAAGTTGAAGAAATTGCAAACAGTAAATCTGGTGCTTGCTAGGCTGAGCCCAATAAGTTGCTGAGGTTGTACTTTTCAGATTCGGTTTTAGGCTCTTGTAAATTTTCAGTTATTTTTAACCCGCCTTTCTGAGTGAGCCTAGGAATGAGAAAGTAATCGTTTCATCAACTCAGGCTATATAAATCTCCTTGGGGTTTATTATTTGCTGTTTCATTTTACTGGCACAAGAGCTCCTACGAAAGTACAATAACCTACTCGTTGATTTACAACTTGGAAGCAGGCACACGCTGAAAAACCGAGCGCATAGCACCTGAGGAAAAGTGCACCGAATTAATTGAAAAGCTTCAGGAAACTGGAATTCCTTGCAGTGATACTGTCACATGCGTCAGTCACCAGATGTAACTCCAATTTTCTGCTTTCATAATAAGAATTCAATTGATACCCCCAGAAATAAAAATCTGCAGCCAGAATAACAGCACATTTATCATGAGCAGATTTAAACTTTAGAAGAGAGCTGTGTGCAGCCCTCAGCAGAGGGGTTAGTAAGTGCTACGGGTGCTTTTTATTTTTTTATGCAAGTGTACATTTGTTCATATACCTATACGCACAGACATATGTATGTCTCAGTGAATTTTAAAATTAGAAAAAGGATGTTGTCTCCGGAGAGCCTAAGTTAAATATCACTGCCCTTGTTCCTTTTTTATCCATTTTGTTCTTCCACTGACCCTACATCTCTGTCTCACATGCAGACTTTTCCTGCAGTCCTGCCCCATGCCATTGCTCGCCAGGTAAAAGGGGGTATTCTCCAAGTGGACTGTTGCCTTTGATTAGAAACACAGATGTGCTGCGAGCAGCACTGCACGACGCTGCTTACTCCTTTACGTGCCCACCTAACGTGTGCCCCAGCGATAACGAAGCCTGCTCGTTGCCTTTTGGACATCTACATGTTGCAGTCCAGCTGTGAAGGTGTGGCCAAAACAGAGTAGCAGGGAAACACTGGGCAATATTAACACGCCTCTCCGTTTTCTAGAAGCAGGTAGTAACAGACTTACTATAGAGGGAAACACGGCCAGATGTTGCTGACCAGAAAGCCCCGTTCCCATGGGCTGTGGGAAGGAGGGTGGTGGCTGCAGCTGCCCTTGGGGAGCTCGGCCGTGGCTCTCCATGTGCTCCCTGGAGGAGGAAAATAGGAAGTAAAAAAAATCTACAACATCTCTCCACAGAGGAAACACAGGGAATAGCATTTTTTTTTTTTTTTTTTTTTTTTGGTCCAGATTTCGAGGTTTCCAGCTCAGGTAGGTTTCATGATACCTTTATTGGGGCTTGTATTTTGTCAAGATGGGGTGCATTGGGTGGTGCTGAATTAATTGCAAAACCCCTACCTTCACACTCCAGTTTCTAGATTTCCTTTGGACAGCAATACATAGCATCCCTGAAAAAAAGGCCACTTTGCTTCCTATACCTAAGAAACAGGCTCTGCATCATACTTCAGTGAGAATTTATCTCAGTCTATAGGCTCAGTGGTCCCTACAAGGGATTTACTTGTCCTCATAATGCTGGCAGGCTCTTGTCTAATATAAACTTTCCCATAGAGATTTCCCCTACATTAGGGTGAAAAAACCCTTTTTGTTGTTTTCCAACCAGTTTTAGACAGTGTCTGGCTTTATATACTCAGACCAGATGGAGCTGGTTTAAGAATTTTATTTTTAAAATGGACAGCTCTACTTCTGGACGAAGCACAAGTGACCATTTCCCCCATTGTATAGCTGAAATCTGCAATTCCTGTCCAGATAGAAGCCACAAAATGAAATTAAATTAGTGTCCTTACTGGAATTTAAACTCTTTCATGTATTTCTACATTCAATAATCTTAATATATTGTACCCACACACGTGCACACAAGCACATATATGTGTATAATTTCAAAACAAGATATGTATTATAGTAATATTATCACCTAAATGGGGGCAAAACTTGAAAATCACGGATCCTTTCTGCCAAGGTGGATGACTTGTAATGCTCTTTGCCTGAAGCTGGATCTGCAGCTCTTTCTGCGCTCCCATCGGTGGCCCCAGAAGGAATCACATCCTGCTGTCACCTGGCAAACAACACGGCGCAGATCCAGGATTTCTATTTATTATATTGGAGCTGACAGACTACTGACGGCCATCAGGATTTCTCCTGGGCCACAGGAAATCCTTGCACCCAAACTCCTAATTGAAACCACCACCATGAGCAGCAGTACCCAGGGGCCGCAGCAGGCTCATGCCATGGCTTCATCGGAGACCTGGAACCACTTGACCAGAGTCTGGGACCACTGGCAACATGTTTTCAACCCCAGCACCTTCCACATCAGACCAGGTTGTTCTGCTGCTAATGCACACCTCCCTGCATTTGCTATGAGTCTACACCAAGCTGAGGTTTTTTTAAATGAACAAAATCGAGCTGTAAAAATTATATCAGTTTAATTATGTCAGCTAACTTTTGTCTTGTCATCTTATTTAACAGTCTCATCTCTGCAGCACACATATTGTGCTATAAACAGCTCAAGAGACCAAATTATTCCTCAGATTTGTTAGACCTTTGATATGGGCTGATTTCTGCCAGCAAACCCGCTCCAAAGCCACTTACAGGTAACACCACTGGCATAAAAAGCCACCTTGGAAACTGGCCTCACTCAGCGCTGCCAGAGGAACCCCAAGACAGGTTGCAAACTTCCCTCCTGGTCACAAGGGCTTGGCAAGAACCATCACCCTGCTGTGGGCTACAGGGAGGCTTCTCCCATCAGCTACCACGCGAGAGCCGTGAATGTCTCCTGCAGCAGCTGAAGAACTAAATCTAAGTTTGCAATGTGTATCAGAGAAGACAGTTTTCAATATTTTATGCGAAGCGGCCCTCTCATCCGAGACCCTCTATTTTTCCTTTTTAGTCATTTGCCCAAATCTCACCGATGCCTGTTTTTCATGAGGCCAAATAGGTGAGATTTCAAAGGATGTGTTTCGCAGGAATGATTGATCTCCAGGAGCAGACTAACGAAATAATCCTGCAGAGCAATGGCGAGCACCCGTAATGCTGTGCACTCTGCAAGAGCAGCCAGTCCAATGAGTCAGTACAAAGCATTCTCATATTAAGCTGCCTCTGAAGTTTAGGTAAACTTCCTGATCACTTAGACTTTCAATTTATTTTTAGGGAACTATTTCCAGTAAGTGGTTCAAGATGGATTACAGTTTAAGTGGAAGCTTGGGAATAAAAAGATGGTCACAGAAAAGCTGGGTTCAATTCTTGCCTCTGCCACAGACTTCCTGTATAAATCTGGATGCGTTGCACCGGGGGGGGTATTCACCCATCTAACGCAAAACATCTAATTTCAATGACTACATTAAGAGCTCAGGCTTCCATTATAGCCAGTGGAGTGAGCTAGGCTGGGGTGATTCAGAGCACTTCCAGGAGTCGTGTGCTCATCGACCATCTAGGGAGCATAGGCTCCTAATTTAAGAGCATGAAGCAGATTTCTAAATCACCTCTGCCCTTCTGACATCCTTGGGGCTCATTTTCTCACCCATGAAGTATGTTCTGGATTAGCGACATCAAGAAAGTGATACCCAAACTGAGCTTGAGAACCAGTCCTCTGGCTCAGCAGCTCAGGAGGCTGTCACAAAATTTCTGAGCTTCATGAACAGGCCCCCCAAACTAAGCATCTTTCCTAGAGGTGTTTTATGAAACAAAAAAATGTAGCCTGTGTATGCTGCTGAAGCAAATTTAAATTATTTCGAATATTCTTCCCCAGACATACTCTGTAAGGATTTTTTTGTTCACCTTTAATTCTGAATGACTGAGAATCTTGATCTCTACATCTCTAGAATATAATTATTTAAGAACATTGATTGAAATTCCTAAGAAGAGAAAGCAACACCAGAGACAAACATCCAATACTGTCTAAAGAATTTTAAAACAACGGGCTTCATATATATTGGATTCATCTCTGAACAATAAATATGTTGTACATTCCTGGGGCTTTGTTATCTTTTTGTGGGTTTTTGTTTGTTTGTTTTGTTTTGTTTTATTTTATTTTTCCCCAGGACTGTAAACCTTGACTTCACAAAATGTCCCTTTTGAGATTGATGCTATATCGGTATCTGAAGATTGGGCTACTGAGCAGCTACTCAGAATCCTGCAGTGATAAATTAAAACAGAGGAAACGGATCATTTCTACTATCAGGGTCACAGCTGTCAACTCCTAACAGGGCAATTGACTTGTCAAGTTGTCTCTGAAAGCCTGAGCTCAGATTTCATTGCCTTTCACATTTTTTCCAGAATTGTATACAGGGGTCTCTGAGCCTGCCTTTCACCCGATGCTTCGGGAAATTCCAGGCACCAATCCTGCTCATAAATTGCAGAGGGATAGATGAGGCGAGTCTCAGCATGAGATACTCCTACTGGAGCAACTGTGTGGAAATATTAAATACAAGAAAAGATATGATAGGAATATGCATGTGAACAGATGGGGATTTGCTTGTGTGTCATTACTGAACACGAGCAAGATCTTAAATGGTGAAAGGTCATTTGGAAAACCAATGGGACACCTAACATTGAGAGGAGAAGAAAAAGAAAGCTCTGACACACTGAGGTTCACTGTATTATTCTGAATAACAAACACACCTGCTAGACAAAGAAGGCAATAACTGTAAGCAGACCGAACCCACTAATAACATTTCCTACTTACATTTTTATAAATATATATATATAGTAGTTAGAAAACAAAACAAGATCTGTACTGCATAACAGCATCCATTCAGCAGAAGTGATCCTCCATTTTAATCAACTTCTAGGCTAGAAGAACTAAGTACATTAGGAAAAGCAACTTCTTCGAATATCACATCACAGGGTAATGCCAAAGAGGAGAGGCAAAGCCATTTCAAGTGCATTGCCATAATGCTTAGTTCATGCTGCTACCCAAATTAGAGTTTCATTTTTCCAAAAATGCTCTGGAGTAGTGCAGAAACTCAAGTGATCACTTAAGGGAAATGCCACTATTATAAAAAATGCTCTTGTTCCAAAACCAAAATTGTTTGGTGGTCAACTAAAAGATTTCTTTTGTTGTTAAATATTTCTTTTGGTGGTGGTGTTGCTGCTGCAGCAATTAAACTAAAAGGTTTCTATTATGATGTTAACATCCTTGTTTTTATTACTGATTAAATAAATAGCTTGACTCCACATACCACCCCCCACACCTCCCCCCCCCCTCCCCCCAAACTAAGCCGCATCCATTTTTCCATGGAAGACCTCAGTTTCAATGAAATTAATTTCTGAAGGAAAAATGTTCTGTTGGAAAATAGTGACCAACTCCTATAATTATGGTTGAAAATCCAAACACACCCAGATGTACTGTAAGACCATGTTATCTTTGGGATGTCTGAGTTTTTGTGGCATCCTCATATACAGCCATGGCACTTTGAATGGAGAAGGTGAAGCAATAATATACATAGGGATTTTCTCTGCTTGGCCCTGCAAGAATGCCTCTTCTCTCCACCCCCAAAAAGGCCACTTTTCCTCCCAATTCCATGCTTTTTACCACCTCACCCGCAGTTTACCCTCTTGTCATTTCCTCTTGCCCTCTTCCCGCTGTATCACGTTTCCAGTTCAGAATCTGTAGATCCACAATTGTTTAAAAAGCAGCTCAAACTTCCAACTTATAAACATTGCTTCCTCTGTCTCCTGAATTTATTTTAATAGCTGATATTTGAGCCCAGGGGATTGTTTTAACTAACACTGTATAGTCAGAAGGAATCACTTTCCTCCAGGCTACCTCCAGGTCAATAGCACAAGGCAAGACCCCCTCACATTTCATTACCCAGGGATCAGATCCCCTTTCCCAATCCATCACTCTGAAGCTCGTTCCTCCTATTCCTCTCAGATTTGCCTGTATGATTCATGTGGTGCCAAATCAACAGTATATTTGCTTTTTTCTCAGTTCATTGTTTTTATTTGCTTACATGTTCCCTGTCGTAGTTCAACTCATAGATCAACGCTGGTTTATTTTTTACAAACCCGTTGAAAGTTTGAGCCAGTTTCCACTGTTATGAAAGACTCCCAATACTACACGTCCTTTAACAGGTGGAAAATGTCTTAAGAGGCTGTTTGGATGGGAACGATTTTCTAACTTAAAGACAGAGTAGTATTTATTTATGACTTAATCTAATTCCAAAACAAAGTAACAGTTCCCTGCACCGAATTATCTCCTTATGATGCTATCCCACTAACATATGGTTTTATTATTTAAATAAAAAAATGTAATATTGAAGCCATTTCTAGCTATTAAACTTGTGTAACTGATTACAGTGAAACAATGTTCCTGAGATACTTTAACAGACTGTTTTCCCTTAAGACAACCACTAAGTGTCTGTCCTAGCTAAATTTGGCATTATAAAAGCAAGCAAAACCCAAAAACGCTTTTCCCTCCAACCCTTCCACTTAACCTTTACTTTTTTGGTTCAGAGTTGTTGATTTTCCAGGTTATCAGTGGAACTAAACCACCCCTTTTTCTGGTAACCTAGACTTGGAGAAAAAGAAACTGTAAAGAAGAACCCTCAAAGCGGAGTTTTGTGTGCATTGCCAAGGTTCAAAGCTTGGCTCAGCAGGCCAATCCCAGACAATTCCTGCTGGGGACAAGGCTCACCTATCCCACCTGGCCAGGTACAGAAGTACAACAGAGAGGAACCTGCCTCTGCAGCTATATCCTTCTTCTCTCCCACTAGCTAAAACGGGCAAACTGCTGCTGCGAGTGACAGGTCCCACCCCATCTCGATGACTGGACAGGGTGGTTCTCCTCTCCTCCCAGCTCCGCGCTGCAGTGGGATGCAATCCCTGAGACCATCTGGTGCCTCTTCCTCTCCCTGGCTGACTTCAGCTCTCCACTGTCAGCCAAGCCGACTGCTTTGAGCCTGTGAGCTTCTCTAATGTTTCTTCCTTGCATGAATGACATTAGCCACTGGGAAAAAATCTGCTTCTGGGTTAGGACACTGAGGATGTTCACTGGCAGCCTGGATAACAACTGTGTGCTGCAAGTCAACAGCTTCAGTGTCTACAGAGCAGGAAAGGAACAAAGAGCAAAGGAGGGTGTGGCCCTGATGGCTCCTGCTTGGAACTGCAGCTCCTTTCCCTTCGAAGAGGTCATCAACACCTCTTCCTACCGGGCAACAGAAACAGGCCCTTGAAGGGCTGTGCCTGCAAGGACAGCAGGCTTAAAACAGAGAAGACCTACCCATTAGGATGGGAAAAGATTTTTCCCTCCTGCCAGAGCATGCTCAAAGCAGAAAGCCTGGAAGTCAGAAGCTTCTGACATTGCCAACCTCAAGCTAATGTTGCACTGTTGGATTGAAATAAGTGATGTCGCAAGACAACTTTGAACATGCTGTGAATCAGTTTTCACTGAATATATAATGTCTAATGCATTGAAAGTATTTTCCATTGTGAGTTCTGATGAAAACTTTGGCAATTTTGTGTGCTGTGAAAGTTTTAAAAAAATAATTTAGAATAACGGAAATATTGTATTTCTGTAATGTTTCATTAGGATCTGGACTCACAACCATTTTCCAATATTTTTACTACAATGAGAATGTCTCTATACAACATATTGTTTTAGATGGGAAAGCCATAACATTTATCTGAAAAATGCCAAAAACATTTGGTTTGACAATTTTGAGCTTTGCTACCTTGCTTTTTCTTCAGATGAAAAATTGACTGAAACTGACCCTTTCTTGTAAGACTTTTCAGATTTGACACATCAGCATTTTCCAACCACAACACATTTACTTTGAGAAAAAAAAAAATATACTCAACCAACTTGGACAGTCGTTATGAACTTGTGCTCTCTGCTTGTTCCCTTCCAGCTCTGAGATCACTAGGGATGGATCCAATACTAGGTTTCTGCACGCCAAGAATCCCTTTGTCCTGCACACAAGCTGCTGTCTAGCAGAAAACCCACTTCCAAGCCTTCTACTTGGTGGAGTTCGCAACCTAGCTCTGTCCTTCAAACCTTTACAAAAATCCCTGAGTTAATCTGTTGTAAAGCCATTAGAAATAGTTTCTTCTTCCTAACCACTAATAAAATTTTTGAAGACCACCAGCTCTAAGTTCAGATCAGGTGTTTGTAAAGTCAGAGAAGTTCATGCCATTCAATAAAAATTACAAGAAACACAATGGAAAATTTAAAAAGCAGATGAAAAGCCATCACCTATTTCCTTCACACAAAAAACCAAACCAAACCAAACCAAAAACACAAAGCAAAACAAAAAAACAACCCAACACACATTCCATAAGTTTTCATAGGCTCATTTCCTAAGCTGTTATATGTCATTATACAAATCCTCATCAATGGGAATGAGTGAGAAGCAGCAGGTAGAGGTGAGATTAAACCCATTCAGACAAAGACAAGGGTATTTAGCAGTGAGAGCAAACAGCCCACGGCCCAGGATTCACTGCCACAGGCTGGTAAATTCACATCTCCTAAACCAAGACCAAGGATGTGTTTTCTTGACAGCCCACCATAGTTAAACACATTATTACAGCCTTGTGGTCCAATGCCTAATGAAAATCCGTAGGCCAGAAATACACATTGTCCAGGTAGCTATTTCTTAATGTTTTAAAATATATTATTTACTTCTACGTTCTGTTTGCCAGAGAAAGAAGCTAACTCTACCCACAAGCCTTAATTAGACAAGTTAGGACAGCTGGAAAAAATAATCACATTTTCAGGCACACAAGCCTTTTCTATGCGGGTCTGCATGACCAAAAGCTATTCCAGCTGTATGAGTTGACCTAACAAACAAGATTACCTGTACCTACGAGTCTTGTCTGCCTTATGTCCATAGACAGTCGAGGCTACCACAGCACCACTGCTTTAATGGTGTATTTATACATTCATGACACACGTTAAGCTTCATTTTTACCTCTGGAAGTAACAACAATTAAAAAGCAATTTAAAAACCAACACAACAAATGATGCTCCTTCCATTTGTCCCTTTTAAAGCCTCCCTTGCTGAAACTAAAATTACATAAATCCAACTAAGAGCGGAGCTTTTTAGCTTTTAGGTTTAGATTTTTCTACATTCATCTAAAAGACTGGATTATTTGCTGCAGCCCAAGAGATGCACTGTGGGATGCCGATGGTGGCCATGTCTTCAGGTCCGAGAATTCTTGCTTGCTGCCATAAGAGGTTTGTTGCAACGCATACAGACCTATCACTGTTAACTTCCTCCAGCTTCTGAGCAATGTTTGAATTGTTCCTCAATTTTTTTAAGTGATTTATGGGCTACAGGGGGGAGAAAGAAGCAGGGGTTTTGTAGATAGGCCCTTGCTTTCATTCCATTTCAACGCGTTAATTGCTCATTGTCTGTAACTGGAAACAAAGTGCATTCCTACTTGGATCACATGCAGACAGCTGCCCTGTTGTGACTCTTAATGTACAATAAACAGCCAGTGTGGTACTGCGGACCTGCCTGTTTTAATAAACTTAACATACATGGACTTTGAAATTCACAGAGGTATGTCTAATGAGCATTTTTGGATGAAGAGATTATTTAAATTTCTACTTTGAGAATATTTTTCCACTTTGGAGGTGTACATATTAAGGCAATGACTTGAGTTCACATAAGCATCCCCAAGAACTCACCCTTCTAGTTTAAAGTCAAAGTTTTGGGTAGTATTTTGCCTTTTCTATATCAAGGCATGCCCCAGAATCCCTTAGAAGGGAAAGGAAGAAAGAAAAATAAAGAAACGTAAATGGTCATTTCTAAAATACAGAGAGCTTTCCACTTCACTGAGCTTATCTCTGTTTCTAAGCCTGTGTAAATACAAAAAAGTGTAGTACAACCACATGATTTTATTGGCTTGACAGCCAATTTCCCAGGCTATAACTTGCCTTTAAGGAAATGTGGCTAAGAAAGCCAGGAATAGTCCATTAACTTCCCCATTGCTGTGAGCAAGCAGAAAAGCAATGGTTCCCACAGAAGAGGAACTATTCCTTACTTCATACCTGGGTTCAGTTTTAAGGATACTCCCATTTGACTGAAAATCTTGTTTTTGATTTTACAGTGGGAACTATTTATAAAGCCCACAACTAAGCAAAACTTTTCCAGTAGTGTCTGAGGAAATCAAGTGTAAACAAGTTATTTTGAGTCAACCTTTCTGGAGAGAAGTAGGTAAAGAGATAGTTTCACAACAAGTATTGGCAATGGGAAACTGAATCCCTGGAAGGATCCTGGGCTCACTTGGGAAGTCTCTACGCAGGGGGAGAGGCATTCAAGGGCCCACAAACCGTTTTTGTTTGCCACACGAGTTAAGCTCGGGGATTTTGCCTGAAACAGCGTAAGAAAAGCACAACTCATTTCTTCTGCTAGCAGATTCGTGTGACTGCAAACCTCCAGTGGTGAGTGGGAATAAGCAGCTAGAGTGGGAAGCTGCATCCCAACCACCACATCTATTTGCAAACTGAACATCTGCCTGCTGCACGGCTCCCTCGTTCAGAGGCAGGGCTTTCCCCTCTGCTCCCCGCTTCATGACAGGGGGTTAAATTTCACTGTTGTCAACCAATCCAGAAAAAGGAAGACGTGCTCAGATGGGTGCTGACACTCAAGCAGGTGATAGAGAAAACTGAAGATACCGAAATCCTGCACCACGCACAGTGGCCTGACAGGTACCCCACAGCAATAAGTCAAGAGAACACAAAATAGTTAAAATTTCCAGGGACAACTGTGTTTGAAGTTCACAGCAGTCCTTTAAACGAAGAAATAAAATCCTTCATCTCCAACTGCATAAAGACCTAAGCCTGAAAGAGTTTTGGGGAAATCTGTTATTAAAATAGGGACCACATAGTAAAGGCTGAAACAAATGAGAAGGTATTTTTGTTTCCAATGCTAAATTCATTAGATATATTTCTGTCACTTTCAGGAACATCACTCTTGTTAAGTACTGTACAGAAAAACAGCGACAGACACCCCCCTTCCTGAACAACATCATTGCAAGGAATATAGAAATACATGCATGAAACACCCACTTAAACACCACCACCCCTTTTTTAAAACACAATTTAATTTATTCCCTATATCCTGTCCTGGTTGTTATTTTAGACTTAGACAGGGATTTTTTTTTTTTTTTTGGTTTGCTCAATAGTAAACAAAAACTGGCATGCTCAGAGAAAAGCGATTGCCTCAATAGAAAAGTGCCCATTTATGTCATCCCACAATTATTTCAAGCACTATAGTTGAGGTTAGTCCCTCCAAGGCATGTACAAATTGCAAATACACACAAATAATAATGCTCGTACTTTTGGAAAATGTGAAACCCTTTGTTTTGGAAAGGTTGTTCCTATTATTTGTGGCTTGCAACTGTCATCATTATTCAAGCCTTGTCTTCTTTCATGATTGCTCTGCAGCTACTGGGTGCTTGAGAACTTCCCCAAAATTAATATACTTCAAAGAACCAGACATTTTGTATATAGCTTAATTACAGCCTGTATAATTAAGTTTTAAAATGATAAAAACTCTTCTGTGCCATAAGTGTACTCAGGCTTCGGCTCACAGGCAAGCTACTACATATCATCCGACAGAGTGAAGGGCCAAGAAATTCCACTTCATTAATTGTTTCCTCCAAATCTGAAATGCAATTACATATTTTCCAGGGACCTTTGACATTTTCACACTGTGGCTTGGAATCTGATCATACCCTGAAATAAACTGTCCGGCTGGTCACGGACTTGGAGAACTAAGATCACTAAGTGAGGTAGACTTGGCCTTTTTCAGCCTCTGGAGAAGAGTGAAACAAGCTGCATGGGTCTGGGTCAGGTTTTGTTAACAGAGTCTTGAAAGGAATGAGAAGGAGATGATGAGCTGAACTCATCTCAAGTAATCACTCTGAGAGCAATCAGAGGAGGCACTGGAGGAGAGAAGAGTCTCTCTTTGCAGCAGCCATGGCTGGTTTACACCAGAACTAGAGGGATTTTTGAACCTTCCTTACGTTTAATCCCCCTGGGGTTTGTGCTCGTCATGTTTCTGAACCCTTCATTTGAGCACAAACCCCAGCTTGGGTGAACAGAGAGATCTGATCCATGCAGATGTAACACTCCGGCACTTGACTGCTGCTAGGAATTGGCACCAGGGGCCCAATGCTGCCATCCTCATTCAGGGTGGGCATGTCCTTGGTCTGTTGTAAACCGCAGTGATTTTATTAACGAATAACTCTTTACTAACGAGGTAAACATGAATTAACCCACCGCTTGAGAACTAAGTGGCTCACATCAGTGGGCCCAGCCTGCTGTTAGTGCTGTTCAGATGAGTGTGATGTGTACACATGTTCCCACATAAGCTACGTGTGTTAGAAAATAACTATTTGATTTACTTTCTTGCAAACAGAGCACGTTAGATCTCAGTGCAATCAACCTGGAACTTCTGAAAATGCTAAATTCGCACTAAAACATGGTTTTTAACATAACATCATGTGGGGTTTTTTTAATCTCAAAATGCTCCTTGTGTTTTGCTTTGGATGCCTCAACTCCTAGACAAAACTTATTTCTTCAAAATGTCACTGTTTCCCCTTAGTTTCATGAACAGGAGAACAGCACCTTATTAGAAACAAAATCGATGAGTCTCCATGAATCGTTGCTTGGAGTTTGGAAAGGAAAAAAGAAATTTGGCAAGCCTTTAGTCAGTAATATGTGCTTCTAAAACCTACTCTTTGAAAGGGCCAAGTTATTACATTGTGAAAAGTAGTTACTCAGCACGTGCTGTAACTTTTCATAGGGATTTTTAGGCCAAATTTAAAGAGTGCTAATGATTTTGAATGCCAGACTTGAGACCCTACAGCAGGATGAGGTTTTAACAAGACTTGAACAACTGCCTTCTCTCCCCCAGGTCGTGCCTCCTTTAAAGATTTGGATTTTCGTTTCCTTAAAATTAAAGTACCCCACACCTCCAGTCATGGAAAGTCTTGGCCTTCATATCCTTTTCAGTACATCGAGAGTAAACGCCTACACAAGGCAGTGGGAAAGCTCCTGGCATTCACCAAAATATGTTGGCATATTTTGAACATCATTCATTATTAGGAATAAGGAAAAACCACAACTGCAAGAGCCTTGTTCAGCAATGTGAGCTCATGCAGCGACAGGGCACACCAGTTCTTTTCAGACAGCCTAGTTCTGGTACTGGGAGCAATCTTGCCACGGAAACTTGGAGCTAATTTATTCTGCTTCTCAATTACCTCATCTAACTCGGCTACCACTTTGGGGAAGCCTGTTGAAAGGTTCTCCAACAGTGGCTTGTACTGAATGCTTTTAGAAGATGGCATAACCTGAGGGTTATGTGTGGTAAGGGCCAGCACCTACTCACTTACTCCTCTTATTCATTTATTATTTTAATAAATAAAAATACTTGTGAAAGCAGACTAGAGATAACATATAATTAATATTAGAACACAATTCTTGGAACTTGCCAAATATCAGACAGGTGTTATTGCAGGGAGAGCAAAGAAGTTGAATTCAATTCCTCCACTTCCAGCACTCTGGCTCACAGCGAGCCTGCAAAGCTGGAGCCCTGCAGTGAAGCAGGCAGGCAAGAAATCCAGATTTTACGAACCCCAGGAACCCCGGCGCACATCCAGTCAGCCGTCGGCTCTGAGCCCCTGAATTACCTCCAGTTCCCTCATCGGCCATCTGGTTCCCCAGCAATGCAGTTCCACTGCAATTCGAACCCTTCTTTAACATTTCCCAAAGAAAGGAGAGACAAAAACAAAAGGATCATTTACTTCCTCTAATTGAGAAACAAGATAGGAAGACAGATAAGCCAAGGAAAATTGGCACAACTCCATGGACTTTACCTGATCCTAGAGAGCAGGGCAATGAGCGTGGCATAAAGAATACTAGCATGCTACTATTACTGCCTCATGATAATAATACTAGGCTGTTATCTTACACATTTCATCTTGGGATATGAAAACACTTTACAAGGGAGTTCAGTATCACAGAAATGAAGTCGCATCGATTTACTCAGGAGCTACCCCAACACTTTTTCCCTTGTCATTCACAATGTGATTTTTTTTTTTTCCCCTTGCTAAGACAAAAATAATATAGTGCTAGTTGTTGCCAAATATCCACTTTTGAAACTTGGGCCCAGTCATTTTTAGCTAAGCAAACTTGGCACAAAATGAGTGTTGCCTATGGACAGAGTTTATAACATGGGAAGTTTGCCAGGATCCTATTGCAGCCTACTTTGAGGTCTGGTGCTTCACCTTCTCACCCTACAACAAAGATTAAATAGTCTTCTAACAAGGAAAAAAAGAAAAAACACCTGATACTATTTTTCTCTTCCATTCCTAGGATTCTAGGAATTACAGTCCACAGGAGATGAATTTCAATAATGCCATGAGCAAAAACGTGGCTTTGCCCGAAGCCAGCAGTACTTCTCCAGGCTATGATTACTTATGTGCAACACACGTAAACACACATGCACACACAGTCATCTTTTACAGGAGTCTGGTAAAAGTGCTCTCCTCTCACTGGTTTAAGGGCACAAAAGAAAATATTCTGTTAAAAAAAAAGGGGGGGCGGGGCTGGCAAATAAATGCTGTGAAATAATGTAAAGCCACAGGGACTATTCTTTTAAAAAGATAGTCAGCAGTCCCAGAGTGAGCAGTGGCTGCTGCATGGTGACTGTAAGGAAGGGCTGTAATATACAGCAGAGCTCGTACGTCACCCGATCAGGGCAGAATGGACCCCCCAAAAATCCCCTGAGGAGCAGACCTGATGAACAACAGGTGAAAGGAGTTAGAGAGGTTGCAGCAGCTCCTCTGGGCATTACACCCTCTGCTTTGGGTCTCCTTGCTGACGAGGGAGACAGAAGTGGAAGCACTGCCTTCCCTGGTCCCTTCTTGCCTGCAGTGTCAGCGTGAGGTCTTCTATGTATTCACTGCTTTCCTCTCTACACAGAGAAAAATAAAAAGATCCAAAAAAGCTACAACATTCCACTAGAGAGTTACTGCTCTGTTAGAGCCTGTGCACAGCTCTCACCTCAGCAACCCTGGTATAAAGCCTTTAGTAATTTCTAGGTATGACATGGGGCACACAAAGAGCAGGATGGGGATGTTCCCCCGGACCAGCTCTCCTCCTTCGCCTCTCTGAAAGAATAGCTGAGACGAGAGGGGAGGGTGTGGGTGGGAGGGAACCATGGAAAGATTGATGTAAATTCATTTTTAAAAGCCAAACAGATGAAAATAATTTTCACAGCCCTACAGCTGTTCTATGTATTTTTTTTTTTTTTTTTTTTTTTTGGACCAAGCCCGAGCAAAATGCAGTGCAGATAATAGCCCGAACTTCAGACAGATAAGCACTGCATAATCAAGTCAGCAGTGTAGCCCCAACATCTCCCCTTCCCGGCAGCCAGTGGGCTCTGTGACCGATGAGCATCTCTACCCCTGCAGGGCCCTTTTCCTCCATCTGACAGAGGTCATCTGGGGAAAGCCACCACCTCCAGCGCGTTGCCGTTTGCCCATCACTCCCCACGTCACACCTGCGCCCGAGGTGAGTTGGAGAGGATGGGCAGCGCTGCTCTGGGCCTGCCCCACCTCTCTGCTGGCACCTTTCAGTATGAAACACGTAGGGAATGAAAAACCAAAAGAGGGATCGGACAGAAGTCCCGAAGCAGTGCTCTCTGAGGAGACATTGCCAAGCCTTGGACCACAGAAATGACAGACGGACTTACAGTCGCATTTATCCTCGGTTATTTTCCTATAAACCAGCCCTGCCAACAGCCAGCCAGTGCTTTCTGCAGCTTCCACTGCACTTGGTGGAGCAAGATCTTATGCTGGTTTTTAGAGGCTACAAAAATCTCTCTGTTTTGGAGCCAGACAACACATGTCCAGGAACTTGCTGTCGTGCTCCACGTCCTGGTGCCTGGTAGGAGGCAGAACTGCCTTTTCCGCCGCAGGGAAAGCAGGAGGGCCCTGGCACCTTCTGGCCAAGGACGGGGCCCAGTACAAAGTGATAGTGTTGCTCTGCACTGGTCCCAACAGATTCTCCTCCTGAAGTCAGCCTGAGCACGTCCCTTGTCCTCACTGGGCTCCGGGACTGGCCTCAGATAAATGATGGGAAATATGAAATGCTACAATGCTTTCAAGAGTCCAAGCTGGCACCTTTGCCTGCCCAGAGGTTCCTAAATGGCATTGAAATCTTTGCCTTGAATGTTTTCTCTGGGACTGTTTCATTAAATGGAAGTGTTCAAAACCGCTTTTATAAAAATTGCTTAGGCTCTGAAAGCAATACCTTGAGCAGACACAAGCAGGGCGCACGGAAAGCAACTGCTAAAAGTGACACCAAATGGGACAGATTGTGCAGGCTAAGCTTTGAAGCAGGATTAGGGCACCTGGGCTCAGCAACTTCCATTCCTCAGTATATTTAACCCAAAACCACACCTGAACCCCTTGGGACAAGGAACGAAAGCCCTAGAAGGGCTCCCCCATCCTCAGGGCACTCCCCTCAGCACAACCCCCCCTCAGCACAGGGCTATCACATTGCACGTTGTTTATACACAATGGCACAATATAAAATCCATTTAGAAACTGGGCTCACTGGCTGCTATTAAAGAATCCATCAGTGAATTTCATTTTTTATTGGTTCAGTTACAAAACTCACAGCAGTGTGTTGTGTTTGTTTTTCCAGAGCACCAATAAAAATCTTTTTGATTAAAAAAATTGAGAGAGAGAAAGAAAAAGAAAGAAATTAAAAGCTGACCTGGTATAACCCACGCAAGCGCTGAACCTCAGCAGTGCTATATAAAAAGAGCTGAGAGGCAGCAAAGCCAATTGCTGAGCAAATGCTTGACTGTGGCTGTAACCAGCAACGATCGAAACCTGTTTATGACAGAATTTTTGCTTCATAAAAATAAGCACAGTCAAGCCCTGCTATATTAAACTGGGTTTTGTCACAGACTGATCACTGAAGACAAAGCACAGCAGATGTAGAGCCCCAGGAGTAAAACACAAAGCTCTTTCTCTGCCATTCCACAGGCCCAATCCTGCCGTATGCAGACAATGTGGCCGGGTCCAAGTATTTCTGGTGTTACATCGCCGTATTGCTTCAGAGATGTCAATCTATGCTTGGTGTTTCTTGACAGACTTTTTTTTTTTTCTCATTTATGGCCACACATACATCTCAAAATCATTTGCCTTTGGCACGTGTGACTTAAAATCCTATATGGCCTCTGTCCAATCCTGCTAGTTATGCCCATCTGCAATTGAGCTTCATATTTAATGGTAATTTTTACCTCACATATAATACTGTAAAGATAATGACCCCAGTAATATTGAGATCTACAGGCATCACATCACGATGTAAGCACAGAAAGCGGTAGCCACATTGTGAGTATGGCCTAAGTCAGGGCCACTAACTCCTGCACAGTGAAACGACAGCCCGGTTGCATTGCAGTTATGTCCTAGGCTTCCAAAATTATGCTTAGGAAGAGCAAAAATAATATTAAGTAATTCAGTCATAGAAGTTTAATTTTCAGTTATATAGACTGGTTGCACTCTATGTAACTGCAGACATATAACTACATTATTATAAATGGACCTGTAATAAAATTTTTATCTTTAGATTGAAAGTAAACTAAATGCATGATTTCTTTGATATCTATTATGAATTCTGTATTTAACGGAGCTGATTTTTTTTTTTTAAATGGGTGAATTCTGTTCTTTTCCATCAATTATTTCTCAAAATATAAATTTGTGTAAATGTACTTCTTAAAAAGAGCAATTAAAGAAAAGGAAACTATTTGCTTTAAAAATATGAGATGTTTCCTATCTCAGTTGAGAACGAATTTTCAAAATGTCATCTGAAGTATACCTATACAGTTCTAATATCTGAGAAAAATGCAAATTGAGTAAAGATAGATTTTTGGACATTTCATTCCAGTTCCTATATTTTTTTTTTTTTATCAGCCTTCGAGAAGTAAGAAAATAAAACCTATTTTATTCACAAGCATTTGTCTGGTATTTTATCTATTACAATTTATGGGATGTTAATGAACTTTGGCTATTCATTAGTCATTACTGATTCTTGGCTGGCCACCACAGTACCAGGAAGTAGTCTCACAATACCCTGGGTGCTGGTGTGAAGGCATGGGGTTTGGTATGAATTCCACAGGTGTTCATAAAGCAGAAACATCATCCTGGGCAAGAAACGAGGCACAAAGTGCTCAACTGGAACAGCTGTCTAGAACTGGAATGAATATTTGCAAGCACTCGCTTTGTCATCTTTGGCTATCTTTAGAGGACCATGAATCCTGCTGAAAAATCAAACAGCTTATGTGTTGCTAAGCCTCTCGAAGGCTGTCAAAAGTCTTCACTCTGGGGCTTGTCTAACTTGGAAAACAAATTAGGCCAGCTATTGTGGGACAGGCGCTTATCAATATCTGCATGGGTGGATACTGATAGCACCTTTATCACATTCAGCTTAATCTGTTCAGGAAACAAGCCATTAAATAACCCACAGAAGACAGCTGAGCAGGAGAAGCCACTCCGGGGAGTGCTGTGCTCTGCATTCACAGGCCAGCTCCCCCTCCCTCCACCCAAACACTTGGCCTTCGGATAAGGGGGTGTCATCTGAGTGGGAAGTTTGTCCCGGTCAAAGACTCCATACTCTTGGGAAAAGTCCAACTGTGTAAGAGCAGGAGCCTGTGTTTTCTTTCCTTCTTGTGGGTGGGAAAAGAACAGCCTACACAAATAATATGGTGCAGGAAACCTTTGGGGATTAAAACATGATACACTGTATTTCAGCAGGGATTTAGACAGGCCTCGCAGAAGGAATGCCTCCCTTGTTGTCTCTAAATTACCTTGGTGCTTTTCTTGCTTTCTTCTTTCATCGTGAGCTTTCATTTGGAGAAAAGTCATTTGCCACTGGGATGTGTGTAGAGAAAGCAGCAAAACCAAACTACTATTTTTGCAGAGACCTTTCTCGTTCTACTTTGTTGACAGAACAGATCTTACATGGACACAAGAAAACTATTATGCTAAGTCTTTTCCCAGGACAGGAAAAGTCCTCTCCCATCCACATTAACATTGTACAAGGTATTTCAGGCTTGCAAGTGCTATAGGATAGGCTTGACAGACATGACTGTTGACCCGAAATATTAGCAAGGATTGGAAAACAACTGGCTGAAGCTTTCTGAACACAACCATCAGCGTGACTGCCAAAGAAAGCATCAGCACCCGTTACTTCGTGAAACAACATGTGATTTGCAGAAACACTTACACGGCTTAAAAAGTCTAAATCCTGCTTTCAAAGGGGCTTAGTCACCACAAAGTGATTTAGGTATCTCAGTATATTTGAGGGGCTGGCTGTTGAAAATGCAACATTCAATGGAAATTAATTGTTGATTATGAACTTGAAAGAGGGAATTTCCTGCTACAACAGCTATTGGGGGACACCAAAAGCTCCTATGAAATATATTGCTTCCAGCATAAGCCCTACACCTCCACTCAGGCCACCCTGACAAAGAGAGCTTAAACAGCAATATTTCAAGTCTGATAACTGCTAAGGTTGGAAACATGGAGATCCCAAACTAGCAGCAACAGAGATCGTGCTAATGGGACAGAGCTGTACCTTCAGGGTGTAGGTAACTTACTACATGTGTATGAAACAATTAATACAAACTTCTTTGCCTGCAAAGAAACCACAGAATTCATCAGTCCTAAGTCTGAGTTTGCACACAAAACTCTATAAAGAAATAGGACATTCACATAATACAGGAAAATTATTGATTCAATTCAGCAAATAGTCCCAGAGAAAACAAGAGCCCACACTGGTTAAATAAGATTACAGTTTTATTGCATTTTTTTCAAGCCATTCAGCAAGGATGTACTACATTGGACCTACCTTGGGAGACTGCTGCTCTAACATGGAATCCACACATTGTTTTAAGGCAACTGTTTTCAGAAAGGCTGTTGCCACAGTTAAAACTATGTGCAAGAGACCTATTCCCATTCTTGCCATTAAAACTCAGAGAAATTAACTGTTGAAATCTTTTGCTGTGAATGGGAAGAGCTGCTATGCCAACTTCCTAGCATAGGTCCACATAGCTTACACCCTGGCAGAAATTATAATAAATCCCAGTCACTGCAAAAAGAAACAGAAATGCAGGAGAAACTTACAACTTTTTCAGTAGAGGATTTAGCATATTAGTCTGGAGTATGGGTATACAGAAAAAGTGAACTGAAAAGGCAAACTGAAAGGGCTCGGATTCTGAAGTCCAAAGCAGCTCTGAAAGTGAAAGCAGCAAGTCAAGTCACTAATAACCACAAATCAAGCTGCAGGCCAAACACTTTGTCATTAAAAAGCCTTAGATCAGTGGTTGAAGTGGCATTATTTGAATTTAATGGGCACACAGTAAAGCACTGTTTAATTAAGCACTGAAAACGCAACATGAACGTTTAAAATACCCTTCAATCTGCCATTTGTTTTAACATATATTAATAGCTAGTGCTTGTTGGAAATGCTCCACTGGGAGAAATTTTGGAGTGATTAAAGCTCAAAACTTTCCTCCATGAAAACTTCCATTTTGTTAACTCAAAAAAAAAAAAAAAAAAAAAAAATCGCAGAACACCTTAAGGAAAAACATTTCATTTTGAATCAGTTCAGTATTAATGGAAAACCCCCACGTAGGTAAGTTCATCTCTGACGACATATTGCCTGATATAAATCTAAATTTTGATCAATAAAACCTTGTATTTTTTAGTGAGCTGGGCTCTTTGCTTGGACTACTCAAGAAGCAGCACTAAAATCCTCCTACTTCAAGCCATTTGGAAGATGTCTGGAGGAATATGCTTCTTACCTCATGGTGGCCTCTCATTATCATTCATACCTGAACAAGCCCTTGCTGAAACAACCTCTATGAGACTGTAAAGAAAAAATCTTTAAACAGTAATGGAGAGATAATGTGTGACAACTAGAATAGCTGAAGGCTTCTTTTCTCAATTTGCAATAGAAAGAGTGTGTCTGGAAGACAGCTAAATTCATACTGATGGCCTACCCAAGGACAGCTATGGCACAGTTTGAGAATTGCTGCTTGTGATTTGCTCAATATGACCATCGTCGCTTCCAAAACCAAGGAAAAGTACTATTTCCAAAACATCAAAGCATTGTCTTCATCTATAATGCCAGCTGAGCAGTGAACTCATTCCTGCTTACCAATAAATTTTTATTTGGTTTTCCACTGTGAGATTAGATCATGTAGGAAAAGTTCATCAAATAATACTGTAAAAAGAGATGAACTCACACAAGATTTTTGTCGGTCATTAAAAAAAAATAACCTCTGACAAACTACTGGAAATTAATTAACTTTGAATACTCAAATACATAAACATTTCTGCAAAAACACTTCAGGATGAAAAAATTATTTATTATGCCCTCCAGGGAAATGTACCTTGTCAATCCCTTGTCACTAAATCACTTGCTAACAGTTATGGTGTGAGGTAAATTGCTGTTTAACCCTGATGAGTTTAAAGACCTTGATGCCTAATGAATTCTCCTATTCATACTGGAGGTTACATCTGTGCTAGAGCTCTTTTAACAACCTGGTGCTGAAAAGATCTGCTGTAATTTTATTATTTACTAAACAGGTGTCAGTAATCGTACCCAATGATGTCAGGCTGCTTGATGGGAACTCGCTTTAAGATGACTATCTGAGCCGGTGCTCCACGATCATAAAAAGGCTGTCCCCGAGGTAGCAACGGCCTCGCAGCGCGTTTGTCTCCAGGATAGCGAGGGCTAGTTAATGCCACCATGAACAAGAGCAAGTACCGAGGGATACTTCATGATTTGGCAGGGTTAATTCTGCAAACCCCATTAACGCAGCTGATCCGCTGAGCTCTGGGGGTTTGCTACCTGGGAGGGCCCTTGGCAAGTGGGCACAACATCTAATTCATCCCAGCCAGAGGCTCAGAAGCCAAAGCGATGCCTTTAAGAGGTAATGGAAGAGCTCCCGATGTGGCGGTGCCTCACTGGCACAAACTAGCCCCAGGCTCCCCGGATATGATTTCTGAGTCACTTCGAGTAACCCAGAGGCTGAACGCGGCCCCATGCCCCCCCTGTCCCAGGCAGACCAACGCAGAGGGCAGGGCTGGGGTGCTGCTCCTCTCCCCTGTGCCCTGCGACAGCCCCTTTGAGTAGCACCTGCTGCAGTTTTATCCGACATGAAGCTGCTCTTACGTGCCTTTTGGGACCTCACAACCTCCAACAGGTCAGGGAATAGGTGGGCATGGCTCTGATGCTCTCCACACCACACCACTCGTAGCACCTATGCAAAACCACGCTGGCCCCTGAGCTCCTGTTGCTGGAGGGGGACACTGTGCACATCCCAAACTACCAGCCCAACAAGAAAGAAATACTGTGATGGGCAGTCAGGATTTTAGTCCAGGAATGTCTTAATTTCACTGAAAAATAGTATTTGGTGTTAACAATGTGGTATTTTATTTGTTCCATGTTCAGTTACTCCGGTAGCATTAGGCTGCTGGGGGGTTGCAAAAGATTTTGGCTATATAATACTGTTCCCTTGGCAGGAGAGAAATTTGAGGCAAAAAAGGCAGGAACACCGGCTTCTGGTAGACAGTGACACTTGGCCCACATGCAACATGAGGGTCCTCAACCCATCTAGCTTATTACCCTCCTAAACTAAATAATCCTAAGTAGGGTATTGAATATTTCTGTTCTCAGACAGAAAAAATGTTTTGTTTAACTAAATGAAACATTTCACAGAAAAGATAATATAAAAAAATTTCTACAATACAAAGAAGATTTTGGCTGAAAATTCTCCCATTTCAGCCCTGTGCTGAAAACATTCCAGGTTAGACTAAAAATGTTTAGTTTTTAATGACAATGTTAAATTTTCCATGGAAAAAAAGAAATGTTTCCCAGATATGTTAATAAGCAACAAGCTGTATTCCTCACTGCTGGAAATGTGTTCATTTGACTATATAATTTTGGACACTAATTTGGCAATTAGATGTTTAGAGTTTTAACAGGAGATTGCTTATTTTCATCAGACCACTAAAAACAGCATCAAAACTTTATATGGGCATTTGTGCAGGTATAAACTGAACAAATCGGGATGGTTTTAACTTATAAATTAAAGGCAATGTGAAATGACATTTGAATTCAAATTCAAGCAAATTCATTCCTAGTTATTAGATCTCCATGTGGACGTTCTTACTTGGCCCTAGGAAATGCTGGTAGTTCAGTTTAACACACTTTCCAAAACTGGTTATATTTAATCACACACTGCTTCAGACCTGAAGAAGAACCCATAAGCCAGGAAGTTTGTGTCTATTTTTTCCAGCTACATCAGTTGCATCTAATAAAACACATCACCAAAGATCACATCTTGCTGCATGAAATGAGCATTGAATTGATCAATCTGACCGCGCTTTGTAAAAATCAGGTTCTCGACAACTTTTCTGCATGCAGCAATGGATGGTAGCAATAAATTTCAGTGCTTTTGTTCGCTTAAATGAAACATTTTCTACTCTGTCAAAACTAATTTTCCAGGTCCAAGCCTACATGGTTTTTAGATTTTTTTTTTTCCCCCCCTTTCAATTTTGTTACTGGGTATTTAGCTCTTCCTTCCTTAATGGGAATTTAATAAGACCCAGCTGACAAGTGCTCAGTGAAGTGACCAAGCAGCACCTGAAAGAGATGGGATGTAACATTCATATAAAATGCCTGAGTACAATCATTGTTATTAAAAGGATAACCAAATGAATTCATAATGATGGGACACTCATTTCAAAGTGTTTCCATAGCTGTTACACATCAGGAAAAATAGGGAAGTTACCTCATTTTCTCCAATCCTAAATAACCTTATAAACTCACCAAAGAAATTAATTAGCCAATATTTCTTGAAAATTCATAACAAAGTTTCCATTTTTCCGTCAGATAATTCCTTAGTGCATTCTGGTTTTTAACTTCCTTCAAGTCTGGATCATTTTGATGTGTGAACAGACATTTGGTGTTTCCATGGGCTATTTCCACAGGTTCAAATATCTTATGTAATTGACATTTTCCTGCTTACAAAAGCTGTCAAACTTAAAAGTAGCAGTTGATTGATAAAACATGGCTTTTGTCTGTAACTTAACTTCATTGTTGGGGCTTATTGCTCAAACTCTGAGTAACTCTTCAAAGCTACTTGCATTCAGGTTTTGGGGAGTTTTTGGTCTGCCTTTTTTTTTAAAGCACCCATGCTTTAAGCTACTCTTACAAATTAGAAATAGCAACAACTATTTTCTTTTTCCTACAGGTACCTCTCATCAACAACTCTCTTCCAGTTTAGCATTACTACTCTCCAAATAAAGGAGCATAACTTGACTTTAAAGTCTTCCTAATCAGCTTAATAACCATTAGGCAACATTTATCCTTCCCAATCTTGACTATTAAAAAAAAAAAAAAAGCACCAAGGACAGTACTGACATTTGCAGCATCTACAGAGGATGGTGTCTATATAGGCCATAAAGCAGGTGAAACACATGTTTTTAAATCGTAACAAACCCCACAATAGTTACAAAAGGACCGTTTCTTCTAGCTGTGAAAAATGCACAAGAGTGCGATCCAGAACGGAGTAGGGTCTTTTTGTTGGCTTTAGTGGGCTCTGGGTCTTGCTCATATAAAGGCATGAGCAAATTGGTATCATGCTGAAATGATCAGTGGTGGCACAGACAAAAATACCTTTGCCTCTGTGCAAATGGTCACCAATACGGTGCTTCATGGTGGGCAACTATTTTCCACCTGAATGTCACTGATCCTCAGTGCAGTCACTCAGCTGTGCCATAATGACACCTCACAGTTATTCTCCTCTGTGCTCAGAGAGCCAAGACAGGGTCATATTCCACCGATCCCAAGTTTTTCCTGCATTTCAGCAGTGCAGTGTCCTCGTTTCCTTCGCACAAGGTAGAACCTGGATGCAGGAGGTGAGCGACACAAGAGTCGATAAAACCGCGGAGTGTGATGGTGTTGCAAAGGCAGTGCTCTGCCCACGCACGGCTCTCCCATGGAGATCACCAACAGCTTTTTCTCCTCCCCTGTGTAACCCCCCCTCTGCTCAAAGATAGCTCAAAGCCACTCTGTCATAGCCAGTCTGTGCTTTAATTTTGCCCCACTGTAACCAGCACAGTCTCAGAATTAAGTTCAATTGTCCTGAATAGGGATGGATTAAAGCAAGTGCCAATTTTTTTTTTTTTTTTTTTTTTTTTTTGAGTCACAGCCCAGATACAGTAGTTTCACATGCCTTTGGCAGAAAAATGTTATTGCTTTCTGAAGCAGTTGTTTTTTCAGTGACATGACTTCCTGCAGGGGCGTTTTAATTATTGTTGGTGTATCACCTAACTTAGTTATGTATTGCTTTGAAGTTGTTCTTTGTATCTGACAGTAAGAGGATGGAAAACAAACATGACTCTGTTTATTCCCTTCCCCTTGCCCTGCATTGGCTTGGCACAGCCTTTGCTTTAGATTACACAAACATGGGGCGATGAAAAAAGAAAGTCCAAAAGAAGAGGCCAGACAAAGTGCATGTACCCAACACCTTTATGCTGGCAGGTGTTTTCTCTTAATCTGCCCTTATTAACAGTCAAGCAGAGATCACACGCATAAACCCCTAAATGGCAGGTCAGGCCCTGAAGATAGAAAATTGCTGAAAACTAAGGGGTGCACCCACGTGTTAAATGGCTATTCCCAGATGAAAAGAAATAAAATTAAAAAATAAAAATCACAGTTCCTGAACTGAATACATCGGTGTTGTACTGGGTGATGGGAGCTGCTTCACTGTGGCAGAGAGGTAATATTTGCAAGCATTTGCATATAACTGCATTGGGCAATATCCCAGCCACCCGCAAAACAGAGGCAAGGAAAGCTTCCTCATTGTACTGCCAAGGTAGGGTGGAAGGGCTCGACGCTAGCCAGATGGCAGCAGAGTATGCACAACTTACAGCGGGCTGCTGAAATGTGTCCCAGCCCCAGTCTCCTGTTACTTGGATATTTCGAATGGATTTAAGTATCAAGGGCCGGGTGATGACACCTCACTGCACTCAACTCAGACTCCTTACTTCAAACACAATCCACTTCCTCCCCATCCGGGTACCAACTAGTTAAGAGCCTCAGATGTGTTGTTGATTTTTTTTGTCTGTGTGTGTGGTGTGTTTTTTTTTTTTTTATTATTATTTTGTTTTTTAATTAATCACCAGAAAGCTTTGGTTTTCTTTTTTTTTTTTTTTTAAAAAAAAGGTAATTCAAGAAAAAAATAAAAAGATAGGAAGTTTCCTGAAAGGCAGCATGTCAGCAGCCAGATAAAACATTTCAAACCATCTGCTGCAAAATACATGCACAATGAAGCTGAGAACTGTGGTATTCATTTTGGGGAAAACCCTCTCTCCTCATCTTTAAAACTGTTCAAATCCATTCAATTCAGACAGGAGAGATCTTGTAGGTTCGAAGTCTTCTCCCTACCTACTAAAGACACCAAGAGAAAGTGCCATGAGAACAGCTTCTAGCAGAGTCAGTTATTATTAATGGTTTCTTCATTAACAGGGCAATTTCAGTCCCATTCTGCCTCTCCCATTGAGGATGGAAGTTCTCATCTTTCAAAAGCAATCTGAGCAAGCCATGTGAAGATTTCGCCATTTGTGGCTTGGGAAAGTAGAGATGAAAGACTTCTAAGACCTTTTACTTGGGTTTGTTTTCTACTCTGGGATGATTATGACATTACTCATCATACGTGCCATCATCCAGCCCCAGAAGACAGTGCTGGGGAGACCCAGTGGACTATATAACTAATTTCTTTTTAGGGCTTTTGGTTTCCACATGGTTTTCACCACCATGGCTGACGTCCCAACCTGAGAGCTTTTAAGTTGGATACTTAAGGTGATATTTACATTGGAAACTTCAAGGAAGGGTCACAGTCCTGCTTCAGGGCTACATGTAGCCATAAAGACTTTCTGTTTCTGTAACAAACTGTCTTTAAAGGCATATTTTTTTTTTTTTGTCTTGAATATTATGGTGTGCTGAGAAAATATGTTAAAATGGAGGATGCACCCACACCACCTTGCAAGATGTTCATTGACTGCACTCGCTGCTCATGCGAAACAAAAGTCCAAATACACAGAAAAAAAATCCTCCAGCCAGCTCTCCACTCCCACTTGCCAACCCTGCACACCTGGTGTTTAACATATACAAAGGCAGTCTCTTTCCTTTTCCTACAACCTGAAATCTAGACTTTAGTAGTAAAGCTGAGCAGGACATGAACCTGGCACATCCTCTGCTTGCTGGTCCTTCTGCCTCCTCATTTGCTAAGTCTTGTTTTCAGGTTCAAGGCCTTTCTACCATCCCCCAGTGATTAGACCTCATTAAAGAGGAAGACAGGAGTCAACTCCTGGTGCTGAAACCTCTCTGCTCATATGCCACAGTCACACTGCCTGCCCACGCTCACGGCCATGACATGAAAAACCGTACTGAAATCCTATTGCTTCAGACCCACAACAATCTTTGAAACCAGACAGATGTCCAGAGATGAAAGGGGAAATGGAGCCGCTGAGTTCCTTTCCTGCCATGACAGAAGCCTATACACGAGTCGACTACTTCCTATGGCCAGCCCCACCCTCTGAAATTCTGAGAAAAAAGGGAAAAAAAAGCTCAGCTAATGAGAATTGCAGCACTGTTCACGCCACAGTAGTTAAGGTTGTATTCATTATAAATCCTCTTTTCAAGGTTTCTGTCACTCAGCCATAAAAATCATTCTGGGTTGAAATTTAGCATCCAAGCTTTCTGCCCAAGGACAATATTTTTGACAGAATTTGGAAACAATTGGTTTGGCAAAGTGCATCTAAAGTTTTAAGGAGTGCAAAAAAGAATAGTGGTTAGTGGTGTCAGATGCTATTATTTTATGCTCTTATAACTTAAAAACAACTAATTTAGGTTCTGTGGTTGTTATTACTCCATAATTTCCTCTGAAATATTTGGCCTGTTCCTAATAACAAACTCCTGCAAATTGCTAGCACCTCTCTAAATAGAAAAATAATAGCATTCCTGGGCCAAATCTTCAGCTGCTATAAATTACCGTAGTGTCATTTCTGCCCAATCACATCAGCTGAGGTGTTGGCCCCAGGTGCTTAGCAAAATTCATTTTTGGTGTGTGCATGTGTCTGGTTGGCTTCATTAGTCCTTAGCTGGGCAGTTCCCAGGAATTCAGAAAGCAGATGGTTGGGTAACGTCTTCAGGACCTGACAGAAGCTATCTTGCTCTCAAAGCCCGCCACTAAACATCGCTTGACTTCACGCACTGAAATCAGCACCTCCACCTAGAATGTGTAAAGTTTTCTTGGGGAGCACTGTCGCTCCAGGAAGGGACACTGGCCACATCCAAGACAGGCTCCCTCAGTGCAGTGAGTCACACATATGCTTAGCTTCTCTTGTTTTGCCTTTGGAGAAGCTGGCATTTAATTCATCCTGAGTACATGTCGTGCAGGACCATATATTTTGGAGGTCACTACTTCCCAAGGCACAGCAACTGAAGGGTGAGAATGGTCAGAAGTTGGTTCTTTGGTGCCTCGGGGAAACTGAGCATTTGGCTTTTGAACTCATGCGGCATTTTTTTTTTTTTTTTTGGTGGGATCTTGAATGCTACAAGTTTGATTTTGATATTTTTGGAGGTTTGATTGCTATAACAACCTGTCCCATCCTTCTCCTTATATCCATACAAATTATTTCTTATTGAAAACTAGTGCTTGGATAAATGAGCACTTCAGAAATGTTTGGGTAATTTCTGAAGAACTGATCAGTTCCTCTCTCATTTGTACTAACCTGCAGAGCGAAACCCACACGCGGTGTACCATGTCCCTGTAATGTTTTAACAAAGCTCTTCTGCCTACTGCAAGTCTTCAGCATCTCCTTCTAGAAGTCACTCACCTCCGTATTTCCTCCTCTTTGCTGTGCACAGTATATACACCCACATACTAGTTAATTGGTTTTCCTTTCAGGCTTCTCATCAACATCACCAAAAAAAAACCCCCTCAAATTGGATGGAGCAGCTCTCACTTCTTGACATGTCCGAGAAGACCCCTTGCAAAGCTTCCCAGTTTTCTAACACTGACTTCTGCCTGCCTCAAATGGCATCATTCTCTGAACTCAGACCTCTCCTTTTTTCACTTGCAATGGCTTCAAGATGCTCTTTGTTGTTTGGACTATGTTGGTGCATTTGCATTTAGCAATTTAGTAACTACATCTGGCCAAACCTGGGGTGAAGTCTGTGGATCTTAGCCAAAAGTGTAAGAAGTTCCAAAAAGTATTTTCCTGTTCTGAAAGTTTCTCATTCGTATGTCCTGCCAGTGTATTTGGATTGGAACCTAAAGGTTTTGTGTATACACCAAAGAAAAAGAACATTTATTTTTCTTCCTAGTTTGGGTAATTTTTTAGTTAACCTGGGGAAATTTATCTAGCTCTGAACCCCTACAACTCAGTGATTCCTTCTGTATACCCTTCCCACTCCCTCAAGTTCAATGTCCACACGTAAAATAATCATTGCTCAGAGGAATGGATTCAAAGAGCAACAATAAAGATTAACCAAGTACAGGTCACTTGGATGATTACCTAAAATTCACACTATTTATGCACTTCAATACTCATCTAAAATTCCCTGTCCTGTCAGATCCCCTTCTGACAACACATAGCTATTATTTAGCAGGCAGAGCTCCGGTGATGGGATGCTGAAGTCAGTATAGCTGCATGCTTTCAATGTGAAAAACAGCTGCCAGAGACAGGTTGACTCTCTCTTCATGTCAATAGGAGATTTATTATGTGATCCCACACCTATTAATTGCTCTGTGCCATAGCAGCCTCCTAGGCTTAAAATGCTATGAGTTTACAAATCAGCTTTCCCCTTAAAGGTTGCTTATCTAGATACAAGAGAGACAAACAAAGAGGCTCCAACAAATTACAATGATTAAATGGCAGCATTTTTCTCCTGATCTTTGAAGCAGAAGGACGAGGCCCTGGAGCAGGACAGAGATGACTCCCCCGCAGCCCAGGCAGTCCGTGCTTCTGTCCACAGAGGGGGGAAGGCAGCGGGAGTTGGTGCTCTTCAGAGGCAATACCCATCACCAGCGCAGCAGGGACCAGTGTTGGTCACCAGGGACAAACCTATTCACCTGACAGGAGTAGTAAATTGCACAGTGCCAGATATCAAGAGAACTTGTCAAACACTGTTTGGAAAGGCCAGGGGCTGTTTATGTTGGGGTGGGGGTAAAGGTATTTATTCCCCCTTGCAATGGGTTAAGCAGCTCTTACCCCTAAGATAAGCTACTTGTGCGAAGATGTCAACAACTGACCTAATTTATTTAAGATACAGAGTAAAATTGGCCTCTACTAGTTAAGTGTCAGTGGACAGTTTAAGGGATTAAAAAAAAAAAAAAAAAAAAAAAAGGATCCTTCCTCACAGAAAGGCACTATACTATCCTATCAGTCTATGAGATTTTTCTGCCTGGGCTACTCCATCTTCCTGAGTTATACCAAAAAAAATCCCCTAAATTTTGAAAAGGACAATCTGAAAGCAGCATGGACAGAAATGCCTTCCTGAGAACAGGTTAAAATTTCAGTGATAAAAAGCAGCTTTATGATTTGACACCACAGCTATAGCTTGTTCCTCTCAAGGTGGTTTTAAAACCAAGGTGGTGTTTCAGGTTGCAACTCCAGAAAACCCCTCTCAGCTACTATTTCAGAACTCCACTTAGCTTTTTTTCTAATCACTATAACAACAATAGCAGCCCCTAAAAATACCCAGGAAAAAATTACAAGAGCTCAATCAATCCATTACTTAAATAATATTTGTAGATTCCTTATTTCCCTCTGATACCATCACATTTAATCTTGAAAGTCAGGTTAAGGTTTCACTTGGCATCTGTATCTATTGTGGTGTAGGGAATAGAAATTTTGGGCTTCCAACAGCTGTGGAGAAGGGCCTCAAATTATTACATCATTTATCAGTAGTGATTCCAGAAAAAAAAAAGGAAACATTCTATGAAAAGATAATTTACTTGTCTTAATAATATAAGCAGAAATTAAAGTGGAGAAATCCCTTCTGGCAGGATTTTTGACAGCTACCTTCATTTTCATCATTGCTGACTGCACATATCTACTTTGAAAATGAATACAGTTTCCACTTCAAAAGGAAAAAAAGAAAAAAAACACAGGAAAGGAGTGCAAAAGGGACTCTGTGATGTAAAACCTCATTGACTACAATCTTTTCTGGGAAGTTTACCTGCTCTGAAGTCCAGATAGAAAGGGCACCTTGGAGAATATTAGGGAAATGTTTATAGCAAATTCATTAGGAGCACACATCAGGGTTTTGGCTCAACATACCTACATTGAACTTCTAAATAAATGTGCATTTAGGCAAAGAGAAGAAAAGTGATGGGTCCAAGACTGTACAGCTTATATATACATTACTGAATTTTTCCTAGTAAAAATTGGAAATAGTTCATGAAAAGAGCTTCAAGGGAGTGGCAACCTGTCACCCGTGAGTGTAAATTCCCATGTTATCATTACTGCTGCCGTTAATGGCAGGATCCAGTTTTCTCTTCTATGGTCAGATCTCTTCTGTGCTAGGTGCTGTATGAAAACAGAACATCAGAGGGTCGTCATCTCAAGCACTCTCCTGTATGTACAGCTAAAAGACTTCTATGGATAGAAGGTCCCTTCTTGCACTGAGAGAACCAATGGCCAAGGAGGCCAAGTGGAGGGCTGAGCATTTGGACATCCGTCCTTGGACCCTTCTAGGGAACAGTACCTCTGACAACTGAGGAAAAATTGCACAGGAAGCCAATGGCAGAAGTGGGAATCGAGCCCAGACCTCCTCCTCACCACTCTACAGCAATCACCTTGCCTCCAAAGGAGGAGGATACACATGATGCTGAACATGAGAAATAGTATCATGATCTCCCATGAGCATACGGTCAGACTCTCCTTAGAGTTTCACCTATCCAGTCCCATTACAGTCTGGGAAAGCTGTGCATCTTCAGCCCAGATAACCAAACCAGAAAATACCTCGAGGGGTTTCTACAACTACTGAGGTGTTCTCAGGCTCTTCAGAAGCTAAATAAATATGGGTGAAAGTCATCTGGCTGCTGGGTGGGCATTCTTGTTACTGCCTACCAGCATTGTCATGTACTAGTACAATATCATAGGTGCACACCATTTCTAAGGTGGGAGTTCTCTGATTAAACAACTTTTGTGAAGAAATTAGTGCATAGCCAAACCTGATTCTCTTGCCTAATGAGGACTTAATTATTGCAGAGAAAATGCCTGAAAGGGATTGGGATAAAACAGACTCTAGGTCAAGTATAACTACGCTCAGCACAAGTTACTTGGTAATTCCTGTGGAAGTGACAATGACCTGGATCCCAGTTACCACTAACCCTGGTTACTTTTACTTTATGCTCCTTCCACCTCAGTCTAACTCTTTTGGTAGAGTGTGACCTTAGGGCCTGATGTCTCATCTGAGTTCACACTGGAAAGCCAGCTGAGTTTTGACAATTTCCATGGAATCCATGGCAACTATATGGTTTTAAATTAATAAATACATAGCCATTTTCAACACTGTTCAGAAGGAGAGGGTTCCATGCACAATTTCCACCCGCATAAACTAACCTTTTCATCAATACAGTTCAAGAGGAGAGAAAAATATCTGCAAGTCATACTCAAACTGAAATATCCCACTGTTATTGCAAAAAGGTGGTTGGGGTGGAAAACTTGTCATGCATCACAACCCAGTTAAATGAAACTATGTTGTTTGCATAATGCTTTTTATTATTATTTAATTATTTCTAAACTCAAATTAGTTTTTGCAGACTCGTATGGTAACTCAGTCATTCAAGGTAAGCTGGTGCAAACTTATCTACTGAAGCTATAATAAGGTATTCATTCTTGCCAGAACGATGCATTCAAAAATCCTTGCTTAGCCACTGAAGGATGAGATTGGCTTACTGGTTGTAATTTTTAAATAAGATAGATTTATGTTTTGTTGGCCTCTACAGTGCATGTTTTCAAAACTTTTTGTGCAACCATGAGGAACAGAAACCCAAATATAGAAGCACCATCAGGCAGACTTATTTATCAGGATACCATACTGATTATTTCAGACACAGAGCTTGGCTTCCTACCCAAAGCACTTCCAAGATCCAAAACAACTTTCTGACAGCTCCTTTGAGGTGGTGGAGAGGGGAGGGTGTTTCTGAGCCCAGCCCAGTGTGACTGTATTACGCTATCTCAAAGCCGTATGGATCCAAATGGTGAAAGTGAGCTGCCCAGGGGAAAGTGAAGACAGGGAGCAGAGAGACAAGGGCATGGGTACCTCACCCAGCACACAGCTTCCAGGCAAGCTGGGAAGCTATACTGGACTTCTTTTTAATGTACCCTCAATGGGCATTGCAAAATATTAGATACTTTAATGAAGAAGACTGATGTAACTCAAGGCTCTATTCCCCAGGTTCAGCTTGAACATCAGATATTCAGCCCAGAACACACCAGATGTGCCATGACCTCAGCAATCACTGGCAGGAGGTGGCCACTTCCATGGGCACGTGGCTGGGAGTCCAGGTCCATTGCCCCAGCCATGGGGCTAGAACGATAGAGTCTTTTTCCCTAGCCTAGTTGGCTCTTCCCATTTGAGCAGCCACTCTCAGCTCCCCAGTGAGACCCCAAAGCCCCAGCAAAGTCAGGAGCACCAGCACTGCTTCGATCCCCTTGTAGGGTGGCTGGAGTTGAAACCCCATCGCCTCCTCCCAGGGGCTTCGACTCAGAAAGAGGCGACCAGCCTTAAGTAGTTTAACGGATGTACAATCCCCTGCACAGAAGCCCTTTATGTGAAATCAATGAACCACTGGCTGGTTTAAATCTCAAACAAAATACAGGAGAGTTTTGATTGTGGTTTGAAAAGAAAACTGAAAGGAACGTGTTGGAAGGGGAACAGATCTCACCTAATGAGATCCCTGCGAGTGCTGGGGATTAACACACTGTTTGCGATTCCTCCTGAATACTAACAGCTTTGTTACATGGCTCATGACAAGCCAGAGAGCTTTGTAGTTTCACTGCATGATTTTAAAACTTAGGAGCTCTTTGTGTTCTTGGCAAAAAAAAAAAAAAAAAAAAAAAAAAAAAAAAAAAAAGCAAGCCACCTACCTGACGGCTTCAGAGTGTCTGAAGCTAGACCAGAGGGAACAATGTAAGCAAATAGATAGTTTTACATTGGTCCTACCCTGCGGGGTGCTCGGCACCATCTCCAGACAGCAATGTGGCTTTATGCTACCTGAAGAACTTTTTCCAGCTCTTTTTACCCCACTCCCCCATCATCCCCCATATTTATGATTTTTAGCAAGTCACAGCCTTTGGTCTGCTCCCCTTTCCAAAAGGCTGGGATCCATCTGGAAGCTGGTCTGCTGAGAAACAAAATAAGGAAAGGAATAAGCTGGCAGCATAATCCCTTGGCAGCTCATGCTGGAGACAACCCTCCCCTCTAATTCACAGCAATGCAGAGTTCAGATTTCAAGGTGATCACTGCCCCTGTTCCTGTCAATGCACCTTGCAATGGGACATCAATGTCCTACCTTGGGATGCTCTAGCAGCAAAGTCCTCCAGAGGACATTTATGGACCTCAGCTGACAAAGGCATGGCTTGTTTTGACCCATGGCTGTGTAAAGCCTCCTCAGATAGCTATGCTATCTACAACATAAACCACAATGAACTAAAATGGACTAACTGTTCCAGGAAGAGCTGAGATTTTACTTTAGGTATTTACACTGCTCTTTGCCATAGATAAGGAATTATGATAAGAATTCAAATGACTGTTGAAAAACCCCAATCAGGCAGTTTACAAACTCAAGAGGTTTCTCAGGTAGTAGCTGGGAAAAAGGTAGTTTTGGTGTCTTAAATGCAGGGACTGGGACTTTGAGTCTGGGTTGCTTCTCTTCCACTTGCTTGTGGGACTCCGGATCATTGCAGCTCTCACTTCTGCAACTCATTTTTTTTATCTCAAATCAGAATGAAAACTTTCTTTTTTTTTTTTTAAAAAAAAAAAAAAAGAACAGGTCAGTATTTCAAGTGGAACAGATACTCTAAACTCAACCAGCTGCAGCCAGGCCTGGAAGGAGCCCTGGAGCTGACCTCTCCTCATCCCTCCTGGCTGAGGTCCATCACTATTGTGGGGAGCCATTCTGCTCTCCTCTGCTGCCTCCCCACAGCAAGGAAGTGATTTAGCTCCCAAGCACTTGTCTGATCTTTGGGAGGTGCTAATTTTAATACTACATTCCTCTTCTTTTCAGGCCTTGGCTCCTCTATTTTCATGGTAGAGATAGCATCAGCTCCACTGATCCCATGTGGCATGTACAGAGATAGCATATGCTTCCCGTCTTTTTTGTGTTTTGTGATGAGACATCTGGACACTGCCTGGCACAACAGGATCTTGTTGTTGGTTTGAGCATCTGTTAGTAGCTATTACAGGAATTGTGTGACATCTCTTAAGAAACACAAATGATTTTGACTTAGTGGAGCTGCCCAACAGCCTTGACAAACTGTTCCCACTCCAGAGTTGTGCCCTGATCATAGGAAGCTTTTGACATCACACAGGGCTAAACTCCCCAGTCTGACATCAAAAGGCTCACTTTGGACTTGAAGGAGGGCTGGGATTTCAAGCCCAGCCTCCCTGACTCAAGTGCTTTGCAGTGAACAGTAGCAAAGCAAATACTCCTGTTTTTACTGCTTGTGCAAAGAAAACTACTTTTCAGGGGGTTGTGCACTGAGCAAAGTGGCAGAGTGGATCATATTTCTCTGACTCCACCTCTTGTCTTTTTTACTTATTTATTTATTTATTTTTTGCAGTGACATTAGCATTTGTTTGGAAGATATTTAATTGCAGAAGGGTTCAACAGACCCTCCCCACTCAGAGCCCTGTTTGCAAGTGTCAACCCCAACTTGGAGTTCAACCCTCAGTCAGAGGAGCAGTAAAGCTGGCAGGCTTAAGTACTACAGGAATGCTAACATGGCAGATCTGAGAGAGTTAATTTGGTCAGAATGCACTCTAGTAATGTTTATGTTTTAGATAAAGTGCCTACAATGTTGCAGCTTGCCCTTCTGACCCCATTTCCTCATTCGTGTGCAGCTCAGAGAAAGTGATACTTAATTCCAAATCTTTGCTTTTATTAGCTCCCAGAGAGGGATAGGATTTCATCCCAGCCTTATCTCTGTTATAAACATCCTGTTACCATTCATATCAGGGGGATATCTTTGGGAAAATGATTAAATACGTTTCACCAGACACAAACAGCGTTCCCCAATCGGTTTTGCACAGTACATGGCGATTTTGCACATGTGCATGTTGTCAAACAGCATGAGTCTAATCATTGCAAAAGGGGTGGAAATTTTACATTGCAAGTGAGAAAACATGTGGGGGGGCTCTTCTATGAAATAATGCTATCGATGCATTTAAAAGACCAAACCTAAATGCCAGATCTAGTCCTAGCCTTGCTCAGACAGCCATAGAAGTCTAATTGTTCCTTTTACCTTTTTGCTAACACTGCTGCAAAGCACCTCTGAATATTTAAGCCACAAGCAAGACAAGCTGCGGTGCTTCTTCAGCTCCACGCTGATTTCAGGATCAAAAAAGCTTGGGCACATTCTTGCAGTAGCGTTAACAATATTCATTTCATATCTCTGAAGATATTTAAGCAAGCAATTTCAGAGTGCTGCATGCTCAAGAAGGCATGCTCCTGAAGGACAGCTTCCTCATGCCCCACAGGTTGCCATCACCAGATCTACGGCAACAGATTTTCAGCCAAGGTGCCTATTTACAAACTTCATGTACAGAGTCCACAAAAGGGACTGAGAAAGTGTCTCTAGGCTGTCCAGCAATATATGTAGGTGGTACTTTAAAAAGCATCTTTACTCATAGTCTGCGCATCTCAAAGGATTCACAAATCAATAAAACCCTTACCGCTACCCCTGCCACCACCACCCAACAGCACTTTCTCTGCACGTACCTCTACGTCACCAGTACATAGCATGAAAAAGATAAAGAAAGTACCTGATAATATATTACACTTAGTGTATGGCAAAGATGGATATGTGCAGAACTGCAAGGATGGGGATTCCTGGTGTTAAAGGAATTGCATTTCCCATATTCCATGGTAACTGGCAGTTCATGAAGACACACTCGGGTGAGAGGAGCAGGTTTGCATGGGGCAAGCAGATGTCCAGAGGCTCGCTCTGCTGTGGCTATACCAAGTGCTGACACATCAACTTCTTGTGACATCTTGCCATCTTCTTGCCTAGCTCTACTTTTTGGCACTGATGCAGAACACCCACCCTCCAGTTTCTGTATACAAATGATCTGGGCCAAGACTGTAAAAACCCCATATGTCTAAAATTCAACTCAAACACAGTCATTCAGGAAGGTATTTTCAGTGTCACAAAGGGCAGGTAGGAAACCAGTTCTCCATGAATTTCCACTAGAGCTGGGTGCCAAATTATGCATCTTTTTGATCTAGAAAATAGATATCTTACTTAAGCAAACCCCTGGATTTTCAAAAATGCTCAGCAGGCAGCAGTGCTCGATTTGGAGCCATGGTTCAGCTCTACATTCCCCAACAGACCTCTGCAAATGCTTCCATATGGCAGATATTGCTTGGAGCTGGGGCTCTACCCAGATCCCCATCAAAATATATACAAACTCTGAAAACAAGCTTAAGCCTGGGTCTATACAACTTTCACAGGTTGGACCCGTCACACTGAGTCCTGTATTAACATATACATGGAATTCAGGGGGAAAAAGGCAAAAATGCTTCCAGTCCAATAGCTGAAGTATCACCACTTGGAAAATTACTTTGTATGAAAATTAAAAGGAGATCTATCTCCTTTATTTACACATATTTTTTAAAAAAAAAAAAAAAAAAAAAACAACAAATCTTTCAGGGATTCTTTTTTAATGAGTTAGTGATGATACAAAGAAAAACCCCAAACAACAAAACATTTTCTTCCATGTTCTCGAATCAGCTTCTAATTCCTTTTAATTTTGGAGGTTTGAATAAAACCAATAATTTGGGAGACTAGTGAAAAAAAAAAAACAACAAAAAAAACAAAAAACAAAAGGGACAGTTTTGAACAGAAATGGAATTTTACATGGGTAGTTCCAGTTTGTTTCTTTCTTTTCTGTCTGAGCAAAATTGAAAGATATGAACTAAAACTGAACATTTTTTAGAATTTCCTTTCCCCCTTTTGCTGGAGGCCAAGCATACATCAAGCAACTTTCCAATTTAATCTTTTGATTTTAACAGCCTTTGTATCTAATTAAAGAATACACCCTCCAGGGGACAAGAAGAGGGAATGGCCCCTCTACACTCCATTCCTTTCAGCCTTTTCTCCTCACTGAAGCAGGAACAGGATGCCTCATGCAACAGGGGGATGATCACGATCAGGGAAAGGTCCATCTTCGTACAGACCTCGAAACGTTGCCCAGGTGTGCAGGAACACTATGGGGACACGATGGCACCAGCTGACAGCAGGGTCTACCCCACAGCTCCCAGCACTGCTTAGCCAAGGGTTTTCTGTACTGCCTGGAAAGGGCCATGCTCAAGCAACTGAACAAGACGGTGACGGCTTGTGCTCGAGCAACCCCTTTTATGAGGGTCCTCTATGGGGCCCCAAATAACAGCGCAAACAGTGCTCTTCGGGATCATCATTAGCAGATTCAACCTCCTCAGGAGGAGGAGAGGCAGCAGTGTGGGTTCAGAAAGGTAGAAACACGCTCAGAGAGGTGCGGAGAGTACATGCTTATCTCCCCAACAGCCACTCCTCCCATCCCCAAACGAGGTTAAGCTCTTCCAGCAAACACTGTTCATTTCCCTAGTTGGCAAGCAGCCAGAAGATTTTGCCTTCCAGTCATGTGAACTTTTCAATTTGTGATTCTTACAAGCTGAGCTTACATGAAACTGTTTCCTGAAACGAACTGTTTCTATTCCCCCTCCGCCCCTTCTCCACCCCACCCCTTCTGTTAGAGCAAAGCCAAGCCCATTTATTGATTAGCCGACAATAAACAAAGTCTCAGAAAGTCTGAGGCATCCTTTAAAAGCTATGGTGACATAGTCTCCTATCATATTTGCTCAGTTTAACTACACTTCCCTCAAACATTACATCCCTTAATGTGTATTTAAACAGGTCTTGGCCTCTTGGGTACATTTTCTAATGACCTTTGTTTTAACCCAGTGCATTCACTGGTGCAAACAAAATGCCGAGAGCCATGTAAGAATCATGAGTTTTGCTGAAGTGGGAATTTGATCACCGATCCCAATAAAAACCAGATCAGGTCTTATATATTTAGTTCCAAAAAATAAAAAATAATAAAAATCACACTTTGCTGTTTTTACCATGGTTGGATAAAAGTAACATTATGCCCTGAGACGTTGTTTGAAGCATGCATCATTGATATGGGCAGAAGAAAACTACACACGCAATTATTTAGTTCACTGGGGACCGGGACACACCATGAAGCAGAATGACTTTCTAAAGAAAGGTGAATGAGCAATGGAAGAGAAGATCTGTTGCCAGTTGTTGCTAGATACAGCACATCAGGGGGACTGACTTGACTTATGCAGTGAAGAATCAACATCACATCAGGACACTGAGTGCAGCATCTCTGCCTGCAGCACAAGCATCTATGGCAGCAGGGGCAAAAAGAGCCAAGAGAACTTGAGGTTGGATAATAAAGCAATACAAATGTGGTTATGTCACAGGCAGATGGTGGAACCTCATCTGGAATAGCATGTGAACATCTGCTCATTTTTTCCTTAAGATGAAGTAGATTGGAAGGAATTAAAGACACTGAGGGATATAAAGCAATTGAAAACTAGAAGAATGGGCTCAGAAGAGCAGATAATGTAAAAAAAATTGCAATTTATAATAATATTAACTTCTGATAAAACCAGTATTTTTCTAGGAAAGGGTTGCTTTATTTTCACTTTACTTTTTGAGAAAAGAAAGCTTTTGTCCTTTCATAAGGCTGAGTTTTCAATCAGACCTGAAGCCTGACATTCTCAACCCATGCCATGTCTCAAAAGTAAGCAAGATTTAAATGTGCATTTCAGATCGGGGTTTTTCAGGACTTGAGCAACTAATTCTCTTCAGTCCCACCAAAAAAGCTGAGCAGTGTCCTGTATGTGCCTTACGCCTCAAGCAGCACATAACAGGCCGATTGGAAACACCAGGCCCTGGGATTTCGGGAGACTGAAAGTACTGTTAGGCTGGTTTTAGAAAATCCTGGGAGCCAGTGGAATGCAGGCTCCACATCTCTCAATAAATCCTTTGCTAAACTGAAAACTCAAGGGCATTCCAGGGCACAAGCATGGTACCTCATGGGACAGGAGCATGTCACAACACCTACTGTCTGAGTGTAACAGAGGGGATTTGGGGACTTTATGCTGTCTGCTTGGCCCTAGAGTCTGGTTTGGGCAGCTGTGGTAAGGTTTGATTTATTCAAATGATAAAAGGATTACTGGAGGTCATCCCCACCTTAGCAAAAAGCCCAAGCCCAGCTTTCTTCACAGCAAACTGCCTTCCCTTAATGGTATGCTGATTACAATCAAGAATGCACAAGGGTTTCTACAGATAGAGCTTACACTCACATTTTTTTTTTTTTTAAAACCTTTTTCCAATTTAATATTTGGTCTCTGATCTACCTCTTCCCTGTATTTTCTCAATAAGTATGTTTTGGTGTTCAACCCAAGGAACTGTCAGCCTGGGTTGGAAATGCTGAGGCCTGACATTTCTAGATTAAATGTCAACCAGATGTTTGTGCACTTCCCTTACAAGCCTTTCAAGAAGCTTCCCACTTTAGTATTGTGTTTCGCTATTAGGGGAAACCCAAGTTCGTACCTTACTAGTTTGAGCTGAAAGAGATTGAAAGCCTCAGGGGGGAAAAGGAATTACAGGTACCCGAGTGATAGGAAATACGATTCCAAACAGCAATCCACAATAGCTGGTGTCCATTTCCGCCCCCCCCCTCCCCGCAATGTATTTGAAGCCTGACTGAAATAAATTAGCTTCAACTCCAGAAACTATTTTTATATAATACTAACATTTTCCTTCAACCACTGAAGCAAGGGAAACACAGAATGGGACGTTGCCCTTCCCTTAATCCTCTCAGCCACTGTGCCAGAGGTGGCACTCTTTCTGACAATGGAGAGCAGGATACAGGGGAAAAACTGAGAGGAGATTTATTCATGAAAAGAGAAGAGTGTAAAACAAGTATTATTGCAGCTGTAACTGCTTCTAAAGACCCTGCATGGGATGCAGGAGGACACCCTGGGTTTCCTCTGCTCTCTTGTCTCTGTGTGCAACCTTGCAAAAGACAAGCCTCAATTCCCATTCTGTAAAATGGAATTTACAGTGAGATTTTTCTCTATGTGTTTGTTGTGTCTTGTATGGTCTTCACGGCAATGGACTTGCTCTTATTATGCTTCTCCCATCTATTGCAACAGGGCCTCAGGCAAAGATGGGGAACTCTAGGTGCCAATGTAGTCAATAAATAAGGACATAAATAATACAGCTACAACATGTGGCTGAGAACTGGCTCCCATCCCAGAAATTCAGAGTGAACTTTCCTGTTTTTGTTGGTTTAGTTTAATTCTAGTTCCTTGGTCAAAGTAACAATTTTTAAAATTGAATTTTCAATATTATGAAAGAAATCAACAGGGAGACCTGGACAATGACCCTACAAATGGGTCACTGTGAACGTCTCCAAGAGATGAAGAAAGAGTCAACTAATGGCTGCTCGTGGAGCAGGCAGGATCAACACCCCCTCCCCCCAAGCCAGATACTTCATTTACATCTGCATCCAAATTCCAGAATCCAAGTTTTTTGGATCAAGTTTATCCATAGAAAAAAAAAAAAAATGCAGTAACACATGCACATACACTGCAAGAGTTAAGTTTTGTCATAAAGGCTAAATTCTTATTCTCTGCATGTAGCAAGCTACGGAAGAATTTGTCAGAAATAAGACACTGTCAAAAAAATCCCCACTGGGGTAAGCATTCTGCAGGAAGTAAACACCTCCACGGCCTCCGAATCCAGCCTCCGCGTGCGCAGTGGGAGCCACGCCGACCGGCCCAGGGATGGTGCCTACCCACGAAAACGCAGGCAAGGTTTCGCACTGAATTTCATTACCAAGAACGAGGAGCATTTCCCCTAGATTGAGTAAATGGCTTCCAGACTGCACCACTGTGTGACTGCGGTGAGAGTCCGACCTCGCACACCCGGGCAGCAGGAGGCTGCAAAATATATTGGGTGAAATCCTGTGTCTGCTGAAGTCCGTGGCAAAATTCCCATTGACTTCAGGCAGGTCTGGGATTTCACCCGTTACATTTTTGGATGTCAGGGCAACAACCCAGTACCGGATCCTGTTCCAGCCTCCCAGGTCTGTTTGGAGCCACTTGTCAGGGATCAGTGACCCCTTCAGAGAAGCAATACATTCCCCAGCAGGCTCACAACATGCTGGCGAGCAGGTTGGAGGACTCTCCATAAACGTGTCACCCAAAATGGAGCGGAAAGAGAGAAATCTGATAATTTAGAGCAACTCCTGTCTTATTAGGGACTGGATTACTCTGCTTGGTGGGGGACAGCAGAGAAAAACAAAAATACTTAATCACCGCAAGGGCTTGGTAACTCATTGTCCTGTGAAAAAAATCTCTTTTGACAACACAATGGCATCTGAAAAGATTAGATAGAGGAGATGCTCAGAACAGAGGAATATGGAAGAGAATAACAAATGGCAATTAAACCAAGACAATTGCTGTATCCACACTGTTACAGAACAATCCCACGGTACCACCTTTGCATAAATCCAAAGACTGGGAAAGTGCTAAAGTTCATAATCCTCTGACAAAAAACATGGGGCTCTATCTGTTTCCTGCTGAAGAGAATGAGAGTGATTTTGGCGCAGCAATCAGAGCTTACAGTTTTAATGTATTATTTTGCCCTTCTTTTAAAACTAAAATACTTTCTATGAAGGAATATTTTTATAAGTCATAGCCATATTCACTGCTGAGGATATGTTGGGAAACATCTACTCAGGACCAGCTTTAGCAACCTCTCCCAGAGAACAACTATCATCTTACAGCTCCACTGGAGAGTGGTACAGATGGAGAATACACATAGTTTAGTTTTGTTCACAATACGCAGGAGAAAAGTAAACCTGGAGTGTAATTCCTCTGGGGTCTGAAAAGTGTAATTTTCTCCCAGCCAAACCAGTTCAAAAGCTGACCATATCATATACAGAATAAATACTTATGTCATTATGATCATGTCTGAATATTTGAAGTGAAAAAGTTAGTGTTCAGTGCAGCTCTAACATGAATAGTATTGCCAGAGAATAGACATAAGCCAGCATCTAAATTGCAAACCATAACTATCATTGTTCACATCACAGGAATGGAGAACATTAAACATATCCCCAATAAGTCTTCCTCATTCCTAGATATGATAAATTAACACCTACTAACTTCTTGGACAAGACAACAAGACTTGAACGGGCCATGAGCTTGTCTCTCATTGAAAAATCCAGACATTGTTTGCTTTGAGAAAATAAATTCTTCCCAGTTACTAAAAATCATAGCTATTTAAATATCACCAACTGCTCAACCACAGATGAATCTTTGCTATTTCATGCATACTTGAACAGAGACACACTGCCTGTTTTTGTTTACAAATAATTAAAAGCCCCACCTGTAAACTCTGCCTTGGTGAATTTACATTGCTCAAATGGTTTTCTCCAAATCTGACTTCTTTTGTAGTGTTGAGGCCTGAAGTCAAACTTCTGTGTGTTTATAATCAACAACTCCTAAGACTGGCTTAATATATAATCGCCTTGGTCCAACACACACACGCACAGGCATGAACATGCAGAATCAGAGTTCATCTTGCAAGGTAGGAGATGCTGGAATGTTAATATGTATGACCAGAAAACACGTTCCAGTGTGCTAAAATAATTTCACTGTTCAGGAACAGTCTTGTGTGCCTCAGAACTAAAATTAGTTAATACTTGAGAAAAAGAAAGTTGTTGAACTATGCTGGTAACATCTTAGCACTCTTAGACCCAGGAGAAGTGATGACAAGAAATACATCAGTTTCCTCCACCCTGTTCTGAGCAAGCCAAAGGTGGATTCTCCTCAGTGCTGTGTGTTAGTAGATATCTGCGTCTCTGTCAGTCTTTTTCCTCAGCTTCTTGCATCAAAGCAAGCACAAAAAAAAAAAACCCTCACAAAAAGCAACAAGTCTCAAACTACGTGCATCAATCCTGTGCTAATGCAATGATAAGGGCACCCAGCTAAGCCATAACAACCCAGGAAATTCCGGCGGCACGGCTGAATGCAGCTTCCCCCGTAGCTTTTGGCCTAGACATCTCCCCACGCAGGCTTTGTGCAATTGCAAGTCATCCTGGGTGCAGAGATGGTGGTGTAGCCATAAAACAACAAACGCACACAACAGCAAACTACGCATGTTTTAGAGTACCAGTTAAAAACAAAACAAGCCCCAACTTTCCATGATACTGCTGCTTTTCCCTTGTGAAACATATTCCCCTGCAGTCTTAGGTTTTCCACTCTCATTTAGCCTGGGGTGAATTTATCAGGAGAAGGGAGGGAGGGAGGGAAGAGAGAAAGAGTGAGGAAGTGCTTGAGAAAGCAATGGTTGAGCTGTTTTCAAAACAGGGCTTTGTTTATTTTGTTTCTTTAAAAAAAAAGAACAAGACAAAAACCCACATCAATATTCTTACAAATTAAATTTTTTTCAGCCTTTTTAAAGGAAGTTAAAAGGACAGTGGTAATTCCCAGCAGGTGGCAGATAGACCTGCTGTTATTTGTGTCTAGTGCAAAGACACCCAAACCCCCCAGCCTCCTCTGAGCAAGTGAGTGCTCAGCACGATGCTGCAGAGCAAACACTAAGTAACAAGTAGCCTTAAGGCCTCACCACCTAACCCAGACAAGCAAGGAGGGAAGCATCACAGTTGTCATCTTATCAATAGAGAAAGAAAACACAAAGTATAGAACAACTTGTCTCAGGTCAAAAAAAGAAATTCTGGTGGAAAGAACAAACCCCAGCCCTCCTAAGTCCCATCACATTAGCTTCATCACAGAAAACAAGCTTTTGCTGGGTAGGGAAACAATTCTGAGCTCAGACCCTTGTCCACATAAAATCCATCTGTCTGCATTGTTTGTGCATGCACAGTGGAGCATATTCCTCAGACGGACAACACGGCTCAATATTTCTGTATTTAAGACACAGAACTGAGCAAATCTTTCAATGGCATACCTGTCACATGCAATTCTGTCACATCCCAGGAACTCTGTGAGGAATCCTTCATTTATCTACACAAGCCTCTCAGCTACACAGTGCTACTTCAAAGCCTGCAGTCAGTCACCTTGGGCCATGCACCAGACCTCCCTCCCCTAGGCTCCTTGCAGCTGCTGAGCTACAGCTCTTGGTGGAGACATCAACAGAGTCAGACAAAAATCCCTTCACACTGTTAATTTGTCACCAAAGCATCACCTGTTCTAAGGCAGAGGCATTACAGGATTGCACAGGCCAAGGCTGTGTCTTCCCCACTTTATCCTCCATAAAACCTTAGACAGGGCATCAACACCTCACCTCACACAAGAGCTCATGGTGTCCTCAGTGCAATACAACACTTTGAGCATCAGCATCCACTCCATGCTTTGGCTTTTGCGACAGGTTAGGTCTTCAAGCCCCTCACAAAAACAAAGAAAAGAACTAGCTGTTACTACTGCTGCTGCAGGTGGTCTTATCAGTGGCCCACATTCCCAGGGTTCCCCCTGGTCATGGGCTAATAAATTGCCGTAAACTGTGCCACCTGTGGAAGTCAACGAGGCACATGCTTTTGCTGGTGATTTCCCAACTACTCTCAGATCAGCTGCTGAATAACACCAAATCTCCCGGTTAGCTGCATTTGTTCTGCTGGGTTAAACCCCAGACATTTGTCCTAAAGGCACAGCAATCTAGCTGGTTGCTATGGCTTTTCCTTAAGCACTGTTTAGTGTGGAGGTGAGTGCCCTGCACCTGTGGTGTGTGGGTGGGTGCATGGGTGGCTCTTTGCATAGCGAGTGCAGATGTTTTTAATGTGAGCAGCAAACGAGCCAGGGCATCACAGGAGAGCTGCCTCCCTCGCTGTGTGCTTTCCTAGGCACGCATCTGGACCTGGGCTTTGGTGTGCACCTTGGATGTCTCAGAGAAACTCCCTTAGTAATGCTGTTTTCACACAGATGAAAAAATGGAAGCCTTTTAAAATTACCTCCTATTAAAGCGCTAAAGCATGAAAATAACATAATTGGCTGGAAGTGCTTATTTTCAAAGAAAAAACACATCATTGTGTTCCCTATTTGACCAGAGTTTATATTTTAACCACTTAACAAGTGTCAACTTTAGCACAATCTGCTTTAAAAACATTGATGATATTTTCCTTCATATTTGTAGAAGCAAAACTCCTTTTCCTCCCAACTTAGTTACACATCAACCCAGATGACATGGTAAAATACGTGTATGTTAAAACATACATGGTATAGCTCCAGAAGAAAATTCAGCAGCTCCTACTTAGTTCCAGAAATCTTGTAACATGCTATTGCCCATCCACTGACCTGTCAAAATAGAAAATATCCTCACAACCTCTAACACTGTTGATCTGTACTGTAGATTGCTATATATTAGTATTTCTGGAGATACTTTGTCTGTCTACCCTCTACTTGTTTGGGGCAGAGAGTAACCAAAATTAGATGGTTTAGGCAGATGCTAACATGCTGTGAACTAGGTTTAAAGTCTTTGGACAGTAAAATACTCTTTATTTATAGTGTAGTGCTTCTTTCACAGTTCAGGCATAGTTCAGTCCCAGTCATATAAATAATACTCTGACTATTATAATAGAAAAAAAAATGTGTATAAGCCTACTTCTTACACCAACCAGATAAGCCCTTTAAGGCCAGGGTAATTTATTGACTACACTGGAACATTTATGAGCTAATTAGCCAGAGCTACAGTGATAATGAATTTTATGGACATTGAAGAAATCATGCAGATGAGCAGCCTGGCAAAGCACTTAATGTCACACAGCTTTGAGGACCACTCATCCAGCACTAGTGAAATATAGTTCTTGGAGCTGGGGCTTTGCAGGCAGTTAAAAGAGCACAGTAAACAACTCCTGCCCTGCAGAGAGATGGGCACAGGGAAGCTCCTGCAGCCCGACCTCAGCCACCGGTCTTGCCTGGCAAATATAAGATATGAAAACATTAAGTTTGTTTGGATGGCAAATAGTTGCCACTGAAGCACAAAGGCACAAGGTCCAGGAAAGCAAGTTCAAGGATGTTTGGCCCAAAGATAGATAGGTTTCTAATTTTCAGGTATTTCGGGAGTAAATTAGATCCTTCCTGAGATTGGAAAACTCTACAACCACCCTGATTTTTTGGGGAATGAACTTAGTCAATAGAGGTAATTGCCTTGTTCTTTCAGCAGTGATGGTTTTGTGGTAACTCCTGAAGGTAGGGTAACCCTTGAAGGCAATATCTGCTGCTGGAGGGTGCACAAGTGGCTGCTGTTGGAAGCGGGAGGAGCAGGACAGCAGGTCTCACCCTGGAAAGAAAAGGGATCTGGGAAAGCTGGTTAATTTTCAGGGAAAGGCTTCTCCAAACTCAAGAATGGTCCATCCCAACAATCATAAAAGCAAGTAAAGGCAGCAGGAGCCTTCATGGATGAACACAGGGCTCCTGATAAAGCTGAGACATAAAAAGGAAGCGTACAAGAGGTGCAACTAGGGATAGGTGACCTGGGACGAACACAGAGGGTGACTGGTCACTGGAGCAGGCTGCTCAGAGAGGTTGTGCAGTCTCCCTCCATGCAGGTTTTCAAACCCCGACTGGACACGGCTCTGGGAAAACTGTCTCTACCTGCCCTTGCCCAGAACAGGGGGGGGCAGACACGGTGATCTCCAGAGGTCCTTCCAGCCTCAGCAAGTCTGTGGCATTTGTCAACAGAAAGTGCTGAGCAGAGAGATGTGTGTGAACTGCCACCGCGCTGGCGTGCCGAGGGTGCCTGAGTCAGAGCACCAGGGAGGTGCCTCCATCCACTTCAGCCCCAGAGCCCTCTCGGGAGGGTCAGTGTTTATGGCTTGTTTTTTCCCAAGTGCAGACAGCCACGGGTGGGAATGCCCTGCCTTTTGCACAACTGTCCCGTGGTCAGAGCTCTCAGCTTTGTGTGGGGAGCTCTCCCAGGGCTATTTATGTATTTTACAATAAACAGGCTTGAAATAAAATAAAACAAACCCCAAACACAATAACCCTGGGAGTTGGGATGAGAAGCCAGGAGCCCTACCTGCCAGCTGCATGCCCTGGGCACTGCATTACAAAACCTTTTTCCTTCATCCCCTGGCACCGCAGTGTGCTTGGTGCCTCACTGCTGCCCCATCTCTGTCAGGGGCGTAAGAGGGTGCAAGAGCAGAAAGAACCCCCCACCCTCCCTTCCTCTCCTCCTTCCCAGGGTATTCTCCTCCTTGGTTCGCAGGGAGCTCTCTCAATCTCCCATCTGAGGTAGTCTCATGACTTTCTCAGCCAAACCTTTAACCTTGAGGCCATGCAATGGCATAAGCAGAAACAACTGGACATCTAAAAGACTCATCTAAAAGACTCTGCAATATATATTTCAGCTTTCCTGTTTTATTTTGTTTTGTTTGGTTTTCTTCTTTTTCTATTTCCCTGCTTTGCCTTACAGCACATCTCAGAGTGAAAGCAAACAGCCTGGAGATCTCTAATCCTCTCACTGCTGTTCCTACGTTGTTATCTCAGGGCAGAAGGTCTGGCTTTGCAGCGCACATTGCATGTCACACCTCAGTGTATTGATTTAGCAATAGCCTCCTCTGATTCACGGGTGCCGCTGACATTAGAAGTGGTTCCTGTGCAAAAAAAATACATGATAAAATGTAGCACAGCCAATAGAAAATAATTTTAAGCCACTAAACCCCACCAGGAATAGTCTTGTACTTCTAAGTTAAGCCCATTCAGCGTTGTGCTGCCCAGATTTTCAGGTGGTGTTTTTAAAGGTGTTTGACCAACTACAGTTGTAAATTGAAGGTAAATATGATTTTCAAAAGCTTCTCAAATGATGCTTTCTTGACTCTCAGTAGGAGTTAGTACCCAGACCATCACAGAGCTTTGAGTGTTTCCTCCAACTGAATCAGGAGATTTAAATCCTGAAATTAACTGGCATAAAAAACCCAAAGACTCAGTCTCTTGAAGCATCCTAGGTGTCTTCTGAAAATCTCCCTCTGCACAGCTGGGAAAGGTGGCCTTCAGGACCAGCTACACTGATTGGGGAATACCCAAACATGTGGCTTAGGAACTTCAGACGTGTTTTTCCCTGTACAGCAGTACCAGGGGGCATGGACCTAAAACAGCAAAGAGAAAACACTCACCCTGACCTAAAATCTGTACTCTTTGGGACAGAAACTTTGGCCTGTTGATAATTTAAGTCCTCGCTGATACAGCTAATTATAGATAGGAAAACCAGGTGAGAGCCACCTCACCCAATGCAGACCTCTGCTCATGGGTTCACCTTCCGACCTGCCTTCATGGTCGACAAGAGAGAGAAGGCTTTTTTAGGGGCCGATAATTCATTTGACTGATTTTAGGGTGAGCTGAATTGATGCCCATTTCTCTGTACCAAGAGCACCGGGGTGACCAGTTCCCATGTGGCTCAGGGGATCAGCCTCTGTTGATGGATCAATTTAGGTGACACAAATCCTCTCGCTCCTGCAGGGATCCCATATCCCTTTGAAATCAAGCAGCATTAGCCACCCCAACGATATCCTGCCAGTCTCTACCATTGATTTTTACACAGGTAAACACCCATTAATTTTGTTTTTGTATGTGTCTGCTTGGTATTTGGCTTATTGGGGCACCAAATAACATCAGAGTATGGGTAGAGCTGGCTGAAATTTCTCATGGGAATACCTGTACATCAGAAGCAACAGCTTGTAAACACACATATATATGTTTGTGTGGATTGGAATGAAACTTAATGAAAAATAGAAATCCAGTGAAACATATCAGCTTTCAAAAAACTTTATTTGAGATTTTGTATTTTCTTTCCATTTTTGAATCACTGAACACACAAATGTTTTTGAGATTATTATTAGGATCTTTCATACCCTCTCTTCCTCCCCCCCCCCCCCCCTCCCCCCCCGAAAATGCAGAGACACTGGAAGTATTCTGTTGTGTTTTGACCACCTTTAACATCTCATACTGTTTTCCAGTCAAAAAAAAGCTGGAAAACAGGAAAATCTTAAATGAAATATAGGAGGCTGTAAATGCAGCTAAACCATGGCAATGGTATAACTGAATAAGGAAGGTAAAATGTTTTGGTTTATGGAAACCAAAATATATAAATCTTTCATTTTAACATTTCATTCATTAACAAAAAAAATTCCCATATTTTCTTCTCAGTTTGACTGGAGATGAAAACTCCTGTGGTACTAATCTCTTCCTAGATTAGGTATGCCATCTGCAAAGGTATGGAAAAGTGTGCTATAAATGGCCTAGCATTAGTTGCAGTAATTTCACTATGGCTGAACACGGGTGTTGCAGGGCCTTTTATTCCCTTAAATTCTCTTCATCCTTTTCTCTAAATAGCTTAAGTGTGAATGTCGCCTGACATTTCTTTTTCTTTGGGGAGCAGTTATACCACCCATGACCCTTGGCTGTGTCTCCCAGAAGCTGCAGTCATTTTCAGTTAAGGGTAATTGGCAGCAGAATACACTTTGTTCTGTATAGTGTTAAAAATGGGCTACTTTGTTTTGCCAACCTTCCTGAACTTCCTTTCAGTTCAATGAAGGAGTGTAACATTTGTATAAGAAAGAAATATTGTCTTCAATGGGAAATGTATTCCATGTGTGTTATAATTTATATTATGACAGATCTTTCTTAACTTACAATATTGTTATTCACCGGGTAGAAAGAAACTTTATCAACTTCTTTTTTTTTTTTTTTTTTTTTTTTCAAATTTGTTCTTTGAGGCAACCATATTTTTTATTTGCGGAAATATGTGATAAATTTGAATAATAAATTTATATTAAAACTCCCATTTGTATTCGATTTCCTTCATAAATCTGGATAAGATGTCAGCTGAGCGGTTCATATATAAAATATTAGAACAAACATTGCCTGTCTAATTGAAAAATCTGTCTTCATCAAGGACCCGGAGCTGAGCTTAAGGATGAAAGATGGAGGCTTTATTTAATGCAGTTTTGCCCCGACTGTCATGAATGCTGTCTTTTTCTTCCCCTTCACCACCTCAACATAAATAGCAAAGCTCTATTCCCCAACTGGTCTTAAAGGCAGAAATACAAAGATATGCAGAGAAAGGAATGGTCGCTGGTGTCTGTAGAGTGGTTTAACGTACTTATGTTCCCGAGCGTTAATCCTCCTGCACTTAAAGGATGGGAGTTGCAATCCCTACTGTATTGGCTGGCCTGGGTTCAAAATTTACAGCTAATGTAATAATCTTCCAAGGTCACCCCATGGGGTCATTCCTGCTATCATCAGAGGATGTAACTACAACAGTGGGGAGAGATAAAGGCGAAAACAGAAAGGGAAATGAAAAAAGGAGGCTGGGAGGCTTTCGCAGACCAAGGAAAGGAAAAAAAAAAAAAAAAGAGGAAAGGAAGGGAAAAAAAAAAAAAGAGCATATGTATGTTTTCAGAACCGCTGGGATTTCCCTTGCTGAATTGAAGCTCAGAGAGTGAGTGTGAAAACCTGCCAAACCCACCAGCGTCCCCTGATCCAGCCAGACTTTCACAAGAGCGACTGCAAAGTCAGTCACGGTTTGAAACGGAGATGGGGGGAATAAGTGGCCCCTGGAGCGCGTGAGGGCGAGAGCCGGCAGGACACCCTGTGCTGCCTTCGCCGGGCGCTGGAGGGGACCCAAACAGAGCAGCACCCCAGCCCGGGGACCTGGCTGTGGGGTGCCTGCTCCGTTCACAGGGACATGGGGCTTTCACCCCGCTGAGATTCATGCAACTCTTAGTTTGTTATACCAGAAAAAAAAAATGCCCAAGTGTCTAGCCTGATAATTAATAATTCAAGGACATCTCTGAAGCTACTCCTTGCTGCACTCAGGAGCACAGAGGTGAATGAATGAATGAATGAATGAATGAATGAATGAATGAATGAATGAATGAATGAATGAAAACAACACTGATTTTTATAAAGCAGTCAACAAAGGAGATAAAACTCTACTTTTCTAAAGCTGGATCCTTCCCAGGACCTAACAATCAGCTCAGGGAGGGTGGAGGCTGCAGTGCTATGGACAGGGAGGAGCTGTATCCAGATGTGGGCTTTGCTAGCAGCAGACAGATTTGTGCAACATTTTGAGCTGGACCAGGTCAGAAATATGGCCCTGGCATCTCCTGATGATGTGAGCAGCTGTTGGGGTGCTAATCCACAGCTCTGAAAAACTGAGTTCAGTTTTGATCTCATCGAACACTTTCTCTGCCACCTTGTTCAAAGCACTCGGCTACTCCGAACCTTGGATTTTAGTTTTCTGCAAAATACATTTTATTTACTTCCAGCTATGATCCTGGTGCTACCACCACAGTCAAGGATCTTTGCAGTGATCTTAGTGCTGCTTTGTGTCCAGCCCTAAGCAAAGGGGCAATTTGAATAATAGGGAGGAATCCAGACAGAAGGAAGAACAAACAACTGTCAAGGAGAATTAAAAAGATGTAGCTTGCATAAGAATCAAAATTTCAATGTGAGCAGTGGTCATGGGATTATTCTGATGGACACTAAAGGTGGGCATAACATCAATATAAATACTTGTCACATATTGCTTAGTCCTGTGGCCACTGAAAACGTTATCTTCCAGCTTTCTGAAGGAAATTCTGGACCCCTGAGCACCAAAGAAATTATGCCATTTCAAAAGAGTTCAATCTGTATTTAGGACTCTTCCAACACTTCACCAACATCTTTGCAAAGGGAGGAGGTGGAAGCAGAGCACCTATTCTAGCATGTCAAACTCTCCTTTGACTGAAGTATATATGTGTCCTTCCCCACCTTTCCCCCTCACTGTAAAGCTCCCAGTAAAATGAAGTGTTAGTACACTAGAAACATTGGAATAAGGGACTGAGGACTTCAACATTAATGTTACAACTGGTATAAAGAAAACAAACTAACTAATCTGTCAAAAAACTATCAGTCTGTCAAAAGAGAACATACCGCATTTTTACTGCACTCAGAAATGAAACCAGATTCAGCCAGAGCTCTCAAAGTACTGGAGATCATGTTTGTCATCATGGTAGCTGGAAATTCATCCAAGGTGCAAGACAATCTCATTTGTCTCCCATCATAGGTTTGTGGACCTAAGAATTTTTCATGTAGGCAGTACTGCTACAGTGGAATTACAGCCCAGCAATGCCTTTCGCCTTTCAGGGAGGAACTAGGGAGGGAAAGGATGACTTGCAATAGAAATATTTTTTCTTCAGCCAAAGAGATAAGGAAAAAAAAAAAAAACCCACAACACAAACACTCAGTAAGAACCTAAGAAAACTGGAATGAATATTCTTCAACTCCTGAACAAATTTGCAAATTAAAATGTCTCATTTTCTGGTTTTGATGGAAACCAGAAGCACTTCAAGGAAAGTAGAAACTTTCTGTGATTTGCTTGCTTTGGCACAAATGAAATAGTTTCTGATAATAATTTTTATGAACACTGTTTTTATCGTCCTTTGCTCTCACCATCACTTTATTAAAAACTGGAGAAGCCTCTTATTAAAAGTCATGTAAAGAAATAATCTAGAAGCAAATCACCTTCTCTGTTTGCATGAGACACTAAGGGATAGTAGAGATGTAAAGTAGGTGGCTTCCAGTCAAAGTCAGAGGAAAACTCTGTCACATCACTGGGGACAAAATTCATCTGGCAGTACAGATTTCAGCAGCGGCTGACCTGGAGTCTCATTGCAAAGACAGTGGCTACTAGCTGGCTGTTGGGGGCAAGGAAGACTGGCTGGGGACAGGAACCACACCATCACTTTCACTCGTGCCCTCACCCCCCCCAGCCTTTGTCCACAGACTAGCTCGTGACTGAGATTTTCCTGCAATGATAAATGCCAGGAGTATGAGCCTTTAATTAAGTTTCAAGAATACCATAATGGACTGGGAGCTGATGGTAGAAATGGCTACCAACCATCCTGCCTGACTGACAAGGCACGGTGCTCATACGCCGTCCAAAACGCCAACAGTTCGGCGTGCACAGCGGCACTACTGCACTTTTTACAGAGCTCATAAATGGGTCGTTTCGTTTGCTGGTCTTACAATTGCTAAAATGTACACTTTACATATACACACATATATACATATAACAACAGAAAAGCAAGAGATTAACGCTAGCCCTGGAGGTTACTAACTCTGGAAGATACAGTTGCTGATGAGAGCGGTGTTAGCAGTTCACCATTTCAATTTGATACTGTAATTTATGTAGTGACCTGTCTATTAACCCTGCCCCACTCTCGCTGCACCAGCAGCAATTCAGGTTGAGCTGAATAACCTCTGTCATTGTCCTGGCCTGCCATGAGGTTTCTCAGCTCAATGCCACACTTGAATGACACTCTGTCATTATGCTATATTTAGGTAATGAAAGGTGTAATTAGCTTTGTTCTGCTGCAAGCTGATCCGACCCTGTATGCATTATAAAAGGTAATAAAATAGGTGCACAGATATAAAAACCTGAATAAGCATATTATTCAGTGTAATTTCGTGAGCCAAAAACTGATGAAAGAACTGGGGTAAGGGAGCCTCAGCCGCTCCAGTGCCCAACCAGACTTGTCATGAGAAGCCACGCAAAAAGCGCAGCAAAGGTATGTCAGGGCATCAACAGAGCCATATTCAATCAGTCCCCCGCTGTTGCAGCTTTTATATAATTGATGGCATTTTGCGATGATTGCTTTCCTATTACAGTACTGTATCTTATCTCCCCATTGTGAGGGGACTGGCTTTATGTTATTGTCAGCAGCCCTCCAGAGCCAGCATTATCCCGGGCCCATGCCCTTTGTCGGGCTGTCGGCTTGTCATTAATTGTTCTGCCTGGCCTTTGTCTGGGACTTTGGCCATCTGCTTTATCGCACCCCATCAGCCTTTGGTAGGAATGAATGGAACTGATAATATAAAAGTCCTGGCAGGAGAGATACTGGGCTAGAAGCTCTGGATGCCAAATCAGTCAGTCCTTGGGACATCACACATTTTCTTAGCGTGAGTAATTCTATTTGGGGAAAGGAGTTTTGCAGTATTTGCAAAATAATGTTGGTGTGTTTGATATGGATGTTATCCTTACCAGAAAATCCTCAGTGATTTACACCAGGTGAGTGGCACACCGAGTTTTGGACAGTGCCCTACCTTTTTAGGGAATATCCTCAAAGTTTTGCTTGTCTCCAAGATAGTGGAAAACCATGCGATGGCTCATGCCCCCTCCTGCACCCAGGCTGTGTTCCTGGAGAGCAGCCACTCCTCCATCTCCCTTCAATTCCAGCTGCAGCAGGACCAAAGCTCCACAGTGAAATATGCCAGCAAAAAAAAAATCCCCTGCCTGCTGTCCCAGAGGCTGACCTGGCATCTGTTGGTGGTTGGGAGCAGACGAGAAGCTTGAGCAAGGACATGAAGCCCGGAATACCTAGGGACCTGAGCCACCAGCTCCTGCCAACTCACTCACACGCGCATGGACCCGTGAGCTATGCTGCCTCGGATGCAGTGCCTCCAAGGAGAAAGGGAGAAGAGGCAACTTCCCCCGCAGAGCACCACTGCAGCCCTACACAGAAGGGCAGAGGTGAAAATCCAACGGGCTCCATGTCTTGTAGCCCATCCAAAGAGCTCCAGGACTTTCAAATGCCTCACATGCATTTGGAAGTGGCTACTCCATGACTGCAGCATTTGTAGAGTACGTAGGTTCAACTTCTTGCCCCCACCTCACCCACTGCTCACTGGATGAGGCTGCTCCTGGGTGTCTCACGGAGCATTCACACACATGACCTGGGGGCTGGAAGCATCTGGCCCAGCGTACGCAGAAAATACAGCTCAGAGGAGCAGACTTCAGGGTGTCGCACAACATTTTCATGTTGTGGCTACGATCAAAAGGCTGTTGGAGTCACGGGAAAGATGCATCCCTCCAATGGACTCCAGTGGGGCTTAAAGCAGGGCCTGTGATCAGCAGTGTATGAAGTCTCCTCACAAAAGTCTCCCACAATAAAGATGTTCCACCTGATGCAGATGCTTGTAAAACGTTTCTCAAGCAATTATAAACAGGTAATGTTTAAATTGCGTGGGAATGTATGTACACAAAGTGAAACAGTTCTGTTTTCTTTTTGCTAATGAACAGGACTATGGGTGTTCGCTCCCTGGTGGGAAGAAAGAGTTTCTCAAACATATTTCCTAGGTGAGGCAGAAGATGATGGTGAATATAACCAAAGTACCAAAGGCAAATATTCCAGTTATTGCAGTCTGGTATAGCTGTGACCACCAAATGACTCGTGCAAATCTATCCTTCCATCCCTCTTTACCATCACTTGCTCTTCTTTTCCTCTGGTGGGTCTCTAACCCCTATTTTGTTTGCCATGTATGAAGGAGTAAATATTTTAAGTATCTTGAATGTAGTTCTCACCTAAAAAAGGCACTGACTCTCAGGGAAGCCTTTGGACCATTACTGAATACTCTTCAACTTGCTGTCTCATGACAACAAAGGTAAGAAAGACATGAAAAAGAGCTCTTTAAAATTCACAGTATATTTTTTTTTTTCCTTGTGTGTGGTATTTAATCAACTCTTCCAATTATCTTATTTCCCCATAGCATATTGCCTTTATCAGAATAAATCATTTTCCTACCCTCACGCCCAGTTCCCACATTCCAGGATATAGAAAAGTCCACAAAGCAGCTAGGAGCAGGAAGGCAGGCGGGGGACACAAACTCAAAGCCATCCCTGCCACCAGATACTTCACCCAGGGATTATAAGGCAGAGAGCCCTGTGTTTCTTGGGAGGTCAGAATAGATTTCCTAATGATCTTCTCAGGGTCTTAAATCTTCTGAATTAGTTCATCTAGGGCTTAAGAGTCTATCCAACAAAATCAACACACCAGCAACAAGCAGATGTAGAGCTGATTTTTTCTCTCTCTCTCTTTTTTTTTTTTTTTTTCTTTTTTCCCCCTCAAAGAGCCAGACAAAGCCACAGCAAGATACTCCACATCTGCAAGCCCAAACCTGCCGTGGGCCCAGCTGGACACAGGCTCGGCACAACCCACAGCAAACACCTCCCCAGATCCTCAGCGTGACATTGCAGCCGCCCACACTTTCACTCAGGAATGCCTCTGGTCTCAACAGATGATGGATATTTTCTCCTGATGCTACCCATGGAAAAACAAATAAACACACACACCTTCTGACAGCCCCATAACCTGGATACTACTGGGGGGTGGGAAGCCGCACCCTATGAGTAGAAAATTACCCCTGGGTACCTGGTCTCATGAGCTGCTCTGCCACAAACTTCCTTCTCAGCCTTGGGAAAGTCTCTTTATCACCACAATTTAGATATTAATGGGAACGAGACGCATGAGCTTTTTTCAATTTGTTCTTTGTAAAGTAAGGGTAATGGTTGAGCCCTACCTTGCAGGGGGTTGTGAGAAATAAACAATAAAGGTGGTAAGACAGTCACAGCCTGCTAGGATGGGGGCCACACACATTCCTGAAATAGATTTCCTTGGGGTCAAGTTTCTCTCGAGGTGGTATTTCGAAAGCTAAACATAAAGGGGTAATGAATTACTGCTTGGGATAAACCAGGTCCTTAGCTACTCATAGTTTGGATATGTCTCATAATGTTTTTATCAGGGCCGGCTCCTGTGCTTATTAAAAATGCCAGTAATGTCCTGTTCAACTGGGTTTCTTTGGCCTTAAGTGATATTGCTTGCTGAATACAATGGAAATGTGACACTTCAAAATAAATGTGTTCTTTCCAAGGAAATCTGGCTCAGACGCCTGATAAATTCCACCATTCACTCAGTTTCTGGAATTTGAAGAATCCCTCCCCATCCTTCAGCTGGTATTTTCTTAAAAGTAACTATCAGGAATTATCAAACGTGGGGAATTCCCAAAGGCCCTAACATCCCAGCTGGATCAAAGCATGGTGGTGATAAGATCAGTTGCTGCATACATCCCTATTCTGTGGAAGGTAGGTGGGCGGAAGAATAAATACAGTAGAGGCCGTGCCAGAAGCTAATGCAACACAAACACTCAGCTACCCCAGATGCATTTTCATCAGGCTTTGTCTGTGACAGACCATCTTCCCACCTGTGGAGAGAGGAGCGGTTCAGTCGGAGTTAATCTGGCACTGGGTCAAATTTAGCACCTCTGCTCCCCTGGCCGGCCCTTCAGGCCCAGAGAGGGGCTTTGTGCCCAGCCGTCGCCTCAGCCCCCGCTCCCCGGCAGAGAAGGGACTGCCTGAGCCGGGCAAGAGGAGAGCAAAGCCATCAGAGATGCTCCACCTACTGATGGGCACACGCCTGAGGCTGGAGAAGACAGTGAGTGTCTGAAGAAGGTGCACCGAATGCGGTTCTCCACAGTTCCTGCACAGTTTTCATTCCTTTAAAGTTCCCACAAAGCTGAAGTGCCTTTAAAGTCGTTTAGAAGGTCCCAGGTCTCTGATGGTCTCTTGCCAAAAGGTAGCCGAGACTTCACATTTCATCTTAAATCAAGATAGTTTTAGTGATTCCATGTTTCTGCAGCAGATGTTGATATCTGCCACGGAAAAGTGCTTTCAGAATATGAGACTCTTACTTTCCAATCAAGGGTGTTAGGGCAAACTTTGCAAACACAAAAATATGCATATTCATATTCACGTGTTCTTTTCAATTCCAGATAATGATACCTGTGGATGGAGGGGCTGGTGCTTACTGCTTGGATAGTTTTCTCTTTTGCTTTGAGTTTTCTGTAATGCAGAAAGTAAAAACAATGAATTCTGCATCCTCCCTAGGCAGACCGGTCTCCCTGTCAGACCCACATCCCACCCCCAAGGTGCACAGTGCTACTGTCTGAACACGGGAAGGAAATGCAGCACTTTGTCTTCCCTGTTAAGGTATTTAGCAGATTCACAAAAGACACATTTTTATCAAGTTCAGTTATTAGGAATCCAAAGTAAAAGTGAAATCCTAGCAGTATAAGACAAAGACTTAGCTGAAGTCTCACAAAATAAGAGAAGGCACTGCTTTGACTACTGATATCACAATGTGTTTGGGGAGAAGATGTTGTACATTCTCAAGTATTCAGCCATGTTTATCTTTCTCCCTTTTTAATTTTTTTTTTTTTTTTTTTTTTTTTTTTTTTGGCCATTGCCTGGCAGTTGCCAGATAGGAATTAACTCAATCTGGGTCATTTCTTTTCCATTTTACTTCTCTGACTTGCTGTAACAGTTGTGAAGTTGGTTGGTGTAAAATGGAAATGTCAGGGGAAGCATTTTTTTATTAGTGGCTTCTGGAGGAAATGTGCTAATAACCGTGCTACTGTTATTTGTTTCACCAGTTTGAATTCACGTAAAGTGAGAGAGCTGACGTCAGGACCAGGGCAACTCTGTGCTGGAGGATAACACAGCACACACAGAAATTGCTAACGCCACCATCTGGAAATGGATATGTATGTTAGGGCTTTGCCTATTATGGCTTTTATGATTATTTTACTGCTTGTTTTAATGCCAGAGTTTCCATTTTTCACATGCTGATTGCTTTCAGGTGCATCGATTCATACAATACTAGCAGAGAATGCAATTTTAAAATGTTTTTCCAAGGACCAGGAAAAGAGATTCTTAGGATTTTCCTGCTCTTTGGGGTCACTCACAGTGTAGGCTCTGTTAATACTGCCAATCCAGTTAATTGTTTGGATGCTAATGTGATGAATTAATATTATTTAAAATGGGCTCAGTGCTCCACAGGCAACATACACATCATCTCATAACTGTGATGTGAGAAAAAAAAAAAAATAACAGCACATATTAATATTATCACACTGAAAGTCTGGGTGAAAATGCATTAAAAATTCTCACTGATGGCAAAAGTGTTCTGTTATTTTTTTATATTCCAGTTTATCTGGGAAACAAGAAGGCACTCCCGCTCAAACACAAATGTGATTTTTTCAAGATCTTATATCAGACTGCAGCCTTCTGCAAAAGCCTTTTCAAGGAGGAATGCGTGTGGAAGTGGCAATGATAGACAGGTAACTATTAAAGATGACAGAAACAGGATACAGTGCCAGGAAGTATTTCAAAGACCTAACCAGCAAAATAGACTCTGGCTGCTTTAAGCAAAATTTGCAAGTGTATACTAAAGTTAAGCATACTCTTAAATAGTAGGCTGAATAAGGACGGACTTATGCATATATTCCAGTTCTTTGCTGAACAGTTTCTTATTAGAGGCTTTAATTTTACACAGCTGAAAGTGCTGGAGCTAGTTGCTGGGATGTTAATGGAGAGTGTCTTCGCTGACCAAGCTCAGCTGGTGGGTGGAAAAAAGTTGCGGAATGGTGTTAAAGAGCATTCCAGAGCAAAATTAGCTCTGCTTCATATTATATATATTTCAAAACATGGGCAAACTGTTAATAACAAGATGAGACATCAAGGCATGCATCAAGGATAACGAGTTAATCATTAAATTATTTCTGTCTGTTTACATTGTCAGACAAAGTAGCAGTCAAAACATTCTGAACATTGCCTCGGTGCTAGAAAATCCACAGGGAAAATACCTTTTTGGCACTTAAAATAACAATTTTTGTGCTACTGAGTCATCAAAATTAGTTCTGCATTGTTAAACTTTAAAGGAATTCTGCAGATAAAGGAGTCAATGAAATGTCTCTGAGACATACAGAATATTCAGCGCCAATTGTGCGATGAAAATGATTTATGCTGGAAAACAAAAAAAAAAAACAAACCCCCTTACTATTACTTTTGGTACTTTATCAGCTTCTCTAACAATTATTACTACTGTTTCTATGCTCAACTAAAGGATATTTAACAGCCTAACGTAGTGAGAGGGATCTACTTAACAACCACACTGATTTGTACAGAAGATTAGACCTGCCTCCCTATCACAGATACAATACCACTCTGGAGAGGACAGTGTTTTTCCTTCCCTCACTGGGATCAACGGTGTCTCATTCAATGCCACAGGCTTGCCAGAAATGGTCAGAAATGATGGGGAAGGGGTTATCGCTGGCTTTCTTAAGATTCACCTTCTCATTTCACATAACATGGCTGACAAGTCACCAACCTGCCCTGGTGAGCCTACAGGCGGCACAAGGGTGAGAAGGATGAAGGAGAATGAAGGGGATCTATAGATGCCTGCCCTCTGGTGACTGAGCAAAACCGCCAGGAGAAAAAGTTCCTGTAGAAAGCTTCTCCTCAAAATGCTCACATCTGTCTTGCTGAGGTCAACCGACTGGTGAAAACAGCAGCATCTGGACATCTGTGTCCCTCCTGTGCAGGGAATGGCGTCAGCAGGGCCCGAAGGACCACCAAAGGCACCTTCTCCTAGTTTCTTAGTTAGATGTGCAAAACTAGAGTATTTTTGGCATTTGGCTCTCTGCAGTTTAGCAGCTCTGCTTCAGGATTCACAAAGATGCTTAAGGGCACTGTGGAAGTATCCTGGACAGATGGGTTTCCTCCTGACGTGACAGCTACAGAATTACGGAAAATGGGAAGGTGCTTATGAATAGGAAGATATAAATGTAGAGTAATTTTCTGTGTTTATTTATAGAATGTCTGTAAATAACTCCCACTGTGTTACTCCCACCTTAGGTGAGCATACTGTCCCCAGCCCGAGGATCTAAAATATTTGGATAAAATTCTACAAATTCTTTTGATTGGTCGAGTGTCCTCAGTCATTTCTTCAGTGAGGCACTATCCTAATAAGCTCCTTAAGATGCTCTCACTTATTTGCTTCTTCACTTTAACGATATATAGTGGACACTACTATTTCGCTCTTTATCTAGAACCTGGCACTGCAGCACTGCCGGCTGGAAGGCCCGAACAGATCTACAGCCCTCCCGTTGTCCTGCCATTCTGGAGAGCCCTGTGGCACACCGCAGCACCGCAGGCTGCAAACACATCCCCAAACGCGTTCACCTTTCTGGGGAAACCACCACGGCGTGACAGAGACCCCCAGCCGTTCAGATTCCTCCAGACGTGACCGTTTTGTAACCATAGCTTTTCGGCCCGTCTGCAAAACACGCCTCTGGAGCTGAAAAAGCGGAGACTGCTACAGCTGAGCCCCCTGCCCCCGGACACGCCGGGCAGCCCCCAGAGCCCCTCGGCAGCCCCGTGGGTGGTCAGCAGCGGCGTGGACAACACCGGCGCGTCCCAGCCTTCCTGCGCGCCCACAGCTCTCGTACAAAGGCTTTTTCTTCGTCTGGCGGATACCTCGTTCTCTCCCTGCAGGGCCGTGTTTCTGCACGCAGGGTGGTGGTTCCCCTTCGCCCCGGCGCAAGGCTGCAGAATGCGGGTGAGATAACTGGTCCCGGGCAGCCCCAGGCAGCCGCGCAGGTATTAAGCCCTCAGCCTGCAGGTTTTCAAGCACCGAGAGCAGCTTTGTGATTATCAGCAATTACTGAACTGGGTTGGGTATTTCCACCCCTGTCCCTCTCTTGTTTGGTCACAAGATGTTTAATTAGAGAGATGAAGAGAGTTTCATTATGTTCTCGTTTCTACCTTTCAAGGGTGAAGAATTGCAGAAATGCAACAAGCCCAATTTCCTTGCAGTCAAGATTAATTTGAAAGCTGTCCAGTGGAAGTGTATTTCTTCTTCAACTGTAACATACTTGCAGCTACCAGGATAGTGGAGGCTGTCAAATATCTAACAGACATAAAAAATGAAGTTTATTTCTCCCAAGTGAGAACTCTTTCAATAATGTTTTTAAAAAAACTAGCAGCAGGATACAGCCTTTGTTGATACTACCTACTCCAGCAGATTCCTTGATGATCATTCTTATTTCCTCATCAAGAACATTTTATACATTAATTGGTATGCTCATTTACTGGGTATTTCTGTGTAATAGCTGTGACAGAATGCTAGTGGTGTTTGTTGTTTTATTTGATAAAAGTAAGATTTTTGCACTGAGATGAAGAGTAATCTTCTTTAGCTCTTTCAAAGCCATGTGGGTCAATATTTTACTATAGACAACAAACATAATTTGGGAAAAAATTAATGGAAAACAACTAGAATTGTATGAGAATGTTTAGCAAATCCTGAAAGTATTTTCTAAGTGGATTTTTGCTTCATAGAAAAAGAAAGAAAACATTGAAATCTATCCATTTTTAAACTACATTCTATTAAAGGTTATTTTGAGCAGCTCTAAAACTGTCACACCTGATGACTTTAAACAAGATTGAGAAGATAATTCCTGACCTTTGAATATCACGAACATTTATTCAAGTAAAAGATGATTCACGGTGACTGCATGAATCCGTGAAGGGGACTCAGTCTGCAGTAATTTCCACGACGAGTACCTCGGTAAACCCCACTGGTGAGCAACTTCCTACAACACCACACCACGCGTGACGACATTTCACAGAGCACTGGGCATGGCACGGCCCAGCAGAAGACCTCTGGGATATGGACTACCTTCTGGTTTGAAGTAATATTAATCCCTGGGGTCCTAATCCATGAGTTGACTGCCATGGCAGCACAATCCCTGTGGTCCAGATAAACTCACAAAGGTAAAGAATAAAACTATATCCCACTAAAACATTGCTGCATTACTTTAACAACTAACATAACATTATAAGCAACTGGATGATGGCAGAGCTTTAGAGTCCAAAGGCAATGAGATGCACTAGAAATTGCAGTTTGATTAGATACTCACGTTATTGAAATCTGTAATAAAGGAGTGGGCAAATACCTACATGTCCACAAGCAGCACAGAGGAACTGAAGTCAAATGTGGTACCAAGCACATAAACTGTCTGTTCCTGGTCCATTTTCTTTTTTTGAACCAATATATTATTGTTTTCCTCTTTTCAGTGCTGCATCACTTCCACTATTCCTGTGAAGCTGAAGTTGACAGTGCACTATTTTAGCAGAAATAATGTGGATGGCAACAGTACTGTGCTGCCACCGGGCACATTTCCTGCAGAATATCCTCAGGTTCACCTGTGCTAAGCCTAATTGCTGCTCATACAGCAACTAATACTCATACATTTAAGAGAATACATACCTCCAACTAATCTTGAGCATAACCCTAATTTCACATCTTTGGGTTGGTGTTTTGAGAGTTTAAGCCTCATTTTCCTTCTTATCTGTTAACAGAGAAAAATGGTATTGTGTTTTCTACTGGCTTATGTTTGCTATTGTTGTTTTGCAGTTTCATGGGAGTCAAGGTGGGAAAAACCCATGCCCAATGGACCTGGGAGCTGACTGGGTCTCATGGAGAAGATGACAGTGCTTTGTCTAGATATCCGTTCCTGAGATAGAAGCAAGATGCTTTATTCAGTGCCTTGAGGAACCATACCTTGTTTTACCTTCACCTTTCGCACTGTTATGGGTAACTGATCACAACTTAAGTATTTTGTTTCATAAGAGCACATATCCTCTCAAGAGATATTGTAAGATAGAGGCAGATTCCTAGGCTGGTAGAAACAAGCAGACGTTCCTTTTGAACATGCATAGGGAAACTAAACGCTCTCATAATCCTACAGGACCTCCAAGAGAGGCTGAAGTGTTAATTTTCCCCCCACCCCTGAAGCAGCTAGCACTTCTCAACGCTGATTTCTCTGGTTATGCAATCATGGATGATTGAATCCTGGCCTTTTGCAGCACAAGGACATGTTACCTTTTCACTCAATTGAGCTGATTTCATGTTTCAAGGGGCGCAGGAGCCAACGGCATCTTCAGCAGGAACAAAATCCCTTTTCTTGCAATTCCTTGCTATTGATGAGATACGACCTGACAAGGCTGATCCCTGATTTCCATCTCTGCCAAGAGCCTCCCCAGCCCACCCCAGGGACGGGGATGGTGCCCTGCTTGCCTTCCTCCGCACCCCACTCCGCACAACCTGCGTTAAGTGGCATGTGAATTACATGTTACGAGTGGAAACACCATGCAAGCTGGCTTCCCACAGAGGTTATTTACTTGCCTGAAATGTCAGCTGGGCTATTTTTCTCCCCCCTCCTCTCTCTCTCCTTCCCCTCCTCCTCCCTGATCCTCACCTAGCAGAGCAGATGAAATGCCAAGAAGAAATGTCACTCCGGCAAGAAAGTTCGCTTTGGGGCATAAGTTGCACTTTGATAATGGTATTTGTTCCGTGGGTGGTCAAATTCCCCTCCACCTCCCCTGTTTGGTCCTAACCATTATCTCACGCAAAGATAAGGTTCATTAGTAGCTCCTCTAAGCTGTGGACACTGCAGAGCTCATGAAGAAGCATGTTAATTGGCGATAGTTCTTATTAATGATTGCTGCTTTCATGCATCTTTTGATTTATTCTGCTGCTTTCTCTATATGGGAAGTCTTTAAAACACTTTCAAAACTGGGCACATACTTTTGAGGCACATGTGTGTGTGCAACCCATGCATACGCATAAGTGTACATGTGTTTATTATTACAGTTAAAACTAATGAAGCACTACCTGTGAGTCCAAGCGCAAACACAAGTTTTACTAAAAATAATGAATTTCCAAAACCTCAGACTAACTCAGATTCATTTATACCGTTTATATTTTCACAAGCTTGGTCTGAGATTCATGTATATCTCTCTTTTGCAGCCTAAATGATAGCATTGTCCTGAGGTTCTGGTAGCAGAAATAGATACTCGTATTTCTGTTGGTTAAAAGGAGGCTTCCTAATTCTATAGCTTGTGAAGATAACATGAAGAAAACCTAAAGAGATTTGGTATAATTTCTCTTAAAAATGGTTCACACTTCAAAGTTTAACTCCTAAAAATATTGAATTGCTTTATATTGGCATAACCTATTCCAGATGGAGGAAAAAAAATGGTCCTGGAATGCATCCTGCACCTACCCAAAGAGGGCTGCATAGCTTTTCATATACCAGCAATGTCAAATGCCTGTAACTTCCTAGGTAGAGACAATATGAGTGAGAGGATGAATAAGAGGAGATAATATAAGGTCATAAAATAAGGAGCAATACAGGGAAAGTAGGCTGGAACAACCATATTTCCTTTTTTGTATAGCATGAACAGTGAGCTTTCAACCTGAAAGGAATACTTTTCCACAGAACACAAATCTAGATAGTGCTGCTTTTCACCACAAGTTTACATTACCATCATGAATGCAGTGAAAATAAAAAACAAAAAAAACCCAAACCCAAAACTCTATCTATAAGAAAATAGTAAACACAATAGATAATAGGGATAATATTATAGAAATCTAAAAGCTACAAGTAGTAAGTATTTTAAAAGAAAACAAAAGCTTTTGAATGCATAAAACCTTTGCATCTTCAGGGCATAAAATCTACATTTTACTGTTTTGGGGATGGGTTAACTTTTATGTGCCTATTGCACACTTTCCTCCCAAAAAATGATTTCTCTTGGCTGCTGTTAGGGGTGGCTCCTGGCCAACCACATCCCTGGCTGAGCCACACAGCCGGACTCTCTGTAGACACTGCAAAGAAATGAATGCAATCTCAAACTGTGCAATCAGGTTTCCTCCCCCAAGTTGCACTACTGAGCTGATTAATGATAATGAGGAAAAGAATAACAATTGAAAAGTACTCAGATTTGAAAAATACCCCAATTTTCACCTTTATTGTCATGGTCTTTGCCAGTAAGTTAGGTTAAAGAACTCATTTGAAGTGAGAACAAATTTTGTTTTCAAATTAATTTAATTTACCCTGCTAGGGGTGGTGGGTTGTAAGGACCGACATGAGAACTGAATTTGTTTTCTGATAGGCTTAGAAAATAGCCAGACACTGGAAATTTCTGTTATCTCAATATTGATTTTTAGCCTGAGTAGGGAGAAAAGTTACATTTGGTGGCTTTCCTGATTCCCGAACTATAAGGCCATGTAGCACTGGCATCCAAGCACCATCTCCTTTTATCCTCTTAACTGTTTACACAATGAGTGATGTCTTTGGGATGGAGAGCATATTCCAGTTTGTACACCAGTTCGTTCTTTCAAAAGCAAGCAATCTGGTGGTAAACTTTTAATATTTTAGCAAAGTCTCTGAGGATCATTACACAAATTGTGCATATATGCATTCACATATGCAAACATAGGCATGTTTATTACAGGTTTTTCTAGCCAGGCTTTACACAGTGATGTTGGAAGTAAGGGAATCAAGTGAAAAAATGACAGCTGGCAAAACTTGCCTTTTGCCTTTTTGTATGTAAAAAGCTTTTTTGCTTTACAGTCATGGAAATGCATGTGAGTAGAGTGCATACAGGAAATCTTGATGCTTGAATCATTGCCATCACTAGAAGAAATTTATCTTGTTCCCCAAAAGAGCAACAGTGCTCTCCCCTCACTTCTAGTTTTAACAACCGGCAGTAATATTGCCCTATTTTATGGCTGTAATCCATCCTCTAAAAAGTCAATCTGCGATAATCAGCAATAAAGCTGATTTATCTCTGGACTCTGACAAATATCAGCTTCTCCACATGCTCATGTGGAACATACGCTTTCTGAAGCATGCTCCCAAGAGAGACGTGGTGCAAGTCCTCCTAAAACAACAAGACTCTTCCTTCCCTGAAGTCAAAGCGAGAAGGGTGCCTAAATACCTTGGGATGCTCTATGTCACCAAGTTGCTGCATAGACAAACACTCTGGCCCTAGTCCTCAGGTGTGAAGGGAACAGAGACTGGCTGAGAAAGAGCCATGGCTGATTCATGCCATGTATTATATATATATATATATGTATGTAATATATATATATACATATATATATATATGTATGTAATATATATATATATATATATATATATATATATCCCTCTTCCATATGGGATCACAAAGGGAGATAGGAGAGCACAATCCATCCAGAGCTGTCACTGCAATCCAGACTGCAGATACTGACACATACTTCTGTCCTGTTAAAGTGCTCTAATGCAAATGCTATGGATTTGGCAGTGGAAAGGCTCTGTGAGGCAAGCTCCCATGGAAAAAAGATAAAATGAGGGAAGATAATGATGCTAAACATGAGTGCACGCAATTATAAGTCCACAGCGTCTATGTCTTTCATATGCAAGCAGATATGGTTACCTCCTTTATTCCCGACAGTTAAAGGCAGCATTTGTGTCATAGCAGCTCTTGAAAAAGTGAATGAGTTACTTGAGATTTTTCTCAAGCTACTCAGGGGATTTGTTTGCCGCAGTGATCATTCAGTTGACCAGGACGTGAGCAACCTGGCTTGGCCACCTCTGGCACAGCCGTACTCCTGAACCCCAGCAGCACCCCGCTCTGGGCAGGGAGGGCAGCGCCCGGGGGGCTGTGCTGCCCCGTCCCCTGTGCAGGGCACAGCCCCGGCTGTGGCACGTTAGCTGGTCCGCAGCCTATTGCACTTGAGGGTGGGAGGGCGGGTGGTTTTGCCGTGTGCGGCTACAAAGTGCAGCTTTCCTTGTATAGCTGTGCTCAGGCGAGGAGCGTTTTACCATTATAGCACACGTTGTAAAGCGTTTCTATTCTAGACATGACCTCGGTCATCACTATTATTTTTACTACGTACATTTGCGGTGCTGTGGCGAGAGGGGGAGGGAGAAGAGCATGGGAATCCCAATTGAGTAAAACAGTGGTGTTCCTCTGGTCCCTCCCCACATGATTCCCCATAAGCCATTCAGATCCCCCTCAGGAAATAACGTCTGTGCTGTTTTACCACCCAGAAGCTGAAGTGAACTCTCACAGATTTAGATACCCAGAGAAACTTTCAGTCTAAGTTGGAAGACAACAGATACTCTTTTATCCTTTGTAGCAATTACATATGTTGAGAGATTTAAAAGAAAAGCCTGTGGCCACATCATTGGGTGCAAGGACAGAAAAATCCTTCTCCAAGTAGCCACTGTCACTTACTTTCACTATTGCTTATTCTACCATATTTTAAGCAACATGACTGTGCTGTGGTCCACCTGATGTGCATGGACTATAAGCTCCCCAAGAGCATCCCTTCTTCTGCATCCCTTTGCAGAACTCCTTATGAGACAGTCCAGTCATCCAGAAATAAATTACCAAATACAATTAGAACTATGCCAGTCCCTAAAGTGCAAGTGTCCCAGCTGATGGACTTCTAGCTTGGAGCCAGAAACGTCACTTCGGGGATTTGACTTGCAGCCTTTTTTAAGCAGTTAATTAGAAGTGTGGCAGTGTCCTGAGATAAAAAGAAGAGGAAGGAAAAAGAAATTTTAGTCACCTAATGGTGTAATGTGGTTGCACTGCTAGGAAGTTGCTCACAGACCGTGTTTTTGCACAGCATTTTTACAGGCTTTGGGGCTAGTTACGAGCTCACCAGTTCATGAACTCCCTCTTGGCCAGGGCCCAGAGCTGACACCAGCTGGGCACTCTTCAGCCTTTATAAAGTAAGTTACACTCCAGGAGGCTTCCAGTCTTTGCACAAATGAGGAAAACCTGAGATGAAGCCATACCACGAAATACTGTGCCAGCGCAGAGATAGTCACTGAAGCGACCCTGGAAAGCTCAGCTCCTGGCTTTGGCTGTCAAACACCCTGCTGCTGCTGCTCCTGCAGCCACTGGCAATGCACGCACCGATGAGATACACTCTGAAAGTACTGTGTTGCTGGTGTTACTGGTGTTGCTCTACCTGTTAGCAAGCAGTGCTTACTTTTCAGGCCCCAGTTTGAGGGCAAAGCAATTTGAGATGAAAGCTGCTAGCCATGTACCGGGTATGGTTATGAGTCAGCAGCTTAAACAGTTTCCCAGTTTTTTTTTTTTTTTTTTTTTTTTGTTTTGCTTTAATACCAAAAGAACGGCATGAAATGAAGATCTTACCCTCAGTTGTTCCCAGAAAGAGGAATAACTTGTATTTCCAAGGAGCTGCTAGGTAACAATTTCACCTGGATGTGTGAGATCAGCTTTCACCAGCTCCTGTCTTGAAAGGAAGAGTGCTCTTATGGCAAGAGCAGAGGTCAATACTTAGGAGATCTGGTCTCAGCCCCATGACAAGAAGGTATGTGACCTTCAGAATGAGTCTCAGCATCCCAGGACTCAGTTCCTCCCTCTTGATTGAAAAGCAACACATGCCTTTACCATTTCACTTTAATACCCCATGAAAATAATGCTGTTTCACCCTATTACTCTACCAAGTAACTCTAAGAGGAAGGTGAAAATTGTGCTTTTGATCGCTGTTCTATGAAACGGGGTATTCATTTTCTCCTGAATGGCCAATGCAAAAGTGAAAGTGAGTTCAGTTCAATAAATGTGGTGAAGAACTGAATTTGAGAAGCGCTCTCTCGGTGCTTTGTGGGCTGCCTGACCTTCAGCTGAAACCACTACATTTTTCAAAGTCCAACCAATGCTTTCGGAAAAAAAGAAAGCAACGTAAGGTACCACAGTTAGATTTGCCAGGTATGAGACAATACCAAAACAATGTAACTTTGAGGACACAGGAGGGTTTGTTGCCATCGCCACTGGTAGTAATAATAATGCCTTGCATTTAGCAAGCATTATAATATCTGTGAAGCATTAAACAGACACTGTAACTTATCCTCAGTGCTGCAATGTTACATATAGCTCCTTATAGGTCATTTTTGTTCCATTTAGGGCTCTTTCATGCAGACATCATGAAGAGTCTTTCTTTTAGAACAAAAGAAAGATGATGTGTCTCTGATGGCTACCCTCAGGACAACCCCATGCGACAGGGAGAAGTGGGAACAGACCGAGAAACTGCAGCAGGGCTCTGCAGAGTCCTGCAGAGTGGCAGGGCTGAGGAGTTGAGCTGGACACATCCTGCATCCCAAGACTTCACATCTGTTCCCTCTGACTACACTAACAAAACAGCTTTCCTCTGCTGTCTGAGCAGAGAGTAGGTCCCATTGCACATCAGAAGAGCCCTGGGCTTAGCCTCAACCCTAGAGAGGACAGTCCTATAAATGACTTTTGCCCAGAAATGGACTTCCGGGCAAAGCTACTGTATTTTCATACAGACATGCCTTCTCCAGAAAATGGGTCAACACTGAGAGAGCAAAATTTGCCAGTGGGAACCAATGATTTAGTGTCATTAACACCACTGCGGACTACAGGGAAACTCAGAACAGCCTGGGGACAAACAGGTGACTGAGAAGACAAAATTCACTGATGACAAGAGTAGGTAATGCCTACTACAAAGTACAATGGAAAAATACTCAGATTTAGCATACACATTACTTGTTATTGCCAGTGGCCAGGGACAACTAAGCTTAAACAGCTGAAAGAAAAATCTCCATACCCATAAGGGAAGCCAAATAAGTAAATAAAGTATTAAGAAGTAGAAGGATGTGACAAAAAAACAGACCGAACATATTCTAGTAATGGGGTTTCTGTAATGTGAAAGGAGTTAACGGCTGCCTTCAACTGGGTCATCGGTCTATAGCAAATAACAGCTTTGCACAAAGCCAGTGGGTGTCAGATGTCTCTTTTTGTGTGTGTGAAAGGAGAAAGTAATTTATCTAGGGAGGTAGCTGGAAACAATAGGAGCCACCATCCCTGCCAAGGTCTGATCTGAGGACAAACCTTTGGGCAGAGGTGGTTATCCCAACTGCTACTAAATGGGTGCAAGCAGTGCTTGGCAAGATCTAGGAGGGGGTGTGTGGCAGAGGAAGGAGCAAACCCAACAGATGATGGGGTGCAGAGCCACATTGCTCCCCACGCCTCAGAAATGATTGGCAAAACAGACTTGAATGTTGCGAGCAACAGGACTTTCCACTGTTTGCTCCTGTTGTGGTTGGGGCTCAGACAGTGATGAGCATTCTTTGCAAATAAACAGGTTGTATCAAGATGCATACCTGGCTTGTGTCATCCTTTTCTCCTCCTAAAAGAAAAATCCTACAAGACCTTAAATATTACTGATTTACCTCTTAGACCAGATGAAAAACTGTTAAATGTATTTGCTAACCTACCCTTACCTCTGAAGAACAACAAGTAATAGATTCAGAAGAGGGTGTGGGTTTCGGGAAGGAGAAATGAAATGACAAGCAGCAGAGAAGTTTCTGTAGAGAGTCTGAAAAGTGTAGGGGTGTTTCATTTGTAAGTATGATAAGTGAAGGATGCGACAGGAGTGTTCTTCCAAAGAGTGGAAGAGGGTGGGGAGCACCTCATATGCATTTTGCATCCTTTAAAACAAGGGCAAGAAAGCATTCAGTGAAACTAAAAAGAAAGAAAAGAAGAAAACTAAAAAAAAAGGCAATGCCTTCATATATAACTAGTCTGGAAGATGAGTTGCTACAGAAAATCGCTGTGACCAAATACCAAGAGACCATCAAAACAGGATTCAATAGCTCTAAGAAAGAATAAGGGCATGCAGGTGACGACCGGCTTGTTTCTAAGCAGAGAGAAGTCCCTATAAACAAAACATAGGCTGGCAGAAATAATCCATAATTTTCTACAAGTTTTTTTGTACTATTTTGAAAACACCTGGAACTGATCAACTGGTTAAAGAAGATACTGGGCAGAAGTACTGGACATTATGGATGATGTCGAAGAAAGTATTATCAAGATTAAACTTCTGAACATGCAAAACAGCTTGCGATTTGCATTAGAATAGCAGAATGTCTGTGAACACAGGGAACTTAATGTACTTAATGGTAACATTTCAGAGGTATCTGAGCAGATACAGCTAGTCCTCTTGCACCTACGTACTCTGTCCTTTTGTAATACGGTTACAATTTGGGACTGATCCTGAAGACTTCCTGACTTTCCATGGTGCTTTCATGGGTTTTCAATAGAAATAGGATGTCTCTTGGAGACTGATACTTCTTAGCATGCGCGTAAGTGGCAAAACCAGATTCAAAGCACAAAGAGAAAAAAAGTACACTTGATGTACTTTTAACTGTCCAGTACCTCTTACAGATCTGGATGTCTTTGATTTATTTTCCCACACCCACACACCAGGCCTCTGGAAATGGGAGAGTTGCTAACTGCACCTGAAAAATAGCAATTGCTGTAAAGGAAGAAACTAAACAAACCTGGCTTTTGTGTGCAAGGGAAGCATTAACAGGAAATCTACTGAGTCAACATTTTAAAAAACTTGCTATTGCAATCATAAAAAGAAATACACCCACATCTGTATGCATATCCACATGTTTAAGAACGGAGCCCCAGAGATAATGGAATTCTGTGTTGCACCAGCTGTTGCAGCCAGGAAGCCCCTTGGGTGTCCTCTCCCTGTCCGGACAGCACAAGAAAGCAGAGAGATCTTGACATTAGCACATGCAGTGAGCTGTGTAAGAGCTTTCCAGTGACAGAGCTGTTACAGCAGGAGAACATCCTTCCTTGTCCTTCTAAACCAACCAACAGGGCCCACCGCAAGGAGCTCTGGTGGGAAGGGAGAGCTGCCTTCGGGTGACACTCCACCTCGGGGCAAAACGCCTTAACCCTCACTGCAACCCTCTATCCACTAACCTCAGGCAGTCCCAGCCGCTCCTTACAACCCCCAAAACACACGTGAGAATGGAGCCCTTGCCCTGGGCTTGGACAGTGGTGTCCCTCTCGGTGCAGTGGGCGGGGAGCGAGCTTGTCCCTGGCAGGAGTGGCTCCCCAGTGGGACCTGCTCTGAAGGTAGGGCTGACCCGCAGAGCAAACTGCCAGCAAAGCCTCGTCCAGCAGAGAACTAATTTAGTCTCTTGTACAGTTGATGAATGAAGAATTTCCTCTTGGGACTAAATTACAGGCCTTGTCAGGGTTGTTCTTTCGTGATCTGTTATTTAGATGTAATTTTCCAACAGGGCTGGAACACATAGCCATGAGCTAGAATAGTATTTGCTGTGAACAGCTGCCACACACCGTCCCTCACATCCCACACCCTTTCCACCCTCCCCGGTATCCCCCCTCCCTCCCTCCCTCCCACCCTCCCTCCCTCTCTCCCTCCCTCGACACATGCGAGTCCCACTAGGCACAACTCGTATTGCATTTGTTAGATCCTCATTGAGGTCCTTAATTAAACCACAAGAATGGCATTTGCCCACCTTCCCTGCGCCCCTGTTGTACAAAGAGTCACGTCTTGTTTGAACATGCTTAAAAACAGATGAGAAGGCTTTTTTCAGACACTGATGATTATAACCCTCTGTCAATCTTTTTCCCCCTTGGCTTGAAGATAGACTTGTGATCCTCCTTTGGCTTTTTGAACTGTTGGAAGCTGTGTAAACACACAGCATGTTAGTAAAGCTCTGTTGACCTAATGGCTGCTGAGTGCAAAGTGACTACGTTAAAACTCCCGTATCTCACGAAGCTGCAGTCTCACCTGTTTTGAGGTCATTAATGATGAGGTCTGAAAACGAAGTCAGGAACATTCTAGCTAGTCATTACCTGACAAAGAAATGGCTGGGTAGGACTATTTAAAGGAGTTTTATAACAGTCCAATAATTGTTTCAGGCTTTAATCCCAGGATGCTATCTCCTATTAAGAGGCTGACTATTTTAATGCGGAGCAGTAAATCTGAATGCTAAGGGAACACGTTACAATGCAGTCCATAGACCCATCTGGGAGTCACTCTGCTAGACATGTATCATAAATCCACAGGGCATGGAAGCAATCCAAGATGCAGGGCTCTATTTTATCCACTTGTGCACACTCACGCCTTTCCTCTACGCAAATCAGGCTATGTGCTAAGATGCAGCAAGCTGTACAGCCTGCATAATTGAAAGTCCTGTAGGTGAGGAGCTGGGATCCATGCTGTATAAGTGATGATGACCAAATAGCCTGAAATAATTTTCAAATGTAATGCTGCTGTGGAGCCTAAACAAATTGGGGAGCTGCTGACAGCAAATTATATAGTTTTAGAATAGCATAAAGGAGCTCAGAGGAGAAAATGCTGAGGGATGAATTTGAGCTCATTTGCACACCAGGGTAGGCCAAGTATCTTATTTTCTAGCCTAGCTGATGATACCTGGCACTTTGACAGTATCCAAACACAAGCCCCATGTGAGCACCTAGACATCTGCAGGATGGGTGTGCGTGGGCCCGCAAGTCTGGCTCGGTTCACATCCTTGGTCCAGCACGGTGAGGAAGGAGTCCTAAGCACAAGCGCAAGGAGATCCTACCATGGGAAGATGCTGAGCAGAGACACTCCCGAGGACCTCGAAGCTTCCCGGTAATCCAGTGGGCTTTCTGTTGCATGAAATCACGGCAGCCCAGCACGGTGTGGCTAGATGGGCACAGAGCAGGGTTGTCACCTTTTGGTTGCCTGAAGGGAGTCTTCGTTCCTCTGCTTAAGTTCCTGAGGTCCTGCTTTGCTCTGGATGGAAATCATAACACTCTCATTTGACTGCACTGGAGGCAAGATCAGACTCCAGGAGAAGTGAGAGGATGACAGACCCCAGGAGTACGGGTGCTGGCCCCAAAAGAGGCACCTCGTCCACAAAGCCCACAGGCTGCCAGTTGCAGGAAGGAACCGAAATGGGAAGGGGGATTTCCTTTTGCAATTGGTCCTTCTGTCTTCCTGACTCCAGCAGCCTTGACCACAGACCCCTGAAATGCTGTTCCCTGGGGGATCCTCATCTCCCCCCGCCTCATTCTCAGCCTTAAAGGGAGCTCTAGAAAAGAGACGTGGCCGTATTTATGGACAGGCAATAGAAATAGTGCCATCTACTGACAAGTACGACTACATAGCCTTCTAGAGAGTCAGTGAGGTTATTGTGATTGTGACATGTAAAATACCATCACAACCCACATCTTTGTATTCTGGGATGAGAGGGCGGGAGCATAAATGTTATAGTGCATTTACACCCACTCCTGAGTCTGAACAACGCACGTTAGTGTGGTGAGATCCCTGCAAGAGAACTCCAGTATCCTATTTACAAACCTATTCCTTTCTCAATGCATAAATCTTCCACAGCAGGTTGCCATTTTCTTAGATTTGTCTGTGATTTGAAAATACCTCCACAGTCTTTGTGTGTTGTCTCATTGGAACATTTACCAACCCGAGGTGCAAATTAGGGCCCCGCTTCCCTAAGTAACTTGGACAAACAGCAAAAAAAAAAGACAGATCTGGCTGCCAAAGACCATCACTCTGCGCAGACTGCAGTTGGCTTGTGTGTAGCTTGTGAGCAGTAGTCTATACGGAAGCAATTTTTATGGACATGGGGGTGATTTTGCTCCCTGTTCCTAGAGGCATTAAACGATGAAAAACTTCATTTTACCTACAGTTTACACTACCGTGTCGTTTCTGTTTGTTCCGATGACAGTGGCTTTGTTTGCAGAACATTTATTTTTCGGTACAACATTATGACAGAGCATTTAGTTCTGGACCAGCTAGTACAGCTGCATACATACGTGTCCATTAGCAGCAAGCCAGCCCAGCACTCTCCCACCAGGGCTCTGGATCCTCAGTTAAGTGACACACAAGCCTTTTGCATCAGAGAGTCTGCACAAAAAAGATTTTTCTTTTCAACAACATGTGGGCAGTTATATTTCAGTGGCACAAAAATAATTTGAAAGGCTTTTTTTCCAGTTTCCACAAGTCCCCATGAGACAGCTCTGCCTTTTCTATAACCCCAAGAATATTCTCTATCTGCAAAGAACCAGGCCAGAGTACTACATTTCTACTGCTCAAGGTCCGATGACTTGTGTTGTGTGACAAACTCTGCCCTCTTTAAAAGTAAACCAACAGCAGCTCCTGGAAAAGGCTCATAATACAGCCTGGCAGATTTCTGCTGAGCCCTGGTACTCTCAAAGCCCTGCTCACACAGATAGACCTACAGCACCTTGGTTGGGAACAAGACTTGCCTTTGCGCAGCTTTCTCCCCATTAAATTTATATTTTCAGAATCTCCTTATTTCCAGGTCCCCAGGAGCATATCTGCGCACTTGAGGAACATCTGGTTGCCCTCCTTGAAATGAAAGTCTCCAAGCAGTGCATGAGGACCCTTGATGCTGGGCACTGATTACTGAGTGTTGGCTACTGTTGTGCTTTGTACGCTGGTGCCAAAACAGATGGTGAATGGCTGCTCACACCCAGGCAGGGGAAGGAGACACTGACAGTCATGTCCCTGACTGCTGATAAAAAAAGGAGCCATCTGCATTTTTCATATAGTTTCTTTACCAGAACCTCCCTCTCACCTTACTTTCCCACAGCTCCTCTCTAACATGAAGTGATAGTGGGAGGTGAGGAATAAGAATTTTGGAAGAGCCTCAGCCAAAGCTAGTGGGTCCTCACTGCTCTTCTGCTTTGTGCACAAGGGGCAAAGTTTCCGAGAGCAGCTACTGATGGCCACAGCCAGAAGAGTGCCTACATCCCAAGGTCAAGTAAAGCACAACACTCATCACAATGTCGGAAGCAATGTCAGGACTAAGCTACCCAGCAGATATAACCCCTAAGTCAACTGACATACCATTAGAGACCACTTTGTCAATAATATGGGAAAAAAACTTTGGATTGTTTCAAACCCTCCTGACAGAAAATAGCTTGATCTCTTCCTCCTCCCCCCACCAAAAAAAAAAAAAAAGTGTTTTTGAGCAAGGTGAGAATGATCTCTGGATCTCTTTCCCACCTGCATCCTGCCTGTGTGGCACCTCTCCCTGCTGCCTCAGAGGGGAGGAGAGTGATGTGCCCCTCTGAGTGCAGAGGCACTGAGGGATGTCTGTGCTCAGAGCAACAGCGAGGAATTCCTCAAGCCTTTGCCTGTTTGTGTCCAGAGAAGGGCAGGCCACATTTCTTCTCAGAAATGTCCCTAATTCTCAGGATTGTATTATGAATTTCAGAGAGTACTTGGTGTTTTCCTTCAAGACCTATAAGATGAGGTCCTCCAGAATATTGCTGGGTTTTTTCACACTCACTTTTTTTCTCTACTCTTAGTGTGATTTGAAGGTACTTCAACAACTCGGAAACCAAAAGTCAGTGAAAAACTTCTCCAAATACAGGGTTATTTTTGTTTAATCCCACCACTTTTAGGACAGTTTCAGAGTTGACACATGCCTGTTAACAGCATTGGCAATCCTGCTTGAAGCATTTGAGAGCAGCTTTGATTCTTTCCATTAATGGCCTCTTAAGAGCTACACCCTGCAGCTGCCACATTTCTTGCAGGCATAAACCCTGACATTTAGCATTTAGCACTGCTTTATTTAAGGGGGAGTTTGTTCTTCTTGCCCATCAGCCTCAGTTAATAATTCTCTGGTGATTTTATCTCATTTTTTATCTGTTGCAAACCTCTGGGTGCTTGCTGTATTTCCCCAGCTAGCAGGGCTGCTATCAGTGCCAAATATTTCAAGCTGTCAGGACATTACTGAACTGAAATTCCTTGAAGCCACCGGTAGCCTAAAGGTGAAGCATTTAACTATATTGCATTGGGGTTAATGACTCTGATGGCCCCTGCATTAGCTTATTAAGGGTGGCCAGTTGCTGCTGGTGGCAGTGTGGGGACAGCCTTTCTGTGGTCCATCCTGGAGCAGCTCCACCTTCCAGATTGTGCTGGGGACAGGAGCCACCATGACCTGCTGCCTTGTCCCAGATTCTTTAGGATTTTCCTGAAAATGTGATCTGTATTGCATTTCTTCATACTTCTCAGTTAGTCCCTAGTAGGAGAAGGGGTGGGGTCAAGTCTGTTTTTAGCATATTTTTCCTTTGGTTTTAAAGTTTATTTAAACTGACTCACATTTAATTGTCCTAAGGTAAACAGATGAATCACCCAGGGGGGAATACACCTCCAAAGGTCAGGGTTCATAGCAAGTTTTTTTTCTTTCTTTCTTTTCCTTGGGCTTAAATAAGGAAAACTGGGTTGGTTGGAAAATAAAACTATTTTATTTGGGAGTTTAGCAGACAGTGACTCAGATTTTTTAGTTTCCTGAACTTTTTACTTCTATATAAGTAAGACTTTTGATAAACAGGTATTGGGCCCACACCTGCCATGGAAAGAGCATCAGGAGTTCAGCGCAGCGTGTTAACAGAAGCTCTCTTGTTCTGCCACTGAAATTAGCTGGTTGGCTACAGGGAGATTCTTGATAACTCCTAATTCAAGCCCTTCAGACCAAGCATGCTGCAGGGCCCCTTTTTTCCCTTTTGGAAAGATCATAATCAGTCAATGAGAAAACACCATTAAAAAAATAGAAGAAAAGAGCCACAAGTTACATTTTGCTTCTGGAAAGTTAGCTGTGATCCCTTGAAATCCCTCGACAACTTGCTACTCTAATTTTTCTCTCCTATTAAAGCCCATTCACTGTAACGGGTTGCTATTTCTGACCTTGTTTGTCTGTGTGGGATGTGTCTCCAGCTCTGTGTTGATAGTGTCGGCTATGGAGGTGTTAGCTGGTGCAGTGTGAGGTTGTCAAAAAACAGGCCATACTTTTGTATTTCTCAGTATTTTTACTTTAAACTGGTTTTTGGGCTCAGAGTTTTCTGGAATCTATCTCAGGTCATGCTAACAGCACCTGCATCCCTGCAAGAAACACCTTGCTCAGTTGAGTTTTGTTGTTGTTCCGTTCCCTCCTGTCAGTAATAGAGAGAAAAAGACACCAGTAAAGCGCAGTAGAAACACATGGCTGCAGAAATCACGCTACAGAAAGTGTGATGAAGAAGAAATATTTGCTGCAATGATTGTGGCTGGATTTCAGCTCCTTCTGGCTCATCATATCTTTTCCCTCACCAAGCTAGGCAGTGCTAGGACTGTCATATAATCTGATCAGAGATTTATAAATGGAAAGAATAAACTGAGGTTTCCTGAGCCCTTGTCCCATCCAGCTCTAGGAAGAGCGACAAGGCTTTTTGGATGCGCTCTCTAGATCATGAGTCCATCGTTCCCCATTGGACAAAGCCTGGAAGACATCTGTCTCCCTCTGTGCTTCAGCAAAAGAGAGGTCCCAAAAGTGCCTCTCATTTCAGGCACGGAGGTGCATCATTCTGCCAGCATGGACAGGCAGTTGGATACAGCAGGGTTTTCCACCCGCTCCTGATTTGTAAGGCTGTGAACGTTTTGCACTTCCCCTCCCTTACTGTAAAATATGGGGGCAGGGTAACAACACTTCCATCAAGATCCCTCTGAGATACTCAACTGTCACGGTCATGCTTTGATTAGATGCATTTCTCCATGCAACAATGTAGGGAAATACTAATTTTCCCATTGCATTTCTCTTGATATTTTTGATGGTATTGAAAATTGGAAACTAAAGGGGAAAAGTCCACATTTCTAAATCATCCAAATGTTCACTTAAATGGAAAGACATTCATCAGAAATTTGCATAACCAACAATGCATTTCATAGTTTTCTTTTGATTTTTAATTACCAGCTCTTTTCTCCAGCTTGTTAGGAATATTTAAATATGAACTGGTAGCTGACATACCTGGTGGAAAATAAGCACATATGACAGCAGCAGCTCTGAGGGCAACTCCTGCTACATTGTGGTGACATTTGGTGAATGACAGAAAAACAAATTAGTAAGAAGATCTCACTTCTGCTTTTTATCACCATTTGGGTTGTAGTGAAAGTTAATGGACAATATTCCAGCCTTATCACTTTGGCTTTACCTGTGCATAACCAAAAGTTTTCCCCCACCTGACTTAAAAGTGATACAGTCAACTTCAAGACTATCTAAATCAAGCAACATTTGTTTACTGGGTCTTTAAGCACTCACAGATATCCTTGATTGGAGACAGGAGACTGGACCTGTGGTCTGGTCCATTCCCATGCTCTTTTATCCCTTTGTGTTCACCCTGAATGCCCTGACAGCACACCACTTTCAAAAGTCTCATCCCAGAACAGCAGACTTTTGAAATTAAGTTTATAAATGCAGAGATTAGGAATCCAGTTTAAGGGAGCTAGGTTTGAAAATATGGTCCCCAGATCCCCAGGAATTTATCCTTTGTCTCTGGCTTTCATGAAAGCCAGTTTTGAGCAGCTCCAGGTGCCTACAGATACTGAGAGAAGTGGAAAGTCACAGCTATAGTTGCTTGGTACGCTCTGCAGTGGTAACCAGTATTTATTTAGTACTGAGTCCATAAGACCCTCTCTGACTCTATGTGAATCCCAGCTGCTGCTTCTCCGTGAGGAAACCTAACCATTTCCATATTTCACTCCCTAGTCCTTTCGGGTTGCTCAAAGCAATCCCCAAAGCTACAATGTCTTGCACCTGTAAAGAATCTCTTTATTCCAGATCCATTAAACATACCCCACATAAACTGCTTATATTTGTTTTGCACTTATCTGCTGTCTCAAACCGTCTTAACCAAAACTGTGTGAGGGCCCCATGGTTTTCCCTTCCTCATGCAGAAAGACTTGGTCTTTACAGAAGCACCTTAGCCCTCTTGCAGTGCTGTTCCCCTGCCTCCGGAGGAAGCAAAAGCCTACAGCCAAGCTCTCTCGACATTTTGGAAACCAAAGGGAACGCATAGCAACATGGGGTCTGTTTGTATTTACAGTGTAGTTACCAGAGCCTCCTTAGGCTTTTTCCTCATGCTCTCTCCCTCTTGTCCTCACTCTTTTCTTTCGAACAGTGGATGTGTACTTGGTAACGCTGAACCGCTCTGTATGTTTCTTTAGTTCTGCCTCTATTAGTAGCTTCCGTCTGCCCTTCCAGCCCCAAGCGCGGAGTCCTGGCAGAGGGAAGATCAAACAAACACAGCTGCTCCCGTGTCACTCCCGCAGCCAGCCGGCTTGCCACTCGCCCGCTCCCCGAGCCCACGGTGGCCGGGGTGCAGGTGGAAGTGGATGGCTTTGAGGTCGAGGTGTAAATACCCATAATTAGACGTGAATTACACTTAATGCTCATGACGGGGTCTGGTGGGAAACAGGTGGGGCAGAAAGCTGAAAGTTGTACACTGGAAAAAATTCTCCTTACTTGACTTGATCTCAAGCCCATGGAAGCACATGGAAAGAATCCCCCGGAGCTATGATGGGCTTTGGACCAGGGTTTTGTGCAAAAGCACGGGGAGTGTGATAGGAAAAGCTGCATATGCAGTATGGATTGGCAATTTTAGCAGCCTTCCCCTTGGCAGGGAGAGTTAAAGGAGAAGGAGGGTTGGAAATTAAAAATGAAAAGAAGAAGAAGAAAAAGAAGAACAAATCAAAAAACCCAACCAACTGGAGGGCAGGGGGGAAAAGAGAGGAATGGTAATTTACATCTTCATTTCAAAGATACCCATATTTTGACACACCTTGCAGAAAGTAACAAACCAGTGTGGGTTGCCAGAAATAAATGTTAGGTCTCTCACATTCTGAGTTCTCTTCTCATTCTTCTGGAGAGCTATTTCAGATATTTCTTAAATTTGACCTTTGAGCTGCTTGGAAGATTTACTGAATGCCTCGGATACAGTCTTTTTTGCAAAACTGATGTGTAGCATTAGCTATAGGAAAGTGTTCCAGTGATGTGCGAATAGGTCAAGGAAAAACGTGAACCAATAAGGTAACCAAACAGGAATGTAAACTGAATGGAGCCTTTTTATGCAAAGGTGAAGGGTTCAATTTTTTCCAGAATTATGAAATATTGAAAAGCTTGTGTCAGAGCCCCCATGCTCAAAACCTTTAGATAAGCAGAGATGTTTTTAAAGGTACCCAGGCTTCAGTGCATTTGTCCTTGCACCTCTAAAACTGTTGATCTTGGAAACGCACCCGTAAGTACAAATATATGGTTGGAAAACATAACCTTACCGTAACACACAAAATCTATGGCAAATCTTGTATTAATGTTTGTGTGATAATGTTTCAGGCTTATCAATATTATCACTTCTACCTGGTTTTGGTGTTTTTTTTTTTTTTTTTTTTTTTTTTTTTTTTTTATTTGGTTGGTTGGTTGGTGTCTTTTTTTTTTTTTTGGTAAACAGCAAGTCATATGCTTTCTGCTACCCTGTCCCTAATCTCCTGCACTTCTGTCTAAGTTTACCCACACTCCTCCTTATGGCATATGTGGGGGCAGATCCTCAACTGTTGTAAATTTACTTAGTGGTTTTGATACCTACTGAAAAACTATTTGAATCTCCTTAATGGATACTGAGCAACAGTCACAAAGACCCCACACTCACAGGTTTGCCTCAGCAATATTCAAGGCTGAATTTACAACTTTTCTTTCCAAGATGACTCATACCTGTGAATTTATTTCTCATTTTTCATGACCAGAGTGCCATGTTTTTCATTTGATCAGTCAGGCAAATCCTTCCTGGAAGTCTGTGTTGATATTTTAAATCCCTTTGATTTTTTTTCATTCTGACACTTAGCAGTTGCAGTGATTCAATCAAGAAATAGAAGCAACACCCAGTGACCCAAACAACTCAAAATATACCACTGACACCAGAGACTCGAAACAAAAAAAGGGATACATGGAGTAAAACACTTTTTTTCCCCTCTAATTTAAAATGATCCAGCAATTTCAAGGTAATGACAAAAAAAAAAAAAAAAAAAAAAGGGAAAAGGAAAGTCTAGTTAGAAGCAATTCTGAAACAAGGAGGCTAAATAGCTTGATGAAGAATTTCTAACCAATAAGCTCTCTGCTGTGTTGTGTTTTGCTTGTCACTATGGAAGAACACCAAAGGGAAAACAAGGTAAAGTCATATCAAATCCTCCTGCAACTGCTTCTTCCATTCAAAGGATACCTGTCTCCAGTCATAAATGGAGACCCTCTTGTGATCTAGCAAGTGCCACTCACTGAGAACATGTAATTCCCATTAAAAATCCAGATTCGGACATAGGTAATTAAGTGTATGACTTAGTTGTAGTCAAGGTACATCCATCTTATTCCTTTTTAATACTGATATTTTTGCTAGGTAGGTCAGAGCCAGAAATGCCAGAGTCTTTCCTGGTTTGCAAAATATTCCCACCCATTTATGGTGGACCCTGCAGTACCTACATCTGAACTATGGTCTGCAGTGAATCAACGACTGCTGAAATAAATATACAGCTAACCTGAATAGTCAAGGAGTCTCTGTGGCATGTAAGCTGGTTGCCACTTATGTATCCCATATGACAAAAAATTCCTGTTTCAGCACTGCCAAAGGCTGACAGTCACAGTCATTCTGTGCCTAGAGTTGGTCTCAAGATAGCCATGGGTTGAATCCCACTGGAGAGGTAGCGTTGGGCGTCTGCACCACTGAGAAGGTGTTTCACTTTAGGGAAACTTGTCTGGCCAGTGGCATGGATGCAAAAATAAGCAGCTGCTGAAAGACACCAGCGTTGCATTAACACCAAACAAAGAGCCAAAAATTTTCATGACTAGCCTTCTCATGGCTTTTAGTCATACCTTAAGCCAGGGAATGGAGACACATGTGATAATTAAAGCAAAAAGATCTTTTTGAACCTTAAAAGATTTGAGTTTGACTGAATTTGAATTTTAGACAAAGGTTCACATGGGTTTTTATTGCACCCAAGCCAGTTTATCCACCTTTCCTTTTCAGACAGGCTTAGATTTTAATCCTCAATACCTCTGAAGTTATTTATGCTGGTTTATTTGTTTGTTTGTTTCCAATTAACTTTTAATTCATTTTTGGATCTGAGCAGGATATTTATTTTTCAAAATGCTGGGTGTAACCATTTATATAAACAAATCTGCCTCACTCATTTTTCTCCTTTTGATGTTGATTTCCATTACTTTTAGCCCCATGCATGATGGGAGACTTGCCTACATGTTCCGGTAACTCTGTTCTCAAATAGCCATCAGTGACCCGAATGCTCATTTAACAACAGATTAATTGATCAGAGCATGCAGAAAACAGCCATCCTGCATGACAACTGGGGCTTTTAGTGTTAGATGCAACTGAAAAGTTGAGCCATGTTTAGATTAAAATAATTTCTTTTTGACCAGATGAAAACATCTGCAGGACATGACTACTTTCATCAATCTATCCCCATATTTTTAATTTCATCAGAAAACTAAAATTTCCAATGTTTCAGCCCAAATGAACAATTCAATCTAGCTTTCAAGCTGAGAGTACTTGGGGTTTTCCACCATTTTTTACTTTTCAATTTTTAATGAAAGATTGTAATTTTCTACAGGAAAATCACAACAGCAACAGTAATAACAACAAATACCTAATTGTCCAACCTGCTGTATTTTGGGTTAGAAACACAAGAGAAAAAAAATGACTAGCTGGCTGTCTATTGGAGTATCTCCACTGCCTTATGCTGGAAATACGGTCCAGTAATCCTCATAAATTAGGAGTCCTTGATTGAATTAAGGATCACATTTGTTAAGACAGAAGAAAAAGAAATCAAACAAGGCTGATTGTAGGGTTTTTTTAGTTCTCATAAATTCAGTCTCCCTGGGTTCAGGTTCTCTCTAGCTTTTATGCAAGCAAACTGTAGGAAGGGTAAGGGATGAAAGCCAGGAAAGTTTTGCAGTCCTTTTTTTTTTGAGTGATTTCAGGTGTTCTCCATTTCTAACTGCTAGAGGTGAGACAAAAAGCGAAGGAGGTGGTGCAATGGCTGGATCCAAACTCAGAGCATGTAGCAGAGCTGTGGGTGTGCAGTGAACAGGAAGCTGTAAGAAGCCTTCAGCCTCCTTACAAGGGTATTTAACGGCTCATGTAATTCAGCCAGCCTTTACTGTAAGAAATTTAGGGACAGAAAAAGGTCCCATGAGGTCTGCAGTAAAAGCTGGTAGTGTGACCCTCTGTCTATCAGGATACTGAGCAGAAAGACGATCGCAGTCCTGTAACCTCACAGCAAACTGCTCCGTTTGCCACCTCCAACCCCCTCTAAGAAGCCCTGCCTAAATGGCACAACTGAGACCCATTTATTTAGTGGATAAAATTGTACATGAGTTGTACAAAGTGATTTGAGATTTACGCACACGTGGACGCCAGCAGAGATTAATTACTCCTCAGGTCTGCAAAGCACTTTGCAAATGTAAGGCAGCGCATAAGCACTAAGTATCATTATTTCTCTCTATTTACCCACTAGCTGACATTTCATACCAACTGATAGTGAAACCACTGTAAAGAAACTAAAAAAATATTGGAAGGACAGATGCATAAACTTTCAGCTATCCAGAGACCCCTTTTCTATCATAAGCTGTCTGAGGCCAGAGCAGAGCTGAATTGATAATTCAGGTTGAGCAATTTCTTCAGCTGAAGGATGACTCACCCTGTCCACGAGCAAATGTTTGGTCTCTAAAGGTGAAGGGTGGCCATTGGCCACTACAGCAGATTTGTCCAGCTCTGCTGCAATACAGATGAGAGCCCCAGCTCGAAGGAAGAAAGCTTCAATGTAACCTTTGTAATCAGAATGGACACTGGGTCACTAAAAACTCTCTGCCTTTCTTTGAATGTTAAAGTGACATATACATACGATTCCCCAAAAAGCACAGACACAGTGTTCCTTTACCCCAGGGAAGGAAGAAGGCTCCATGTCCGTGCCACAACCAAGCAGCGAACTTCAGTTTTTACAGTAAAGATACTCGAAACCAGATCCAGTCCTCCCATGGAAAAAGAAAAAAAAAACCAAAACAACAGGAGGACTGAAAACAGCACATACAAAACTCTGTTCCGATTCAGAGTTGTTGAGGTCCTCCACATCCAAGACCAAAACAACCTTTTCATCACACTTTGTGGTTTCTCATAGGTACAGGTGTCTGTTCCCCCGCTGTTCCCTTGCTGAAGGGGTTTGCATATACAGTGCTGTGTCACAAGCATGAAGCGATTGGCTTATTTGCTGGGACATGACGTTTAGTAATCCACCATGCCTTGGTCATGCACACCAATTCCCCTTCCTTCTCTTCTGTCAGACAAAAGGAGCAACAAATTAATGCAAGCGTAATCAATGTCTACTCTACAGCCCCTCTGGAGTGCCAAAGCAGCTGCCTTCTGGGAAAGAGAATGAGATCAACAGATTTCCAAGTCCTCAAATCCCTAAGCTTTAAAAAAGGAGAATAGTTCCAGCCTGCGTTATTTAGGGGTTTCAACAGTTGTGGTGAAGAAGGGAGGTGTGTAATGTGTCTGTTTGTTTGCTTTCTGGCTACTTGAATGGTTCTGCCATTTTCCCAAGAGTTGAAAGGACGATACTATCATAAAGATGACTACGAAGGTATACAAATTTCATATGCACTGGTGAATGAAAGATTCGCTTCCAAACATTGGGTGCGTTCCCAAACTCTCCACACCTCCCGAATGCGGTCAGGAAACCTCATAAGAGCCGACTCCACTGTAAATGGTCTGAATCCAGTTGGGCCACAAATGCCATGAGAAGAAAGTTTCTCATGCTACGATGAACAATTTTTCCCATGTAGACAAGGCCTTAATTAATCTTTAAAGTGTTCCAGTTTTAATTTTAGGTCACAGTTGGGGCTGGTTCTTACTGTGGCTCCTGTCCAGCAAAGCTCTTAAGCACATGCCTAATTCTAAGCATTTAAAGTAGCCTCGTTGACTCCTATGGGGTTGCTCACATGCTCAAAACTATGCAGATGTTTAAACTTCTGCTGGATCGGGGCCTGCCTCCGAACTTGACTGTCCTCCTCTAGTCACAACAACAACGCAATGTAAGAGAAACTGTTCCTGACCCAACCTTCAAAGTTTTGTCTGAAGGCATACTGGAAGGGCCAGACAGCTGGCAGGCTTTGCATTAGTTTCTTCACCACAGTATAAATTACCTCTGATTTGCTTAATGACTGTTTGGAATCAGGATGTCTCAGCCCCGCTAATACAATGCCCCATGGGCAATAATCCTCTTTTTAGAAGAGTCATAGGCAAAGTACGTTTTCAGCAGAATAAACCACTTCACACAACTCTAGGTGAACTATGTGCTGTGTAAGTACCCTGGCCCCGGTGAAGATCGCAAAAGCAAATCAGTGCGTGCTCACTTTATGTACTTGGTTTTAAGGAGTGTGGTTTATTTCTCAATAAAAATAACATTTCTTAATGAGGATGTATCGGCCAAAACATTGATTAACTGCGGCTTTTAACAGCTTACTCAAAGAGGTATGAATTTAATTAGCTTTCGTCAAAGTAAGAAGAATTAGCGTTAAGCTGTTTCATAACTCAGTTCTCCTGGCTAGAGGACAAAATGAAAGGAATAATTTTTTAAAGGGAATGATTAGAAAGATGATTAAGCGATGCTGTCGTGTTTGCTTGGGCTCCAAATATAAAAGTTGCTTTTAAAAACAGAAATATGGAAAAGGCAATTGTAGAAATGCTGAAGGCCCCAATTTGCCATGTTGGTGTTGCTGTAAGCCCTGATCCTCTGACTTGGGCTACATTAAAGAACATCATGAAGCAACACAACCAGTTAATGTGAGGTTCAAACAGATGGTATCCTATTTGTTTAGAGGTCTGCAAAACAATGTTCAAGAGATACAAGCTAGCTGACTTCAAAAAACACTTTTTCTCACCTAGACGAGCTTTCCTTTTGTATTTCTGTAGCATGCCTCACAAAATAGCCTTTACCAAAGTTCCTCCCCTGTGAAATGTGAAACATCTATACCTGTAAGGATCAGATCAAAAATTAAATCCAAAAAAGGCCTATTTTTTAATTAGTATTGCTTCTTGAGAAATATTTGGAATTGTTTAGTCACCGAAGATTCTAAAGGCAAAAAACAGATTAGAAAAATATCTGAGAGGTTGGATAGTTCTGAATAGGAGTCCTTTCCCATTCTGAAGTGCTACTCCCGAGGATCTGCTAGAAAGTGATGAACATCTTCATGGAAGCTGACAGACATTACAACTCTCATTTTACAGAATGACTCCCTGCTAGTTGCCCTCACTTCCAACTAAGACCCCAATACACAATGAGGAGTTGACCCGCTTCCTTCTCCTGGGCTCTCTGAATGCCCCTCTGGAGGCATCTGCTGTCAAACAGGGAACCCACGGGATATTCTCCCGTGCATTGCTGGGGCTGCACGGCACCAGCAGAGCCTTCCCTGATGATTCACAACTTGTCCAAGCTGTGCACACAACAAAATCCAAGTGCATGCATCTCAGGACTTGTAAACCTAACCTGTGGTGTTTCTGCTTGTGGGAACAGACTCTGCTCTTCTTCATGTCTGTCTCTTTAGCCTTGGAACAATTTGGGAAAAATGTTTTAAAAAGCGATGGCAGAAAGGCTGCTGAAGAAGCCTTTCTAAACAAAGAGAGCCTACTCACACACAGCAGGCTTCGGAGACCCTGTAGCAACAGAGGGGAAGGAGAAAGCAAGGGGAGTAGAGTTGCTCCAAAATACTGCAATTAAAAAATGAAAGGATCTGGAGTCTAAGACTGCTTAGAGAAAAGGAAATACCTAAAGCATTTCTGGGAAAACAGCTGATGGAATCAAAGCATTTCCACTTCCAGGGGCCCTCGGGGCTGGTGGAACATGCTCATGTGGTGCTGGGAAAAACCTGGAGCCTTTCAGGACAACTGTGGCTTGTTTGGTTGATGTAAAAGATAGACTGAACTCTGAAAAATGTAACTGAAAGCAGTAGCATACTGAAGGACAGAACCCATTTTCAAATGATTTATTGTTATTACTCAAGATACGTGCCTAATTGAGAAAGCCACGCGATCTCAGGTGAAGGAAAGCTAGCCCTGCAGATCTTCTTACCAGGGCTAAAAATCCACCACCACTATTTATTTAATCCTTCTCATCTCCAATGAAATATAAATGTGGTGACTTCCAAGAACACATGCAATCCAGCTTGGAGTAACAATAAAGGTAAATAGTCTGATGGTTTATTGGGATTCACCAGATGGTTCTGATGTGGAATTGGCCCCTTCCAGCTTCTCCAGCCCCAGGCAGAGGACAGGAAAGCTGTAGCTGGAAAGCCTGAGAGTGCTCTCCTCCCAGGAGCTCAAAGAAATGCAAAAAGGCTTTGGTGAGCAAATACCCAGCTGTGCATGGAAGAGTCCACATTGTGAGGGAGAATGTGGAACATCAGTGCAAAAGCAGAGTTAATGAAGATATGCGGTGTAGCTCTGACACAGAAAGCTGTGCAGCTGCACCGGTGGGTGCTTGAGCTAATTATTACTAATTAGGGTAAGCATAGAGCCATACTGTAGCACATCTGGAACAAAGCTAATAGTCCTGCACAGACCCACAAGGTGCCAGGTATGTCTTGCTGGTTTCAGATGCAAGTAAAGTAGAGGAACTTTTTTTTAGGTGGTACTGTGCAGCTTCTAGTTAATTGTATAGTGGCAGGTTGTCTTTACTAAGTGATCAACAAGCAAAAAAGAAAGGATGCATATTAAAAACCCAAATCAGCAACTGTGAACTACAGAACCAAAATTCCACCACTGTCTGGGGACTTGTACAGTCTGCAAAGTCACCCAGAGTCCCCTGTTGGAATTACAGTCCCATAATTCAACATTTCCCTAGCTTTAGTCTGTTATTATCTTTATTATCACTATTTTTACATTATATATAAATCAGCATTTTTGAGCTATTCCCTACAACCCCTGCAGCTGCTTCAAGCTATGACTACATGTGTTGTTGCCTTCGCAATGGCTGCTACCTCCTCCTCTTCCCGTTCTTCCAGGAGCAATGGAAATGCGTCCCCTGCGTAACACCTACTCCAGCCTCCTTCCAGCATGCTCACGTGCTAGTTTTCTCACTCCTTTGTCCTCCGCCAGGAACAGTGCTCACCTCTCTGGGAGCTTCCTGTTTATCTCAAACCAAGAGAGATGCCAGAGTGATAAATTGGTGTCCTGGAAACATTTGCACAATTTATCTCCTTTCACATCTCAATATTCATGAGGCGATTCCTAACCTCATGGAAGTTACTGATAAATATCCCCTTGCCTCACTGCAAGAACTGAAGACCTGGTGTTCTTCTCCCTGCAGTTCCTCAGCCCATGTATTTGAAGGCTAATCCATCCCCACGGGGCCATGACCACAAGGCAACACCCGCAGCCAAGTAAGAATATTCTGTAAGATCTGCAGCATTGGATGTTATTGGAATGAATGGTTGAAAGAATGAATTATAACATGAAATACTGCATCTACCAGTTGCTTTTATGTATATGTATATATATTTACATATATATGTATTTACACATATATTTACATATATACACGCTTATATATGACATACCAAGTTACATTAGTTGGTTGAATCCACTTGACACGTTAATATTGCAATAAGGAGTCAGCAATAATGTACTAAAACATGTAGCTAGTTAAGCAATTCCCATCACTATTTTTCATAGAATAGAGATCTGTAATGTCTGCTTCAGGTTTTCTCCCTCAAAATGAACATCCCTTGCTCCAAAGATTTTATGATTTTTGTGTGTTTTCATTTCACTTTTTGTCTACTACAAAGTCATCCACCTCAGCTGATTTTTAAATTTTAATCTAGGTTCCCAGTAACATGAAGACGTGGTTTCGGTTTTGTGATAGAAATTTCCTCCAGAAAGGAATCACTGAGGTCAAAATCTTTTCTTTTTTGTATAAGTAATTTTAACCTATTAAAAATGGATTTTTAATGTTAACAATATGACCAGTATCTTTTAGATAGTGAATTATAATAGTAAGGTTAAACTCTAGGAGAAAATGCTTCGCACAACACACCAAAGGATTAAGACAGTAAGAAAAGCTTTACAGATCCTTCCCATTCATGTATGTGGCTCTCCAGTACAGAGACTAATCCCCTGATTTTGGAAGGGGAATTTACACAGAGATTTGCCATGGGAATCTTTATCTCCTCTGAGTTTCTGCAGACATGTTGACTGGTGGGTGCTCTAGTGTGGAAAGATGGGAGCAAGAAAAGACCGCTCCAGAAAAACCTCAAGACCATCAACAGTGTCATCTAAATGACCCTGGGGTCCAAATCCTGACCTTTCAATCTGAAGGGGATTTTCCTATGTACAGGCTTTATTAACCACGTTGGCACAGTTGTTTTGCAAGTACACAGTGTATTTCATGTGTCTTTTCTGACTGTGCATGCTCAGCAACCCGAGCTCCTCATTCAAGGAGAGAGGGAAAATTACATAAGCAGTCACTTACTGGAAGTCTGGGCTCAGGACATGGGCAGCAGAGGCTCAGCTGCCTAGCAAGCCTGATTTGCCAAACACACCATGCATCTTGGTTTGCTGACAACAAGAAATTGCATTACTCAGACACTAAGCAGGCACAGAGGATAAGCTGGAGGATGCTGTTGCTGGGCAGGGCCTAAGAGAAAGCTACAGAAAAAAAGCCCTGCAGTGATGTAGGGAGAGAGAGGAAAGGCCCTACAAGAATAAGAAATGCAAAGAAGTACCCTCAATCCTTCTTGGGGGGGGGGGGGGGTGTTGAGGGACATTTTAGTGTGATAAACACATAATTTTGTACTGAAGAGGAAGAAACAGACAACGCCAATAGAAGTCTTAGCGCTGATTGTTACTAAGCAAATGCAGAGTCACAGCCAAGACGGTTTATTCTCATCCCGCTTATGTAACACTGTCCTCACACTACATTTATCTGTGGCTGAACACACTAATTGCCCTGGGAGAGTTACAAGAGTAAAGATGCTAATGGGGACCTACAGACATAGTTCCTGTCCTGACATCCTGTCCATGTTCTAACATGTGTAAATGTGGTTTAGTTGCCTTCTGTAACTAGCCGATGATACCCACACTTCACTTAATTTTTCCCAAAGTGACCATTTTTCCCAAGTGTTTTTTAAGGAGCCTGATTTTCATTGCGTAACCTTTCAGTGCTTCTTAATAGCTAAGACTTCCCAGATTCTCAGGATCCAAAAGAACAAGGAGTGGCTCCTTCCACTGGTCCCTTGGGAAAATTCTCACTTTAAATTTCTCCCTTTCCTCTACGTTTCTGTCCTTTATTCTGGAGATCCAAGCAGATGCCCAGGCTGCAATGCCTCCACCCCTGGCACCCTCCCAGGCATGGTCACCAGGACCCTGCACAGGGATGTGGTTACATGCTTACTTCTGTGTAAGAGAGCAGAAGGAGACTTTGAGGAGAACCTGGGCTGGACCAGCAACGAGACATGCACGACTCAGTGGGTTTTTCATGACTCCAAACAGTGAGCTGTGGAAATTTGATAAACCTCAAGCACCAGCATTATGAACTCTAACACTGACATCTTTTACAACCAAATCCCGCTTCCCAACACCCACTGCCTTCCCTTGCTTCATTTATTTCAATCAAGAGCTTCATAATGCACAAACAACTCAAAAAATATAACTGCAGTTAAATGATATGCAAGAAAAAACACACTCTTCACCTAGGTGTAAGCCATCAGGTTACTGATACAGGAACCTTGTCCACCCGGATACAGAAGCAGTTTATTGCAGCAGGGATAATATAATCTATTTGTTTTCCTCTAGCTGAGATTTGCAAAGCAACCTAGGAGTTAAATTAAATAAATGAGAAATCTTTGTTTAAGCATTTTATTTATCTTTGAAAATCTACCCTTAATAAATCTCAATTCTTATGTGCACTTACAAATGAATTTTCTGGGCAGCAGATTTACATAAAAATTAAATGTTGCGTTATCTGCTATTACTACCTAGATTGGTACCTACCTCATATTTCTCTAATATCTGGCCTATATTAATGTAACATCCATGCACTGCTGCTTCTTTATAAACACTGCCACAGTTGTTTACACAGATGTCAGTTCACACAAACATTCCGGCAAAGACTTTCATATTGATCCCTTCTATTATATCCACCGAGGAGCTATAAAAATGAATTAACAGACACATTTTTCTATCCTTAGGAAGATTCCTTCTTCCTATAATTTTGCCATCAGTGTTATAATTAAAGACACTGGCTGCTGTGGCCTGTATACATAATTGCAATATATGATCAAGGATTGTAAGCACCAGGATAAATGCGTTATCACACTGTCTAATTATCGTGTTATCTGACTGACAGGAGGCTGTTTTATCTCTAACTAGAGATGAAGGACATATCTGACAGACACCAGGACTTTGCTTTGATGTCAGATTTGTATACGAAAGAATCAAAGACTCGAATCCCTTCCAAAATGGTTCCAATGTGGTTTAATCCCGCCAGACAATTCCCTGCCTCACTGCCAGAGCCTGCTTTGAAGTGGCATCGCGCAGCGCGTGCAGTTAGTGCGTATTCCTGAAAGCTGGAGCGCCGGGTGTAGTCCCACATGTGGAGCAGAAGGCTCGTGCCCTCTGTCTCGCACCATTCCCCCCCCCCTTTTCCAAGATCACAGGGCGGAGAGGGGATGTGGTGTGGCTGGCAGGCGGGGAGGGCTGGAGGCACCCGGGTTAAAGTGCCATCCCCAGCACATGCCCGGGCCGTGCAGCCCGGCGCTTCCTGCTTTTGGCCGTGCTTATCGTCAACGCTTTCTACGGGAGCACAACCAACTTGGGTTCATCATGCCACCGCTGCCAGCACCCTAGCAAGAGCATGTCCAGCATCTCCTCCACCACCGGGACCTTCGTGTCCCTGCTGAGAGCTTGCATACAAGTAACCACAGTCCTTGGTCGCACGGGAATACAAAATTCACATCCCTTCCCCCTTCCCACCCCTGTATGACCTGGCTACGTACCACCAAAGCATTTCTCCATCGTATTAGTGATAACAGCCAGGCGCTGTTAAATGTCAGAGTAATAAGGGAAGGCTGGGAACAGAGGGGACTGGGGAGGGTCACCAGTGGTGGGACAGGCAAGGGTGAAACAGGCTAAAAAGGAGGGAGGAGCACAGAAGTGTTGACCATAAAAGAATAAGTAGAAGTATCCTCTCCCACATATTCCCAGCAGCTTGAGACCTTGCATCCCACCATTCTTGGCTCAGCAGAGTCCTGAGGATCCCCCTCCCCTGCCAAATGCTTTGCTGCTCACAGCTGCTTATCTCCCCAGTGACCTACTGCCGCTACACTTCAAGCAGTCAAGTGGCTCAAGTCCATGTGATGGCACAAAGGTTAATTTTGTCCCCTCTGTGCACATTCATGATGATATAATCTCTAATTACACGACCCTTTTCTCTTTAAGTAGGTTTTTCCTGGGGTGTTTGATTGCCGTCTTCAGCCTGCTGTGCTAAAAACAACCTGGCATCCCTGCACAGCAGAAAAAGCCTCAGAGATTGCTGTGTCAACAAATAATTTCAGAAATGTTTTTCATCATTTGAGTAACCGTATAATTATGATAAGATAATGAACCAGATTTGTATTATTTCCAGCTTTTTCTTGCAAAAATAAATCATGACAGGAGCCTGGAAAGAGTTTCTAATTTTTTTTGTGGTATAGGAATGAGCAGATAGTTTTGTTGTCAGGGTTTTTGGTTTTTTAATTTGGCTAGTTTCATCCTCCTTAGCGCACTCTTCACACACCCTTTGGCCATTTATCAGTCACAGTAGAGAAGGAGGAATCCTGTGGAGTTTAGAAATGTCTGATGTCTGGAGCACTTCACTTTGCAAATGACACATTTTTCCAGGATGGTGTTTGTTTGTATATTTAAACTTCCAGGTTTTTAAAAGAAAAATGAACTAACTTGCCTTACGACATCCCCAAGACCTCACAACTGCCCTGTGAATGCTCAAGCCTCTATCACCCTGTGTCAAACCCAGACGGATCAACCATTTCTGGAAGCAGGAAGAAGGAACTATTTCAGCAGTGGGGGTACCTCCCTGGATAGAGAAGAGAAATTCTCACATCACCCTGGCATCCTGCAGGGTAGATATGAATTGATTTTTTTTCTGAGTTTCAGATCAGGTCTGTACCTCCAAGATCTTCCACTTCCTCTGATTTCCTGTTCTTTTAACTAATGTATGATATTTTAACAATTTGACTTTTAAACCCTGTCTGATTTCTCTTGGCACCTATATTTTTTCGAAGCAGAGAGATATCAGTATCATTTACAAGATGAGTACTTGTGTATTGATGTGTTCAGTGTCTCTAACAATTGCCTACCTTCAGGGATGTAGGTGAAGGACTCTCCTGTTTTTTATGCTGTCATAGGTGATTCGTGACCACTTAATGACTAAGACCCAGAGGTGTTTTGGGTGCCTAACTCAGACCACTGGGAGCAAAGCAGCCAAGCATTTTTAGGAACCAGAGCCAGTAGTTGTGATACAACAGCAGCAAAAAAAAAAAAAAAACCAGACATGGAAGAGGTGACGTTGAAGCAAAAAAACCCCTATGGATCTGCTTACTGTAAGTGATATTTCTCCCTCCATCTCTGTGCTTGAGAAAACAGCCACGAGAGCTTCTTCTCTTGCAGATGCAGCTATAGAAATCTTGTATCACTCTATCCTTCTTCCCAACAGCAACAAAACCTCTTATCATCTCCCTATGGATCCTAGGAGATCAGACAGTTGCTGTTGGGCTTTTACCAGATAGTGAGTTTCTTCAAGCCCCAAAGAAGCCTTCTGCCAAACTGTTATATCTCCAAAAATCCTTGTTTGGACATAAGCAACATCCTGCCGTTGCCTACAAACACATTTGGGAATATAAACATAACCACAAATGCCTATCTGTGTGTTTAAGAATCAAGCCAGAAACAAAGATCAAATTGAACTTTGTGTCTTAACATCATTACAGGTAATCTCATAGTTACCAGACCAGCACAACAACTAACTGACTGGGGGACAATGACACAGGTAGAGAAGAGGCTTGGTTCAGTCCATCAACACGTGACAGTTTTTTCCTATGGCACAGACACCTGTTGACCACTTTTCTAATACTTGAGAGATGCTGCTGTTCTGTTCCACAAGTATTGTTAGAACAGTCTGGTTATATTTATGCATACACATAAACATTGTAAGATTAACGCTTCAGAAATATTTTGAAGATTTTAACAGATACTGTCAATCCAATATAATATTTTTTCCTGACTTACAGAAAAAACCTAAATAACTTCAAAATTTCGATGACATCGAAGTGCAGCTTCAGTTACTTTTACATTGCACTTGTAAAATCTGTTGGCCATAAGCAACTCTAGTACAGTTACAAGTGTTTTATTGTCACTTGCACTTCTAGTAATAAAAGTACATTTTAATCAAATTATTATGCTGTTGAATTCTTCATATAAGACCTTGTCTTTCAAAGCAAAATGGAAATAAAGGGGGCAACAATCAACACATTTTTTTCAATATATATATAAATGTATAGACACCCACTTACATGCATGAAGAGGTTAATTATGTGATAAACTCAAATTGTCTTTATTATTATATGATCTGCAAATGTGGTTGCTTTATGCTGCCAGACATTCCTTACTTCCTATTTATTTTTAAAAGCTTTGTTTACTGTGCAATAGGAAACTTTTTAGTATCTTGTCCATTCTGACTGCCAGCCCTCTGGAAGTCCTGGCTGCAATGCAGACATCAGACATATTAATTTTGATTTCTATGGAAGGTGGATATTAGCAATATGATAACACTGAAGGAAGAGTCCTTTAAGTAGTTCAGGACTGAGTGAACCCCCAAAAGCTTTAATGAAGGTTTCGTGGGAAACCACATCACTCAATTAACATCTGAACTGGAACAACACAAGGCCAAACTTCTTCCAAACATGAGATAAATTGGAACAGTTATCAGCCGCAGCTCGTAGGAGAATTCATATACTGCTAGACACATTATAAGTGTTTTACTCCATTAGGACACCCTCTGGCTTCAGCTCAACTATTTGCAGAATAGAATTCTACTTGCTATGGGTAAGGCTGTCGAAACCTCAGAAACCATACTTACTGCTACAGGTGCCCAAAATTTTCTCACTGAAATTTTTCTTTTTTTTATATAGAAATGGCTTTTCCACATGAACACTTCTCCCCCATTGAAGGTATAGCATAGATCTGTTTGAATGCAGTTTTTAATTACTAAAAAAAGCAAGCAAAGATTTGTCAGGCTTTAATTAAAAAAAAAAAAAAAAGTCCAATGAAAACAGCTAACAGAAATTATTTACTGTTTGGAAGGAATCCACTCTATTCAGCCATATCAAGTGTGGAAATAGCCACTTCAGTAATTTTAATCGTGGGCTAGAAAATGTAATGCCAAACATCTATACCCATTGCTAAGCAAGTACTAACAAGACATAGTTATCTAAATAAACGAACAGACTATCAACTTCATACTGAGGTCTCCCAACACGTTCAATCAGCACCAAAGACTACAGAAGCCTTAATTTATTTTGACTAAGGTAAAGTTTTTCTCTATTTTAATCAATACTTTAAATTGATTTTCTGTGTGAGTGAAGGCATCTCTGCACTGCTAAAGAAGTGCCTTCTCTGCCTTCAGCCTTTATCTGACTCTAGCAGTGCAGAATACAAATGTTTTTGTAACCAAGCGGAGTGATTGAAGGGTTTTCTTTGTCAGAGGTCTCCTAACTACTTCTTTAAATCCTTCAAATAAGACAAGGGTTCATGAGTGACATCTAGAGGTAATTCATTAAGATGACTGGGGCAACTGCCTACTGAGGCTCAGGTATCTGCCCTGAGAGCACTGGCTGGCATAGGTAGTGCTTGTACACACCATGAGAGTTCAACCAAATGCAGCAACACAGATTGTAATAAGTAGGTCAGGCCGAAAATTTTTCAGAGAGAAACTATTTTCCATAGAACTTCCCACATAGTGTTGCAAAAGAAAAGTGAAAAAGCTTAAATGAAATCTTTCCATTTGAGTCAAGTATGAAATCACTTTTCCCTGCTGAGCACTTAAGTTCAGGTGTGTCTTTCCTCATTCCCTTCTGTGGGTCTGAGATTCCCAGCCAGATCTCATCTCCCAGACTATCAAGTGTCTCTTCTCTTTCCCACACAATATATCAGAAAAGCTATGTAAATACAGGGTAGGAAGGAGAGCTGAAACACCTGGGCTATAAGTCAGAAAAGATAGTGAGTTCTCATATAAGAGTATGCTATAGTATAAAAAGGACTTAAATCTAGTCACAAATCCCATCTTTTGATTTTGTTTTAGTGAAAAATGCAGCCAAAAATACTATGCCACCTCCGATTTGAAATTTCCATGAACTTCTCACCCTTGTGGCTTTTGGGACCCAACTGGTACAGGCAGGGTTTCAAGGCAGCTTCCCTGCCCATACGCCTGCTCACAGGGAACCTGACCTTCTGCAACGAGAGCAAATGTGTCAAGCTGAGCTTCTCCAGGTGACATTGCTGGGCCACCCTTCAGCGATGCTCAGACCAGGCTGTTCAAAAATGCAGCAGCTGCCTCCCCTGACAAGACCTTGGCCCCACCTGTTTGGAGATCCCTTCCCTTGGCTTCCTTATGTATATATACATTAAGTTTCTTACAGCTTCTGTCCACGCGCAGGTCTTGGTAGTACCAGGAAGGCTGTTGTCTCCTGATTTCTTGTCATAATATAGGATGAGAAGAAATACTGATGTATCAGAACTTCTTTCAGGACAGAAGTTTTCTCTCACCTCTAGCAGGGAAAGGCAGGCTATGAGCACACATCCAGCCAAGGCTGACTAGACAATGCAATATTAAAAAACAGTGGGACATTTTGCTTGAGCTATGGCTATTTTGGGCACTTCTAACAACAAGCAGACAAGGGGGAAAGGCTCAAACTAAAAGAAACCACTACAAAACCAAGGGATATTAAATGAAGCGCGAACGTCTTGCACAATGCCGTAGATGTAAGCTGCTCCACGTGGGAACAGAAAAGAGCCAAACAGATAATGGAGTCCCTGCCTGAAGTCCTGTGGAGAGACTGCCGAGTGTTACCGTATCGGCTGGGGTGTGCCTGATAGCTGGAATGCTCTGAAGAGCAGGTAGCTCTTCAGCAGTTAATCTTTCTTTTTCATCATCTGCATTTGCTTGGCATGTTTGGACACATGCATCTCGTTTCTGTGCCATCAGGGAGCTCAACCGTAGTTCACCTACATCGCATACCTGCAAAATGGTAGGTCTCTTCTCCTTTGCTCAGTTTGGAAGTATTCAAGGTACCTAAAGAAATCCTTTAATCTGTCATTTAAAATCTTATTGTGGTTTAACTCATAAGGAATAATGTTATTTTCATAGTGTGCCAAAAGCACTATTGGCAGCAGTGAGGCAATTATTTATGTGAGTTATCAGTTCACAGAGCTGATTAAGTAACCTGAAATGTGATGATAATGGCTTCCAGTAATGGCTCCATGTCAAAAGGATCATAAATACTATTTGCTGCTCACTCTTATAAGAAATGGGATATATTTCAGTCCTGTTGAAATAAAAGCAAAACTCCTATTGTTCTTTGGAAAAGTCTCCCAATAGCTCTAATTTCACATCATGTCTACTTCAATATGCTCATTTTGTTGCATAAAATTATGAATGATATTTTGAATATTACAGCTACATCTGGATAACTGATGTTAAACCCCAACCCACTTTCAGAGCACCAGAGTGACCTCTCCATGGTAGTGACTCAGTTTTTATTCCACTGCAAGGTACAGACAGCCAGCTGTATCCTTTTTGCTCAGCTTTATACACATAACAACACACCCTAACCCTTAGACATATTTTAGAGACTATTAAAAAATTACTTCCTGCTGTATTTTACCAAAGGAAACTAGAGCTAGATTTTCTTATGAGGGGGCTTGGTAAACTGGAGTCAATATCCTCGCCACTAATAACGTTTCTTATGATTATTTGTCGTTTTGTCCATCATGACGTTACTCTGACCTACCTTAAATCCACAGAGTGTCCAGTTATCAAACCCCTGTTCTCAGTGAAAGACACTCATCAGCAGAGGTTTTTCTTATTCCTTTAATTATAGCATGAATAACGCAGACCCTATTCAGAATTGCTACTGATGTGCAGATTTGGATCACTTGCCAACAGCTCAGTTGTTTCAGTGCTAAATCATGGCAAGTATTTTGAAAAAAATACAAATCTGGATTAATTTAGAGCTACAGGTATGAAGACATATATTTATTTTAGAACTTCCAGGAATGGTTTGCAAGGACATTTTGGATGTAAAACCTTTCTCAAAAATATCTTATCAATGAAAAAGGAAAGTAGAGTATCTTATTTTGGATAGGAAATCCGTAGAGGGAGGGCTATTACAATAGCTGCAAGAGCTTTTCTGCTCTGAGGAGAGTTCTGAACTGGTGTTAACTGTTTTGAATGAGAGCCTGTAGGTTCTTACAGACATTTCTGCTTATATGTATAATATAGCTACAGATCAAAATAAAGTTAAATAAAAAAACTAAACTAAAGAGGCAGCTCTGTAACTGCTGTATAAGGTATCTGATTTTCAACTGTGCAAAAGAATAAGATCTGAATGAAGTCAGAGTACTGCAAAGCAAGTTATTTATTTATAATAAAAATATTCTTTGCAGAGACAAAACAGTAATACGTTGCTGGTATTTGTAGGCAACAGTAATTTTTCCTTTTAACCTAAAGACCCATTCTATAAATTTTGATTAAAAAGAATGTTGTTCCCATTATTTTTAAAAACACCACCCCTCCATTAATAGTTTTTCATACATCTACCCATCAAATCAGCAGTTTGGATTCTAGTCCTTGCCTCTTAGTGCTTAACTTCAGTGAATGCTAAATTAGGGCCTAATGTCTGAAGATGTTTAAAGGGCAACAGAGGGCTGGGATGTGATACTGGTACAAAAAACATGAAGATGAAAACAGTCACCTCTGAAACCACTGGACAAAATTTTAACTCATATCAAGGAAGAAAACCTTGGTAATGAAGATCTGTTTGACAATGCTTTACCTAAAAGTCATGCTGCTGCTTTACAGGCATAGTGTAAAGGTATTACGATTAATTATAATTTTCTCTCAAATACTTTTTTTCCTAACTGATACTGGAATTTATTTTTATACAAAGCCTGTGATTTTATTAAGGTTTCAAAAAGTGTTGAGTGCTTAATATTAAAGTTTTTGGTGCATATTTTGGTATCCAATTCAACAATCAAATCAACAGGAAACTGATTCAGAATTTGAGCCTAAATACAGTACTGAACATGGACTTAAGAGTATAAATGTTAGCCATTTAATTACGAAAAATATTCATAATTCTCTCCTTATATGGATTTTTAATTTCAGTACATAGGAACTGAAACTACTTTAAGAAGTGGTGTCAGATATGATGGACAAATGTGCAAGTGCTACCGAAAGCAAGAAGAAATCATAGTTTTTTCCACCAGAAACTAATAGGAAGTAAGCATGCAGTTCACCTAGATAAGAAATACACTGGGCATAAAAAACACATCAATACATTTCTACAATGAATTACTCTTCAAAGATTGTACATCTATTCATTGCAAATCCTAATGGACCAGAAGATCTCCAGGTTTGATGTAACCAGGTCTTACTAACCAAGCAAGGACAGCTGGATTAGAGAAATGCCCATGTAACTGCCTAGCAGAATGTAGGGAAGAGGCAGACAGCCCAGCAGACTCTGTCCTTCCTGGGTGCATCAACCCCAACCGAATGCCTGGGTAAAACATTTACAGGATCAGGCTCTGGATTTGTAATCTATCAGTAGAAACATATAACAAATCACCTGTTTGTGGTGGGAAAGGCACATTGGTGCAGGATTGGACAAAATAAAGTTGTTAGCTGTTTTTTTCTGAGAAAATCCCAGTCTAGACAATCCCCCCCATATTTTATTATTTTGTTCAGTACTTCTGTTGCCATCAGTGGTTGCATTTTAATTGAAAGTGAAGCAATTCTGACACACTTTCCCCAAACAAGAAATACAAACACTTCACATGCTGAAGCCTTAACTAAACAAAGGTGTGCAAAGACGCGGTTGGAGGTGTAACTTAAGGCATCCAGTTAGAAAATTCAGGCCCGTGTTCAGGTCCAGCCTCCATCCTCCTACTTCATTGCCTGAGGCTGTATTAGTTGTTTTGTCACATCAAGGATCATTGTCAGAGTGTCAACAGGGCTGGATTTATGAAGTGTGTCACAACCAGTCATTTGACAATGCAGTACGACTACAAAATAGTTTTAAAATGTCCCATTTTGTGAATCTCATGCTGTGAAGCTACAAACCAGGTCACATTTCACTTGGATCTGCCAGGAAAACTCAGACTATGTAAGCATGTGGAGGAAAAATATAGTGGATATTTTCTACGTTATCTAGCTGTGCATAAGAATATCTTATGATAAACCCTTGTGAATACTAGCAACACTTACGGCGATATAACTGAATTTTATTCAGGTGACTTAAACTATGAATATTGGGAAGCTGCGGTTGACTGACAAAGAAAACTCCATTTAGAGACCATGTAAGCAGGAGAGGAACAGATCTGGGGCCTCCTTCCAACCGCACAAAACATTATGTCAGTGCAAGTCCACTGATATCCAACCACTACACTACTCTGAAGTGACACCTGCCCAAACAATTTCTGACACAGGATCCTGAACTTTATCCTTCAGTTACCACGTTATGTTTTGCTTAAGCAAAATACATCGAGACACATTCTCTGGGCTCAATGATGACTGTCCATCCCAGCTTCTCCCATCTCCTTTCTTCACTGGTGCATATCCATTCTACTCCCAACCTCATTTTCCTCCCTGTAATTCAGTGATTCATCTGTAGCCTGGGGGAAGGGCACCTGATTTCATTGCTTAACTGCTGTTACAAGTTGCTGCACAAATCACCTGGCATTGCAGGCAGAGGCTGCCAACTACTTTCTACTAAAGTTACAGAACACAGGTTTGAGATGCCAGCATTCTTATGAAAATCTTATTTTGTTTATTATGGGGTTATTTCAAGCATACTGCAGTGCTGTCCAAAATGACACCTTCAGTACTGCTGTACCACCAGCAACTTTCTGCTTTGGAGTTCTTCTCATGGTTTAATCTGTGCAACCAGCAGAAAGTACAGCTAGTATTAGGAAGTTACTTTCCTCAAATTTTAACTTTCCAAAGTAACTTTCCAAATCCTACTTGTTTCTGTTCTAGAAGATACAGAAATTACAATGTCATAAAGGAAAGAAAAATAATCTTTGCAAAATTAATTAGCAGAAGATGAATACCAACATGGCACATTTGATGCAGCACTGGAGTGAAGAATAACAAAGTGCAAGCCATCCCTTCAGTTCAGACCCAAAGTGGAAGTGAAGGCTCTTCCAGTTTACCTGTAATTTATTGCTAGGAAAATAAAGGATAGGCTCAGATATCCTCTTTCATGAGGAACAGATCTGTACTGGACTGTGGCACCCTATGTTTTATGTGAGTAAGAGACTTGTCCTAGTATAAATCACAGAGCAACAGAGCTAGCCAGCTACAGTTGTCCAGAAACAGCTGCATGCTGAAGGACAATTGTTTCAAAGACAGCTCTTATCAACCTCAGACTCATTTACTTCAAGATCATGCTTTGTTTTAATCACTCTGACAGGTTTGGCTTGTAAAGTCATTTTGCTTGTTTATCTATACATTAGGTAAAATTCATGTGGACATCCACCCCCAAGAACCCAAAGCTGCAAATGCACATATATAACTTCAGCTGCATGACTGGTCTCATTGGGTAAACATCAGGGAGGAAGAAGAGGAACTTACATTTATTGACATACGAACAAATTGAGAGAAACTGTCCATGATTAACCTGAGGCTGAAAATTAGGGAAGACTTTTTAACAATCAACTGAACAAGATAATGGAATAGCTTTCCATCAGGAGAAATGGTAGGCAAAAACTCAGAAAGCTTTAGAAATAAAGCTTGGTCGTTTTATAAGAACAGTTATGAGCCCTGCCTGTCATAGCACAGAACTAGAATCAGTGACCCATGAGGTCTCTTTCGTCCCAGTGTTTGTACGTGACTGAAGTTACTCAGAAGCCTAAATGTTTATAGGATGAGCCTGGAGCTTGCGTCAGCATAGCTGGCAAGCTTCCATGGGTGTTTCATTCAACACACTGAACACACATAAACACTGAAGGATAACTTCCTAGTAGAAAATGCACATTTGCACTCACACACACATACTATACACATATATAAATAGTATCTATTTGTTACGTGACAGTTTGAAAATGAAAGAAGATACCTGTTACATGTATTTTAATGTATATTGTAAACAATCTATATTTCTGCTGCAAATTATATACACATTTATACACACATGGTAACGAGAAAGCCAAATAACTTTCACTGTATTCTAACATGGATTATATTAATATTCTTGTTAAGAGAAACTGTAAGAATGTGTTGAACAGACATGATTTCTTCAGATGTCCATATGGTATTTAGGAAAATTTTAAGGTATTAACTAAGTATGATTTGGGCACTGTGCTCCACAACTTCCAAAAGGGATTATGCACAGAGAATTAAGGATACGGGTTGTCAGAGTTTAAGTCACCAAGAACATCAGTAGGATTTAGTCCAGAGGTGGCTTACAATGTGCACTTCCCTATATGACTTAGGTCCTTAAATGACTTGGGTCTCTTGATAGTGTTAACTTTAGCATATATTGAATCAAGAGACAACTTTAAAAGAATACCTGAATGCAGAAGAAATAAGCAACCAGAAATCAAAATATTCTAAGACGAAGTCTGAACTGGTAATCTGAATGATAGTATTTATTACGATACACAGAACTTCATCCTACAGTTCTGCCAACCCTCATCACACTGTGTACTTGCCTGCACCTGTGTGAAACCTGAACTTCAGCACCTGAGAAAAGGCTTCCTCTTTCCTTACAGACTATTTCACACAGAACATTTTCTTAGTCCCATGAGAAAATACCCTTGAGTGAGATAATCATGAAAAAGATACTGTGCATCTAACAGAAGCCTTGCTGAAGAGAGAGTTGGTTTCTATCAGGACATTAGAGCTTTCTTTGAAACCACATAAGATGCAGTATTTAGAGATAATGGAATATATTTATAGTTAATTTCACCATAACATAAAAGCTGCACTTACAGTAAAAGGAGTTGAGTAATATAGTAAAATTATGTGTGTTAATAATTAACTTTTAAGAGAACGAGATCAGTATTTCCATAAAATAGAGTAAGACACCCCAATTCTGTAGTTACTCATCATCAGTCGTGACAGCCCAAAATGGGTATAAAATACTCTCATAAAGCATATTTCTATTCTCTCTGCCTTTGAGTCAAGATAACACTTGACTCAATGTCAAGGACAATCAGCCTCAAAATCTTTTAGAGTTGATGATTAAGAATAGAGGGGGATTTCCCAACCATCGTTATTTCTAAACATAAAGATCTATTCACTTGTTTACTTTTATTTGCATTTGCATCTGATCTTTTGATCAACGGCAATGCTAATGATACAGTTATGAGAGCCTGCAAGTGAGGAATCCATTTACCAGATCTCTTTCGTACTTAGCTTAGAGATTCCCTTCAAAAAAAATAAAGAGAATTGTGTTGCTCCAAAAGAACTAGCTTGGATAGAGGCCTCTTGGCCTGGGTGTTTCCTGTAGGAGAAGATTTCTGACTCCTGTTGTGGGAGAAACTCCTACTTGTCCTGCCCCAAGGGTGAAAGATACTGCCAGGGAATTACAACAATAAACCTCCAGATCCCAGTCAAGCTCCAACCATCCCAATGAGTTATTACTCCCTTAGGACTCAAGAGACCTCGGGGAGATTGAAAAGCACTTCTCCTTCTACAGATGACCCAACCCATAACCGCAACAACCAGGCAGAGGAGCATCTCCTGCCAAAGCTGGGGTTGGAAACTGTGGGATTCCAGTGAGGCCACGCAGTAGGTGAGTGGGAAGGCTTCCCAGCCCTGTCCGGAGGCAGGTGGTCCCTGCTGCAGGGCTTGCAGAGCCGTGCGTGATCACAGCCTGCTTGCTCCCTGGCTGTCAAGGCTCCTGGAATGCTCCCAGTCATTTGGACTGCCCGCTTGCCGGCAGACTGCAGGACAAGCTGCTGCACCAACTGCAGCTCGAGCACGGTGGAGGTTCACCACGAAGTCCAGTGGAATGTTGGTCTGAGCCAGGCTGCTCCTGTACACACATTTAGGTGCTTGGAGAAGAAAAACTCAGGCTATGCTGTAGCACAGGCAGCGGCAGGAGCTGGACTCCCAGCAGACAAGCCTGGTTAGTGTGCTGACCCGCAGCAGGTCTGGCTGATCAGGGCTGCTGTGCATCCTCACATTTCACAAAAGCTGCTTTGGTAGTGTGGGGGGGCTGGCGGAGGGCATTGAACTGCTTTGTAAGCCCCTGGGAAAGCAGGTTGGGCAGACCTCTGCTGCGCCAGGCCTCCGCTGCTGCTGGGTGGGAGCAGAGCAGAAGGAGAACAGGTTTTATGTCCAAAACACTTGGCTGAGCAGGCATCTGCCCATCGGGATGCAGGCTTAGCTCCCAGCCCAGATGCACACAAATCAAACAAACAAACAAAAAAAAAAAAAAAAAAAAAAAAAAAGGAAGGAAGGAAACACTCTCTGAGCTGTTCTCACTGTGGTGAAGCAAGTGGGCCCAACCACTGAGTCACGTCCATAGCAGTACATAGTTGGGTCTAAGAGCTAAAAAATACCTTTCCCAACCTCATGGACAATGTACTGGCACCTGCTGTCCTCTGTGCCTAGGCACTGACAGTCATCTTGGGGTACCTTTGCACCACACTTTTCCTGGTGCTCTGATGACAGCAATACCTTAAATTTTCTAAAAGTAATTTTTATTTTACATTTTTGGTTTTCTCTACTCTTTGTAAAGTACTCATTCAGGTGCTTCATACAATAACCCATTCCCAAAGACAAAAACTGTTAATTTGAAGTTGACCCTTTACCTGACCAGATGTCTACCATCCACACATGGTACATGGTGGCAGCAAGGTCAAGCTTGCATATTTGGAAAGTAAAGGCAACATCAGACTGAACAGTCACATAGGCAAATTAAAACTCTCTGCACACACTTGCACAGATGCACACAGAGGCATAGAAGAGAGCCTACCACTGATCTCAGGTAGGCTCTGTGTCCTGGTTGCCATTCAGTCTCAGTAAGAGCAGATTTTGTGTCCATTCTCCTGAGAATTTGTAGATTCTCCCAATGTGTCTTCAAACAAAGAGTAGCACATATAACAACTGAAGGAAAGTCTGAGCAAAACTATCTGTAACCACTTAAGATTCAAATATGCCAGAAGTTACTCAGTCATCTGATACTAATTTCTGAAGAATTCAAATAGGACTTTTGTTATGTTATATGCCAGAAACTATAAATACAATGCTTTTCCTTATCAATCTATTCTCCCGCTTTAGGCAGCCTGATAGCATTAGCTCAAGATCTGCACTGTTCTTGCTTCCTTCCCATAACAGAATGCAAGGAACCTGTGGAACTTTTCTGCTGATTTATGTTCAAAGTTAGAAGTGAAACTGCTGTATTAGAAGATTGCACTGAAGAGGAACTAGAAGCCAGCCCACATAAGCTTTACATGAAGAAATCATAGAAAAAGGCAAACATGAGAAAAAAAGTTAGAACAGGGAAAAATTAGCAAATGACAAAGTTCACCAGGAGGTAAGGTTTGCGTGCTAGCCTTTGTGTTTACACGCTCGCTCCCGTGGATGCAGATCTCCACTGATGTGCTCCTGGGGAGAGAGCAGCTGGGACTCAGTTCACTCTGCCAGGACTAGTCTGAAGACAGGAATTTCAGATAATGTAGCAAGAAGAAAGCACCTAGAGTCATAAAAACAGTCAAAGTAGTCTGATGGGCAAAACAGGTGACTGCTAGAGCTAAAGTTCTGTCTTTAGAAAAAGTCGCATAGTTCAGTGTTTGTCGTGGTTTGGGCCTGGTTGGCAGCCAACCACAATGCAGCAGCTCTCTCTCCCTTCCCCTCCGGCAATGAGAAGGGACAGAGATCCAGGCTTGGGGTCCGAGATAGGACTGGGATGGGGAAAAAATTCCCCTTTACGGTCACGAGCAAAAGGCAGACCCGTTAGGGGAAGAAAAAAAAAGAACATACATTTATTACAGACACTAACAACACATAACAGAGTAGGACAGTGAGAAGCATTGCCACATCTTGAGAACACCTTCCCCCCACCCCTCCCTTCTTCCCGGGCTCAGCTCTGCTCCCGATATCTCTACCTCCTCCCCCAGTGGCGCAGGGGCAGGGAATGGGGGGTGCAGTCAGCACTGCCACTTCCTTCATCTTCGGTGAGGGGAGTGTCCGGAACTTGTTGTTCCTGCTCCATCGTGGTCCCCCTCTCACAGGAGACAGTCCTCCACAAACTTTCTCCGACATGAGTTCCTCCCATGGGCTGCAGCTTTCCCCACACTGCTCCATCATGGGTCACTAACTTTCTCTGACTGGATTCCCTCTCACGGCTGCAGCCCTTCCCGAGCTGCTCCGGCGTGAGACACCCCCACATGCTGCAATCCTCCCAGCGCTGAATTACAGCAGCGGGGCTGCCTTTTCCCATGAGACCCCGGCCTTCTTCGGGCATAGCACCTTGATCATACAAGCAGAAGCCACAGGCCATAAATCAGTGTCTGCTCCACCGTAGATCTCCATGGGTGGCAGGGGGGGCCTCCCTGCCGTCTCCCCACAGGATACAGGGGGGTCTCTTCCTCCGTTCCTCCACTGACCTTGGTGTTCACGCAGCTGCAGCAACTCCTCCTCACCAGTCCCACTGCTCCTCACCACGTCCCTTCTTAAATACGTTATCGCAGAGGCACAGCTGATTGGCTTAATTTCCCAAACAGAAGTGGAGCTGACTTGGAGCTGGGGGAACTTCGAGAAGCTTCTCACGGGGCCGCCCCGATAGCCCCCTCCCCTGCCACCAAAAAACTCCGCCATTCACTCAACCCAGGGCAGTGTTGTAAGCTTCTGAAAGGCACTGCAGATTTTCACTTAAAACTAAAATCTAAAAGTCCATTGATTTATTAAATTGTGGGTCTATAATGAATGAAAGGTATCTAAATATTTCTCTTCCTACCAGACTGGAACCCACAGAGCACTCTGCCTCCCATGAGGCTACACAGGGATGGTTAACTGTGATGTTAGATGTCAGACAAAGTAGTTAGGTGTGGGTACGTAGGGGAAAGACCAGCCAGTGAACCACACTTAAAGGAAAGATTGAGTTGATCAGACTCTCAAGCTGCCTTAAGACATGGCATGTCCCTAAATATGTACGGCGAAATACAATTTAATGTTCACAGGACTGAAGATTAATTACTTTTCAGTCATACCAACAAAAAAACCTGGGACACTTTGATTTTAGGAATGTCAGTTTTTCATCCCTATTCCAAGAACAGAATTTCAGCTAAAAATATTATAGAATTCCAGTTCTGGTGAATGTCAAACTACTCAAACTTTATTTGTGACAGGGATATTAAACAGAAATTCTTAATTTTTCTCTTCTCAGAAAGAATTTGAAAAATTCAACATAAACAAGTGGTAGCATTGTCCATTAATTAGATGGATAAATTAGTATAAGATACAATGAAGCATTTTATTATGCAGTTATAAAAAAATCTGAAGCAAATATTTGTAGATATAGGAAACTATAGCTGTGCTATCCTTGGGCTAGAACACATTCTGGGGGTTCAGTTGTTGAACCAAAACACAGTGTTTTGCCCACTCAGAAAACATGTTAAAATAAATTAATGTGATTGTCCTCAATTGTTTTATTTAGATTCCTTTAAGGTAACTTAACCTTTCTGAAAACCTCTTAAAGTTTAGGTCATTTTTCAGACAAAAATAATTTCAAAACAAAACAAAATGTATGATTTTCTGCTAATATTCAAGCAAAGCATTGTGCTTTTACCTGCAGGAAAGACTGACATCTGACAGAAATTAACTGTTTTGATATTTCTAAATATGGCCTAAAACTATTTGTGATAAGTGACCTGAATTCAGATATAGCCCCTGTGGCCCTGAATCTCCTTTTTTAAAGAATTTTGTTATTCAGCGCAAATATTATAACAAATGCTATTACATTTTTATTAATTACCGCTTTTACTCTGGCGGATGTTAAACTCATAAACTCATAAATTAAAAAACAAAAACAAAAACCCCAACTACTGAAAGAAAGGTTTTGGCACTCTTTCTGTAACTGTTCTGCCAGGAGGAACATCTAACAGGAGAATCTAGTTCACAAGACTTCCAGCTCAGACTCTACAGATCAGAAATTTCTGAATACATTTCAGTTAAACATCTAAATCAAATAGGTCAAGATTTACTAGATCCACTAATCTATTTCCTTTTTTAAACATATCCTTCTGTCATTTCTCTTAAGACCATTGGCACCCTCTCTAGACTGTAGTGTACTTAAGATGTTAGTATACTTGAGAACACCTCAGTGAAAATGTTTCTTTGATGAGTCTTGTCTCTTAATTTACTCCAGCACTGAAAATTCTCAGTAAATTCCTTTCTTGGTTGTTTACTTAATGGCAAAACGTGAGAGTTAACCTTTTCTTTCCATTTCATTTAACATTTATTTGTCATAAAACACCCCCACCAAAATCATATTTGCAATAACAAGTGTAATTCAGAAATTATGTGGTCTGGAAAACTCGGATGAGGAAATCCAGATACATTTCACCCCACCTGGCAAAAAGTGGCAACTGATTCACAGATATATAACTCGAACCCAGAAGTGTTTGGGTCATCATGATGCAGGAAATCAAGTTGAGTGGCAAGAAGAGCTATGCACTTCTGAATATTTCACAAGAAGCCCAACATGGTAGCAAGCAGCCCTGTTGCTGTCTATTCTGCATCCCCATCTGGTGTCCTGTAATGGTTTTAATGAAAGCTCTTACACATGGTTCTTAAAACAACCCATCTGTCTACTGGGGTGAATTAAAAGATGTAAACAGAGTGTAATATGCCAAAGAATATAATAGTCTCAATATAAGATCTGACTCTGTCAACCAGCAACAGGTTCCAGCTGGGACAGCCTCATGGAACAAAGACAGCCCTTGGCTTAATACTGAGTATATGCTTCTGAAGTCCCAAATCAGGCAAAAGAGAAATAAAGCCCAGGACCTTGACCAGATGTGCAATACCCAGCCGAGCACACAGTAAGCAGGCTCCCACAGCAACCTTGCTTTCAACGTGGACAGTTCTGATAGGAGCAGACATCTGTTTCACATGGCTAATACAGGGGATGTAGTACCTAATCACAGATAACGCTTGAGCAGGACTGATCCTTTGAACTGCCTTTTCCCTCTGCTGTTACTGGCCACAACCTGAATCAGCTCATGTTCTATTTTAGACAACCAGGGATGGAGTCACAGCAACTCAGCTCTGAACTCTGCATCTGAGGAAGGATTGGATTTCCAAAAGTGCTCCAGTACAACATCAATAGTCACGGTTGCAAAGTCCATGAAAACCCAGCCATACTCCTCTTTCTAATATCTTTCCAACCTCTTCCCACTAAATTAGATAAACAGATGGGAATTAATTAAATCTACAGATCAATAGTTATTGTACTAGGATCTACAATGAGTATTTATCACGCAACAGCACTTAGTACATGTCAGGAAAGGACATTAAAGACAAACATTCCTAATGACTGATAATCTCTGGTCCCAATGACTGCTTCCCTCTTAGCTAAACCAGCTAGATACATGCTGACATGTACATTCTCCAAGTCTTCTGTTTCACAGGAAAAGCCTGGGATGATCCCATTTTTTAGAGTTTCTAGCTCCCTGTGAAGATGAGGTTGTCTCTACATATCATATGAGTTTACCATAATTATGCTATGCAACAAACACATATGAGAAATGGCCTAAATAACTTACCGCCCTTTTGGGTTGGTTGGTTTGTTTGTTTTTGGGAAAAGGACTTTATTTTCATTTTGCTTTCTTAGAGTATTTATCACAGAAAATTCCTGATCCATGACTAGAGCTTGCAGGTGTTAACATAACACAAATTATATAACATTCTCCAAATCTGGATTAATTCATAGACTTACCAGAGGCTCTCTTGTAATGATTTTCCCTTGGAGGTTGATTGAGATGACAGAACTCTTGGAGATGATAACTCCTATCTTTCGATTACAGCCTTGATGGTCTGATAAAGACTATAAAACTGCAACCATTAAATCTCTGGTCCCTGAATTCCCCCTAAGCATTCTTCTTTGAGATCAGCTGAAAGAGATAAACAGAGATGTGAAGAGCACATGATGGAACTGTTCCAGCATTGATACTGATAATATTACTTGGCTTTACATTTATGCTAATATCAATTAAGCAGGTTTTATTAATACTTGCTGTCATTTCTCGGAGTTGACTTACAAAGCATTCTATAATAGAAGCTTTCAGTTTACATTTATGAAGAAAAAAATTATTTTCCATATTCATATGCTCTGTACAACATGGTAGGAAAGGCAGCATTTAAAGAGAGGGTTATCAAACAAATTAGACAAGTGTAGCAATGGAGGAAAATGTTTTATGTTCATTTTCATAGGAAAGGTCATCTTCTGTAAAGTTACCCTCATAAGCACCAATCAGAAACTTCACGGAGTCTAAGTTGCATATTTTTTGACCAGCCCTCCTAAATTCACATGAGATAACTGCAGAAGTGTTTTTCCCCTTAAGTGCAACTAAGTTGCACACTGGCAAAGTTCAAGACCCACTGCTAACTCTTCTCTTTCCTTTTGCTTGTCTGCAGAATATATGGCAAACAATCCCATTTTATCTTGATCCCTTCAAGTGTTTGTCTGTCTGAAACTGCAGGACCAGCATCCTTGCGATACTATTCTTGGAATAAAGTGCCTTCCTCCTTTCTGCTGTTATAATCAAAGCCTGCTAGCAAATAGTTTCTGCTTCTCCCCCTGCTACACACACATCTTTTATCTTTCTTCAGATATCAGAATTTCCCTTCCTCCAAGTTTGCCAGTGAACTACTTTGATCCAATGGGGTCTATGAGGCATGATACAGTATCAGGTTAGAGCAGTAGAACTAACTGAGAGCCCATCACAAGTTGACCCTACTAGAAGTATTCTTTTGAAGAGTAGTTATCATTTAATGCATATTTAAATTGCATACTGATGTGACTGATGATTACATTCACCTTAACAACAGAAAAATAATACAAACTAAAGTATTTAACATTTCTGTAGCTCCCATAACCTTAGTGTGAGCATCTTAGAATTTTTGGCCCACTGTGGTGTTGAGATCCACATCTAATATGAAACACTGAGACATGGAGAAGACTGACTTCCCCAGGAGATGCTGGAAATTCTGGAGCAGACTAGGGATCTCAAAACATGTATTACAGCCTAACCAGATGAACGTGGAGAAATGAAATCTAGTCAAAGACTGTGGATTCCAGCTTTGCTGGATATTCACACTCCAATATTGGAGTTTGGATATTGGTATTCCAAGCTTTTACTTTGCCTCTGAGAGGAGCTTGCTAACAGAAATTTAATCTCAACTGAAATATTTTTATGCACTACTTTTCAGGCATGGCTGTAATTTATCATGTGTGTTCTGTCTTTTGTGCATGATACGTGCAGCAAGCACCGAGACCTGTTACACTCCCGAATGTTCTAGCTTCACCCGAAATCAGCCTTCCTGAGCTCATCTTAATTGTGTCCTCGTGACTATGCATTAACTTCAAAGAGCACTTCGAAGACCACACAGCTCTTACTGCAAACAAGCCAGCAGGACAAGTATAACCCCTACTAATAATGTCATGGAGGCTAGACCACACAGAAGAAGATTCTTGCAGTGCCCTTTGGGCTTAAAGATGTAGGGGGTCTGAACTACCTGATGCTTAGACCGATTCACAGCAGCTCCAAGAATCCCCCGTGCAAGGCATGCGGTGTGTTCCATGCCCATATGGATGGGTGTAGCTGTAGATCTTCTCTGTCGATCAGATAGCCACATTAGTTTTGCCCCAGCTTGTAACATGCCCTCCTCAAAGCTAAACGTAGCAGAGAGAAAGTTCACACCGAGTGCCTGACAGGTTGCCAGTTAAGGCAGTCTCTTAGCCACTGTGGAAGTCGTGGGTCCTGGGTGCTGCTTCACAGCAAGCTGAGGGGTTTCAACCCTACTCATTCCCCATGGCAAGAAAGTGTATCACCCCTTGGATGACTGAATATAATAGGACACGCAAACCATCATGACATCCATCTCTAGAAGAGTCTGAAGGTGCCCACAAGTGATCAAGGAAGGGAAAATATCTGGTTTAAAAGCCCTAGTTTGTCAGGTCAGCAAGTCGTGTAGTGGAGTCAAGATCCAAGGAGCCATGAACAGTTGAACTACAGTTCGCCAACAAAAACTTGTTGACTCATGGAAAAAAAAATGATGGAAATGGAGAGCATCCCAAAGAGGGTCTTGGTGACAGTGGTATATATGTGACAGATTTTTGCACATCATCTTATGTAGGTTCTGTCTCTGGATCTTCATGTCAGCAAATAGAACTTGCTGCCTCAGCAGGGGCTCCAGGTTTGGTGCTTGAAGCCAGCAGACTGTGAAGTGCTATGGAGATTGGGCTGAATAAATGACCAGGGCAATTCATCATTCTTCTTTCCACGAATTGTCAACAGGTGACTTGCAGTTGTCTTTAAATGAGTAGTCACTAATTACATTTTTGTGATTGGTAATAGCTAAAAGTAGTTATTGTCTGAAAGTTTACCACAGCCACTATGTCTGGACTGTGGTTGCTGAAATTCATCCGTAGAGCTGGGATGGTTAGTTTTGGCTGGACACACAAGTTATAGGTATAGATTTTTTCAGTATGTTCTGAATTTTTGGCACAGGAGCTTATGGTTTGAGCTAATCTTCACTTCCTCATTTCCCTGGTTTCAAACAAAACTTCTCCTTGTTTGAAACTGGAATTTCATCCAGTGTGAAAGGAGGCAGTTGGGAGGGGAAAGAGAGAGAGTTAACATTTTTTGGAGTAAAAATTAGAAATGGTGGGACCGTTCTGCTGGGGAAGTCAGGAAGAAGCGCTGCTTGCTTCGGCTCAGGAATCAGAGGTGCATCCTCACACACAAAGATGGTTTGTAGAAAATGCAGTTCTGGATCAGTTGCATGTGCTGTTCCCCTGTATCTCCCATGGTATGACACAATCTTTTCTTGCCACATACTTATTTTCCATTCACTTTTCCCAGAAAATATCAATATTTTTACTCTTTGTCCTAATTTATGCACTTGTTAAACAAAACATTGAAATTTTGTGACGTTAGAATTATCTTTTTACTGATAAGGAACCCAAAATAAATCACAACTGTCACTAAGGCAAATTTCTCTGAAAATGGTTTGTTGTGTTTTTTTTGTTTGTTTGTTTGTTTGTTTTTAAGTTGTAGCATTTATGGAAAATGTTGACATATTCATTCATCTCTAGATTAGAGCCAGCTATCCTCAGAAGGACAAGTAGCCATACTCATTTATTCCTGCTACAAGGAACAAGCCTTCAGCTTTCTAAGACAATACTGCATTGAAAAGAAAATAGAAAAGACTCTGAATCTTCTGTGGTGCACAAGCATAAGTTGCAGTTTACATTTGAGTCCTTTGCCACAGAATTATTTCCTTTGCACAGAAGCCAAACAGGGAAGACCTTGAACAAAATCCCTGTCAAAACTCTGACTGAAGACCCACTCTCTGCACCTGCTTATTATTTTACCACTACACACCTGCAAACTGGTTTCAAGAGCCTCATTATTGTTAACTTGTCTCTGGCCTCATTCAGACAAAATGCCACATTTCCCTTCTAATGACCATCTCAACAGTTCCAACTCTGAACAGACTCTAATAATTTCTCCACTTTTCTTTCTGTTTGCTTCTCACCATAATAGTGTATTACACCATATATAATAATGAATAGTGATACAGCAGGCTGAAAGTAGAGTTAATGCAGTTCCTAGAAAGGGAGATCTGCTTTAAAGAAATAAATCAAATCAGAAGAATCCAGGACTCCGGGTAAAAGATATAAAAGAAGGGGGGGAGGAGGGGGGAAGAAAATAAAAAAGGAAAAAAACCAAGAGTACATCTGAAGACAGTGACCTTTTCACATTCCCAGAGCTTCTATCTAGAAATTTATGAATGTTTCTGCACCTGGAGAGGTCTCCTCTGCAGCTTTCAGCAGCCCTTATATTGTGTCTCAGTCTCTAATTTCTGTTTTGTATGAAATGTAAAGGACACCTGGTGTTTACTTTCCTCATTGCTGCTGGTGCTGCCACTGGCCAGACTGGAGCCCTTGCTCAAGCCAGTCTAGGGATAAACTGTCAAAACTCCAGTCTGTCTTTGAGCTCTAGCCCTACTTGTACGCTCTCCCTGGGTGCTTTCTCTGTTTCCCCGCAAGATGTACTTGGAACTTAATGTCTTTTTGCTAACCAGAGAAAAAAATAAAATCCCTTTTCTACTTGGACCCATGGTGCCCTGGGCAGAGGACCACCCATGTGTGTGTGCACAAGAAGCCACTCCTCTTGTGAGTGGCTTTGATTCCTATTCCAGATTGTTCTTCTCCCAAGGAAATACATATGAATAGCTCTTGAAGGAGGTGCCATGAATCTGCTTAATGGCAAAATTGACAGGCAAGTAGTAACCACAGCAAAAACAACCTGCTTACATCTAGTGTGCCTGAAGAAGTGCTTCTTCACCCAGAAATTGCATATTTTGTTTCTTACAGTATGAGCTACATTTGCAAAAATATACTTCTTACAATATCACCAGTACATATGTCTTGTCAAGCTAAGTTACAACCCTCCCTTTAAGATACCATCCTCCATCCTGCTGCTTCCCAAGGGGCCTTTTCACGATGTTGCTGAAGCATGGGTGTGCAGCGATGATAAACAAACAGGTATTTTAAAGAGATATCAGTATGAAACTTTAATGGGGAAGTCAAATATTGATGCTTTTGTTTTGTCCTGTTTTGTTAGCACAGGTTGTACTTTAATTCTCCAGCCAGAGAGCACTCAAAGAGGTTATTGTACCATTTGCACTTCCAAAGGCACAGCAAGGAACAAGCATTACCAAATTTTCACTGGTTTTCTCCCTAAGGGTAGCAAACCATCTCCAGGAGAGAGTCTTGTGCACAGATGTGCCATACAAATAGAGGATTTTTTAAGACATGTTCGTCCAGACAGAAGTGAAGGGTTCTGATCCAGCTAGCAAAAGCTCTAGTCTCATTAGTGCGAGCTTCTATGTTATAAACCAGGACCAAAATGGGAGAGGAAAAATGCAGATCTTGGATCTGCACCATCAAAGAGAGAACAAAGTTTACCCTGTGAGTCACAAGTCACAAACCAAAGTGTATATTAATCTTTGCCCTGACACATTTCTTCCATCCATCAGATCTAGCATTGTGCTAGTCTAAGTGTGGATGCATCATGTCATTCATGACACATGATGATTCCCAGATGTTCAGAGTGCTCTGCTACCCAGTGGAACAAATGGGTGTTTACAATAAAATAAGTACCAAATTTAACAAAATTGAAGATGAAGCTACAAGTTAATTAGTGCAAGAGGGCCTAAACCCCATGATAAATGGGAGCTCATACTTCTTCAGTAGATCCAGAAGTACAAATTGAAAAAAGAGCCTAACAATTAAGTAATAAAAAATCAAAAACAAACAAAAAAATACTGCCCAGGAAGTCACCCTGGGAGAAGCCAGAGTAAATAACACCATTGCCGAGCTCTGATGTAGCTCTTCTGGTGGAGTTCCTGGTGACGAAGAAAAGGAGCTCTGAGTCAGGTGCCTGTAAATACAGTCATATGTAACACCTACCAAATCAATGAGAAAAAGTTGATAGAAGGAAAAGGACCTAAATACATCTTTATCTGTGAACTTCTCATTTGACTATAAGAGCTCCTGATTCAGGCAAGAATATCACAACTCTCTGAATGTTATTCACTCTTAAATTTCTCAGCTGACATATTGAGGAGCTCTACAAGCATCTGGCGAAGGTGGCCACTTACTTGAGGCTGTGGGAGGGGGTATGAACTTGGGCCTTTCTGACTTACACAAACTGAGGCGAAACACAGCCTTCCACTGGGCTGCCTTGGTGATGAAGTTTTAGAGATGTCCAGGTCAGGGCCATGGTAGGCAAGGAAAACTAAGGGCTATTCATATCAGAAAGATACACTCCACAATAACATAAAAAGCAGAGAATGGTAAACTTTAAAACCAGACTCTTCTAAACTCTCATGAGATCAAAACTAACTCCCTGTTAAAGGCTGTCGTCCTAAAAACTTTAACATTCCCAAAAGTCATTACAACTCTCTAGATCTTCTGCTAAATCGTCCTTATTCTCCCAGACATTTAAGTCAGTCTTGAATGGATCCACGCAAAAAGTAACCCAACCCCACCATTCTCTTGCACTTCATGTCAAAACCAGGAGGCAGGAGCAGCCTATGGAGCAGCCGACGCTACCAGCAGTGGGGATGCTGATGACCCAGAAAAGCTCGCTGGAGTCAGAGTTCACACAACGACAGAGGGCCGGGTGCCAGCACTGGCCCTGGATACTTTCATTATTCTGTGCTAGAGCAGCAAATTCATTTTCCATAAAGCACTAGTTAGGCCAGCCTTTAATCTGGCTTGCAGCACTGAAAACAACCTGCAAAAAACAGGTGGTAGTCTCCTTACAGGCAAGCCAAAAGAGAGATAAAAATAGACTTGAATTGCCATTGAAAATATGGTAAAACAATCCTTTGCCATCTGCTAAAGCAAACCTTGGGACTAAGTGAATTAACAGGTCTTCACTATCAGACACTGTGAGCGAGGCATTACAGCTCATTAATTAATATTAACATGACAGCAATAGATTGCCTGTATCTCTTGCACATATTAATCACAGCCGAAAGCTGAGTGTGCACCTTGTATATCACTCACAAACCCTGCTGGCATGCTGCCCATTCCTTCCTAAGCGTTTACAGCAGCATTCACTTGCTGAAGATCGTCCCCGTTGCGAGCACACCATAGCAAACGCCTTTCCTCTCCTGCCACCTCAGTATTCCTCGTCCAGCCCGGGCCCTGCAGATCACAGTAATAAATGCACAGTGCCGTCTCCTCCACTTTGAAGTCGGCCACAAATCATGAATTCAAAATGCAAAACCTAGGTCATTTACAGAAAGGGTTTTTACAAGGAAAAGGATGCCCTTCCAGAAAGATTAGACCTGAAGGCCATAATTAACGCGTCTCTGCTGCTGTTACAACAGCGTAGCACTGATCGCCCGCGCTGACGTTCAGCTAGCCAGAGTGATCCTGAAGGAAGGATCCTCAGCACCATCTAATTATCCCAGACTTCATCCTGTTGCTCAAGAGGGTTGCTTCTGTGGGTAGACTACTAAAAATACCCCATATACCCAGTCATGGAAACGTAGACTTCCCCTCAATCCAAACACAACCAGTTTAATCAAGTCAGAATGTGACCTGTCCCATCCAGAAGGGAGAGTAGTTTCTGTTTAAACAAGGAAAAAAAAAAAAAAATAGGCCAAATCCTTGTCTGTTTTATGGTAATGTAAATCTAAAAGAACTGGATAAATATAACCAGAGTTAAAGCTTTTATAAACAGGTATAAATTAGATCAGAATCAGCTTAAACACATGCAAGTTTTTAAGACTCTTTGGCATATTTTAAACCTCAGTTACTGGTTAGATGCTTAGCCAGCCTGTATCCAGCCTTTCAACTGCCTATTATTTATGTGACTATTCACAAACTGAGTAGTCACCCAACAGGACATGTCTAACATGCATTTGCACAACATTTTGCAGATGCGTAAGCTGAAAGGCTGGCAGGAATTTGAGAGTGCACATCTGAGGGACAGTACTGCAATAAAGCATCAAATAGAGTTGATAAAAAGAAAAATCAAGATGTCTACCTCAGAAAATTATGATTTTCATTTCAAATTGAGATTAAATGTCCAGAGCTTTTCCCCCACAGAATGAAAAGTTCAGAACACTTCAAGTTTGAAATGTTGAAACATTTGGACTGAAAATAAACATTTTGACATTTCCAAGTCAAAATGTATACATGTGGTTTGTCCACAAAATTAGGTTAGAAATCGCAGAGGAAGAGGTTTTCATGTGAGGTTTATCTTGTACTTCCCGCTTTTTGAAGAAACAGTGCAATTGTGTTCAGGTCAAAAAGTTAAGAGGTGCTCAAAACCACTAACAATGAATTGCCCATTTTCCTTTAATCTCAGATCAATTTTGATCTCCGTTTGGATTATCCCTGATTTTGACTCAAGCTAGTTCATCTACTTTTCCATCTGCATAGGCAGATACTGAGATCTGGGCCAGCGTCAACTTTTACACACAATCCAGGATTAGAAGTGTGTGAAAGCACAGAAATACTATTATTATCCTTGTATACGTTTTCTTGGACCAGAAGTTTTATTTTGCACCTTTTAAGGTTGAACACTGGATCCCATTTCAGATTTCTTTTCTCTATTTAGCCCAGTTGGACAGAGCTGAGAGATTTCAACATCAAATACATTTAGAGCTCTGTGAATTCCTTCCAGCTATTATTTTTTCTTGAATGTAAAAAGACTCAGCACTCATATGGCACCTGAATGACAATCCTGCTACCAAAGTGCTAGGATAGCAAAGGATCTGAATGACTAAATTACTGTCAGTTCAATTTTTTTTTTTTTTTTTTAAAAAAAAAAACTGCAATGCAGAGAACAGCTGCCTTCCAGGGACTGAGGCATAATAGTTCGGGCAATAGAATATTTTAAATCTGTGCCCTAAACTTGGAACAGAACTGCATGGTCTGAAGAATTAAATTAGTCTTTATTTCAAATTCCTCTATCCACCTTCTGGCAAGATGTTGAAATGCCCAGAATAATTCTCTTTTCTCAGTATTTCTGGCTTACCTTCAAGCAAGGTAGATGGAAAAAACTGTAATCAGACAAATCATTTTCATCTACTCTTATATATTACTAGTGAAAGCTTATGGGAGTTACATAAATCGTTGCTTGTGCGACAGGCGTTCATCTGAAAAATATGGCACTTATTTTGTGATTTTGGAAGACTTCACTCAGAGAATATTTGTTTATATATATGTATTTTTGAGCACGTATCTATAAACCCAGAATGCAACAAAGACTGTTTTTCTCTACCATACACTTCCCACTACCTACCATGTGTTCTATGGTAATATATTAAATTTATATAATTCCTTGGCCCTTTGGAAATGTTGTCTTACACAAGAAAAAAAGAAAAAAGTTGATACCATGTCTATATTGTTAGAGGAAAGACCTGGAAAATATTGCCCCCCCCAAAAAAAAAAAGAAATACTGAAGATAAAATATCAGTGTATGAAGTTTAATAGTCAATTCACAGTTTATTTTATTCTGAGTTAATTTTAAAATTGTATTTACAGATGAAAAAGTACATGCACATGGTTTTGCAAAAGCCTAAAATTTTGTTACTGGTGTTCAGTGTTACTAACATTTACAGAGATTCAGCAGAAATTTTTGAAGTTGTATTAAGAATGTAATCCAGCTTCCTGCAAAAATGATCTTCTTGACATAACCTCCCATGCGCTATAGTCTGTATCACACTATATTTATCCATTGATGCTCCTGATTTCTTTCTCAAGGTGAGTTTACATTCATAATATAAAAAATGAGGTATATAAAATATGGCAAATGTAACATGCATAAGTAGGAATACTCCCACTGAAAAAAGCAGCTATCTTAATAATAAGTATTAAGAAATGCAGATATTTAATATTATTAAATGAAATTGGAAACATTACCAGTCTATCAAGGGTTAACTTTCACACAAATTTCAATGTGCTTCTGGATTGCTATCCACAACAAGAGAATATTCACTTTAGAGAGAGATATTTAAAGTAACATATGCTATCTTCCACTTCTTAAAAATACAGGCAGCATTCCTAGTCATAGTTGTTGTGGTGCTCTGTGTATCCAAACTAAAAAGTCCCGAATCTCATGGACCTTCACATATTAACATCCATCAGAATGGCCAAGCAACAACGAAGACAGGCAAAATCAGGATGCACGTCTGAAAACTTAAGCATCTGATTTTCTTTTTAAACATGAATATCTAATGGCATAAAATTTAATTCATTTTCTATCAAGAGAACACTTAAGATCCAAATATTTGATGTAACATTCAAGTATTTTGCAATACAAGCAGTCCAGACTTTTCTAATTTTTGCCATTTACAAAACACTTTTACTCCTTGTAGGGGCTTAACTTCTGGATGGAAGGGCAGTGTGGGAGAACGAGTGGCTGAGATGTAGCATTTAATCTGATCAAGCAATCTCTCTTATGCCAAGGACTCTTTGCTAAAGTAATAATGAATCGTCTACATCAATACAATAGTGAGCTTCACACTGCACGAACTTTATCAGACAATGTTTAAGTTAAACTCCTTTATAGCTAAGCACTATACCAACATCCAAGGGAATTTAAATAGTTGCATAAAACAAAAAGAATGATAAATTATTTTAGGGGAGAGGATACTACATTTCCTATCTCTGAAGCTTCTGGTACAGAAATGGTTGTGGGAAGTGGAAATGAATGCAACAGCTGCATATTATGTATACAATATCTCTTAATTTGGCCCAAAGAACCCAAAAGAGTCTAACTCAAAAAGTTTAGGAGTTCAGGGTATACAGATGTTGAATATATAATTGAAAGGTCTTCAAGTAAAGCAGTAGATCGTACTAATCTAGACAGCTTCTGAACTTCAACTTGCTTAAACTCACTTATATTCGCCTCTGAGTTTGGCCTCTGGAATAGTACCTACTACACAGCATTTTATATTCTTAGGGAGACAAGATGAACGAATCCTACTAGAACTGCCCGAGAGGCTTAGCTGCAGGTCACTAACAATATTAAACATCTGGATGAGTGGAACAGCCTAACAGATTCCCAGAAAATGAACAAGCTCTGCTGTGGAAACATGCACTGCCTTTAAATTGTTGCAAGGAATATTAATCTAGGCCATCCCCAAAACCTGAAGTTCCATCATCATCAGGGAACATCAGTGTTGTTTGCTAGGGAGAAGCAGCCACTGAGCAGAAGATGACCTCATCTTCAAGAGCTTGGGGCTTGTACACGAGTGGGACCGTTGATGTATCTCCTGCAGCATCACACACTCCAAAGCCAGGAATACAACAAAGATCTGAGCTGTGGGCTCCTACATAAGGTTCAAATTATCCTACCATGTGAGACCTATCACACTGTTTTCCCCATAGCTTGTCTCTGTTTCCTTACATCATCTGCAAGTTGGTGAGAACGGAAAGGAAGAGCCTACCTGCAAGGGGAGAGGAGGTGTAAAGCAGGAAGATCCAGGAGCTGGATCTTTCTGTTTCCAGCTGTTCAGTCGCCAGGAGAAACTTGCAGTAGCAGCCAGGGCCCCAAATCTAAAAACTGGATCACTGTAATCTTTCTAAACTCAATCTACCATCCTATATCCTCATCCTAGTTGGAAGTGCCCTGACAATTTTCCCACAGATAGGAGAAATAAAGTTTTATGTCATATAAAGCTAGGAGCCTTTCACTTACCAGATGGACAGCCAACTTCCTGGTCTCTTAGGTAAGCAATATAGGAAATTTTACTGTAATTCGGAGAGGTTTGAAATAAAATGTCTTTTGGCAATGCTTAGACTTGGGTCAATATCACAGCAGTTATTTCTGTCAACTTCAGAGTACTATGCTGTGGCCAATTAATGGAAAAAAAGATGAGATTCAGTTAACCGCTCAGGGATTTTCTCTTCAAATGATCAGGCTAGATTAAGGAAAAGACCTTGCCCTAGCCTATATAGCCTCGTAATGCTACTGCCTGTTATTTCCAATTGTTGTTATAGCAGAGCTGGCCGTGCTGCTATTGTTAAAGGTCAGTCAATGTTCCCACTATAAACCTTTTTTATTGCGGATTTCACGTGAAGTGTGTGATTTTAATTTGCTCTGAACTGAAACACAGTTTTTCTTGACCTGCAAATGGACGTGTTTTGTTCTGCTCTTTAAATCTGTATGCTCATTTCGTTATTAATCCAAGACATCTTCAGAAAAGGTGATCTCTAACCCACATTCTTATTTAAAAGACTACAAGGGTAGATGATCCCAGTTGGATAACCGACTCCATAACACCAGCCAGTGGTTTCCTGATTTAGTCCCAAAGCAATATTGGCAGCTTGTTGCATGTAATCTGAGAAACTACGGTTATCAAGCCTTATTATTCAATAGTGGGTGGGTCACTTCTGAAAAATGAAAATCTGAAAGGAAGGTGTTATTACTTGGAACAATTTCAGTTTCAAAACAAAAAGTTGTATTTCAAAATGGGCTGTGCACACAACCAGTGTATTAGACACAGTGCAATCCCCAGGGCAGATTATGAAAATTATTTTTGCCATTGAGCAGGAAACAAAAAAGCACTGGAATCAAAGTCCTGTATTTTCCAAACTTCTCTAGAAATTAAGTACTCCCTGACATATCTCTAGGGCAACTGAACGTCCCTTTAACATGAATAATCACCAAGGAATTATTTGTAAAGTCCCCTCATTATACACCCACACACATCTTCTTTCCCACTGAAGCAACTGCTCCCCGCTGTCTATCTTTTGCCTCCCTCTATTGGGAAGAGGCCTCCTCCGCAGGTAGGAGAAGCAAAGCTCAGCCAGTTCCTCAGCACCCACAGCTCTGGTGGGTTATTCACAGCTCTGCCTCAGCTGGTGGTGCCGCCAGGACATGTGCAGCCCCCTCGCCTGGCCTGGGACCAAACCTGGCATCTTGTTCTCCCTTTCCCCTCATGGGATAAAGAGTCAGGGAACGCTTTTCTCCCTCTAGAAAGCAGTTGCAATCAAAGAGGAGGAGGCCCACCAGAAAATACAGTTTTGATGCCACATACATTTCATTGAGGTGTATAAGGAAGGATGGTGGAGATACCTAAGAATTTGAAAATAGATCTGCATTAGGTGTTATAGTATAAAAACCTGTCACAGTTTTCACAAGGAGAAATCAAAGTATCTCCTGATTGATCATTTGGTGGAAACTGACCAATTTGTGAAGTTTCACTACGAACAAAGCAAAAGCAAAACTCTTTTTCAATGGTTATTTGCATTCTTTGCCCATCCCTATTTTCAGCTTTAAGTCTCTACACACGCACGCACATACATTTGCTCATACACAGACCTGTACACCTGGTACTCCATTAGGATTGACTTGGCATGGCCCCAGGAACAGTGGATTTTGAAGCCAACACCCATTTCTCATGCAGAGGATAATCACACACCTATGGCTATGCTTTCAAAGTAAACACACATGAGGCATCCACAGAACTCAGTTGTATCAGAGCAACTTGAGGTGTACCTTGAGGGAGATCTAGTGAAGTTCTTACTGCATCATAAAGACTGGGTTTTGGTTTAGCTCAGGCCGTTTGGAGGAGGTTAAGCTAAAGCAAAAGTCCCTGTGTGAATTTTAGAGCCAGCATGGCCATGCAGGGAGTTATGCCGTCACGACTGCACAGTTCACCGAGTCAGGAGAGAATTGCCTGGGTATCTCTGTAGCAGTTAAAAGTAACTTGCATTTTCACACCTTTCTTCTCAGACCTAAGGATTAGAAACCTGATACTGCAAAACAAAGACGAATGAGGTGATGTCTCACTGTCTTCCATGAACTGGCACCAGAGGCACAGTTCAGGGGATCCTGAACCTTAACATGTCTGATGCACATGCACATGGGTGTGCAGACCCCCATTTTGTCTATAATTACAGCTCTTCCGTTTTGCACTCCGCATCAGCTAGATGCAAGCTAGGTCTAATCTGGGAGCTGGCAAGTCATGTCCATGCAGTGCCGTGCTTAAACTAAAATATCTTGTCTCTCAACAGGGATTTGCTTGGATTGCAGGCAGCATTAACATGGTGATACCATGTACAAATCAGACTGGAACAAGTTCAAATGATGGGTTGAGCTTATTCGCATCTGCCAGCATCAGTTCATGTAGCCATGCCTTCCTATCATAATTAATTAGTATTTTACAGGTCTGACAACAAGGAGATGAAGGCTCTCCGGGGAAGCTTTGAAGTACAGCTAGCCATCATGAAATAACCTGGGGATGATACAAGCCCGTATGAAGAAATGGGACCATCAGAAGTGCAGGTTTGTGTCTCCACTTTCATCGCTTCTGCTGGGACAGTGGTGATGAGGCATCTCGTGGAGTGTGGAAAGGACAAGTAAAGGAAACCACACTGCAAGAGATTCATTAGAGAAGATCTCTCATCCCAGTAATACTAAAGGTGAAAAGGCCCACTCAAGGTATTCTCATGGAGAATGAGGTCCTCAGGCTGTCACACTATACCATGACCTGTATTCAGAGAGAAGAAGAAATCACATTTTTACGCTTATTGGTAATGTTGGCTTACTCCAAAACAGAAGGACAGTTCAGTAATAAATTGGACCTACAACTCTTTACCTGTGAGTGAGGCTTGGCTCCCATTCCCCTGACTGAAGTCAAGATTTTCCACATTTTCCACTTTGACCCTCTTACTATTTACCTCACCTAAAAGAGCATAACTCTTAGAGGTAATTTTAAGGTGTGGGAGTATTTCATCCTCCATTTGTCATGGGCTTCTCCAGTCTGTATTTTTGCATCCCCGTATTTATAGGACAGAAATCCCTCTCCCTCTGAGGCTATGCTGTACACATGATGGGAATATCTCCTAAAACATCCTAACAAAACAAGCTTAAACAGAGACAACAAGATTTCACTATAAGCTTTATCTGTAGGTTAATTATATTGCATAACTTAAATGATTGACAATCAGCTATAGAAGAACAAAGGATGTGTTGAACAAAAGAGGGGAACTTTGAGGCATATGACACGAATCTCTGCTGTTTCCAGTTCAAACTTTCAGTGCCATACCACCACAGAAACAGGAGAAGACAGAGATGGTCCATGTGACACGAGCTAAGTTATCATTACTGTCTCAACTGAGCAGAAGTCTTTTTGTCCAGCTGTTGAGTGACTGATGTCACTTACCCTTTTGCTTTCCTGTCCATTTGCTAAAGGCCTGACACTGTGTTAATGCTCCACTTAGTAATTCTTTTCAAATTGCAACAGGCTGTGCTTTTATTCACTCAAATTGCATTTTTTTTTTTCAGATGGAAACTAGAAAGAAAGAAACCCTTCAGTAAAAAGAGAAACCAGCAACTTGTGGAATGAATTCAGGACTGCTTGGGAAGAATAAACCCAGAGAGCATACGTTATTTATCTTGCATTACTCCACTTTTTTCCAAACATGTTTTTATATAACATGACAGGTTATCACTTCTTGCCTTTGGCTACAGATGGGTAGGACTGCAAACAATCAAATGCAAATCAAGAACAGTCTACAGCAGACGCGCTATTGTATTGTCATGGCATCACTCCTACTCACTCCGATTAGTCAAAGCACTCCCTTTGGTTTGGTTATTTGGATGGTGTAGCTGGGTGGAGACAGGGTGTGTGGGTGGATGGCCCTTTTCCAGCAGAGCAAACACTCTCCTCGGGGGACATCCCTTACGACAAGGAATTCCTCGTGACATCATGGGCTGCTTGATGCTGGAGTGATGTGCTCGAGCTGGAATTGCTCCCAATGCATTTTATAACACAGCCAAAATAGGATGAGCAAATCCTACAAGAATAATCAATTTAGAGGCGTGGCTGTACTTGTACCAGAATTTTTCCTTCCTTTCTCAATAGTAAGATGTGCATCAGAAAGGCGGCTTCTAACCCCAAGAAAAGCCAGATGCACATATTGACTGTGGTTAGAAGAGCTTTTGTTTTGCTGCTCCTATGCACGAAATATCAAGTAAAAAAAAAGTTTTCCCTTTCAGGATCAATTGAAATAAATTACCTTCACACAAATACATAAAATAAACTAATAGTTTAAAAAAGGATTAAGTAGTTTTAAAACTTTAAGTCAACCATGCCATAGGTTCAAATCTGTCTTTGGTATCTAAAAAAGGGCTGACATATTCTTAATTAGTGGGGGGAAAAAAAGAATGACAAATTTTAGCTAGATGAATTAAGGAACTGTTTGTCCTGTCTTATTCATGAGAAACCCAAGAGATGTTTACTCAGTTGCTTCATCTTTGAAAAATGTTTACACAGTGTACAGATTGGGCTGGTATCATCAACAGAGGACATCTCATCAAAATCTAACATGTTCTATAAGTCATATAGTGGGCAGGACCTTTAGGATGAGAAATATAATTTTTCTCAAATTTTTGGTTAACTGAGCACAGCAATCCCTGGTCAAGACTATGAAACACCACAGTACAAGGCAGACCATACTGTGAATATACAATCTCCTCTAACTCCTGGGTAAAGGTTGAGGGCAGGAGCTTTCACGCCAATTTTCTGTGCTTTACTTGTCTTAGGACAACTGACAAGGGTGGTTCCTAAAGACTTTTGTTGTTTCAGTTAAAATAATTGGGAAAAGACAGGTGAGTACAGCTACACATATCCTGGGCTACAAAATCCATATTCTGTCACGATATCATGAGAACAATGTGATGAGAACTGATGAGCTGCAGCACACAGGACCTGATATTCTAAAAACCAACCAGCTTGCCTCAAAAATTCAAAGCTTTTGTTTTCTAGAAAGAATTCAATCAAGGAAGAACATGCTGCTTCCGTGAGGTGTCATAACCTGGTATTAGCAAAATAAAATTCTCATGCAAAACTGAGCTATTATTCCACACAAAATATTTTATACTAATTATAATTCCTTGAGAAACTTTCCTGCAACTGAGAAAATTATGGGAGCATGTACTGTGGCCACTTCTCTGTCTTGGATCTGCTCATAGTAGGCTTAGTGAGATAGAAGAAGAAAAGATTTAGCTGCTGGTGAAAAGATCTTCTACACTACAAAACAGACTGTAAGCCCAAACACAAACTCACAGTAAACCAGTTTCCAATAATAAGCAAAATTACAACACATAATTATCTGTATTACTCAATGGTCGAAACCCTCATTTGTAATGAATCAACAGGTTCCCCGGAAGATGAATCTCTGCTGTGGTTCTTGTGACAGTTCACGCTCAGGATCTGTCCCTAAGGCATGAGCGCGGCAGGTCTGACCCACTCTGTCCTCCACGACCCAGGCTGTACCATACTTCTCCTTGGCATCATGCTACACAAACGCACCCTCACAGGCCCCAACACACCTTTTACATTATTTTAAATGTTTTGCACCGAGGAACACATGCGCATGCTCACAAATATGTGTAAGAGCCTACAGGGGCCCAGAGGAGACGCAGACCCCATGGCATGCTGTAGGAACACAGCCAGCCCGCTTGAAAAGAAACTTGCCCTAAGCAATGCTTATTCTTAGATTAGCTGCAAACAAGAGGGATATTTTCATATCTGAAAAGTACATATTTTGAGAGGTACACCTATTGCAAATGCTTTCCCAAGTGGCTTCCAGCTGTACTGAGGTTAGCAGTGGTATTAGAGGCTGAAAACAAAATCTGGCACAGCAGAGAGGTAGCAACACTAAATTTCCCTCTTAATCCCTGATTTTTAAGAGATTGCTTTAAACCCCACAGCATGTTATTTTCAATTTATGAGAGCATATGTTCTTTATTCGGGTTATTCCTATTATTACTATCAGTGTACAGTGTCATATCCTCTCCAACGGGAGCTCAACGGCCGATGAAAGCAACACAGGTGAAGGGAAATTTTAAGCGATCCTTTCTCCTTCCACTCCCATTTCTCACTCTAATTTAGTCAGTTTATTTTCCTGCCATTTTTTTCAGCCTGATATATCATGCTCCACTCTCCAAGGCACACTACAGCTAAGACTCACCTACACACTGTCGCTGGCATCTTAAATCACTATTCTGGCTCCAGGGTAGCTATAGGAGTATCAGCATGTACTGACTATCCCTCATTAAAATTCTGCTGCGCTGGAGTGGAGGAATTGTGCAACCCCATTGTTCCTGCTGTGTGGTTGCAGGCATTCATATAATCTTATTATGACTTTTGGGTGGTTCGCATGCATATTTACACTTCAATTTTCTGTGCTGTAGGTTCAAAGAAGAGCGTGTAAAATAATACTATATGGCTCTTAGTACTGGGAAAATATTAAAAGTCTCCTAGAAAAGTGATCTGACAGCACCACAATGTAGAATTAATGCTGGAGCATGCAATGTTTAAGAAAAAAATTCTGTATACTCTTTCTGGTAAAATTTCTATTTTTGTTTTTGAAGAAAGTGTTGTCTCTGAAAAGCCTCAGGCTAAATAAAGTTTCTTGTATTTTAAAGCACAATATATATCCAAGTGACACCTTGGAGCCCTTTTCACAGACCAGATACCCATTGTGTTATCCACCAAATAAATACAAAATAAAACTGCAGTGCCTACCTCAGGGATCTTACAATCCTCTTGTCTGTCTGCTGACATGCACTGCATTTCAGCAAGCTAGAAGAGGTGTCAGGGATCTACAATATATACCTCAGTCCTCAAATATCAGTAATCCAGAAGAGCATATTGGCAAGGCTAACTGCATTCAAAGGAAATACTGAGGCTTATTTTCCTATGAGCAATTTTGCATTGAGAGACCCAGCAGAAAGAGGTGAAGGGAAAACACTTCCCTGTTGGTTTTGAAATCCTTCTCTAAAAGGATTTACATCCACATCCTAGGGATAAACTCAACATATTTGAAACTTTGCATAAAGCTCACAAAATAATACAGATGAGCAAGCCTCAGAAGATTACAAGGAAGTGTGCCTGCTAGTGATTCCCAGTAAAACGCTTTCATCGCACAAAGGCAGTTGTGGGAGAAATAAAAAGAAAAGGAAGGACTCGAAGGAATCCTGACCTGACAGAGAAGGAGATCCTCCATACCCAGTTGTGCTAAGCTGCTGGCAGCGTCAGCATTAGCAGCTGGCTAGGACATTAGCAACCTCAACAACTTGTGCCTTCCTCTAGTTTTCCTTGATGAACCTCAAATAAAATGTGTACGCCTCAGTATTAGCTCAGGAGGAAGATGTTCTGAGCTCTTTACACTCCATTCTGTTTATAATACACCGATATTATCTACATGTATTTTATTTACACAAACGTATTTACATTTCTATTCATATCTATTTTATGAATATAATGCATGTAAGGATTTAAAGGCACAGACTGAGGAGCCTCAAAAAGCCAATCTATTTCTCAATTATAAGACTTTATTCATCCCAGCCCTTGGCTTCTCTACAAGGGCCTCCAACAGAGGCAACAGCTGAAGACAACGACAGTGATTTTCTTTGGAATATGAACACAAGAAATTCAGCAGACACCAATGCTAGAGGGATTCTGGACAGTGGGTTATATGCCTGCCAGGAAGAACCGGCAGTGTAGAAGGTTATCTCTGCTTTTTTGTCTCTTCTTTTTTTTTTTTTTTTAAAAAAAAAAATAAAAAAATCCATCACCACCAAAACCAACAAAACAAAACAACAACAACCAACCAAACAAACAACCCAACCAACCCAAACTTCATTCCCCTACTTAGAAAAGCAGTCCATCAGATAAGGTGGTGGGAGCAGAGGAATACTTAAGTCAGGTAAGAGGTGCTGTGCATCAACAGTGTAGTGAATGGTAGCAGAGAAACGTCTAGCAGGAGGCTTGGCCCCAGCGCTGGGAAGCGAGACAGCCCCACTCCACACTCCCATTCCTCTCACGCAGACATGCACACCCTGCACGGCCTCTTCCCTGTTCCCCCGTCCGCTTCATCCATTTTGGTAACATGGGAGAAGAGCAGCAGCAGCAGCCATGAAATTTCTCCTTTTTGTGGTTTAATACTAAAGTGCGTGATCTCAGGCAAATTAAAAATATACTTTTTCTTTTCAGTTGCAAGTTGGCAGGTACAGCTTAAATGAGGCTGTTGCAGTGGAAGTGAAATAGACAGTCTAAAAAGGGGTGGCTGGCACAGATGACTTAAACAGAAAACCTTGTGTTTACTGGTCCAGGATCAAGCAAACCTTGTTGGACTAAACGCTTTCCTATATATATTAACCTACTTCATTACACAAAGTCCTTAACCATAGTAAGTGAAACATTACCAGTGGGAAATCCATAAAAGTTGGAACTCGCAGAGTGGAATGTTTTGATTTATTTTTGCCTCCTCTCTCCCAGGAGTCAATCAGAGGGTAAACAATATTTTACCTTTCCTCGAATTAATTATTTGTAAGCCTTTCCCCATCAGACTTCCCACTTGGTGCTGAATAACATACATGAAAAAGAAAGAATTTTTAAATTCCAGAGGAAACATCTTAGCACCTTTTGCCTGGCCCAAAGAAAATAGTCCATAACCCAGTAAAATCTTTATTAAGAATAATGGGCAAGGAAATGGCTAGAAAAGTAGTTTCTGAAAATCCAACAGCAGAACAAAACAGGAAAATGTCTGGGTTTTGCATCTGTATTTTACAAACACCTAGTCAACTGTCTGCTTTCTCACCATATGAATTTTGGGCTTTACTTCTTCACACTGATTAAACCTTTCAGGTTTCAGTGGCTGCGTTCAGGAATAAAAATCTGGAGGTTGTTTACAGATAGAGAACTATGACAAGGATGCTCTAAGTCAGTACAGAAGCTCCAAATGAAATCACTGTTGCAGGAAATGGCAACTTGTTCGTTTAGTTTTGGCACTTTTGACATTTTTGGGGCTTTTCTACATCATTTCAAGCCATGAAAAACATGAGTGTTCATGTTGCACAAAGAAATTTTCTCTTATCTTTTTTATATAGAAAAAAGTATATGTACAAGCACTGGCTTAATAAGGTAATCTTTTTGTACAGAGACTTCAGAATGCAAAGTTGGGACAGATAACCAGGCAGTTTGAATGTGCTTAAATTGAAAGGATTTCAGAACAGCTAAAAGATATCAAAGATATTTTTTGTTTCAGAATGCTGAAAATGGACACAATTTCTCAGTACAGCCTTCTCAAATTAAAACATTTGAAGGCATGTACCTTTCCTTTGAAATATCTTGCATTTTTAATCATGCTTAGTTAGAAAAAAGTATTTTGAAAGACAATTAAAAAAAAAAATCCTATGTCAACAGTTACTTTTTTTTCTGAAGCATTTAGATTTCATTAAGACTTTTTCCTAAGAAAAATGCCAAGAATTTTCTTTCACATTCTATAAAATCTAGATCAGAGAAGTGCTGCTAGTGGGATGCATAATCTAGTAGACAGGACACGCAGAACTCCTGACTGGAAGCTGAAACTCATCTTGTTTAAGTAGGAAACACTTTTTATTTCTTAAACAACTGAGAGTAACTTCTCCTGGGTGTTGTAATTCTATCATCACTTGGAATCTGAAATCAAGATTGGATGACTTTCTAAAAGATGCTCTCATGGCTCAGACACAGATAAATGTCATTGATAGTTCATGTACTTGGTAGGGAATAGTATAAAAATAGCAAGGTCAAATTCTTTAGTTTGTTTTACACCACAGGTCAAAGTGAACAATCGTATTGGTCCCTGAGGAATTTTGAATTCACTGCCATCATCAACAACAGTAATAATTAACATCTGCCTGTATGCTTTGATTTAAATCCAGTTTGCAAGCAGTGAAGGAGGGCATGAATATCAACAGAGCAACCAGCTGTTTGAATCCTAAGTCACTTCACAAGCAAGATTTTAGGAAATCTTCTGACTCTGACCATTTACCATGGTGCAAAGCAATCAACTTCTGTGTCAGTACAGTAGATAAGTGTTTCTTTTAAAATAGATGTCAGGGACCTACCATATATTTTACACACAGCAGGGGAGACCCCTTTTTTTCAACTACATCTGCCAGGTTAGTTTCAGATATTCAGAAGTCTTTGAAAGAACAAAAATCATCCATCTAACAGGTCACAAGGGTAGGGACATCAGAGACAGGCACAAAGATGAAGCTTCCATAGGTGGATATTTCTAACAACATACAATTCCAGCCATTTCCTCATTGTGAACTAAAGCACAGGGCAGAGGTCCCCCATAAAAGGGGTACAAGCAGTAGTCAGTTCTGATACTTCAATAATACAACTGTGTCAGGGCGGTCCTGAAAGTTGGCTTGTTAACCCTGCTGAAAGACAGAGCTATAAACTAGTGCTGCGCAAAACCAGCTCACAACACCGTTCCAGGTGGATGAATCACCTCGACTGACATTAGCTTGAGAATAAATACACTTACAGGTTTGATTTAACCACTGAAGGAGCTGGTGGTTTAGTACTAGGATGAGTAAGTCATTGGCTGTGATTTATTACTATCCTCCTTTAGAGAGAATGAAGATTTTAAAATAGTGGGTAGTGTGGTGATAGGTGCTGAATCTTGTCTTTTTCCTTGGATTCATTTTGGTTTTCCCACAGTTTCATGGACAAGGTGGGTCAGTCAAAAGACCCTACAGAGCCAGTGTTTTAGTCTGGCAACATGTAAGTTAGCACATTGCCCACCTCCATTGTGGAAGGCAGTATGAATGATTGGAAACATGATAAAACTACACACAAAATCATACCTATCATCCATTTCTTCAAAAGGTGATTGAAGAGACAGCTGAGGGATTTGCATATTATCTTCTCTCTCATGCCAGCATCCCTAGCATCAGGCAGAAGGCAAGAGAATTCCCTGTGGATATCAAAGATGACGCATATGTGCATCTTGCTTTGCATATTTCCTGTCTTGGATATAAAGAATGAATAAAAACCTAGCCAAACTATTGCCCCATAAAATTTGTTGGCCACAAGAGCTGCTGTCCTTAGCAGGAGATATGCCGAGTCAGCTGCAGGTGCAGAAAAGCCTCCCCCTGCTTTCTGTTTCTGGCAGAAACAGGGATACGTCGCAATCACAGTCTGTCCCCGCAGTATGGGCTCGCAGAGCCAAGCTCCTGCCCCACACACCCTCCAATGTTACATGCTACCTGCCTGCAGTCTCCAAAGGAAGTGGCTCAGAAACTCTCTAAGGTCTTTTCTGAATAAAATTTTTCTGACCAAATCTCTCTCTTAAAACTAAAGCAAAACATGGTTCCTGATAAGACAAACTGTTCTGTGGCAACATGATTTTAATGAGATATATAAAAAAACAAACAAACAAACAAAAAAACAACCATACAAAAAAAAAGCAGCACTTCATCTTTGGCAGTGTGGTCTAGAATTTGGAGAAGTCCTTTAAAATTTGAGGGGGTTTTGTATCCTTTTTCTTTCAACTAAAAGTTTTCCTTTTTCTAGTAACAACAACAAAAATTTAGACCCAGATTGTGAGAATCGTACCTGAGATTTACAGTCCTTTTTTTCCCTAAGAGCAAAATTGTGGAAACAAATGTCCTTGGAGGTTGGAATTTTGGAAGTTTTGGTTCTTTTCAGAATTTCTGTTTTTTTGAAATAGCACACAGGACAAGAAAATAATTAATTGAGTGGCAAGGCAAGGAGGAGAGAGGAAGGGAGCAAAAAAGAAAAGAAAGGCTTTCAGAAACTTCTCCAGTTCTTGTCTCTGGGAATTGTGGCAGACAAGGGCTTTTCAGAGCAAGTGCATGTCACCAAGGTTGTCCCCACAGCTCCATCCCACCCATGTTCCCTCTGATCTCTGTCAGCTCTTGGCTTCCCTTCCCAACTCAAGTGGCCAGCTCTTCCCTGCTCATGTTCCTCCCTTCAGGAAAGCACTTTATTTTTTACTTTTTTTTTTTAAGTGAAATTCGTCCTTTAAAATCTAGTTTTGTGACATTAAAAACTGTTTGCATACCCGCACACACACAAACACTTTCTCACTCACATACAAGCCCTAAAACCACTGGAATTGCCCAGAGCCCTCTGATGTTCTGCTTCTAACCATATCACCTGTGGGTTCTCTCCTGCATTCACAACAACTTTTGAACCTCTTAATCTCAGGACTAAACTTGCAAAGAGTTCCAGAAGGGTAAATCGTCTTGGCTCTGGAGAAACAACTAAACGATACACATATTTTTGGCAATACAGAAATCACTCTAGTGGCCAGCTACAGTTCTGAATCTGCCATTTGAGGGGAGGATAAAGGTTTGGGTGTTGTTTAGTCTGGAGGAGAGGAAACTGAGGAATGAATGTGACAGAGTCTTCCAATGCATAGGAATTTTTAAGAAGAGAGGAATGATTGACTGTTCTTCAGAGTCAGTGGGAGAGGAAAGAGGAGAAATCAGCATAAGCTCTAGTGAAGACAACTTAGGTCAGATATTAGAAAAACATTTCAGCTACAGCGGCGAAATACTGGAACAGGCAACCTAGCAGTGTGGAATCTCCTTCACTGAAATTATGCAGACAAAGTTTAGATAAATACCACCTGAATAGGCAACCCTGAAATGTGGAATTTCCCTTGCTAGAGTTTTAAAGAAATTGTTAAGACAAACGTCTGGTAAGCATGGCTTAGCTACACTTGATCCTGTTTCATCCAGCTCAACGACCTCCGAGGTTTCTTCCAGCTCTCCATTTCTGTGACTTTGTGATTTATAGGACAGCAGTAAATATCTGTACAATGGGTACATCTACTCCACAACTGCATGAGGCATTACACACACACACTGCAAAGGAGCCCCGAGGAGTTAAATAGATGTGGCCATTAAAAAAAGCAAACGGAGAACAAAAACAAAGACTTGCTTGAGTCTTTGCACATATAAAAAATTAGCAGCAGAAAGACAGGTATCATCTCTGGAATCTTATAACTCACAGACCAGTCACCCAGCCATTGGGTTGTTTCTCATCAGCTGACTGTAATAGGCCATCCCTCATAGCTCCTTTATCTTCTTCCACTTGTTTTCCCTTTGCTTAATGAAAGGAAAAATAGCTACTCGATGGCTAGAGCACAATCAGTTGCATCCTGCTCAGCATGGCTGAAGTTGTATATTTGCATTTTAATATTTTTTCTATTACAGACCTCCCTGTGCTACCATAAAAAACACAGCCTCTAATCCCCTATTAACTGTATTTAGCAAACCTCAAGTGTTTCCTCCATTTGCAATCTGGCTGGGCTTCAGCCCTAAAGCAAATTTCAGGTGGTTGTGGTCTAAACATTAACTCTGGTCTGGAGCGATTTGAATTACAAACCAAACAGACTGTAAATGGAATCCTAAAGTGCAGTCAGAGCTCAGTCTGGGAACCTGGCTTTGTTCTCCTGAGCCTGCAAACCTACTCTTGCACTGCTCCTCAGGCAGTCAAAAAATGGGTCGTTACTCACAGAGAGGAAGCGCAGGTGTTACATTAAAGGACTGCAAAGGGAGCCATTTGGTACCAACAATATAGATTTATTACTCATAAATTTTTAAAATTTCCTTGTGTTTTGTGATTAAAAACACATCATACTTTGATTTCCTAACCACCTCCTGTGTTTTGCTTCCAAATTTTTGACAGCCAGTTAATTATGAAGTTTTGAACATATTTGCCAAAGTCTACTACACATGCATTTTCTGTGTTGCAGCTAAGAAAAGTATTCAGTCACAAATACAGCCCTTTTCTAAGACTGCAACAGCTAAGACATGATGCATGCTTTAACTATTCACATCTTCCAACAATACAGAAGAATCATCCGTTATGCAGGAGGCATCAGAGTGCATCTATCCTCATAAAAATCAAGGACCGTATTTAAGCCCATGTTAGTACTTCACTCACACTGAAGACTTAGAGGAAACCTATGGGAAGTGGAAAAGGCATGTGATTTTATCCACACAGCTGGCATTTTGTAGACTGCTTTTAATAAGATGCAAGAGGTGATCAGCTAGACGTTTAAATAACTAGACCTAAGAAAAGTTTTGAAAAACTACAGTTATATATATAGGCAACAAATCAGCTATTGTGCTTTCTTTGCAAGAAGGAAGCTGCTTACGTCATAAAATACAGTTGGGCACATTAGATGATCAATCACTGAATGACTAGGACTCAGGAATGCATCATAATAATTATGATAGTTACTAGTTTTATATTGCAGGCAGAAATCAATGGGACTTTTCATGTACTGGAAATCAGGCATGTGCTTCAATAGCTTCCTGAACCAGAGACCGATGTCAAAAAAGGATAAGCATGTGCTGATACAAACTGCTGGACAATGTTCTTAACTACTGTCATGGACAGGGGTAGCATGAATTTACTAGCGGGCCCAACGTGTCTTTGAAGTATTTGTTCTATTATAGGTTTATGTTACACACTAGTCATTCTGTCTTTTTATAGAACAGGAAATATATTCTGCAGAAAATAGGGAAGAATATAATGGTCCTCTTTGAAGGATCCTCCTCTCTTCCAATCTCAACTCTAATATTATACCCATATGTTGGCTGCTTTTGGACAACATTTGTTTTTTCAAAGGCATCCTACAGTATTTAAGTGACTCTGCATCTGAAAGTTGCTAACCTTGAGGGATTTTCCACAGCTGCACGAGCAATGACTTAGAGAGATTGCTCCACAGATACTGCTTGTGGCCAAAGTCAACAGAAAGTAGTCTGATTTCTTTCAAGATACACATAGGTAAAATGAAGCCTGTGTTCTCAAGCAGTCCACACTGTAAGCACATCTAATATATAAATAAATCCTATTTGAACTACTTTTCTCAATTAGCTTCCTCATACAAAACACAGGTAGTCACTGGCTTGCTCTTGTGGGCTTGGGACCAGAGCTTTCATCCAAAGCTTTGCTCCTTTGTGCCCTCAAAACAACTACATCAGTCTGCCACAATGGATGGAGACTTCTCCAAAATTTTTCTTTGTTAAATTTGACTACAGACAGTTTTCCTTTCACTATTTGAGGTAAGACTTGTGTAAGCTAAATGTCCAAGCTCTTACTCAAGTTAACTTCCCAATGTGGTAGAAGGACAACGTATGAGAGTACGGCCAGACATCACACAGGAGAGATGCAAATATTTATGAATACTTATTTGTGTTCCAAGCACTTCTTTTCCTCAATAATCTTAATACCCTTTCTTTGTTTGCTGTGAGCTGGCATTACTCCTTAGGATGTTTCATTTGTGGGAATACATGCAAAACACCTGTTTCCACACCATATACGACTATAGTCAAGGTATTTGTATAAAAAAAATTGCTGTTATTTGTCATTTATTGTTTACTGCTTCCCCTGTGTCAGGTGCTTCAATTTGATGTTGCATGTGTAGAAATACCGCTATGCTACAGAATTGGAACATGTGCCACATGATATGTATTACACTTTCTATCTCAAAACACTATCCAACAGTAAAGTAAGTCTTTGCAACATTTCAGAGTCAGCAAACCAAGCCACAGGAGCTGCTCTGTGTCTTCAAGACTTGCTCGTGTATTCAGGAAAGTGAATGACAGGGTGGAGAACGGCCTCCTGCCTCCCAGCTCAGTGTGCTCAGTAAGGTACACAGCCTGTCTTGATGAAGAGCCCACAGGGCAGCACTCGGACTTAATGTAACTTACCCCTGGTAAAATCAGTAGAAAAGCTCAGGGCAGTGAAGCTGAACACACCTGAAAACCTTCATTCATAGCACACAAGAAATGGTCAATGTTGCTGAAAAATCCACATGTGGCTTCTCCTCCATTTGAGAAAATATTCTGCAACAGAGGAGTTTGTCCAACTCCAATAACTACCTCTGGTAAGAATTGCTTAGAAGCTATAGCCCAAAAGGAAAGTTTACATTTTCACACATGAAAGCAGAGAGGATTAAAAAAAAAAAAAAAAAAAAAAAAGACAACTATTCTATACCCTAGTTTCTGTACCTCAGCAGTGAAGGTTTGCTCAGGCAGCCAAGCTGAACGCCCTTGCACTGTACCCTGCATAGGGCAGCTAAGACTCAAGGTGTTTGGACAGGCCACACAGAGAATGTCAGATCTGCTAGAAAATAATGTCTGTCTCCTGCAGAGCTGTGCAACACGGCATGATGGAAAACAAAAGGTGCAAGGACATTTCCACAGTTGTGTCCCCCAACAAGTGCTAGGCACAACACTGCTCTGTACTTTCACGAAGACCTTGGCCTGACTACATCCTTGACGTCCTCTAAGGGGCTGTAGCTGGAGCCTTTCTGGAGACTTTTTGTTTCAGAAAAAGAAAGCATAATTCAAAGTGGTGGTGTCAGACATGGCAATGCTTATTTTTGCATGCTTAGTCCCAGAGAGTACAGCTCAGATACAATCTACATTGTGAGTGAAAAATAAACTAATAGTGGGAAACTTGATTAATATCTACTTATGTCAAACATACCCCTTTTCACCATCCTGTTCAATGGCCCCTGTGGTTACTGGTACCAGCAAATTCATCACTTCCATACTGAATCCCACCACCAAGGAGCTGTGAACACAGTGGAAATACTACTGTGCATGCTGCCCGGCGTTTCTGTTTCAGGCTGACTTTCCTGTTGTACAATAAAGGTGTACAGTGATATTCAGAGGCATAACACTACTTTTTTTTCCTCCCTCCCTGTGGTTTCTGTGTTACAATTAATCTAATTTCTAGTCATCTGGCAAGGGAACGCTTTCCATGTAATTTGGCAACGACACGTTGATGCGAAGCATTAGCTTCTACATGCCAAGAACTGGATTTTCTCAGCTTGGCTCCAGGTGCTAACAACAGGATGCAACGCGACCACCAACAACAAAGACTCAACAGTGAGAAGGTGTATTTTTAAACCATGGCAATAACAAATTAAAGTAGGGTTTTCATTCTAGATTATTCCAGTTGCTTTAGGTCTTAGCATTGCAGCTAATCTCTAGACCCATGCTGATTTTGCTAAAATTCAAAAATGTTTTATAATTATTTCATAATCCATTGTCCAGGTACAATTATTTTTAGCTTTGTCCTGGGTGTGGATAAGGACAACTTTTAGCAAGAGGCCCCAGCTGCATCCAGAGACTTGGGGTACCAGGCACAGGATAAGACACAGCCCTTCCTCCAGCACCAGTGCAGGGACCTGGGGAAACTGCCCCTCTGCCCTCTCACGCTGTGTTTCTAAAACATCATAAACTTATTACCTTTGTACAAACCAAAAAAAAAAAAAATCTCAGCCCAGACTTTTAATTTAGTTTCTCTTGCTTTATGAATTAAGGTATAAATAACATTTGCTGGGAACATATTCCCTAAATGCCTAATTCTATATTCCTGGGACATGCACTTGAGAGATTGTGGTTTATAGTCATGTCTGAACATAATATACTCCAAAATGGACTTCTTTCTACGGTTGTGCAAAGCTTAGGGATTTCAGGTCACAGCAGTGACCGACAGACTTCAGTTTCAGTTCGCAGTGCTTTTGAATCCCCAAATTCTCTTCATCTATCAGATTCAAACAAGTACTGAAACTAATAAAAAACCCTCAATCACACAGAAATAAGACTAGAAAAGCCAGATTTTGCATCATTTACCTCCACTACCACTAGAAGAAAGCCCTAGGTTTACCTAAATATCTCTGGGAACCTTAACAAAGCAGGCAACACAATTCATCAGTATAACGTTCAGGACCAACATAAGTATTTTGGCAGATTTTGCATAGCTTGGATTCAGCTATGATAATTTTTACAAAATCCTTGTGTTACTTTTTTTATCAAACTTGAAAAGAAGAACTCAGCTAGACCTGAAGTACTTTTAGTGAGATACCAACAGACTTTTAAAATAGAGTTTGTATTTCATACTCAATTAACAACAACAAAAAAAGTCTGTCATAACAACAGGTTACGTGCCTTCAAAAACATGTTATTATGAAGAAAAATCCCACACATTTTCATATCTGTGTTTTCCCTGTATAAAAACATCGGCCTCCATATACAGTGACTGCGAACCAGGAGAAATAAGACTCACTGGAGAAAAGTGAGAAAAGGAGAGGTAGATAAAGAGGCAAATTAACTGCAGTTTTCCTCCATACACACTTTTCCACTCCCCAACTAGCCAAAATAGCCAAGGTGATGCAGGCTGTAAGTTAATGGCAATGCCCTATAACATGAAAGTCCACTGACTTAAAGGAATAACCAAGTCCTAGGGGCTTTTCCCAAAATCTCCCTCTGCCATAGTGACAGCACCACATGGATGCCACTGGTTTCAGCACAGCATCAGCATATACTATGGTCCAGCCCAAATTCCACTGTCATTCAACATTCTAATTTATTGTGGTCAATTTTACTTACCTTGGCCTTTTTTTTTCTAAATAAAACTTACCTTTAGGGAAGAAAAGGGGAAATGCAAAACAGCTATGAACGTATTAGGCTCCTTAAGTTCTTCTGTCCCCTCTGTTTTCCTTGCACCCTCACGCTCCTTTCCAGCCACATAATACATTCAAAGTATTATACAGGTGCCTGCTTAGATCTAGTCAGAATTTCCAACTGACAGGTCTTATTTTCCAGCTGGAAAATCCTTCAGGTCTCAGTTATTTTTTCAAGGAAAAACAAAAACCCTATTGGGAAATTAAAACAAAGTCCTGTTGGTTACGATCAGCTCTGGCCGTTCAGTGGAAAGACATGGAAGTCTTAACAGAGCAGGAATAGAGCACTGAAAAGAGATAACACTAGAGCCATTCAGATACTAAAGGCCTTAAGGGGAGCTCTGCAGACCGCCCCAGTCTCCTCCATAGCTACAGTTCAAGATGCCTTTTATTAATGGCTTTGACTGCCTGCACCTGAGATTTTGCCATAGATTTTATTGACTAGCTTCTGCCATTCGTGAACGCAGCACCGTTCTCATGGAAACTGCTGGAAACACTGTTTTCAAAGTGCTCTGCGACAGCACGTGAAGCTCTGCAAAGAGACACAGCGAAGCACTTCCAAAACGGGCGCCGAGGCTGGAGGAGCAAGGTACAGCTTCAGCATCCTCATCGCATGCGGGGCTCTGCCGAGGGACCTGCCAGCTACAGAACAGCCTTGATCGCTGACGGGAGGAGGAGCTGAAAATGAGCCACTGGGAGAGTCTGGGCTGGCAAAAGACAACACTTCAGCATGGCAAGGAAGAGCAGCCACACAAAGGTTGTATTATTGTACTGAAATACACAATTTCATCTTCGTGACCTTCAGGTGCTTCATATCTCAGAAGATATGAACCGCTCATGAAAACTTCTCCCTGTTCAAGCTGATGTCCCTGTCAACCTTTACATGCATTTCCACAGACTGGTGTCAATCCCACAGAGTCTTGGAGAGCTAAAATGGTTTTATCATGAACAGATGATGCACATCTTACAAGTAAAGCAAAAATATAGCTACTATGTCCAAGCCCAATCCCTGATTTTCAGTCTTAATTTTGATTGCAAAAGGTATTTCCTGATCAATTCTTTTCTACAAGGGCCCTCCACAGCACATACGCTTTCCATAATGCTACAACTGTTTTATTTAGGGTTGTGGTATCTTATTTTTAACCAGCATGACTATACTAGTACAGCCTGCAGCATGGACACAACTCTCAAAGGGATCTCCCCTCCCTCACAGGGAACAGATATTTCTGCAAAAATACTTTCAGGTGGAATAACCGATCCTGGGAAAAGTAAAACCTGGAAAGTAAAATTTTATTTTCTTTTTTGTTAAAAATGATAAAAGAGATTTGCTTTTCGTTTTCCTTTTTTTTTGTTGTTGTTGCCATTGTTTTTTTTAATGATTGCTTAGTACATTTCAGTCCTTCAATTAAAGACTATAAATTGTTCTAAAAAAGTGAACTTTGCAGATTTTACAGGATGTTGTCATCTGGGCAACAGACCTTGGACTTTGCATATTTACCATATTATGAAGAATTAAAATCTGCCTTGGTGTTGTAGCCACCCTGCTACAGAAACAGAAAATGTGACCAGCATGGCAGGAGGGGCATGTGAAAGAAAAGTAGTGCTTTGGATTTAAAAGGTTTTGGCACCACTTTCAAGGTCTGTGACAAATATATAAAATTTGTTTTATTAACCACATTAATGGTGCTGCTGAGTGAACTATTGATTTATTTAGGTCCTCTCCAACAAATTTTCAAAGGTAAGTTCAGCTATGAAATACAATAAAACCTCGACAAAAAAGTTACTTGTGTCAGAAATGGGGGAGGAAGCAAGGAAGCTGTCATGGAACAGGTGCTGATGTTTAAAAAAAATAAGATCAATTGCCACAAAATATTACCAAATAGAAAAGGAACCTTTAATTCATCTGGAAATTGGGCACACAGAAAGTTGTGGAATGAGCACCGTGACCTAACAATTAAAATAATAATAATAACAATAACTGTATGATTCCAGGTGAACATGTATAGAATAGGATGCAATAACTGCAGCACAGGGACTCTTAAAACTCTTTAAGAGAATACCCTGATGCCCAGCCACAAGTACCAAAAGGCTGATAAACAGATTGCATATTCCGATCAGGAAAAGGACTTTACAATTAAACTACACCCATCCAAAAAATCCGTATTCTTACCATCACTTTTTCTATAGTACATATATTCTGGGAAATTTTCGGAACAATAAGACTTGTGTTCCAGAAAAAACAGAAGTATTCTGGGAAACTCTCACGTCCAAATCTTTCCATATTGCACCCACATTCTCTTATGCTAAGAAAATCAATAAAACTCTACCGTGGAAGCTGATGGCCCTTTTCCCCACTGAGACAGTGGCTCTCCCTGCCTGTGTATACACGCACATCCCTTCCCCAGAGGGTTTACAAAGACTGCCCCACTGCTAGGAAGCCAAGAAGGCAAAAGCCCTGGCACCACAGGCGGCTGCCGGCACACCTGCATGCTAGTCTGTCAGCAACAGGTCCTGGCTCGTGGCACTTCGAACTCTTCCAGACAGAGTCAACAGGATGGGCCACCAACCACTTTCAGTAAGCATTATAGACCACAGCTGGTTTGGTTTTTTTTTTTTTGTGAGAGAAGACTTAGTTACACAGGCATGAGGTGCTGGTGGACCACTTGCCTTCAGAGACAGGTGAGAGTCTTTGGCTCATTTCATTTTCTAGAAGGGACCTGGCGAGAATGGGATGAGAGAAGCAAGATATTATCTTCCATTCAGAGGTGTGGAATGAAGGGATAGAAAGGCAGACCTGTAGAAATATTAAGCATAGAAAGGTATTTAAATACTGTAAGGAGATAAAATGTCTTCAGGGATTTATAGGAACGTTTAGGTTTCTAAACCCTTCAGATTTATATAAGAACTGAGACTCAAAATCACCTCTGAGGTGTCCACAGAGTCACATATGCTTTACAAAGACTCTGGTTTGTAGTGATTGCCTTAAGTCATACCAGAAGTCCAGGTGAGAACCAGGAATGAATCCAGCTCCCCCAAAGCCCAGTCTAATACTTAAAACCAGTTTACCTACTCCTAAAGACTATGTCCTCCTTCCTACCCTGACTTCAGCATAGAAAAACTTCAAAGCTCTGGAGCTCTTCGCAGCTCCCTGGTTGGAAACCCCTCCACACCTGATGCTTCATGGTTCAGCACCAGCAGAGGCAATGTTAAGGGTTAGCACATATCGGGACTGTAATATGGTCCATTTGCTCCCTTCAGACTTCTCAGACAAAATTCCTGTTATCCTGCCCCAACCCACAGAAGCTTTACATTTACCTGTGCTGGTGCCAGGATTTCACTGTTCCTGCTTTACCCCCAAAATGAAGGCTATACCTCTAGGAATTAAAACAAACAAATAAAAACAAAAAAACCCCAAACCAACACCAAAAACCCCAACCCAAAACAGAGAACAAAGTAGAACAGCAGCAGCCACCAAAAACTTGGACATTGCACAACCCATGGAGAGGGGTCTGGCAGTAACAATGGGTGTTAACTGCAGGATTGCAGAGGGGCTACTTAACGGGAGCTACTTAGCCTGGCACTTTATGCACAGAGCTATTTCTGCCACAGACACTAGAAGAATGTATTTGCCAATTAAAATAATCCAAGCAGGTCCCTTATGCCCCAGCAGAGGAGCAGAGCTAAGGAAAACAGCATCTAACATCTTCCACAAAGAATCACAAAAACAGAAAACTATTCTGACATCCTGGATACTCAGGGTGAAATTCCCGCCCTGCTGAAGTCAGCACCTAAATGCCCATTGAGCTGAAAAGGGCCAGGATTTCACTTTCAGATTCCACAAATAGTCTTAGCCTCCTTTGGCTCAGGATGAAAGACTGGGACAGCCAAGTAGGCAGCACAATCCATTCCTGAATAAGAATAGGCCAAATTCAACAATACTGCAAGCCCTGCAAGACTTGCTTACATCAGGCCTGGACCAAACCCAGCACCTTGTCTTGTTCTGCAGTGTTGAGCAACAGCTGCTCTTGGATTTGTGATCCTCATTCACAGCAGTGCTGCCACAAATACAGAACAGGAAGCACAATCTTCCTAAGGTGGCATTTATTGCAGGGGCAGAGAGTCACTGGGATGCCAGATCAAGAGGGCATTTTAGGCTTGGAAGACAAGAGAAAACGTGTACTAAAGCAAAATCTTGATCAAGACATTTTTCCATAAATGAGTGCTAGGAGGTTTTCTGTGGGAGCTATGCTTCCTCTAGGGAATTGAAAATATTACCTCTCTTGTCATCGTTCTCTGGTGGTCTACTTAATGAGGTGCTTCTGCAGATGACATCCTGAAGGGCTCCGTTCCCATGGTGCTGAACCACCATCTGGGTCATCATTCCCTGGGATGCTGACTCACTTCCCCTGCCACTGTCATCCCACATGCTATTGCACTGGGTCATGCAAATGCCAGAACAGCTTACTTTAAGAGCAGACTCCGCTGGTACGTGTCCGGTATCACTCAATACAACAAGCAACCAAGAACATGCAACATAGTCCCCAGCTGTTTTATCTTCCCAGCATACTAAAGCATAGGAAAACATGTTCCACACAAACCCTGCTGCAAGAGACAAACATTGATTGCGGGGGGGGAGGTAGGGGGAAATTAAAAAAAAAAAAAATAAAAAAAGTCACTTGTGATAGATTTCCTGCAATTCTGCCAACAGACCCACAGACAATACAAAGGACACTCCAGGAACTCTACAACAAAAATTCATCTTCAGTCAGAGACCCCCAGTCAGAATCTTCTCAGCTCAGTGTGCAGCTGGCCCAAACCAATGGAATCTATGGGGTTACTACAGTTTTTTTTGCTTATGGTTGGTATTAGACTCTGACTTGACCTCCCTAACTCAACTAGAATTGAAGCAGAAATGATCTTGGCCATACCAGAGATCAAATGTTAGCTGGATGCCATAAAACTACATCAGAAGGTTAGATACAGCTAAAATTACTGCAGATTAAGAAAAGATTGACGGAAAAAAAAGTTAAAGTGAATGAAATTACCAGGTACGTTTTCTAAATTCTTTCTCTTAGAAAAGAGCTAATATTTTAATTCTTGGATAGTATTTACTCTACAGAGCAGTGCATAAAAACAATGGGCTCAGATAATAATAAACAGTCAGCTTTTGGTTATGTTTAAATAACATAATACTTCTGAAGTAACTCACACTAACAGAAAAAATCCTGGTTATGGTAATGTTATTTAACCTACATCATCCAGGTAAAAGATGTTGAAGATTTTTTTTTTCTACTACAAGATAAAAGCAAACAAGATAAAAATACTTGATTCTGGGTTTTTTCTGTCTTTTCCTTAGGGATCATCCATGATTATCCGTGGGATAGGGATGCCAAAACTGACACTTACTATGTTGATATTTTTCTATAATACTTGGAAAGTCAACAAGAAGGACAGTCTTGTGAAACATGACTTTATTTCCCAACTCAACAGCAGCATCCCTGTGCCAGACATAGACTGTACTCCCAGCTCTGCTCCCATCCCAAGGCTCTGACTAATGCTCCTGTTCTCTCTATATGATCTATTTTGACTGCATGTTTGTGAAGTGGGTCTGGATGTCACTGAGATTACACTATGGGATCCTCATTTTCAGACAAAACCTCTGACTACTGCTGGAAAATGAGTCATAATGATCACAAACAGCAAGCATCAAAGTAAAACATTAGAGACCTCCTAAATTCCGAAGCATTTGGCAGCACAAGTTCAGCTTCATTTCTAAAAAGCAGGACAGTAATATGCATTCTTTGTTTGAAAGCAGCAACAAGGGTGGTGTAGCCAAGTTTGCATCATGAAAAAAGCTCACAAAATTAAATCTCTTTCCAAAACGATCTGCTAGTGCTAAGGAAGAGAAACACAACCAATTATTCACCAAAGACACATTTGTAAAGATCAGCCATGCTTGCTTACTCAACACCTTAATTTCGTACACTGACTACAAATCATCTTGTGATGTTTCTCAGCCTGGCCATAGCCAGGGGTACAGGCAGGCTGAAACAAGCCATTGGCGTTATATCAGCATTACAATATAACGCCGGTAGCCCAGTGTAGTCCAAATTCAGGGCATCCTAGGGGTGGCGGGGAAGGGCCAGGAAACCCTTTCCTCTCCCTAGTAACTACTCTTAGCTGCAACACTTCCCATAACAAATAGTTAAGGAGATCCATTTCTGTCCGCTCGGATCTGTCACCTGCTCCAGCTCAGCAACACAGCTGTGACACCTCATTTAGTGGTCTCCGTCAGCAAGCCACACCACGAAGACCCACATCAAAGGCATCTTGCTCCTGCCATGCTCCAGAGCCTTCCCAAAAGACATTCTGCCACTGCCAGGAGGTCTGGAACACACTGCGCATCGGTACGAGCCAAAGGGCAAGCAGGAGGCTCTGCCCAGGAGGATCCCAGCTGGCTTTGAGGCTTTGCTGTGCTTCAGGTAAGCTTTCAGACTTTCAGGTGCTTATAATAATTAGAATGGAACCTCCAAAACATTTTGAGGTTCACCCATCTCTACACACTACCGTGTAGAAACCTGCCAGTGTTGGCAGCGAGCAGACGGGACTTGAGTTGCTGCAAGCCTTGGTTAACACTTCCTTTCCTAGCCACCGAGGAAGCCCACCGCGACTGGTATTCGGGAAAAGGTCTCCCCTTTGGAATAATTAATTCATGCAGTTCCGTAAGATTGTTGTTCAGGTTCCAATTGCATCCTTTTATTTTATCTTAACAGAGCTAAAATATGAACAGCAGCTACCTGTACCTCCAAATAGAAGAGTACAGAAAGTCAATAGTTTAAACTTCTTTTCTGACCATGAAAATTAGTATGTGCTCTTATTGCTGATTTTAGCAAAAAATCCAAGCAGGAGTTGTAAAAATACATAATGTTTAATTTCAAAATACATTGTTTGTTAGACACATAAAGTTCTGTTTCTGCTAACTGGTCTATTATAAGGATAATCCACATATGCCTTTCTCATTTCCCTGGAAAAACAAACAAACAAACAAACAAACAAACAAACAACACAAACAAACAAACGAAAAAAAAAAACACACAAAAAAAAAAACACCACAAAAGGCTTCTGATCTATGGGTGGTTTCTCACCAGTGGGGGAGAGACACTAATGCTCACAGACATGGGAATAGTGTAGTGGGTTCTGTTTTTCCAGTCTCAGCCTTTGGGTCTGAGAGCTACCAAGGATTTTCCATCCTGACTTTTGATTCAAATGAAGAGCAGATGGTACTGCTCAGAGTCAGCATTATCTGGACACTTTTTAGAGGCTGGTAGAGCTAAAAAGGTTTTGAGGTTAGGAGGGGTCAATCTGATATCCTGCAAAACAGAGGATCTCGCCCCACCATTCCTGCATCAAACCCATGCCAGACAGCTGAGCCACAGAAAACCTTTAAAAATACATGCTATTTTGTTTTAAATACCATCAGTGCAGCTGAAATAAATAGACGCAGATTAAAAGATTCAGTAAACTAAGTTTGCACTGTCTGGTATCAATATTACAAGACTGGCTCCGCTATCCAACCCTGCTGTGCACTTCAGGGTTGGTCCTTCTTGCTTCCCTAAGGTTCAAGTGTACGAGGGAAGCAAAACTGAAAAAAATTAAGGGAAGAAAATATTGAAGCTGTTTATATTCCTTAAAGGTTGAAACCAGAGAGAAATCCCAGTTTCTGAAACTATGTATGCTTCATTTTTATTTTCTCCTCCTTTTTTCCTTTTCCTTGTTTCCTTTTCTCTGCTAAAGCAAATACTGCTCTTGTCCTAATCCCCCTTTTTAGCTCTATTCTTCAAGGATTTTTGCTTTAATTATTTCAAACAGCTCTGGGTTTTTTTGAAAGTCTGACTGTACTTAAAACTACATTTCTCTTGCATTTTGTACTTGCCTCTCTCACTTTTTCAAACCTTGGCAAATTTTCAAAAGTTACAGGACAACAAAATTAAAACCGGTATGTGATACCACTCTCCACATGGAATCAGGAATATTGGAATCACCTAAGCAGATACAGTGCATTTGCAACACCAAGATCTCTTTCCCTCAACATTAGCAAAATCCATCAGCAAAGGGGACATATGTATTATTTTCTTTTCCTTTGGTAAGCTCCCTACTTTAAGTTACTGCAAACCACAGAATATTGCACTGATTTATTTGTGAATGATTTCAGAAAATTCAACAGAAGTCACAGGGATGACCAGGAAAACCAGATAGACTGCTCAGTAGATGCTCCATTCCACCAACCTGGACTAATAAACCAGATCTGATCCAGTTATTATAGCAGGCGAGCTACAGCTACTGAACACTCTCCTAAGACTTCATTCTTCCCTATTTTCCATAAAATGGCCACCTCTAACCTTTTTGCTGATCTGATTTGTCTGCAGTGAGTTCCTGTGAAAAACTGAGCTCTCTCCTGTCTCCAGAGACTATGGTTTCAAATCAGCCTGGTACTCAAGCAGATACTAAACTTTCAAGGCAGTGATAATCTTTCTGAAGTCATCCATTCAGTCAAACTATTTACATAAAGAAATTTAAACACATGCTAAGTACCACATGAAATCATAACTTGAGAGGTATACTTACAGGCACAGTTCCCTTTAGCTATATTCGTTTGCCTAGAAGTCAGAGAGCACAAGATCCTGATCAGTAATTTCCCTAATTATTAGTAGTACTATTATACTGTTCAAAGAGCTTTAATTCCATTGTATTTTATTTTCTTGGAGAAACAGACCCCTCGAACGCAGAAGTACAGAAAATCAGGATACTTAGTTCTGAAGAAAAAAAAAAAGTCTTTTCAGCATGAAATACTTCTCTCCTTATCATAGCAGAAGATTTAAAAACATCCTTGATTTTCAGCATACTCATAGTCCCCATGATGTAAATGCTTAAATTAGTACGTCTGCTTAAATGTGTTTCTAAATCAACATCAGGATAAAAATTCATCCTGAGATGATATTTGGCAGAGACAATTCAAGCCTGGAAACAAATTTTTTAACATACTTTGAAAAATTTATTTCTGCTATATTTGACTTTTATAGAACATACAAAGAATCAATTAAGAGATTCCAGACGTTTTCCTCTTTTGGTTCTCATGTGATTTAAAACCAGCTTTGTTTCTTCAAACCTGAACTTGCCAAGCAATTAATGGAAGCGTAAGTATTTTCGCAGTTTGAAGTAAAAACCTAAAACAAAAACAAAAACAAAAAAACACCACCTTTTTAAAAAAATAATCATTGCTGCTTTAAATTTTTTTTGTTCTAGGCACGCAAACCATGGGTTTGAACTTTTTTGGATGCCTCATATTGCAGCTGCAAGCTGGATTTTGCACACAGAATCAAATGGGAGATATGAAATCCTTTTAGCCCCAAGGTGAAATATTTCTGTCCCAGATGGTCCAGTCAAGGACTCCATGAACTCACTGCAGATGCCATATCACTGCAGCATCATGCTGGATGAGACAGTGAATAATCAGTCCCTGTGCAGCCTCCCCAAGACAGTTGTGATCCTGGGTGTCCATGTCCTCTACCACATCTTCTTTCACATCATATTATGTATGGCCTTGCAATATTCATGTGACAGTAATATCGGTGTTACAGTAACTCCACACAGGAGATAGAAATTTTACCCTTTGCTTTGCTCCAAAGCCCAAATAAACCCAGAGATCATCCTCATGGCATCTCTGGGCTTTTGATGAAAGCAAAGCAAGGAGCAGGTTGGGACCGAGATGCTGTCAGCCCTGCCTCATTATATAGCCACATATTTGCATTTCCTACGACAAACACATGGCCCAGAGCACCAGTGGAGTCACTCTAAACAGGGATCACCAACCTTGAGAGAAGACCTGCTCTTCCAGGGGATGGGGGGGAGATGATGTTTAGCACAGCACAGATTAAATTAAACCATCTCAGAAAAAATCCATCAGAGTAGCTACACTGATGTTAATTCTGCTCATTGAGTATCTAGCCCAAACAATACAAAATAGGCTAAGTTTTTGTATTTTAAGTGATCGTGTATTTGATAAGTAGGTACATTATTCTGTTGGACTTTCACAGCTAATAGTGTGCATATGGTCACACATATAGACATGTGTGCACATTTAACCCCCCGTTAAGCCCTTCACTCCTCTGCTGTGGCAGTGCAGTCACTCTCCTCTTCCCTGGTCCACAGAGATGCAGCCCGAGAAGATGCACTGCTGAGCCAGGAACGGGAACAGGTCAACACATGGTCAAGGCAAAACCTGTCCCCGTCCTTCACCCTCCTGCCCCTCATAGGCACATATTTGGCCTGGCTCAGCAGTGTGCAGGGCAGGAAGGTGTGAGAGTAAAAAGGAATTAAAATGCAGGAGTGCACATCCCAGCTGAGATCAGGCTTATCTGACACTATCTTTCCTTGGGTCAACTTTTGTTGGCTGCGCCTGCCATTTGCTGAACTACGGCTCATGAGTAACTCTTAGGATTTAACTGGACTCATTAAACTTAAGAAGACATTTGAGAGCAATGTAATTGATTCTGAAGGAATCACCATCCACGGTGGAAATGCCGAAGGCGGAAAGCAGGTCCCCTTGGACACGGCTCTGAGAACGGGCTGAGTCAGCAGTTCTCCAGTGCTACTAAAGACTTCCTCTACCTTCAGGCACTAATTTGTCTGAAGACTTTTGTAAGGCTTTTGTTAAAGAGAACAAGAAAGCCTATGAAAATGTGCTTTACTGGTAACACTTTCCATCTGTTCCCTCTGAGGCAACAGGCAGGGAATGGTGTGTTTGGAAACACCTCAGACTGAAGCGCTGGGACTGTCAGGTCTGCCCAGGGTTTTTAACAGTGCAGCTGTCAGTGACTTCACTGAGGTGGCAAAGATAAAAACCCCTAGTTTTCAGAAAACATACTTTTCTTGTCCTTCATCCTACACACAGCTTTCAGGGGTTCAAGCAAGGGTTTCCACAGAAGATCCCTGTGCAGAATGCGTGAGCAATGCTATAGGTGCAACATCCCCACCCACGGCTTGAAGCAGCATCACTGTGCAGTGCTGGATAGAGGAACTGCTTTAGGGTTGGTTGCTTTGTTTTTACAGAGATATGCCTGCCTCTCCCCTCATTTACAGCACCATCAGCATGGAATAGCTCTGCTAAAATAAGCCAGATCATCATCTTGGGGGGGAATATTGGCCATCAAACTCCCAAACTGACAAAAAATAATATTAAAGAACAACCAAACAACCACCAGACAAAAAGAAAAAAGTCAATACCACTCTTTTTTTGGGAGATCTCCTTTCATTTCTATATTTATCCTGTTAGAGCTGATCAAACTTTTCTAAATTTTGAAATTTCACCTTATTTTTTATGTTGGCAATCAAGTAACATTGCAAAAAGATGTTCAGGTAAAGACAGCATAAGCACTAGGTAGCAATAACTCCCAAGTCGAGTTGAGCCTTCATTCCAGAAACTGGCAACTCAATGACAATAGCAGTATTCCTGTCATTCCTGTACTTAAAAGCAGTATTTTTGTTCTCATTAATCTTTGTTTCAATGGCTAACTAACCTTATTTTTATTCCCTACTGTGATTTTCCCAAACTTCAAAAACAGATATTTATTGTTGGAAATCTTCAGCTACTATTGAACATTCACAGTGGAGAAATGAGCCAACTATTAATCCTACTTCACTGCTCTGTTCCAAATTCTGAAGTTATTATCTTAACTGACATCATTCAAGCAACGTTCTTAACCTTTCCTGATGATAAATGAATTAAATCATATGGCTTTAATACCAAAAGAGCTATTCAAATGGAAACTAACATACACATTCTTCTACCCAAAAGTTAAGGAATTGCAGCCTAGTTACCTGTTTGCAGCACCAGGTTATGACTGTTCCCTCCCTGGGTGCAAAGCCAAGAGCATCAGTAGTTGGAGTATTTCCCATCTTGTACACACACATATAGAGACCAGCTATTTACGGTCCTCTCCTGAGGCACGTCCACTGCAATCAACAGGCATGACATGACCTTTGTGATGTGTGGATATACTTTCTGATGGGACCCTCAAGAAATCCACATCAGAGCTGTGGCAAGCTTGTTTTTAAAGCACTTGGAACCTATTCACACCAGCACGTCTAAATACAATTTCTTCCACCTACAGCAGCCAGCTAACAAAGTCGAAACCATACCACATCTTGCAGTAGCTGTACCTTAAACTAATGCCATTTATAGCACCAAACTGTTTGAAACACAACAGTCTCAGAGATGTAATCTTTTTCTGTATTGTAATCTTTTAGCCGGTTTGTACCAGCCAGAAATCATAGGAGGAACTAAAGTAAAGCAATGTTTTTACTAGGAGCCAGGCTTCCAGCTGTTACACAAGATGAAGATATAATCGCTGTGCTTCACAATGTTAATTCAATTTGAAGTTCAATACAGACATGACTTTCTTATCTACTCTGATTAACAGAGCACGAGGCATTGGTTCTTTTTTACACTTGTAGTTGAAACACTGAAGAGCTCTTTAATGCAGCAAAGAATGACAAACCACAAGGGAAAAGCAGTTGACCTTGGAAAAGAGACACTTAGAGGAAAGAAAGTTGAAGGGATCTGTGATAATAACCAGGATCAGTAAGAATTCAAGTTTACAAAAATACGTACTCAAAAGTGGTTTGGACATTTTTTTCTGGATTTTAAAAAATTAGTGGGTGAAAGGAACAACAGACCAGAGAGGACAATCTCCTGCAACACTACAGACCTCCAAGAGCCAAGTGTGGACTCAGGTCGAGAAGAATCCCCAAAAGGTTTGTCCCATATGCCAGAAGACATAGAAGCTTCCAGTATTACAGAGAAAAATCTAAGGCTTTCAGTACAGAATACCACAAACCCAAGAATAACACCAAATACTGCCAAAGGAGAGTAAGAAATGTCAAAGACAGATACTGGAAGGTTTGTTTAGGAGCAGAGCAGGAACACCAGCGCATGTCTGTTACCTGGCATCTCACCTTCAGCTAGAGCCAATCTCTGATGCTTCAAAAAGAAGGAAAAAAACAACCCATCCACAAATAAACCAACAAATGAATCATCATCAACAACAGCAAGAACAACAAACAGAAGCCATGTTGTTCAAATGAAAGGAAAATAAATTCTCCCCGGTTCCTGTGAGCTACACTGGCAATTTTAGGACCAGATTAATAGAAATAAAAATAATGCAGATGAAATTATACTCTCTGAGTTTTGAAACATCGCCGTGAGATATCATACAGTACCTGAGATAAAAGCATTGCTGCTAGTGGTGGAGCAGAGCTGAAAGGGAAAGCTATGTTAGCGGTCGCAATCGCGAAAGAACTTATCTACACCCAGCAGATAAGCAGGCACTTCTTTATTCCAGCGCTGGGGAACACGGGGGATAACTCCGCCAAAGACGTGTTCGCCGACAGGTACAAAGCACAACATATTTATACACTTTTTTAGCAGAGTCATGGTTACATGAGATCAACAAAATTCATAAAGTTTAAGTTGACCTTAAAAATGATTGGCTTTCAGTTACCTCATCTTATCTATACTCCTATTTTACAGAAATCATTGGTCATCTTTACTGATTGATTTAAATAGAATGGGGGGAGGGCAATGATTAGCATATTCATGTTATTTCATGGAAATTATTATCATATGCAAATGTCTCTAACGCATGCGTGGTTATACTGGACGGGGATCCTCTGGTGGTCGTCGATAGTCTTCCTCACTGTGTCGGCTGATTGAACTCCATCCCTGCGCATGCTCATTTCATCTTTGGCTAATGCTCATTCCTCCTTTGGCCAATCTTCCCAACCAAACCAGTTTTCCTCTGGTACCTGTTGTTTCAAGTCAAGATCCATAACCAGTACCTATTGTGTTAATTCAGAGTCCATAACGATTCTTATAGTGTTCAAGGCACACAGCATACTAGTTTCTTAATCCTAAGGGCCTTAGTGTACTTTATATTCTCATAGCTACTGTAGCTTTATGTTAAATCAAAATCATACTTTTAAACTAAAATCAAAATAATATTCTAGGATTCAAACTGTTTTATTAAGGTAACTTCAACAGCTACACCTCCTGTGTTGTGACCCAGGTGAAGGCAGACTAGCCCAGATGGTGCTCCCAAGTGCAGAGGATTTAGCACCTCCAGCATGCAAGGAGCTGCAGCTGGGTCTTTCCCCTGAACGTCCCTCTCCCATTTTTCCTCACTTCCTCTTTAGAGATGCCCAATTACAAGAGCAGCTGTCCTCTAGTAGTGGTCAAGTTTGTCTTGTAATGTATTCAAAGCTGTCTTTTTTTAGCTCCCTTCATTCTGTTTTGGGTTCTCCAGCTACCAGGTAGGTGCAGCCCTACAAACAATAACTAACACAGGCTGGAGCAGAGGAAGAACAAGGAAAAGTCAAGGACAGTGCTCATTTGATATTCACACCTGGGTAGAAAAGTAATTAGGGTGAGAACAGGCTCTAACTCATTATATACCATAAATACCCTTGCAATGAGTTCACTGCAGCATCTTCTGAGGAGCACTCACTTTAGGCATATTTACAGCACAGGAAAGGATCCTGGATGAACAGAGAGCCACAAGATTTGTCTGCTTGAAGGTCCTCTATTGAAGCTTAGGGGTTTTATATGTTTTGTGTTGATTATTCTCGTTCCTAGAACTGTCTGGTTGTTGCATGCAACTTTTAACACCCAGCAGTCTTCTGGCTATGCAGTGAGATCCTGTTAGAGGACAGCCAGGCTTGTTCAAATCACAGTCACTTCTCTCATTTACACCCTCTGAATGGCTGGTCTCTGCTTTTATTTCAAGCCTCCTCTATTCTTCTTTTTCTCTGTGCAGTCATCCAGGCTGCTTTGAACTTCGGAATTAGACCAAACACATTAGGTAAATCCACAGATATGAAATGCAATCTGTTTTCTCCCACTTCTGTTAACCCCTTTCACTTTTGCCTGAGTTTTTCTACATCTCCATTTTTCCTCCTACCCACATTTGCTTTTAGGCATACAAAGAGGGAAGGAGAGACAGAAAAAGAGAGGGGCAGGATCAGCAAAGTTGGGCTCAGCCTTGGCAATCCACTGCCCTACTAACTTGTTGCTTTTCCCTTGCTGCCAAACTTGTGGCTCGGGCTCTGAAGGCTGCACAGTACTATTGTCCCCCTGCCAATGCTTTTTTTTCCACCAAGCCAGTCCTCATTAATGAAGCCCAGCTGGGCTTCACTGACCTTGTACCAGGTACCCCAGGGCTGGCAGTGGCTCCTCGTTAGGCATCAGCCTCGTTCAGCCCACTGGAGGGTGAAGGCAGCAACTGAGGGCTGTCAAGTCCAGCACATACAAGCTGCTGAAGCAGCAAGGAAAAGGCAACTATATGCAAGAGGCTGATGGCATCATTTCCCAAATGTCACACTCGTTATGTGTGGTTTCTCCAAATGTTAGGACGTGACACAGAAAAGGAGTTACAGGCACCTGCAGCAGATGATTCAGCTTCAATAAAGGAAGCTTATATGGTCTGGAGGTAGTGGAGGAAACTAATCACACTGGTTCTAGGAAAACAAATAACTGCTGAACAGGTGCCAAAAATGACTTGGCACTTCCAGTCACCTTGCAGTTCATTTCCAGTGCAAGCTGCGAGGCAATTCCAAGAAATCTTTTTTTCCTGTTCCACATGTGTCACTCTGCAGACGTCTTGAAAAATGACAAAGTATAGAGGAGGAAGGAAGCAGCACTGAGTAAGGGGATGAGCGCATCAGCCCTAGCAATTGCCTGAGGAAGGCAGACCCAGAGCCACATCTCTGGGTGCCGTAACCAGTATCGTCCCCGGCTCCGGGTGCAGCATCCACGCCATCACTGGCTGCCGAGGGAGGTGAGCAAGGAGCAGGCAGTCACCTTGGGTACACCAAAACACCCTCACACTGACCGTGGGGAACCCCAACCACCAAACCTGTCTTCAGGTGTTAAAGCTTTAGTTAATAACGCTCTGGGGGGTTGTACAGGGGAAAGCAACACAAACGGTGGAAAGCTCAAAGGTTAGCAGCAGACCAGTACCATGAGCATGTCTGAAGGGGGCTGCTGGGTTAAAAATCAGATCACTTTGAAATAAAGCAAACAAATACAAAAATATGAGCTGCGCTAATGATTGTAGATCTGGAATACAAATTGCAACAGGCTACTACTGTTAATAATGTTGACTTTTTTTTTTTTTTTAATTTTTAAATCCGCTGTGAAGGACAGACATGCCACCTACTGCCTCATCCACCAGACGGAGGACTGAAGCTATTTTTGGCATTCGTTATGGTCCAGGTGGCCCATCTGGCCTGATTCACTTGGCCAGTTTTCCTTTCCATCTGGGAATTTTGACCCTCCTGCTTTCCAACTAATTGTATCACATTATCTCCTTTTTGTTCCCCACTTCCCTCGCTGCAAAAGGTTGCAAAAATCTCATGCGCTGTGTTAGAAAGTCTCAATTAACCTCTAACCTTGCTTCAGTGCATGCGGCTTGGGTTACTTCTCACACCCAACCGTGGGCCCATTAACACGTTGTCGTAAAACAAAAACTGTTTTGACGGGCTGTAATTGCTGCTAAGTGATGCCGAACAAAGGCGCTCTTGTCCCGGGGCGGCCGGGGCTCAGCCCCGCTCCTCCCGGGATGGGGCTCAGCCCCCCCCAACCCCCCCGGGTCTCTTTTAGAGCTTCAGCGACCGAGCTCCCCGGCGCTACGAGCTGATGAAATTGCTGCGAGCCACCCCACAAACCTGGCAACGCCGCCGCCAGCCCCCCAGAAAGATTTCGGACGGTGGGTTGTACTCCCCCGCCCCTCCTTCCTCCTCCTGCCGCAAATATAATTAGTTTATGTTAGCTGGAAAAGGTCGGAGGTGACCGAAGGGCAGGGCCCTTTTTGTTTTTAGGCAAGATAGTGGAATAATTGCTTGACGCTCAGATCTGCAGGTGCTTTACAAAGCTCATTTGGTGCTGGCAGCCCGCAGTGAAAGCTGATTTCCCTGGAAAACTCCGGATTCCATGTGACAGGGTTTATTTGCTGTGGCAGGAGTGATTGTCCATTCATGCCATTCACCATCACGGTACCTGTTACAGTCAACGCTTACCTTCACCACTAGTCCTTTTACTACTTGCTCTCCTTCTCCCCAGAGGCTGGGTATCTGCAGCCGAGGCAGGACCCGGGAGCTGCGTGCATTTCCAGAGCACAAGGATGCTGTGGGGGTTTGTGCTTGCCAACTCTCCTCCTGTCCCACCCAGGACACTGAGAAAGCCTTCATGGGCACCAACAGAGCCACGGGGCATCCTGCACGGACTGACATTATGAAATAACCCCTCGACAAGCCCCACTGCGACTCTGGGCGCCCTGTGACAGGTTTCCTGGGTCTTAGGTCCAGGCCACCCCTCCGTCAAGCTGCAGGAATGGCAGTATCTGTTTTGCCATGTGTGCTTACTCAGCTGTAAATACACGCAGTTTGTCAAACACACCACGATAAAAGCCCCCATGCCAAGGGAAAGACATACTCTGAGCCTTCCTTCAGGCTGAAGTGAGGACTTTGCTGGAAATTTAAGTCCTTTATGCCCATTCAAATTCAAGTTTCAAAGAAACTTCCAGGAAATGCCTCCAGAAGATAGATCCATCTGAAATGGTACACTCCAGTTCTCCAAAAGATAACTAGCCCCTAGTCCCTTCAGACTGGCCTGCGCAATGCTCCGGACAGTCATCCCATGTGCAAGACTGCTGCTAACACAGAGCTAGACAAGGGGGACCAGCTGTGGCCCCTGGTCAGCAGCACACAAACAGCTGGGCCCTCCTGCCTTCCCCTGGGGCCTGGGCAGAATAATTCAGATCTTCCTAGAGTCTTTACTACAGCAGCTTCCTGGGATGCCCCGATGGCCACACAAGTTCTCTGCAGAGCATGTCGTCCTGCACTCAAAAACACACCTTCCACTGGCAGAGTCCCCTCCCCATCCCCACAGCCCCCAAGGGCTGGGGCAGCCTCTTCTGCAGGCATATACTGTAAGTGTCCAGGTGGACCAGGGCAGATGTAATCGGATAGCGAGGACACTGCAACACATCCTATGTTGTGTTTGCAGGGTGCATCCATAGGCCGGATTCACTCGACGGATCCCAGAAAATAGTTCAGCATGTCTCCTCAACCATCCGCTAGCCCAAGGCAAAATCATTGCTCCCTGTGTTGTTCTAAAAAGCTATTTCCTATCCTGTTCTTAAATGTGTACAGTTCTTCACTATGGAGCCTCCCCGGCACACAACCTGGCAGTGTACTGTTCTTAATGCCAGAAAATTCCTCCTGCTATTCAGCTATGCAGTTTAATCTCATCACTAGTTGTCCTACCTGCTACAAGAAGAGAATTTTCCCCCTTCATCTGCAGAAGGCTATACACAGCAGATCCTCGTTACACAATTTCATTAACTTCCAGAGCACAACCAGAAAACTCATTGCCATGGTGTCATCTTATCCCTTTGTGCAAACCAGCCTTACTTGGTAATTGTTTGTAATCAAATAAAATCCATCCCATCTTTTCTTAATTCCAAGCATCCCCCCCAATTCCTTCAGGTTTCTAGTGGGCTGTTATCTTTATTTATTACTGTAAATAAAAGCTAAACAGCTTCAAGCATTAGCATTTCAAAGCAGCCTGCACTTGGAAAGACACCAAAATAGGTAATTCCAGATATTCGGGAATAGCTGTTTTGGTTAATTTTCAGGCACAGACAAACGTGAAGATTTAATTTCCTGATGCTGCCTGCAACAGGTTGCTGACCCCAAATCCCAGTGCTAGCCTCCTGTACCTGGAGGTACCGCCTGGCTTTTAGGAAATCAAACTCTATCAAAGCCAGCAATTACATCTCAGACATTTCCACATCAGTATGTATTTCTGGCCTACTGCACTGTTTACTGGTTTATACCTTATTTAGCTAGTTATCTTCTGACTGAGGAATGAAGTTTCTACAAACATTATCTAAGACCGGATTAATAATGCATAGATATTACCTAACCAGTGTAAACTGGCATTTCTCCATTGATTTGCAGAGAGCTACTTGAATTCATATCAAGTACAGATCTAGCCTGCTTAAGAGTGTTAACATAGGACAAAGCCCAAATATGTTTTATCTTCAGCGATAAACACTGCATTACACAGTGCGTGTAGGATGTACCTTCTCAGAAATATGCTCTTGGCTGTAGCATGTATGGGGCACAACAGCTGGAAGAAATTGGGTGTTTTCAAGCAGGGGTGGATAGGAATTGCCAAGAGCTGTCACTTGAGGCCTGAATTTAGGCAATTTGTTATTGCCTAAGTAACAAGTGTCCAGATCTATCAGGCCAGTTAAAGGAGACAAAAATCAGGTCTCTGGCCCGCTTTTGCAACCAGGGGAGGAAGTCCCTGAAGGAAGACACACACAGGTGAAAGCTGGGCACCTCAGAGCAACCCAGAGCGAAGGTAATCTAGTGCTGGCTAAAGACAGACCTGGGCATAAAAGTCAGAAAACAGCGTTTCTGTGCCTGTTTCAGAAAGCTACTATTACATACACAGGGAAACATAAGATCCAAAAGTGAGGTGCAAAAGAAACTGAAGTGCCCAACAGGTGTGCAGCCCTACAAGTGTCTATTTTGTGAATCACTTTGTGAAGTTTAGCACCTGAAGCCGTACCTACCATCCCCACCTCAGTCTCACTCTGCAGTCATTACAGGGTGCTTTCCATCAGTATGGAAACATGGGAGCTCTAAAGCCTGCCAGATGAATGTGTACAACTGAACTCTTCCTCCTCCCATAGATCAGGATTTATATCTGTGACTTCAGGAGAATCAAGCCCCTGAAAACAAGACAGGTTAATTCTCTTCCTGGCCCTGCTGGGTGACCATGAAAAAAACCCTTTTCTTTCTGTTCCTCCCTTTATTTTCTCATGCTTTCTTGTCTTCAGAGCGGGAGAGATCTGTCCGACTGAGAATGGTTGATGCTAACTGGAACTATGAGAAGTAGCAGAGTCACTTTTTCAAGAGGATCCTAGTGCTGTGCATTAAATACGGCTGCCTATAGGATCTAGCATGCCATCAGTACCACTATGATAGCTGTTCTTTGACTAAGGCTAGAGAAGTAACTTAAAGCATTCTCCCTGACAAATCAGAAGAGCAATTCATCAATAAAATCCCAAAGCAAGCTCAAAATAAATCATTAGTAACTTGCATTTGCTTTTTATGTTGGAAAGTTCTCCACAGACACAGAGGATGCACAATTCTTTTTTTATAAGATACACTTATAGGTATTTCTTCAATCAGACACTGCAATTTGTATAAACAGCGAAGGGAAATGATGCATTAAATACTTTTTTAATCTTTGAGGAAGATCACACTAGTCTCTTCCCAGGGACACAACGAGCAGGGACAACGCTACAATCAAGGAGAAAATGTAAGAGTAGTATTTGATTGTCATATCCCAACCTTTTGCCTGTAGAGCTGCAGAATTTTTCTCTGTCCCTTTCACCCATGATTCACCAACATATTCCACTGAATTGCTGAAACAAAGCTTATAATTAGGTTATTATCTTTAAGAAATGAGCCTAACTGTAGGACAACAAATGCCAAGCACAGGAAAAACTACTTGAGTCTTATGAACAAATGATACCTTCTAATGCATTCTTCTTTTCATGTGTGGAAGACTCAGATGCCAGTTCCAGATAGGGCTGAATCACCGACATCTACTCAAAAAGACATCTGGAAGTAGATAATATCATGTGGTGAAAAGGAACAATCATTTAACTACAAGAACAACATCATTTACCCCACAGCAAGGAAAAAAAAAAAATTCAATTGTATACAAGTGGACTTCCAGTGCAGAGGTAAAACATATGGGAATCAATATTAGAGGTGGGAGGATAACTGCCATAAAAGATGCAGGGAATTTAAGCAAATTAATAGCCATGGAAAGATGAAACAAAGATGACTCAATTGTCAGGCAAATAATTTTGTTGTTTCCCTTCCCAGCCATCCTTACTAGTAATTTGATACAGATTCCCAGAGAAGTGTACCTATGGGTTGAGCAAGACTTGCGCTGCTCAAGATAACACGAGCTCTAACAAAGAATGGTTCTGGAGCACAGCTCTTGGGATTCACCAGCTTGCCCGAGTCTACGGGAGTTTTCTCAGACATTTAGACCAAATGACCTCCAGGAAGATACTTGAGAGACATGCAGCTTGAATTGATCTCCTAATGAGTGACAACCTTCAACTCTACCACTTCTAAATTCAGTGAAAACTTCCAGAACCTCTTCCCTTGGGAAGATAGTAGAGAGCATTACAGAGGGCTCATGAACCAAAACTGCTATTTTAAGCTGCTTGTCAAGTTTGCAATAACTGTCAGATAAAATGACAGTTCCACTGAAGCACCTTGATTCAGGTGCTTGACTGGATGGGAGACTGGATGAGGAATTTCCTATCTATTTATTTATTAAATGAAAGCTATTCATTGATGCCCTGGATCAAATAATTCAGAAGCAAAGTTTAAGGAAATTTAAACTCCTGTGGCAGAAGAGTCACCCATCCCATTTCCCAGTCTGCTCACACATTTGTCTTTCTGACCTCCCACAGCAGTAAGATTGACAGAATAACTAATACAGTGTGTGAAGTAGTACAGGAAATCCTCGTTAATATTCCCATTGCTAATCCGCACACCTCATAATTCACACACAGAAAGCAGTGGTCTCTTCCCCCTCCTCTGCTAAGATTTAATAGATTGCTTTAAGGAGGTCTCACATTACCGACAGTTCAGGAGTATTACAAAACATGCTCCTGGACATTTCTTCCTGTCCATGAAGGATGAACAAAAATCATCACAAAGTCTATTCACACAACAATGGACCAAATCCACAACTTTACAGTTATTTCCACAGCTGTTAGTATGAATGATCAAAAGGTGATTGTTTTATTTTGTGTTTCCTATTTCATCTAAACAAGCTCAGTTAGTAATACTGAAATACATCATCTCATTGTGAAAATAAGAAGTGACCTATTTCTAATGTTTCCTCCAAAATTTGAAAGGCCTTAGGAAAATTCCTTTTAAACACTTTATCACTGTGAAGTTAGCTCATGTTGTAACTTGAATTACCACCTCACACAGAAGAGGAAATCTTAACTTAAATGGGTAGGCTTGTTAGCTTGCCTTGGCTGGCCCACAGACAAGACTTTTGAGTAGTGACTAGATGAGTACCACTAATTCTCCAGTATTTTCCCATAACTCCTGCTGGGAAGCAGGAAGGACAAAGTTTTCCCAGATCCATTAAAATAGAGCTTGTAGAACAGCCCGGCCCAGCCGAGATGTCTTGAAGAAATGGGAACCTGTGAATTAATTCTTTCATCAGGATTTCCAGAACTGTTGTGTCATTTCTAGGCCCAAGAGAAGTTCAGCCTTTGTCCTCATGGTAAAATAAGTGGATTACTCGTCTACCCAAGTCAAACAAGCTCACATCCCTTCTCTCCTCATGGGGAGAAGATCTTGCACAATCTCTTCCTCTTACTCATTTTGTGTCCTCAACACAGCTAACCACAGAGCTGGGGACCACATCCAGAGCCCGCAGCAGTCATGGGGAAGATCCTTCCAAAATTTAATGGAGTAAAACCTGACAGACCCTTTATGTTCTATATGTCACTATATTAAGTAGAAACTCACCAACTGCATGCATGAGTTCCTAGTTCTTTTTATTTCCTCCAGGTATCCAAGAAATTCAGAACCCGCCTGCATACAAGAGAAATCCTACCTATTTCTGCCAGCCCTCTTCTACTGCATTACCAGAGCCTGATGAAATGAAACTTTCCTGCTGTGTACGGCAATAACATCTGCTCTATTGGCTGCCCTCACTTAGCTCCACTAAACTCCGGCTTACAACTGATTCCTTAGAAAACAAGCAAGCAAAACCTCCACACTCCCACTTTAATTATTAAAATAACTGGAAATAAATTGTAAACACTTCTCTGACATCACATTAGCATTGTGCATTACAGGAGGACACTTATGCTAAGGCTGAAATTCAGCTTTGAGGACAAGTGCCTTAGCTCCTCAGTGGACTCAAACCAGTTAAGGCTACTTCATTCTTAATTTCTTCTCTTGTTGCTGCTGACAGAAACTACTTCAAGTCAACAGCAACTTTACCATTGTGTTGTATACATAATCCCCAAACACATTAATGATATCAAAATACCACCACTGCTAGCAGCCCCAAAATGCTCTTGCTGTCAGCCACTCCTTGGCAGGACCAAGCTGCCATCCCCTCTCTACAGCTCAACCAATTGTCACACGAATCAGACAGATTTCTTTGTCTAAGTTTATATATTGGGGATGTCATAAAAGCATCCTGGTCCACTGAATAACCTTTTAATGGAGTCACTTAGGTCAGGAAAAGAAATTATTCCCCTCTAGAGCAGCTCTGTTGTTTTGACCTTGATAGACGAAATTATTTATTTCAAAATGAAAACTAAACAAATAAATGAAAGGCAAGGCAAGACCCAAGAACTTGCTCTTGTTTGTTTGTTCTTGAGTGTTGAAGGCTTTCATTTTTGGGTGGGTCAGGGGAGGGAAAAGGGAAATTAACATTTTTTTATGGAAACATCTCCTTTGTCAGAAAGCTGTATTACCTTACAAGAATTCTGGAGGAAAAAAATTATAGACTGTCTATTTATGTAGCTCTTGTCACCAAAATTCAACATTTCTTCGAAACAGAGTAGATTTTATCTAGAGTCAGGAGCCCTTGGTAAACGCAAGCTAATGCAGCAGTGTTCCAGCCTCTCCTGCTGCCTGTACTGGCCTTGCCACTTCATACTGAAATTTATGTGAAACTCTCCACATTGCTATTCCTAGTGACCTACTGCATACAAGCTGCTCCAAAATGTGATTTCTTCCTTGAAGATTTTGACTCCTGTCAAAATCAAGCATGGGTTTTATCTTAAAAAAAAAAAAAAAAAAAAAAGAAAAAGAAAAAGAAAAAACAAACCTAAAATACCTCTGGAGTTCACCTCCTGCAGCAAAGCAGGGAAAGATTCAGACCTAACTGAAAAACCTTTCAGCAGACAAATTTAGGGGTAAAGCAGATATGAGCTCTGCCCTGAGTAGGAGTTTGATTTCCAGCTTGCCCGTTTGCCTCTCCCCCAATTCTCTGTGCTGCCTACTGAACGTCCAAGTTTTTCAGGGCTGAAACTGCAGCAACATCTGCAAGCAGCTGTGCCGAAGAGCGTGGTGACCCTCATCACCCTCCATGTGCTGCAGTGCACAGAGCTGCGTGGGCACTCGGTGAGGCTGACTCTGAGCTGTTTGCAAGGTGAGCTGCCAGGCCAGGCTGATTTTAAACCTTGAAGCATCTGCTGCTTATTCATTTGTAATTGCTTCAGGAATTATCCGTGGATTAATAATCCTGTTAATCCTTCTTCTGTAATCAGACTAACCTTCCCTCCCTAATCCTCCTCCCTGAAGTAAAACATGGAACTGTTTTGAATCACTACTAATTGCCACAAACCTTGAGAAAGAGACAGAGTTTACTGAGCTGGCAGAAGTGGAGCCAGACTCGGGGCTGAATCTGATGGGGTTCAGGAGGGTTTACGTTCATACCGATGGGCGCAGGAGGGGAGGTATCCCTTAGGGCTTCTTGGCATTTACTAAAATAATAAAACAAGCCGTCCCTTGTATTAATAGGCACCTCCCGTCGAAGTTATCACAAGGGTAGTGATTTCCAGCTTATCTGCTCGCAATTTGGCTCACAAAATGAGTTTTTGCCAGTCTGCATCTACTTATCCAGAGGTAACTCGCACTGCTTTGCAGCCCAGCTCTGCATCTGGCCACTGTGAAGGAGCAGCTATAAGCCTCTTTGCTTCATAATGGCCAATTTTATACAAACTTCTTTTGTTCAGAGAAGGGTTTTGATAGCAAAGCCACAGGTCCAACATTATTAGTTAAGCTACAGAGTTCCTGTAATACGACCACCAAGAAAAAAGTAAAAGTCACCATCATTAAAAGGAACCTATTTCTGCCTCCCTGCTTATTGAGTTAGACCTCTCTCCACAGAGCACTACTATTTATTTTCTCAACTTGTTATATAAAAGCCATTCCTCTTGGGAACCACTGCACATACACACGCACAGATAATTACTAATAATTGCAAAGTTCTGGATTTCACAAATTAATTCTGGCTTAATCTTGCCAATCACAATCTGCCAACAAGTTCTCAGGTCTAGCCATCACATTTTTGGTCCAACTAAAAGGAGGAATTTTAATACTTATATTGCAATTCCATATAATAAAGACTGATGTTTAAAAAATATTGTCATTGTTAAAAAAATATTTAAAGTAAGCTCAAAAGCTTTTACTTTTAGTATTTATAAAGGAAATGATTACTATTTTTCTTGGGAAATTAAGTTTGCACACCTACCTAGAACATAATTTGCTTTTATTTTTTTAATATCTATAAATTGGATTTGACACGTCTTCCTTTATTAAGCTTCTAAATTTGTCCTTGAGTAAATGTGTGCTTGTTTAAAGTAGTTTAACACAGTGGTTCAAAACCACTGGGGCTGCCAGGGCAGAATTTTGAACTTTATGCTCCCAAGAAATGTGTGGCCTTGACCTTGCCAAAAACTCCGTTTTATGTTTAAATGGTCACAGATTTAATAATGGGCTGCAAGAAAGACTAGCCATTAAATACCTCCTTTACTTTCCTCCTAGTTAACAGAACACTTATGTCTGCAGTGGATGCTGTAAGAATTGAATTAGTTATCTAGGATAATATGTCCACATTAGCAAATGGTGTCCCACTAGGTCAATACAGAAATTAATTGTGGGATTCTTGTCAAATCCACATTGTTTCCTGGCGCAGTTGCAAGCCACTCAATTAGACACCTTTCAGGGCCTTTTGCTGGTCTAAATGTAGCTAATTGCTCCAGTTCTGGACGGGGATGATTCATCTCCCAGATGTCTCGGACCTCTCCGCAGCTCTGCTCAGCTAATATCAATACATACATCCAGCCGACAGGATATTCTTGTGAACAGGATATTTTTACTCATGTCTCCCTTTTACAGGATTAATCCCAAACAAGGAAGGTCTCCTGAATCACGCTCTTGACACGGCAACTCCTTTACGCCTGCTGGCTTCCCACACACGAGGGACTGGGCATGAATGCAGCCTCTTTGTCAGCGCTCTCCAGGTGCAGCACAATTCACACTTGAGCTTGACAGCGTAACATAACAGTTTTTATTTGCCGGTCTCCTCTGTCAAGTATTCTTTTCTCTTTTGCTGCTTCCTCATTTGTCCGTATATCAGTGGCAGGGCTGGCCAAATTGACAATGAATGAAGCACAAAGAAAGACTGTAGTTTCCAGAGTGACAGTCTATGGGAAAACAGTGTGTGGTTTGGCTGTTGTTTTGTTCTGTTTTGTTTTTTTTTTTTTTTTTTTTGTTTTGTTTTTTTTGTTTGTTTGTTTGTTTGGTTGTTGTTGTTGTTGCTGTTGTCGTTGTTGTTGTTGTTTTTTTTTTTTTCTATGGAGTCCTCAAAGGTCACTGGTAGCACCTGTAGCTGTGAATCCCAGAGGAAAAGACCAGAGCATCTGGCCCACTGGTTACCAGCTTTCAAGCAGAAATCCTCATGAGCTCTTGCTTAAGAGCCGTGGAGGGAAGTGGGGTTCGGGATTAAAAATGTAACAACCTTGAAACCTCTTCCTCAACCCCCTTTGTATATGAGTAGGTTCAGGAACAGAGGAATGAGGGACAGAGGCAGCCTGGGAACTCAGTCCCCATGGTGTAGGATGCAGCGTGGTATGCGGGAGGTGCGTGCTTCCAGACTTGGTGGGTGGCTGCAACATGAAACTTTAACTAGATCTGGCGCAGCACCTTTGACTATATAAAACCTCAGCGAGGGCTCCCTGCGAGGAACACGCACTCACCTGCCATTAACACAACCAGCCACCGGATGTCTTCATTGCTCCATGCCAATACCCGTGGAAAAGCGTTTCCTCACGAGTGGAAAATTAGGTCTCTTAGGGATGGCAGTACACAAAATGACACCTGGAAGATAACAGCTCAGCTTACTTGAGCATCACATCTGTGCTTCAGTAGGAAGCGATGTGCAGTGGTTGGGACATTAGCTTGAGGAACAGGTTTTTGTTCAACACAGGGCTGACTGTTCCTGGGACCTTCGCTTATGAAATAGGTCATCCAAGTTTTTCCATCAGCAAACCAGAACACTGGCTATCCCTGGCTTGTGCAAGTGTCAAGAGAACGGCACAATGCCCAGAGAGCATTTTGCAATGCCGAGGTCCCACCTCCATAACTGCAGCAATCACTGCCAAGTACTTCGCTTGGCTGTGCCAGTTGAGTGTGCAGCAGCACGACTACTACAAAGGAGCAGCACTATCCGCCCTTGAGAGCTAGTTCTCACCCAGCTCTGCGCACTTGCATCCAACTTTAGAAGAAAAAAGAAGGAACAAACTGAAGTCGACTTCACTTTTATATATACATACATATACAGAGAGACAGCCACTGTAAACAGTAGTTGTAACATGGTGGTAGGCAGATGCCAGCACCGAGCTGGGCAGCAGCACCAAACATGCAGAGCAGGAGGACGGCACCTACTGTCTCCCTTCAGGCCCCCAAAATGTGTTTGTCAGTTGATTCATTTCTCTTGACTTCTTCTTTTTCTCTCCTAGTAATCCATTCTTTCATGGGTTTACTTGTCAATCCTCTTTCTCGTTCCTCCTCCTTTTTATTAGTGTTTGCAATTCTGGATCACATTCCTCATACTGTCACCACTTCCCAGGAGTAGTGCTGGGCACAGAGCCCCTAAAAATTCCTCTGTGCATCATGACCTCTACGTGAAACAGGAGAGAAGGTTTCTCTCAGCTGGCTGCTCACCCTTACCAATGCCTGCCTCCAGTGCCTGCCTCCATGACAGCTTACACTTCCAGTCATTATTGCCAGGGCTGGGCTGGAGATGCTTCAAAACAGTTCATTGGAAGCAGCTACTATAGGCTGTGATCCAGCACGCTCTGCTCCCCAGCTTTACTGTCCTCGTTCCCAGGACACGGGCTGCCAGCACTTGGCTGAGACAGATCTGGAAATGCCTTTTTCAATCCTGTACCAGTCAGGTTTGTTAGGGACATCCTCAGGTAGGAAAAGCTCGAGAGATGTAGCCCAAATACTAAAAATAAAGTAGCACACAATTTCAGTTAAATGTATTTTTGAGATCTCATGAGGCCTCAACATAACATTATAAAGAAATTTATCTTTCTTATCAAAGCTATTCATGTGCTAACAACTGCATACTTGTTTAAGTGCTTTTATATGGTTGGGTCTATGTCTGATACAGAAGCCATTCAAAGCCCTGCTGACTCAGAACTTTCTTGGTGATTTCACTGTCCCTTGGATCAGCTCTGCCTTTGGCAGAGATGTAAACTCCTACAGCACTAAAAACAACTTAAGGTTTTCTGCTGTTATTGACTCCCTTGGTATTTCAATTCCATTCACTCAGAAATTAGAGCAACAGCAAAGTCCCCAGTCCATTTCTAATCTTTCTCGTATCATTGTACATACATTACCAGAATTGGTTTTGGAGGGCAACAAATTATATGAGCAACTTAGAAACTTTTCTACAGTGAGCAATCTAATAATTTTTCAAACTTTTAGTGAGATGGAAAGCCTGCCACTGGCTAGCAGATGCACTATTTTAGTTTCTAAAGTAGCTGGGGACAGCAAATACAGTGCTCAGGGTAATGTCTTTTGTCAGGAATGCCAAGCACCTTCAGAAGCTTTCTCAGCTCTATGGTAACCTCTTGAGAGGTCAGCTACATGGTATTTTAAGTCTGGAATCATATTTGTTAATAACAGAATCATGTTATTTAGTATATTATTGCTCCACTGTCATCAAACAGCATGTAACTTTGATGTGATACTCCTTATCATGGGCTGCAACTATTATTAGAAAAATTGATGATACAGTATCTCTTCATTTTATTTTCTGGATGTGTTCCTTTATTTAACATGCTTGACTAACAATCATCACCATATGCTTGCTTTCTGTATCATACTGTCAGGCTTTCAGGCATTTTCTCCTGATCTCCATTTCAGATGGAATTTTTCATGTGCTCTTCTCCAGAAAGTTAAATAACAGTTGAATCTTCTGTTTTACATTGCTTTTAAAGAATAAAGCTAATGAAAAGTCAAGTTGAACCCTGTTTTCCCAAGTACTATTCTTGAAATCTGTTAGCACCTTGTATCTCTATTCTTCTCTTAACACTGTAGTATTCACGAGCTCTTGAACAATGTATTCACATGCCAATTATGCCAAATAGACCAACTCAGACATGAAAGATACATGCCAAAGTTGAGCAAGTAGCTCTTTGGTGAAGCTATTTAAAAAAGAAAAAAAAAAAACAAAACAGAACAAAACACCAAACACCAGCAAAAAACCCCACCAAACATCACCCAGATCCATAAATTCAAATTTCTTTTATGGCTTATTTCAAGGCTATGCCTTAAGCATAGAGTAGGGACTAATGCAGAATACATACACAAAAGTTTCTTATTCCACTGCTGCTCAGAGAATTTAATGCCAGAGAAAGCAATACAACATGTGTAAGGGGACAATAGCCCCTTCTAGCAAACTTTTGCAATTTAGGATGAAAAGTAGGTGTTCTGCTACACTGACTATTGTAATGCTTGTTACAATGAGCAGTGGCACAAATCCCTCCAACACCATCACCAGAGCTCTGCCTAAGTAAACTGCTGCGTGATTTGGAGTTTGAACTCAGCTTGCTGGTTAATGCAGCCTCGGGTCTCAGCTGCATCTGTTTTAAAGGTACAACTACCTGCGGTACCGTGCACCCAAAAAAGAGCCTGGACCTTCTATTCCAGCTTCTGCAGGGTCTCATACAAAGCACAGCTCACTTGGAAGCACTCAAAATCTAAGTAGACAAGGAAATAGAGGTCTTACTCTAATAACTTCACAGATGAGAAAGTGAGGCACAGAGTAAGTAAATATATGGACTGTTGAGTGAGTAAATACATGCTGCCTGTGGTACAGCATGAGTTTAGCGGTTTTTTACTTTTTTATTACATTTTTTTTTTTTTTTTAGCACTACTGCTTTGCTTAGGCTGCCTTATGTGAGGAAACACTGATCTTTCCATTTGGTAATTTTGGTTTTGGGCACATGAATTGGCAGACAGAGCTGCATCTCAGCCGAAACTGTTGTGGCTCTTTGGTCTACAGCTGACCTAAGTTACTTCCCTGAGCTATCAAGGCTCTGGAAAGACATAGCTGCTCTCTAATGAATACCAATGCAAAGCCATTTCAGGATCTAAGCCCTGAAAACAGTCCCTCACCACATCGCTGTTAACCCTTTTGACCATTCAGAACCTACATAAGGGCTCTGTGGCTTGGATTTGCACCTGTATTTAGATACAAGCCCTCCAGCAAAGACCCAAACATGTATCCTCTTTCATCATTCTGTTCCTCCTTGACATTTGATTTTCCACCTCAGGAGGTTTATATTGAAAAGCCAGAAATCACAGCAACCCAAGATGAAAACCTATTTCTGATGGCACAGAACCAGAGTAACACCTGAAAGTTATGCCACTACAGAGAAACCAGACTACACCACCAGTCTTAGTGGAATAATACCCCTCCTTAGGGATAGAGGGAAGCTTGGAAACCAATGTCAAGGAATACACTTCACTGTGGAACTGGATATTCTGCTGGCACTCGAGCACTGAGCAGTATAATGAATCCCTGTTCCACAGATGGGCTGCGTAAGATCCAGGGTTTGCTTGGAGAAACCACCTACTGCCCTGAAGAGGCAGCTCACAGCCAGATCTTCACTGTGGCCATGAGAAAACTGGGGGAAATGGCCATCTTGGGCATCACAACCTCAGCAGATATCTGAAGCAAGTTGGTAGCATGGCTTTGTAAATTACCCCAGTGTAACATAATGTTTATGTACTATACTCAGATACCTTTTTCCCCTGATAACTGAACCAACATGGAGAACTGATTTGAAGCTGAAATTAAGAGTTAGCCTCAAACTTGTCCAAAGCATCTGCTAAGGATTGAAACTCTGATTTTATTTATTTATTTATGTATGTATTTATTTATTTTTACAATAAATAAATGAAAGCATGTCTTGCCTTGGTATGGTTTGAAATGGGAGAAGCAGCAAGTCAGAGAACTGCTACCCTAGCACAAATCTCTAATGATATTTTCAGTCTGGTGATGTGAGACAGAGCTCAAGTTGCCTGAGAATTTTGCCCCGAAGAGTGAAGCAAGAAAGTGATACTGCAAAAGCGAGAAAGTTTAAGTAGGAACCTGTAAACCCACTCCCCACAGTACAGAAAGCCTGCGTAACTAAGGATCTGGCTGCATCCTGCATTGCTTTTCAGCTGCAGGTCACTGGTTTGAATCCAACCAAGCAGAAGGGACAAAGCAATTGCCATCTGGCTGATGTCAACAGGCCTCTGTGACATGAGATATCATTGACAGCCCAGAGCATAGCCGACCAGTAGAAACATCCCCAAAATCTCAGTCACCCACAGGAATTTTCATTTTTGCTGTGAAGAGTGCTGGACTGAGATTGGGATGCTTTTACCAAGTCAGGATGAAGGTGCACTGAGGAGGTGGCACATGGAAACAGCTCACATTATTGCCGTCTGCTAAATCTGCAACACGAACAAATGGAGCTGGTCATCTGGCACCAGCTTCACATGGTGGATCCACACACAAAACTTCAAGAAAAACTTTGGTTACTGCAGGAAGATAAGGATCTATATCATTGCTTTTTACATAGTTAAATCTATGGGACACTCAAATAGCAGTACTACAGTAAGAATTATCATATAATTGATACTAACATGGCTATTATTCAGCTTTATAGGATATTTTCTTTATTCATGTTAACTGAGTTGGCTTTTCTTTTCCATTCTGTTGTTTTTTGTTGTTTTTTTTTTTTTTCTTTTCTGAAATATAATTACATTTCCACAAACGTCATGTCTACAGAGGGAGCATGCCAGAAAGCTATTAGACTAGTACTTGTCTTGCTGTGGTGCCAGATGCAGTATGCATTGATTTTCTGAAGATCATGAGGTGTCTCATTTTGCCCAGTTCTCCCTGTCTCGGTGAAGGCACACGTGTAGACATCAACACAGCCAGTTTACCAAGGTGTCAGCTCATAAGATCACCACGTTTAGTTCACTTCCACCACAAGCAACTTGCAAGTCACCTACATTATTAAGGCACCACTAGAAAATAATATTAAAAGAATGGGAACTACTATTTCTATAGCAGATTACACAGACCTGCTGCAGTCATCTGAAAGACAGCTCTGCACAAATATTAGCATACATAGTAAGAGTTTTCCCATTCCTGGATTCCTGTGGAACAAATCTGGAATTTTGCCATACATTTTTCATTACAATATTTTGCTATCTTCTACCACCTGCCACATTAGAAAGCTACCAGAAATTAAAGACTAAGCCATCTTAGGGTAAACTTTGTTAATCTTTATTAATGCTCTATAAATCAGTCTTGTTATAAATCAGGGAATGTTCATTAATCAATTCTCAAAAAATATTTTATTTGGCTAAGAGTGTCAAATTGTGAAAGTAACAAAGAAAAAATTAAAACCATGTGCTAGAAGTGGGTTCATGACTGCATGCTTACGTCAACAAAGACTCATAACTGCACAAACAATTACCATATATCATGTTAACTTTCATTAAATAAAACCATGCTGAAAACCAGTAGTACGATCCTTATAAAACACACATGTTTTCTAATATATTTGTGTATGCAGGACAGCATTTTGTGCTCGGTTAACTGCAAACTTGGGTTGCATATGTATAAATGCAGGCAGTATTTTTCCTGCTGACTTTCCATACACAGATACATTAGAAAATACTGTCTGAAAACTTCATCTCCAGCAGTTTGCTCTGTAGACAGAGCAACATTGTCCTCCTTTTAAGAGAGACTATCTTGCTGTGTGACAAAAACAGAGGACTGAAGATCAGGGATACACAGACTTCAGTCCTTAGCCCATTACTACTTAGTTGTTCTAAATGATTTATCAAAGATTAAACGAAGTATTTAAATGTGGCCAAGACCACATCATCAATTAGTGTGATGTGTTCATTAATTAAGAATATAGTCCCCTGACTGTATACTACCTGGAATCAACTGGGGTCTGTTTTCCTTAACATAAAGTTAAGCAACACTTCTATGTTTAGGAGAAGTCAGTAATAAACAGCTGTGCCAAGAACACAACAGCAGTAAATCCTCCCAGAAAAGGAACAAGTTAAACCAGCAAAATAACATCGGTTCCCTGTGCAAGATAACTCGGCCAGTGAGAGTCATTTAGTTAGTGCCACTGTCTGTGCAAGCTCCTTCTAGAGCACTAGAAAAGTATTTTAAAAGGCAAACCATCGCATTTGTCACATGCAAGAGTCTAAAGCAGATCTGACTCAGGAACTAGGGCAACAGAAGAACATAGCCACTTCCCTAGATGACAGCAAACCACATGAACCACATAAGCTTCAAATTCCAGCCTGGGCCCATTTGTAGGTCAGCTTTCTTATTTTTCCACATTTCTGTTTACTCATATTTATATTACAGCAGTTCCTAGAGGTTCTAAGTGATAGCACACTCCCACTGAACTAGGCATCATAAAAAACACAGCAAAGTAAAACACACTGATAGGATCTACAAGCAGTTAGCAATTAAAGCAGACAAGACAGGGAACAATAGCTATATCATACTCATTTTGCTATATAGGCAGAAAGACCAACACATATGGCCCTACTTTATTGCATGCTTAAGTTGGTGAAAACATATACCTGGAAAGAAGGTACTGATACAGGGATAGATAAAAAATGATAATAATTTAAAAATTACATGAAATTTAGGTAACAAAACCCAACCAGGTGATCCACTTGTGGATTACCCATGTGATAGCAAACTGGTTTTAACATCACTGGCCACTGAGGCGCACACAGCCTCGTCATACAGCAGTGAGATTCTTTGCACTGTTCCTCTCGCTGGGTACATTCTCGTCAGAAATCTTGTCCCTTCTAATATTTTCCAAACACAGTAACTAGAAAAATTCATCCCTGGCTGTTGGGGCTAGAGCGAAGACAAAAGCAAGCCCTCACAAAAAGCCTCAGAAGTCATAGGGGAAATAAAAAGAGCGAGCCTCCTCAAATTATCACTTCTAGAACATCTCCATGTTTCATCAGCCAGTCTCTCAGGGCTGCTGGAGGCTGATCCACTGTACTGGAAAGCCTGAGGCTGACTCCATAACACAGGTAAAACTTCTGCTCAAGTCCAAGGCATGGACACCCATGCATTGCCTGGCCTTGTTTTGCAAGTTTCTTGTATTTAAGTTTCTATGCACTAATGATTATCAAATGGGTGGGTGTTTATTTTATAAAGGAAAGACTAGCCTGTGGAGCTGGCAGTTTAAATATTTTAAACAAACATGATCTACAAACTCTAAAATGGTGCATTTAACGAGACTTTTATATGTATTCAGATGTGTAGAAAAAAATAAATAGAAAAGAGGATAATTTAAGCCTTGTCATCAATGGAGTTTCATCTTTGATCCTTAGCACCTGACATTTATTAATCAATTGTAGTCTGTCATTTTAGCAGAATCAGAGTATCCTGCCAGGATATTAATCAGAGATAAGCACCAACCATATCTATAGAATAAACTCTGAGTTGTTACACAGTTGTGCAAAAACATCTCATGGTCTGCAGAAGAACAACCCGTTCAGTGTTGGTGGAGGATTGAGAGCTCCTGACGTGCAGTGAAAACAAATGCCTGCCTTCTTACAGGCCTGGTGCACATAACACCCATTTGCTGATGAGTTGCATTGATTCTGTGAAGTGTCCCATGAAATGTGCCTTCAAAGCAGTTAAAAAAAAAAAAAAAAAACAAACAACAACAACAAAAAAAAAAACACACAAAAAAAGAAAACAAACAACGAAAAAAAAAACAACAAAAAAACAACAAAAACACCCCCCCACCCTGAAAGAGGACAACCACTGTGAAAGCTACAGAACCTTCTTTGTGTCTTTGCTCTTCCCTTTGAACCAAGGTCTTGGCCATGAACACACACAGCAAAATGGAGGGAAGCCATGGTTATTCGCTAGATGTTGTGGTCACTTCCCTCATTCACCTGGTTCTGTACCTGTATTCTGAAATTTCAGAGCCAAATTCACCCCTTTAAATCATTCAGGACTCTACTGCGCATCAGGTAGGCTATTATAGAAGATGTTGGATTAGCACAGTTACAGGTGGCAAATATAGATCTCCTTCAAAGGGGGTGAGAGAAGTATTTTCTGAAATTTTCAAAATAAAATAAGAAGCTGGTTCAAAAGTAATTAAGTTTTATTCGGACTTCCCCTCCCTGCCTTTTTCACGTTTTTTCTAAATTATCTAAGTATGGGTAGGAAAGGTAAAGGGGGGAAATTCCACAATAAAAGGAGGAAAAAAACAAATAACACCTCCAAGTGATGCTAAAAAGCTGTTCATGAAAATGCAGCCCTCAAAGCTTGAGTTTTCTGTCTGTCTCTGCCTGCTCATTCACAGAGCTGCCATCTGTGCGATTTTCTCCATGCACTTCAAGCACATACTGAGACTAGAGATGTTGAACTTTCATTTTCCCCCACCTCCATGGAAAATTGGATACTTAATTAGAGGAAAATGTCTGTTTTCCTTGAACTTAGTAATTACATTTTTCCCCTAGTCAAAAAGCTCATTTGGGAAAGTTTTACCTGAATGGTTTTGTTTGCCCAAGTTTGGGGGGGGGTGGGGGTGGGGGGGGTGGGGAAGGGGGGAGAAGATATGTGAGGGCAAGGGGGAAGTTTTTTCTACATTGATGTTTTGGAATAAAAGGGCTGGATTTCCTGAAAATGTTGAGATAAGGGGTGTGGTAAACTCTGCAAATTACACTGAAAAAATAAATAAGTATGCAAATACTTGGTGAACACTTCCCTCTGTGCGGAAGACATCAGTCCGTTCTTCTCCTCCTTGAACTCAGTTGTAGTTCTCCAGCTGAATAAAGACCACTTTGTGCTGAATTGTAGGATGGTATCTCATGCAGACCTTCACTGATTTCATTTTTATCCATATGACCCTTCCTGAAAGCAGCCTGAGTCACAAGCTGAGCCTCTGTTCTAACACCAAAGTCACCAAGTGCTTTCAACCCTGGAGCAAGAAACCCATCTCAGCTCCACTACTGCAAATAGTAGCCATCTCACAGACTTCAACCAGAGCAAAACCAGTCCTTCCAGTGCTACACATGATTGCATATGTGACAAAGATGGGAACAAAAGATTCAGTCCAGACCACATAACCAACAGACCTAGACTGAATCCAGCTTTTACTTATGGCTAAAGTACTACATTAACAGCAAGGCCAAAAGGGGCTTGTTTCTGAAAACATAAAGTTACTTACAGGTTGGCCATGCTGCACCATAAACCAGGGCCAGTGCAGGTTTGAAAAATACAGAGGTAATTTTCATCTGTTATTTTATATCCAAAGGGAACCTGTCCCAGTGGCAAGCATCTGATGTTCCCAGGTATCAGTCCTGTGTTCAGGATTTAGCCCTGTTCACAGATTAACTATATTTACGTTTAATAGAGAATTCAATCAGTAGGTTTTTATTAGTCTTTTTCTTACATGGTTCCTGAAACTTTCTGCATATGTTCCACCACACCTAATGAATGTGTTTGAAGAAGGAGACACTGCGGATATGGTCAAGACATAATGAGCCATAACATGTAAAAAAGAGAGGTGGTAGCTAGGAGAAAAGAAGTGGGGGAATTCAAACAATTCAGAAAGTGAGCCAAAGACTCATTGAATCCAGCAGGCTTTGGGTTAAACTCATGCTAAAGTTAGACATGTATCTTTGCACACTACAAATAAAAGGATCAGAACTGGTCACTTCTTTCTTCTTTATACTGAGAGGAGAGGGGACACAGGAAAAACAAGACTAAGTGTATGCAAACAGATATGGAAGGGCCCTTGAAAGATGTTTGAGGGATGGAGTCATGATAGGAAGAAAAATGGCATGGTCCTGCAAGAACAGAAAGAAATAGTGCAGGCAGCTTGGCTGGACTGGCTCGGCAATGATGATTCGGTAACCAGAGACAACCATCAAAAAGTGGGGAAGATGCATCCTTTGGTAGCCAAGCCCTTTGCTGGGGCCACCTGCCAGCAGCCCAGAGCTGCCCCGAATGATGCTCCCTACACCTCTCTGTGTGCTCGGCAGTGCTGGGGAGCACAGAGCTGAATTTACACCCCTGCATCCCAACTCAAACCCCAGGGGGGAAGGAGACAGTTTGGCCCCTCTTAAGCTGTTTACTTATCAGTAAATACAATGAGATAATCTGCTGCTGCTAGCCTTTCTGAGTACCAGTTCTATAAATCCGATCCTATCCTGAGCTTGTACCAATGTTTGTGTCCCGTTCCCCCCCAATCCCTCTCCCTGCTCCAAAAGGGGAAAAATCCAACTAAAAAAACAAAAAAAACCCCAAAAAAACCCCCAACTAAATAAAGCTTTAAAATCATGGCAGCCTAGGAGTGCTTTGGAAACATTCCTTTCCTTGCCCCCAGGAAACACTTTTATAGAAATAACCACTGTTAGCATTTTACGTTTTAACAAAAAATGTTCGTGTTAACAATAAAAAAAAAAAAAAGTTTTTGAAAGATTTTCAATAAACTGCACTTAACTTTAAAGGGGAAATAAGGCCACAGACTGTACTATGGGGAAAACATCCTCCCTATTAAAAAGAATGCTTAATTCAGGCAGAAAAAGTTCTCAGAAATGAAGTGAGTTGCATCTGACCTGCTCCACCATGCATACTGCTTAATCTTACCCATTCCGTATCCACCTGCACATGGACTTTGCTTCCTCTTTCACACTCACCCCTCAGATGTGGAAATAATAAAGGAGAAATGAGACACCACTATTGTTTTCTAAACCATACCAGCTTCTTCTGAATTTATTGTCAAGATCTATTTTTTGGCAGGGATAACAAGGAAGGTCAAACTGGAACACAGCTGCAGGTGTGCAGCTACAATCCACACTGCTGCTTTGTGTGGTGGTGAATGAAAACACGGGGTTCTTTTAAATTCTGCCTAACAATCCAGAGGCTCTTTTATCTCTCCTTGAGGGACATTGGAGGTGAGCTGCTCAGCTGCTGCTCTATTGGATACATTTAGTCCAGCTGACTTCTGGTCTGGGAAGCTTTACATTACAGCTGATCTGTACCTCTTTTCTCCTTTCGTTTTCATGCTTCTTTGAATATGGCATTGGAAAAGCAAATAAGAACAAATTAATCTGAAATCAAAACCAAGCCGGCACTGAAAGGAGACTAGAATAAGGTTTCAATATTTTCATTATTATGAGAATAGAGAGAAGCTCTTTAGGTGAAGGGAATGCTCAGCAACAAAACCAGTGCAAGGTCTGTCAGGTATGCAGAAGTACTGACACTATCACTGAAAAAAAAAAAAAAAAAACACCGATTTAGGACTTACAATATTTTTTTTTTAATCATGCATTCAAGCTGATGTCTCACTGTAGGCCTTACAGATCCCATTTGTGGGTGGAACAGAACTTACACTAAGCATTTGGGAAACATGTTATCTGGGGAGGAAGAGCCTGAAACTCAGCAAGAAGGTAGGACAGAACTCTGCCTGCGTTGCTGGGGGGAAAGAAGAGATCTAAGGAAACTTTGTCTTAGTTGATTAATTTTGTAACCACAGAAATATATATTTCCTTTCCACTGTTACCTGTCAATGTCAACACTGCACAAACATCTGTGAAAGAACTTTGCTCCCAACAGTTCCCACTTAGACACAAAGACAAGTGACTGTATCACAAGAATTCAGCTTTTGAGTGTGAAGAGAAAATACTCCTCAGGTCTCCCAGAAAGCAACATGAACTTCTACTACCATATTCTTGAGCTGGTGAATGGGACTGAACACTTTAGAAAATGTAGGCTATTTTATTTACTTGCTTCAACAGAAACACAAGTCAGAAAATTCAGCTGTCTCTGCCTCAGAAGTCTGAAATTCAGCTTGAAAGCCACCAAGGGCACATCTGTACTGGTGGAACACACATCATTGGGCTGGTTCTGCCAATGCCCAAACTAGAAACTAAAGTCAGGCCAGCCCAGTTGCTTTCCAGGAAGATCATCAGACACAGGATGACTCTTAAGCAAACAATAGGGTTTAGCCACTGACCTTGAGCTTAAAATACTTATGGCTGTTCCCCTCATTGACTGACAGTTGGGGCAACACCATGGTGTTTGTCTTTGACCATTGAAGTAATTAGATCCAGTATTTTAAAAAGCACGTAATCTCTAACCAGCATGGGAGCTCGACACCTGGGGCTCCAGCTCTGGAAAACCTTGCCCTGCAATCAAAATCACATCCTGGAAATATTCCAAGTAAGTGTACCTTAAGCTTCTTTCTAGAAAAGTCAACCTGTAAGCATGAATAGGTCAGCTCGGCACCAACGATTAGGCTAGTGACTTCAACACAACCACAAGCAATGTTATCCAATATATACTAAATAAACACACAGACTGGACTGTGCTGTGCCTTTGCTACAAATCCTACAAAAATGGCAAATTTTCAAGTATTAGAAATATGCTTTTAAGAGCCTCTAGTTTCCAGTACTCTTCACTATGGTCTAAGCACAAATGTTGTCTCTTAGTTATCTAAATAACCCTTTCTCCTGAAGCATTTATGTCCACAGAAGCTGCCACACCTTTTTTTTGACTGGAGAACCAAGGTACAGACGTGTGATTTGTCCAAGGCCATATAAAAAGATATTAATAGTGGAAACTTATGTCATGGCCAACATCTGGTGTATATTATTTACAAATAAGTTGGCTCTCTAAAAAAAAAAAATCCCCAAAACCCAACAGTTTTAAAGTTTGTTTACAAAGTTCCTGTATGTTGTTTCCACTATTTTATTAAGAGCACATGGAGCCGTGCTTCCAAACAGCAGCATTAAAAATAGACTAGGATTCACGGTGGATGAAATTCAAGCTTTGGTTTTGATAAGCATCCAGAAGCTAGGATTAGCCAAATGTCTTTGGTCAGCCAAGAATTTATAGTAAGACATTTATTGTGGAAAGCTAAAAGTACAAGAAACCTGAACAGAAACAAACTGTTGTCTTCCAGACAAACCCTTCTACCATGTAAAGATGGCATGGACTGCCAAAGCTCAACATACAGGACACCTTACAGAAATGCATCAAAAATCGTCAGCTACACACCCTGGAGTTGAATGGAGCACAGCATCCAGATCAACATGAGGGGAGATGGATGGTTTCCTTTGGGAAGCTGTCCTTGATAGGAACTCCAGTTCCAATGGATTGCTGTCAGGCCTTGCTCAACCTTTATCCATTGTTTCCTGTAAGATCTGACTTGTGTGTATGGTCACTATAGACAGTGTAATGATTCTACACTGAGTACACTCTTGGCTTGTTGAAATTAATGTCATCACTGCTGACAGCATCACATCAGCCATAAAAATCATCCATGTGGACACCAAGAGTTTTGTACACTTATACAAAACAGTATGCTACTGATATCTTGCCACTAAAAGGCAGGAAGGAGAATGAAAAACATCTAAGCAGTCTGATGTGAAGAATTCAAAGTAAATAAAGTGTGCTTTATTACAGACCAGTTGTAACTGGCTTGCCTGACCAAAGATTTACATCTGGTAATGACACCTTCTGATGATGTCTGGAACAAAATGTTTCCTAAAAGCCCCAAAAATGGGTTGAACGAGAATACGCTGGAACTGACAAAAATGCACTGCGTCCTAAATTAAAACATAACTATGAGCCTAAATAAAGAGATGTGGTTAGTGGCCGGCTGCTCATCCCCACTTTGTTGGCTCATTTTAGCTTATAGGTTATTGAAGAGAGAAGCCTTTCTTTCCTCTTGCCCCCAGGAGCATGGCAGCAGTCTCAGGTTCAGAGGAACAGTCGCCAGGTTTTCCCAACTGTGGCAGATCCCATATACCTCACCCACAGTGCCAGAGTGCAATGGAACACCAGATGGGGTAGATGAGGATGTCAGATAAGGAACTGTCTTTTATACCAGCACTAAACTTTCCCTGTGCAATAGCCTCATTTGTGGTTATGTCAGGAGAATCTGAAAAACTATTAGGAGTGATTTCTGAGATGTCTGGCACTCAGTTTCATTTCCATCCCCTGCATAGGTAAACCCTCCCCAAAAAAATCCAGTTGAGAATGTTCACTTCTTACACTGGGTTAAATTGCATTTTGTCATCTGAAGACAATGGCCAGGTTATAGAAGGAACAAAAGGAAGCAAATCCAATATTTAGGAAGTAATCAAAAATTACAGATTAAAAGAATGAGAGCACATCAGAAAAAGAATAGAGGTCCAGCCACACAAAATCTGACAAAACCAGGATTCTACATGAAAATCGTAACTGGAGAGTTTTTCTGAGTACGAGTAGGTGAGCTTCACACTATTGCACCAACTGGACACTTGCAATTTGATTTTCCATTTGATTTTTAAACAGACAGCAAAGGTCAGATGTGCAAATATTGACTTAGAAGGAAGGTAAACCATCACTTAGCCCAAACCTCACTGTGTGAGTTTTCTGGAGAAGACTAACTACCTGTCTGCACATCTGTAAGAAATGTGTGAGTTTACCTTGGAACCACAACCCTCTGTTCATAAGTCTGATACTAAGATGTACTGAAACAGCTTGCTGTCTTTTTAGGACTCTGGCTAACATTTAATCCTTCCAGGCTTCCGCAGACCTTGCAATGGTTGGACCTGCTTTTTTTTTTGGACAGGAAGGATTACTGCAATTCTTTCTCCTGAGTCCTATTATTTTTACAGAAACTTCAGTTCACTCAGAATAAAGTTGAAGACCTTATTATGAGCTGAATATCTGGCACTGTAAAGAACAAGGCAGACTTACCCACTGCAAAATTAAAATACTGATACCAGTCTGCAGCTAGATGCTGTTCTGAAATGTCTTGTCAACAGGGAAAGAAACTCTCATAATCACCTTCCTTCATTACTCTGTACAAGCGGATGAATTTAGAAGACAGGTCTAACACTAACAGCCAAGTTACAAATTACTGAGATTTTCTATACCTGGCACAGCCTCTCCTTCTGTGACATTTCTCCATGCGATATCCATTTCTCCCCCGTCATAACCATCCACATCATAGCAAATCTTGTTGCTTCCATCTACTGTCCAGGTTTCTTATCTGCTGCAGATCCTGCTTTACCAGACCGTGGCCAAACCCATACCAACTTGTGTGTTATGACATCAAACTGGTGTAAATCAGCATTTCTCTGAGGAGTCAGAGGGCAATTATATCTGTTGAAGTTGAGGCCACTTGTTTGCAAAACGGGGCTTGCTAGCAAAACGGGGCCAGGCTTTGCATTTCAAGTTTTAGAAAGTGTTAACTTCTCAAAAATTAGTGTAACTTAATTCCTCCCTCAGATGACCTGTGATCTCATGAACAGGCAAAGCTGTTCAATGTGGTGAGGAGGATAAGGACAAATGATTTTTCCTTCACCTGCTCTTATGCCTCACCACAAAAGTACAGATGTCCCCATCATTCTCAAGGCCTGCAGTACAAAATCAAAGAAGAGGGGAAGTTAAAGCTCTGTTTATGAGGAGTTTAAATTTGTTATAGAAGTTGGTTCTGTCCACCTGGCATCATTTAAGCAAACAGGTGAATATCACTCATTGAAAAATAATGGGCTTGAGTCTGCATTCAGCTATAATGGATTTACACTGTTATAACTCTGAACAGACCTATAGGATGTTTATGCTCTACAAATAAACAGAAGTAGTTTTTCTTTCAGCAAAATACAATCTGTTTCACCCTAATGATCGATGTTTCCACTACTGAAAGAAATCTTAGTCTTACTTGGCTAACACTAGTATTAGTTAATAATGACTTTTAGAATATGCAGCCAATCTTCTAGGAAAAAACAATATTATATATGCGTTTTGCCAAGGCAAAAATCATAAGCAAAAGTATCAGACCAGCTGACATAAATTAGCAAAGCTCCACGGACATCGGTTATATAAACTGCAAGTTTTGCAATAGGAAAAAAAAAAAGTAAACTATAAGTACTAGTTATAGGAGATAATACCGACATTTCAATTAGCATATTATCCTATATAACTGGTAACAGTAGCTGGGATGCTTTTAATTCTTTCTATATTTTTGTTTTAAGAGCACATAACTTCCTATGGCTACCCCATGGGTAATTTGAAAAATGGCAACCCCACATAATATGCATGCAAGAAACTAATGGGCTGTAATTCAGCTTTTTGTTTTCAGAACAGGACTCTGAAGTGGTGTATGGCAAGTTCAGCTTTTTATACATTTCCTAAAGATTACAGCAGGTGATGTTGGAGAGGGCTTGGCCAAATCTTCACTCAACTGTTGCAAATGCCTCTTCCCAAATGCCCAGTTTTGCATGAAAGAAAGAACCACTCTGTGCAGATGTGACCAGAAAGTGTCCATGGACAAGACCTTTGGCTGGTGTCACCCAGAAGAAACTTTGGATTAATTCACGCAAGCTGAGAATCTCATTCAAAAGACTGACCATCCTTTCCCTGTTTGTTTTATCCTCTTTACCTGGACTGAGTCTGACCCAGTATTTGCACTTTCTTTCCCTGGTGAACCTCTTGTTACACCATGTTGCTGGACTGGGGGGAATTTCGTAACCTCTGCACAGGCACCGGTAACATCACTCTCTCCACAGAGCTGAAAATTCAGTGACCAGGGGACAGCAGGCTTCCCAACATTTAACTCTTAATCCCAACATGAGGCATAGATGATTAGCTCTTGCTCTTGTCAGCACTACTGCTCAGACACGACCAATCTGCCTGCTGGACTGCAGATGTGAATTCACTAAGCTAAAAGGAAACATGATTTTGATTCTGGTCAAGCCAACTGTAAATAAAAATATCAATGTTTTGTGACGACTTTTCCTTCCAATCTTAGAGGAGACAAGATCCGAATATGTCGTGTTTGGCCACTAAACCCTGAAATAAGGCTAAGGCAGTCTGACAAAGATGTGATGCTGAAAACTAGGACAGGGAAATGCAGATTCTTACCAAGGTATCAACACAAAGCCTCCAACTCTGTAGTCTCCTTCCTCATTCTCCACACACAGGGAAGAAGCTGATGACACAGATGGACAGACTCACAGAAAACACAGAGCACTGAAGTATCTTTAAAAAGACCTGAATTTGATTAAGGAAAGTCAATACAGTCTACCCTCAGAACTGATCCTCGGTGCCCGGGAGAGCTACCGTGGGAGAAGCTATGACAGAAAAGCCAGTGTATCAGATCTGTCAATTTCCACCAAAAATTGAATTTCTAGTTAAAGTACCTTTTTACTTAGAAGTTTTATTTTTTATGATTTAAAAAACTATTCCTTTTCTGTATTGGGACAAACCCACTGCAATTTCAAGCATGGGTAGAAAAGGAATAGAAAGGTCCCTTACCCATTCTAACCCACTTATTTGGGTGTTTATTTAGGTGAGGAAAGCTAAACACAAGTGAATGCAGAAGCCCTGTGTTAACAGACAGGTTTTGTTCCTTATCTTGCTGCAGAGCATGGAGGAGTGAACCTCAGAGTCCATAATCTGGCATAAGGAGACAACAACACTAAATAAATCTGGTTCATGTCCAGAAGTGCTCAAGCTGGGAAGTTTAATACTGGTGTAGGAATTTATTTCACACAACTCCTATTAAACTTATTGAGTATAGCATAACTTAAAACAAAACAAAAACAAAACAAAAACCAAAACACTGAATCTCAAGGAGATACGGCAGAGAGTAAGCAACGCACAAAAACTTTTAAAACTTTGAAACGGACCATACACTGATAGACAAGGTTTCATATTTTCTGTGCAAAAAATAAACTGGAAGTAGAGCTAGTAGAAAATCAGAAAATGCTTTAAGTTACATTACATTCTCTTTAAATCTTTAAATGTGATCAGTACTGTTTTGGCATTTTAGTCCATTCTTTTGCTTTCCTGCCCATCTTAAAAATGCTTTACTGATTTTCCTCTTTTATCATTTGTTTTCCTTTTTCTCTACTTTTTTTCATTTTTTTTTTTTTCTTTCCACTGCTCTTTTTCAGTTTAAGTAGTTAAAAAACCAGGAAGACCAACCAGTGGGCAGGGGAAAAAAAAAAAAAAAAAAGTAAAGGCACATAACTGGAGGAATTAAAAAAAAATAAAAAAGAAAAAAGAGAAAATACTAGTCACTCTTCATATGACAATTAAAAAGCAATTATCTTTTTCAAAAAGCGATCTCCAATTTAGGAAAAAAAAAAAAGGTCATTTGTCAAAACACATTCTGCAGAAACCCAGCAGTCTTTGCTTATTTCTAAAAATATGGTTATGGCTCAATGCGGTCACCTTTTAAAATCTTTCCATTTCAGAAATACTCATTTGGGGTGTCTATGGGACCAACAGTCATTTACCCAACCAAGTTCATACCAAATTTTTTCCCTGATAAAAATCTGGGAGATATAAAGTTTTGGGGGGCAAATCCCCACCTGGAATAAATGGATTTATCTGCACTGCAGATCTCTGCTGATCTCAACCAGCTGATGGTCCAGCCCTTTGTGATTCAAACTATTGTTATAAGTCAGCCCAGTCAGTTCATGCCCCAGCTTGCTCTAACACCCCATAAACTTGAACATTTCAAAGGAGCAGTGCACAATGACCCTACCAGGTTGTCTACTGTCTCTGATTACTCTGTGCTAATCCACAGCTGTTCCTCATAAAAAAAGTAAAGAAATAAGCCTTACTAATAGCAACCTGAAAATCTAAGAGGAATTTTTCCTCTCTACTTTGCATATTTGAATGCTGATTTACTTATCTCCCAACCAGTACTAATTATAAAGTTATTAACCTCTCTGTGAGCTTCATTCACATCATAACCTGGTTCCTTTGCCTGCTGACATGCAAAGGCAGGCATGAATACTCAATTTAAGAGGTGGAATATTCAGCATAGGAAACATTATTACTGGGATACATTGTCCAACACTGTTATCCACAATTTCTCACCAGCTGAAAAATCATACTGATTTCAGAAAATTGTTAGTTTGTGTTCTAGTGAAGCAGACTAACAACTACATTTATTTGCAACTCTGCTTATCTATTTCACTGTAAATAAGATTAAATAAGTGAACTGATGTTGTTTTGTCAATAGAAAAGCCTTCACACCAATAGTTTTGACTCTAAAAGCGCAAACAGGGTCAGTTGGTGATCCTCTTCTGTCACATGACAGGGAAACCCCTACTTTCTATATACACACAAAGATGTCAAAAAGCAAACACTGCAGATATAACAAATGTGGCACAACAGCCTCTTAACTGGAGGATGGATGAGCCAGCAGACTGTGTGCCTCCTGGAGAAGACTCAGCACTGTACAAGAGCTATCACTGCTGCCAGCAACTGTCATCTGTCTTATTTGGGGGAAGCAAGGAAAAGAAAACAGCCTTTCTGAAGCACAAGTCTGACACAAATTTTGCTGAAGTTAACAGGATGCTTCCTGTTAATTTCTGTGAGTTTTGATCAATTCCTGTGTTTGATAACCGAAGTGATGCTTGTGCACTGCAGATAGGAGTAGTGGGAAATAAATCCAGTATCCGAGAGCAGAGGTTCTCTGCTAGTGCAGAGACTGCTGTCAGAAGTAGTTGAGGGAGATAGTGTGTGTTCAGAAAAAGACATAAAACAAGGTTTTGCATTATTTCTCCTTATTAAAGTGATATTTTTTTAATAATGCACTCTTGAGTATACCTTTAAAAACATATAGCTGTTTCTAGTTTGCTCACCTAAAACTACAGATAGAGGGCACATCAGACAAATCCAAGCAACCAAATTGTTAATAAATACTAGTTACTGCGGTACTTGTGGAGTGAAAGTGCTACTGCAGAAGTTTGGTTTTGTACCTGATGGTTCAGAAGGTCTGAAGATGATGGGGGACTAGCTGCAGGGTTGTCTTCCTATCCCCACACCTCCAATGCACAAAAGTGCAAAATTATTACTGCTGAAGATAACACACAGCTCAAACTGAGTTTTGCCCATGATGAGGCATTCAGACACCACAGACAATTCTAAGGCTCTTCCAGAGCTATTGATTTGCATGCAAAGTCGTCAAATGTTATGACACAAAGCAATGTAAAAGTCGAAAGAATTGCATCTTTGCTTGTATGGTTCAACCCTGTGGATTAACTCAGACATATTTAAATATTACAGTATAACATTTCATACCAGTTCAAGTCTATTTTCATATGATACCTCAAATACTTGGATATCTTACTGCATTTCACCAAAGCAGAAAAACTATTCAGGCATAAATCTTCGTAGCATAACTGCCCACAACAGAAGTGAGGAACAAGTGGGAAGAAATTCAGCATGCCTGTGCTTTAATTGCACAGATACAGACACATCTTGTTGCTCTCTTGTAGCACAACAGAGGGGAGAATAATTCAAACTCGGCAGCTAAGATTTACTGTACACATTGTAGTTAATGACATCTAAGGTTCAAGAGAGAAGTAAAACAGATATAGATGACAGATACAGTAGTAAGTATCCTTCCCACCATAACACACAATTAGGCAGAGGAGTCATGATAATAATCTGCAGAATACAGACATTAGTATGTGGCCACAGGGACGTGCAATTAAACGAATCTGTTGCAGGTATGTGAATGCAATGGACAGGGCAACAACTGGATCCAGCTTCTAAGACTAATTCCTCAGGCTTTACTGGTCCAACTGTATTAGCCTACTGTAGTTATTCAAGTTATTTTAAAGGGTATTTCCCTCATGCAGTAAACCAAAATAGTTTTCTACTTGTTTAAAAAACACTTTGTGAAAAATAAAAATGCAACCTGCTAGAAGCATGCCAATGCATTAGAAATACAGCACGCAGCTACTGGGCATTACTTGCAAAGGTATTACCTGACATCACTGACAACCAACCTGAGAGCTTCTCTGGTGTCCCAGATTCCTGAGCTATTTCATAATCAGACAGAGTACACTACACCTCTGCTCCTCCTCCCTTCCAGGCCTCCTCCGGAAAACCCCACAAGTCACCAGACCCTGAAGGACGCCCCACGGAGCACAAGGCGTCAGGGTGACTGCCCACCTGGGTGGGAACCTGGGATTTAAGTCAGCTATATTGTCCCAGAGAAGTCTGGCTAAAATAAACTTGGCAATACCCTCAATTGTATAAACCACCCCACTTCAAGCTCAGACATACACGTCAGCTCTTCCAGTACTGCATGTACCTATATAGTTGCATGGTGGAGGGGTGGAGAATCCCAGTAAAGTAATAAAGCTCTGTAATGGGGTTTTGCTGGATGGAATTGAAATGCAAAATTTCCTCTTTATTTTTTTTTGTAAATGAATGAACAGAAGAAGTTTCACCAGCTAGCCTGATGCATGCTGAACTTTTGCAAACCTTTGAAGAGAACACTGACAATTTGCATTTCGACTTTTGTGGGGAGGCAGGAGAAAAGGGGCAGAGATAATGATTTCTCCAAATCTTTTTCAAAATAGTTTCTTTGTGTTTTTGTTTGTTTGTTTGTGTGTTTTGTTTTGTTTTGTTTTGTTTATTTGTTTGTTGTTGTTGTTTTTGTTGTTTGTTTTTTTTTTTCCTTTTAGTTCTGAAATGTTTCTTTTCAATCCTCCTCTTTCACTTAAGGGGTGTTCCAGAATTTTTATTTTCTGTTTTTTAACCTGATTTATCAAGAGCTGCTGATCGGCTTCTGAGCCTGGCAGATTAGTAAGACAATTCAGTAGTGAATTTGGATCTTTGTCCAGTATGTGAGCATATGTGTGCATGTAAAGTTTTCATATATAGGTACATTAGTTTACAGTTTTTTAATAACATATATATAACTTTTAAGTCCACAGTCTTAGCCTGATGATTTAACTCCAGTTTCTGTAAAACAGTAGAAGGCACACACAGAAGGCTGCAGAAATCAGAAGACCTATGCAACTCCCACTGAGCTGTAAATCTCAGATCCTCTGCTGTCACTACAGAGACTCCAATCAATCTTGGAGCACCCTATAAGAAACAGAGCGTATTGTACAAGCCATATCATTCCTCAATGCACTGCTCAGCCTCTCTGCCAACAGAGCCAAAATACAGAATGCAGCATTTCTTCCACAGCAGCTATAACTCTGGCTGAAGAAACTGAAGAAATAGTGAACTCTTCCGCTGGGTGACCAGGGGGAAAAAAAAAAAAAAACCAAAAAAAAATCCCAGCTCAGTTGTGTCAAATGCAAACTTTGGGGTCTACAAAGAAAAAATCATTCCTGATCAGCCCAAAATGTTGGATTCCAAGTGATTTTTGCTTTAAACTATAAAGCTTAAATTTTGCATTTGACAAAACTAAGTTTTCCAAAGGAATTAGTCTAACCTTTTATACTTCTCTTTAGTTAGATCCTTTTATATGTTCAAAATTTGATGTAGAAATTAAAAAGCCAAAAGTTCTATGCAGGTAAAACATAGTTTAGACATTTCAAGTTTCCAAAAATATAGTGATAAAGCACTGAAAGAAAGTTTCAACATCTCTTTCACCTACACAGTGCTTTTAGTGAAAATTATTTACCAGTTTGTCCCAACCTTACCGAGAATGCATCTGTTTCAGCAAATCTGCTATTCACTGAAATAGCTGTTCTGTTCAACAAGCACTTCAACCAACATACTGAAAAAAACACATTAAGTCTTGAACCCAGGATGAAAAAATATCCTTCTGTTTTTCCTAAAATGAGAAGCAGATCTCTATAAAGAGAAATACTGCTGCTTGCCCACGGAGCCTGCCATTTTCTTGTGAGACAGATAGAGCATTACCCTGGGCTGAAAGATCAGGCTAAATTATCACAGCGGTGGGAAGATGGAAGAAAACAACTGGTGCTGTGTTTGCAAGTCTCTCCAGCTGAGCTCTGACAGAAGCCAGCACATTTCTGCCCGGGATCTTACCCACAAAGTGCAGTCGCAGTGCTCATCTGTCCACTCCTGGCAGCCATTCCCAGCACAAGAGGGCTGGGTGCTCAGCCTACCAAGGGGCTCTGGTGCCTCCTGGCTCAGCAGGCAGAACCCAAAAGTATGTTCAGCATAAGGTAAAGAGAAGAAATGGTACAATTTCTATGCAACCCCTCTCTTTCTTTGTTGTTGTTGTTTGGGTTTTGTTTGTTTGTGTTTGTTTTGTTTTTTAATTGTTGCTGGTGGTGGTTGTTTTTTGGTTTGCTTTTAAGGAAAAGCAGAGTGGAAGAACTCTGAAAAGAGAGACACTGAAAGCTTCACACCTTGTTTCATCTTTAAATGGAGCAACTCCTTTGGATGCACTCCCCTCATTCACTACTGACACAAAACTACATTACTTATCACACAAAAGGCTACTGTATTTAAATCATTTGTCAACAACATTATTCACCTGTCTGTGCTGATCCCAAGCACTGTACTGGGAGAAGGGCTTTTTTTCATTTGTTTTTTTGCAAGATTTTTGCCCACATAGCAAGGATGAGTGGGGGAGAGCCAAGCCTAGAGATGTAGAGGCAGGCAGCCCCTCTGGAGCCAATGCTGACAGCACACACCATACCTTCTGCTGCACAGAAACAATTCAGTGTGTCCTAGCATGCTGGTCCCAGTTCTCCTGGAGTAAAGGTGCCATAAAGTCAGTTTGTTTAACCCACAGCTAACTGTCAGGAAAGGTTTGCAATAAGTGTATTTTGGAATCAGTCTTAGGCTGAGTAAGCAAAGAGAAACTTCAAATACCATGAAACAGTCAGGAGGCGATAACAGTGTTGAGCACAGCTCAGCTTTTGTCTTGTTTTAACTAAGACTTTCGGGTTTTGCCCCACAGTTTTATGGACAAAACCAAGTGGCTGCACAGTGGAGAACTCACAAGTAGAATGCATTCCTCAGCATAAATGTATGCATCTACAAGCTGTTTATCTCAACTGTCCCTATAATCACAGCAGAGATCAATACACCTTTAAGTCACATTTCACCTCCAAGACAGAGGATTAAAACAAGTCAGATGGACTGTGCCAAAATACTGCCTACAACTCTACTAATGATAAAGAGAGCCCAGAGGACTGTACCAGCTGTGGATATCTGCACAGAAAATAGCTGAAGGTAGACAGGTTGAATTGAACAACGCCAAAAAGCCAGCACTGCCTGTACATGCAATAATTTATCCCTCATTGTTTGCATAGTTCAATCACCATTTTTCTCTTCCTCCATGAAAAAGACACAATAATTCAGTACAGCTTTCTACATGCACTGAGAATTCACAGCTCCCCTTCAGACTGCTCTGTACTCAGCACACCAGTAATACAGGTCCATGGCTACATCATGATACGCCACTTCATATCTATGTTCTGGTTAAGCTTGTATGAATTGCATAGTAAGTGTTGTAACATACCTAAAGCAAATGGGTGTTGTAATATACTTAAAGCAAACAGGTAAGGCTATCTTCACATAAAAACTCTGGGTCTATCCCACAGAACAAGGTCTCCTTGACCCAGGATTTGGGTGAGGATCTGGCCCTCAAAACAGTAATGTGCCAATAGCAAAGGAAGTTAAAAATGCCATTGGATACAGTCAAAACAGATTTATTTTTTTCCACTTAGCTGTAAATACCAAAGCAGGGTATACAGTTTAAACACTGCCTTCTCATTCCTAAAGGGTTTAAGTCTGGGAATTTGCCGTGTCCATGGAAACACCAGGAAAAAGGATCTCAAGTGAGATTTCCACTTTCCACCACTTGCTTTATTGAGTCTTTTCGCAAGACATGGGTTGCTGTTGAGTTTGCCTGTGAACAAGGACCTGGTCTTAATCCCACCTGTCAGCCAAGCACTGTGAACAGCCTCTCTTCATTATCATGCTCCAACCCCACTTTGGAGTCTCACGTGGAAGCAATAAATATTCCTGGATTAGCATCCAAGAGAGAGGTGGGTTGAATAGAAGCATGAACACCTTACCCTGAGAATGGGCTGACATAGTCCATGCCTGGGATGGTTTTGTTATAGCAGTCAGCAGGGCAGTTGGAAAACAAATAATTGAAGAAACAGCTTCTTTAATATAGTCCATGGGCAGCATGTGGTGCAACTTTCTCTCTGTTTCCCCCTCCCCAACAAGAATTCTTCATATCAAGCTGTTTTGGTGTTAAGTGCATATATCTAGGAGGCATTTCTCTCCAAAATTTAGATCCAAACACACATCAAAAATAACAGTTCATCCGTCACAGTTGGGAAGCATGTATGACAAGAAAATATTTGCTTTGCTCTGGTTTTGTGTTTGGTTTGCTGACCGCTTATATCAAAAAGCTAGAACAGCTTTTTCATCTTGGTGTAGTTTAGAAACATTTATAGGACAGATGGTCTAAATTTGTGGGTTTTATAAACTTAATGAGAATGTAAAAAAAAAAAAAAAAAGCGCATATGGGTGCAATATTTTCTGGAGCTTATTTGAGCTGGCCAAAAAGTAGCCCACTGCAGAGCGGAGTAACAATTCGCGTTGGGAACCCATTCAAAGGTTTACAAATGACTGAGACAGAGGGACTGCCACAGGCTTTCTTCACCTCAGTGGCAGTTTCACTTGCACTGTGTGGTATAGGGCAAACATACATTTATTCTTCCCAGCAAGCAACAGTTTCTTAAACTTTGCCTTTACATAGCTGTTAAATTTGCTGGCTGCAGTAACTCAACAGAAGGCAGGAGTAGTGCTCCATCCTCTCTCCTGAAGGCTTCCTCTTGGGGCTTCTTCTCTGGGCCCAATAAAGATGTTTAGCCTTCAGATCCTCTAAGATGATTATTATTTTAGTCCTACACACAGCATTCTCTTTCTTCAGACACCATTTAAACAGAACAATGACAATGCTAGCTGGTCTTGAGGTCAAGCCACACAGCTCAGTGACTTGGGAGGTCTGTATGGAGACCCTGGCCCTGCTCCAGGCTCTGTCACAACCTTCGGGCAGTTGCACAGGAGTGAGTCTGAACGGGGCTTTTGTCCTAAAGTGGGCCTTAAAACAGAGTCACCATGAGCACAGCAGGAAGGGAGGAGAGTCCTCTCTTCAGGGAAGCACCGTGAATCCCAGTATCCTGTTCTCTTTCTCTAGGCTCTTCCTCCAAGAGCTGGTGTATGGAAGTCTACCTCAAAGAGAATACATCAGCGTACGGAGTAACATCAATCTATGAGGTCAACTGAGAGTCCTATTTCCTCACTATAAAACAATGAATAACAAGCACTGTCTTCTCAGGCTCTTTATACCAGTCAGTCTCTCCATCTAATGAGTTAATCTCAGCTGAAACACTTGCAAGTTGAAATAAAGTAGGTTCAAAATGTTTTCATAAAACAGCAACCTTTGCGTAATATAGATAGTGAGAATCTCCTGTTAGGCAAAAATCCTCATCCATCCCGCTCCCCAGTCTGAAAAAACTAAGTTAAAAAATGAGCTTCCAGTCCTTCCTTATGTAAGCTATTAAAATATTCATGAACAAGGCATAATTCATCAAAACAGGCTCCATTAACTTAAGACCCCAATTTTCACCTTGAACAGTACTCTTCCAATGAAACACACTAGGAGGTACAAACCTCAAATTATTATCAGTGAAATATTTCAGTGTCAGCATGTAAGCTGTCATCTTTAGATTCCCGCATAAACATAGCATTAAGAAAAAATAGGCAGCAATTTACTGAAAATTGTTGTTTAAGCCCTTTCAAAATGTTAGGCATGCACCATTTCATTTTATACACAGCTGCTGCTTCCAAAACTTGATTCAGGATTCTGATTTTTTTTAATTTTTTTTTTTTTTTTTTTTTTTAAATGTGACAGCTCAGACTATAGCCAGGTGTGAAGTTTCTGGCCTAGGAACTGTGCAATACTTTGATTATGAAGAAAACTTGAACAAATCCTTTAGCCCACTAATTTCATCAGGAATTTAAATGAGCAAGGCATGCAGACTGTTCAGGCCTTGCTTTACCTTAGCTAGATTTCAGGCTCTCATTTACCAACCAGCAGAGTTGGAACATGTTGAAATCTTACTTATTAACAGGCAAGAACAAAAGCAACCCAGGGCAATACTATGTCCCAGTTTGACCCCCCCCAGGATTAATTTGCATGTTATCAGTTAGAGACAGAATTGCTGTATGTACAAAGGTTAGTCCCGATAAATCATCTCTATACACGATCCAACAAAAGGTAGCTATGCTGGGAGCAGGGAGGAAGGCTGTGATTACACAAATCACCTTTTCACAGAAGGCAGAAGCAATCCTGCCCCTTCAGCTTCCTCCCCAGACCCTCCCTCCAATAACTAAAGTGCTCAACAAATGTTCAGCAAATATTTGGACAGTCAAGGACTTTTCAGCACATCAAATGATTATTAAATCTTAAACTGTACTTTCCAAAAATATTTTTCTGCTGCTGTTTGTTTGTTTGAAAGGAGGGTAGTAAAATCCACAGATGTGTACAGTCATAAACCTCTAGATGAGACTCAATTTCCTTGATGTCCAACGATAAAATCCACTAATAAATGTGTACAGATGCAAAGGCCTATTTGTTGTCCTGTCAAGTCAGGCCATGTGGAACAAAAAACCTAAAAGCAACCAGGAGAGGAACTAATGATATAGGCTCGCCTCTGCCAAGATGCACTTACTGCAGTTCCTGTGACATTTAAGGAACATAATGATGGGACATTCCTTTTTAACTTTATTGTTTTGTCAAAAGCGGGTTTTTACAGCTGAAGATCACGTTCCCAAGATAGTCAATTAGGTTATTCAGATTTACGCACACACTGTGATCTCTTTTGTGCAGCATGACTAGTTTCTTTGCTAACAGTCACTCACATTTGATGACAAAGATGGGGCTGGTGTCAATATCTCCCATATAGAGCAGGATTTTTTTTATTTTAAAATGCTTTCCATGAAAAGCTCTTTAGATCTCGTAGTGCATCAAGACAGCATTTTTTTTTTTAATCTCCAGATAATTATTTCTGAATGTGCAAATATAGTTTTCAAGGGGAAAAAAAACCCCACTCTCTGGAGTAACCAAACACCAGATTTCCGCAGTATGAAAGCCATTTTAAGGCACTGTGGTGTGCTTCGTGGTTAGCCCTGCTTCTACTTAATTAGGGACCTAAGTTATAAGTCCACAGCTGCAGGAGAGCAGTAAATAGCTATTGCTGACTTCCTTATTGCCAATATGTACATCATGATTGTAGGGTGAAGAGCAGGGATCTTTTCATAAATGCTGCCTTGTGCGGCAACAGTACTTTGATGTCATAAAAATGCTGTTACATATTTTAAAGTCTTAATTGTGGTCCACTGTAGTGCTGTCAGCTTCCTGGTGAAACACTAACCCTTTCCATGATTTCTCGGATATACCAAACACTTCTTTTATTTGCAGGTTTCATAATTAAGTCTACACGTGCCATATCCTCAGCTCTCATAATGCAGCCTTTCCTCACTGATTTCAAACCACCAAGCACTCATACAGTATATGATATACATGCTGGGGAGGGAGAGGAGAGGGGAAAAGAAAGGAAAAAAGGAAAACCCCTACAGTATGAAGGGTACTTGTCTGTTCCATATTGTTCTGATTAACAGCATCCGCTTGCTTACTGTTATGAACACTCCCTCACTAAACACCCTGGCCAGAAAACCTGTAACTCAGTGCCTCCGAGACAGAGTCCTCACACCAATGCTCCTGGATAACCCTCAGTCTTTGACCGATCCTTGCTTCAATCTCCAGATGAACCCTCCCACCCTACCACATTCTGGCTTTGTGCATGGATTCCACAGCATCTCTCTTTAAGCTTCATTCTCATGATTTCAGGTCACCCAAAATTGAATGCCTTCAGATTTCTTATATAATTTCTTAAATACTTGATCTTGCTTCTATGGCTGCTGTTGCCATCCCAAGAACAATTTTTTCCAACCAGTTCTTAAGTCTTTTTGAACCTCCCCATGACAGGCAACTCCTCATTGTTCCCCCATAAATGGTGGAAATCACATGAAAACACCTCAAATCAAAACAAGCAAATCTTGCAAGACCAAAGACTTGTGTCAGACTCATCTGGTGTCAGCAAAACCACTTCTGTACACAGCCCTGTGCCGAGTTCTGCCCATAGCTGAAGGGCCAAATCCTTGGAGGTAGTGGGACAGACACTGCAGTACCCACCAGCCCTTCTGAGCCTGTGGGACACTTGGAATTAGTTACTGGGTCTAGGAACACAGCCACAGGTTGTCTACATGACCACAGAAGTGCCTCCTGGCCTTCAGAGCATGCATTGTTATGGAGATATCAGTGCATCAGCAGGTAAGAACCCAACCTCAGAAGAAAACTTTAAGGACAGGACACTGAAAAGAGCTTAGGTCCAGTCCCAGCTCTGCTATCACCCTGACAAGCACGAAGACATCTTTTCCCCTTTTCACACCTTTCTCCAAACTTTTCCACAAAAGTTACAAGATCCAGGAAGATAGGCTCCTCTCAATACGAGTCTTTGGCAGGTGGTGTGGTGGGCAACATGTAGAGGATGGCACACGCAACCTCAGATTCTACTTCATGTTAGTAAATAAAAGCCTATTCTCACTTAGGCTGAACAGGCTGTCAGGAAAAGGTCCCAGATTCTGCCCCTATTGCCAACTCATTCAGGGATCAAAACTAAACCTCACCTGCAAACAGGATGCTGACCCAGGTATTATTTCTAGACATCCTTGTAACAAATAAAGGGTAATGCTAGAAACCGCAGAGGGAGGACTTGCATTTAAAAAGATGGCTTGTGTGCAGTATCCCTGGTAAACACCAGCACTTTGGAACTTGTCTTGATGAATGGGTTTGTCTGAAGGCAACACAATGGGGACCGATGATGAAACGGTGACAAATGGATTTCCTCCCCGGCTGGTGACAGCTATTGTTTGCCATCTGCCCAGTATGTCTCATGCAGGCATGTTTTGCAACACGAACACTGAGTTCATGCAAAAAAAGCCCTGTCAGACAAAGGCAACTCCCAGAGCAAGAAACAACTGGATTAAAGGTACAGAAGAGGACAACAACTGTCTCTAAGGGAATCACAGACCCCAAAGAATGTCTTGGAGAAGGAAAATATGGCTTCTAGTTTATACAGCTGCAGTTACCAAGTAAGCAGAGCATCTGAAATCAGCCTCAATACCTCATTCTTTGGATAAGGGAGTAGGTATATCACCGATACACAGAGTGTAGGAGAAAAGCTGGCCAGGGTAAAGGAGTTAAGACAAATTTAATTGACTTAGCAGGAGGAAGCAACAAGGGGAAAGAGATATGGGAAGCCATTATAAATTTGTAAGGGGAGTGGGGGAAAATAGCCAAGTCACACAGGAGAAGAAAACAACTTGCCACAACTGAATTGCCACGACATTTCATAGTGACACCCAAACCCATATGGTTATGTGTCAATTTAGAATGAGGAAATCAATCTGGGTTTGTTGGGTGTCTGGGCCTGGAGGCAGCTCTTTTCAAAAGCTGCAAACATTGCCACCACAGCTGCCTCTGGGTGAGAAGCTCCTGTCTGGGAGTAGCCCAAGATCTCTACCAGAATACACACTTCTCCCAGTCCAAATACAAAGGCAGAGTTTGAACTTCTGTTCTCAGAGAACACACAAAGAATGAGTTAAGAGAACAGAGAAACCATACAAATAATTTTTCCTTCACTCTTCACTGTCCTAAGGGGATTAGCAAAGGCAAAACCACATTGGGGTAAATTAAAGATTAGAAACAAATTTTAAAAACCTGGTTAGTCTTTTGGCACAGAGTAGAATCCAAAATCATGCACCACTCTACCAAAGAGATCCCATAGGATTATAACTGCTAATATGGGAGGTGCTCAAATGTTACACCAGTAAAACCCGCACAATGCGACAAACCACTAAATGAAACAAAGGTGTTAGAACCAGGTATATTGTGGGATGCTTGGGAATAAAAAGCAAAACAAAACCCAAACAAAAAAGCCCCCACACCAATCAACAACACAAAAAAAAAGAGGAATGTTTCTGCTTCATTGACTGGGTTTTATATTTGCATATCCAGCATGACTGGATATACTTGGCCCAAGGCTCTTGCTGTCATCTTATTTGTTCTTGGTTTGTTAGAAGTTTACCAGAGAAACTATGTTTTATCAGTAAGTACTAAAATATTGACTCAGAATATAAATTGTCACAGGTTTCATGCTTTAAATAAAAGACTGAATTTCTTCTAATTTCTAAAATCAGACAGTTCCTGATTCCGCCACAGCTTCTCTTTGTCTTGTAAGACTTCTATGTATTTATAAAAACAGGGCTAGTATAGCTAATAGTATTTTCTATCATATTGTCTGTCTTGCTTACTGAGTTTATAAAGCTCTGGAGTCCAGGAACTGTTCTCAGTTTTATAAATATAGCATCAAGCATGAGAGGCCACCATAACAGCTGGAGTCTGCAGTCACAAATAACCCTTAAAAAGAAACCAAGCAAGTCTCCCTTATCTATGGTATATGTTTGAAAGCACATACGATAATAAAACTGATTTAACAGCTGGCAGCAGAAGGAGGGGCATATCTTCATTCACAAAGCTGCATTGAAAGACACGTCCCTTCCACTTTAATTTCATCTGGGAGAAAAAACCTTCAGAAACTCTTCTATGGGAAAGACCAGTGATCGTAGTCAGAACCAAACCAAGAGATACAAGAGCCAGGAACATTCTATGGGGCTATACAGCATGCCATTTTGATGCATCATGTCAGACATGGAACTTGGAATAATTGTAAAACCATTACCATGATTCAGATTATAAAATGGTAAATTAGTCAAGCTGTCTCCATCCACAGACAAGAGTAACTGGGGGGGACAGTTTTTAGCATAACCAAAGGCCCATTGAGGCAATATTAACTCTTGAGCTCCTGAAGAATTACTGCACAGTAGTTCATACAAAAGTTATCCTGCCAGTGATATTTACACTAGATGTGAGTGGGTACTTACATACCCACCTACAGGCATGGACTTGTGGATACCCCCAAATTACTGACTGACTCAGGAGGTAACATTTCTGGAAATAATGATTCAGTGCCATGGGGTGACTGGATGAATCTGTTCCCTCCCACCAAACCCAACACAGACACACATAACCTCAGGTCTGTGGTATTTCTCTCTTTGGAAACATGCAAAAATGTTGGGAGTGTTCAACTATCTAAAAGCTGTGTAGCAGATCTTATCGGCTGTGCTGTGTGTAGCACCCAAAGCTGGCAGGCTACCTGGAAATACCTCGGATTTAACTTCCAGTATCTAAAGAAGTGTTTGTTTGGGTCATCGTGTCCATCATCTGTCTGTTCCATCCCCCCTGTACCCCTTGCCAATAAAAAAAAATCAGTAAGGTCTATAGACAGTTCTTCACTAGCTTACATTTTAAAACATTACAGTAGCTACGTCTTAAAATAGGCCATGTTAATTTAATCTCTCAAAGGACGCTGATTTCTAAAACATATTTACGATTTAAATGAATTCCTCCAAGTTTTTCCAATAAACTTTCTTTTACCTTACACAGTACAGGAGCATTTGCAGTCTGAAATCCCACTTGTGACCTAAATTCCTGGCATGTCCACAGTACAATGTCTATTTTTCAAAGAATGTGAAGCTCTGATATATGCTTTTATGGGCTTACCATGCCATTTATTCCTGAGCAAATGCAAATAGAAGACACCAGAATGATTGGAGGGGGGAAAAAAAAATTAAAAACACTCTGCTCCTTGAAGCAAATACACCTCAAAATTAATTATTTTAGGAAGAATGCAGTAACATCTGTCCAGTTCTAATATCTAAGATTTAGGATAAGATCCTGTAGTTTAGGAACCAAAAAAATTGTTGCAGCTACACCTGGGATGAATTTGGTTTAGCAGCCCACTTATCTGTATATATATAAGTTAAATAATTCCCCTTAAACAGCAGGTTATCAAGCAGAAATCAACAACACCTGTTATATTTGTAAAATAACAATAACAAGCTGAAATGCCATTCATTTACAGTAAGAAGAATGCCAACTTTGCCAAGATTTGTTTTGGCCGCCGGTAAATCTATGTCTAATAGTCAAGTGATGCATTTCATGGAAAATAAGCTGCACCTGGATTTGAGTCATACCTTGTCCCCTTGAAAACCTGTCATATCCTCCTACTTAAATGTCTCTGATACAATAAACACATGAGCATAAACAAGGCCCCGACTCTTTTGCCCTGTCTCTTTCTTCATTCCAGACAGGAAACATAAAACAGCTAACAGCCCAAGATGCATGAAACCATTTCTAAAACTACTTTGGGCCATTTGTTTAATGTCATCCAGGATCTCTTTTGTGCACTGGACAATTTTCCTACCATGTGTTTGCTTATTGTGTTACCTGCTGGTGCATTTCCATGCAGAAATAACCATAGAATAGAAACTGTAGCTGGTGTACTTCTTCAGAGGGTGACTGTATCACGGAGGTAAATAGGAGCTTGGTGCAGGTTGACTCATAAAATGTAGGTACATTAAAACTGTTGCAGTAAGAACTATGTGAAAAATATGAAAAAATTATATATGGAGTAGAAAATGTATCATATGGGAGATGCTACATTCTTGTTACTAGCCATGACTTGCAAAAGGTGTGAAATAGATTCCTTCTAATGATAAGCATGAAACATATGACTGTCCCTTTAGAAAAAAAGTTAGGGAAAGCATTGATAGAAGCACATGTAAAATGTGCCTAAAATAGTGCCGAAGTATCTTATATCTTCACTTTAGCTGCATCTAAAGACCCCAGCACGAATGAAATGCACATGGGCGACAGTCACAGCTTTTGAGAGACTGTTGGATTTGGCAGCACACCGACACTCGTGGGCGATCCGCAGGAGTGAAACAAGCCAGCCCCATAACCATCCTGGGCAGACAGGGGACAGAAGGGTGGGAATAGGGGCAGGGCAGTGCCTTGGCTGATGTGAGGAGCTCCTGACATCTGCAAACACCTGCATACCTGATCTAGGACAAGTCACTTCTCCCCATCTCACATTGCAACAGAGAAAGTAAGACACTGGCACTCCCATTATCAAGATGTCTGCAGAGGAATGTGAGCAACACTATCACGAGTTTCTCCGGTAGAGTAACGGAGGTCATGCACCCATTCAACATGTGGAAAACCCTTGGTTTCAAAAGGCCCCATTCCACCAGCAGTTAGCAGACTCCTACAGTACAAGGATTGTTGATACATAAAAATTCTCACTACTATTTTAGGTCTCAAGTGTTTTACTGGCACAATTCGGCCAATTTTCCCCTCTTTGCCTGTCACATGTCACACTGCAAGGCAGGTGCAAGGCTTGCAGAATTTCAAACTTGCACATTTAACATATTTTTTCCCTTCATTTATACATTGACTTTTCCATATAGGATCTACGCATGTCAACACACCTGAAAATGAGTAACTAGATCCCTTTTCCACATTTAATGAGTGCTTCCCTCATTATTCTCCTTCCTGTAGGGCCACACAGGTAGACATAAAAGGGAAAATTAAAATGACTCAAAGTCACTTTAGTAATCCCCAGACCACCCATGTCATTAGCGCTAGTCCTCTAGCAAATGCCCTGTTTGAAGGGGTTCTATGTCACTTGCAATAACTTTGGTGCAAGACAGACTATAAAATCTCCTAGACCTGCTAGCAGACATACTCAGCAGTGGTAATGGTACACTACAGCACTCCAATAACTCAGGCTAAATACAGCAGCTCGCCTAACAAATCACAAACACTGGTTAACACAGAACTATAGTTTCCCACCCACCCCAATGATTTTTCTTCAGCTTGATGTCTCATTCCTCACGTCTGTTTTCTTTCTCAGACCCTTCAGTCCCTCCTAAAGCATATGGGTGGAAAGAACTATCAGACAAGAAAAAGTTTACTGTATAGTTCAGAGAAGAGATTGCCTGGATTGGGGTTGTGCGTGTATGATTGACTGATGAAATAATGTCAGGAAAACCAGGCAGAACATGGTGACCTGGAAAAAAAACCCTTGGGAAGGGAATGTGGGTACTGATAACAGGGTTATACAAGGGACAGAAAGGGAAAGGGATGTCTTGGGGAAATCAGCTTGTGTTGCTGACATTTGCATGCTTAGGCAAGTAGTATGGGAAAAAAGAAGGAACTGAAAGCATCAGTACATAATCAAAATTATAAGTTAGTTGTCATAACAGATAGAATAAATCCTATGACTGGAAAATTAACATTGAACATACAGGCTATTCGGGAACAGCAAACGCAGGAGGAAAAAGTCTATTCATAACACAGACTAAATTGCTGAAAGACTGAATAAAACAGCAAGAAAAATTATAAGAACCATGGCTGGGATTTGCTAATTACTAAACTTTGAAGGTGCTGTTGAAGAAGCATTTTTTCCTAGGAAAATCTACTAGTTGTATAATATTTCCCAAAGCGAGATTTTAAGGCATCCCATAGCTTTTGTAACATCTGTTTTACTGCTACCTTTCCAAGAGTACAGTGTCCAGGGAAGGCAGCAAGGGCAAGCAGAAGCAGCTTGATCTTGGATCAGTAAGGAGGAACCAAAAGAGACTACAAGCAAAAGGCAATTTTAGTGATATTAAGTAGTTACAAGGCAATCGGAGCAAGAAGAAAGATCACAGACAGCATTAAAATCACCAAAATTTGCTCAGACTGCCATGATTCACACTGGCACTGTTGTGTATCTACACATGGATACAAGCACAGCAATGCTGCAGTCGGTTCTGGAAGCACAGAGCAATGTCCCAGAGGAGCTATGATCTGGGTAAAGTTGTGGTATCCAGCTATTACCTACTCTACATTTTCCTCATGTCCTAATGGGAAAAGAACAAAAAGTTACAAATGCATTACCATAATTAAGTTTTCATTCACAAATTAATTCCAAGAGGTCAATGATGACTTCTGTCTAAATGTCTCACAGGCATCTGGAGCAGTGCCTGCACTTAGTAGTACAGCTTTTTCAATAAAAACTCTCTGCAGTATAGCATTTGGTCACTCATAGCAGAAGTTCATTGGCAATAGTCACCGATGGGGACGTGATATCATATGCTCCATGCTTTGAAGGCACAGCACTGATGCAGAAGGTCCTTTTGAAACTGCGCTTGATTGCTGGTGTTGCAAACACTCACGTGTTCAATGTCATTTCTAAATGATCGGAGGATAAGTCTGATGCAGTTATGCAAATTATCTCCAGGACCTTTGCAAGAACTCTATCTCCAGCTGCAATTGTTTGAACCCCGTAAGTCACTTTTCTAAGACAAAAAGGACAAAATAATCAAAAAACTCAGAGTCCCTCTGTGGATCACACTTAAGCAAGTCCAGGCAGGCGTTTGATTTATGACCCATGAATACACTATTGTGCTATTTGTAATGTAATTACCTGAATTCCTACAGCAGATCCCATAGCACAGATTGTTAGGATATACCTGCCACTTAATACATTTTCAGCAGTTGCAAAAGAGATCATGCAAGATGCTTGACAGAGCAGATGGCAAACTGGGATCCTTTAGAGTTTAAATCACTGTAAATATTTGAGCTGCCTTAACTCTTCTATCTTCTGAGCTAAGACTAGCTTAACTCCTGTAAATTACTTGAAGATTTTAGGAACATGCATCAGGTAGATTCAAAACCACACCTCTTGTAAGTGCTTTACTATTATTTACATCAATTCCCAAGTCCGAGATAGCTTGTGCATATTTTTTGTAAGATGCTTAACCTGAGTTTCCCTAGGTGTGCTGGCTTCTGTTACTACCAATCTTCAAGCGGTGCAACTCAGAATATTTTGTTTCCAGATCCGTACCCTTCCTTTTCTCCATCAATGGTGGCACATAAAGCAACCATCACTGGCTAGTACATTCTTGTCTCAGTCTTGTAACGGTGATCACAGATTATTGCCCACCTCTAGTCATGCTACACTTGTGATAAGTACTCCTGTGCCTACGACAACAAGAAAGAGCTGGTGATTTAACATGGTTGTATTTTCCCCTGTCAGCATTTATAAGCTTTTTTAACCCTTTAGTGGAATCCCAGGTCTTTCCCATCAATTTGATAATGGTTCTACACCATGAAAAGGAAATATTTAAAACCAAAGGTAAGAGGCCTTTTGCCATATAAGAACTGATTTGATCTTTCTGATGGGAAGATGAGACAATTCAGGCAGCGGTGCACTGAAACCACATGAAACCCCTCAGACAACATTTGTGCCATCGCCCTGTCACAAGCGCATGTGGCTGTATGTCACTTCATTTTCTTGTGCAGCAGTTCACTTGGGATGAATGCCTGTTACTATGTTAGGTAGAAACTTATAATAACAACTGATCATCTTCAGAAAGGAGTAACATTGTGACATGCTTTGTGGTCAGGATGCCTTAAGGATAGCTTCAACCTTGTCTCGGGATTTATGTAGACCATAATTATCAATGGCATGGCCGCAATATATCATTAAAGCTTTGAAAAATTAGTGGTTTTCCTTGTATGCTGGTGACATGCCTTAAGCAGAAAAAGGCTTATTTTGGAGGGAAGCTGTCCGCACAAGGACTTGCATCTGCACAAGTTATATGGCTGTAGCTCCACTCAAATATCCCACAAAGATGAGCTCCTTCTAAACCTTTTCCCTCAAAGAATCCTGTTCTCAGTCACCTTTTCCTGCATCATCCACTCTTCACCCAACAAAACCTCTGCACTCTGAGAGTACAAGCTGTTTGCTTATGAAGTACATATGAAATGGTACACCAGAGCAGTGCGTGCACACGCAGTTGCTGCTGCTTTGGCTCACACCCGAACATAGAGCAGTGAGAATCACTAGGCAAGTCAAAACATGTTTAAGGGACATTGTACAATTTCTGTAGCCTCTATCAGGGTCTGGATGCATCACTCTAAACATTGTGAAGTGACCTTCTGTTAGCAATGAATTGACTCAAATAATAAATCAGGGAGAGATGTTCATATTTTAGGCTTTATTCCATTTATCTATTCTAACACCCATTTGATTGTTAGTTAAAGCTACAAAGAATGCACACAGAGAGAAAAATCAATAGCCATGCTGATCTGTTGATATTGTAAGCAGTCAGGTACATTCTCATGCTAATGTAAAAATTACAAGTATGCAGGCTGAGAGTTTAAGCCTCTGATCTCTTCTTTTCCCTTAGGTGGCAATACTAAGAGAAAAGAAGAATCCAGGAAATGCTCTAGATGAGATAGCCTATAATTTCATAAGTATTTTCAAATACCAAGTTATACTGAAAGTGTTGTATGTATCTTGACATAGACTATTTACAAATAGTAGCATATACAAAACAGAAAAAGCAGACAAGCCTTCATAAACTTTCATTGCAGTCTTTCATATTTAGAAGGCACGTTTGATGCTTTGTGCTTATATACAGAATTCACTGACACAGCTGAAGAACTGCTCTAAAAAAATTTGGCCCTCATTGTCTTTTAATGCACTGCCTTCGCATTTTTTTTTTCCTGCCTGTAGCATCCATCTTAATCCTCTAACAGCTGCTTAAATGGTCAAAAAAAGGAAAAAAAAAAAGAGTGATTTTTGTGATCTTCAGTAGAGCTGGTTGGAAAGTGCTTTAATTTTTCTGGGCAAAACTTCAATGGAAATACGAAATAGTTTTCATCTCGATTTTTCAAAGGAAAAATTTCAATGTTTTGGCTGAAACTCAAATACCAAAATATTTCAACCAAAACCCAAAATATTTCCATTAGGAAGTGCTGCTGCATGGTGCCCTGGGAGATGGAATTCCAGGTCTCATACTCTTATTTCCCTTTATGCCCCATGATACAGCTGACTTCCCTTTTTCCAGACGAGAGCTGCTGCATCACCAAAGTTGTATTTCCTAATTCCTGGTGGGACGCACACACTAGAGAAATGAATGGGGATTTGAGGCTGCAAAATACCAACAAATTCCCACACCAGTCCTTCAGCTTATCCAGATGGAAACATTCTGGAATTCAAGAAATAGGTTTCAAGAAAAACGTTTCACTGGAAAGCAAGTCATTTTTCAAGGTAAGCTTAATTGAAAACCTGTGATTTCTGTCAACAGGCAGTTTCAAGACAGCTATTTTGTTTCAGTTGGTTGAAAAGATCCTGCTGGTGAGCTTTATTCCAGATTCCCATACATCTTGAGTGCAGTTAGCTAGAAGCAGTAAGACTTCCAAAGCTTTCTAGAAAGTTTGGGCACTCCATTTCTGTGAGTTTTGAAATTAACATCCTGATCCTACCAGTGGCACTGACTATTTCTGTCTGTGCATTTTTCCCCTCTGCTGCTACTTTCTTCAGGCTTTGTCAGCCAATGCCAAACAATCTAGTTGGGTAATCAGCATCTAATTGAGTCCAATGCCTTTGAGTACTAGTGACTAAAATGCTTTTCGATTTAAGTAAACACCAGCCTTGCTTTATCTTGTGGCACACAAAGTTGTTAGCAGAAGCCAGAGCATCCTCTGGTTGCTGAGGAAGCCTTGGATGTAGAGGAAGATGAACTTCTTCACACCTTTGATAGGACTCTTGCCTCTTCACACCACTGCATGGCAAGTTAGGAGAGACTCATTCCTCAGAGGAGGAAGGAGAGCAAAACATTTATGGAGCAGCAGAAAAAACAGCCAGTATAACCTTGAGTATCCAACAGCTCCAAGGCTCTCAGAGGGAAGCATGCCTTTTCTGTGGAGCTATTCATTTTAGTGCTAGAAACTTTGCCTCAGGACTCTAAATGAAGCCCAGCCTAGATCCCTTCCTAGGGACAGAGAGGAGAGAGAGCTGGGAGACACCTTACTGAACTCATGGTTGGGTTGAATTTGAGCGTGTCCCCTTGAAGTCCTGGTTACAACTGACACTTTCTGTCAGTGGGCTCAGCTGCTTCCTTTAAGTTGCGACACCACGGGACCTTCTCTTCTTTGCCGTTCCAACCAAAAAGCCTTATTATGGTTCTAGCCCTTACCAAGTGATGCAGAAGAAAATTTCTTCCCAAATCTGGTAATCAAATCAGTTTGACCTGCCAGTCATTTGCAGAAAGAGGATTTTATGTACCACGTCCAAGGACTGGCCTACCTCCAGTGTCATGTCTCCAGCTGGGAAAAAATCTGGTGCCTCAGAGGAAAACAAACAATAAATCCTTCCCAAGTCCTGCAGGCTGAAGTCCTGAAACATGAGATTTGGTTAGAGCTTTCCATTTCAAAAGGGTTAGGAACGCACTGAAACTAGTATAGATCTTCCTGTTCTCCCTAAGAAGGGAATGAATACTACCACATACCAAATAATTTCTCTATAATTGGATTACAGCACCAGTATCCTTCAGACAGATATGTAGGTTTTGTTTCCATAGCATGGAGATATGCAGGGCTGGGGGGGTGTGGGATCTCATCTGCCTGCTTCTCCAGAAAGGCACAAGTACTGCAGGCCTATTTCAGCTGAGCCTCATCCAGATCTCTTACAAACCTGAGGTTTTAAGTGCCTTGAAGTTTTTCTGTCTGTAACAAACTGAATCAAGTCCCTACTCTCACTCTGAAGACCTTAAGTGCTGATAAAACTTTTTTTTTCTTTCTTTCTTTTCTTTATTTATTCCAAGATTTAGTTACATCACTGTTACGAAATTTCACCTTCACTCTAGCCAGTCTGACTTTGATCGACCACTAGATCTCGGTCTGCATGTCAGTAAACTGGAACTATCCCAGCATCTTTTCACATGTCAGTATCTACATGATGCTCAAGTCACCTCAATTTCAGCTATTATAGCTAAATAAGTTGAGATCTAGAAGCCCCATGCTTAGGCTTGGACTCATTTTTGAGGGTCTCTGAAAATTATCACATTGAACCCTTCCTCATGAAGGAACACAATGACTGGGCTCTCTTGCAGGTCTTAATGTTGCGTATATAGGCAAGGGCACTGCTGCTCTACACTCTTATGTACATTCAGAGATCATGCTCACCACAGAACTGAACTGAGACTGGAGATTGAAAGCTTCACCATGTATGTATCTTCACTATAGGGGAAACTTAGTAAGATAGATAACAGTTTCAATTAGAAAAAGAAAATAAATACGTTAGCAATATTTTTGCAGACCACACTCTTCCCACCTCCAACAGGAGGCTTCTACCAAACTTAAGCTTTTTATTGAAAATTCCAGTCTTCCTTTTCAGACTGAGTTGGGGTTGACCAGGGCTGGCACAAAGTGGGTAAAGACAAGGAAAGGAATCAAGTTTGGAAAACACTGCAACAATTTACACAGCCAGAATATACAATAGGCAGTGATAATACCAATGATTGTTCCAATTACCGCATAACTTTGAATGTCTATTTCTGCCTGTTGCCTTTATTTACTCAGTCTACTTCTGATATTTCTTCCTCTATAGAGCAATGAATTTTTTTTAATTCTCTACCAAAGTAGTTCCTTATGTATCGTTTTTGGATATTGTGGCAAACACTCAGGAGGAGCATATACAAATCCAAATGATATTAATACACAACTGAGAAATTCATGTACTAATATAATTTGTGATACGATTCTGCACTTTACAGGGAGCTTTAGCCTTGGATATCTTATGGATCTGCAGTTTATCATGCACCAGGGACTGCCTTGCCTGACTCTAATCCCTTGATGACCTCTACCATGGGACCATCTTCTTGAAGTACAATCTAGTCCAATATGCCATTAAAAACAGGATAATATCCTATTACCTACTCCAGCTACGCTTCTAGAGAGCCAGTCAGGATATATCTTGAGCCAGGAACACAAGTTCTTTGCATGGATTTTCCTTAAATAGAGCAGATTTCTGAAGCTCTATAGAGCTGGGACTGGGGGTTAAGCCTCTTGTCCCCTCCCTTACCAGGAAAAAAAAAAAAAATCCTTACCCAACTTGGAGAGGGTGCAGGCTCTTAAGGGTCCCTGTTCAAGGAGCAATGCAAGCCTCTGAATAACAATAAACATGTGTATACCAATGGGACCATACACATGTTGAAACATTATGTGCATGCTCAAATACCTTGCTGAATCAGGGCCACAGTAAATGCATTCTTTTCATAGAAACACTTTTCCATGGACCTGATCCAAAGCCCACTAAGGTCAGCAAGAGTCTTTCACTTCAATAGGATTTGGATCAGACCCCATGAGCATTTCCAACTAAAACCAGCATTGGAATTTGTAGATGCCCGTGCATTGAAACAATTTGAGTCTAGTTCACTGTAAACCTTAAACTCGAATACTCCTCATCTCTGGGAATGCTGGGAATACAAGCTGGATCTTTACCTTGCACAGGTCCTTCTTTCAAAGGCCAATTTAAAAAAGGTTCAGACTCCGATGAGCATAAGTCTTCACAACATTCATACCTGAATCAGGGTCTAAACTTAAAACCAGCTGGAATATCTCCAAGGAGGAATGTTTCATCAGGTCTTTCATATAGTTCTGCAAATTAAGTGTAAAAATAATAATTAAAGAACAGCTGAAAAGACATCTGCTGAGGTATACATTTTAGGGGTTTCCTACAAAGATAGGCATTCTATTTGCTAATAGCTATATAATTCCATAAAGACTTATCTATGATTTCACTGATAGATCACCACTGAAAAAAAAAAGAGGGAAGAGAAAAATCATAAAAGCATTCCACCTGTATTGCTGGCAGATGGCTTATAAATGTCGCACAGACTTAGACCTACTACTGGCTCATACAAGAGGTATTAAATAAACTGCTGAACATCTGCTGGTAAATACACAGCAAACAAGAATGCAACTTGGAGCCAAACATCTGGTGAGTGTGGGCCACATCTCTGCTCATAAACTAAGCAATGTTTTCTGCTAATCATTAACAGAGTTATTGATTTTAGAAGTGTATCACACAGCTATAATTTTGTCAGAGAGTAGACCACATAAGTTGTTCTTTTTCTGGTTGTTTCATTTTGTCTTATTCCAAAAGTCCGTAAATTGACGAGCAGGACAAAAATTATAATTGACATCATCTGTGGGAAATATTTCATAAAACAACAGGCCCAGATGTAGGATTAAAGCCATGTGGTAGTAAAATACCACACTGAAAAAAGTCCAGGTTCCATGATTTCGTACGAAAACAGATGTGCTATTACTCCACTCTACTTGTTTTTCAATGCTTTTTACTCCAAATAATTCTCTCTTTTTTTCCTTTTCTTTTTTTTTTTTTTTTTTCCACAATTGCACTAGGGAGAGATCATAAATTGATTGCAGATGGCAACTTGTACTTCAAAATCCTAACTGTCACAATCTTTGAAATAAAAATAAATGAAACATTTTGTGAAATTATATTGAGCTGTGTTAAAAGTAATGAAGATTATACAAACATATGTCTGTTTGTCATTTATACAACACCTTCAGGCATGACAACCAAATCTATTAGACAATACTTCCCTCCCTGGGAAGTAGTTATTTTCAAGTCCAGGATGTACTGAAATGTGGAAGGCAACCTATAGTCTGAGCACTCCTTTAGCAAAGCCTCAAGATGGTCTGAACGTCCTGCAATACAGAACCAGGCATGCACATCCTTGATTCTCTCACAAAGAGGCAACAAGGAAACATGACAGAACAGTTCTTCTGCATCCTGCTTTGCACATCATTTCATATTAATACATTCTTGACAAACATATTGTATAAGAGATCCATGAAAGACAGAGGCTTTTATGGTTTGAATCCTAATTTGTCAGTGCTGTGCAGAATGGCAAACAACTGTATTTCTTCCTAAATGACTTACTAACACATGGAGCCCATTATGATGCCACTAATTACAATTCATTAAGTTCTGAATTTATGCAGTTTCACAATGAACTTGTAGAGATTCTCCATTTCCACTTATCAGAGATTTTGTAAGACCTAATAAAATAAAGGACTAAAGAGGCTCCCATCCTGTCACTTTAATGCCTTCAGACAAAAGCTGTATGCAATAGAGCTGATGGTGTTTGATGTTGATTAAAAGGGGCTTGATCTAGGTGGCTGTTGTAGGGATTGCCAAAGACAGAAAGTGGGAGGAAAGCCACAGATACTCATTTGGGAAAAGATGCTCATCTCCCAGTATACTTTGGGGGAAACTGTGAAGGAAATGGGAATATGGTTCAGTTAAAGTCTAGCCCCTCTCATTTCACATAAAGGAAAAATTAAGCCAACAGTAATGAGTGATGGGAAGAGCAAGAACAGCGGATTTTTTTGGGCCCACAGAAATCATTAAAAAAAACTAGAGCAGGAACAGAGTCAATGCCCACAATAAGATGTGAAATAGCACCATTTCTTCTATTAAGTCTTTCTATCCAAGAGAGTTAACAGGAATCCCTTCATTATTCCCTCTCCCAGGCAAACCCTGCAGAGAGTAGCGGTCTTTGCCATCTGGCTCGGAAAACTCCACATCCTTGCTGTGAAATCTTTGGTCATGATGCAGCTCTCAGAGCATCCTTTCTTCAGTAGCAGCAAAACTTGGGCAACCGTTCACACATCAATCAATAATCCCTTCTGCCAGAAATGCCAGGAGTAGAGAGACTCAGTTCACGATATCCAATATGATATGCGAGAGAGTTTTTGGAGACTGAAGTGGTGTTTGAGGAAGAAGGAGTGGGATTGAACTGTTGCTCAGTTGGCTAGAATAAAGGCTTTCGAGCAATAAGGGGAAGACTTGGAGGAAGTTCAAATCAGGGTCATTTGCCTTTTTTAACAGATGAGACTGAAATCCCATGAAGACTGATACTCTGGAGCATAGAAATTCAAAGTTCTAGTAAAGCCCCTGCAGAGGGACAGAAGTTTAACATATAATCTTCCTCCCCAAAGAGACATGGTTATAATCCTTATTCAAGAAATTCCATTCTTTGTACTGCCCAGTATTTTGGCCTGTAGGTTTAAGCCTTGTATGCTAGATGTGAAGATCTAAGGCAAAATAACAAAACTAGAAGCTCATGGAGAAAGATAGCAAGGGTTTTGCAGGCCAAATAAATGCAAGAACTGCATCAATAGCTTTGAATGCATACATACTTACATATACATCTTTCCATGCTTTCTGTGGCTCTATCCAACCTTTCCCTCACCTCTCAGTTTACTGGGAAGTGACATTCTTCATTGCAAGGAACATAGCTGTAAACTTCAAGCAAGAGAAGGATTGTTCCAAATTCTCCTGAACAATTTGCTCTAACACACTGTTGCCTTGGTGGGATCTTTCCCCCCTACTTTTCTCCAAAGAGAGTTTGCTTAATTCAACTCACTGTTAAAATTACCTTGACCAGAATATTTAATGGATGTATTAAGTTTTGGGGTCAGCAAGGAATACTGAAAACATTACTACTACTTTTGCTGTAAATGGGTTGCAATTAAAAACAGACAACTCATTCTTTCTCAATTTGTAATTATTTCAATCCAAGGTTGGCATCTACCATCAACATGCAGAAGACACCTCCTATTTTCTTTTTCTGGAAACATATTTTCTAAAGCAAAAAAAAAGCATTAAGAATGCACATATTTAATGCATTAAACAAAATAAAGGGGGTAGATTTCTGAATATATTTTTAAAACAAAGTCCCCCTTCAGGCTCAGATCTGTAATGCTTACTTTTCAGCAGTTTCAAAGTTTTCAGAAATAGTCAAATGATATTTCTCTTAATTAATTTTCAAAGAGCTCCCCTCTACAGTAAGACTTAAGTCCCATAAAATCTGAACCAGGGACATGATACTGTGAAAATCAGAAAATAAAGGAGTTGGTTTAGTTGTCTTTTTTTTTTTTTTTAATTTTATTTGTTTGTTTAGTGGTGGGGTTTTTTTGTTTTGTTTGTTTGTTTGTTTTTTTTTTCCCCCGGTATGCTTTGGGATTTTGTGCTCTCAAGTTATTCTTGTTCTGTCTGTGGCATCATCTCGGTACCACCTGAAAGCCTACACATCCTGAACAGCCAGCTACATCCAACACAGCAGCCCAAGAAAATAAATCAGAAAGTAGATCCGACCATGAAACCAGACTGAATTCAGAAGGTCTGGACAAGAATAGACAGGAAGTGATCCATATGAATATACAGCAGAGCAGAGGAAAAGCCTAAAATAAGATAGTGGCCAGCTGACTCCTGACCCAATTTTCCATGAGACAACTCCAAGAAAACTCCTATATTTTCCCATAATGGCTTGGGGGCTGAAAATGTTGCCCAGAGGAAGGCTCTGTAGTGGTACACACCGAGCCAGACCTAGCACAGTGGCATGTCACATTTACTGATTTAGTTGGAGTATTCTGTGACTTGCAGGCTATACTACCTTTCTTTATCACAGTTTTATTATTTCAAAACCTGCTGTTGTTCCTGAAAGGGCCATCAACTTTCCCCATCATTCCAGTCTTATTTTTGCATACTGGAAAAAGAGAGGATGTATTTTAGAGAGATTGAATAGGTCAGAGAAACAGAAGAACAGTAAAAATGGAAAAGTTTTTTCCTAAATCAAGATGTGACCTTCACTTGAAAAAGGCTGCATTTGAAAGTTTCCATTCCTTTTCAGGTTTTCCCTGTAGCATATAAAAAGCCTAGAAATACATTTATTTTTCACACAAAACTTTAGAACAAGTTTCCGAGCTCACATCAGATGGGCCAACAAGGTCAGTGGGCTATTCCAGTATCCACAATTCAAGACCTTGCTTCATAGCTTCTATCTCACAGCACAGCTAGCAGTGAGGAGAGAGTGGGAACGGGGAATCCATAGGGTACTGCAATTAAGATTTTGTTTTATCATCAGTATGCCTGCTGGTATTCCTGACATAAGCCAAAACCACCCCACTGAGCTGCCTGAAAAAGTGGCGGTTGGTGCTAGAAGAGGATTTCAAACATTTGAGATGGATGAAAGGAAGCCCATGGCCATTAGCACTGTTGGAGACACAATCGTTATTATTAACACCATCTGCAACATGGACATTTCAGTCTTTGATGAAGGAAGTATGAAGCTGGAGACCACCAGCAGCAGCCTGGAGTAGGTGGAGCAGGGAGGAAACGTACTACAGTAGCAGCAGCCACAGGATTTGTGATCAATAGTGAGGAGGACGAATCCAAACAGGATGTTGTTCGCTTAGCAGCCATACGTGCTCTTGGGCATTTGAAGCTCTACATACTTTACTAGGAACAAGGGGAAACAACAACTCTTTGAGATCTATTTCTGCTCTGAATTAAGTCCAGCCACTATAATAAACCATACAGAGATTTGTGTCTATCAGCAGCTGGTCAGAAGTCTCAACAGCAATCAGCAAGAGAAAGTGACATTAGCAAAATCTGCAGCAAGACAAAGCTCTACCACTATAAAAAAACAGTAGCATTTGATTCTATTTAAGTATCCTGAACACCCTGGTACTAAGCAATGAAGGAAGAAAACCAAAATAAGACATAACAATGCACATGCAATCCACACGAAGGTTAGACTATGCATAAAGGAGCATACAAATACCGTGGCTCCTGTTGCAGGCCTTGAGAGCTCTCTTGCAATACAGCAGCCTCTGAACTGTTTACAGAGGCATGCACTTGCTGCAGCTACATGAACTGGTGTTGGCTGGACAGGCAGCACAATCATCAGCAACAGCAGTGCTGCCAAACACTTCCATATTCGCTCCTTCCAATGCTAGCATTAAAAGCTTTACCTCCTGAAAAGGGCTAATTATGGTTGACCCCACCTTTTCCATGCTGATGTTGGCCTTAGCAACAGCCACAAGACAACGGTACTGCCAGCAACAGAGATGTCAACCACAACTTCCCACAAGTTGCATTTCAAGCCACAGCAAATATTAGCCCTTACAGCTTGTGGGAAAGCATATGACCTGACTGATAGGACAGCTGATAACACCTCGTGCCAGCATGCTGGTGTATGTTTTGTTGCCAGTTTCAGGCCTGGGATGGCCTTCTCACTTTCCACCAGAAGAGTAGGACGTTGGGAACCTTGCTGCAAGACCAAGGGAATTAGATGTGAGAGATATTAAAAACTATATTAGCATCTTTCCAGAACTGGCTCCTTAGGGAAGGAATAAAAGACCTGTTTGGAATAGGCTGCAAGATAGCAGTCAGTATCAGGGAACCTATTATTTATATTTTACTTTAGTTTGTCAATCATTGTCATGAGAGCTTTCTGCACTTTTTTTTTTTCACTGACAGCTTTAGTTTTGACTGCATAACTTCATATCAGAATCAATTTCTCTCTCCTTGCTATTCATTATTTTTAGATCACAGATGATAGGTTGAACTGCAAAAGTCTTGGCACAAAACCTTCCTTGGACCATCATGATCTTCTCAAAATAAGCAGAGATATGCAAGAGGCCTATATAAATCTATAGGTCTTGTTTTAGCTGTCTAGTCCTACAGGGCCTTCCATGTCAAAGTGCAGGGCTAGAAATGACCATGTAGCAAAGAAAAATCAGGAATTATAATTTTTCACATATGAGGAAAAAAATGCATAAATGTCTCAGTTTTGACATAGAACAAAACTTTTGTCTTTGGCACAGGATCCATGTTATTTGTCAAAGCAGCAATTTGTCTTCTTGTGTAACAACAGATGCTAATGGGAAGCACGCTCATTGCTCCATCATTGCTGGCCACCAGAAATGGTTTTGCATATAACCACCAGAATTTCCAAGTTCCACCCAGAGCCAAATCACCTAGGCTGAGCCCTCATCATCTCCTTACTCAATTAAACATCCTTTCTTACATGTGGACCCAGGATCAATATTTATAACTTATTTTCTAGCAAATCAAATACAGTGACAGGGTCCTTGGGGCTATTCCTAGGCTTATTTGTTTCTCTAGCTTTCAAATACAAAAGCTCATAAAGCCGTGCACTACATGTCCTGCCAAGAGTCCCATGTATTTGAAGGCCCCAGGCCTCTCTGAGGAAAACTCCCATCAGTCTCATTGCCCAAATTGCCCACTGAATCTAGCAAGACACTTCATAATTTAGATACCATCAGTGAAGTTTAATCGAAGTTAATTCACATTTTCCCGATACAGAAAGATACAAGGAGCCACACAAAGCATGTAGTTTCTTAGAAGTAATTTGAATAAATAATTTTTCACCCACTTGGGTCTGATGCACAGTCAGTCTCTAGCAAGGGTCCAGTAACTCAGCTGTCTAAATGCTTAGGAAAGGAGCCAGAGGTCTTCTGAAGTTCACTTTTCCTTATCATCTACTGTTAAGCAGCACTGAGTCTATCTGCAGCAGCTACCCGTGATCTGCTAACCTATTGTAAATTCCTTTTTAAGCAGCAGCTTATATTTCACCACTGATAGGATATAAGGCAATAGGAGATGCTCACTTGATGTTGGTGTCCCATATAATTTCCAAGTTTTATCAATTCCATTAGTTTTAATTTCCTAGCAGAGCATGGTACAATTTAACTTTTCACATGGTCAAAGCTAGTCAGCCCAGCTCCATCTCAAGAACATTTTAAGTGAACTTTAGCCAGTTGCTCAGAAATAGTCTTCCACATGGAGATTCAAGCATTTAACCTCCCTGTGTCCAGGGTTCAGCAAGCCTCTGGCACAAGAAATAGGTCAGTATGAGAAGACAGAAGTAAGAAGCATAAGGAAGTTTAATTTTGATTCTTGAGAGATTCTCCTTATAAACAAGTAGTGGCTTCTAGGAGATGAAGGCCTCTTGAGAAAAAACTGAAAACAGTAGAATAGTGACACCTCAACAATTTTTTGCCTATGAGCAAAGACACCAGCCATGCCAAAGCCATTTGTCTTTGAGATTTGTTGCTCATATAGTTCCCTTCTCTTGCTGTATCAAGAATGAGACTTCATAGCAGTGATCCCAAGTTAAGTTCTGCTCTCATACTCCTGCAGATCACATGGGGTTTTTTTCTGTGTAACCTGTGCCACTAAAGGGTTTGCTTTTGTAATGTGCACAGTCCCTCTATTCCATTTGAAGCCAGAAGTCTAGTAGAGCACAGCAAATCAGAGAAGTATTATCTAGACAGCAGAATTAGTTTATCTCTCCTTCCAGCCCCCAAAACTTGCAGTTATTCACTAAGTTCAGCAAATGAATAAATAAAAAGAATTAAAAACTGTATTTGTGGTTCACCAGCTAAGAACATTCCTGACCAGATCTTTGAATAGTGTTTTACACCCTTTTTCTTTAGCATGAGTCTGTTTTCAAAGTTATATTGTACAAGCATCTCCAGTTTGCTGGCAAACACTAGCATTCCTTTTCCTTTAGTCTTCCCACCTATGTCAAGATGTACAAGAGAAAATATAATAATTGCTACTATTATGCTACACTAACTGTAGATCTAGACAACCTATAAAGCCAAGAAAGAACAGAAATAGCTGAAGAGTTGTCCAGTATTGGCCCACTGCAACTCTATATTTTTACTAGTAATCTGCCAGTGTAACATTTCTCCTCTTTGGTAAGCAACTCAAGGGATGCGTCTTCAGTGTCTGCAAAAAGTATCAGTCTTAAATATTATTTGCAGTTTCTATGCACCATTGAAAATTTGAACAGGCAGCCGGACAGGAATCTGGAGGTGTTTCCCCTCTAGAGTTATGTATTTTTCTAAAATGGTGGTCAACCCGATCAGCTTGTTTATTTAATAGCCATCAAGTCATGATATTGTACTCAATGCTAGATAATTTCAAACTCAGAAGGACTAACAATATGCTTATACAAACTTATATTTGCAAATCTGTCTATTTATAGTTTTGGATCAAAGTATAAACAATTCCAGCATACAAACCAGCGTTATACATAAAGTTCAGCAGTAGATTCATTGAGAAATCAATCATAACAACAATTAATTTTTCCATCAAGTCTCATTTGTAGCAAGCCTCAGTCTTCCATGACTTGCCAACTCAAAGTATTTCTGAAGTGGTGTCTCCCACTTTGACCTGTAAACATCTGTATACCCAGAAGCATTTTGCAAACATTCAGCAGGACACTTAGATCCTGACAGCCCTGGGAATGCTGCGTTTCCTTCTTGGAAGAGTTTATGTCTGGGTATTCGGGTGGAGGCCCAGTCAAGTCAGCTACTATGTCAGCTCCAAGACTTTATGTGCCTTGAGGTAGATCACATCTGGTAATGTGGTGAGACTGTGGCAAGCTATATGCTCAGCTGAAACCTCCCAGTGCTGCTAAAACACAACACAACACAGAACCCGGATATTTGCTGTCTAGCACAGATCACATCAAAAATGAAACCTCTTCAACCCTCCCTCACCATGATGGATACCCTGGGCTGGATTCACTGCTCTCCTTGGTTGTCTTTGTATGTCACAAGCATTAAATTCCTTAGCAGCATTACTTGGAGGCAATCCTTTAGTGTTTTAAGAGCTGTTTGCCCCAAAATCATAAAGCCACGAGGTTCATTTGCCTTCCAGTGTTCAAGACACGCTTTGCTAAAACAGCAGCATTGTCCCCAGAATGACAGACGTTGCTCATCTGAAAGGAAAATTCCTTAAAGGATGCATTCTGCCAGGAGACCATGCCTTTACATAATGAGCTCCAAAATGTAGAACGAGCTGCCACCTCTTAACTGTCCAGAGCCCTTTGTAAGCATCGCATTTTTGTTATTGGTTGTTTTGCAATTATTTTTATTCCATTTTGGGGCAGGAAGGTTTTGTGGTTTTCCTTTGCTGTTTAAAAACAAACTCCGCTCTTGATTACTTATTTTTATTATCTTCTTGCCAAGGTCTCCTTTAGCTGAGTTAACTCTCTAGAGTTTTATACTCTGTTTCATCACTGTGTCTTGAGTTACACAACTCTGCAAACACCTTGGTAAGGGGCAGTATGTCAAAGACATTGCAACTGATTTTTAACTATCAGTTCCTACTTTGAATGTCTTTTACCTATTTTAAAAGCATTTGAAAGAGAGCAAGACTGAAGTGCAGATGGCATCATTAAGAGTAAACATCGTCCAGGATACAGCACAAATACCATACTGTGGCATCCATTCTAAATATAGGGTACCCTGCAGTCAAGTCAATAGCATGGTATGATATTGGCTTACCTTTTAATGAGATCCCCAGTATTAGTAAAATGGGGCAGAACAACTTAGTTGGCAAGAGTAAGACATTGCCTTTTGAATGCTAATTTTCTGGCACAGGCTCAAAACTGACTTTCAAGCAAAGCCTGGATGCATGGGCCACAGTACTCCCAAACCAACAGGGACATAGCGTTAGTCAAGTTATCAAGATGGTGACAGCTCCTCTGTACACTGATCTGCACTAGCAATGCTTCTATGTAGCCTGTAGATCTTCCCAAGAGGAACATAAAGCCAGTGTTTAATATCTACTTCCTTCTCTGTCCCAGGATTTGATAACTGTGGCAGCAGCATAAGACACAGCAGTGGTTTAACCCCACATATTGATGATGATGAGAATTTTAAGCACATAAGTGATTTAGGAATGTTAGTGCTGGGCGGGTGAGTGAAAATAAATCACTAGATCTTATGTTTCTAATGTATTCCTGAAATGCAACACATCCTAAAGTCCTGTCTCTGTTAATACCTTATGGTACATTGTAGATCTCAGCGGTTTTTGAAAGAAGGCATATATTTGCTGTTTAGGGTAAAATTTTCAGAGACACCTGGAAAGCCAGCTATGCCAATCCCCAAGGTAATCCTAGCAGGAACCATCTACCCCTTTGCCTTATGCAGATTTGAAAATTTTTCCTCAGGTATAACATCTGCACACTATAAGGGCCAATAGCCCAGTGGTATCTGCTTAGTTCCCTGCCAGTGAATTCAAAAGAAAAATGCAAGAGATGTTCATAATCACTATACTGATGATGTTTTTCCCTTCCAATAGGATGACCTCAAGAAATACAGGTGGTCTGCTTCCATACACTAAGGCTGATCTGTTAATTGTAAACATTTATGAGTGCAAAGATAAAAAGCAAACCTTTTCTGTTTATGTCCATAACTAACCGTAAGTTTGACTCCTGTCTATGAAGTTTTGCTGCTTTATTGACTTACATCAATGCAAAACAAAAAGTCTACAGAGAAACTGCTATTCATAACAGAACAGGAGTTGCCACCTAAGACTTTCTGTAGGACTGAACAGCCAGTCCATTATTTTCTTCTTCATAGCTATTCCTTGTGCATTTCAACCGCTCTGCTAGATGACTCTTCAGGGACTAAGGAGTAATGTTTCATTTTTCACTGATCCTTAACAAAACATAGCAAAAGTTTCTACAATATAACAGAAGGGGTGCTGTCATTGTTCCAAGCATATTATATTTTAGACTAGCTGTATAACCTTTAGGGAGCCAGAATGCTGAATCACACATAAAGCGTTACATTCTCTTATCCATTAAGCCACATTTATGCAGAAATGCATTCCCTGTTTTCGACTGGGGTTTGCTCATCTGTAGAGAAAGAGACTTTATTCTCAACTGGGGGATAAGATCAGCTAAGAATCTCATAATATTTTTCTTCCCATTACTGTTGGCCAGGCCACTGAGTGCCTCAGTTACACGACCCACAGCATTAGGTAAAGCTATACTGAGTATCACCTCCTCCCTCCCATTGTGTGGCACTAATAGCATGTGAGAACTCAAAATGGAATTGTTTTCCTTCTTCCTTTCCTATAGGGGTTACAATCTCTTCTGGTTTGAGCAGCAAGATTTGTTAAAAAATTGTTACTGCAGCAAAAGAGAGAAGGGGCAAGGGGGAAATGAAAATTAGCCACCAGTTCAGATCACTATCTTCCCTCCTTGATCTGGTTAAGCCAGGAGATCACACCACCTTTGCTTTCCACCTGATCACAGCCAGGTTGCTGTTCCAGCTTGTGTCACTCACTTAGCAGAGCTCTGATATCACTGTGCAAAGGCAGTCACTACAGCAACCATATCTCACATACATGCTCTTCTTGCACCAAGCCCCAAAAGCTATTAAAAAAACATTCAGGTACTTTCTCACAATGTCTTATTAGCTAGTATATTTTTGCAAATTATTTAAATAGGAACAGCCATTCAGTCATTAGGCCACCAGTCTTTTGAAGATCTGCTCTGAACTCCAGCAAGTCACTTAGAATCTAATTATCAGTGGTGTTTAAATTATCATCATTAAGAGAACTAAAGATGTTTTCTGTAAAGATTCAAGTTCTGCCTCCATATTTGTTTCATCAAGCAAGCAGAGGATGTCAAGATCTCCACAAAAGCAGATCATGGGGAAAAAAAAAAAAATAGAGTCTCATACTGAGCTACACAATATCAGAAAACACTTAAGTATGTTAAGGCTCAAATAATTATCTAGCAAAAGCTTTTACATCATTTGTGTCATCACACTTAATACTAAGAAAAACTTCAAGGCCCTCAAATATTTGAGACATGTTTGCCAGAGTATTGGAGCCCAGATAAAACTTCCAGGGAAGAGAAGAATAAGTTGCCCAGTCACCAAGCCAAGGCAAACTCCACCAGTGAAAAAAAGTTGGAGTTATGTATTCAGACTTCACTGCATGCTAAAAAATTAACAGAGCAGTATAGACACTCTCCTGTGCTGCCAGTGATCTTTCCCTTCCAATACAAAATGTGAACTCTTGGTCAGAGCAACAAATAGGAAACTTGAGCATTAACATTGCACTGTGGTACAGATATTTGTATTTCACCAGTACTGGAGTAATTCCCATTAATGCAATCTTCACTGCATTTCATATCCTGAGGGGCTCCCACAGATGTTGATCCTGTTGTAATGAAAGTCAAGATGGGAGCTTTGCCATTGGTTTTGGCAGGGCAGGATCAAGTCAACTGAACCACTGCAAGTTTTGAAGCTGTACGTGTCCTTAACTGCTTGGGTAGATAAAAGCCAACTGGGAACAGCACTGCCACCTCTAATTATCCTGATTAGTACTGTTCAATGGGAATCATTCACCCTTAAGCAGCAGGGCCTATGGATCACTTCTGTCTCAACTCAGACCTTTTAAGTGGTAAATAGGGTAAGTGCCCAACCTCTGCTCAGAGGAGGATTTTATCCTCCGGTTGAGTTTGGGGCAGCTAGTAACAAGACCTCCACTCTGAGACCTTTATGTGGCAGAGGTAACCACTAAATCATTTCCCTTGTCTGTGGCAGGCTTGGTGTCTCCCCATAAAATCTCCATGCCTGCCATCTTTTCCACCCTTTCAATTTTAACATGAGGGATAAGAGAAACAAAGACTAGCACATGTGCAAGAATGGATCCTCAAACCATAGGTATGTGGGTTTCATTCTGGAAAAACTACTTTGAAAATCCATGGTTATTGTTTTGTAAATTACAAGTGTCACCTCAAAAATGCTCTCAAGTTAAAGAAAAAAAAAAAAAGAAAAAAAAAGAAAGAAAAATCTAAGAATTTGACCCCAGCTGTGGTTATGCAGGCATATTTTACTTCAAGGTCAGATTCAGCACCAATATAAGCTGGAATAACTGCCTCTGGCTATTGCAGTTATTAAAGCTGTGGGACAAATGCACACTTTCATTTTGCAAGAATATGTGTATATTTTGTTTCCTGGAATTGAGGAAAAAAAACCATACCTGCTCAAATCCATTCAGTGTCAGAACTACAGGGGATATGCTCAAAATGGAAATCTTCAGTATCTTCCTAGATTGTAAGGGTCTGACACAGAGTTTAAATTATTAGGGACATAGCTCTCTAGGGAATGGGAAAATAGTTTGGTAAAAGAGCCCTTCTGCTGTAAAAGATAGTGGCATTGAACCTGTCCAAGCCACTGAACAGTGCTCAGCTGCAGTTTTCTTGTAGTAATACCAGAGCTCTTACTTAAAGGCAAAAATTACTTGCTTTATGCAGTTCTAATCAGCAGGAATGTGATCAGGTCTTTCCCCAGTGTGAGCTGTCTCTCCCCACATCTGCTTCGCCCCCCCCACCCCCAGCAAAAGAGAGAAAAAAAGGAAAAATAGTTTATTAAAGAAAACAAACCCAAAGCTGTGCAACTGCTGTTTTAGCCCCATTGGAGAAGCTTTTATCTAGTTTTACAGCGTTTAACATGTGTTCGATCAAGTTCAATTTCTGAGGAGATCTAGATGGAAAACAATCAGGTGTTATCAACAGTATCACTGGAGCAACATCAAAGCCTTGCCTTAGTGCATGAGGCTTGATGCTCCCCAGCTGCTGCATACAGAGTCCAAGAAAAAACTCCATGATCTGACAGAGGTTGCAAGACACCTTGTAAAGATGGAGAAAATTAGCCAAGCAGGTGCCTAGTGTGGAACATTTCTAGAAACTCCTGCCTCAGCACAACATGTAAAAACAGTGAAAAGAAAATAAAGATGCATTCTGTAACATATAATGTTTAAAAAAACAAAATAGCCACACAAACAAGTATTTTGGAGATGGCTTGTCCCACAGCTGTTCGTTAGGAAGTATTACACACAGACCCTGGTACTAACCACTGCCGGACACAGGATTATGCCCATGGCTGTATTTGTTTTAGAAGAAACATGGATCTGCTGTAATGACTCAAAAGAAACTTGTACATATTGTAACTGCTTATGAACCAGGACTTCATGCAGAGGTCACATGCCCTGCTAATTAGATACAGCCACAATTAACATGACCCCGACTGTTGTCAAGTTATAAGTCTATTTGACAGTGGGGCTCTCCCAGTCATGCTCCCATCTCTGAATACTCCATGTTGCCTGGCCAAGTCATGTCACGGTTTTACCTTGAGATAGAGGCAACTGGGCAGGAGCAGCAAGGCATTAGCTCTAAAACCACACAACAGCAGGCATGTGAACTTGTTGCCCAGATGCAGAAAGACACGCAGCTTTTACTACACATGCCTCTTCTTGAGCAGTGGAAAAGGTTAAATGTGATTTGACACTTCGCCAATAGCCCAGCAGATCCACCCCTAAGTAAGGATCGAGGCTTCTAACCAATGCAAAAGGCCCATTTACTGATCACACATCCTTGCTAGCTAAGCAACACATCTTGCTCTCTGCCATGTGTCTCCCATCTGAACAGCTTAGGCTACACAGCAGATATAATCAGTTCCAGCTGGGACATTTCCTGTTTCCCCACAAGCTCCATTAACCCCTTCTCTCTTTCTCCTACACAGAAGAGCTTAGAGCATAGATACTTCTCCCAAGCATCACAGCACATCTTACACACATCTTTACCTCCCGTTCCCACCATTTTGAACACTCCAGTATCACTCAGGACTCATGCAGCACAAGTTTAACCCTAGCACTTTATATAGTTAGACAACACAGAGATGCCTGATCCATGACTAAGTGGACTAGAGAAGGATCTTTCCTGAGAATTACTTCACCACCAGACATTTCTTCTTAGAGATAGTCATCTTTTTCTGGATTTATATCCAAGTAGGTTAAACCAGCTGATATTCTTGGAATTAGATGTCCTTCTTTCTCAAAGAGAAATCCCTGACAACAGAACTAGCATAGTTACAAGAGCTACCATTCTTAATCAGAAACTCTATCCTTCACTGACATCTGCTTGACCTTTCTAGGGCCCAGTACTTCAGCAACGTTTGCAAGATGGGCCACCAGTGAGACAGGTATAAATTTCCTGTGATAACGAGCCAAAAAAATGAAGAAGGGCATAATCACCCCTTTACTCCCAAGACACATGTTACAGCAAGACACCTGGGATCACTATGAAGCTGGTCTAGCCAAATCTGACAGTGAATTCACAGGATAGGTATCCAAATGGTGTCGTGCTTCACCTTTCCCCAAGTCAATATATCTTATGAGCCCATCCGGCTTCAGGACTAATATTAACAAGCTGTGCCACTCACTCTGACCTCTCTATGACCACTAATTCCTTCCTATTCTCACTATCCACTCTTCCCAACATGTATTTGCCAGATTTTTTCCCAAGCTGACAGGATATACAGAAGTGGTAATCAACTCCAGCTGAGGTGCCTCCTGCTTCCTAAAGCCTGCCTTGGCTACACTGGTATTTGTCACAGGGTTTATATACATACCAATGCAGCACAAACCCCATGACGCATACCAACATCTCCAGCAGCTCAGCAGCCATACGGACTATCTGAGAGCCTACAAAGTACCACATTCTAAAATAAACACAAGTTTGCTTACACTGTATCTTGATCTTTCACCAAGGGCTTGGGCTCTGCCCAGGAGGCAGACAGAAAGACTCAGCTGGGCAGAAAGATGAGGTTGTGGTTAAGGAACTGGTCTGGGAGTTGACACAGCTGGGATGGGACCCTGCTCCCCTGACATCTTTCTCTATGACCTTGAAGAAGTTCCTAATTCCTCTGGGCCTTAGTTTTCAAAATGGGATGCAGATTTCTGAGTATAACTTTCCTGTAGGGACGGGCCAGAAATTAAAGTCAAAATGGGACTTTTAAATTGCATTTCAACCACAGCTCCCAACATTTAAACTGGCATTAACTTGGGCAGATTCCTTGGCCTATACAACATAACCTAGATGGATGATGTTGCAGCTAGAGGGGAAATCTACCTTAGAGGACAGGACTAGAATTCCAAATTATATTAATAAATTATGTGGTAAAAACAATGTCAGAGGAAACTCAGGAAGTGCAATATTTTTACACTGAAGTGGGAATACTCACTTATGGCTAGAAGAAGAGGTAAGGACTGTGCAGAACTGCTGGCTACATGAAGGGAACCAGACTTCTGAATAAATAAAGCTGTAACCATCATCCTGGAACACATAACCAGGAGTAAAAACTGTGAGGCATATGAAGTGCCCACTTCATTCAGCTTTTGCAAGACCTCAGCTGAATAATTATGCCCTGATTTGGACCATTTAGAGAAATTCCAGGGAAGAGTCATGGGAATGGTCTGAAGTTCAGAAATCATGAGCTGCCAAAAAAGACTGAGAAACTGGGTTGCTTAAAGAGAAGAGAAATGGGCTGCTGAAAAAAGTGGAAAGAATTAATCCATGGTGGTCAGAACAAATAGAAATATGATTAAGTTACACATACTCAGGAAAACATTGGAAGTAAAGGAATAGTGAAAAACAGGAATGTTTTTCTTGGACAGAACATCCACCATTAAGAGAATTAAGGACAGGTTAAAAGAAAATCTGTAAGGAGTCACATAGTTTGATTTGATCCTGCTTACAGTCAGAGGATGCCCTAGACAACTGCATTCCCCTCAGATGTGTTTTTTAATTATTCTTTAATTTCTGTAGAGATTGGTTACCTACAGAGTCCACATCATGGAAATATTCATAAAGTGAACCTGAAAATTCTCAGGGTTTGGATTTTCCTTGGGTCTGGTTCCAGACACTCTGTTTCAAGGAAGAGTTTCACCAGAAGCATGTTCAAGATAGGTGTTTTATTGTTACGTTGCAACTTCCAGACAGTTATTTCTAAATGTCTGAGAAAACAGAATTTACCTTTCAAGCACCCTGGATAAGCAAGATGCACATGCAATGTACGATGATTCGAGATATCCATTGTATCCACAAGTGTGCCCAGCACCTCTATTTTTTAAAGTCATGTTAAATGTTATGCCTTAGTGACCTTCTGGTAACGAACACTGCAAAAATTACACAAGTTTCATTCAGAACTGGCTGATGAATCCATAGGTTGAGACACTGATTATTGATTTTGTAACACCTTTAATCGAGGTCTTTCAGAAAAATGTAAGTCCTATAAGACAGAGTTTGGACATTTTCTTCATGTTGCCATTAGTGAAAACCCCAACTCAAAAAAATAAGAGACTGCAAACTGTTGGATACAAAGTGCCAAGTCTGAACAGAGCTTGACATTTTTACAAGGGTAGTCACTTATATGATCATACAAAAACTCTTGCTAAATTTTAATACCTAATAAGTCACCTAGGTGTTAATTTTGAAAGATAAATACATAAATAACCATATGCCAGTTGCTAAATCAGTGATGGAGATGCATCTCCATATTTTTGGCCAAGGAGTTTTTTCAAGCACCAAACACAACAACTTCTCACATTCAGCAAATGACCCAATGTGGACAAATGTCATTAATTGTGCATTGTTAAACTGCAAGTCCACAGTCATGGAATAAAGCCTTTCAAGGTAGGTATGTTAGAAGCAAATGAGACAGTTGCCTCTGAAAATACTTGATACAGGTGTATTTAATGAAGAGACAAATCATGGTGCCACATCCCTGTGCCTATGTTAATGTAACTGCAATCATTCTACAGACCGTGGTAGAGTTGGCAGGCTGCAAATCTGGATATTGCTCATAAGGAGCTTGAGTACTGCCTACTGATGATCTGGTTACTACTCTACCCCCTCTTATATTTAGTCATGCCTCACACATTTTAGGAACCTATTGGAGAAATAGCTAGATTATGCCAGAACATGTCATCCTTGAACGAGTCCTGAGAAGACAACAGTCTGCATGAACTGTTTTGAGCAAAAGAATAAACCCTGTGAGGAACAAGCATGAAATAAATAATGTGTGTGGAACATTTCCTCCTCAAGCAAAAATCTTGCGCACAGACACCGAGAAGCGAACTGCTATGTCAGTGTTAACACACATGTTCTCATTGCCAAGTACAATCACTGTTCCTTCACTGTAACACTCCCAGCCTTCTCCTCTCCTCTAAACTCGTCCCTAATTTTTAGACTCCCCAAATAGGAGGAGAAGCCATCATTTCATGTCCCCTGCAAGGTCCGTCAGCAGCAGTGAAAGCAATTTCTGTACTATTGCTGTTGAACCCACACTGCAGCAGACTCACCTTATTGCATAAACTCTGCCTCAGCGTACTAACAACCAGCAGAGATAAATCACTTACAACTTGACTTGCACCCAGTTTTCACATCAGTTTAATGACTCTGGGGATAGCACTGTGTTTCTACTGAAACAGGAGAACCAAGAAGGCATTTTGACTACATTATCACTACACCCTGTGAAGGTACCAGAAGGAATTCACAACAAAACTGAACCATAGATAAAGTTACAGCTAAACACCGATGCATCTATACTACTGCTGCTACATTAAACAAGAGCAGACACATTTGTAGAGTACCAGCAAGATGATTTCTAGATGTAGAAAAGAAATAGCCCTTTTAGATACCAGTAGGATATAAAAGACATGTCTGGGAAGCAAATAGAAAACCAGAAATACAGTGAAAGAGCCACGATTCCCACAGTGAGCTAAGGAATAAGGAGCAACCACCTCTTTCTCAGGGCACCAGAAATAATCACTGCTCACTGCTCCGTCCTGCTGCTTTCCTTCCCAATGAAAAAAAAAAAAAACCAAAACAAAAAAAAAAAAAAACAAAACAAAACAAAAAAAAAAAAAAAAAACAAAGAAAACACAACACTGTGAAGTTGTACTGTGCAAACCAATCTTACAATAGAGATGGACCCAGGGTGCAAAGACTTGGATCAGGACTTCTCAATGTTAAAGTTCAGACAACTTTGGACATTTGGGGCTCATCTTTATTCATGTGATTTTTCATTGCCTGTCTCCAGTTCCCTGGAAGGTAAAGAGTGTGGCAGCTGTTTCTGGTTCTATTCCACAAAACTATATGACTTAATTCTCAGAAAAAGAGGAAAACTTTCTGGAAAGGCCAGTGAAGGGCTGTGTCTGCTCAGCTGTAGCTGTAAAATGCCTTTAGCCATTTATATGGGTTATACACAAATATTTACTGGGTTTTCAATCAAAAACAAATATTTACTATTCTAATTAGAGCAGTATTTGGCAAACATGTTAATCTGCAAACACAGAGCATCTTTCTAAGGAAATACATACTCATCCACCAAAGGTAATGAGCGCAAAAGAAAAAACACTCTTTCCACTATTAAAAAGATACTTATTTCAGCTTTCCTAAGGTTTTGCCAATCACATAAAAATAAAGCCATCACTTGGTTTATCCCATTACAGTCCATTTGCTGACCTGTTACAGGTTGCTGAGATCTTGTGAACCTTTTCTGAGATAGCCAGGATGGCTTCTAAATCTTCTAATTTTCTCTTGCACCCTACCACTCCAACTGATTAATCCTTCATCTATAAAGCACACGGAGACTTGCTGCCACTGAGAGAATTTTTCTTGATTTCTATGCCCAAGGACACCACATGATACCTGAAAGGCAGTTGGACTCCCCAAACCTGCTAAGAAAGATCACCACTACAAGTACTGCACTGTCATCATTTTGCATTATGGATGGGAACAGCTTTATTCAAGTGGACTGTGACTATGTCACCCTATATACATTCAGAAAGTACAACCTGTGTTGTAAGACAGCAAAAAGACTACCAATATTAGAATGTTATTTATATACCTCAAGTTTTAAATCTTATCTTCTCAGAATCCTTGTTCTCCCTCCACCTTTCCAAGAGAGAAAGATGGTCAAATCTAAAAGGTTTTCTCTTTTTCTAGCCTAGGAAAGAATGAAATCACATCTTTTTACAGTGTATGTTCCACTCAGATCACTATTTAGAATTGTATTTACATGACACCTAACAGAAGTGATCCTAGACCATTATACAGCCTCATAGGCACTTCTGAAATCATTTTTAAACCCATGAGGCAATATTTTAGGGAGTAGTTTGCTAGAAACATACCCCCACACTCTCCCAGCACTTTTTTGGGGGACCTTTATAAATAACAAATACAGAAGCTATTTAATATAGGAAGAAATGGTACTGGAAAACAGAATTTGAGATCCAATAGTATAATTGTGAAATTGGACAAGACTTTGTGGAGAAACACTTAGCAAAACAAAAATTTGAAATTTTCCTCTGTAGAGGAAAAAAATACACAACCTGTTTTGCCAATTCAAGATTAAAATTTTGCCCACAGTCTTCAATACGTAAAACCAGTTAAAGCGCCTTGCTTACATATTAGTCCTGAGTGTGTGCTTAGACTAAATAGCCTCTGTTCTCCTTCAGAAAGAGGAGGGTTTTCAGATGAATTGTCATTAATAATCTACTATGCATTAAAGCAAACATTAACATGCTTTCTCAAGTTATTGCAAAGAGAGCACCTTTAACATATACATAAAAAGGGATCATTTTTATAATTTCATTTCCATCCCTGAATGTCAACCAACTTAAACAGAATAAGATCTGTTTAGTGCATGCTGAAATGCAACTTTGACCACATGTCATAAATGGATGGAAAGTTTTGCTTACCCACTCTGTTCTCTATGACTGAAGGTGGAGAGCACACAGTAGTAGCTTCCAAGACATCAATATATTAGATAGGAAAAACCCACACATCCTAATAACCCACATGCTCCAAAATTTCACTCAAAATAAGCAAGTGCTGTGGACCATAATTGACCGCAGCAGATTTGGAGAGCCAGATAAAGTACTACAAAGGTCAGACTGAACTAAAAATGTTAAGCAGATATTTTTGTCCTAGCTAGTATTTCAAAGCTCCTCCATTTGTAATACCTAACAACAAATTTTGTTTATGGACAACTAAACTATTGATTGTTACTTTGGAACACCTCATAAAACTATCTTTAAATATTCAATAAATAACAAGAATGTTTAATTTTAAATGATCAGTTCTGCATAAGTAATGTTTCACAAAAAGGAAGGTTATAAAGAATTAATGCCTGTACATCTTCATTGTCATGCAGGAGGTGAAAAAATAATTAGAGAGTGTTCAGTTACATCAGTTACATTTTCAGAAGACTCCCTGATCATCATAGTCCTTATATTTTGGGACACAATGACATTTTCATACTTTGAAAGCCTTCATTAAGTCCTTTAGAAAAGTGACCTGGGTACCCCAAGTATGTCCGAGACAACCCTGAATTAAGTCACGCATCAACCTAATTAATACATTTTGCAGTTAGTATGCCCACAACACACTATCCATCATCAGTAATGGAATTCTGCATTAGAGGTTTGAGGTTAGACAACCACAGATTTCTTCCTTCCTTCATCTCACAATAGAAATCTAAAGAAATCTGAGCATCTAGAAGGGGAGGGAGTTGCTCACATTGAATCATTTGTTACCATAAACCTGATGACTTTGATTCCACTTTGGGACAACTGTGTCATGAGACCTGTTGAAAAAAGGTCTGTTTCAAATAGACACAGTGTCACACCCATCTGGATTGTCCTTCTGGTTTTGTCTTCATTTTGGGTTTGGTTTGGCTCTCTTGGAGCTTGTTATTTCACTTTTTAAAAAAAGCTGCCAAATGTGGACAGTGGGTGTGTCTTGTTGACATCTTGTGGTCCACATAATATGGCCATTTTGCTGATTGTCAGGGTAATATGATTAAGACCCTAAAATCAAGGCAGATTTTAGACAGCAACATGTGTTGAACACCAGCAATTAAACCTCATTGCAACAGTCAAGTATGACCACCTCCATCACTCTTCATCAATGCAACCTCCCTTAAGGCCCAGCTGTGTCATTTGTCTGGGTCCTCCTTTGCCAACCATTATTAGGCGTAGCCCTAACCTGCTATTACTTTACAGAGAAATAACAGTAACCACAATGAGTTAAATCAAAGGTCCTTCTAGTCCAGTAGCCTGTTTCCAGCCATGTCCAGGAAACAGCTGTTTAGGAACAGGAACAAAGCAAGTGAATTATCCTCCTTGTGGGATAGTCTTCCAGCAATCATCAGTTTAAGGAAATGTTTCCTGATTTCCAGAAGTAGACTGTTCTCACAAGATTCTGTACATCCAAGGCTTGGTGTTCCCCCCTAGCCAACTGGCAGAGGTTGAATCTTCAATCTGTCAACCCTCAAACACTACAGAATAGGCCAAATTCTCTGCCACTAAAAATTAGTGACATTTCACCAGCTTGAAAGCGGTTAACATTAAATAAGTACTTTGGACTCCTATCTTAAAATGAAAGCATCGTAGGGCCCAGTTCTCATGTACACAGAGGATCTTTTAAATCACAGTAGCAATAAGGAAAAGATTAGAAGTAATCATTAATTTTATTTGGCTGCCTTTAAAGAACCTTATCCCAATAGAAAGGGGTTCCATTATAAATTTAAAAGCTAATAGATAACCCCCAAACATTAATCTCCCATTAAACACAGCACTCTGGACACAATACTAAGAAAACTAAGTTTCAGATGTGAATACATAAAAGAAATTAAATAAAAGTGTTGCAACTAACTATCCACATAACTGAAGTGATTTACAGCAGCCATGAATTCAGCCAAGCTTTGATAGGAAGAGTAGCACACAAGGTAAGATGATATTGTATGGTATAATATTTATTAATGTTTTCAAGGATTTTTTCTGTGTAAGTTACTTCAATGAATCAGAAAACCCTGCCAAAATAGCATGACATATATCACACACCACATGGAGAAAGATACCAAGGTGTGGTATATGCTTATTAAAATCATAGAAAAGTTAAGTAGGAAGGGACCTCTGGAAGTCATCTACTCCAACCTCCAGTTCAGAGTAGGTGTAATTACAACTAGGTTGCTCAGGGACTTGTCTAGTTGAGTCTTGAACATTTCCAAGGACAGAAATTCCACAAAATTTAAGTAATGAGGTTAGAAAAAAAATCATTCCATTTAAGTTGCAAGTGTCAAATAACAATATTCCTCCATTACAGCATGCACATTACATTTACAACTCACACCATTTCTGTTTCTTATTGCTGTTCTTCTGAGACCACAAAAAAAAATATTTGATGAAGAAATTCTTTGCAAAGTCCTCCCTCAGCTTCTGGAGCTGCTATGAAGTGGGGAAAGGACAGGTTCCTACTACACCATACATCACTTGAGCCAAAACATTGGTTAGAAAAAAAGCATAAAATGAGACAGTATGCGTATATGCATTTTCAGTGAAGGAATCAGAACTCCCTAATGGATTGCAGGTCTTGGGATACAACACCACCGCTCTGGAGGGACACAGCAAGAGGCAGGCAACAGCTACAAGATGGCCTGAAAGTGGACCCCAATCCATACAGAGTCTGGTTCCCAGATCTTCTACTATACAGAACTTCCATGCAAGACCAAGACATTGGTACACCAACTTTCCTCCTACCCCCTTCCCCTCTATAACAGGTTTTATAAGTTTTGCCCAGGCCTCTGGGAAACTCTTGATACTGCTCTCAATCTTGGACAACTACTCCCAAGCAGTGTTTTCCCTGCCTCTCCTTCAGGGACAGGTTTCTCAAGACCCCTGCTGAGATGCTGTTGACTGCCCAATCCTGTTCTCTCCAAGCAGATTCAGTGGTCTCCTGGAAAAAGTGATCTCCTGCTCCAATCAGAGTTTTTCAGAACACAGTCTTAATGGAACACAACATTATTAATTAAAGCAAAAACAAAACTGAAAAAAAAAAAATCCACCAATAAATAATGGCCACTACAGAACTACAGACAAGACAGTAAATGCTACACTTTAGATAATGAGCCAGCTTCTGGCCCACGCACACATTGTTCAGCATCCCTGCTGATACATAAGGGAACAGACTAGCTTCAAAAAGTTCTGGGTTTGAGGAACAGCTTCTACTTCCCTGTCCAGCGCAAACCACAGTCTGTTTCAAAAAGGAGGGATTAATTGCATCAGACATCACAAAGAGCAGGCAAACGTTACTAGTACTTTCACTCTTCTGGACATTTGACTGCACAACATAATTACTATCACTCCTTCGACTGTGTTCCCCATCACTCTGCATGCCCCATTAGTTGAGAGGTATGACTAAATAGCAGTAGCCAACATCAATTAAGTGGAATGAAGGAAAGGAAGATCCTGTAGCTTTTAAAACACTTCTGGTTTCCTCAGACTCACACCTCTTATCCTCAGAATGAAAATAAGGATATTTATGAAGCAGAAGCCAAAAATTAATTTAGCAACACATTACACAGTTGCAACAAAAATCAGGTGTGGGAGACATCCTCAGCTCAATAGGTGAAACACAGTGAAGCATTCTGCATACCTGCCTAAGCACGGAGATAAAGAAAGCTAGTAAATTCATCAGTGCTATAACCACCACCATCACTACTTTGATTACTCAACTGATCACAGAGAAGGGACAATTCAAGGCAAATCACATACACTAGATAGCTTACTGTAAACATAAAACATCAGCCCAACACAGTCTGGATCTACAACTGGTTGGGAAAGGAAGAGCTCCCTTACATCAGTAAGGGTGCTGTTTCACAGTTATTTTCTAGCAAAAACCTAAGTACTAGCACCCCTACTACTTCCCCATAAACCTGTTCAGACAAAAGCAGTTGGAAAGCTGCATAAGAGTTTTATGGAAGCTTTAGACTTTTCTGTGGAATAGCAACCCACTGGCCATCACTTTGCATATGAAGATTACAAGACATGGTTAATGTCCCAGGAGTTAAGTGTATCTTAAGTAGTCTTGGTAACAAAAGAAAAATTAAATTTTACATCCCAGAACAAAGGATTGCAAGCCGTTCCTTCCAGTCAATAACAACAATGCGTATCAACATCTGTCTTAATTCTTCAAAGTGCAAAAGAAGTGACGATCAGACATTAGCCACTTGCAATCTCATCTGAGCCAATAAATGTCTGCAGGTTTTGGTGAACCTGATTAAAAAGCATGTCTAAGTGATGTCACCCTTTCCCTCAACCTGCAATACCTCAGGATTTACAACATCCTCCTTGCACTTAAATCAAAGCATCACTACTTGCCCAGATAAAAGCTTTAACTTCACAGACATTATCCCAACAGCATACCATCAGTTTAACCAAAGGTTCAAATATCAAAACTACATCACGAGAGTCAGCCTTATTTTTTTTTCCCCTCCTCGGCTGAAGAGAATGCACGTTGGTGAGCTGCAGCCAGAGGGCACACACAGCCATGCAAAGCAAATTGGCAGGCTCACCACAGCTCTGCAGTAAGTTCTTGCATGCGCATATATAAAATAATGTCATCCAGTGCCCATCATCTCTGCTAAGGTATTATAGACCATGATATGCTAAACAGGCCTCTCAAAGACATTTGCACGTCAAGACCCAGCATAGGCCCCACAGGACACACTTAGCAACCTGAAGCACCTACTGACACTGCATTGCTTCCTCAAGCTGCCTGTGTCTGAAAAAGATCTCACCTGCCAGCCACTTGTAGACAAGCAACAGCAAATGAACTAGCATCATGGTTTGAACCTGGTCAGCAGCCAAACACAACACAGCCACTCACTCTACTCTCTCTTCCAGCAATGAGAAGGGACAGATGAACAAGGCTTGGGGTTCAAGGTAGGACCGGGAGGGGCAGATCACCCATTATGGTCACGAGCAAAAAGCAGACTCGTTAGGGGAAGAAAAAAGAAAACATACATTTATTGCAGACACTAACAACACGTAACAGAGTAGGACAGTGAGAAGCATTACCACACCTTGAGAACACCTTCCCCCCACCCCTTCTTCCCAGGCTCAGCTCTGCTCCCGATATCTCTACCTCCTCCCCCAGCAGAGCAGGGGCAGGGAATGGGGGGTGCAGTCAGTGCTGCCGCTTCCTTTATCTTCGGTGGGGGAAGTTTCTGGAACTTCTTTCCCCTGCTTCATTGTGATCCCCCTCTCACAGGAGATGGTCGACAAAATTTCTCCGACTGGATTCCCTCCCACGGCTGCAGCCCTTCCCAAGCTGCTCTGGCATGGGACACCCCCGCATGCTGCAATCCTCCCAGTGCTGAACTACAGCAGTGGGGCTGCCTTTTCCCACAAGACCCCGGCCTTCTTCGGGCACAGCACCTTGATCATCCATGCAAAACGAAACACAGGCCATAAATCAGTGTCTGCTCCACCGTAGATCTCCATGGCTGGCAGAGGGGGCCGCCCTGCCGTCTCACCACAGGATACAGGGGGGTCTCTGCTCCGGCACACCTCCCCCCTCCTTTCTTCCTCCGTTCTTCCACTGACCTTGGTGTTCACGCAGCTGCAGCAACTCCTCCTCACAAGTCCCACTGCTCCTCACCACATCCCTTCTTAAATACGTTATTGCAGAGGCGCAACTGATGGGCTCAGTTTTGGTGCAGATGTGGAGCTGACTTGGAGCTGGGGGAGTTTAGAGAAGCTTCTGCCAGGGGCCCACCCCTATAGCCCCCTCCTCTGCTACCAAAAAACCCCACCGCTCACTCAAACTCAGGACAATTAGTCAAGTCCCCAGACCTTCAAAGGAGGATTTTCTTGTGGAAAAGCAACTTTGGATCTCTCACCCAGCCCCACTGAGCAGGGTTCATTTTTACTCTTTGCTGTTGCCTTTCAGCTGCACCAGACAATGCAGCAAGTTTGCCAGGCCTGATTTCTCTGCCACCAGAGACTCACTGGAGGACCAGGGATGTAATCACATTGCCAAGTCTTTCATTCTTACTCCTTGCTCTCAGCAGTACCCTCAGTAGCCCCTCCTTTTTCAAGGAGAAAAAATTCTGAGCTCTCAGGAAACCTTGTGCAGAGCAGCTGAACTCCATTCCTCACTGCATCTCCACACTGTTTCCTCTTCCTCAGGAGACACCTTCATAGCAACCTCTTTCATTCAGGCAGTATTCCTCAGTTTAACATCATCACTCTATAAAAAGAGCTCTACATCAAGCTCAGAACTGCTATAGTCACTCTTACAGAGTAGTATATTCCCAACCCAGCCTTTCCTCAGTTTACAGCTCTCCATAAAAACAGCAGGGACAGACTATTTGCAAGCCAGCCTTTCCCCATAAGCCCACCTCCTTCCTTGCTAAAAAACCTAGTGCAGGTGTGGCCAGTTGAGCAGGGCTGACCACAGCCTAAAAGGTGGAAACACCTCCCCCATCCGATCAGTGACGACAGGGGATTTACTTTCACTAACATAGCTGCAATAAGAAAAAGAAAAAAAAGAGTATATTTGAGTATGCTTTAAGCAGCTTTCTGATTCACAAGAACCAAATTTAAGATGCTCTTTATTTAAAATTGAAGGAGTTCCTTTATTTAACAGTGGAAAAGAATCAAGAACAAATATGATGAACTGTTCAGAGAAAATTAGATAGTCATGAACAAAGTGTTTCTAATTACATGAGACTGGCCTGAAGTAGCCTGTTTTACCATCTAATTAAAGGAGTATCTTCCTTTCCTTGAAATGTGAATTCTTAACATAGCATATACAGACAAGATGGAGGATAATGTATCCCCTATTTATTGTATCAAGGGTTTTGTTGGAAGGTTGCATCACAGGTGTCTAATCTGTGTGCCATAGGCCTGGACTGGGTTGCCAGTGCAGCTCACCCAGCCTACTTCTCTTCTGCAGTGCTATAGCCTGAGGACCCTCAAAATGTTGACAGTAAGGAATTCTTCAACCTATTCTGCCTCTTACTAGGAGGTTCGGTCGCACCCCCCTGCATACAAGTGAAAGCTGCCCAGCCATAGGTACAACCACATGCTTTGGTCCATGATCAAACATGTACCTGACGACAAGATGCTCTACTTAGGTGCAGGAGACATCTTCATTTGGATCACACAAATGAGGAATGTAACTCTGCTATGCAGAGAAGGGTTCTTCTTTCACAGGGTCCTTGAGCAGTCAAGAGGAGCGGCAAGGTCATGACAGGCTGCCCTAAAGTCTCTTCCCAATCAGATAACATCAAGTAGTTAGAGGTAGTCAAACTCCAAGGCTGCACTTCCACTCAACAATAGTGCTAGCAGTAAAGGGAATGCTTGCAACTTTAAAGGATTGTTTTCTGCTGGAAGGTAAAACAGGAGGGCAAAACTCTAATGGACATTTAATTATGAGACTCAAATCCAAGCCTAACTGGATTTGATGGAATTCTTTTAATTGACTTTGCTTGGCAATGAATCAGGATCATCCTTACAAGAGTTCCTTGTTTTCTCTTCAGATCCTTTATCATCTTTACAGCATTAGAAACATGTGCTGGGACATGTGTAAAAATATTTTTACCCAACATCATCAATTCATGCTGCCATTAAAGAAATGGAGAATAATGAAAGGGGACAGAAGAAATTAGACTTCCTTTATCTTCAACAACACAGATCCTCTCTATAATATTCTGCCCTCATTCGGGGTAAGAACAGATTTTCTCCCATTCAGTTTGCTGTTTTTCCCCAAGTAATAGCTCAAACTAGCTGATCAGTGACTAAGGCAGGGCAACATCATTGATTATCTGTGTGACTTTTGAAACCCAGTCCTTTCAGGGGTCATAGCAACACAAATGCTACTTGTGAATACCATCTTCCCGAACTCAAGGGAGAAAAACATTTAAGGTTTTCGGTTTGCACAGACAACCTTCCATCATCCTGGCAAGTTGGTTCCATCTGGAACGTGCTATCTTCATATTTCAGAAAATATGGAATGAGGAAGGATAGGAAATAGTAAGAATTCACAAATTATTTTTTTTAAGTTTTTGCTTCAGAATGGAAATAGTTTTCAATTTCAGTCCTTTTTGCCCCCTCTACCACCATATGCTAGACTATTTTCCCTCTCACTGCATTTTGTATTTGACCTCCTAGTGAAAGTCAGGAAACATCATCCAACTAATTGTGAGCACCTGCATTGTTGCAGGTGTGAGGGGAAACACCTAATTCTATGGGTCAAGGAACTCTATGTTGATTTACAATATTAAGACCCATTACGTCCAAGAAAAGCAGCCAACATTCATTGTTAATGCAGCGGTGGAGGGATATGTCAGAAATGTTACTCATGGTAGGAACAATGGCTATAGCTGCTTCATTTTTGAGAAAGGAGGTAAACTGTAGTTTCAGTACTGTATGGTCTGCATTTTCAGCAAATTTTGTTCTCTCTTTTGAAATCTTCTACTTTTCTGCTTAGATCTAGACCGAAGGTGAGTGTACATGTACGTGAACTCGGAGTACATGGAGACATGTTGCACTGCTTTCAGCAGTACTGACCACGCACGCAATATGCTGGCTACAGTACATTTTCAGTGTTTTTTCTGTTTAATTTATAAACTGGACTCATATGAGACTCTCTCTAGCCAGACACCTCATTAAAGCTGATAGATTTACAATCCCCAGCTTACAGTTTCTGGACTGTGGGTGGCCTTGGCCTTGCACAACTTGTGAAATTTTGCATGTCACCATTTTCCAGTTGTTGAGTAGGAAGAAGAAGAATCCTCCTTACCTCCCATACACAGTCGTGTTGCTCAGAATAAAGCATTAATGTTTCAGAGAGGAACTGCCTGTTACGACACGTCCCTCCACTGATTGTAACAATGGAACCCCAACCACAGCTGGGGCTTCTAATAAAATTAAATTAGTGCTGCTGTTGTAAAAACAAATAAATAACACTAATAACTCCAGGAGAATTCTGTCAACACAGATGATGGGCAGGGCTGTCATAGTATTTTATTTGCTAGGTTTCTAGAACTTTGCTTTTGACCTTTTACCTTCTACAAACAGCCAGGTTACAGAAGCCTCCCTGAAGAACAGTCTCTGTCTCTCCTTGCAAACAGCTGAGAACTCTCTGGAGAGCTGCTAGTGAGATATATGCACTGTCTGTCAGTCGTGAAGGAGTCAATTCAAACCCATGATTCAAACAAATGCACTTTAAGAGCTTCTAATGTTTATATTGGCTTTGTGTCTGTAACGCTATTTTGAGAATGGTCTGCCTAAGGCATTTTTCTCATTTCCAAACTGAAAGATACTTTAACGGGGCCATGCATGCGATGGTTTTGTTCCTGAGTTGGACTCCTTGCCAAGGCTTCCACCTGCCTGTTTAATGGCAGAGCTTTTTCAACTGCTCTACACAGAGAAGTATCTGGACTTTAAAGACTTCTGCAGGGATAGTGCTCTGCATGGTATTGTGCGCCGCACCCACCTTCTGTCCTGAGGCTGAGAATAATCAGAGCTAGACAGAGCAGGGAAAGAGTAAGAAAAAGCAATATTTAGACAGTAAACTTTCCAAGCATTCAGGAGAGAATGGCTTGCAGATGTATATGTCTAAATGACATTTACTCTGACATTGTTTCCTTTAACTTGATGCTCATCTTACTCTGGGACGCTTCTGATGAAAAAAACAATACTGCTGAGAGCTGGGTTCTTGGTGAGAAATCACACCCTTCCCCTTCCTTCTCAGATGTACTGAATGCTAGTGAAAAAAATCAACATTTTGGAATTGTGTGTTTAGGGATAAGCTCTCCCTTAGACAAACAAGCTTAGCCTCCTAGGTCCTTTTCAGCCAGAAGAGACAGCAAAAGACATCACACACCCAGTACAGGGGTTCAGAGCAGAGCTGGCACAACATTTTTATGTCACTCACTCCAAGACTCCAGGTAGAAGGAGAAGGAAGGAAGGAAGTCTCAGCATGATGAGGTCTATTTTCCCCTTGTCAACAGCACATAACTGAACCAAACCTTCAGATATTTCTTTTATAAACTGGGAGTCAAACTGACAGACTTCTAAAGTCTTTCCTTGCTCAGTAATCTTGGGCTACTTTGGCCAATCCACAGATGTACCTGCGTACTCAGGTACGTCCACATCTCTGAATGCAATGTCCCCTTAAACCAGCCTAATTACACTGCACTGTTGGTACCTCTGCACTGAATATGAGTGCAAAAGGCTCAGATGGTTTGGCATACACCTTTGAGGATACAGACTGTAAGCATGACCCTCACTTCATGCAAATGATTCTCTAGCAAAATACATGAAAGGATGTCAATTTATACCAAGGGATCTTCTTCCTTAGACCGTGCCTTCTTAAAAACCAGTGCTATTAAACCAATTGACACACCTAATACCATAGGCTAAGCAATGAAAAACAATATCTTACACTTCTGGTAGTCAGCAGACAAGATAAAAGCAATGAACTTCCTCTTGAATTGTTGTCTGTTTTGCTCTGAGTCCTTCTCTGGATACTGGGACATTACAGCGAAAGTACATTACACCATCTTGACAGTGGGCCAAGCATCAGGAATCTGAAATACAGTTAGCAGTAGTTCGCTACTGGAAGTTAATGCCAGAGTTAAATACGGTTTTCTTCTACATATGCAGCAGGGAGGGTAAGGGGAAACATATACACCAGACACTCTCAGTTTCCTGTGTATTAGTGTTTTCATTCTACAGGAATAACTCATATGTGAGTGGTGACAACACAAGTAAAAAGCAACAGTTGAGCAAAGGTCATTGGGAAATAATAATGCTACATTTTCTATAAATAATTAGGATATCAAACAGCCACTCAAAGTCCAGTTCACCACTCACCCAAATCAAGTACTATTACGGAGACTTTTGCAGGCTTTGCAACGCACTTGCATTTGTTACCTCTCCACAGAAAAAAAATATTTAATTTACCCAACAGTCTCTTCCCAGACAGCAATGATACTTTGGCATCCCACTCTGCAACATCTCTATTTTTGATTTTCTGTCTTGGAAATTGTTTTGTGGTTCAACCACGTATTTTATTTAACTTCCTATGATTGACATACGATCTGAGCTTGGCTAGAGCAAAGGGACATGCTTCATGACACATCACCAAGAGAAAACCTGTCCAGACAAGGAGTTTGTATAGACTTGGTTTGACTGGTAAAGAAGTAGATCCAAATCAAAATATTTGACATGTAGAGAAATAGCCCCATGAGATTAATGTGAAGACTGGAAGATAAATCAGATCTCTAATGTAATGGGGCCAGTCCTACATATGATGTACTTTATATCTCCTTGGGACTTTCCTTGGGACTTTGCTGAACTCTCTGCATACCAACCTCAACTGAAATAACCTGTCGCTCCACGGGTCACTTTGCACTCCCATGCCCACAGAACGTGACAAATTGCAGCACACAGTCCTGCTCAGGCTCCAGCTTAAGAGTATGAAATAAGAGGCTGAGGTATCTCATCCCATTGGTGACACGTGGGACTTGTTTATCCTGAGATGGAGGATGAATGAGTCTGCTGATACTTCTAATAACTCAACTCCTGATGTAGTCTGCTTTTCTTGGTGCCATGTTAAAATAATTGCACATTTATGTCATAGAAATTCAGAAGTACCAAGTTCCACATTGGTGAACATTTATGCATTCATGTCACAAGCAAACCAAAACATGACCACGACCTGTAAAGCTCTTCCTTTCACAGCTGAGGAGTCTGATCTGGATTTTTATTACACCCATTCAAAATCAGTATCACACCACATGGACCTGACTTACACAGTGTCAGTGAGGGAAGAATTGTGCCTTCTGAACCCAGCAGACTTAACTAGGACTTTTCAGGATTGCTTTTATTACATGGTTTTGTTCAGAAGCCTCTGCATATGCACTTGAAAAACAGTAAGTACCTGATACGGTCAGAGAAAGCAATAATGCCCTAGCAATCAAGTAGGATAAATCATTCTTGTGAAGAATTAACATAGGTATGTAAGTAAGAAGCATTTGGAGCTAAAGATCAAACTGTATTCAATGCAGATCAATATTTCTGAACACACATGGACTTGCTAAAAGTACAAAACACAACACAACTGTGTAACCAAACTGAAAACCAGCTACGCTTGGAGTCATTTAGAAATACTAAATGTTATTTTTCACCAAATCCTTCTTCCTATTATTTCTTTTTTTTTTTTTTTTTTTTTTTTTTTCAAGCCAAACTGTCATTCACTATAGGACTGAATGGAAATGATCAAACTGCAGTCTTTAGAAAGACTTTTGTACATATTGGGTTGGATAGCTTGAAGCAAATGTTTATATATGCTTCCACTGAGTTTATTTTCTTAGGGTGAATGAAAATAGTAACTTCTTGGAGCAGGGGATGGAGAAAATCAGTCTTACACAGAAACCACAACTGAGAAGAATTTGATAACAGAGCAGAATAAGGAGTACTGTGATATTTAAGTTTCACTAAAGACTTATCTTCCTTCAGAACCTTATAGACTTAAAACTACTTACCCACGGGTTGCCTTCATCTAAGCATTCTGAATTACTGATTTCAACAGAGGTATTTTGATGTTTTATCAGCATATTGGGAAACTGAGTCTGAGCTATTTTAGGCAGAAGCGAAAGCAATTTCATTTCCAATGCCCCAAGACACAACAGAGCAGCCAATTATTTCCCTCTCCCCCTTCAAGCACACATGAAATTAGCAATATCACCCAATCATATTTCAAAGCTACATAACCATGTTCTAAATAGGTTAAGTACTGAGCCAAGACGGCAAGCATACTAGAATAAATGAAGGAGGCACATTATCTCCAGCACCTTGCCCAGTGCCAGTAATTTCATCATCTCCATACAGCAAACAGGCAGGTATCATGTGATGTTGAGTAATGAGGAGTAAAAGGTAAGCTCTGTAATGTTTCAAGTCTTGATAAAGTGTAGGTTAGCATGTATACAATTTAGTGTTCTTTCCTAAACCTAAAAAATCTTTTCACCCTTCTACTTCAGGCACATTACAGCATCCTTTCTCCATTCTTAACATCAATCTGTCCCCGACACAAGTAACCCAGAAAGGAAACTGGTCAATCACTCAACCTGCTCTTTTCTTCCACTGAAGAATTTATAGTGCTCTGGGATTCCTTACTGTGAGTGAGGCAAAGAGAGTGCCGTACCTTGGCATATCTCAAGAGAAAGACTTTAGCAGGGGCATGGAGCAGTTGGGGTGATTTGGACTGGTCAAAGACCAATGTCATCAACTGGATGGGAGGAACTTCCAGTCCAGAGTGAAGATTTGAGAAATGAGAACATGTCATTGAAACCAGTTTATTTTAAATAAATAAAATTTATTTTACCTAAAATTGTAGAATACCTGGTACAAATACCTCCGTTTCTGTTATCTCTCTAATAACTCTGAATCCTGCTCATACGGATTCTCTTTGGGAAAGGAATGTAAAAGGACTATGTGTTCCATCACTCACAAACTTTGTTTTTTTTAATTTGGTTCTTACTGAGAGGATGCATAATGCCCAGGAAAATTGGTCCTAAACACAGGGGGGACCTGTAAGAGTGACTGCAATCCAAATAATAACAAATTAGAAAAAAATGCAATGAATTATTTTTCCCATTGAAAAATGAGTAGTAATTTCATTCTTACTCTGCAGACAATAATTGATTGCCATGGAATTCTCATCAGGAAAAAAGAAAATTACATCCAAATACCTTTCTTGATGTTAACATACTTCTCAATGAATAAACGAATCCCTTCTATGAATGAAGGTGAGTAGTCCTGGGAGTCTTACAGCATCTGCATCCTTAAAACCTGCTTTTTTTTGCCAGAGTTCATCACTCATAAAACAGTGCAGTATCAGAGCAGACCTTGCAGTGCAATTCAGACACCATCCAGGTCCTGAGGGAGAGAATAAAACAGGAGAGGCTTGGAACTATGGGTCCCATGGGATAACACCACAAAACAGATGTAGAGATTTATTTCCATTTTAACTAAATCCCATTTTCTGATGGGGAAATATCCAGTTTGATTTGTCTTTTCTGAATTCATTTATTGTTTAAGTACAAAGCTACAGGAGGAATTGCATTTGTTTCATGTCAGAAGTAAAAGTCGAGGCGTTATCAGTCTAGTTTCATTTCATGTGTTTAAGAAAATGTTTTGTATTGTCAATAAAGTAGCAAGTTTTGATTTGTGCAGAGCTAATGATAATAAAATTTCACATGAACAACACTTTTGTCTGGAGATAAAGTCAAAAGTGGAAATGACTGACATGAAGGATGCATAAACCAAATCAAGACCATGACTTGAAAAACCAAATAATAAGTTAACAGCCCTGCAAACGCAGCTCTTCATGACTTGTTCAAAGTGTGTGGAAGAGCAGACTTTTTGATGAAACTGTTTCACTGCTAAATAGTTATTTCTCATGAAAACTCCTCTGAGCTTTTCAACCCATTAAAAACTTCCATTATAATGTCTTTTCATTCAGATTTGGAACTGTAACAAACATCACCTTGTCAGGATTTCTTCAAGGTGAAAATTCTGTGGAAAGTTGCTCAGGTCTTTTTGTCAGCTGTCAGATATATGACAAGAAAACAACCATGGGTGCCCTGTCTGAGATCAGCCTGAGAATTGTCCTCCTACCAGACACTGCCACAGAGCACCTGTGTGACTTCTGCTGGACAGATCCAGTGAGAAAAGGGGCAAAGAAGGCAAAGGTGGTAACAGCAGTACACTCACTACATACCCATGTACACCTTCTCCCTGCTAAAGCCAGTTCCACTATTGCTAACTACGACAACACTGAAGAAATTGCTCTGTTTCCATTAGATCCTAGAATAGCTGTTCAGCTTCCATAGTGTCAGGCTGAATTCCACAAACAGGCTTTAAAACGTCCAAGTTACTCCTACGCATGCAGGTTACAGCCTTTTTAATTTGTTCATTTATTTTATAGTAAACAATATTCTTTTTCACTTATTTGCCAACACTTGCAGAAGTTGCTTGTGTGTACTCTCCTGCCTGAACATTATGAGTAGTCATCACATATTTCTCACAGATTTTCTTCCTGAATGACCTGTAACACACTGAGTAAAGGCTTCCTTTGTTAAAGAATGACCATACAAATGGGCAGCATGGGTAAGGTTTGATCAGTTCATACTGCACATCCCTAGAGGAAATAATAAGATGTTTTTTCACTAGGACTCTAAGTGGGGCAGAACTCAGTGAACAAGAACCACTCACAGACAGAATCAGTACAAATACACAGCAGACTGTGTATTTGTCAAGGCCACCTCCACCTTGTCTTCTGCATGACATACGCACTGACAGTTTTGCAGAAACCTGCAATTGGAGATAGAATTCATCTGTGTGAAAAACAAAACAGTAAAAGGATACTAAAATCACTTGAATTTTGGGCATGGTTTAGCTGCAGAATCCACTGTACTCAAATCCACCTCCTCCAGTGTATTGACCTACCACCTGATCAGCATCACCTCCAGCTGAGATGACGATCATTTCGATTTATACAGGGCAAAGGGAAAAAGTCTAGGAAAACACAGGCATGGCCAAAACTGGACATGCAGAAAGGGACTTCCTTACTCAGCTTCCCCTAACTGAAGATATTCTCCAATGTCAGCAATCTGACTACTTTCTTTTCCTCACTGGGGGTCTTCCTTAGACCCTTCTCCCCTCTTCCAAATGCTTCTTCTTTCCCTTGTTGACAAACCCTTTTCTGAGTTTGTTTTTCAGTTATGGAGCAAGCAATGAGATCTATTTGTTTAATGACACCCTATACCAAAAAAAAAAAAAAAAAAAAATCTCATTTGAACAGTTCACCTCCTCTCCTTAAGTTCTCCTTGAGAGTACCCCAGGCAGGACCTTACCATCATGTTTCTCAGTGGTGCCTTGAGGAGAAACTGAGGTTCCACTTGTAAAACAGGATGTAAATATGGGAGGAGATAAGCATGGCACCACTCTGTAATATTCTGGATAATGCAGCTATACTCTGGATAGCAGTATTATCCCTCTACATTTACATCTCAGACATCTCTTTCAAAGGGCAGGACCTCAACACAGCTGCCAGATCTGTCCTTAGGCCAAGAAGCCTACTTCTGGCAGTCTTCTGTCAGAGCAGCTCTAGATGCATCTGATTTGGGAATTCCCAAAATAATGTCATCTTATCTTGGCCTCTGTTTCTGTAGATGGCCACCACCCAAGTGCAAAGACTGCTGTTTCTGTGTAATTCACAGGTAATCCTGGTATCACCCTATCTTGTAACCTTCACTAAGAACTGGGAATCCAGGCCATTCCAGCATCCAGCCTGGAAACTGAGTTGCTACTAGTGACTGACCAAACTTCAGAAATAACTTTTGGTCTCTGGTATAAATCCTAGGACTATTTTTCAAAGGATTATTTCCTTTATACACCCACTTGCATGCTGAGAACCTAACTTTCCTTCCTATCAAAATCTGGGCTGGGCTCATAGCCTTCCAAATAAATCATTTCCAAGCTCCCATTAATCATTTATTTTTCATCTCCACTATAAAGATTATCCCTCCCTGGTAATTTGAATCTGGATGACATGGAAATTTTGAATAGATATAATTTCATTTTTGCTCAGCAAGTGTCCTGCCCATGGCTGGTGAGAAGATGGGTGAGTTTTTCCAAAGTGAAAGTTGTTACATACTCTTTTACTTATTTCAAGTGTGCGCATACTCTGATTAAAACCAGCCATTTTCCCAGGCAGAAGGCTACTGAGTGTTTATCTTTCAATCACAGATGTCCAGGCAATTTCCATGGAACACACATTTTAGCAGGATAATCTACTGGCATAACTAGTGACACTGATTGCATTTCACTATTTTTTTCTAGATCTTCCTGGTGACCTAAATAGCTCCAAGCCAAAGATTTCACATGGAAAATGCAAGATATACTTCACATAACCCTGTGAAAACATGACCCCATCCCATCAGAGAACACTATCTCATGTTTCACGACATGCCTCATGCTTACCAAGCCTTGCCAACCTTGTATCAAGTGCTGCCAGATCCGAGGAGAGAATTTTGCCATTTCTTTTCTTTCCAGGGAAGCCTTTACTGTTCAGCGTTTCATGAGATTATTTTCCTTCTTGTTTGTTGTACAAATACAGCTGATGGCATCAAAACTGGCATCCCATGTTCTGTGCTATGGGCCCTCTTGAGTAAGGCAGAAATTCAGTTCTACATCTAGGAAGATGCTCGGGCTGCTGAGAAGTTCACAGATGTTTTGCTCTCCGACATTTTACTAGACTGATTCCCATGCAGTGTTCAGGGGTGGAGAGGCACAGGGATGGGAGGTTGTAGGGTGTATTTTTTTTTTTTTTTTTTCCCAAATGAAACAGAGATGCTCTCTTTCTCTCTGGGAATTTCCCCATTCAGCTTCAGCCAGTATCTGGATACATATCTAGCTTTCCATTCGCTGAAATGCTAGAACGGTGTGACACAACCACCCCTACCCTCCAGGCAATACACCACATGACAGATCAAATCCTTGTCTAGGGCAGATTGCCACCATGGAGCTTAAACTATTCAAATAAATTCTTAGACATTTCCTGTCTCCTTCTTCACCAGTTGACACAAGAAGTCTAATAAGGCTGAAGCTCTGGAAGAAATATGTGACATTATCCTGTAAAAGAAATACACTCGAAGCTCTGTTGTATTCCAAGGCTTCATTGTATTCAGTTGCCATGATTCCACCTTCCCTTCCTATGCAGTAGCCCAGACACACTATTTCTCATCTCCAGGAAACAAAAAATTATTTGGTAGAACATGAATTCCTTTGCCTTCTCTCTTCGCACTTCCTTATCTAATACTGATACATTTTCAGTATTATTTCTGCCAGGACTGTCACTGTGAGTCTCTGGAAAATGTTCACAATTCCTGCAACAACTTATTAAACTCATATAAGCATCTGTGAGTGATTGTATTGTTAAATTTCTTTCAGTTCTCCTTCGGTCCCATCTTTTGGCATTCCTGACATATATCAGCATACTGGTATCAGTACTTACTTATCAGTAGAGCAAATGCTTTATGAGCAGACCATGGTACTTGCTAGACACAGCTTGCTATGGCTTTGTATTTCCCATAAGATGCAAAGGGTTTCCCAGTTTAATTATGAACGCTATGATACTATCCTTTCCTACCCATCTAAATCAATCCCTGCCTTCCCCTCTGAGAAGTTAAGCAACCAGACCCTCTGATCAGGTACTTCAGATTACTGTTAATATTATTACCCTAAATGTTACAATACCTACAACTGAAAACCTATTTCTAATACCCGAGAGTTTGTCCTATTGGTATTTTTCAGAGGTTACAGATAAATATCGTATTTGTGTGTTGTACCTGCAATCCCTTACTGCTTAGCAGATTTTGCTTCAGTCTCAAGATCACTAAAAGTGTGAGTTTTCTCCTCAAGAAGAAATTCCTAATGCTTTGGGCCACATCCGCCTCCCCTTCTGCCAGCAATTGTCTCTGAATACTTACATTTTTAACACCACAAAATAAACTATCCCTCTAGGGCATTTCTAAAAGAAAAATACTCATCTCATCTTATTTAGCTCCACCACAGTCACAGGGGCATGGCCCAATGTCCAGAGCAGCACTCACTACAGGGGCTATTTGCAATAGATACACCAACACACAAAAACAGATCCTGGACTCCTGGTGGATTGTTTCCTCATAGCCTTCCCATTCCTAGACCCAGCTCTGGGCTCCATCTGCCCCCTGCTAGTCCCTTCTGGCCTTCCCTGCCTTACTCCAGCAACTGGGAGGCTAGCAGGAGGTGCAGCTGGTCACGTAGCCACACGGCTACTGCTGCCATTAGCACAGAAAGCATGAGCCTGTCAGGCCCCATAGAGGTTGGCACAACCAGGGGCAATGACAGTGCCTGCGAATGAAAAATCTTCTCACCGCCTTCCAAGCTTCCTGTGACTTTTCTCGAGGCAATCCAGATGCTGCCACAGCTGTTGCATAGTTCCCCATGAGCCAGTTATCATCTCAACATGGTGCTTCAGTGCTAAATCCCCATCCCATGCCAAGACTGCATGAGCAGATTGTTCCACAAGCACGAGCTCTGCAACCCACACCCCGCTACGACATTTCAGCTTCAACCACAGCCAGAGGTCACAAGCCATTATATACAACCACCTTCCCCAGGGATCTGCCTCTTTCCTGGAATCATTGTCAGAACATCTCTCTGGTTAGGTCACATCAGTTCAGTATGGCCAGCCCAAACAGGAGGGCACAATTTCATGCAGACTAGAGAAAAGATGAGGAGATGCTGTAGGGGGGTGGTTGGTCCTACTCATGACCGCTTGGTGTGGTGCCAGGCTCCAGCATCATGTCACAGCTATGTGGTCAGGGCTGTGCCTGCTCCCGGCTGGGCCCCACACAAGTAACAGGCAGATAGATTGTCCAGCTCATCAGAGGGTTACTTAGCTAATGTCACCATTAGCACAGAGAGAACTAAGTATAATCCTAGTAGCACCCATCTTTAAAAGACTCACTAATCCAGTTCCTAACACTTGTGTCTGAATGATGATGACTTCCATTCTTAATCTCAGCAGTTCAAAAGCCAAAGGTTGTGAGACTTTTACTCTTTATCACTGAAACTCTGCTGCCCACTTTATCCAAATTAGTTGTAAAATGGCTTCTCTCCCAGAGCACATAGCTGGAGTACAAATCTCCTCAAAACATCATCCGAACTCTGTGAATTGCTGTCTGGTCTCTTAGCAACCTGATCTAACTCTGAAGTGGATCCCACTTCGAAGATGACCTGCTTTGAGCAAGAGGTTAGACCAGGTGACTTCCAGAAGTTCCCCTGCAGTCAACATTATTTGGTGGTCTAGACAAATAGAGGTTAAGTTGTAACTCTCATTTATATTTTTGCTTCCAAGCAAATACACCCATTCTACAGTTATGAACAATCCAAATATAAGCACCAGGTGGGAAAAGACAGGATCTTTTTAACCTTGTGGGTCACAGTGCAGCTTCTACAGGATACTTCTACCTACATTTGGACAAATAGATACAAACTCACCTGCCTGTGCTCCAAGATCTGTGCCCAAGCAAATATACCCTCTCTCTTAGCAGAACTACTTCTCATGTAGTTAGGATACAATACAAATAGGATGAACCTACTGATATACCTTTTGATTTCTAACACCTTTAGGCATTAAGAAAAAAAATATTTTTTCCTCTTTTGCCTCAGTCTCCCAGTCTGTAAAATGTGAATAATTATGGCCCTAAGATACAACTCTTTGCTATCTATCATTATATAAGACTTCCATTTCTCTACTTGCTACTCTCTAGATCTGAATGAAAGTGAAGGTTCTCCACAATTTTCTTTCAAAGGACTTCTTTAGAATACGTAGTTCAATGTTGACCTTTTAACTCTTTGTTTTAACAGAAGTTTGCATCTCAAATAGTCATTTAGCTCTGGAAAACAAAATATTTCATTTAAATAATGCCAAAAGTGTAACTTATTGCTGGCTTTGCACAGAACTGAGTGTGAAACTCAGAAACTGATTGAAACTTACTTTCATCTTGGAAGTTGTTCTGGCTAGGAAAAAAAAATAAATCAGCATTTCCAAATTATATTTCGCTCAGAAGTTCCTGCCTTGTCCTCTTCTTAATTGATTAGGGCTTTTTCAGCTAATTTATTATTAGCACAGAGGTTCTAAGGATAAGGAAAACAGACACAAGCTCTCTGTCCTTTATGTCACCCTAGAGCCCACTGAACATAATGCCATTTGAAGGCTATCTGCCTGAAAACTAATCAGATTCACTTTAAGTGGTAATTTTTAAGTTGTTTTTGCCAAAAATATATTGGGATAGTAAAGGAGGCTGATTGGTAAGTTCTTAAAGGACATTTGAACCTTATGCAGTGCACAGGGTAGATGTGAATGAACTCCATTTACAGCAGTAGACATACATCATGCTTTATATTGGTGTAGCCGAGCAAAGAAGTTTTTATTGCTACTGTGCCTGAGAATAAGTAGTCTTCTCCAAAGCCTGTGGTAAACCTGTAGAGAATTTCACTCATTCTTTTCCTTAATTACATTGCTGCCAGTTGATACTATTTCATCAGAACCTAAATATCAAAGTAAGACATGATCCTGTCAATGTAGTAAGAAAACGTATGTAGAAGAATCAAAGTATGATGTTCTGTGTTCTCACTTCAGCAAAAATCTGAATTACTTCAGTGGTACTTTAAACTGAATAAGGAACATAAACTAAAGCCCACACATTATTTGTGTGTGGATTTTTCCCCATAAATTTTTGTTTTAAAACAGTTGTTATACATGTAAGGCATTTGATTGATTAAAACTTACTTCCCAACAACAAATAGTTTTTAAAATCTTGTTCTTCTAACCTTGTTTGCTAGTTGAAGAATAAGATGAAACAAAAAAAATATCGTGACAGGCCAAAGGGAAAGGCACAAATGGAATGAGATATAAAAGTCTACTAACACAATAAAGATGTACCAAAGAATGTGATAGAACATATCTGTGGTCACTTGAAGATACTTTGAGTGGAGATAATTTCTCTGAATTATTATGTGATAACATTCTTGATCACAGTACACAAAGCTCAAAGTTAGGATTTAGAACTCTTTTTTCCTGTATAGACAAAACATTTCCAGGCCTTATAACAGTCATTAGCTTGATTTTCCAAAGGAGCACATCCAGCCAATTCAATTCGAACAGGGGGACCAAGGCTAGAAGCAGTAAGAGGACGTAGGCAATGAACTTGCATTTGACCTAAATTTCAGGTCAAAATTCATGGTCAGATGACAGCTAATTCCGCAGGTTTATAACACTGTTATCAGCTTCTCTATACGTCTAAACATCTGTTGCCAACTGTGAACAGTCATGACAATGATTTCCAAGACACCTTGTTCACAACTGACACTGGGACACATACTGAGCTGAGTTATTTCTTCTTGTAAAATGCAACCAGAGAGAGGCTCTAATAGCCACACCTGAAACTAGGAACATCAAAGAAAGGGGCACAGTTGTCAGAAGACTAGAAACACCAAAGTTATTCTAATAATTTAGAAAAAGCTGATTGTTCATATCACCAGACCTGCTTCCTTCACTAAGCCTATCTGTGAGATTAAGTATTGTCCAGCATCAGGCAGTTACTGGCTTAAAGTTTCTACAATTTCCTGTGCTCTGATTTCCTTTTCCCACCATGAAGACGTTCTTCCAAGTCAACAAATGTGCATACAAAATGCTGAAAGGAGGGAAAACTTCAAGCTGGCTACCTTTGGACCACTGGTTTGTGCAGCAAACGTACACCTTTGATTAGATAAACAACTGACTCACAGGAGCTGTGGACCTGATTCCCACCAAGTCTCCCTTATCTCTTATGACTGACTTAAAAATGACAACGTTAGTAGCACAGGCGTTAGCAACAAAGTTGTGCACATCAGAAACACTCAGGGGAGGATTCCAGCTCTAGAGGAACAATTCTTGTAGTTCTGTGGCCATAATATCACTAATGAAAAGTCACAAGGTCAGATGCCTCCTCCATTGAAATCAATGGATTAGTGTGGCTGTCACAGGGGGAAAATGTGACTCAGGATCCCCCCAAGAAATATCTATAACTCAATGAGAACAAGCAGCTGCTAGTTTGGCCTTTGGTCCCAATTTTATTGCCAAGCATATAAAAAAAAATGTTCCAATATTTTATTCCTTTTTTCCCACAGCTGCTGACTCAAGGAACTTCCTTCCACCACCACTCCTTTTTTGCTAGATTTCCTATAAAGCTCTACACAGATAACAGCCTGATCTATAAAGTGATAGAATCACCCCATAGTCACCCAAATATCTTAAGAACAGGGCATCTAATACAGTCAGCCCAGATTTAGTGTATTACGTTTTCATAGGAAGAACTAAGTATATGAAGTAGACATTGCAAGACAACAGCTGCACTAATGAAATCTTTAGCTACAACAGATGTAGACTATGAAATGTAAAGGAGAGACACACTTGCATCTTATTTTTTTCTTCTTTTCTCTGTTATCTGTACCCTGCTTTTTATTGTTTAAATGAAATTTCTGAATCATCAGGAGATTTTTGTGGTTGTATAGTGGCTGGAGACCATTCCTACCACCCTTGAATTTCACTGCAGGCATCTGGCATGAGCAGAAGAGCTCTGGAAGGAGTCTTCTGGGTTTAAGACCACCAAAGAGAAACAGGCTGTAAAAGAGACACAACTACAGCTTGAGGAAGGTGAAAAGGAAATATTATTAGTAGACATTTGTGAACCCCTTGGTTATTGTCTCTGACTGTAAACCAATATCAAGCCTACTTAAGTAGTGAAGATTTCAAAGTTCAGCTTCAGTAAAATCAACTTTTCCTTGTTTCTATGTAGGATAGACAGTAACACTGAGAAAAGACCCAAGTAAGGAACAGTCAGTACTTTGCCTAAGTGTGAACAGTGTTTCTACAGTCAGCAAGGGTAATTCTCCTTAACTCTGCAAAACTTGCACTGAGACAAGCATAAATCATCAATAAGGCCAAAGACATGTGGGCTGCTTGTCCAGGAGTCTCCATAACCTTTGTCATAAGCTTAACCCCCAAGGTCACAACTTTACTGCTGAGTCTGTGGGATCTGGGCTTGGCCTGCCTGATGTCTCTGCAGCTCATCTGCATTGATGCTAACAAGATTGTGGGCACACACTGGACCACGGGGCCTCTTTCGCCAAGGTCTTTCACCATGTGCAGTAATTTACACTTTGGTGGTTTTCAGCTGGTTTCTGAAGGAAATGAGGTTGATGTGAGCATGTTGTGTTTGTGGGTGTGGGTGTGTTCTCCCCTCCACCAGGAGCTTCTGAACCCACTGGCTGGTTTCAGTTGAATTGGATGGAGGAGTAAAGATCTCATGGAAAATAAGTTGTGATAGATAGAGATAGACAGGTTTCCTTGGGGAGACTTCCTTGGTGGCAATAAAGGCTTAGATTGAAGGTGGTGAGAAGAGGCACAAAAGAGATTCAGATAGTATCATTTCAGTCTCAATACAGAAACAGTAACTGTCCAAAGAAATAACAACACATTTCAGACATGCAACCCTGCCAGAAGAAAGTGCAAATCCAAATAAGATGGTTAAAAAATGTTTGTGAAACATTTATAGGAGATGGTCAGATTATTTTTGACAGAGCTTTTCTTCATAAAAGAATACAGTACTGTTAAAATGTTCCATGGAAAGAGATTTTGACAGTAATGTTCCTAACATGTAGGAGGGATTTCTAGTTGCTTTCAGAAAAAAAAGAGAGAGCTTGGTCAGAAACTTCAGTTTTTCAATTTGAAACAGAAGTCATTGCTTCTTGTGAAAGCATGTGAAAGAGCCATTGGTTTGGGTGGACTTGTCTTCATTCCAAGGCAGAATAAAGAGAAATTTCAGACACCTGGAAGTTGTCATGGGATGGAAATGTCATTGCTGGGACAAATAAGAACTAACTCTTGAGAGCACGTCCACTACACTACCCCACTGCAGCCCCACGAGGAGGAATCCCATGGAAGCAGGCTATTACCCGGCCAGCTTTGCCGGGCAGCGGCCACTGGGAAAGCAGTGCTTCCCACCCAGTGGTTTATGCTGTTCATGTAAGTATTCAATCTCCATATTACAGCCTGCTTTATGGCCTGTTTGAGCTCACTTTGTATTGCATCAGTGCATCACTAAAGCTTATTTAACTCCTTTGTTTTTTTACAGATCTCCTGACATCATCAGCAAAGTGTTTGAAATGCCCATGAATTTTCTATTGAAATCATTACTTCGGAACTAAATACAATAAATACTTCTGAAAAATTACAGTTCATCAACTTCTTTCCCAAACTCACTGGGATTGATTTGTGTTTTAGTGAAATACAGGGTCATGCTCACACAGGTGAGAGAAAAGGAAGAAATGTACTTTTTTATGTACCTATTTCTAGGTGTAGAAGCAAAATTCCAAATACCCTGATATGAAACATAAACTTCTGAAACCTTAATTCAGAAAATATTTCTACAGACCTAGGCTATGCAAAGGACATCTCACTGGATAGGCCAAATAATGTTTCCTCATACACACACACACAAAACTGCAACAAAACTGAAAAAGTGTTTCCTCCTAACAAAAAATTCCTTTTCAAGAAAAGAAAAAAATCCATTTACAAAGGTCACTGCAGTGCTTCACAGGAATGATAATGTAGGATTATTGGTCAAACTGTTGTTTTTCCTAGAATGTTTTACTCTAGCTGCAGCTATTGGGCCCTGACAGGGTTATAGGTCTGATTTTGAAAGGCCAGTAACACCCAGTAGGTCAAAATAGTGAATACTAAAAGGCAGCACAAATTCATCTCACCTGAGAAACAGCACAATAAAGTAGATAGAGGAGGGTCATGGATAAATTATTCCTCCGCAGGAAACTTGCATGGTCCTAAGATCAAGAAAATAAACTCCAACATCTTAAAAAAGGAGAGTACTCTCAAATAGATTAAAAAAAAAAAAAAAAAAAGGTTCTCAAATGAAAACCATGTTGATAATAAGTAGCATGCTGGTGTAAATACTTTGCCTAACTTATTCTGTGCAATTAAAGGCTGTGCTGAAAAGCAAACTTCTGCCTTGCAAAAGACAGATAATTTAGACCATGATTCAGCATCCACATTCCAGAGTCTTTGGCTTCTTCAGCGATAATGTGAATAAGGAACAGCAACTGCAGAGGCAACTGTGACAGTAGTTGTGCTGATGGATGACTGGCCACGAGGAAGCACATTGAGTCCTCCACCTCTCTAAATACAGGCCTTTGACCCAATGGAAGAATGTAAAGATCCCTTTGGGGCCTGGCTATGAATATGACCCAAATATTTTCAAATACTTTTTCAAATACTGTTTTAAAAAACCTTCCATATTAAAAACTTATATGGGACAGTGCTGGATCTCAGCTCCAGTTCTCTAATCCTCAGCATTTTGGCTAGAAGTAGTTCTAATCCTGTACCAAAATGTAGTGTCCAGAAAGTATTAAGCATTTAAGTTTTATACAGTCTTACAGTTTACTTAAGATTAACATAAGCATCACTTCTTATAAACATTTACATACTTCGGCTCTGCTAATGAAGTGTATCCTCACTCTTTTATTTTTTTTTTTTTATTGGGTAGCTATAAATTTGCAGAAAGAGAAAATGCCTATGACAACAATGGAGGTAGCATGGCCCAAGCCAAAGCAAATTCATATATGAGGAAACAATGGGAAGTTGGCAAAAAACATGAAAAAAAGGAGTCTATTGGATACACGCAAAGAAAAGACCACCCTATGTGTGCGGTATATATTTGTGCTAAGTCTCACATCTTTTCTGTGATATATTTTTTTACAAGGTTCTAAGCTTTTTTTTATGAGGTGAATAAAACACACAAGAGCAAAGTCTCCAGCAGTTAAAGGGCAGTAGTAGATGTCTCTGCTATGCATTTGCTTCTAATAGAATTCCCATTCACTTTCCTTGAGCAAATCAAAACCGGTGTTGGAAAGAGTTCTTTAGAGACCAATGACCCAAATTATCCTTTCCCAAAGGAAAGAAAGAGGTATTAAATGTTTGGAAGCCTGCCCCCAAACATATATGCACAAAATGCACTGTTGAGTAAATGAAGTGCACAGTAGTTCCTGACGAAATCCTGTATGATTCTGAGGTCTAACTGAGAGACTTCAAAAGGCCTACTGCAGAAGCACTCTCAAAATCCCACACTGCCTTGCACTCTCCCATATGAGTTTGCTTAGCTTATCTCGGAGATGCAATGTTTTCCCTCATTTGATTTCAGCTAATTGATTTTATGTCTTGTCAGCCATTTTGAAATCGTAAGTTCCTCTAATACTAGCGAGAGGTCTAGTTCTCATACCGCTTAGTGTCTCTAATTTGAATCACCAATCACATTCTCCAGTTCGAGTCCTCTTTTTTTTTGCTATTCTGTTTTGCTCTTCTCTTCTCCTCTCCCCTCTTTTTGCGAGCAGCTTTTAGTTACGCACAGCGATTACATTCTTCTAAGGATGTGGTCAGTCCAACAAGCTTTGGTTACTTCTTGTAAGGCCTCGAAACCTGTCAGTGGTGAGGGGAGGATGCTGGCCTCCAATGTGTGGGAGAAATTACTAAAATTAAGCACATGACAAAAATTAGCAAAAGAAAAAAAGGAAGTTTCAACACATGGAAGGAATTTTGGTGGAACAAATAAGATTTGCTGGACCCTTCTCATATGATTCAACGATTCTGTTGTTACACTGCAAGTTGCAGTAATGGAAAACAGAACAACAGTTAGAGGGTGGGAGGTAAACTGAAAACAAAACAATATGTTACCTTGTAATGCAGAAGAGGTGAGGGTTACATGTTTATGGCACATTAAAATGCATCACTCACTGGTCGAGATAAAATCCACCTTAAAATCCTTTCATTCATTTTGTTTTCTTACATTGAAGGTATTAGCATAGCTCTGCATTTTACAAAATAATCCAAGATCTACTCAGAAGAAAGGACTGCAGTCACTCTCTGTCCATTAATCTTCAGATTCACAGAGTCTGAGCAGAAGTTTATCTCTGGAAAATATCTATGCCAGTTTCAGAAATATGTTGCTGTAAACTCTGCTAACTCATGGTTATGAAGAAAACATGTCACCACATTTCCTGACATAAGGGTCTCAGCTATGAATGCAGCTTTTAATTTTCTACAGCAGGGTTCATTAGTTTTCACTACTCATTTTTACTACAGTTGCCCCACTTTTCAGTGAACATGTCTGTAATGTTAACATTTCTCACCACTGTGTTAGGAATCTTTCAATATTTATGGTTCTTGTTGAAAAGGTTTGGCTCTGCCAGTCAAAGACACTAAACTGCAGTCAGACCTTTCACCTTAAAAACATAGATTTCTAGTCATGATAGATACAAGGAAAAATTCAAAAAGTCATTGGTGACTAAAGAAAAAGGCACTAACTAGGCACTGGAGAAAGGTAAGTGATCCTCTTACATGGGAGTCTAAGAGAATTCAGTTCCAAAAGGGTTTAAACAACACATAATTAGCCACCTTCAGGTGAAAGAGATGAGAAGGCAAATAAAAATAATTCAGTGGTAATATTATGGTTTTCTATTTCTTAACATTTAGGCCAGTATTGCTATTTTGAGAGCCTGGGAAGACAATTTGGGAAAAATTCAGGTTAGCAATTTTTATCCCAGTGTGTTTGCCCACAGCTGAGTCCTCACCAGGTTACTGTGTTTGGTCCTCTGAAAGCACCTCCTCCGCAAGTTCATTATGTTTCACTGACCCGAGTGTGCCACAGTACTGCATCTGTTCTTGGCTTCTTTATTGCATTCCCCAGGCACCAAATTGGCAGCAGACACCCCACCTATCAGGATAAAAGTGGCAATGAAAGCAGAAAAGCACACAGCTTTGTGTGCCTGAAGAATCTTTCATCTTCATCTTGGAGATATACTGACCCAAGCAAAACAAACAAGCAAAGTACATTCTGAACATCGTCTCTTGCCTCTCATTTCTTCCTAATGTTTTTTCTCATTCATTAGTGTCCAGACAGTCAGCTCAGACATGCTCTGAATTTGGACGAGGGTTTTGGGGAGTGTACACATTTTCTTGCAGCTCATGGTGTCTTCAGCAAATAATAGTCTCTCATTCTATGATTCTTAGTCTTCTTTGACTTTATGTGGTCCCATGCTAAGAAGCTGTTCTGTTCTGCAGAACTGAAGTTGTGTGGCTTTGCTTCAGTAAGTATTCAATAAGAAAACAGCAGAGTTGGGCAGGCTGGCATTTATGGTGCTGAATTTGCACCTTAGTTTCATGCACAATGAAGGTGAAAAAAAAAAAAAATATGCAGAGATCTTAACCTGAGATTTCTAACAACCACTATGCAAACCAGTTAATTGGAGAGGTGTGTCTGAAGCCATGCCTCCTGCCTGAGGTTAGATACTTAATGTACAGGTGCAGTGCCACTCCTCTATAGGACTACAGGGTCAGACTGAAGTAATTTCTTGCTGTTATGTATTTAGTTCACAGTATTCTGCAAGGGCTCTCTAAGTGTTTTACCCCAGGTAATCACTGAATAAAAAATATGACTAAGGTGCAACAGAGATGGCATTTCTCATTCTTAGTAAAGGGTCTCAAACACCTACCTACATGCTTCTTGATCCTATCCACTTTGCAGTGTTGTTGTGGTTCGAGCCTGGTCGGCCGCCAACCACCCCGCAGCCATTCACCCACCCTTCTCCCCCAACTTGGGAATGGGGGAAGTAATTGGAAGGGTAAAGGGAGACTTGCACATTGAGATAGGAACAGTTTAATAATGGTAATAAAATGATAACAATGACAGTAATAGAAAATATAAACGGGCAATGCACAATGCAATTGCTCACCACCCGCTGACCAATACCCAGCCCATTCCCAGCTAGCAATCCCAAAATACCAAGATCCCGCAATTGTAATCCTGGAAGTGAGAGAGAGAGAGAGCGCCCCTTCCCAACCACCCCTCCTCTATATAGTGAGCATGACGTTCCATGATATGGAATATTTCATTGGCCAGTTTGGGTCAGGTGCTCTGGCCGTGCTCCCTCCCTGCTCCCTGTGCCCTTGCGCACGGGCAGGACATGGGGAGTCAGAGAGTCCTTGAAATCTCAGCAGCAGCTGAAAACAGCAGTGTGCTGTCAGCATTCTTCTCATATCAAACCCAGTGCTGAATCTAAAACACAGTACTATTCTAGTTACCAAAAAGGTACATTAACTCTATTCCAGCCCAAACCAGGACAAATGTCTAGTTCAGAATGAACTTCAGGATGGCACAGAGGCCCTTTGCATCCATTTAAGACTTGAAAAACCTACAGAGCCCACTTAGAGCTGTCCTGACCCCCACTGATGCCTAAAAAGACATGTCTTTTGACCTCATAAGAAGATGGATTGGCCCATAGGAAAGGCTTCAGGGTAACAAATATAATTTCTTTCCATGATTGTACTTGGTTTGCCAGATAGATGAATTCCAGACATGGTGGGTAAGAGTCAAAGTCTGAATTTCCACTGCACCCACGCAAAATGAATGGTAAGAGGTTTTCTCCTGTTCTCCCTTCCCCTGCCCGGCACCGCTGCTACCTGTAAGAGGACAAAACTTGAACTCACACAGACACAGTTATATAAACTGACATTCCAGTTAATAGTCGCGTTGGAAATTCCCAAGCTATGAGCTGTCCTGCAATCTAGAAACTGTGGTTTCCAGACATGAGCTAAATCACAAACCACTGCACAAGGAGTCATTGCTAACATTCCTTGTGTCATTGTTTCAAAACAAAGCTTGTAATATTTTAATCCCATGACCGCAAGAGCTTGTCTGTTGCGGCATGCAAGGACTATCCAGTGAGTTAGGAAAGCACTCCAGCTTCCACCCCACTTCCATTCATTGACAAGTCTGTAGTCTATCAGGAATACCGGGAAGAGGGCCACAGTGGGACAGCTACTGGTTTACCTACAGCAGTAATGATAAATATGCTGATGATGACAAAGACTCCTAGCAAATACTATCTGCCCTTCTCACAGGTGACACTAACAGTATATGACCAGAAACTGGGAGACACAGGCTCTAGGTCTTCTTCAGTCTCATGTTTAAGCTTGTATTCCCACTCTGCAGCCAGGACTTTCTCTCCTCCTTTCTCTAACAACACCACTGTGCAACTAAGGGTGTCTAGCTCTCTGGGTCTTTAGGACAGTGAGCAAAAGTGTCTGGTTAGCCAGGAGAGGAGGGCACACAGTCCTTATCTTTACTTTCTGAGCATTTTAATTTGATTTTAAAACTTATGAGGTCACAGTTGTTCGCACTCAGAATTTCATAGCCACCAAATTTGACAGACAGATCTGTTTTGATTGCTTTTACTACTTTTTTTCCTGTATCTCATCTTCCTAGAGAGCTTAATCTTCAGCGTTAGAGAAGAGCAGATTCTGAGTAGCTATCATGGGGTAACATCCGCCTGAGACAAAGGCTGCTATGAGGAGTATCATTTAGTTTCTCCACAATGTGCTCAAAACCTCCTTTCATCCTCCTGTAATTCAGGGAACTCACAGATTTCTTTGCAGGCATTAGTTTCTAATATCCTTCCTCAACAACTGACTTCCTAAACTGTGACCTCTGAGAAGCAAGGAAATGATGACATAGTGCATGGTCATTTGAAATCTGAAGACATAGCATGCATGGGTGAAATTATCACCTATATGTTTTGATGCCTGATGATTATTCCTAGCTTGATTTAGGAAAATCCAGAACCTTGCAGAATTAGTACACCAAGGTAAAAAGGAAAGGGCCAGAATAGAAGAAATTAATCCAAGAACAATTAGTTTGTATGTTCTTTTCCACCTAGCGTTCCTTACAGGGAACTATTCTGAAGTAATAAAATACAACTGAAATTTTCTCACATTTAATTCCATGGCAGAGTGCAGATGTCTGCAAAAGTAAAAATACCCAAGTATTTCAGCCCACAAGGATTCCAGGAAAGTGACAAGAGTTTGACTGAGTCAGGATAACACAATCTATTAACTTTCTGAAGTTTCGGGACATAGAATTCCAAATTTTGCTTGATCAGCTGAAACAATTTAGGGGATAAATTTCTTCAATTTTATTGCCAGAACTTTAACAAAGAATTTCATGTCAACATTAAGTAAAGATGTAGCTGTATAACTGAAGGCATGATGAGTCCTTCTCCATGGATTTCCTAGTAAGGTGATACAAGCCTTGGAGAACAAGGCATCTTTCAACTTTATAGAAATCTGGAGGCTAAAAGAATGCTAAAGATTTAAAATAGACTCAGTAAAAAAGCAAGCTGAAGCAGAGGCTTTTCTTGTTTTCATATTAAAGCTGCTTTTGTCACTTTCCCGTTCATAGGTTACTTCTTCCAGATCAGTTTGCAAAGCTGAATTAATTTTTCTACAGGGCGACATTTCCAGTTTAAACCTTACACATTTTAAATGCTTACACGTTGAAATGTGTTTCAAAGGCTTCTTTATGGCATTTTGTCATGCCATATTGTGATATTTGTGTCTACCTGTAAAAAGCAATTAACATGCACTTGGAGAGGATGGACATTCTTGTTTCATCCTGTTAACCAGATAGATGAACTTGCCATCAATTAAGTGAAGGACTGAATATTGCACAGTCAAACTGACACTACATAAAAATGCATCCCAAACTTAAGAAATTAGATTTTGGCAAGTAACATCTTCCTTAAGTAAGTTTTTGCTGACTGTGCACACAGTCTCTTTGGGATGGATGTGGTTGACCAGCAAAGTCCAGTCCAGTCCCTGACAATTGTCTCTGGTAGGAATCTGCAGCAATTTAATTCTTCTTCTACAAAAATGACAAAAATGCTTTAAAGTTAGAGACTAGAATAATAAGACCATGTAGGTTTCTACAGAGAAAGTGTGTTTTGGGGGATCCTTTGATATGCTTTGTTTATTGTTGCAAGCAGTTGTAAACCACAGTCTATTTTCATCGTTGCTCTGATCCGAGTTGCACATCTGGCTGTCAGTGTTAGTGTCAGCTTAGTGGGAGACTTCTCCAAAGATCCGTGCATGATAAATATATATATTCTGCAGCATGGTTTGCAGGTCTGGAATTTCTTTCACCTTTCAACTTTACATTGAAGGCTCATAAGTAAAGCATGGTGGCTCATTAACGACATCCAAGGTTTCTAGCTAAGCTCAGAGCTCCCTAGCACACACAGAAAAATTTTCAGAAAAATGAGCAAGTAGCATGCCAGTTTGGTCTTTGTTAACCACTTTGACCAAAACCTTGTTTGTTTGCCCATGTCCAATAAAATAGCACATTTTAGTGGTCAACCCTACTCTTGTCTCCCCACAGGTCCTGTGGAAATGTCTGATGCATGAAGGCACTTGGATTGTCTGAAGATTAGGAAGGCTATCATGCCTTATTTAACCATTTTCTGGTAAATGTGGAGGTAATAGAAAGGGGAGATACCAGGAAGTGACCTGTTTCACAGCATCAACAAAGCGCTTAACATCTCTGCTGTACTGCTGGAAACAAAATAAGGGAAAGCCAAAAGTTGGACTAAGCACATCAGAAGCTATACACTCCGACAAAAGGCTAAGCATGCCTCACTCCCACAGCTACATCACAAGGTAATTAGGCATCTCCTGCAACTACTTATTCATACCATTGCAATGCTTCCAGGCTTGAGAAGGTTGGCCCAGCCTAAAAACTGGGACATACTCAGTTGACTTACATCTCTGTTCTCCTTCCAGAGAGAGATGTTCAATGAGAGACTAAAAATAGGAGGTTCTGTCCCCATAAGCTCAGAGTCTCTCACACAAGAATCTGTGTGTATCCACAGGAGGAGACTATGCCCTGAAGAACTTACTGGCTCAACAGGCAAGGGGATACAGCGCACAAGCAGAAAGTAGAGCACTGAATCACAGAGACAGTAAGACCTATTTCTAGAAAAGTATTTACATCCTTGAAGACTAGGCTGGAATTTAAATCTGAACCTCCAGCTGAGAAACTCAAAGCCTTGAGAAACTTTTAATGAATCTTGCAAATGGGGACGTTACCTTTAACCTTCATATTGCTCAAAATTTTCTGGGCTCTCACAGTGCTCCATGAAGGCTGGTGTCCTACTACCCACACCCATCTCTGTGCGCTATGAGTGCAGCATAACTCATGGAAACTCCTAGCACTCTGAAAACAAAGATGCTGAGTTCTAAGGAGAACATTGTTGATTTTGAAACCTGGGCTATTATATTCATGTTTAATATGTGGATTTGGAAAATAGAATTAGACCATAAATGTATTTTTAATGTGCTCCACTTAGTTTTGCAACTCCCTGAAAACCACAAAATCCGTGGGGTTTTTTAATATAAACTTTTACCAGATGATAGTGAGCCAGAATATTTCATACATTGTGTATGTACAAGTGAGCTGTAAATAGGCCCTTTCTTTCTTATGAAGAAAGTTTCTTCAAGTACTTGATACACCATGGCATTTATTCTGTAAATATTTTTGACTCCTAAACTTTGGATTCTGTAAGTCAAAACAATCTTCATACAGTAACCAGTAAAAATTAACATGAAATTATTTATTCTGTGTCCAGAAATTTAAAGATTTTTTTAAAATACATTAAAATATTAAAAGAAAACAAAACAAACAAACAAAACCACACAAAAGAATTATTGCATTGTGAAAAATCCAAATAATGTACCTTGAAGGAACATTATAAAAATAATAGAGGACAATGCCAACACCAAAGCCAGGGTGCAGTATGCTCTAGACATCCTAAATTCTGTCCCACCATTTATGAAATAATGCTCGAGCAAATTATCCCATATATACTGTTCTGATACTGATATACTTTGAGAGATTAGGAAAAGCAAGCTTTAGAGAAGCTGCTATACAGAAAGAAAGCATCCACCTGTTGGTCCCATACCTGAATCATTAGAGAGCAAGGTCCCTCAAAACCAGCTGACTTTTCCAAGCCTGTATCAAATAACATATTTATCTACCCTCTGTTAACCTCCAGTTAAAAACTCTTAAAGTCAGGAGGTTTGCAAAAAGTGCGTCTGTAGCCATGCAGAAAGTTCAGATCTTAATACCCGTTAACCTTCTACCCTCCCTGAACTCAGTCTGTAGTTCAATAATATCTTGCTTAAGGCAAACAATATTTCCTTTCTTACTACTTATAAGAGGAAGACATTTTTTCCTTGTAGCTATCTCCATTGCTTCATGGAGCTTGTCTTCAGCATTGACTGGGTACACGTACGCTTTAAAATCAAGAATTCCCAATTCAGACTCAAGTCCTGTTTCCCAATCAAACAAATTACTTAAACATCAACTTCTTTCTAGTCTGTCTCTTGGAGTCAGCTAATTCCTCCTGAAACAAAATCCAAGTTTAACTTTGGATACAATTCACTTCATGGATGTTCTCAAGAAACATAGTGAATTAGACGACGTCATCTTTGTCCCCATCCTCTATACCTAGGGCTCCATTTTTCCAGCAAGATTTTTATCCTTGGACTACATTGCTTGTACGAGGATTTGTGACAATTTAATGCTGTAAGAACCTCACTCTGGTAGGCTGCAGCACAGCCCCTACATACAGCATATTTAGGACATTCTAAGCTATAAAAATACCAACAAGTAATTGCAGTGTCTTGGACCATAGAGAGACAATATGAAGCCCAGGAGTAAGTGCTGTGTTATGTGAACATGGCAAGTCAGCTCTACATGCACTCAGCCCAGAACAGTGTGCACACGGGTCATCTTACAAAATTCAGCTTGGACCTCAGGGAATCATTCCCTGAGATATATTTATATGGATACGAAGATATCACACAGATTTAACATATAATATATATCACATAAATCAAAGTCAAAATCCATTGTCCACTCACGAAGGACCACAGAAGTCTAAACTTAAATCTACACCTCATTATCAACAGTTGGTAGACCAGAAATTACAATGCCTTTCAAATGGCATCTACTGTCAGGAGAAGCTCATTTTTCCAGTGGAAATAGGACTAGTTCCTGGACCACACAGTAAGTGATTCACCAGGACCAAAAACTAAGTATTCCACATGTTGATGACTTTGTCACCACCGCCTTGGCAGTTCTTCTAATACCAAGAAAGCACAGGAAATTTAAAACAAGTGCACAATTCATGCACTTTTTGTCATACATTGGTATGTGGAGACAGTTTCTTCAGGAAAAGTGTTATTTAAAGACAGATGGCTCCTTCTGGCCCGAAGTCAGTGCTTAGTTTTTACCACTGCTCTTCAGGAGTCTGACAGTTTATGTCAGATATCAGTGATTTTATATGCAAAATACCAGGGGAAGTAATCATAGATAAATAGAACTCTAGTTGTGAAAGCAAAATGCAATTGGGAAGGGTTCTTCCATACAGTCCTATTGAACAGTTCCCTCATATATAGAGTAGTTTTTCTTCCTTTTTGTTTCAGAAACTGTGGATGAATAACATTTTATGCTCTCAAAAAATAATCTAAAGTCAGTTCATCAAAGATGAAAATATAATTGAGTTTTTCCTTTTAAATTTCAATTGTTTGTCCATAAAAAGGCAGAACATACTTCTACCAAATGACAGTTTCACTGGAAGAGTTTTGGATTGGCAAGCCCTTCCTCCCACCACTCCCAAAGATACATGTTGCAATGAAATGGCTTCTGCCTACCCTAAGCAGTGTAAAAAAAAAAAAAAAAAAAAAAAAAAAAAAAAGGAAAGAAATTTTTCTTTACTGCTGGCAAAGGCGTGGCACAGGTCTCCCAACAGGTTGGAGTACTATCAGCACAGCTCTTGCATCTAGGAGTTCTACCTTCTTTCTCACTGATACTGAAAAGGTTATTTAAAAACCATAATCCCAAAGGCCCCAAAATGTATTGCAAGTATTTCTATCCAGAAACATGTATCTTTTCAAAAGGATGAGCAGTCACACACATGAAATTTGGGGACGGATACAGCTACTTAAGGTGTTTTTATGCTATAACAAACAGAATTTGCAGGTAAAAAAAAAAATAATATTTTTTTTTTTAAAACATCAAGCAATCAGGCTTAGGATTTGTATTTTCTTAGAAAGTTGCAAAATATGACAGTGTTACAAGATACTTCATTTTCTACCCTTGAGTTTTCCCACCTGTAAAATTCAAGGAATAGAAACACTTAAGAGTGGCAAGAGGATATTTGCCAGTCCAAGATGAGCATATGAAAGGATTTGATAAAGCCTCTTCATTTAATGTCATTTAAGTGCAATGTGATAGACTTAACTGACCTGCGATAGTCTCTTGGTCTTATTGGCTCTGTGACCATCTATCTAAAACCAGATCTGTTGCTGCTGAGGACTAAATGCTAAGCAGAAATCAACAATTCCATTCTGGCACTAAAGCCTGGAGACAACGTTCATCCTCATGAATACAATTTGTCCAGGTATTACACTGCTTTGTAAAAAACTTTTCAAAAATCATCATGAGATCATGAAAGGGAAATGAAGAGAGGTCCAAATAAATAACATTTCATGAAACAATGGAAATTTTAATTTTCTCTACAACAGCATAGCTACTTCAGCAAAAGTTTAGCTAAGAGAACAGCTGTGTTAAGTCATCTCATAAATCAGAATGGAACTTTATTAGCTCCATCAATTCCTTCAAAATTCTCTTTCCCCATCAGTTTTGCACTACTACCATAAGATGTTACTTTTGCGATGTAAGGATGAAACAAAATGCCAGCAAAAGCCTAACAGAGACATTGCCAAGACTAGCAAAGTTCAATGAATTCTGAAGCTTTTTCAGATCCAATTCCAGATTATAAATGGTCGAGGCTTTGCAAATTTTATGGGCCACCTGCAGGCCTAAGACAATTTATGTCCTCAGGATTACATCAGATCTTTAAACTATTTTAATGAAAATAAAAAAATGCATAAAATTTATGCTTAGCAAAACTTCTCTTCTTATACCCAATTATATCAGCAAAATCACTATACAGTAAAAGCAGATGTCTTTTCACACTTCCCAATATGTGGTGTCCTTTCATCGTTCTACAGTGCATTTAGGCACTTTTAATGTTCTCTCTTCTGCCTCTTCTTAATATCCTTTCAGACTCAGCAGAAGAGCAGTGAATAAGGTCTGTTCAGGGTACAGTAAAAAGTGACCTGAACATTTATCCAAACCACAAGCCAAACTGCTTGTGGCTTGACAAAGTTTGGTTAACATTTTTTTTTATCCCTCGGTCTTGGTTCACTTTGGTTGTAAGAGTGACAAAAACTCTACTGAGAGAAGCCCATTCTTATAAAATTTCCTTTCTGATTTTGCACAGGTATGTGTTTCAGATTGTCTGAATGTCCCATGCACTCAAGTGTGTGTAATAGGGCAAATAGGACACATTTTGTTTCTCATGCACTTAAGAGTAATGTCAAAGAATTAAAAATCTTCATCGATAAAGCATGCATTTTCACTGTTTCTGTGCATCGCTCAATACATTCCCACACTCAAAACTCTCAAATTCCTCAACAGAACAGTATTGGTAGAGTACTGGTAGAGTACTGGTAGAGTACTGGTAGAGTCATGTGTTAAACTCAACAGTCAGAATGGAGTTTACGTTTTTATTTTCCAGTCATGTCCCCTATTTCCCTAATGAATATTCTACTTTGATGAGTTGCTTTGGCTTTTAATTTCAATAATTTTGATTAAGGGAATTCCAGTAAATACGTCTAGGGAAGTTTAGTGAAGTTAAACAAGATGATATTTATTAGCATAAGGGTGCCACCTATTGTCATGACAATCGATGCAAGAAAATCTTCAGCAGACTTTTTGGAAAGCGTACCCTATTAATTCCCACTTTAGATCACTTCCAACCCTTTAGATTTTTCAGCTTTGGCAAGATTATATTTCTGTATTACTTACACAGTCTGTAAACATACATATTGCTTCTTCCACTATGTCTTAATGCTGCAGAGCAGGGTGATAATAAGCCCTGGTTATTACTGCAATTATATTTTCATACTTGCCTCTCGGAAGTTGGTCTGCTATACCCATAACTAGGATAACAAGGTCCCAAAAGTACCTGTATTCATTGTTATCAATGCAAACACATTATATGTATTTATCTACATACATAAATATAAAATTGGCAGAATTTTTCATTACAAACATATGTATTTGACAAAAACATATCTAACATTTCCCAATTTTCATGATTACAGAAGTTTTAAAAACTATAAACTGGTTCAATATCTAATTTCTATTAGGTACTTAGTTTGGGGAGTTAAGGGGGTGAAAGGTAGGAATAACAAGAGAACCCTGAAAAAAAGCACCACTACTCCACTTCTGGAATTTTAAAGTGCTTCCCAAAAGTATTCATACTTTTCATACTCATAAGATAGCAACAATGTACCAGCTCTGCTTTAGCCCTTTAACTTTGAACTTGAAGACTAGGTCTCAGTGGACTTCCAGCAGTTCAAACAATGAAACGTTACATATGGGAACTACTATTAACTATGTAGGGAAAATAAAAATTGTATAAACGAGTGTACTTTTATGTAAGGATGTGCAAGCTCCCATACTTAATTTTTGTGGACACTCACCTTTTTATACAGTGGTCTTCAATGATGGATAACAAATGTTTAGGTGTTAGACCACCTAGACATTCCTGAGATGAAAGAAACATCTATTTCCAGGCCTACTGTTTTGAGGATCTTTTATGCTGACAAAACACTGACAGAATAAACACTGTAATGTGTGCCAACAGGTCAGTATCTGCTTTTTTTTTTTTAAACACCAACCTTAACTTTAAGCAGATCTATGGGAATCGAAAAGGCACCGACACACCGTGAAGCTGGTGCATCACATAAAAACCTAGCTAGATACAACAGACTTGATTGATATATGTAAGATATCCCACGCTTTTGCCATTCTTTACAGAGATCAGGCTACAAATGGACACTTGTCTTGGGCCATTTATTTGGTTTGGTATAGATTCATGCTAGGTTTGAGCTTTTAGCTTAAGGCTTTTGTTTTTTTCTATTCCAAAGAAAACTCGCCAATTCTGAAGTGATGCAGGACTGTCTTTTCCTGAGCATACAGGTAGAGAGAAGCAGACCAAAGGTAGAATTAACCTGGAAAATACAAATACCACTGCTGTTAACATGCTAGTTAAAGATTATTTGAGCAAAAATGATCCTAAAAGACCACAGCTCTGTCTGAAACACCAAGGCTGTGACTAGCGTCATCACTTTTTCTTTCCAAACCTGAATCCCAAAGGCCAGCATGACTTTTGTTCTTACATGTTCCAGCCATAGTTATTCTAAACTTAATGTTTATTTCAGCTTCATATCCAGCGTGCAAAAAAAAAGAAATTGCGTTATTCTTCACAGTAGCAGGAGAAAGAAGAAGGCACTGTTATAATTTAGCTGCTATTTGTAAAAACACTCTAAAATTGTTTTAAACATTTTTTACATTAAAAAGGGGGGCAAAGGAGAGAGAAAAAGGAAAACCCTAGTTTCATATTCACCCTATTTACAGCTAGAACTTAAAGGAGATGCTTAATTTTGGAGCATCCTATCCCACTGTAGTCAGCAGGAAGACAGACAGCATCTACTACCTGAGATATTCTCTGGAGATACTGGTCTCTGTGACCACAGAAGAATTCTTGGACTACAGGGATCGTGGCTCAGCTGGTTCAGTTAGCTTTATAACCATAGATTAACACTCAGCATCAGCAGATCATTATCTATACATACACAGTTATAACAGAAACTTAATTAGTTCTACAATATTAATATTTTCTGCCAGCAAGCATTTCATCAGGAGTTTCTGTCAGAATTGCTCTGCAACTCTTGTGGTACTGAAGCCTCAAAGAATTATATGGCAAGTCCATGGGAGGACGTAAAAACATAAAAAACAAAACCCAAACCCTTCTGTCAGCACTTCTAACTCTCAGAGTACTATGATTCCTACATGCCATGAACCCTCGCTTGAACTGATATGCCTAATTCCTCTCCCCCAACTTCCAGCTGAAACTGGTACAGATAATTGTTAAGCCATAACAATTGCAACCTGTGACGTATAACGTTTTCTTCACATATATGGTATATGAGACAAAAAATCAGTCTGAGACAAGATCCACTTCACAGTTTGGAGAATATTTCCAAGGCAATAAAGAAAAAACTTTCCATTTTGTTTTGACTCAGCAGCAGCAAACATACATTTCCTCAGCTGGTAATACCTTCAATGAACTTGCTGACTTGTCTCTGATCAACAGATGATATTAAAGGCTTATTAGTTTGCATCTTGAATGAATGAGTTTACTAAGAACAGTTGTGCCTAGTAACACACCAGAACCTTTCATTTGAGCAACTCCTGAACGTAATGCTAAAGCACACATCTTCACTGGAGAAGCCACGTTACTTTTTTGCAGTCACTTCCCCACAAATAAAACAGGAATTAAAATAATGAGATTGAGAACTTTGCCTTGGTTCCTGACAATAGGTAAGATCTCTGTAAGCTCTAAGGATTCATAAATAGATTTTATTAGTACTATTATTATTATTAACCTGATAGAATAAGTTTGTCTCAGAAATTAAGGCTTTGAAGGGGTTTCCCAGTAAAAATAAAGAGGCACAAGATTTTGGGCCTTGCCTCTCAGCACTTTACAAGAAGTCTGTACTAATGTAAGTAGTTTCAAGTTCTCTTTTCATAGTGATTTATCTGGCTGCAGTGGAATGAGCCAGGTGCATTAACACTGATTTATTTTGGTACGGGCAAGCCTTTCAGGAACTTGCAACTGGTAACCCAGGTGGACGTAGGGAGAAAAGGACCAGTTCAGGTTCCCAGAGCATCCAGTGTCAGTCTCAGCCTTGAAAACTGTACAAAGGATGTGAAGGCACATCAGCTGCCTCAGGCTCCATATGGTTTAAACATCTGCTGAAATATCAGTAGTGTCACGGCTTTCTCCTTCATTTTCTGCTCTAACAAATATTTGAAGTTCCAAAAGAGGCTGACAGAAAATCTGGTGCCTCACATTTACACCAGTAAACTCCTGTAGGTTATAGCAGCTGCCTCCAGAATAGGTGTGCCCACAGCATAGAACAATAGTAACAAAAGTATTCAACAAAGATATTCACACAGGTCCAGACTCTACACGTTTTGTAAAAGGGTCATTAGTTTTTTGTTTGTTTTTTTTTTTTTTTTTTTTTTTATAACAGCATTCTTTCTTTAGGTTTTAAAATCAGTAAAGGTATATCAGCAAAATGAATAAAATTAGAGTAAGGACCTTTACCCTGGTGTAACTGAATCCACCTTGCTGAAACTATAAGGGTATGTTCAGAGAACACCCTAAAGCTGGCCTCAGTGGTAAAGCTATATATAAGTCCCAACACCACATGGTGTTTGCTTAGATGGACAGGGAATGTTTTAAAACCTTTACTTTAGGACACTTCACCTCTGTAGTACTCCTGGCTACTTCACTCCCACCACCCAAAAAAACCACACATCCTTTCAACAAAATAAAATATTCTTGATGCCTTAGCTTATAATTAGCAAAAACACTGAGTGCAGAAAAAAATGCAAAACCAAAACAAATCTAGCCAGGAGCATTTGGTAAGAGCTCCATATTTATTTAGCATTCCCTTTGTTGGCAGTTAAGTACATATTATTGTCAGGTAGTAGCAATATATGTTTTGCTTTATCAGTTCTGCCAGCTCTTTCCTTCCCCTCTTTTCCTCACTCTAAATTCCATTCTCCTCTTCAAGAGAGCAGGAAAAAAACAGAGCAAGAAAGCAAATATGGACTCTGACTCTCACACAACATTTCCATCCCTTGAAATTCAACATGCAGTTGTATATGATTGGATTTCCGTTTGCACTTAAAGTTATTTTCTTGGCAAAAGCAAGCTTGGAGCTGGCTAGTGGAAAAACTCTCCTTTGCTCTATTTTGCCCACCTACTTGTCTTCAAAAGCCAAAAATCACAATCTGATGTACAAAGGGAACACTCAGTGGCTCCAAGTAGCCTGCCTTCTCCATTTATTTGCACTGTATATACTCCCTTGAGTCTAAGGATGCATATCAATTCCCTTCCTTGTCTAGTCTTTCTGCTCTATTGACATGGCAGCATGATTGACACTGTCCATTGTCCACACCAAAATGAACAAACATGAAACAACATCAGAAAGATGCCTCTATCCAACATTTCTAGCTAGAGAGGGGAGAAGAATGGTCTTATTCTTGCCCTAATTCCTGAATTAAAACATGACCACAATGTGTCTGAAAATATGACCACAACTTGTCTTTAATACAAATATCACTTGAGAGCTTAAAGCCACCTGGACAAAGACCATTTGCCACTAAAGAACTAGAAACAGTTATAAAAACTAAAAAAAGTAATAATAATCAATGGAACTACACAATATGTAAGTGGATAAAAACTGTAATAAAAAACAGAGCTACCAATTGCCAGCTTCTTAATTTCTGTATGCAATAGTCATGCTCTGTGCTCCTGTGTTTGTATTCAGAAATCTGACACAGGAGAAGGATTGCTTAAGACTACCTTTGCTGGACTTACTCCATGTCCTGGGAGCCAACACACAGCCTACATGTCATGTATGTCTTCAGAGCAGGGCCAAGGGAGCACAAGTGGGAAAGGAGCCAATAGATGCCCCGATATGGATGACCATGGGGCAGATGGAACATGCCCATTGGGATGTCTGACGCCGGCTGATTCTCCTGCCGACCATCAGCACAGAGAATCTGTGTACTGTCAAAAAGTTGTTCACTCTCACAGGGTAAGTTTTCCCTTCACAGACTGGAAGTAAACTCTAGGAGAAAGGCACCGAGGAAGAGATATGTGCCAACATTAGGACTAATTTTATTAAAGTCTTTGTTGGTACTATACACTGGATATCCTCCAACGCTACTGAAGACAATAGAAATCCTTCTTTTGCCATGCCCAGGTATTCATTTGGGCTCTACACTCACATAACATCAAATAAAAACATCTACACTGGGCCTGATTTCTGTTGCTCCCAAAGTCAGTCATAAAATGGATCAGATTAGAGGTAGAAGAACCCCACTTGGCAAAATCCCCTCTGTCTCTTGTTAGCTATATTACAACCTTGCAATACATTATAAATTTCCTTCACATAAACAGTGAATAATCTTCTTAGCAGTAATAGCAAGAAATGCAAATACTCCCTTAGCCAAAGACAGACTAATAGTACACTGGCAAACCCATGTTCCCCACCTTAGTTTGGGAATAGTTAAAACAGTATAAAAGTGTAACACCAGTGGATAAAGCCTGTAGCATGCTGTACAGCCAAGAAGTAATATTTTAATTCATGTGGGGAAACATTTTTGTGTGTTGCGGAGACCAAAACTCAGCTTTAAAGCCCCATGGGAGATATGATCTGGAAACGCTGTATAATTCTGTCTTGGTTGCCTCATGGAGCTGGAGTACAAACAGGTGACGTACTGTGTATTCTGGACTTCTCATTGGAAAACTGGGCTCTAAACCACAAACATTTGTACACAGTCTCACCCTCTCACCAGGGCCATCATCTGTTTAAAAAAAAAAAGAAAAAAAGTCCAGGAAATTCAGTGTGACAAGAGGATTGCCACACTCATGATTTTTGCTACTTATTCTGATACTGGGTGGGCTTCTTCTAAAAAGAAAAAAAAAGAAAAGAAAGCCCCAGGTCCTGGAATCTTGAGAATTTCAGTGTTCCTTTTCTTTCAGCTTCTAGTCCACAGAATTATGGAGAAAAACCTGGAAACATGTACCCTAAGTTATTTTTGCTTAAAAATATTTTAATTTATAACTGTCTTTATTTTTGAAGCCTTGGTCATAATATTGCAAGGATCAGCTTGTGATTTAAGAACCACTAGAGATAACAAGATTGTAGATTGCTCCTCTGTATATTCCATAGGTCACAATCAAATGACTAGAATTATCCTATCCACATATTATTAATTATGCAATATTTTTTCTGTCTGCAAAGACCTTCCATCTCTTTATCTGTGAAACTTTTTAAAAAAAACAAAACAAAACAAAACAACAACAACAAAAAAAAACAAAAACAAAAACAACAACAAAAAAAAAAAAAAAAAAAAAAAAAACAACAAAACAAAACAGCTACAATGAGAAAAAGAATTCCTCCCAAAGAAAATCATACTTCTTCTGGGGAATTCCCTGTTTGCTAGAGTATTTTACACATGTAGACCAGCCAATTCAAACTGTCTTACATATATACAGTTGCACTAGCAACTACTGTGGATGTAATTCAAGTTAGAGAAGCACACTCAGTGCTGATTGACTGACAGTCCAGTTTTCATCTAGTTTTCTCATGGACATCTGCCCTGTGTGAAGTGCAAGCCATGCACAGTAAGAACATTTGTTTAAAGTAGAGAAATTATCTACAGATTTTTAACATCCCCTGTGGCTCAGCAAACAAAATGACTCTAAGCTGGTAGTCTGGCATCCCCCTAGATTTTGCAGTTTGTATGAAGTTTATTGCAACTTTCTCCAGAAAGTACCAAACTAATGACCTTGCCTGTTCATTCCTGCCAAGTAGTAGTTGGCAAGTGAGGAACACTCCTCAGTGAGCAATGCCTTTTACTGATGACATTTTTACATAAAGCTATGTTTTTTACATTAATTTAATTGACCAAACAAATCAATATGAAACAAGAACATCAGTCTGCATGTTTCAGCATAACGTCATAGTAAATGGGGACCTGCACATGCAGATCCAAGCAATATTAGAAACCAAAACTAAGTCTGGAGATTCTCATATCATTCCTAAATCTTGTAAGCAGCTCACAGCATTTAAAAAGTAGTCAGCAAACCATTTCCCTTTAGGAGTTAATTTCCTGGTGTTGCAATAAGACTATTTTTTAAACTACAAAGGGTATCACAGACTGTGCCCAAAGGTAGTTGATGTGAGCTGCAGCCTATACGAGCCTCTCTACTGGAGCAGCGTTTGCAGCGTGCAGATTATCTGCTTCACTTAGCTTTAACCCTGCTGTGCCCAACAGGAGTCAAGCCCGAGATAGCAGGAGCTGCAAGAGTCTCTCCGGGTCGTGGGGCATAGATAAAGCCTTGTTGAACAAACAGCTTCAGATGCTTTAAGATTTCCTTGTTGTAGAAGTGTTCCTTCAGGACACTTCTCTAGGGATTACTGACCTCTCCAATAGCTATGAGCAAGAATACCTGTCTACATCCCCTGCTTCTTTCCTAGGTGGATGGTGTCAGCTACAGATGATCTTGCCAGGTTTCAGTGCTATTTATCTCCTCTAGGCTCGCTGGATTACAAATGACCCTGTGTGTATATCAAAGTCCCATTTTTAACCTGGTCACACTAGCTTTAACAGGCTCTACCACTTACTGAAAGTCTCACTGGAATTGATTTGATTTTTCCCCTACAAATCCTCTGGCATTTAAGAAAGATGGTTATCTGAGCACTTTCTCTTTCATTTTTGAATATCCACCTTGGAATTAAAGTATATTCTCAATTTTAGAGTGTATTAAATGGGAGAAAAATCTCATGCTCATTTAGACCTGAACTCTGCAACTGCTTCCACATGTGCTTGTCTTTACTAGCGTACCATTCCCTGGAATGAGTGGATTCCAGCAAGCTGGTGTCAGTGGCAGCAAGCTGAAGCCTGCTCCAAACTCTTTGCAGGATCAGGGCTTTCTCCTCCTGGAATGCATCATTGTAAAGGAGCACAGTTTTCAAATAAGGCATCTGCATTCAGACACTGACACTCACTGGAGACTCTTAAATGCTTCTTTTATGTTACTAAAGGTCAAACTGAACTTCCAAATGTGGAATTTCTGACAACCAATTAGGTAGCCCACATTAAAAATTGGGCCAGTGTTTAATTATGTCTGGAGAATACATGAGTTCAGCTGAGACAATTCACACTCACCTCATGTGTTTCTCAGTGTTTTCAGTGGTGGAACTGAATAAATATTCTTTTGCTACACAGATGCACTGGATCAAGGTTTAGCTTGTTACGCATAAAAAATAAATCAGCTCATATTTCCTTGACTTCATTTTTCCAGCTTTGTCATTCTGTCTAGGAGCATACTGCATGGTCAAGCCAGGCATGGCTATGCATGTTAATAATCCTTGGAAAACTATGGATACTTCTTTGCAAAATTCTTTTTATTTTTTCCAAATAAATAGTCAAAGTGCACCTGGTGAAAGATACTTTTCTTTCTCTCTCTCTTTTTTTTTTTTTTTTTTTTTTTTTTTTTATTTTTTTTTTTTTTTTTTTTTATTAAAGCCTGTGTTTCAAAAACCCTAAGTGGAACCACAACTGTGGTGCTGCTTTTCAAATCAAAAGGACGGTACAGTCTTCACAGGATATGGCTCCCAGCCAGTTGTTTAATGCTTGTAGGTCAATACACAACCAGCTCAGCTTCTGCTGCCTAATTGACAAACCACATATCAGGCACAGGAAGTTTAACAACTATGCTTTCTTTCACCTAAACTCCTCTGTTGAGTCCCTGGGCCCTCAGCCCCTTTTTATTTTATCATTCACAAATATCTACTGTGAGCTCCCTCCAGGCACAACAGACTAACTGCATGCCCGAAAAAAAATGAGAGCCCTGGTAAACAGTGGGTGTCTGGTCACTCAGGAGCCAGGCGAGCTGTTCATCATCCTCCTCGATTTCAGTCTGCCAAAGAGGTTTAGACCCACTGTTCCCAGCGTAAATTATTTGTGGATGAATGAACCAGGAAGAATTTCCTCCAAAATATGTTTGATTAATGGAGTCGTGATGCCAAATGTCAATGCATCACCAGTCTTGATACTATCCAGTAACCGACTCCAGCTTGTTTGTCAATTGTTTGTGTTTCAAGGTAAATACCCCTCTGCAAAAACAAATGTTAAAAGTCTTTGCACAAAAATGTTCCCCAAAACAATAAGAAAGAAGTAGCCTTCCTTTTATTATGTTTTTTCCTGGTATTATTCCCTGCTTGTTTAAAGGGAACAAACCTACTGGTAAGGGAATATTTCTGGAGAGGAGCACCTGAGAAGACAAGAGGACACAAATATTGACAAGACCCAATGCCTGATACTGCCCAGGAAAATCACCTGATTATTTCACCCCTTCTGTCTCCTCCACATCGCGGCAGTCACACATAAGGGAAATACATGAACACCATCAGACCTCCATCCAACACTGCAATACCTTAATATATTGAAATATGCCTCAGACTAGATACACCAGCACTAAAGCAGCATGAGAAGCTACTAATATTATTCCAGCTAATATTCCTGTCCATATTCTTGGGGATACTGTCCCTAATATATCATAATAGTAATACCCTCTACTTCACTCCAATGAAGCTGCAGTGAAGTCCAGCAACATAAGCACGGAAGTTTTGACTCTATGGCCATAAGACACTGTACAGTGACATAAAATGATCTCTGTGCATGATGTTTTCATTAACACTGAATGGATAACTGTCATCTGAAAAAGACATAACCTGGTGGAGACTCTAACAGCTAGTTCTGGGTACAACATTCATCCAGTCAACACTGAATGATGTGTTGCAAAAACTTAGTCCCTCAGGGTTCAGTGCTGATTGTCCAAGTGGATAAACCCTTATATTTACCCGTGAGTTTGATGTGCACCTTCTTAGAAGGAGACACTGAGTAGTTCCATTAGCAGCACACACTGCTGTTTCCACCTGTTTTTATTAACCAGGAGAGACATGCTGCTGTTATAACAGCTGCTGCTTTCAATGTTTTTAGGGGTTTCTGACCTTTGTTGTGTTTGGTGGTGCTGAGCTTGAGGTGTGAGGACTGTGTCCATCCAATAATATCAAAGTGATAGAATTACCTTCCCCATCTCCCTCCATCAGAGGACATGGATAGTTTTGCAGAGATGCAGAATTTGGGTCTGTGGTTCAATTAGTCTAAATGAAATAACCTTCCCTGTATTGTCTGTGAAAAGCAGATCCCCCTTAGGCTTTCTTTCTTGCTACTAGTGTTTGTACAACTGGACAAAGAGATTAAAATGGTTCTGTATCATCCTTCCACCCACCTGTTTCAGGCAAAACCATCAACTTCTTACCATCACAATGTTTTGAAGATATCACCTTTCAGCAAGGACCTCCTCATGTGCATAACATAGGTGTGAATGTGTAGCAAAACAGCAGCAGTAAATCAACTGATGTGAAATGAAACAAAAACAGATACAATACTGCAAAACCAATCAAAACCGATAAATATTTGTGTTCGAGTATTTGCTGATAGCTCACAAGATGCAAAATATGAGAGACAGATAACAGAAGCCAGGATTTGTGTCTAATATTTTCCATTACCTCAAGAGACAAATTCAAGCCTGCCTGATGATCTGCTTCCCCCACAATTCCCATTTTTTTTCTATGATACATAGAATTGCATCTTTAACAAGGTCAACACAGTACAAAGGGCACAGATACAGGAGTTCTAACTTTAGGTCACAATGATTTCTGGCAGGAAAATTACTTCAGCTTTGGAAACACAAATGTATCTTCAAAGATTCGAAGGCCAGTTGCTGTTTCTGCATGTTTGTTTCTTTTCCTTTAGTGACATTGAGAAATGTAATTCCTCCTGTGAAGAGGGGAAAATTCCAGTATCCATCATTTTGAAGAATTACAGTCAGCGCCATTAACTTGCGAATGCAGCTCTAGTCTAAATTACATTTTCTCTTAGGGCACTCTGAAAGTGAAACTGAGAACAAGACTTGAAATTAAACTGGATTGGGAACAGAAAGCCTGAGAACCTTTCCCCTTTCCATAAAGCCACTGAAGCCATTTTACTTTGCAACAGCACTGTATAATATATTTCCATTGGCCTGGAAGATAAAGCTCAATTTGTTTTAGTAGCTTGAAGAAATGGAATTGTTATGATTTACCTAAGTTAAGTAAGAAGTTCTTTTCAGTTTGATGTTCAAAATCCAGTTTTCACCTCCCTTAGTTTAATTTTTCTGGCCTTCCTATACTGAGCTATGCTGGTTTTCTTCAGAGTTAATCAGGTAGAACTGTCATACCTATTTCTGCACACATGCAGGGCCTAAAACTTTTTTTTCTCTTTGACATTTTTCAACGAACTGAGGTTAAAAGCCTGAAGTTTCATTTTTAAAATAAATTGGAGACAAGTTTTTCAAAAATGCCTCTGAATTTCTGCTTCCACTGAAATAAACACTCAAAAATTTAATCTTCCTTTTCTGTGATTACAAGCAAAATCATGAAAATGTAAGCCAATGCACTGTTATCTTCTTTAGTCTGTAGATAGCTTGAAACAATATGTCTGAGTGATGTGAACTCCTGTCTCTCATCCTAGTGGAGTAAATCTGAAACCAGAAGATGACAGGCTGTGTCAACGTTGTAAACTCTTCCATAGCTAAGGATGTCAGCAGAAATGCTCAGCTGAACTTCTGCAGTCTACCACTTTTTTTTTTTTTTCCCCAATGCCATAAAAAACCCCAGGTAAAATCCTAATAAGTACCCAGTATCTGTCTGTACAACTCATTGGAAACAGTAGAATAGTTCATACAATTTATAGCACAATGGGAACTGAAAACACAAAAGGCAGCTGAGAGCAATAGAGCTCTCCTAATCCCCGGAACACCTCCACAACATCTTTTTCTGCCTTTTTCCTCTTCCAAAGAGGAAAGTCCTCCTTGCCGCCACCATGCCCCAGCTTGATGCATGGGCTCTGCAAAAGGTCCTACAGGAGAAAGTATGCCTCAGAGACCACAAAAACCTTATTTGCTACCAATACCAAACTCTAAAACTAGACAGGATATAAAAATAACTGAAATATATTTACCTGAAGCTCTTTCATTTTAAACCAAGTTTACAATTTATGGAAGCATATGATATGATTGGGGCAGGATACTGAGGTTGACAATAATGGATGCCAAATTGTTGTGCTGGGAAGGTACCACTTCAGCTAAGGACAGCAGAGCTCTAACACATTCTATGAAGCAGTTGAGCAAGAGTTCTTGATGCTCTTCCTCAAAAATCACGTAGCTGTTAGTTGGACTATGTAAAGCCACAGTATTGTCCTCAGATGTACTCTCCCCAGTATTTCAAAAGTTCACAGGCTATAAATACAATTACATCAGTTGACTTCTTCCTCTATTTGGAAAGAAAATTCTGTATTGCTAAACAACCTTGTTCTCAGGTTGCCCAGCTGACTTTTATGCCATTCTTGCTGACTCTTACTCAGCTGACCCAGTGCCACAATGGTAGCATTAGAAAGGTTTCTACTGTCATAATAAAAATAATTTCACAACCCAGTCTAGGCAGATTTACAAGCAGTTAACAGTCTGACAATTTCAGCAGATCACATATTTAGTAGAATTTTGGAAATATAATCTATTTGTTTTCATTTTAATTTTTTCCTCTTTTTTATTTTTTTCCTGTCATTTACTATTGCCAACAAGTCTGTTGAAATGTAAAGCAAATCTATTTTATGTACTGTTATAGCTTTTCAAGCCACAGCCATCAAGTAAATATTTGCCGATATTCTGTGGTTTAATTAATTGGCTATGGTCTGCCCAAAGTGTGTGCATAATGTAGGTCTATTTGCAGAAGAACGCCACTAAGGAATGCCTCTGTTTCTTCTCTTTCGTGTACGTAATATTTGCCATTACCTGGTATATCAGATTAGGAGTGTTATATGAATATACTGATTCTGGCAATTAAGTGTGGAAGTAACTGTGTAGACCTTGTTCATCATGTTTCTATGGTTATTCATAAATATTATGGCCAACCTCAGTCAATATAAGCCATTTGCAAATTTTTTTTTTTTTCAAATTGCTGAAAGCTGTTTTATTTCAGAACTCATTTCAGAGTACTCAGAGAAATTCAGTCAATTTTTTATTAATGTCATTTAAAGGATGCCCGATGCAAACACAGTTACTCAGTGCCAGTGTTTTCATATTTGGACCAGTACACCACTACTCTGCACTGTTTACCTCTACACTGAGTTCATAGGGGAGGACAAGTGGAAGGAGTGGAAAGGCTGCTATAATGATATTTAAAATAACCAAAAGGTCCTTTGGCAGCTTCCTTATTCCCTGAAAAATTAGTGCGCTGCCTGGAGAATTAAAGGATACTTGATCTGTAACTCCAGTGGAAACCACTTGTCATCTGTTGTCCGGATATGAGAAATGTTATTTTTCCTCTTCCACACATGCTGCAAGTAGCAATCCAGCTGAATGCTTTGTGGGGACTGGAACACCACTAGAGACCAAACACAATCATCTACTCTGGCTTCCTGGATGACACAAGCCATGGAATTTCAAAGCCTATAACTCCTGCTACAGCAACAAGCACAATCATCATAAAGACGTCCATGCTTGATTTAAAGACTTCCACTGATGCAGATCCACTATGTTCCTGGATAAATTTTTCCAAACTTGCTAAATAACCCCATCGTTAAAAATACAGCCTTATTTCTACTTTAAATGGATCCTCCTTCTTCTATTTGTTGGCTCTTGTCACACCTTCATCTGTCAGAGTAGAGAAAACTCCACAATTACAATCTGTTGACCGTTAGAAAATTGCACACTGTGAACAATGCACTTCTCAACAAAATGAAGAGCCTGAACTACTTTTATCTTTTGAATCAAAGCAGTGTTATTTATTTACTGTCCTTTGTCTTGCCCTTTAAATAGACAGTATAGGGAAATAGTCACTATACAGACACTATGACATGCTTTACCACGAGGATAGCTGATATCTGGTTTAATCTTTCCAGCCCTTAATATTATCATTATTATTATATTTTTAAGAGGCAAGAACCCCTCCGTATACCTTTACCTCCATCCATCATGCTTTCCAACATAACTGAAGCAGATGAAATACTGATATGAACAGTCAACATGAAGGTTTCATTCGTAGGTATTAGAATGACATGAGACTTGCAAACATTTGATCCAACTTCCAGGAGACATCACTCAGTGCAGGAATACCCACAATCTACTCAATACTCTGTATCCCATCCTGTCTAGAAATTAAAACTGTGAAAACAGTAAGTGACTGTTCGTTTTCCCAACCTTTTGAACAGTAATAGAGCTGAGCAGTAAAATAAATTTCTTGGGAAATCTCCATCTCTTTTCTTTTGTTTGTGAGTAGCTTGAGATATTCTCAGATTTATTTGAAAGGACTTGTGAACTTCTTTGCCATTTCCCTCCCAAAATAACCTATGAGAAGTTTGCTGTTAACATTTCATTATTTATTTTAGTACACTGCATTGTGTAAGTTGTTTACAAAAATTAGTCATTTGTTTTTCTGTCCCATGATTGATTACTTAGACTAGGTATTCAAAGGTCAAATTAGGAACTTTACACAGAAATAAGAAATGTTTGAGTCGGTGATTTAGTAGTTACACGTAAAATGGTCTTCCTGTGAACGTTACAGAATAAGTATCACAGGAGAAGAGATCAGACAGGAGGCACATCTTTTGGCGTGGGACCGTAAGTTCAGAATGAAAAGACACTAGCAGTAGAGCCACATATTCAGCTGCTAAACAAATTAAATCCTGCTTCTTACAGCACCTTCCTGGTTGCTGCCTCATATATTGTTAATTACATTGTAAATACTCTTGCTGCTTCATGCACATTCAGGAAAAATGGATGCAAAGTCATGGTGAACAGGCCTGAGTTGAAAGTCAGCCTTACACCACCTGCTCAGGAGTGAAGAATGGGGTCAGGATGTGGAAAGCCAGCTGGCACTTTTTGGAGCAGCATTTAGACTGACCTTAGACTTATTTAATAAGACTTTGATAACTGGCACCTCTAGGACCAAGGGAACAGAGCCATGAATTACAGCCACTTACTTCTCCTTCCTAAGATTTTGTAAATTGAGGATATCACCCTGTATTTCTTATGTAGAAGTACCCTTTAAAGATAGCATTCTTTCTGTATTTAAAGCTTTTTCTGGAACTCTCTTAAGTAGTGCTTGAATACAGTTCAAATCCAGTCCCAATGCTGACATTTGTGCATGCTTCTGTGCTGTATTTTCTCAGGCAAAACTCCACTGGCTTTCAGAAGGGTTTTGCTTGAGCAAGAACATCAGGTTTGACCTTTCAATTGCACAGTGACAATTAATAACAGCACAAAACAGAGATCTTTCTTTTTTTTTTTTTTTTAAAAAAAAAACACAATACAAAAAATCCAGTCTATTACAGAATGATTGCTGCCACTGAAGTTCTCTTCTCTCAAAACCAACATAAATAAACTGTTTTTTTCTAAATCAGCTTCATCATCCCTTCAAGAACCTCTACAGAGTTCAAGAGTTATTAAATCAACACCCTTTTGAGTGCCCATGCTTGCATCAAACTCAGCAGCACAGTCAGAAGTCTCTGATTCCTATATACATAAATGGAGGAGCCTAAAACAGTTAGACAGAGAAGTACTTCTGTGGCAAAGTGGGAGTGAGAGCTCAGATCCCATCCAGTCCTCTATACATTAGTAAATGTTTTTTTCCCCTTTCGACCTTAAGTCAAGCAAAGGAGATGGTGTGGTTTGGAGTCCAGTCTAATTTATCTCCTCTGTAAATCTTGTGAATTGCTATCTAAACAACTGTTCTATTAAGCAAACCCTTTGACTGATCGGTCCCATGTGTCACAGGGCCAGGTCAGATTAGGTATCTCTTCACTTATTCCATGAATGTGAGAGAGAGGGCAGCATAAATTTCATGTCAAATCTGTTTATTTAATTAGACTATTAACTACATGTGACAACAAAACCTGCCACTGGAAGGAGGAAGGTGACTTTATACTGTGAAGAAGGAGATCAGGTGAGTAATTGTAGGTTTATGAGCTCGTCCATCATTTCATTCCACTCGTTTATCCATTCACACTTTTTTATTTTTTATTTCTGACATTTAAGTCAGAACTACACTTTCCAAAACAGTCTGAAGGTCCCTCATCTTTCCAGTGACTGGAGAAGAAATACTAGAGCATGCCCAGATCACCCAGCTTAGCCCAGTGTTTGCCTACACAGTAGAACAAGAGGTGTTTTACCATCTCTTTCAGACTTGCCTGCTGTTGAGGCCTGGGTAAAATCTTAGTCCCTTGGAAGACAAAAATGAAATTCACACTAATTACATCAGAACCAAGGTTTCCCTCCTCGTATGCCATAGCTAAGTAAAGGAAGCCTAGAAAAGCAGCAGTTGAGTTGTTTGGGTTTTTTTTTTTCTTTCTATAGACGGTTAAGACAGCACAACTTGTCACTTAGAGGCATTAGAAATCTTAACTTTGGAACCTGCCTCTTTTACCAAAAACATTGCCAGGCAGACTGCGATCTGTAGCCTAACAAGGAAAAGTAAGTAATGAATTTAGATCAACTACTCTAGATATCACTTGTGGCTTTGGGGAGAAGAGTTGCCTACATGTTACTTAGGTCAGTACTCAAGTTGTGCTGCATCACAAGTTAATTATGGAGTGTGGTGCTATATGGAAGGGCAGATCTCTTCCAGTTTTCTTGCTTTGAGTGTCCTGTTCTGTGTGCATTTCACCAGAAACGATCTCATGTTTTAACACGTCTATTAGTTCTAACAGAGCTTGTACAATCTCTCCTGGTTTGCTTTGCAGATCAACGGAAATTGCCCATTCTCCCCCAAGCTTGCTAATATATACTTCAGAGTATGGATAAACCTCAGATGAGAACTCATGCTTGGATCTATTTCCTTTAGGTGCACGCTACATTACTTGGGAAAGAAAGCTGAACCTGTAGACAAACTGCTGTCCAACACCTCAAGAACTGATGATAAAATACCTGGTTCTGCTGTGTTTTTAATGTTATTTACCTGAGTTCCCTACTTTATGGTACCACATTTCAGTAGCACCTGAGTACCCTGATGCATAAAATTGACCAAAACTAAGAACACACAGTGTCCGTAGACAATGGGTTTCTATCTGCCCTCTTTTTGGGATATAAGAAATTTGCTTTGACATGATTTTTTCCCAAGTGCATTGATTTGTGATTTTTAAGATCAATAGATTTCATAGCTTTTGTTGCTATTTAACATGAGTTAGATTGGGTTTTGGCAGGGTTGGAGAGTCTTGAGATAGGACACTGTCAGTATGGTATTACTTTCACAAGATTTTTGAAGAGGAAGATTTTGTAGTGTTTCCCACTGATGGTTAGACCTTTTACTGTATTTGGAGGACATTGCATGGTCAGATCCTTTTGCCAAATAATAGTTTATTTTTCAACCCTTTCTCCACAGTTCTCCAGGGATGTAGCTATAATTGTCTTTATTAGCTTCAAAGGGAGCCCTGTGGGTCCACAACTTGAATCTGAGATGGTTGTTCCCTTTTTTGATTAACATCACTTAGAGCAAATACCAATAAACAGACCACCTCCATGTGCACAATTAAGTGAGTCAGCACCTGACACAGAAGAGCTTTAGAGATCATATCCTCTAGTTACTTCTGTAACTACATCGTTAATATTTTTCAAATATGATAAATTTAATTTGGTAATTTCCATCTCCTCCTGCAATTGTTTTAGACCATGCTGCATTACAACAGCTAGCTGACAGGGGAAGAAAATTTTTTTTTGTGCTAACAAATGTTATAGTGAGGATAGGCTCACAGGACTGGTGAAGTTGCAGAAGACATGGACTGCCTAAAATACTGCTAAATCAACATCCAGCCTGAAATTTTCTTCTCTACTCTTCTACTTTCCAATCCAGACTATGTTCGTCTTTATGCTTGCTGTCATACTATCTTTTAATCTTTTACCAGTTCGTTGTAAATCTTTATATCATTATAACAACAGAACTGAATCACGCTAAGGCATACATCTTGACAGGACTGAAAGCTACAAAACAGGAAGTCTTTAAGATAAATCCATAGCTCAAAAAATATCACACAGAGGCCCTAATAACTAGTGAGCTGTAGAATTACCAGTTTTGCCAAAAGCAACAGTTTTCCTTCTGATCTCAGAGCAACTGTTTCCACACAAATCACATGTGGAGACATTTTACAGGGGTTATGTTATCTATGCCTCCTCTGTTTTCTCCTTGCATAGATTCTTGTATTTTGACACTACTTCTCCTCCCATATAAATGACCTTGTAAATTAAATTTATAGCTTCACAACTGGGGTCAGATCAGTACAGTTTGTTCTAGTTTGGAATATAGAATAGGACAGACATTACTGCTTGGGAATGGAAACAGACTCCACCAATCACTAGAACAACAAACTGGGAATTGGGAATCCCTTGTTTCATCTTGGCTGGCTTCGTGAACAAATCATGAAGTCTTTCTGTGGCTCCAGCTCACCCATCAGTAAAAAGGAAATCTGATCATTCCTGCCTACTTCAGAGGGAACTGATCTACATTAAGCACCGACGTATTGACATAGAAATGACTACAAACACATAAATCTAGGTCTCAGTGGTAAATGGTAGAAGTTAAATCAACTCACTGTTCAGGAGAGTGACTCTGAGCCCAACACTCCCATCATACTTTGAGCGTGTTAATTCTTACTCATGCGGTACTTATCAGATATGTCTTTGGAGCTGGCAGGCACTTAGCTTTATTACCTACCATATACACAGTATGCTTTATCCATTTCCTACAGCGAATACAATGAGTGCTGCAGATACCACGATATTGTTCACTGTTAGAAATGGAAAAACAGTTCTAATAAAAGATTATGGCAACTACTATATGTGTCATGCCAATGTGTAAAGGCTTCGGGAGAATGGACAGAATATTTGTCCAATTCTTCCTGAAAAGATGACTTGCCAGGCTTCAGATTTCCACCACTTCACCACTTAGAGATGTCTAATTTCATATATTGCTATTGGGTGCATATGCTATTCATCACTGGAAAGTTATAATACAATCAAATGAAATATCAGACCGTATAGACACTATGCAGGGAGAAATGTTGAAAAAGGAGTATGAGAAGTCAAGACCCACTGACAAATTTGGGAAAAAAGCTGAACTCAATAGATTTGTCTATTTTTTGTCACAGTTTTGTGACAAATCACAGCTAGTGACAAATCCTGATAATGGCAGCTTCACAAAAAGCTGAAGATGTTTTTTTCCTCTGTATCCTTCCCACCCCTGTTGCCACCCCAGACTATTGCAGCATTTTGGCTGCCATTTTCCTGCTAAAGGAGGCAAAGTTCAATAAGCAAGACACAAGACCAGGAGCTAGAACACTTGGGCTTTACTCTTGGCCATATCAGTGACCTGCTGTTTGACCTTTTCCATCACTCCATGGAAACAAATAGCACCGTTGTGTGCCTTTATTTCTGTTTCTACATTTTGCAAGTCCTATGAGCTGAGCTGTCCCTACATGTGCAGTGTGTAATGCATAACAAATCCCCAGTCTTGGTCAGGGCCTAGACATAATCAAATAGTAAAATAAACCAAATAATTGTTACTAAATGTCAAAAAATGCACTTTCAGAGAAACCAAATGGTTGTCAGAGGAGCCTGTATGGGAGTGTCATTCTTTCCATTTTCACCTCCTCTCTCTTGTTCAACTTTCAACTTTATATGTTAATCCTACAAATATTCGTCCAAAAAATCATTCATTCATCACTCATCTTTCAGGCCCCATACTGGTGCAGCCCTTACTCAGGTAGTCTATCCACTTTCTAAATTTATAGTTGCTTTTTTGAAGACCCCACCATGACCAATGGTTAGCAGATCATGCAATTTACACTAATAAAAGGAAAAAAAAAAAAAAAAAAAAAGGAGAGCATCCCAGTACCTTATAGCCTTCTTTTACTTGTTCTCCTACTTTCCTGTGCTAGGTTTCTTTGGATCCTGTTTTCAATTCCTGGGAATAAAAAATGAAACACTTAAAAGATGTCTAAACAGAATGTCCAGAATAATAAGTAAGCGATATCACATGACTTGCTGGAAAATTAAGTTTCATGAGGGTTACACTGAAAAGCTCAAATCCTAGTATGTACCCTGGAACATGACAGGACTTCCAGTCTGTCTGCACTATAAGAAGGTGTTCACCCTGCACTCCAAGCCAGGGTCACACTTTGGTGCACAGTTGAAGGAAAAATTAAATCTTTGTTGCTATCATGATTTTTTTCATTAAATCTGTTAGAAGACTAGATATGTTATAAAAAAACAGGAGGAAAGCAATAGGCACAATACAGGTAAAACAGCCAAAAGCTGTATGATGCACATTAATTATCCATATCCCTCTACAGTTTCATCACAGTGAATATAAATAATGCATTTGTGCATGTTCTTGTTTGTAAGATGTCATTAAATAACACAGACTATAATGTATCTAGTAATAAATATTTGTGAGTATATATATTATCCTATTTACATTTGAAAACTCCAAATAAAAATAACTAGTACATTTTCCTAAACTTATCATGAAATAATAAGCCCTTGCTTTCTTGAATGGGTAACAATGATATAACCCATACCTTAACCACAGAGTGTCAAACTCTGGGATTTATTGAAAACTGTATCCAAATGAGCAGGCTTGATCCCATCTATCATGTAGAGTGTGGAGTAGCAGCACTAGCACCTTGATCCTTAGGCTCTGCTTTACAGTTCACTCCTGGTTAAAGCTGGACTCGAAACAAATAGAGCTGAAGGCATCTGAAAACGTACTGTTCCTCAACAGTGAGGTCATCTCTTACATTCAGTCGGCTAGTAGGTAAATTGTGTAACGGGAAAATCCAAGTGGAAATATTCAAACTGCCAAGGATTATGAATTCTTTGTTTTGCTTTGGAAACAAACGCACAGTAGAGACTAGAGTCACAGTGCAAGGAAGACATAACAAAGGCTTTGTTTGTAAGGAGATGGAACCACTGCTCTCTGGTCAGGGATGAGGTTGGCTGATGTGTTTTCCATAATAGTCAATTGAACAATCTCAGCACTCAATCCTGGCCAAATACTAATCTGCTGAATTTATTACATTTGGGTTTTTAAATCAAAATTACCATCTGCAACTCATGTGTGGTAAACAGCACAGAACATGTGACAAGAGAAAAAAAGCACCTCATGAAAAGGTGGGCAAATTCCACCTGGTTTGAGGAGCCCGGGGAACGGTGACACTGCACATTGAACATTTTCTCACTGAGCAAAAAGCATAACAGCTTAATGAGGTTATTTGTTAAAACCCCCTCTGTTCACCTCAGTAATGGTCTGTGCAGCCCTGGTCTGGAAATGTAGTTGGTTTGACCAAAGTGATACTATCAACTGAACAAAGCCAAATTTCATAGGAAAAATGCCATGGTAGCCAGAAATAATACACATACACACAGAGAAGAAAATCCCAGCTGGCGTTTTGGGGTTTTTTGTTTTGTTTTTAAGATTTCTGTGCTCACAATCATAAATATTCTCAGGACAACAAAAGCTGATTCAATATTGCAGCTATGCGGTCTGAGATGGGTGAAATCCCGGGCCACTAAACACAGGGTATTTGGACTTTTGCAGGCCCACCATGTCACGGAGCATTATTGGATGATAAAGCTGCTGGTGGGGACTCTGTGGTCTAATTCCTATTATTTCAAGTAATGTTGAGGGCTTAAACCTTTTTTTTCTCTTTCATTGCAACTCTTTTACAAGAGCTCTCTTCAGAAAAGCAGTCTTCTGAAAACAGCAAGTCTATTCATCTCCAGTTGAATAAACGTACAAGGTATGAATGCCAGTTGGTTACCCACTTCATGATTTCAGTTTGACTTGTGCCAAACCATGTGTTTGACATGATTTCTGCACAGAAATGGAAATGGGTCTGGACTTGGTGGAAACATCCCATACTACACATGCACACAGAGATGTAAATTACCTGCAAAATGATGCTGGGTAAAACTGGCCTAAAAAAATGTTTTGAGAATACGTCTGTTTCCTGCAACGCTTTTTTTATTAACCTTCTTTTGTCCAAGTGTCTGCAAATCCTATGGATGAATATCTGAATTCATTTTCTAATGAGAGTATCACAGAACAAGTCATCCTGTTTTACTGATCTCAGGAAGCCATAAGAGTCTTAGGAGCTACCCAGAGAGGGTTTTCTGCCCCTTCCATGATATCACTGCTTCCATTTAGTCCATATATTCCATATTCCTTAACACAAATAAAAAGAAATAGAGTGGGACCCCAGACATGCTAGGTGCATGTTTGCAGTTCCCTGTGTAAAAATGAGGCACTGACTAAGAACTGGCCATAAAGTTTCCTCGTACAGTCAAAGGAGATGAGCACATTCAAATGACAACTCATCCTGCCAATGGGATGGGATGGGATGGCTCTATAGCTGCTCATCTATCTTTGCTCTCTATGAAGAGAACAACTTAACCAAAACGTTAACTTTTCTAGTTTTTTAGGATTTTAATGACGACTAGTGCTAGGTAAGAAAAATACCATGTTTAAGGCTAACAGAAAAAGACTACCTATCTTCATTTTGCAAATGAGAATGAATGAGGCTAAAAAAAGGGATCAGTTAATTGCTCAAAGTCACAGAAAACGTTAGTAGAAATGCTAAAATTTTAAGCTCATTTTTTTTTTAGTTCAGCTCTTCCTTCCTCATGTTGAAGTGGGGAGGAAAAAGGTTCTCACTGCTCTTGAATAAACAGCAGTGGAAATACATAACTGACTTATCACTGTCCCTTTTGTTTTCTTTCTTCCTGACCTAAATAAAAGACATAGAAATTTAGGCCACTTTTCCTGTTTCCTTTGCATTTGTTCCTAGAGAACTTGTTTATGTTGTTAATTCCACTATGGCCTGATTCAACAAAGACCAGTGCAAGACTTGCAAACCAACTTGAATAAATTCAGTATAAAGTCTTAGATATAACTGTTTCAATGCAAGGAGACAACAGAAATCATATCAGAGTTTTCAGGGGAAGGAGTTGTTAAGGTTTTTTCCAAGCTTATAATGTGAACATAATCTTTTGCACGAGATTTCAGTTTCATTGACTTCCACTTCATGAATTAGAGATCTGGCAGGTCTTCATTCCTTTCGATCTAGGACTAACAGAAACAGAAATAATCTTAAAAAATTATGCTGCTTCTCTCTGTTCAGCTGAGGCCTCAGCACAGAAGGAGCGGGAGTAGAAGGACCTTTGCAGAAAAGTCTCTGGACAAGCATTTGGTTCACTATCTGGAGACCATGAGCCAAGTTACTGTTAAGGGTGAACTATTACAAATAAAATGGCACCTAAAACTGACTATTTGGCAAACAGAGCTTCAGTAACATGAAAACTCATGAAATTACTGAAGTGGTGTTGAAGCTATCCATTACTGACAACAAAAGCTAAGCAGAAAATCATATATTTCTCAATTTTTTCAAAAACCTACCTGGTTGTTTAGGTAGGCCATCCAAAGACTGTTAGAAGCAAAATCTGAATGTCCATGACAGCCCAGGCTTCCATCCTCACACCAGAGTATACACAGATCAGAAAACCATTGACACTTATGACAACAGCCGTGAATGACACAGCAGATTCAGAGGAACCCTGGTGAAAAGAGAGTTGCACAGACATCAGAATCACTGCAGGCTGCTACATTTGACATCCACACTGGCAGGAAAAGCCTCTGAGTTTAGCTGTGACTCCTCTGCATGATGAAGTGGTCTATATCAACACCAACTCCAGTTTCGATTCTATCCTTTAGGATTCAAAAACCATTTAAAAATAAAATAAGATAAATCTGTCCATTTTAAATGTCAGTGAGATATTTTTCCTGCTTAAAAAGAAATGTTTATCCAATAATGACAAATCCATGCTAAAGCCTAAACCCCCAAAATATTAAAATATTTTAAATTACATTTAAAATACAGTATTAAGAAATAAATGCAGTTACTGACAAACTCATATAGAAGGTTAAAACACAGAGTAGATCGGTGGCACTGTAACCAACACTTATGGAACTGATAGCTAACTTTTGATAGCAAGACCTCTTCTATAAAAAAAAACAGAAGACATATTGTCCTAAAGCTTGTCCATTTAATCAGTTCTCTAAATGACTAGTTCATTCAGAATCGGTAGATTGGGAATGACTAAGAAAAAGGAAAATCTCTTTTCCTCTTATAATACATTCATGAACAGGAAAGCTTGGTTTCCTTTTAGCTATAAATAAAAGACAGTTATGAGAGGATGATGCCTAATAATTCTGAAATGTTGAAGAACATGATAACCAGAATCTGACCTTTTCAGTTTCTTTACTTTTGTGTTTAATATGTTGGTTTTACATGCAAAATAACTTCAGGTAAATATTTTTTTCCTATATAATCAGGAATATTAAGGGAATTTAAACTACTAACAACAAAATTTGGTAGTCTTTTTGTGCATTATAGTTTAATTCCAAATTTTATGTAAATACAGTCCAGGATGATGAACAAGCAAATAATAGAGAACTAGTAAAATTAAATATATTGATCATCCTTTTCTAACATAATTCAAATTCTAGCAAATTTTGATAGTCAAGAGTCCTATTGTTCTGTTACATAATCTCTTAAATATACATATGGGGATAATACTATAGCAAAAAAGGTCAGAACTAAAGAAAAACTTTAGTAGAAATATACCAGTGAACATCAAATTTTCAAATATTTTAAATTAGATCTAAAACAAGGCTGAAGGGGATTATTTCATGGGTTGTTTTTATATCAGGACCTCATCACTGTTTGTATTTCAAACCAGAAAGAATATATTTGCCACCCACTGCTTTTTCCAGCAAACAGCATGGTCACAGGTACACAGCAGCATTTTTCTGCCTTCTCAACTCCCCAGAGGTAGAGAAGCACATGCAGGTTCCCATGTGGAGAAAATACAGTTCAAGAGGCATCTCAGCAGCAGGCTACTGGTCTACACATGCCTTTTTCTCTCTCTGATGTTGTTTGATCACATGTACTTCAGCCAGTTCTACTTCCCCTCTCATAAACCTAAAGATTGTCTCTTGACTATCACATCCTTTCTAACATCTCTCCTGAAGCAATCAATCCCAGCCTCAAGAAACTCTCCATGAGAGTCAGGGGAAGGTTTTTATAGCCTCAGCCAAGATTTCACATCATTTTGCATGAAGAATATATGCTTTGCTGCCCATAGTGTTCACTACCATCCAGTGGTGTGGACTCACCTTAAAAAACATAACTAAAAGCAGAGTGCAATGCAGAGTCTGGGGAGGGGGGAAACAACAACAGCTAGGCTGTTATTTGTATTTAGCTGCTAGAAGACTATGTGGAGCAGAGAGTTACAAAGATTGACATTTGTGTTTTTAAGTAGACATTAACATAATGGAAATGGCGTGTAACTCCCATCTCCCCAGCCATCAAGGGTCTGTCAGCCTTAGTCAGTGTCCCAACGCCCTCTCACTCATCCTCCTTAAAGTAAATGAGTCGTTATGCATCTGACGTTTCTTCCAGAGGCAAGCCCAGCAGGGTCCTCCTTCCCTCTAACTTGCTGTCATCCAGAGTTTTGTGTTTTAATAACTTGAAACATCCTGTAAAAAATCTATCAGGATTAGTTTCCAGTATAGAAGCACTTGTATTTGATCCAAGCTAATCAAATATTCTTCAGATACTAAGCCCCAGGGTTTAAGTGAGCACCCCCTACATGTTAAGCAAAAATTACCTCCTTAGTGTGGCTACTACATCCTCCTTTTTGACCCCTTTTGACACAATTTTGGCTGAGACAAGACAGAGAGTTAAAGCCATTGTGAAAGGGCCAAAAATAATAAAAGTGCGTCTCTGATGTCACCAGAATGTTATATCCTAAGACAAAAATAGCTGGTTTTAGATGAAACTGGACATTTTTTACATACTAGTAGAATGGTTTTTTTAATAGATAACATTTTGTTTTCAAACTCATATTTCAGTCTTTCCCAATGGAATTAGTAACCAAATTAAGGAGTTTAGGAGCTCGTATTATAATCAAACACAAGTCTGAACTTACAAGTCATGTATGACCTGGCAGTCGAGAGGTTATGGTGAGTAAGAAGGTAGACCACAGAAAACCAAAGAACAGGAAACTTTCAGCCTAGTGTTGATGGAAAAGCTTTGGATTAGATGGATGCAGTAGTGAATAACTTATTTCAAAGCAAACAGCTCTAACAGAAGTTTCTGACCCTTTTATAGAGGAAACACTGAAGATGTATGATGTAAGAATTCAGAAGTGCACATGTTAAGCTGCAAAGTCTTATTCTGAGTTATATACATCAGGATCTGTGTTTACACAGCTATACGGAGTGACTTCCCCTTCTTCCATTCATGGGCTCCATCGACTGACTGACTTCCTTAATTTCAAAAACTAGTATTTATTATTCCATGAAAGTTGGTTTAATGCTCAGCTCATCTATACACCCAGACAATTTAATGGAGTTTCTAGAAGGCCCTGGATGTACAATATTTAAACAATTCAGTTCAGTCCTCTGTCAAAATCACTCTTTTTGTGCAGTTATAGAAAGAACTTCTTTTTCCACCAGTAACAATTCCAGAGACACCCAGATGCTGACAATTTAAAAAATGACAAAGCATTTCAGTAGAATTAAAATCAATCCAATCCAACATTTCCCCATTCTTTGGGAGGGGCCTTAAAATTGGAACATCACACATAAGCATGAGCTTCTATTGTTGACAGATGTTAATAAATGAAATGGCTTAGAAATGTATGTTCCCAAAGTCAGTTCTCAGACTGTATGAGGTTGCTTTATCTTAGCTTCAGTATTGTCTTGGATTCAGGTGAACAGGAGGTAAATTTTAATTTTGCCCACTAAAATACAACAAAACTTGCCAGTGAAGAACTTAGAGAAAAAGGAAGCTAGACTAATAAGAGGAGCTGCTTTCCATGAGTGAACTTAGGCTTGATTGAATTTCTGAAAACATAGTGTAACACTGACAACAAATTTAAACTTTGACCGAGGTTAGCTCTTCAATTTCCATTGGAATAAAAGCAAACAGATGTCTCTAGAGTAAAATGAACAAAATAAAAAATATTTTAAAATTGGACAAAAAGTCCCAATCTCACTAGGGAAGCTGTACATACAGTCCCCATTCATATTAATTGTAAGCATTCGTCTAAGAAAACATGTGTGATCAGTTGCTACAGCTCAGCTGATGAATGGCAACCTGATGACGCACTTGAGGCCAAAATCTGTTGAGAGTCAGCCTCTTGTGCTGGCTGACAGAGCTTCCTGATGTTTAAAAGACTGTTAATTTCAATTCAGACAGAGGATGTTCAGATTAAAGAACAAATATTAAAAATGAAAGCTGATAAAACTCAAGATACATTCATTTCAGGGAGGAAAGTCCTCCACACCCTTCCTATTTTGTGTAAACCCGCTCTGATTACTGGTAGGGCTTCTCACAACAATGATGTAAGAATCCCAGGTCTGCTCTCTCTATAAGATAAAAATGAGTTACTTGAATTCAAAGAACCTAGTCCTATCTAAATGCAGACTAATATTAAACAGAGACATTTCAGTCACTCCCAGAAAGTTCAGACTAACACACGTTAACAAATCTGGGGACTAGGGGAAGGCAAAAAAGGCTTATACAGTGCCTTGGCTGAGATAATATTACTATTTAACTTTCACACTCATAACAAAACTCAGCCAGAAAGCCCAAACCACTAATTGGCCAGATTCTCTTCTGGTGTGAATCAGTATAGTTCAAACACATGTACTGATTGTACACTTTTTAAAATAACAACAACTCAGGTACAAGGCATTTGAGACCTGACTCATTCCAGGCAGTAATTAGATCCATATTACCATATCCTTACAATAATATTTTTTTTATTTTAAAAATATCACAAGATTTGGCCCAAGTAAAAAAAGAAAAAAAAAAACAACTTTTTTTATTTTAAAACCTCCATGCTATTTTTCTGGTTATAACTTTGTGGGTTTATGACATGACATTTATTCCTAGATATCAGATGTTAAAAATATCAGATCACATTAAGAGGCAAATTAATTTGATTTTCTTCCCAGATCTAGATCACCCGACCTGGGCCACAATTACTAAAGCTAATATCCTGTTCTATCATAAAGGTCAGTATTTGCTGATTCCACTTATTTTTGCCATATTCAGCCTACAAAGCTTGCTCGAAACTCTCTGAGAAAATATATGGTTTGTTTGGAAACATGTAGAAATAGCATACTTGAGTTTCGTTTCTCTGAACCTAACTTATAGATTAATTTAAATATCCTGCAGTTGTCCTTGCTTGAAATCTTTCCCCATCAGAGCACAGCTAATAGTACAGGAGGCCTTGGGGTGGGAGCAGCGGTGGGACCCACATCATGGTGCACTGTGCTGCAGCTGAGCTACCGGGAGCAACGCAGGGTTACTGTTCGGAGGAAGGAAAGTTTAGTGCAGAAAGGGAATGGAGGGCAGCCTGGAACAGAGATCGGTGTCAAGGGGGAATCCTGCTGCGAGGAATTCACTGAGCCCAGAAACTGTCTCTGTTTTTATTACTATTTATAATTATAAATAAATTACGGTAATTTTAAAATCTTTCCTTTCACAACAAAATCCCAGGGTCATGAGAATCACCAGCACCACAAATAGAGGATTGAAACAAAGATATGAAAACCTGCAGCTGCAGAAGGTCTCTCAGCTATGGACTCCCATTCCTCCTCCCCCTTCTCCACCCAGCCCTCCTCACCTCGATTCCGCGGACTCACTGTGCATGCTAAGGTGAGCTCAGTACTGAGGTAGCGCTCATGCAGCACTGGCAAATTTAAGAGTAAATCCAGGTTCACAACATGCCAGGACACCACTCCCGGCGTTTCCCTGTGAAATCCTTTCGGGTTAATCCAGGCATTCGTTTGACCTCTGCTCTCTCCATTGCTGCTGAGGTCACTGCCATTGCCATGAGGCCCTTTGCTGTCAGTAGGGGCTGGGATCAGAGCCTGCTGCGGGTAGCACGTCCTGAATAACAGCCATGCCTGGGAGAGCACTTCTGCTGTGACCCTAGCAGTTTCAGGAGAAAAAGCCACATCTGCTTTGAGTGATGGCAAGGGAAGAACATAAGGAGAAAACAGACACAATTTTGGCAGTCAGGCTTCCCTGATGGACTGGCTTCTTCCCTGCCCCTCACCTTCCAACCTTTTTTTCCCTGCAGAACCCAATCTTTTAAAATCTTCACATCTTTCATCCAACACTTCAAGTACTCCAACACTTCCCCAGACAGCGAGATCAGCCCGAGAGAAGATTTTCATGGCATATACTGCTTGCTAGTATCTTAGTCACATTACTTTCACACCCACTGGAGCTCACCTCCCTCTTTCTCTGCTGAAGGGAGGCTCAGCTGCCACTCAAACTACCCAGCTCCTGGTCTTTATCAGTACTCAAATGTAAAAAACTATTCTGCTGGAAATTTGGGAACCATTTACATTTGAGTGAGAGTGAAATCCCAGAAGCTACGTTCAAATCATCACCAGTAGAGCATGCAGAAACTCATATAACTTTGGTATGAATCAGTTTCATTCTTTACTAAAAAACAGTAGCGCTTTGTTTACTGCAGGTCCTAGCAATCATGGCTGTTAGGTCACATAGCTCAATATGATGCCTCACATTACAGCAGTTACTACAGATAACAGTAAATTTATTACGGAAAACAAGGTGTCTTGTGGCTGCTCCTGCGCAATGCAGAGTCTTGGAACAAAAATTACTTGTCTTAAAGTAAGTTGAAGTTGGACAGCTTGCAACGAACCCAGCCACGTACCAATCCCAGGACGTTCTGCCTGCCTGAGACTTATTGGAATACCTTCACTGTCACTAGGGAAGCTCATTCAGAAACAGTTTCTTTCGAATGTTTGGAGCTGATAGGAAATTTTTCCATCTAAAGCCATCTGTATGTCCATCAGTACAGTTCCTTACAAATAGAAGTTTTGATTTTCATAGAAAACTGTATTTTTTTTCATCAGAAGAGCTAAAAAAAAGACCCAGCAAAAAGATCTTCATCTTTTCAAAAAGGCCAAAGTTCCCTAGAAGAAAAAAATGTTTCCAGCATCAGCACCAAAGGTACAAATTGCCTGGAAGCCCGACTAATTGGACCACCGTTTCCTCTGTAGTCATCCCCTGGGTGTCTCCCTGTAGCACTAATCCCCAGCTGAGCGTCCAGCTAAGAAATCATAACATAACACCCACCATGAGTAAGCATTATAGTTCAGTGAAAATTTTCCTCAGCATTTGTTCCTTTGTACATGGCTAATCAGTATAATTCAAGGTATTTTCCCTAGCCTCTCTTTTTAAAACATAGGAGATACAGACAGTTACATTATAGTGGAAACATTACTCCAGCAACTACACTTACCAGTAAAGACACACACGATCCTTTCCTCCTATCTGTCCTGAGAGTAACAGCTTACCAGCGGGTGCCACTGATTATTTAGTGCTTACAGAAGAGCTACATCCAGCTATGAACCAACAGCTGATCAAGGTACTATCACAACCAGCATTTCCTGATTTTGTATTACCTTCTTTCAGGCCCTGTTTTCCTGGTCTGCCTTTCAAATGAGCCTTGTTTCTGTGTGCACCATGACACAGGTTTTCATGTCCCCATAACTCAGAGTACCACCTCTTAAACTGTACCACCTTTTAAACCCCATCACCTGGGATGGCATAACCCACAAGATTAGTGACTTGGCACTCCCCTTCTTAAAAACAAGCTACATGACATTCACCTGCAATGTTTGACTGATACTATCGCTTCTTATCTGGCTGTCTGAAAGTAGGAAATAATATTTCATGTATGTTTATAAATATTTTCAAGCTGCACAACTACTGCGTATTTTTTTATTTATTTATAAAATACAGGGGGAAAGGTGCCAGGTTTATTTCCACCAGTCAGCAAATACTTCTCTGTGAACAATTTCAAGAAAGTCAAGACAAGGGCTAAATCTAAGAAAGACCACAATATTAGCCCAGGTATTTTATGTTATTACAGAACAGTGCAAATGAGGCAGAGAGAGATTAAGGATCAGCTTTTCAGAATTGCTTAAGCACAGATAGGCACTTAATAGGGTTTTCAAAGGTCCCTACAGAGGTGAAGGATCTTACTCCCTTTGAGAACACATTTAGGACATCTTGATTTCCACTGAAACACCAGTAAGGCCATGAAAGCTTTAAAAAAGACATATAAATTTTCCTGAAACTGCTTAATGTAATCCTACATAATCCCATGTAAGGATTTAATGTAGTTAAACAAAAAAAAAAAGAAAAGTAGATGCCATTTCCACAGGAAGAAGAAACATGTATCTACTGTAATCTTGACAGGCAATGGTGCTCAAACCCTACACTGAAAAGGTGCACTGATCTCTCTAACAAGGCTAAAAGCCTACACAAGTTCTAACTCTGGAGATACAGAAGGTGGTATGTGCTGTAAAACTGTGCTGCAGAATGGGAGTTTATGAGAATGTTTTTTGGTTTCTGTGGCTACAATAAAGCAGATTTTAAATGTGAACTGAGCTTAGAAAAGTTTTTAATTTTGTCAGGACTCCAAATTTTGCTGTTTCTAGGTCCAGCTATAGCCAAAGAGTAACAATGGTGTATCTTACTGTCTGTGGGAACATACACAGAGCAGTGAACTATCTCTGTATTTTCCTATATCTGACGTGCTTACTTCAGAATTACCATTCTCTCCATTTTACAATTAAAATCTCTAAGATTTCCCCCCATGTCTCTTAAAGCAGAGGTTGGAAAAGAAAACCCCTAATATGTCATCTGCAGTGGATATCACATCTCATGTCTAACCAACTGTTGCAGCAGCCACCTAAATGCTCTGTCTTCAAACATCTCACAGACTATCGAGGGAGCATTTTGCTCACACCAGATAAAATTCTGGGCACAGGAAGGACCTGACTGAGAGAGGGATGGAGAGATAATATGGGATTTCCCATTCTTTTTTCAGTCACTAAGAAAATATCCTTTGAAATAACAATCTTTAAGGTGAAAAAGCATTTTTACTGCTCCAAGATGCAATTTTTAGTTTGTTTTTTGTTTGGTTTTGTTTGGGGGTTTTTTGGTTGGGTTTTTTTGTTTGTTTGTTTGTTTGTTTTGTTTTGTTTTTTGTTTTTTGTTTTTTTTTAAGAGCAGAACAAGTGTCACACATGCTTTGGTCATTTGTGAGTCCTGGCAGGTTTCAGAGAAGTTTGAAACTGAAGGATACACAGTTTTATTCCTGCACCTGCAGGTTTGCTTCAGGGATACCTCTGAAGAGACCTCTCCTGTGCCTCTCTACAGGGTCCAAGTACTGGCGCATCAGGGGACTTGGGGTGGTAGCACCATCAAAACTGGCCCTTTTCAGCCCAAAGGCGCAGCTTAGAGGCAAAGTTAAACCCAGTCGTCGTTCCCTAAACACACAAAGCCCAGCCATGTCACAGCTGAACAGCCAGAATAATATTTCCCTTACCCTTCTGGCAAGCAAATCAGTCCCCAAATCAGTAGCAAATAGCACATTGCAGAGACAACATCAGATCCAACGAATTCAAGTTCAGACGTGTAAGTGATGGATAACTGCACAGACCATACTGTTCACATACCTGCTCAGAGAAAAAGTAAAGTTCTGCTAATGCAGCCCACTGAGACCCCAGCTCCAAGTTCATCTGTGCCCTTTCAGGTAACTCTGGTGCTCACACAATAGTATTTTGCATCTGAACATGGACAGGGACAATTCCCCATTTACCCATTCTTATTTTTAAGTGATAGAACCCTAATGGCAGCTGGGGTTTCTTGCTTCTATTGCAATGCAACACTTACAGCTTTCATTTGTAAAGGATGTACTTTTTTTCAGTTGAAGTGATCATGAGACTAATTTCCCATCACTACAGAGAACAGAAGACCTTCCTGTACAAGTCCCAAAGTCTTAGTAGTGACCTGTTTTTTTTTTTTTTTATGTCAGCCAAGAAATAACCCATCCCTGTTACCACACAAGGGCACTTGTTTAATGTTGACGGAGAAGGAAGTGTACCACCTACTGAGTCACCAATGCCACATCCTAAACACCTGGCTTTTGCCTTGCTGGGCTTCCATTTAAGCATGAATCTACTCTGAGTGGAGATGTAGAAAAAGTCTATAATAAAACTGCAAACCACACAACATTTTCCTGGATGGGAGGTATCCTATGATCTGCTAAAGTTCACAGACTTCCAGAATAAAACTGAAGTCCTTTCCAAAGCAGATTCATCTGCTTTGCTTTTCTCCAATTTTAGGGATAGCAACTGTGCATGTCACGTCCCAAAGCAAGGTATGAAATTAAGTTTCCTTGAAGTCAGAAATAAAATCACAGGTACAGTTCTTTTTTTTTTAAGTGACTGCACAAAATTATGGCCAAATCTGTCAAGGTTTTCGATGCCTAATCTCTCACATACCTACTTTCATGAAAGCTCATCCAAATTCTTATCATTCACACAGAATTTCTGTACAAAAAATACAGATTTTTTTAAAGCCAAATTAAAAACATTTCTTACAGATGAAATTCTTGTCTGTTAGGCGATGAATCGTATGCCATGCACAGTACCTCCCATAGTTAACAAAGCAGTATTTGCCACCTATTGCAAAACACAGTAGATCATATTTTAGGAAATTATTCTTCATTTAAAAACCATCATCTGGGGCAGTACAATGCGGCAGGAGTCACACGAATGTGCTATATCCTGTGACTGGCTCTGAAATAAGAGCGAAAACAGTCACAAAACATTTTGGGGCAGGAGGAAGCACATTCTTTTCTATGGGACATCAGCTCAGAGATGGGCTCACTCACCTTTGGTTTGTCCTGAGGCAGCAACCCCTTTAGCCCCTGGGCTGAGGAGCTCAGCCTCTTGGCAGCTCTCCCACAGGCAGGGTGATCTAGCCAACACCTTTCTGCAATGTGCTGCCACAAGGCCACAACAACAGTTTCCACAACAAAATGAATGTTTATCTACCTAAAGCTTCACTTCCTTCTGTATCTGCTACCCGAAGAAATGAAACAACTCTGTGCTTATGCTCAGAGACCAAAACCATAAATGCATCATTTGGAGGGAGGAAGAGGTAAGCTAGGGAAGAGAGCAATGACAAGGAGGGACATTTCTGTAATTCACATCCTTTTTAAGTACAAAGTTCTTGCCACTTTTAAATTAATGCTTGCAACATGTGAGGGATTTACATATAAAGTATCAGGAGCATCACTCAGAGTATCACTGCACACAAGGGAGAGAAACCAAGTGCGTACAGACAGTTCCAAAAGCAAGATCACCTCAGCACATGCCGCCAATAAAATTGCTAATAATGCTTCAGTGAGATGTCCTAGTACAGATTGGAACAAGGGAAACCATTCCTGAACAAGAATATGGATTTGAGCCATTAATCCCAGCAATACTACTTTTTTTTTTTTTTTTTTTTTCTCAATGCATATCCTTTTCCAATCGATAGCACTATATTTAAGTAGCAATAGGCCCCTGCTTCAGTGGGACTACAGCATCGCTTTTCTCAAGAAGTACTCAGCAAACCACAGAAGAAAATTTCTTTCCCGGGGAAATACCACTGCCAGAATATCCTAACAGAACAAGTCAGCTTAATCAAGATTTTGTTCATGTGCAGTCCAGGAAGATCAAAATCCCCTAGTAGCATAAGAATTCTCTATATTGATATTTTCCAGAGGAAAATGCTTCAAAAATTAAGTCATAGTAACTTTTTGTTTGCTTTGTTTCTTTATTTTTTTTAAATAATTTCAAAACAAAGGTAAAAAAGCCTAACTTTTTTTTTTTTTTTGGTCAAATTAAACTTCAATTTTCTAGGAGACTTACTGAATTTCCCGTAAGTGTCCATTTTTCTCACAGAATAATTATTTTTATTGTCACTCAGACTCAGCCTAAAGCCATATTCTGAAATCTAAACATGCCAAGTTATTTGTCTTTTGCACAGAGCTCAGCTTCTCCAGACCCTGCACATGAGAAGCCCCTGCAAGGAAGTGTCCTTTCACAGTCCAGTTCCTAGCTCCTCAAACCTCTTGGAGAGGAGACATGGATAGGCACATCAGAAGAGGGCAGAAAAAATACCTCATAGCCATTTTATCCTGTGAAAGGAACAGCAGTGCCCATTCCCACACAGAGATTAAATCCAAATCTGCATCATACAACAAATCCAAGAATGAAAGAGAAGAGCCTGGTGAGGAGGAAAAGATGAGATTACGTCACAGGTTTTGCCTGAGCCATAGCAGGACCCTCCAGCTCAGCTGCAGGGTCTGACTCCGTGAGGCTGCTTCACCTCCACAGCACCCTCTTGCTTCCTTGCATGAAATCCACCTTCTGTCTGCTAAATCAAAACACAAGGACTACAGAAGAGACCTCCAAATTTTGTGTTTGTAATAGGAATAAGCCCCTTAAACATTTACATTTTCTCTACATTAGAGTAACTTCCAACTCCAGTGGCTTTGTATGCAAAGCCAGAGCAACCTGGCTTCAGGGGAACTACTTCACATTTCAACCTGACATCTCTCACACTTAATTCAAGTTGTGGGGAAGAGGCTATCATGTCAGCACTCTTGCTTAACATTTTGAGTCACATATTACGTTACTCACAGGACACAGTAATTATCTTTCCATCCTTTTTCCCCTCACTGAGATGAATAACACCTCTTAGGGGGCAGGTTTTCCTTGGTGCTTTTGGTTGGAAACAAATGGGTCACCTTCCAAATAGGCTACCGAGCAGACAAAAAAAAAAAAAAAAAAAACAAACCCAGAAACCTACACACACACCCCTGACTCACAATTATCAACTAATCCCTCAGTGAAAAGTTGCAGATTGCTATTTACTTGTCAAAGAGATGTAGGCAGACTTGCTCTCAGGGATTACAACCACAGACTGCAGAACATCAGCATACAAACTGCTGGGTGCAGCTGATGGGTCCAGATGCTCTCCCAGTGCAAATGGCTCCATCTCCAGTAAGGCCACTCCACTCCGTGACAGATCCTTCCACTTGCTCCCCTGTTGTCAGATAAATCATGCACAAGTTATCCTTCTTGTCCCAGTTGATTTTTTTTTTTTTTTTTTTTTTAAATAAAAGAAACTGAGGGCCTTCTCATGCACAACCTCTGCACTGAAATATCTTCCATGTTTTGGATTACAGCAATGAAAAGACAGGGAGCGGCCAGGTTTCGCCTCTGTCCTCGACTCACTCTGCTGCAGTTCGGTGCCAGAGGGATCAGGGAAGAGGTTCCGATCTCCAAGCATGTTGTTGCTCTTCCCTTCCACTGCTGTGATATTAAGCCATCCAAAAAAAAAGGGGGAAAAAAGTTCAATTTACACAGAATGCCCCAAGCGCCCATAAGCGGGACACGCCAGTACTCCCGGTACGTCCATTGCTTTTCAAATCATTTTTCAACTTTACAGCTCAATGGTATAACAAAAACAGCTGCACAACATTGTCACGTCCCTCCCCAAGCATATTTTTCCCTGTCCTCACTGCTGCTGCCTGCCGGTTAGCAGCTCCTTGGCCCCTTCTCCTCATGGCATGTCATCAGTTCGCAGGGCATCAGGTGCTGGCTGGCAGGCAGGAGCAATCTCACAAATAAACAGCAAACATTTTGAGAACTTTTCTTTTTCCTCAGGGGAGGGGAAAAATAATACATCGCATCCATGCCGGTCCTGGTTTACGCTGCCATGTTTTGCAGACAACCCCCCTGCACGTAAACATGCCCTACTTGTTCATGGTGAGTTGTGTGTGTTTCTGTGCCTCGTTCCAAAATCCCTCTCTACTTCTGCTGTCCTTTTTTGAGGGAGTTTTTCCTCGCTATTTTCACCACACAGGCTGGAGGCAGGTGGAGGAGGCAGCAGTTGGGTGTCCGCCATTGCCCTGAGACGAGAAGTGCCAGAAGGTTCCAGGGGCTCTGGGCCGTGCTGGCGGCAGGGCTGCAGTGCTGGGTGCCAATTCACCATTGTTTCTTGGGGGGTTTTGAGGCATTTTTAAATTTTGGGGGGAAAACCAGGCCTTTCCCTATGCCCCAAGCACCTCTGATCCAAGCTGTGGGCACAAACCCAGCACCAGCGAAAGCGCCGGGGAAGGAGAGCGCCGCGCCCGCCCTCTCTGAGGCGCGCTCGTCGGGCTGAGACCTGCCCCCCTGGGCAAAGCCTTCACCGTGAGGAAGGCCAAAGTGGGCAAAGTGCCAGCGGATCGTGGCAGCCTGGGCACCCCCCACGTACCTCACCAACCACCCCTGAGCAGAAGCACGCACCTTCACCTCACCCAACCGCCCCCCCACACACACCCTCATGGCGCCCCCCTATCTCGCTGCTGCGTAAGGGAAGGTCAATCTGAAAGACCCCCTTGCATCAGAAACTGCATCGCATGTTTGCAAAGGGCAAAGAGTGGGGCACCCATCCTCTGGGGTGGGAGGCTGAGCTGCACCATCCGTTTGCATCTGCAATTGCACAAGGCTTCCAGGGGAGCGGTTTACCTCAGGGGCTGGGGATGGTCAGAGACAGCCCCTAGTACATCTCGCCCAAATTTTCCCCGTCCAAGGAAATAAATACTTGATGTATTGCAGCACCATCTGCTGGTTTCTGTAAATTGAACACATGGGCATCTCCCCCCCCCCCCCCCAGGGCGGGAAGATACAGAAGGGTTTTGCAAGTGGTTTTCATGGGGTGCAAGGCCCCTGTGGTTTCTTGCTCACGGGCATTTCCTGAAGGTTTTCCTCCTTGTAAGGGAATTAAGGTACCTCTAAATAAGCAGTCTGAGAAAAGCTGCCTCCCAGAGAAGCAACAGATAAATCAGTGCCGAGTTTAGGGATTTCACTGAAGAAGTACAACAAGCAAAATCTAGGCTTTTCCCTATTCCTCTAAAGCAGAGCCTGGTAAATTTTGCCGAGCCCTTCGGGAATGATTTTCTGAAGTGTCCAGCTGACTCTGGGCGCTTCTATTTTTTGGATATATCTAAATGAGGCTGCCTGCCTGCCTTTAAAGGCACTTGCATTTCATTAAGTCCCCAGCTGCTGCTTTCTGACTCTGTGGTCCTGTGAAGCCCCCTTCACAGACCTCAGCCTGGCCACCCTCAGCCGACCATCACTTTAGTAAGCCCTAGCTGACTTTCAACAGTTACTTATTTCAGCCAGTTTCCTTCCTGGGCTTGATCCATCCCAACAGTGAAGTCACGTTTGTGAACTGTATTGAAAATTGCTCCTTGCTGTTAATTTACAGCGTGCTGAAGGCAAAAGGAAGAGATTTGGATCTTTTTTCCCTCTCAGTGAGCGACTTGAGATAATACAAATATGAAGGAATATATCACTTTGTAATGATGTTAGGTAGAGGAAGGACACTTGCCTCTTTTGCCTCCTTAAAATTCAAGTGCAATACTAACTAAGCCAGTAACACTGGAGACTGCTGATACACACAGGAATTATTGGGGAACTACTGTTTTGCAGAAAAACAATATAACTTTCATTTTAACCAAATATTTATTGCCTGCAGCAGTTAAATGCAACACAGTGTTTGTGCTGAGGATTTGTGCAAAGAGGAAAGTGTATCTAGTTTCTAGACTCTCCTAACTCTGTGCCCAAATAATTTGACTTGCAATTCCCCCCTTATTTCCTCTGCTTATCACTAGCTGTGCAGCAACTTGCATGACAGAGGTCCAGTTTCAAGTGTGTTCCTGGAACAGGGGATGAGCCTACAGATACCAGCACAGCTGGGCAGTCAGGCACTACAGGTCTGTTCAATAATGACATCTCTAATCTAACCCATTCCATATCTGCTGTCTTTGTCTGCCTTGCAGCAGCACCTCCTCAGTACCCACGCCACCCTGTAGCACTTCACATTTCTGTCTGGCCCCCTATTTTCCTAATGATGAGACCCTGTTTTACAATCAGTGCCATCACAGCAATGACTAAACAAAAGAAAACTGGCTACATTTATAGAATGATTTGAAGGAAAAAAAGTTTCCCTTTACAGGGCCCAGCAAATGTCTAAGGTTCAAACAAAGTACGAGGTGCTAACGAACAGAGTCTTGACAAACCTTGTTTTCCTGCACAGGGGCTCAGTACATAATGATTTCATTCAGCAGCTACTGTTCAAGCATGGAAAGTGTTGGTAAAGAAATCCCACAGAGTTCAGACAACCATTTTCCTAACTTAAGCTTTCCCCTCCGCTCCTCCCCCCCGTTTGCCTTTCGAGCCTCTGCCAGTCATAACATAAATATTCATCAGCTGATATTTGCAGTAGCTGTGAAGTTATGAATGAGGCCAAACGCCTTCCCCCCTGCCCCATCTGCAAAATGGCAGCTTCTGGTCTTAGCTCATGGCCAAACGACACTTTCCAAAATCCCTAAAGTGCACTTGCAGGCTTTTCAAATTCAGTCGGGTTTTTAATGTGCAAAGCAGAAATGCTGTCTACCTAATATTTACCCTGGGATTACTGAAAAAAAAAAAAAATATATATATATATATTACTTTGCTATGCTTTAAACTGTGCGATGCCTTGACGTAATAGACAGAAGTGTTGGCAGCTCAAAATGTTGGTTGGTTCATTTCAGGGGACATGACTGCTGCAGGTTTCCTTTCTGAATCGAATACCAGACACTTGAACCATTTGTTGTGCAGAAAAGAGAAACAGCTTTTATTCTTAATGCTGGTTTCTTAACCACCTGGGTGCTGTCAGGAGGAGCCACATGCACTGGAAAACACTTTTAATAAGACTCCTTTAAGCCTGTCTTAAACCCTGGATCCTGAAAAATGGAATCCCCGCTGCCTGTCATATGTGCTTTCTCTCTGCAGATTAGTGAGGGGCTGCTGCTTTACAAATGTTCCGTTCTCACAAAGCCTGGAATTATGCTCTCAAACCTACCATGGGTCAGCAAGACAGCGAGATGTCTGATGTATCCACAGCAGCAAAGTCAAAAGCAGAGATGTCAGAAAAATAAGACGGCAGTGCAGAGCCTTAATGAGTGTAATTCAGCAAGGTACTACTCCAGCCAAAAGAGCTGTAGTGATGGACCCAGGTGGGGACCTTAAGCCAAAGCATCACTGGATCTTAGACACTTAAAAATCCTAAATGCCTGGAGTCATTGGAAAGTTCTGATTTAGAGGCTCATCACCATTCAGACTCAGGGAACCAGTATACCTTTTTGTAGCTTGGGTCGCACAGATCAATCATGCAAACTGCCCTATCTTGCCTGATTCACATATGTTAAGCCACAAATGAAAAAAAAAAAAAAAAACAAACACCAAAAACAACAAAAAGAAAGCAATAGGCTTAGTAAGTTTTAGGGATGTTACAATCATCTAACTTTATTTTCACCGTGAAAAAGTCAAAACGTTTCACCCAAGAAGTCTCCAATATTTTGTGGCCAAAATAGAACATATCTTCTCAAAAAACATCTATTTTTCATATAAATACTACAAGGGACAGTTTACTACATCTCTTGGGAACATTACAACACTAATAACACTTGCTGCTAAAAAAAAAAAAAAAAAAAAAAAGCCACACTGTTTTTAATACCTTCATCTTTCAGTCACTGGATCCTGTATGTCTTTGTTTTGACATGAAAACGCCTCAGAAACATCTCACTGGTACCTCCATACCAAGATCAAGTATTCTCTCCACCTTCTTAATAATCAGCTATGTACACTTCTCGGTATATTTGCACTGACACAAAGGCTACAAAGGTTTTAGGTCCTGCATGGCTTCCACTTACAAACAAAAAGCAAGCTTTATCTCTGTGAAATCAGACCTAAGTTCACGAGCAGGTTCAGTGAAGACCTCAGACAGCCTTTAGCTAACGTGTATCAAGAAAAGTAAAAGCAGTAAGCTCAGGGAGCCGCACGTTGGCTAGCGCTTTACTCTTTAAAGCCACTCAACTGTGGACATGAAGGAATTCCAAAAAGTCACAATCGGGGCAGGAAAAATCACAAGGCAGATGTTAGATACATACCTTAGCATGGCTCCTCCGCTTCCACATACAAGTAACCACTTTGTGTGTGCACATGTCTGGGATGTATTTATACATGTAAGATCAAAAGGCAACTCCTTAGCCAGACACATGTGCAAAATTTTGTTTTGCAGACCTACATCACCTGCTGGAATTGACTTAGGATCACTTGATTTGGAAGATTTTAATTCACAAAGAGAAAATAATGTATCAGGAATTGCTGCTTTTGACACTAAACAACCCGTAAAGTTACATACTGACTGTGTTCTTGCAGCAAATTACACTACACCCCAAAATACAAATTTCTTTACTGGGTTGACGACCCCATTTTTATCAGCTGTTTACATCCTATCATGCTGCTTAAAAGCATCTTGTCGGTGCAATGGAAACGTCTTTGTGACAGCATAAGTGAACAGTATTTAATTGACACACTTCACTGTACATAACAATATCGAGATGAGCTGTTCTAGCATTTACCGTTATGACATTGACACTGCACCACAAGATGGTCTAACTATTGCCAGCATGAGAAACAAAAACAAGGAAAAAAATAAATTAATCACAGCAACACCTTCCCACAGCAAATGAGGGAGTGGGAAAGGGAGTCTACTCCAATTCCAAGGAAAAAGGAAAGAGAAACTTCAAGGAATAATTTCTCTTTAACCATTTTCTCAAGAGGGCGGGACGGTGCGACTGAAAAAGGCTAGCTGTGAAGAAAGGAATACTACTTAACAGGGCTATCTCCTCTGCAAAGACACCTTTACTTTTATGCACCATGTTATGTGGCATGCAGGCACTTTGCTTTTATAAAGATTTCAGACTCTTTGGAAAATGTGAATAGGTCACTGCACTTTTCTAAGCATCAAAACCAACAAAGCTCAGGATATTCTCTCCTGGGCTCCCATGTATTAATATACGTAGTAATATAGATATTACTTTTCCTGTATTAATAACCAAAAAGCTCCTGATAGAGCCAATAAAAATCCTCCAAGCTCAGTTATACAGTGCATTGCAGGGAAGATTCCGTCAGAATGGAAACTTTCTCCATGGCAGTGCTGCAATCACAGCTCTAGAGATGATGGCAGCAGCATGCAGTGTTGGCTTCGAGATGCTTTACCTTGCAGCCAACATCTTTGCTCATCATACAATACTGAAGATTTCCAAATGCATCAGTAAACAGCAACACAAATCAATAAACGAGGTTGAGGGCTGGATGTACTCTATAGTTCCTTGTTCTTCGTATGCAGTCTACATCCTCTATAATAACTGACGACACAACTCCCATCCAGATCAGAGCAATAATGGAAAAAGGATTGAAAATCAAAAGGAATACTTTTTTATGTTTTTATCTTTATGGTAAAAAGGCCTTTCTGTGATAGATCAAAAGTATGTTTTTATGCTTGCTAGGAGTACACATACACCCAAACCCAACACGCTTGCAACTGATAAAAAGCAGAGCATGCAGATGGTTGAACTGTCTGGGTTTACTGTTCACTAGCATGCCAGCAATTTATTTAGGTCGTGTGTGGGTTTGTAGTCTGTTATGCAGCAGTTACAAACAAACACATAACTACTTGCAAGTGACTATCGATAGACTAAAACATGAGAAGACACTGTTAATGATGCACCACAAGGTCCTCCGAGTTTCTCTGGCACCACTGAATAGCCAGAAAATAGGCTGGAGCTAGAACTATCAGAGAAGACTTTTAGGCCTGCTGTACAGCTGTGGCAATCTTCCAGGTTAACAGTGAGCCCATAAAAAGCAAAGGTTGGGAGACTGAATCCAATTAAGCTATAGTTTATGGATAGATAACAGATATCTAGATAGAGAGAGGTACAGAATCATAAGGTACTTGTTTACTTATAAAGTTTGTATGCCATGCACCAGGGCTGCTCAATTTTCCGTGTTCACAAGATGGTCTGATATTCAGTATCAACTCTATAATGGGGCAATTTTGGCTGGGAAATATCAGCAGCATTGAGGAAGTAACTGTACGAGCATTGCCAAACTGAGAACAACCATCTTGGCCTTGCCGCAGAACTTGTTGCTTTCCTACACCGTTGTCTCAAATTTCCTGGTAAATGTGACAGTCACACACATCGTGTGACATCTGTAAATCCCAGAAATTCAAGTACTATGGGCCCGATGGGGTGCACAAAGAACTTCCAGTGAAAACACTGGGGCCTCTTGGGAGAGTAGGGAGAGATGAGCCTGTAGGTTCAGATTCTCAGCCAACATAGATCAGTACAGCTCCACAGATTGCAAAAGAGCTATGCTATCTCACGATTTGGCCCTAAACATTTTAGACAAAGATCATATCAGCATCTAAACAGATGAAGTGGAGAGAATGTTGTAATGGTGGTGGGCTTCTTTATTTACTCAAATGCATAACCCTTACTGCAGAAATTCTCTAACAGCGAGCCCTAACCTCCCTGGCCCCAGGACGACACTACCGAGTGAGTAACACGGTGTAAACAAGAGCACTTTAAGATCTTTGTTAGCCTCCTTTTTAACTTCTTTACCATGGCTACAGGTGGTGTGTAGCCTGGGAGACAGGGATTGGGTTCCTCTGCCTTGAGGAGGCACTCAGTGCTTTCTCAGCTGACATAAAGTGCTACTGAAGCACACCATAACCCACCTATGCCTTACATCAAACTCCCACATATGAAGGTTCCCTCATCCCATCTGGCAAACCACTATAAATAGACTTAAACTTTAATCCTAGGTAGGAGGCTCTTGAAAAATGAAAAAGACCTCTTACCTTCTGGCCAAAAGTCCTTCACCAACACCCACCCCTGTCTACACCTCATTTCAAAGTATTTCCAAAAGGTAAACACTCTGCCCAAAGGTCCCAGACATCTCTCTTATTCCAGCTTTCCTGTGAGATCCCAACCAAGGAGTTTGCAGCAAAGGCTGGTGCAGACACAGTGGCAGTGTCCTGGGTTTGAGTGAGTGGTGGGGTTTTTTGGTAGCAGGGGAGGGGGCTATAGGGGCGGCCCCCTGGCAGAAGCTTCTCGAAGCTCCCCCAGCGCCAAGTCAGCTCCACCTCTGCACCAAAACTGAGCCCATCAGTTGCGCCTCCGTGATAACGTATTTAAGAAGGGACGTGGTGAGGAGCAGTGGGACTGGTGAGGAGGAGCTGCGGCAGCTGTGTGAACACCAAGGTCAGTGGAGGAACAGAGGAAGAAAGGAGGGGGGAGGTGTGCCGGAGCAGAGACCCCCCTGTATCCTGTGGGGAGACGGCAGGGCGGCCCCCCTGCCACCCATGGAGATCTACGGTGGAGCAGACACTGATTTATGGCCTGTGTTTTTTGCCTGGTTGATCAAGGTGCTGTGCCCAAAGAAGGCCGGGGTCTTATGGGAAAAGGCAGCCCCGTTGCTGTAATTCAGCACTGGGAGGATTGCAGCATGTGGGGGTGTCCCACGCCGGAGCAGCTCAGGAAGGGCTGCAGCCGTGGGAGGGAATCCAGTCGGAGAAAGTTGGTGACCCACACCAGAGCAGTGTAAGAAAATGCTGTGGCAGGTGGGAGGGACTCACATTGGAGAAAGTTTGCGGAGAACTGTCTCCTGTGAGAGGGGGACCACGATGGAGCAGGGGGGAAAGTTCCAGAAGCTCCCCCCACCGAAGATGAAGGAAGTGGCAGCACTGACTGCACCCCCCATTCCCTGCCCCTGCGCCACTGGGGGAGGAGGTAGAGATATCAGGAGCAAAACTGAGCCCGGGAAGAAGGGAGGGGTGGGGGGAAGGTGGTCTCAAGATGTGGCAATGCTTCTCACTGTCCTACTCTGTTAAGTGTTATTATTAGTGTCTGCAATAAATGTATGTTCTTTTTTCTTCCCCTAACAAATCTGCCTTTTGCTCGTGCCCATAAAGGGGGATTTGTCCCATCCCAGTCCCATCTCTAACCCCAAGCCTGGCTCATCTGTCCCTTCCTATTGCTCGAAGAGAAGGGGGAGAGAATGGCTGCGTGGTGTTTGGCTGCCAACCAGGCTCAAACCACGACAGGCAATATGGAGGATGTGATGAGATACAATAATACAACAAAGCAGAGATGGATGCTGGAACTTCTGGACCTTCAGCTGTGGATTAGAAGCTGTGGGACAAACTCACAAGTAGGCAGTAAGGAAATGAGGTGGATTATTGCCAACTCTTATTCTTTATTTGCAGATATATTCTGTTGTTGGTGCTTTCTTAAGACTGTGATCAAGTTTTCTTTTCCTAATATAAATCTCTCTGTCTGTAACTCTTTCAAAGACCTTGCCAGTGGAGTTTCTCTTACAAAGGGTGCTTTTTTAGTTTTTCCACGTTCCTGGGTAGAGACATAAGCTTGTCAAAGGGAATTTGCTTATACCAAATTCAGTATTTTTTGCTGCTCTTAACTACCTGATGGGAAGGCTGCAGATGTGTAACTCCAGAGTCAGTGACTGTACCAAAATTATAGTAGCAAACCCACCCACACTCTTCAACACACCGGGCTAGGTTATCTTTGATAGAGCTTGCATGCAGACCCAGAGGAAAGCTTAGGTGTGTGAGATGATCTTCCTGTTGAGATTTGCATCTCTGATCAGCATTTGGGTCTCACCTGCCATGAAGATTACTTCTGTCACATACATGTTAGAGGTTCGGTAACAATGCACGCTGAACTTATTTGCTAACCATACCAAGTAGAAATCTGTACAATACACATCCTGAATTTGTGCAAGAGCTAAATTTATGCCACGTTACCTTATGGTAGGATCCTTGCACCTTCCTTTGAAGTCTTTGTGACCATTCTTGAAAATCGGACAAATCTCATGCGAAATGAACTTAACCACAAGTACCTGGTCTGCAGGAACCTTTTTCATAACAACTAAGGGTTTTAAATCCACTACTTTCAGTCCTCCTAACAGGAAAATCTAATAAAACACAGCAAACAGAATTAAAGAGGTTAGTATACTGAGGGGCTTGGGGAGAACCCAAGTAAAAGCATGTTATGCCATTGAATTATAAACAGCAAGAAGTGAGAGGCCTTCCATTCCCATACTGCAAAGCCACCACAATCAGATTTTGCTTGGCAGACTGGCAGACCATGAGATATATTCCCAGTTGTATAAGGAGCTCCACCTTCTGCAAGAAAAAATAGAGTTTTAAAGCTTGGCTGTGGCCCAGCTCTTCCTCTGCTCTGTTGTTCATCTGTGCATCTTCTCCATGGTTGATCAGTATTTGTGATATGTGATTTCCACCTCAGAGTTATCTGCCTTGGGGAGAACAGCAAGATTTATAATTAAGGCAGTGGAATGGAAATTTAAGGGACCTAACTGGGAAAATCAGTTTCTACCCCCATTTTATAGAAAGACACTTTCTCTCTGCGTGCCTGTCAATTTGCACTCCCAGCTCTGTTGGGTAGAGGCTGCTGCTTGCAAAAAGCATCTTTTCAGTGCACAATGCTCTCTTGACCTTGACCGGAACTTACAGCGGCTGTTGTCATAAAATAATAATCAATATTAATCACTGCCAGTCTAGTTATATGAATGCCTTCCCCATAGCTGAACAAATCATCTGTATGTATCTGCCAGCCTTCCATACCATGAAGGTGCCGCCAGTGCAACTGGTTACTCAGCATGGTTAACTTGATGAGCACCCTGCAGGACTGTGACAGAGGAGATGTATCGATGGTCTTGACGTATTCCTGTCAGAGTGCTCCCGGACACAATTTATCCTGCCCATCTGAAATGATGATTTAAGAGCTAGAAATCCCTAAGGGGGAATCAGATCTTGCAAGTTCAGCTGGGATATCCTCTGGGTGCCCCTTCAAGAGCTCCAGGCCCTGAAGAAACTTGGGGCTGGTCCTCAAGGGCATTCTTATATTGGTGCATAGCCAGTGTACCTATGCAAAGAAGAAGCTGAACTACAACACAAAGACATTTTGCATCTGGAGGACATGTTCTCAAAGCAGCAAAACATCTTTGTTATGAGTGTAACATATGTGGTACTCTCCCTCTGTTTGGCAGAAGATAAGAAAAACAGAAGCAAAGCAAAAATGAAAACAAAATGGAGCATATAGGCATGGTGAAACAATTACAGTGCTGTGTCTCATTAGTATCTAAATCTGGGATTGCCAATCTTGTTTTAAAAACAGTTTTGTTCAACACTCAGTGACAGAATTTAAAAGCTGACATATCTTCTGTATTGTGGGCCACAGTCACAGCTGGTGTAAATCAGTGTAAACTAATGAAGTCAGTGGAGCTTCTCTGATTTACACTAGCTGAGGTTAGGGCTCAATAAGGTTAGACTTGCTTTCTAGGAGTATTCAAGGAAGCCAACTTCTGTGTGTCCTGTGATGAAGTGGTTATTTATGATGGCCTTCACTGCGGTTTGGAGCCAAATTTCCACATCAAAAGTAGCTTTATAAGAGATATCCTTACAGTGAGGTTCAGTGCAAACTCATGACTTCAGAAGCCAGCTTTCCTCGTGCTCTCAAGTATTTGATTTCAGCCTGAAAACCATTTGAGAAGCCAAGAAAAGCAGAGCCATTCCTGCCTACTTCCCCAGCTCGGCTTCGTCTTTGAGTCTCCTGCATATCCAACAGGCCCCAACCTACACTGCCCATTTATCAAAGCGAGTTACTCTAAGTGTTTATTTATGTTCAGAAATTACCAGTAAGACAGACAAGTTTCATGCTTAACCTGAAAAACTGGGGACGGAGGTGGAGTTCTTACTAGTTCCAGAGCTATTTGTTTGACTTGGCCACTAGTAAAAATAAAACACAATAACGTGTCCGAGAGGTGGAGGTCACAAGAAAACAAATCATGTCTTTCACAGCTCTTCAGCGTCAGAGCACCGAATTCTGACTCCTATTATTTACTTACTGGATTCTCCACCCTGTGCGCAGGCTCCAAGAATTCAAAAAGCAGCAGGTCTGTGCTTCAAAGAATTAACAGGCTAAGCCAGAGTGTAAAATCTGTCCCAAAGCTACACTAACTTCTTCGACCACATGTTATCCGAAAGGTCAGATGGTTTTACAGCCCTCGGCTGACCTCTGCCATCTCCTGCTCACCAGACTGACATGCCTGCAGCCCTGCACCTCTGTGCTCACCTCTGCCGTATTAAACTGCCAAGTGCTTATGGCATAGAAGTTCCCAATGCAGCCAAACCTGTCCTCTTGGCACAGACCACCCATCTGTTGCAGCTCAAGGTGGTCTTTTGTAGAAGTGTATTGTTTATTCTTAGGAGGCCCCTGCTCCCTGCGTGTCCAGCCTTGATGTGCTCTATCAGATGGCCAGACAACACCACAGTCTCTTTCACACACCTTGTCACTTTGAAACAGACTGTCTTCTTTAGAACTTCTTGCTAGAAATGGGTGTCTCTAGTCCAGCTGTTGAGATCCCAAATCAGGGCTGAAGCTTCTCCATATCTCCTGAGTGGTTTCTACATGTCCTCTGTAGAGTGCCACGCTCTTCCATACTCTCTTCAGTAGGTTTAATCCTCTATGGGCTCACTGGGGCCATGAAGACAACTTTGTGGGGTCGCTTCCAAAAAGGCAATTTTCTAAACTGATAGCACCAGAGAAATCCATGTTGGCTGAATATGAAACATCAGTATGTAAAAGCTTGCCTCACCTCTTGGCCTTTTGGGAGGTACCACCTTCTCCTAGAAAGTACAGGATCCTCCTCCTCCTCTTTCATACTATCAGGTTTTGCTTTTAGTCTCTTCTCTCTCCACAAAAGATCTGATAAATATTCTCTCATTAAGAACTGTGATCTCCTTTTCCAGGGAATGTTCCTGGCCTACCTCAGAGGTGGTTAGGGAATCACATTCAGTTACTGTTCAGTCACCAGCCTCCCAAATGGGTTGTTTTTTCTAGGCACCCAGAACATTAGTTGAATGTTCTCTTTCTGGGTACAAAAATATCATTCACTGTTCCTCCCTTATTAGTTTGTTTTTGCTTTTTTTTTTTTTTTTCTATGTAAACATTTTTTCTTGGTATCTATGGATGAATATGGAGTCAAGGTAAGGTCAGAAAACAATTTCATAATTAAAACCATCAAGTCACTGGGTTTATTATTTGACATGCAGATAAGCAGATATACTAAAGCATCAAATGTAAACCTCACCTTCTGTTCCCCCCCTACTTCTATGCCTTGATCTGAGGACTGTGACTAATTGTTCCCAAGAGTTTGTTGTGTTCACTTGTTACTTTAGAGGCAAATATTGTATTTTTCTACTTAGCGTATCTCACAAAGACCTAATATTTTCTTCTGTTATATTGCTTATATTCCCTTCAGAAACACCCTCGCAAAGTGCAGAAAGATCTACCACCACATGTTATGTGCTATGTTTTCTCCTCAGCTTCTCCAGGTGAAGCAACAGTAAGTTAGATTTTTTTTTCTTAGCCTGGGCATTGTTCGGCTTTTAAAATGGTCATGGACACTCAATCTTTCTGCTTTTTAACCCCCCAAAAAACAAAACCAAAACATAATTCCTACCTTTTTTTAATAACTTCCAGAAACACTTGTGTTTTGTTGTCTCAAAATCAAGGGAATTTCTCTTCACTCTGGAATATTTTAAAAGCAGAATTCTACCAAGCAAATTAATTTAGTTTCTGTTAACACCGTCTCACAGCCTTTCAGTATTTGGGCCTAATTTTTGGTTTTTAATGCATGTCTGCTCCTATTAGGGATGAACTGGAAGGCAGTCAGACAATTTTCAGATAGCAAGCAGGAAAAAACAACATAAGCCCACAATCCCAAAGGAACCAGAAATAGTTAATTATGCACAAGTAACGAAACTGGCTCCCTCACTCCCTCACCATCAGAATTTATCCTGGGCCACAGAGTTTCAGAACTTTCCTTGAATCTGGTTGGGGCAAAGACAGGAAACTGCATCTTCTAAACTTTAGAAATAAATCTTAGACATGTAAACATGAGATATTATACCCCTATCTTTTAAGTAACATTTATATTATCTAAAATAAACAGTCTTTCTGAAGTTAGCCTGTAATTGACATCTGACACAGTCCACATTGCAACAGATATGATAAGTGCAGTAAACCACAGAAATTATGCTCCTCTGTGCTCTGTGAAACATTCATATTTCCTTACACAGATAAACTTTATTTTGTTGCTACGCAACCCTCACACAACACACTACAGTCTGCAGTAAATAAGAGTACAAATTTTACAACCGAAGGGCAAGCATGTGGCCTTTTGGGTTTTCTCCCCATTTTGAGTTCCAGTCCCAGCTTTAGTTCACATTGTAATATTCCATCATTTTATTACAAATGTGCCTCTAAAGCTCAGTAAGGGATATTTCAAACAGAGCAAAAGGGGAGAGTCAGAATGCATGAGTCCTTCTGACACTGATGGGAAACAAATGGTGGAGTCAGTGATGTCAGTAACAGTGGAACAATGAAATCAAGGCTTTTTTTTTTTTTTTTTTTTTAAATCCTCCTTAAAAATGAACACTAAATTTCCCCAAGATTTTCAAAACTTTTCTACAGTGGCCTCTCCCTGCTCCCAGGAACATTGCTATACCTGCAACAGAAGCGAGACAGATGAAGAGTCACCCTTAATTTTATCCAAGATGAGATCAGTAGAGATTTACCTCCACTGCCTGCTCATTTTGGGAAAGGTCACTTTGTAGTATGAAGCTATTCCTTTGTTCTTTACAGTTACAAAATTTCTCCTGAATTCAGTGGGTATTTGGATTGTTCATAAATTAGAGGAACAGATCCTGTATGTCTCTGTATCCTCATCATAAGCAGAGTGAATAACATTAAGATTTATCTGTCTGAAAGGTGTTCATGGAAGCTGAATAGAGCTACTATGATCTTCCCAATTCATGGGTTAATACCTCAGTTATTCAAGTTTTTCTTTTGCACATTTCTGCAAATCCTACAAAGTCTCCCAGGTAGCATCAGCCTTCACTTGCCACTGTCAGCAAATGAATCCAGGTGAAAAATGTGACTCAGGGCTCCAGTTGGGTGCAGTCAGCAGTTTGGTGAAGGCAACAGAGCTACAAGGATTTACACAGGCAAGGATCTGACCTATACCTGATGCACACATACAGTGGTTGTCTGATTACAAAGGGGTTTGTGTCACTTAAACAGCAGAACTTCCCCAATTTCTCTTTTCTGTTCATTTCTTTACAAATATGAGTCCCCTGAGCTACATGCTACAAGCCCACATGCTTATAAAGGAATAACACATAGTTGCTAGGGAAATGGCACTATGTTCATAAGAAAGCAAGATTTAATCTCTGTGAAGTACAATGCGCTTTCTCTAAACAGTGAGCAAGAAGTATCTTTTAGATTTTAAATTTCTGAATTTTGATAGCTGTTTGCTATCAAAACATTTCTGTTCATAGTTTCATCTCAACAGCTAAGCAACTTCCAGGCACCTAAGGTAACATTAGCATTTGTTGCAAAACCCCTCCAAGTTTTTATGTTGGTCTTGTATAAAAGCCCATCTCTAATCACAATTCCCAGTAGAGCAGCTTTCCTTAAGAGCCCAGGAGAATATGGGAACACCTATAAAGTTTGATTCAAGTATTTTCTTCAAAATGTGATCTCCTACAGATCACCCCTTCCCAGTCAGGACTGCAGGATGAGGCCCAGAGAGCAAACGCAATTGCTTTTTGTCTGGTAGCACTCTTTTGTACAGCCTGAAACACATGAGGCAATAGCCTTTAGACTTAAATCCTGGAAAACAGTACTTGAGGTCTTCGTATCAGTGTCCTGCCAATTTCTTCTACTCTCCGGCATCCTGGAGGAAAAGTTACACATTAGTTGAAAGACTGGATTTTCTATCCCATTCTAAGTCTTTTCTTTTTCTATCCCATAGAAATCTACATTCTGTCAGATAAAATCCACCCCTTAGTGACCAAATATTTGCCATTACTTTTCTACTGATTTATTCTCCTTGCAGAAAACATTTTTACTTATTTTTATTTCATCTACTCAGTTCCCTATCTATAAGACAGGGATAACAACAAATCCTTTTCCCTTCTCTCCATAGCCTAATCTGTTTATATTGCAAACATTTCCATCTCCCTTCTCTAGGTTACAATAACATATTGCCAAGAGCAAATGAAAGCTATGAGGAAATGCGAGACAGAGGTGGCTATTGCTAAAAAGAAACGTTGATGTCTCACCTGTCAGTGCCATTGCCAGGCGAAACTCTTCCTTCAGCATCTGGAGAACCTCTTTTGCTCCTTCTTCACCCTGGGAGATCAGGAGACAATATGTACTATTATGTGTACATATAGCTCATGTGTGTAGACACAGACGTACACATGTGCCAACAAAGTTCTAAGCACAGCCATAACTCCCGAGTACTTGTCATCGCAAATTTTAGATTAGATGGTCTGGATACATACAGGCACACTCAGATACCTTCACACACACCCCTGTGTGCACACATGTACACATACACGCATACACTAAGCCTAAGCAGTGAGTCTAAGTATCTAAAAAGAGAAATTTGAGCTTTTTTTGTAACTTACTTGATAAACCAAGCCCCAGATGAGAGGTCTTCCGATGAATACAGCTCTGGCACCAAGAGCTAATGCTTTGAGAATGTCTGTGCCTTTTCTTACACCACCATCTAGGAACACCTCTGCCTTCCCCTCCACAGCCTCAACAATTTCAGGCAAGACATCAATCTACAAGAGTGAAACCAGGAATACAACTTGTCTGTTTCTGTAACCCTATTTATTTTTTGAATGAATTCTTACATATAGGATCCAAGCTTTAAAGCAGCTAATTGAGCAATCACATGCCTAAGTGTATGCACAAATTACACAGCTTTGTATTGAAAAACAACAGTGACTTAGCATGTTAGCAGATACATAAAAAGGTCAAATGTATTTGGAGAGTCACATAAATAGAATAAGAATCAGCAGGACCACACAAAACGGCCATCTGATTCCATCACATGTATCCGACAGAAGCCACTATCAGATACTTCTGAAAAAATATAAGAAACAGCAAGCACAGAGGAAGCCTTTCCTTGATAATACCCCCCCAAAACTTCCAGTATTCACTGGTTTGGGGATGAAATTGAATCGCTGTCACTTTTTAAATAACCATCTTCTGCTTCTTGTTTGAATTTATAATTCTTTTATACTAAGGGCCAGTTAGCATCCAGGAGTCCAGAGGCAGACATTTTAATTTATATTTTTTTTCCTTTTGAAAAATGCATCCTGATTACATGAATAATTGTAGAGGAAACAGCTTCCTATGGGAAAAAAATCAGCTTTCCTCCAAGTTTTGATTAACATGGGAAATGTTTTCTTTTAGTGCATGTACATGTTACTTTTACAAAGCTCTAATTATCCCCTACACCAGTGATAAAGGTAAGAGGGAAAAGGGTTTTACTGTTCCTAAGTTACAAGTAAGTAACACCGGGGAGTTAAGTAACATGTCCACACCATGCAGGAGGTCCCAACAAAGAGATCAGATGAGCCCCCTGAATTCAAGCCTCAAACATTAATTACAGAACAATCATTCCTATAATGCCTAAATAGTTTCTATTCATGAAAATCAGGAAAGGCACAAAACTGGAAGCCAAGTACTAAGGAGACTGGAAACAGTGTGTGGTAGTAAGACAAAAGGCACACGAATTCATATCTTTCAAATACGGATGTAATTCATTTCCTTTCTAATGGATAAAAAATGACGAGGAGATGGGGGAAAAACTTGAAAGTACAGTTTGTTTTTAGATTTGGATTAAAATTTTCTTGAAGTTTGGCACTTGCTTTGATTTTTTCCCCTCTCTTTGGTTTTGCTCTCTTGCCAAACATATTTTGGATCTATTTCCATATACAGAGACCGCTTTCTACATCCTGACAAACTGTACCAACACTGAAGTGCTATAATAACTAAAGTATGATGCAAACCATAATTAAAACATAGATTTCCTCAGTGTGTAACTAGACTCTAGAAATATTAACCAGCTAGGGTTCAGCTCACGTTCTGAAAACCCATGAAATTAAAGCAAATTATTATGTTTCTAAAACAGAAACATTTAGCATGATCCGACACAGATATTTATGTTATGAAAACTGCATTATGAAATGCAGTTCTTTGTACGATGAAATCCAGTGAATACATCAGCTTCTAGTGCCTTCTCCTCTGTACTGTGGTGTTGCAAAGGAATAACTCATAACAAGTAGTTTGCAACTTTAATTTCTGTACTACCGTGGTTAGTAAAAAAATTAATTCATAGTTCTTGAGCTTTCTCATTTCTCAGAATGATGATTTCAATACTTTCATACATTCTTCTTGTTGGATCACCTCACACAGACTTGCCCAATATTTTCAAATACTCTTACTGAGATTGAGGAATACATTCTCAAAAGGTGACAAGAAGATAAAGAGGACAGAAATAAAATTTATTTCGGAAGTATTAGGCAGCCACACTCTGAAAATTCAGTTCCCCTTAAGGTGTCTAAAACTGGGTGGATGCACACTCTCCAACAGCACAAAATCACATTGGAAAAAGAAAACTCTCAGTTTCTCTTTTGAAACTGGAGAAATCCTGACATCAGGTGCTCTTCTTCCTACCAGTCCCCGGGAATACCTGGAGACAGTCAGGCAAGAGCATCTCAGAGAATAATTCCTCGACTTCATTTAGAAAACCATCTGTGCTGGTACTCGGCTCACCAGGGCAGGGCTCAACTGGTGAAGGACCAACCAACACAACCAGGAGACCAATGAAGCCATGTAAAGGCCTCAGAAAATCAGTGGGTAAACGAACTCGGCTGGGGAAATCCTTGCCTGCCCCTGAGGAGAGGAACAGAGAGCAGAAGTGCTCCAGGGGACGGGGGGACATGCCGGTGGGACGGCAGAGTTCAGCAGGTAAGGAGCTCTGCAGTGGAAGAAGGCTTACCTGTCCCCCTCTCCTTTCAGAGACTCATCATGGAAAACAGGAGGTTTATCATCAGGGACACATTAGGAATAGTGAAACAGTCACAACTGGGCTTTGATTCTCCTCCCTTTCATTCTCTTTTTACTTGCACAGCTTTCCCACACCAAATGAAGCAAGATGAGTGATGACTGGAATTTTGGGGGGTTTCCTTCAGCCTGAACACATACTTTTTCATTTTCCTTTACTTCTTTCTTTTTGCCAGTTGAGAACTTCTCAAATCCCTTTCAACTTTGGAAAAGGCGCAGGGTAGCACGACAAGGAAAAGGAAAAAGGAAAAAAAAGTGTAATTTAAACACTCTGTACCTTTTCCAAAGGTGAAAATGTTTGAAAGGAGAAAAACGGAGAGTTTCATTCTGCCTGTAGCTGTTCTGCAACTCTAATTTTTCAGAACTCTCTGAAGAATATTAAAAGGGAAAAACAACTCTAGTACAACCTTCAGTGAACTGCAAATGGCAACAGGGGGGTTTCCAAAAAAAAAGGATGAGAAGGGAGAAATAAAAGAGAAGACTGGAAAAAATTTCTTAAAGACTTTACAATTTCTAAACATTTAACTGACAACAATATGCTATCTGAAATTGCTCTCCTTGATTTCCATGCAGGGTGCTGCAGCCAAGGACAGAGTGCCCAGGTAGCTTGAAAAAAACAGGCACACATAAACCCTCCTCTGCTTTTTGTTTGATCTGACTAAGGGAAAGCTGTGTCTAACTCAGAGTATGATGTGACATACATAGAGGAGTGGAGAGAGATTACTGCTCATGGGTTAAGGCATATAACACACTCATTTACAGGTTTTTCGTCCAGCTGCCATGTCTTCAGAGGAAGCAAACAAGAAGCCAAAAGGTAGAGAAAACCAGACTAGTGGTGCATATTGGTACCCATACTTACTGTTGCAGGGACCCCATCAAGCTGTCGTGCTCCATGATTTGACACCAGGATACCATTTACCCCAATCTTTACAGCTTCTTTAGCATCATCAGCTAGGAAGAAAAAAATAAAATAAAATAAAATAAAAATATACAGGATACACCCTCCCATAACTGGGAGCTTATTGACACCATGATGAAGGCAATTTTGGCATCACTAAAAAAAACATTACCAGTTAATGCAAAACCACCTTAAGGCTTCATCCTTCCAAAGCCCCACCTCAACACAGAAAAAAGTTTTATCTTTAAGCAATAAGACCAGAAAAGTAATTTGAAATTTTGGAGCAGAGCATTTTACCACTTTGGATTAGCAGCCACTTTGGTTGCTAGCCTTTATTTTCTCCACCACATCCCACAGCTCATCACTAAGAAATTATTTTGCTAAATGATTTTCTCCAAGCCAAGATTATCGGCATGATTACAGTAATAATCCGTACTTAATGACACCACTTCACTGTGCTCAGTGCTCTTCTGACAGGATGGAAATCCAGCTTTCCTTTAAGTAGCGTACAACTCGGATGAGAGTTAGCCTTTACAGGCACAAGGAACAGAGCAGGTCCAGCCTCCCTGGCTGCGTCTGATTTCAGCTCTAACTGCTGCGACCCAAGCCTCCCAGCTGACTCGTGTCCAGCGGCTCTGATTCCTACCTACCCAACATCAGGGTAAACTCCCCTTGCAGCACAGCCACACAAACCACCTGGCAGCTCCAGGTACTTATTTAAGCAGCTGCTTCTGCAAGTGTCTTGGTTGCTGGGTTCCTAACCATGCACAAAGAGAAGGTTTGATTTCCCTTTGATTGTTTTTGGCTCTGTTTTGGCAAATCTTCCCTGCCTAGCACACCGCAGAAACATGCACGTGCATCCCACCCCGTTCCATAGCAGCGAAGCAGATGCTTGCTGTCCCAAAGTAATGCAATTCTATGCAATACTACAGAAGTTTCCCCAGCACAAGCCCTTTTCTTTCCCTGGTGCCTCTGCGAGAACAGACGCCTCACCTCCCCCAGGGGAAGCGGCAGAGCTACACACCCCTGAGGATTCCTTTCGCGACGATGGGCAGTGAGGTCAGCCCTCGAAGCCATTTGATGTCCTCCCAGTTGACGCTTGCATCAATCGCCTCAGCTACATACACAGCCAGTCCGCTATTTTCGCCAAAGTCTTTCCCTGAGGAGAATGCCAGGTCACTGCTCGAGAAGTTTTTTAATCTAAAACAACAAAAAGACATAAAGAAATAGTCCAAGAAAGATTCATTGTAGCCATGAATCAGTCCCAAATGCCAGCAGTCGATATAACTGTGTTAAGTCTTTGCTGTACTGCAGGGCAGGAGCAAAAAAGCCTATCCCAGCATGTCAGATCTCAGTCCTTAGCAAGCCAAACCCTTTGGCTGGCAAAGCATTTGATAACATTGGTGCAACTTTCTCTGGCCCAAGTCAACAGTCCTAGTTATTTCAAAATAAATTGGAAAAACTCCAAAATCTAAATGTTCAGCATCAAATCCTTAATCAGGAGGAGAACCCAGCAGTGAGACCACTAATTTGGGCTCAAGCATCTGTCCTTCCATAGACCTCCCATGTGACTTCGGACACAACACTTCACCACTCCTTTTGCCTCACTTTTCCACCATAAAATAGGAACAGCAGTATCTGCCAGCAGCACTGTGAGGTTAAATGCATCTGAGGCTGTGGGACTTTCAGACCCTAGAGTGGTACAGGTTGGATGTGAGAAGAGAGCATCAGTCTTGCTTGACCCAACCCAGGACCCACTAAAGTCAAGAGATGTACCTTTACTTAACAGCAAAAATCCCCTTAGCTATCACGCAGCAAATTTGGGTTTAGGTTTGCTTTTTTTTTTTTTTTTCCCTCTCTCAAACCCAGGGAATTCAGATACTGGAGGAATAGGGAATCATGTAATTGGCAGGGGAGAAGAAAGAAGTGAAATGTTGTTAAGCTCAGTGTGTTAGATTGACCTGAATGAAACCTTGCAAAGAATTCAGAATTTGCATCTGTCCCACAAGACCAACATGAAGCCAGTTCACCTTGTGTCTTTTTTTTGTATGTCTCCTTGTAATATGTAAGGCTGGGGGGAGAAGTAAGTTCATATGAAAACATTAGCCATTGTTTGTTCTTTAGCACCAAAACAATCTCACAGGTTCTAGGAACTGAATCGTAAGTGACAGCCCCTGAACTGAAGAGTTCACAGACTTACTAGACAAATCAGGGGAAGGGGAGAGGAGGGCAAATAGAGAAATTCAGGCTGTGCTTGTATCAGAAAGTTGAAGCAGCCCCGAGTGCTCACAGGCATTAAACCACCATGGGCGACACCAGTACCACCAAGGATACCCACGTCCCGCACGAAGCTGATTGCTCTGTTCTTCGGAAACTGCGTCGCATTCCACATGGCACTATTTTTTACTCATATTTCACATTTTGGGAAATGCACTGGGGTTTTTTGCACAGAAACCGGCTTGTTTCACTGTTCATTTCATGCCTGCAACAAGCAGCATTTCACATGGCTTTTTTGTTCAGTTCCAAGCCCAGAAGAAAATGAGAAAGGAGCAGGCTCTCAGCAAGATCCAGCCTTTCAGCTGTTGGTTTGTGGAGGGTGGGGTACCCAGAGAAAAACAGAACCATGGATAAGATTATATAAATAACTGTTGTTTTTCTTGGCCAGTGAAATGCAGATCAACACTTGAATGAATGTTGCCTTACATACATTTCTGAGCACAATGCCACCTTGTTGTTGCTTTGAAACTTTGTTGAAAACTTGAAGCCAAGAAAAAGTTATCACATAACTGAGCAGAGCTCGGCGCTAGGAGAGTTTCACCACTGACTCTTCAACAAAACACTGTCCAAGTGTCATTCTGAAATCTGAAATGATTAATTTGAACCTTTAAGATTATTGTAACTTTGTATTATTTCATATGGTTCGCTCAAAGACTTGTTACAGTTTGGTCAGGTGGGGTCAAAGTGTTTCAGAAATGCTCTATCGCTTTCCTCAAATATTTTTGGTTTATTTGACTCACATTCAAAAACTCTTTAACCCCAGGCTCTAAAATGTTACTATCCCTAAAAAAGAAAAAAAAAAAAAAAAAAAAAAGCTATTTAAAAGAATTTTTATTTTTAGATAAATTAACAGTATGTATTGATAATATTTTGTCAATCACATCTCTATAGCAGGATTGATATACAGGGCAGTATACAGAGTTTTCTGGTGCTTTCTTCATAAAATTGTACTTTAAATCATGGGCAGAGTTAAGGTTGATCTGTCAACCTTCATCATATCATCTATTAGCTTCAAATAAAAGTGTATGGGGGAGATCAAACACTCCGAGCCCTAGAGGTTATTTTGCCTGAGAGGTGAAGAATCAGATTAATTGCACAGTCCCATGGCTTACCTTCAATTTGAATATGATGAAAAAGAAGAAAGACCTCAAGATGTGATATTCTATTTCTTGCTATGTACATGTTACATGTGGTATGGACATAGTATGGCATAATAGTCTTAGGAGACAGAGGAAGAACACTTCAGATGCACTGATAATATTCAAAACTAGCTTTTACCCAGAACTCAAATCAAAGTTAATCTGCTTCAAAATTCATTCAGCTACACTTCTTTTCTCTTTTTTTTTTTTTTTTTTTTTTTTTTTCCCCCTCATTTTTGTGTTAATTTCCAGGCTCTAAAGAAGAGCAAACATGGTAGTCTTAATACATGCCATGACAGACTATGGTCACTACCAAGATCTACTCACAAGATTTTTACCTCCATTTTGCAAACCTAAGTTCTGGATACCACATCCACTAAATACTCTTCCAGGCAGTCCTTGGCTGCTAACACTGTGCCAGCACTTCAGCATATGCTTATTATCAGGATGGTCTCTGGAGTCTACCAGTTTATATTTCCAAGAGCTAGTGAAATCAATGCCCTTACACCACCACTGGATATCTCTGTTAAAATTAAATGCTGCATAGGCTCTGCAGTAGGAAGGAACTAGGATTGGTGCTGAAGTCAATCATGAGGCCACAAATTCTTCTGAGATACAGAAAATGTCCCAAAACAAACACGGAAGTAGAAATTGCCCTAATGGAGAATTTAGAAAGACTGATACTTGTGTGTTTCTGTATTTGAGTAAAAGAAGAGTCAAAGTTGTGTGGAAAAGGGCTCTGTGGTCAGTAGCAACACGACCCTGGACCCAGTGGAGTGTCTTGGGATAACATAGACGGGACCATAACATCGGTTGGAAGGAGGGAGCTTTGGTCCACCTAGTCCAGGCCCCCGTTCAGAGCACAGCCAGCTCTGCAGCTGGGGCCGTGTGCAAAGGCAGAGCAGGTTGCACAGGGCTGCGTCCAGCTGAGTTTTGAAGACATCCAAGGATATATTGTCAGATGTACAAAGAAAGGCCCCACCTCTCTAACTTCATCCGTCTGGAGCCTCATGTTGCCTGGCACACAGTGTCCTTCACAGTCTGCAAAGAGCTGAGAAAGCTTAGTTTTGACCCAAAGCAGATCGTAGCCCAAGCACAGCAAGAAATATGTGCTCAGTTCCTCAGCTTTATGGCCCCGTGCAGCGTGCGGGACCTAGAAGAAATTCCTCGTGTCAGAGACAGAAGTCTCTCACAGCACTTCGTGGTGACCACGGCACTGCTGCACAACCCCCCCCCCCCCCCCCATCCCACCAGCGGGCATCTACCTGAGGTGGGGAGGAAGCTGGAACTTGTTGCGCACGTCGTCGATGCGCCTGCCGAGGTACGGCGTGTCCACCGTCACGAAGATCCCTTTGTAGCCCGCTCTCTCCGCACGCCTCACGAGGGATCTGGTAACCTCCCGGTCCTTGTACACGTAAAGCTGCAGCCAGTGAAGGCCAGCTGGAGCTGCTTCAGCCACTTCTTCAATGGAAGATGTGGCCCAGGAGCTCAGCATCATCCCTGTCCCCATTGTCTGGCAGGCTGGAGGAACACAAGAGTATATTTGAGATTATCCAAACCAGAGACTTCTCTAAACAGGAGCAGTTGGCTCACCAGAGTGTGTCAGTGCACGTAACTCCATACTGCCTTCCCTCAGTGCTAACGCCTTTTCAGCCTTCCAGGGAATGCTATGCTATAGCAGTTACAGCAGTGGGGCATTGCGAGTGCTCTCTGGCTTATTCTCTGTGTTTATAGAAAAATTTCTGGTGACTGCTGTCTACACACTATTTGGGATGAGCCCTCATCCAATACTGGAAATAAAAAGATATTATAATCAAACTATGCCTAACCCATACTAATAAATCTTTATCCTGTGGGAAGCCTGTTTGTAAGCCCCCAGCGTCTGGCTACCACTTGTCAGAAATGTTGGCACATGCATCTAAGGTCATACGCACACATGCACAGATTTAAACAATCTAAAACAAAACAAACAAACAAACAGATACATTAAAGGCTTCCAACTTTTTGAACACTGCCACACTGCTGTAGAATGGTGGTTTGGGTCTGTCGTTCTCAGCATTGCTCTTCAGTCCTCCTCACCACTGCCACGCACACTCCCTTGAGCATTTTGATCATGGCATTTTGGCTGCTTTCTCCCACCCCCAGAATGTTCACTAGCATTAAACCTATGTTTCTTGAAGTGCTCTTCTAGTAAATGCCTGTTGTCATCCCTTACAGAGTACTTTGGGGGTAATAAACCAGAAGGACACAGTGCAGCAGACAACCTCTATTAAAGACTTGAGAGGGAAGCTCCACTGTTCTGTGCTTGAACTCTTTGGCTGCCTGTCTCATGGCCTGAAGGAGAGGAACCCCACATCCATTGTGTGATCCCAAGCATAAAGCTTGACACTTCTACCGAGAAAAAGTAGAAGTTCTGATCTCACTGAGAGTGTCAGAAACACATCCCAAGCGACAGTCCCCACCCAGAACACCCCAAAAGTAAATACAAAGATGAGCAGGTACAACAGACAAGTGGTGTCCAAAGTCTCCACTGAGGCCAAAGGGATGGGTGCCCATACCCAATGTGGTTTTGGCCTCTCCTCCTTTACCTTCAAAAAGCTGTGGAAAGAAATCACCCCCGAGGTGTGGGCAGCCCCAAAGTGAAATGTCACTGAACAATCCCAGATGGGATCAAGCAGCCGGAGGCTCTGTGCCTGCTGTCCTCCCGGGGGTGATTTCCAACCCGGGCTGCACTACAAACCAGCTAACCTCATACAATTATACTTTTATGAATCTATCACTTATTCTTTTTGGAGTAATCTGTCACTTAATGTAAAATAAAGGAAAACACACTGTAAAACTCAAAGATATTATATAAAGCCTTATTTTTCTTGGTCTACCGCAGTATGCATATTTTTAATGTAAATGGACCTCTGTTTCAAAAACGTCATCTCCAGCCCATCGAGGAATTAAAAAGTGGTCTTTATGACAACATTTTATTAAATAAGGATTACAAGTCTCTAAGAGTGGAAAACTTATGAACAGCTTATTCAAACAAATTGGTCACACCCTCCCAGGGCCACCAGGCAGCTTTCAATCATTGGAAGTACAGTAGCAATGACCCAAAACTCTCTGCATTGTAGCCATTTCATTTCTCCCCTTAAAATTACTGAAAATAATTTTCTTTCAGAGATTAAGTGCCTAGAAATTAGTTTCTTCTGAAGAACCCGTGAATACTGAATGTCTAAATTCTTGTTAAAATCAGCTGTGGTGGGTTATCACAAATGCCATAGTGATTTGCCAAATCAAGTCCAATAAATGATGATAAGAAACAAGGGATCCACAGCCCTGGTGCTCTGTCAGACACAAGTTCATGAATGAGAGGGAGAGTTGCTAACCCAGCAATTGCAAAACCCTCAGATCAGATAAGGGAAAAATGTAAATGTTATGGTTCAATCTGGCTTTAGGTATCCATTTATTTCCATTCTTTGTTTCACTCTCTAGCCTACCTCTACAGCCCTACGGACACAAGAATAGTTGCAAAAGTAAAAAATAAAATTAAACTGCACAATAAAATATATTTTGTGAATAGAAGATTTAAAACACAAAATACCACCATATCCTTTCAACTTATCTGCATACATAGCAATAGAGAAAATAGTGCTTTCATCTTATTTAAGATTAGATTTAAACAGTTTGCTTCAATCAGAGTTCAACTCCCCCAAACCGGGTTACAACATTTCCATGAAGGCATACTCACAAAGTTCCCCTCTTCTGCCCTGTAAAGTGAAGAACTCTTTAGTAAAGCACCAGCTGAACACCTGTATTTTAGATCTGCATGGTCAAAAGCAAAGCTCACACACACAAAATTTTTCAAAGTTTTAGAGATTCCAAGTTCCTGTTTTGGTTGATCTGTGCTTTATCTTCACCATTTTAAAGCTTAATTTGACAATTTTCTAGACATTCAAAATGATATGATACATAGTCCTGAAGTGTTTCCAGGTTTCTTTTTTTTTTTTTTTTTTTTTCCTACCTCAAATCAGGGTTTGCTAAAAATATACTCCCACTTCTTGCACATTTAACTGCAGTTGAAGAAAACAGAAGCAGTTCATTTCCTCCAACAAGTATATTTTACACTTCAATTTTGGGGTGCTGCACATACCTCTATTTATTATTACAAATCAGTACTACTAGATCCATATTCCCACAGGACACTCTTGCAGCAACATGTGACATTTGCCAGAGTTTAAACATCAGATTTTTGTAAACCAGCCTTTCCTCATGCCATTTCAGATTGCTTTTAGTATTTTTTTTTTTTTCCCCAGGTCTTCTTGTAATCCTGAGCATTGCCCAAAGCCTACATTTACCTTTGTACACACTGCCATCGAGGTCACTGACAGTGCAGAGAGCACGGCATCAGCCACACACAGGAGCCTGGGGAATTTTGATACCAGGACATTAAAGCCTTGTTTGTACTCCACCTTGTTTCAGGGCCAAATGCAACTAGAATTGGGGGTACAGTGGGGTGCCTAGGAAACATCACAGCCTTTGCTCCACAGATGCTTTGAATGTTTACAAGGTTCTCAGCCCCACCGTTACCTGCTTGTACTTAGCCCGGGGAAGCCACAAGCAAGGACATACCTCCTCACCAAGGGGCATAAACCTCTGTAAAATGGGGCTTTCCTCATTCATGGGGAACTCAGGTGAAGTATTTTACATAGCAACAAACTGAGGCTGACCATGGGACAGGACCCACTCAAGAAGTCCGCAAGAGAACAGAGCAGTAGCAGTTTTTAGCCCCTTTTTCATCCTGAAACCTCAGAGTCTCCTTCCCCACTCTGATGGGACATCACTTCATTAAGTGGTTTGGGAAGGGTATGGAGTTTGACCCTGTGGGCAACCCAGGGGCAAGATACTTCACGGGAGGACACTGGAGAAGAGCCCAGTAGAAGCTTGTATATTTTGTTAGGGTTACCTTGTATGGGAATAGGAACTTGCTATTTTTCACTAGCTGTGCAAATTCCCATTGTTTCCCTTTTAGGGGCATCTCTGAAGCACGGCAGCCAAACTACAGCAATGTGGTCATTTTTCCCCGAATCCACCAGTGAATCCAGTGTCCCCAGTTTAGGGGGCAGAGGACATTACTTGAGATCAACACAGTGTCCTTTTTGCAGGGTGGTATTTCTCAAGAGAAGTAGCTATGTTCTTGGAGCTGCATCTCCTAAGAAACAGAATTGTTTAAAGTACTTAACATTACTCTCTTGACAAAACACACTTGGCTGAGAAATCCCCTGCCCAGCCTTACCTCATTTACCACTTACAAAACGCTGCGTACGAATTGTGCCTACGATAATTTTGTTGACACAACGCATTTTGTCAGCTGTGCAGGAAGACTGGAAGCGGCAGGGAAAAATACACGTGGCCAAAATGGGTCTGGCTGGTCTAGGAGGGCTGTCATGCCACATTGCCTGCCCATACTTACACCAGAAAGTCCCCTGGCCGTGCCAGTCTGCGAGGGGGGGGGGAGTCATGGCCAGGTCAGTCCAGGCCATGTTGATGTTGTCCTGCATGAATATTGTCCTCTCAGTGACTCTGGAGCAGCCATACCTCAAAAGTAACATATCTTTTTTTTTTTTTTTTTTTTTTTTTGGAACACCACATAGGTAACAGGTAAAAGATGGGTACAAAGTCCTGTTATTTTCACTGTGGCTGAGCATAAAAAGCAACAATTGTGAAATCCCTCCTTCACAATGATGGGCATGTCTGATGAGCACAAGGAACCTGAATTCAGAAGATGCTCAGCAGCATCAAAACAAACAAATAGCATGACAGAAGTCTGTTAAGAGCTGGAGGAACCAAGGTGTTGCTCCCTCCCTAGTGGAAATGATATTGCTGCCAGTAACTCAGCTACAACAAGGGAGAAAAAAAATATCTTTTCAGTCAATGTTCCTATTCTCTATTTGGCAAAGCAAACGGTTCAGTCACATCGCAGGTGATGGTGAAACCCTTCTTGCGTCAGCAGTAACCCAGGAAGTTGTTTGAGAGCAATTGCAGAGGGTAAACATAAACTCATCAGATCTGAACAACTAGCATTCAAAGTTTTCAAAAGATCTGGGTAAGAAAACAGTCAAGCTGTTCAGTCTGACTTTCAACCAGTCAGAAAAGTCAGGTATTGCAATACCCATTCTGGGCTAAAACAAGAGAATGTAAGGTAATTGGCCAGTAAGAGAGCAGAAGTATAAACAGAATAGAAACCTCAATAAAACAATGCTACATATCTGTTTAGGATCAATTAAGGTTTCAAAAAATTGTTATTTCTTACTCAGCAGCTGGATGGTGCACGAGATTTTGTTTCAATGTACTTGAAAGTGGGTCCTATTTACATGAGCACCAGTAGTGCTGTGCTGTCAGGGAAACAGCACGGGGATCATGCTGGTTTGCAAGCACAGCCTGAGGTCAGGATGGCAAATGAATGTCTTGGCATGAAGGAATAGTGAATCTTCTGGTGGACAAGCAGAAGAAAAAAAATCATGTAGAACCAGAAAAGTTCTGTTAAAAAGTATTTAGAGAAGAGCCTTTTGCTCTTTAATGGTGGCTACGATTATTCATCAAATTTGGCAAATATTTTTAGTGAAGGAGGTTGAAATTGGAGTAGGAAAGATGAGAAAAATTCACCTAAGTCAAAATGTCATGCGTTGATATTTTCAAAATGGAAATGTTTTCTTCTGAGCTAACACTTTTGTTTCAAAACAGAACTATGGCTAAAAACATTAGCTAGTAGGAAAATGAAATAAAACATTCTGGTTTGGATCAAATTAAACATTTCAGTTAATCCAAAACAATTTTCCTCCCAATTTTTCGGTTTCTACTGAACAGAAAAATCCATTATTTGGAAAACGGCCACATACACTGGTGAACTACAACTAAAATGCTAGGGAACATACTTGAAGAAAGACCTGGGAAAACTGGGACAACTGCCAAGGTCCATGAAAATGTTTCAAGGACAAGACGGCTTTCTCTATAAGGAAGGACTCCAGGTCCATTTAGACATATCAGAGGAAACTGAGGAGCAACCTTATTGCAGCCTATATGGACAATTTTTTTTATTTATTTTAAATATATATATTTTTATTTATTTTTAAAGTCTAGCTAACAGAAGTGTAAGTAAATCCAACATCTGGATTTGAAGCTGTACAAGTTTTGACCATGATTATAGCTTATTCTGCTCAGAGTGGGGTTAGTTAACCTTTGGAATAACTTACGTTGTGTCAGATGGCCTGTCACCAGCAACTTTTAAAGTTACAATTGAACCTTTCTCCAAAAAAAAAATCCTTTATTATTGAAACAGGATTGACAATGAAGGTGTGTTTCAGGCAAGCTGCCAGACTTTGACCTATTTTGGGTAAGACACATGCTCATTTCCACCAGCTTGGTTGCTGTATGAGAGCATCCCTTGAGGAGCAGCAGCAGCTCCCAAAACTCTGAGAAGCCCCAAAGCAAGGGGTTGGGAGGGCAGGGAGTTTTACCCAACAAGAGACACCATGACATGCCCTTGTTCCCTAGAGAAGACATTTACGACGTGAGGGCAAACCTGCTGGAAGAGCAAAATGATGTCTCAAGGGAATTCCTTGGCAGGACCCAACATTGCGCTCAAAATACAAAAAGGGAGGGGAAGGAGTTGCTACTGTTACCTGCACCACCCTGCTCTGCAGGTAAGGATGGTGTGAACTCAAGACTATGTCTTGGGGTTGAACCCCGACCAGGCAGAGGAGGGGTTTGTGGCGCTGCTGAGCGGTGCCCGCACACATGGGTGCTGCCTTGGGCAGCTGCCATGCCCCCCGACACGAGCCAGGCACACCCCACCACTTCCCACACCGTGCTTCTCAAGGGTTGTCCCAACAGCAGAGGCACCACCCCGTAAGTGGCATCCTATGCACCTGAGCCAAAAGTTAAGTTTACAAAGTATGCCAGGCTTTGCAAAAGCCACAAGGCTTTGGATCAGACTTTCTTGGCTTGCGTAAATCGATGCAGCTGAAACAAAAGCGGATTTAAAGCAACCAACAATCTGCTCACTTATATTTTGGAGGTATCTCAGAGTTTAACAGAAGTTGGATGTATCAAACCCCCTGATCCCAAATGTCCCAAGTTTAAGGGAACCTTTAAGCCAAAGGAGTACTTTACAGCTAATCCCTGTCATCTTATAAGGTCAAACGAAAACCTTGGCACTGAATGCCCCACTCCACCTCTAACAGAACACAAACCCAAGGCCGTTTTTTTTCTACAAGAAACACTAATGCAATACAGAGGGTGTGATTTTCTCCTTTGAAAGTGATGAAAAATTTACCAATTCCCATGGATATGTTTATCTGGCCGCACATTCAAACCATTGCCAGTACACCAAGATTTCCTAGCTTGAAGATCCAAGAACACTAAATGCAATAATCATATGTTAAAGTTCAAAATTGTAAGCGCACAAAAGTCAGGAAATTTCAAAATTAAGTTATCTACCACAACCATAACTCATCCCTGGTAGTCAGCCTTATTGTACCACTCAACTTTACATGCAATTACAGATTTATGCCTTAAAATGTGGCCAGGCCGTAACATCAGTGGGGATTTTCGCTCGGGAACATCCTGAATTTTGTGTGTTTCTAATCTCTCTCTTAACATTGCATTAATATGTTTGCATTTAACAGTAGAATGCTTCAGAATTTCCTTCCAACATAACCTGGGCCAGAAATAATCCGCAAGAGCTGCCAAAGATCGGGACAGCATCAAGGCGTCCCACCAGACGCCACTTCACAAACCAATTCAAGGTATTCGAGCTCCATCGTGTGGAACATGCCCGCACGTACAATAGGCATAAAAGCTTTGGCTTCCTAATAAATCGCTTGGGAATGAGGAAAAAAAAAAAAGAAAAAACCCCAAAAATGTATCCCCAAACATACTATAAAATTGCAGAAATCTGCTTTTACAGAGATTGCTGCTGGATCTGTGCTGCAGCCCATCACGGTGCACATCACAGCAACGTGGCTTTTTCATGAGAACTGAGACCAACTCCCACTGCAGGGCAGGTAATTAGGCTCACGTCACATTAACATTTGCTGCATTGGTCATGGAAACACTGTTGGATGGATGCTAGATGAATCCTCAACCATGCACAAGATTATTTTCTTTTGGTTTGGTTTTAATATTGCCTATTTAGGTTTTGCCTCCTTTTTCATTCAGTGCTAGAACACTGAAACACACAGTCCAGTGCTGTTTGTATGCAACAGACACACTGTGTGACCTCCTTCTCAAATTTTGTGTCATCCTGCAGCTCGGGTTAAAGGAGCAAGAAACCATTTCACATCTGAATTCTGGTTAACATCCCATTTCTCACAGCCTTTTAAGGCTGCAGCCTCCATGCTGGTAACATCTTTGTGCAGCATCTAACCCAGAGGGGCCCTTATTCTCACTGGCTCCCTGGGATGCTCTCAAAGAGCTCTCTTCAAAACAAGTATTTTTCACAGACAGGCAAAGGCTTCTGAATTTCTAGAAGCAGTTCCGTAACAGAAAGAATGTTGCCGTGACAATATCTGTAGTTATATTTCTAGAATGTATAGAAAGATAGATAGTTTTCGATTTTGTATTTGTTACAAATGATTCCCTTCTTACATACTGCATTTCTCATCCCTGCTTCATAGCGAGGGAGAACCCGCACACAAAACAGGTGGAGGAAAACCGTGAAAAACAAAACCGAAAATAAACCAGATTACTCTGAGCAGCAACTCAAACCCATTCTGGCCACAGCATCAAGAGCGGGCAATCAAGCTGGGCTTCACAGGCAGCAGGCACACTATTACCCTGCTCATCTCTAGCTCACGGCGGGGGGTACTTTGCAGGGTTCACCTTTAGCAGTGGCCGTCTCTCCGTCGGCATGAGCCATGCGCTGCATAGCGGTGGCTCCAACGCAGACTGGCATGCTGATTTTCTGTCCCAAAACTGAGGTTGACAGGTCCATCGCCGACACATCCCTGAGCACCCGGGGGTACAGCTTCCATCTAGGCAGAGACAAGTAAAGAGAATAAAAAGCCTGCGTCATCGGGGTTATTTACAGTTCCTAATGGGCAAGAGTGAGTTTTCCTGCTGTCGGGAGAAACACGGTGAAAGCTGTCTTGGGGCTGGAGCAGAACCTCATTGCATGACCCAGAGCTGCAGCAGGACTCACAAAATGAACAATGCCAGGGGGGAGCAGGCAAGGAGGGACCAAAGTCCATGGAGGGTGAGAGAGCCGAAGAGCCTTTGAACATTATTAGTGGGTATCATTTGAAAGAAAAGACAGTAGGTGCAAAAGAACAAGGTTCAGGGTGAGTCTCAGCCTCCTTGGAAGCCTTGGGGCAGAACTGGACAACAGAGGGTGTGTGAGAAGAGAAGACATCATCAGCCCCCTTTGGTTATTTCTTCCATGGATTAGGGAGCCAAAGGACAATGGATTTTTGGATTAAAACTAGCCTGGCCAGCATGCTTAGGCCTGTCCCTGTGCTACAGGTCTCTGCAGCGAGACTACACAGAAACAAGCTGCCACGTGGGCAGCGGGTGGGCAGAATGGCTGCTCTGGCTTTCTTCAGCTCGTGGGGGTGTGGAAATCTCTGCTAGCACAGAGGCTGGGTCACTTTGCTCAGAGGAGTCCTGGCCCCAAGCAGTCACCAGCCCCTGTGCCACACATAGTCCCTGGGACTACAGCTGCAGCCCATCGTACTGCAGGGACTCCGGGCCTCCAGGAAAATACCAAATGCAGCCACTGTAATTTGGTGCAGAGTAGCACAACTGCTTTCACAATAGGGCAAATTATGGTCTAGTCCTTGAATGATGTGGCCCAGCGTCTGCTCAGCTGTTCCCAACCCTGCTTTGCCTTCAGCACGTCCACCAGAAACCACGTCAGCCCAGAGCTGGGCTTTATTCTCCACTGGGGTCTTCAGCTCAGGTACAAATGGAAGCCGCCTCCAAAACAGAGCAAACTAAAACACAGTTAATCTGAAACTACAATTTATTGCACTCAGGCTGGAGTGCACACACAGAAAAGTATCTTTTCCCCACCACCACCACAACAGCAGCACAACAGTATCGCGATCCCTCTGCTGGGGTCAACTAGATACCACCACAGTATCCAAACCTTTATGAATAGAGCCGCATTCACGGGGGTACCTGAGAAATTGGACTTTTCCCACCACCCGGGCGACGTTGCAGGGCAGCCCCTGTTACTACAAGCCACGAGAAGGTATACATTAGTGGGGGCTGCCTCTCAACACGGGTGCGCGCCCAGTCAGACCAGACCCCCGCTACAAGTGGGAGTAGGGTACACATCACTCTCTCCCTAAGGCTTCCCTCTCTCTGAGAGGACTAGGATGGGTATTGAATTACAGAAAAGAATTAAAAAGTTAAGCTCTAGTGCTGCTGAACCTGACTCAGCACTAGAATGTCTGAGACTGATATTATTATTATGAGCATGGAGGTAGCAACCAGAGCCACTGTTACCCTCAGACTATGCTCTGACAGCAAGCAGTGATCAGCTTGACCTTGCTTATTAAGCTGACAGGTTAGGGAAAAAAAAAAAAAAAAAAAAAAAAAAAAAGACAATCTCTTCATTTTATAGGAAGATCATAAGATATTTCCAGAGGAAGCCTGGGACAGAGCCAGGACAAGACCCAAATTTCTGAAGCCCTAGATCAGGGGACTGTGCCAGCTCTCCAGGAAGCGCTCCCCAGGGAGGAGAAAGATAGTTATGATGCTTGGAAGGAGACGTGTGGTAGTGGGTGTCAGCTGCATTATTCAATGCCAAGACACACACTGTAAGTATGTCTCCTCCAACTTGTTTTCATGCTATTGTATCCATTTGTTATTTTTCAGGGGAGGATGGGCTGAGGGTGGGACAAAGAAAACACGACTCTTTCCTCCCCCTTTCTTCCTAATCCTCATTCCAAAAGCTTTCTCCCAGCTCTGAGCCATCTTTTCCCAGTAAATATGAAGAAAACAAAAATCCTTTAATAATCTTGCTCATTTTTACACTCAAACTCAAAAGCATAAGGATGAGAGGTATCTCCTTCTTCCCCAGCCTCCTAGTTTCTCTGCTGTCCCAGACCTGTCAGATTTTTACCTGGTGCAAATCACTGCCATCACAGGCGTGAGGGTCAGTCCTAAAGTACCAACATTTCCATAGTGCTCTTAACTGGGAAAAAAAAAAACAGAAAGAGCAAAAATCCTCCCAACAGTGTATTCAAGAAAAATGATGCTGTTTCAAGCAGTGACAAACATCCTCCTTCCCACTCACCTTTATATATCATCAAATTACTCCATCCATGAGCTTTTTGGGGTTCTCAGGCTCATTAGCCCCAGACTTCAAATGTAAATGAATCTTCCAGTGTCTTCTGTGGCTTCTCTTCCCCTCACACCTTATCAAGTCACACCCTCTAGACCAACATCAAGTCAATATTCATAACTGAGTATTTACTGGGTCCCACAAAAAAAAAAAAAAAACAAAAGGGATCACTATCTCAGTATTATACTTTAAATAAAACCTGATCTTGCTTTGGAAACATGAGTATTTTCAGCTGCGATTTTGCCAGATACTTGAAGTGAGATGTTTTCTGGACAAACCATAGGGAAATGCCCTTAACAACAGCAAGAAAAACCCAAGAGCAGCATTTCCCAGTAACCAGAGCGTGCATTCATTAGACTGCCACACACCATCTGCTTCCTCCAAGTTTTTGAGTGAGAAGATTTCCCGAATATTTTGCAAAAACCCTGTATATTTTTTTTATTCATCTTCTCATCACGCACATTTTTTTCCAGCCAAGTCCACACTCACATGCTGCAGTCATCAATTGCAAGCAAATACATCTTTCTTCCTAGCTGGAAGAGAGGAGATGCCACAGCGGGGCAGGCAGCGAGCACTCTCAATTTAGTCAACTTCAGCTAAATTCTGTTTTGAAAGAAGGATGAAAAGAAAGGAGGGGGGATTAGTGTGGTTTGTTTTTTTTTTTTTTCCTTTTTCCCTCCAAGCTCAAGAATTTCAGAATGTAAATTAGCTTGCAGTTGGTTAAGAGGGAAGCACTCGCTGTCTTCCCCCACTCATTTTCAGCTGTGAAAAATGCTGAATTTTTCAAACTGCAACACACTTTGAGGCAGCTCTTGTTTCCCTTCCAAGTCCATGCTAAATAATCCCTTCATGCACACTTTGGGAAAGACACAGCGTTCAGGCACTTTCCATCCCAATTCCAACCCCCTTTGCTCCCTTAACGTCCCCTACAGCTCCATTTCCCATCACAAGGGGCAGGTGCTAGTGCTGTGCAAGACTGTGCAAGCTGTGCAGAACAGCTGCTTTTGCTTGAGGAAAACCCATTTTCTCTCCCAGGGTGTCTTGCCATCCACACAGTGACTCTTTCCACAGCACTCTGTGAATTTGAGGTGAAAGACATTGCAGAAGTGTAACTAACTTATTATTACAAACATTCCTTTCTTTTTCTGTCCCCTGCAACTTCACATGATTGTTTGACCCCAACCACACTCTCAACCTTGCTTTTTTTAACCAATATTTAAATTACTTACGGGCCCAGCCAATTTAACACCCTTAACACCTAGCTACAAAATGACGATATCTTTGCAGAAAATACATATTGATGTTGTCGCTGATAAACAAACGACTGTTGTTCCTTGTAGACGACAACAAAACACATCTTCTCCAAAGGCCGCCGGGGAGTCAGTGGCAGAACGTGTCACGGCGGATTAGCAGAAACGTGTTCCTACACACACAGACGTCCCCCTTCATTAAAATGCTGAAAGGGGAGATTTCAGATTGATTTCTTGAATGCCATCAAGCTAAAGGCATGCTGACCTTGTCATAAAAATCTAATTTTTATTCAGGCCCCTTGGTTCCTTGACAACTTGAGAGTGAATTTGATCACCAGACGACGGTGCTGGAAGGACACACGGTGTTTTGCGATGCAGAGCAAATGCAAGGTGTTTGCAGTCACATGCCATAGGGAGTAACGTACGCTCTGACATCCCAAATCATCATCTGTGGCCTTAATGCCTCACTTATGCCAAAGTCATATCCACATCATTTGAAAACCATGAATAAAAAATAATTATCCGGCCTCAGCAGGAACACGCTGATGTTGAACACAAGCTCTGGTTCTCCACTCCAACCTCAATCCCAGAAAAACTGGAAGCTAGAGGAGAGTCAGAGTCACCATACCTCATGTTAACCTCATCTTAAACGCTGGCCTTTTGGAGACATTTTATACTCTGGTATCTGATTATAGGTCTGAAGTACTGTAAGCTCCTGTGCTGCCAAAATGCCAGGAGATTCATTTTATGATCTAATGACTATGGATTGCGCTGCTCCAAAAAATTGCACGGGCCATTCCAAAGGTATTGCAGCACCCGTCAAAACTACCATTCCTTGGTTAGATTAGCCCTTAATAATAATCTACTTATATCTCCATAAATGCAACCATTCAGTTGTCAAAAAAAAAAAAAAAAAGTAAAGAGCTCTCAGACAAACCCAACACTGTTTTTTTTTTTAAATACAATCTGTCCCAGCAGTCTCACCCACCCACATAATGTTGCACCACAAAGGTGTGGGCTAACAATTCATGCTTCTTGTTCAGTTTCATGCTTTCTTCTCTTCCATTTAAACATAAACATTTATAAATATATCTATAAATATTTAAATAAACTGTAAATGTTTTTAATCAGGCTGAACCCTGCAGCTTCTGAGAGTGGAAATCAAAATGAAATGAAGCTGAATGTACTCCTTTCTTCCATAAAGTCTTGTGATCTTTGTGGCTCAGGGGAGTAAAGTCCATCTTACTTTATATTTACCCACCAGCTGCACTCCAGAACAGGGAGAAAACCAGTAACATGCTCAGGGAGACACAAGGACTGTGTGAGAGTCGGAGCGAGAAGCAGTCTTGCATCCCTAACAATTAGGCCACGCTTCTCCCAACAGCATCAAAGAAAAATAAATAAATAAATAAATATTAGAACAAAACAAAATTTGAAGTTGCATGTGTCAATCAGGTCTGATAAACCAAAATACTGTGAAGTCTTTATACCAGGTTTTTACCTTTTCTAGACGCGTTGCCAAGAAGCCATTGCAAACACAGTCTAACAAACTATTAATGACAACACCCCATGTGCTAAGAAAATAAGAGTCCACCCCCACGTGTTGTCCCTCAGCAGCAACAAGTGGGAACCGCTGTAGCTATTGAGATCAAGCCCATGGAGCCCTGTGCTCAACCTGCCTCCAAAAAGCTTCAACGGCCCTCTAAGGGGCTCGCCTCTGCAGAGAGGAAAGTCCAGCTGGCTGCAGGCAGCAAGTTCACAGTGCTTAATGAAAATTATTCTGTTTGCAAATAGACTGGAAGGCACTACAAGTGTTGAGAATTAACTTAGCTTTTTTCTGTGCTACAGAAGTGCTATTTTAAACTCTGACCACTTTTACTGTCATCTCCGTCTTGTTATGGACAGATAAAAAGCCCAGATGTGGTCGTGAAGCTGTAAATCATTGTATCTGTGCTCCAGTCTGGCATCCTTTCCACTTCACACAGGTAAAGCTGGCAAGCCCCAGGAGGTGACTCCAGCCTCGCGGTGGCCAGAAAGGAGGGGACCACGTGTCTTACCAGGGGAAATGGACTTCAGGCTTTAACCCCAGCTCTCCTGCTGGGTGACTGTCAGCACATCACCACTCTTTTCCGTGCTTTGGTGGTATCCTGGCTCTGAGTGAGTGGTGGAGTTTTTTTGGTGGCAGGGGAGGGGGCTATAGGGGCAGCCCCCTGTGAGAAGCTTCTCGAAGCTCCCCCAGCTCCAAGGCAGCTCCACCTCTGCACCAAAACTGAGCCCATCAGCTGCACCTCTGCGATAACGTATTTAAGAAGGGACGTGGTGAGGAGCAGTGGGACTTGTGAGGAGGAGCTGCTGCAGTTGCGTGAACACCAAGGTCAGTGGAGGAACGGAGGAAGAAAGGAGGGGGGAGGTGTGCTGGAGCAGAGACCCCCCTGTATCCTGTGGGGAGACGGCAGGGCGGCCCCCCCTGCCACCCATGAAGATCTACGGTGGAGCAGACACTGATTTATGGCCTGTGGCTTCCACCCGTCTGATCAAGGTGCTGTGCCCGAAGAAGGCCGGGGTCTTGTGGGAAAAGGCAGCCCCACTACTGTAATTCAGCGCTGGGAGGATTGCAGCATGAGGGGGAGTCCCACGCCGGAGCAGCTCGGGAAGGGCTGCAGCTGTGGGAGAGAATCCAGTCAGAGGAAGTTAGTGACCCATGACGGAGCAGTGTGGGGAACACTGCTGCCCATAGGAGGGACTCATGTCTGAGAAAGTTTGTGGAGGACTGTCTGCTGTGAGAGGGGGACCACGATGGAGCAGGGGGAAAGAAGTTCTGGAAGCTCCCCCCACCGAAGATAAGGGAAGTGGCAGCGCTGACTGCACCCCCCATTCCCTGCCCCTGCGCCACTGGGGGAGGAGGTAGAGATATTGGGAGCAGAGCTGAGCCCGGGAAGAAGGGAGGGGTGGGGGGAAGGTGTTCTCAAGATATGGCAATGCTTCTCACTGTCCTACTCTGTTAAGTGTTATTATTAGTGTCTGTAATAAATGTATGTTTTCTTTTTTCTTCCCCTAACGAGTCTGCCTTTTGCTCATGACCATAAAGGGGGATTTTTTCCCCATCCCAGTCCTATCTCGAACCACAAGCCTGGCTCATCTGTCCCTTCTTATTGCTGGAAGAGAAAGGAGAGAGAGAGCTGCTGCATGGCATTAGGCTGCCAACCAGGCTTAAACCACGACAGGTGGACAGCCAGAAAGAGACGTAGATGTAGAGTGATGGAAAGGTAACAAACACAGCTTTGACTTCAACATTTCTGGCCCATGGCCTCTCTGGCTGTCAACAAGTTCTGTGGTTTGATGATTTAATGGAATAAATCCCATTGTCAAGTCTTTTCGATTTTTATCAACTTCCATTTTGGAAGACAGTTAAATGGCCTAAAGCTACTCTGGAAATTAGATCTTGTTTTCTTTAAGACAAATATACAAACGGAGGGGGAGCAAAGACAGAAACACAGCTTCCATCCCCTTTGTACCTTTACTGCTGAGGCACAGGAACCAAGCATTAAGGGCCTTTAGCCACAGCAGGACCTGGCAAATTTAATTTACTTTTTTTTTAATATCTCATACTGTTTAAGGCATTGCTAATTAATACCTCCTTCAGTTCCAGGCTGCCTGCAAGCTCCGCAGCTGTGAATGCCTAAAACTGGAGGCTCTTATTGAAAATATGATGGAAGATGGCAGGAAAGAGGAGGTGAGCCTGAACCCCACAGGTGACCAGACCAATGCGAGGAGGTCGTCTTATCAGAGGAATTTGCCCCTGCAGCAGGAAACAGCTTCAGAGCAGAGCTGCTCTTATCTCACCACTAACATCTAGCTCCGCTAATACCAAAACAGCAAGTGTACATACTCAGCTTTTTGTTAGTCTGGCTCCAGGCAGATTAGATCCAACCTTTGCTTGATCATGATTAGCTCTAGAAGTTAGGAATAAAAGCTTCACCACTTCTACAGCCTCCAAGCGCTTCCTTTGAGTGTCCTTTCCTTAACATCTCATTTTGTTTTTATGAAGGCAAATAACACCATAGCATCTGGAAGCATTAAAAAAAAAAACAAAACTAAAAAAATAAATATTAGGTGAGCCCTACTACATCACCTCCTGCTCCTACTCACTCCTTAGAACCAGAACAGTCCTCGGCTTGTGTTTGATCAGCCCCAAGCACAAGGGGATTCCCAGTCTGTGATGGGGGCTTCTGCGTGGAGGTAAGAGGTCTGAAGTAAGTGATCACAGTGGACGTTAGTTTTCTACTTCTCCTGGCATTATAAAGCTTTTCTATATGTGTCCCTAAAATTAAAGTTCTGATCCAATTTCTGAGATCAGACCTTTGAGATCCCACTAAGTAAATGAGCACTGAGTTTCCTACCGCCTTCAAGCTGCATGGGATTTCCAGCTGAACTGCTCATAGCCCGTGGAAAGGCAACGGGAGCAGTAAGTAGGATTGCTGCTCCACAGCAGAAAGGCAAAGCAGGGAGGGAGAAAGACTAAAGATAAATTGGAAAAAATGTTGGTTTGGTTTGTTAGACTCAGTGGGATTTAAGACAAAGCCTTTAGAATTCAGCAGAGACAAGTGCAGGGGGGTTAAATGCCTGCACCAACACCGCACCCAGAGGAAAGAGAAGCCACCAGCGGTTTAAGCAGTTCAGCTGGGTTCAGCCGGGCTGAGTCCGTCAGCCTCCAGCTGCCGCCTTTCCTCTGCAGTGCTCAGGCTGATGCTCCGCAGGCAGAGCGGCAGCAGAGATTCAGGGAATGGGGAACCAACTGACTTGACGTGCATTTTACCACTCTTCCACCCAATCTGACAGCAAACACCAACTTAGTCTTGACCTTCGACTTCTGAGACAAAGGGGTGCCCCAATACAGGTTTTGACAACAGTTCAGGGGGGCCAATCCAAGTCAAAACTGGTTTATAACAGTACTTATAATTTACAATATTTCCCAGTGAAGTGCTGACCTTGTGCTGGAAATGTCCCGAGCACAGCTTGGCCACCCAGGACTGAGCCCTGGCTTTCACACTCGCTCCAGAGCCAGGATACACAACTCCTTTCTGCGAGGCCACGCGGCTCTCATCCAGCAATGCTGCACGTGCACTTAGCAGGGAAGGCTGTGTAACTCAGTTCAGGAAAAACAAGCAAAAGGCAAAACTGACTCAGGACATCATAAAAGGTACAACCCCTGCTACAAGAATCCCTTGCCAGCATTCTAGCCCAAAATGTAGAAATTAGTTTCATCAACTGATTAAATATTGGAGGTGATGGACTCTTTAGAGAATTTATGGTAACGAAACAAAACGCAAGTGAAGCTAAAAATACGTTAATGGATTTTAGGGACTGCTTTTGAGAGAAAATGTCAGGTGGAGAGGTGAAAGGGGAGAAAGAGTTGTTCTGAAAATTTATTATTTGAGAGTCTTTTTGCTAAAAAAGTTGCAGAAAAAATGAGGGTTTTTTTTTCACACAGAAAAATCTAATATTGTATCACATCTACTAATAAAGCAGAATTTACACCCCCTACCTCCCACTCCAGCCTTAAATCATCCTCCTACCTTGAAAATGCTGCTACGTTGTCTGCTAGCGTTTCCTGGTCATCTGCTCCAGATCGGTAATAATCATACACTGATTTGGGGAGAAACTTTTTAGCATACTCTTCAAAATCAGCAATACAAACTGGTTTTCCAGACATGCTTGCCGATCTCACAGGGTTAGTTTATTCCTACTTCTCTTTCTTTTAAGCTTGGTATTTTTGTCTGTAAATCATTAATACAGGACTTCATCAGGATTCAACTTACCTACATACAAAAAAAAAATAAATACACAAACTTCTTGTGACATATTGGACTTCAGCACCACATTTTATTTCGTGTGGTCAAGGCCAACCTAGAACATAATAGAATAAAATATGGCAAAAAAGAAAGAAAAACTTTCAGCAAAGAAATACGTAGGTGTAGCATGCATGACTTAAACCTGCAATAACAGGAACGTACAGTCTCTCGTATATGCCTGTATGATCCAAAATATCCAGGAGACTGAAACGAGAAAGATATTTTTTATGCCCAAAAAGCAAATCTTGATTTAGATGATTTATAACAGCAGGTCCCAGCCTGGACATTCAGGACACCTAACACAAGCGAGTTTCCAGTTATTTCCATTAAAATCCTGGATACTGAGTCAAATTGCAGAGACCTAGCTGCCGGGCAGCTCAGGCATCAGATACATCCCCTCAGGGAAATGGCTCCTGATTTTAAGGTAATTCCACCTCCAAAACCCATAGAGCTCTAGTTATTCTTAAAATGTTATGAAGTCAGATGCACTCACCAGCTGGAAATAAAAGTAACTTATCAAAGGAATGACACTCATCCAAGGTGTAACAGAATCAGGGAAGATTTATTGATTAAATCTTGACTTAAAATTTAACAAATATACATCATTAGCAACAGGTACACATATTTGTTTGACAGGGAAAACTTGCAAGTATATCACGTGTGTATATAATTCGGTTTTCCACCTGGGCACATTTCAGTCGTTGCCACCACCATTTTATTAAAACCAGATTTGGGGAAGAAGGGAGAAATGGATCCCTGAATGGGAGACGAACCCCCCAGAGCAGGGCGAGGCAGGGCAGACCTGGCAGCGAAGCAGCACACGCCGCGCTCACCGCACACCTCTGGTGCCAGCAAACCGCAGAGCCTGTGTTCTGCTCACTGCTCACTATTCGTGGTGCACCGAGGCAACAGAAGTACGGCCGTGACTCACTCCATCCAACGATTTGGGGCTTTTAATTGACTTGATTTTTTTCATTCTTCAGCAAGAGAACATCAAGTTATATATAGATACACCTCTGTGAAAACTACAGCCATCTTCCTTGCTGCTGGTTTATAAATAACAACTTAGGAACACAATATTCTGCAAAGAGCGAGAAAAATGCTTAAGATTCAAAGGAGACTGTCAAATATTTTTGGAGGAATCTCTCAGGGACTGAGGCAGGAAGGATGGTGCCAGCTGTGAGCTCAGTCTCGGGAATCATTTAAAGGGAACGATGGCACTAAATGATTTGCAGCTATTTCTCTACCTGCTTTCCTAGATAAGGGCACCTCAGATTAAGTGGTACAGAGCGTGTACAGGAACATTTTTATGGTCAATCAGAATATTAATGGGAGGAATTACTGGAAATTAATATCAATGTACATAAATTACACCATGAGGCACGTATCACACATCAGTGTCAGATATAATTTCAATGCAACTTAATGACTTAACATTGACATTTCTCTGCAATGCCAACACAAAACTGGGGACACATGTGCTTTCATTTATTTAAAGTATGCATTGTCTGTGTTAAACACAGGTATTTATCCTAGAGCATGAGACAGCGAGCATTGCATGATAGCAAGACATTTTAGTATGTGCAGCTGAATTCAATCTTAATGAATTCAAAAGCTTTTGATGTTGGGAAGTTGCACAAAAATTGCTGAAAGTAACGATACTATTTCACCACCAGTCTCCCCACACTGTTATAATGTATATATTCCCAAAAAAAAAAAAAAAAAAAAAAAAAGGGTTAAGCTCTTTAAAATCTTTCCCAACACGATCTTTCTCTCTCCGCTGACATGCTCATTTGCCACATTCACACAGTATCCGTGATGGACTTTGCTGGTTGTTATTTGCCACTCAGGCTAAAAGTTCCTCTTCCCTCCCGTATCATGAAGTTGCTCACATGCCACCCTTTGTGGATGCCCCTGGACATGCCAACCACAGAGCAGTGCCCAGCTGGGGTCCCTGCCTTCCTGCTGTCGCCCAGCCAACGTGCCCTGGGAAGCTCCACAGAGCTCCTGGACTCCCCCAGGAGCTAGAGACTCTTCTACTCCAGCAAGACCTGCTCCCCCCTCCTTCCCACTGCTCGCCCGTTTACAAGCTAGAGTGCAGTGGAAGGCGACAGTATCAGCACAAAGGAAGCAAAACAAAGCAAAATAAATTTAATCTGCTGCTAAACTAGAACTGCTTGGTCTTTAATGGGCATAATCCCTAGGAAAGAGCAGCCAACATCTCCCCAGCACACCTGACACTGACACATGGACCAGCTCTGACAAGGCTTCCCTCCAAGTAATTGGCTCCTCATTTTAGTTAATCTCTCTGGATGAGAGGTTTCCTTCAGCTGCTTAATGAGATATCAGCTGTCTGAACTTTAACCTTGAGGCAAAAGAACAGCAGCTGACTTAACAGCGAAGAGTTTACCCAAGCAGGCATGGCATATCTCACTGATAAAAGTCAATGTGTGATTTGGTTGAGATGTTTAGATGTGATTAGGGCAGAGGAAAAAAAAAAACAAAACAAAACCAAAACCAAAACAAACAACAACAAAAAAAACCACAACCAAACAAACAAAAAACAAAACAAAAAAAAGTCAAAAACAAAAACACCCCCACACACACACACAATAAATAAATAAATAAATAAATAAACCAACCAAACCAATTCTAACACAGCCAAGGTAGTATTACCATCCTCTCCCATATCTACTGCTTCTCACTTGTTCCTTTGATAGGTCACCAGAGAATTTCTGACAGAGAATTATGTCACAGAACCAGAGCTCTGCTGAACTAGGGTCTGCAAAAGAAACTGCACTTTAGCTCAAAAAGGGGTATCACAAATTCTGGAAGAAATCCCACCCCCCTGTTAAAGGGCTATGAAACACAGAGATACAACTTCTGTCTTAGAAAACGCTCCCAATCAAAAGCCAAAAAAGTGTTCTAAGAAATATCAGCTAACATGCTTGTCCTTACACATGTCACTTGCTCGAGAGGGAGATCACTACACAGCATTTTAGTCCAAACCACTGCGTCCTCCTGCAGAATCAGGGAGACATCGATGTCAACATGCAAAAACCTCCATAGGTGACGGAGGAGTCAGCTGGGATCTTCTCACTGCAGTAAAGATTAACTGGAAAAGTTAACTGCAGTATATAATTAAAATATTTCCCTGTCCCAGTGATTACTTATTTCTCAAGACGGTTGCGCAAAGCTGTTTTATCAAGTAACTTACATAAGCAACCTGTTATTTTGACTTCCAAATCCTCCATGAGTATTTATTAATTTATCCAAGTCGTCAGAAAACACCTATTTACAGATTGCGAAGTGTTTTCAGCAAGTATATCATATCAATCAGAGCTGAACCAATTTACTTTGGCCCCTCCAAGTTGGTGAAAAGAATCAACAGAAAAACATTTGAGGCTTTTTTTACTAGAAGCTGCCTGCGGCTTCATCACAAGACCGAGTTGAAAATGACGGGCCCGTCGCAGGTATGAGGGTTTCTTGGCTGTTCAGCACAGACAGAGTCCCTAACCGGCCCCTGAACGTCTAATTTGGGGAAGCCAGGTGGGAAGTCTGGGGTCTGCGGGGGTGGAGGGAGACCAGAGCATCAACTGGAGAGCCAGCTCTCCTGGGAGGACCTGGATGACTTTGAGCACAGTGGAAACCGTTCAGGGGAGACCGACAAAGAGGTTCTCAACACCTTTTTTGTCCCCCCCCTCGACTGGACAGCGATAACCAGACCTAAAAAATGCCCTTACCAAGCATGCTCATGTCCTTGGGGCGGGACTGAAGGTCAAACACTTTGAATGACCACCGTCATTTCTGCATCCTCTGCAAGCATAAGAGCTACTGGCACGGTCTGTGGCGAGACAAGGGGCAGTGTCTTTTCAGCTCTCACACCCCACTGGAATTCGGTACTAGCAAGCTCTGAGAAATGCTAACGATCTAAGAAAAACGGCCTTTCCATATAAAATGGAAATTTAACCAAAAATATTTGATTACTAAATCCTCATTTGTTCCCCATGTGTTTAAATATGGAGCTTTCTTTTCGCCTCGGTAAAGACAAAGTGAAAGTAGAGTACACAGTTTCTCAAGTGTTTTTCTACTGGGAGAGAAATGAAGATGTTTGGTTAAAAGAAGTAGTCACTCTGGTTTTCATTAAAGTAAAACACAACACTTCTTTTCTCCCATAGGGAAGGGAATGAAAGAAAAGGATCAGACGACTTAGCTCCCTGTCAAGTGAGCTTACAACTGACCCACTGCTGCGTGACAGGTTAGGAGTGGAAGGATAAGCAGAAAATTGGAGAAAAGGCAGGCAGCTCCTGGGAGGAGCTGCACAAGCATCACAAGGGACATGCAACATTTCCTCCTGGGCAGCCCTTCAGCCAAGCAGCCTGGTGTGGCACGCGCATGTGTGTGTGTGGGGGGGGTGTTTAATACTCAGAAAAGGGAAAAGGAGGGGATCCATTCCCTTACGGCAGCCAAAAGACCTCCTGCGAAGAGGCCAGCAGCAGCCACCCAGCGTGCCGTTCTCCGCGTGTGATCGGCTCCTCGGAGGGGGCACACGCTGCTCAGCAGCCCCGTTGCCAGAGCTGGGAGATACCACTGGTCCAGCTCCAAACTCCCAGGTCGAAACTCAAGTTTTTCTACTGCTCCAGTACACCCCCTCAGAGAGGTATCTTCATATTTCCTCTGTAAAAATACAGTTTAGGTTTGTCTGATTGCTCAAAGTAATTTTCCAAACCTGATTGGATTTTCCCTGTGGCATTCCACCTGAAAATTTCCTCTTCTCACATCATGAGGCAGAACGAGCAGCAGTTGATTAAATAGTAAAACAGACTGCTCACAAGGGCTTCCTCTGACACCATTCCCCCTTCAACTTTCCACCAGGAAATCAAAGCCATGGAAGAGAAGGGAAGCCAAGCGAACGGCCAATCACCCACCCCACGCAGCAGCTCCGCTCAGCGAGAGGCACTTCAGGGAACTCACCTGGGGAGAAGGATGCTGTGTACCGGATCCTGCAGTTGTCCACAACGTCCAAGTAAGTTCCAGCGACGGCTCCCAGTAGTCTCTTCCCCCCCCACCCCCCCAGCACCCGCAGCCCTAAGGCCTGTTGCTTTAGCCACAGCCGCTTGCTGCGAACCGCCCTCGGAAGCCGGGCCATTCGGATCTGGGCACGGCTCTTGGGCCGCGTCAGTCGGGGAGGAACGTATGGCTGCCCTCCAGATACCAGAGAGAGTCGGCACATGATTTGCAGTTAGTGGATTTCTCAGGAGGGAGAAAAAAAAAAAACAAAACAAAAAAACCCCCACTAACTTAATAATCCCTCAAGGGTTCAGAGTTACACTCTTTGCAGCCTGCAGCTGAGCCCCAGCTGCATTTTCATACCTTCGGGAGGGGAACTGCTCAGCCCAGAGTGCCTGCAGGGAAACCCGCAATCTAGGTATGCTTCTCCCAAAGCCTTTTTTCACTCCTGTAAGGAGTAAGCAATTCATTAACATACAGGTTTGTTTCTAAGAGCTTAAGGAATCTTCACAAATCACAACCTCTTATTCACTGGAAGAGCAGTATTAAAAAAAAAAAAAAAAAAAAAAAATCTTTTGTTAATTACACAGATGAGCCATCTACACACTGAGAAAATGAAAACTAACTACAAGATGATCATAAATACAAAATTTATATGGAATTTCAGTAAAAATACCCATACTATAAATTTGCAACACTTTCATATAAAAGACAATCCCGTGTGACATTTCCATGAAGAAAGCCCACAAAACAAGTCCTGCCCAGCACAGGTGCAGCATATACAGAGTATTCCAAGACACGCATACAAGTTTCACAGAAAGCTCAAGGACAGGAGTTTTCAAAGACTGTTTGTATTTCTAGTCTCTTTAAAAAGTAACCCGCTGGATTTTTTGAATGACTTGCTTTTAAGCATTCACATTCAGATCCATCAGGGACTGGTTTTCAGAGTGGCATGTATCCCATTTGAAATTTAAATTGGTTCTCAAAAAAAAAAAAAAATCTTAAGTCACTTTTGACATACAGCTCTAGTTTACAAGCCTGACAGCCCTATCCTTAATCAAAACATTTTGAACAGTGTTAGCAGCAGCTTCTCCAAGGACATTTTTTCTATACTGAGGTTGCAAGAACAAGTTCCATTTTTTAAAATTAATCACAACAGAACCGAGATAACAGAACACTCAGATGGCACAAAAGGTTGGGTAATGACTTTTTTTTTTTGGAAACACACTAAATTTAATACCATTGTAATAGTCTAATTAGTACTATACTGGTATGATTCGATGACTGTGTTTTAGTGGAAAACACCTTGATTCTGGAAAGTATATTAACATCACAGTTCCACTGCATAGCTAAATGATCTTTCTGTTAAACACAAATTTAGCCTATACAGTGTTTGCTACTTGTTGTTTGTTGCATAAACATTACTCAAAGTTGAGTATCTCCAGTACCACGCTACAGTATTTTTCCTACAAATGTAAAACTAAGTAGATATCGGTGGTTGCATTGCAGGTTTTTCTAAACTCTTAATCAGAATTTAGTGCTCTTTGTAATAAGGTATTCCAATACATGTCAAATATAGTCAAACCCAAGTTAGCATTTATATTCCCTGCTTTATTAGTGAAAATATATGTGCCATTTCTCGTGTGTTATCTTCAAGAAACCTTAGAAGACTGGTATAGCTCATTTCCAGATTCACATGACAGATCTATGAAGAGATGAGCTGATGCCACTTTCTGCCTGCTTACTTAATCCCTGCTCCTCAGACAGTGATCTTACAGTTAGGTCTATTACGATGGAAAATATTTAGTATCTTAATTTTAAATAATCCAGACTTAACAGTGACATACAAAACCAGAAGAAACGTAAGCAGAGACTTCAGAGAATCACCACACAAAGGAGCTTCTGACCATCTCATAAACCACAGATCTTGTAGGACAAAGTGTGGTTTGTAGTTTTGTTTGGTTTTTAACTTCAAACACATCGTACTGAAATCCAGCTCTTGTGAGAACACCTCATTTGTCTAAGCATTCAAAAAGCCCACATACTTCATCTTGAGCACTGAAAAGAAGTACACTCGACTTTTTAACACTTCATATTCCCAACAGTATACAACAAAGCCACTGTGAGATATAAGGATGTTCTGTATCTTTAAAGCCTCTTTAAACAGCTGAAGAGGATATTAGATGACTGGATCCATGATATTACAAATGTGAAGAGAAACTGAATCAAAATTTAATACTGGCATGTTCTTTCCTACACACTGAGCATCACAAGACCCCACACGCAGTATAAAATAACCTCTTTGTACACAACCAAAGTCATCATTGTCCTCAATCTGTGCTGGACACAGTCCCACATTTTTCAGCGTCTGGTAGTTCTGGATCCATGACTGAGGGGATATGTCTATTGTTATCTTATGCAAGTTCATGTAACTGAATATACACACCAACTCCTCATCTCATGAATATGGTTAAAGTCTTGTTTTTCTTTTAGACTTTCACAAGCTCCTGATGCACTGATAATGAAAAAGCAAATACATGATGGAAACAACAAATCTGTATTCTGAGCTTTTAGGTGCACAGTACTTCCCTCCAGACTACAGCAGCCAAAAAGTTTACTTATTTTTTTCAAATAAAAGCTTAGTTTGAGTTAAAAAAAAAAAAAAAAAAAACAACAAACAAACAAAAAAACCAACCAAACAAACAAACAAAAAAAACCACCTATGTACCTCAACGGCTACTGAGTTCTGCTGTCTGTAAGCTTCTACAAATGCTCAGTTACATGGGACAACGTCCAAATAACACAAGACAAACAGTTCTCATTATAGTGCAATGTATATATATATATATATATCAACTGCATTTTTTCACATACGTGGAAGCATATTTACATGTGTCCACTATATGAAATTCAAGCTCTTGACTGAGAACTTTCCTCAAAAAAAAATAATTCATATTCAATATATGCAGTGTAATTTTGTTCTTTACACAGCTGTAACAGACAAATGCAAAGTTTCTATCATATAGTTCCAAGACACCATATAGAACAGGACACAGACAGAAAAAGCTAAGCTTTCTTAGTAAATATGCTCTTTATGAGCACTTAAAAAAAACAAAAAAAAAACCCCACACACAAAAAGAAAAACAAACAAACAAAACAAAACCAACATTCAACACAAACTGGGCCTATTAATCTCAGTCTCAAAGGAAGCCAGCATTTTGTACTTGCAACTTGTCTCTTCTAATAAGAGTTGATTTAATCTCTGATTACTCTTTATTCTTGAAAAACAAGATGAATTTCATGGATGTTAGAAAAGTTTATGCAACATTTATATAAAAAACATCAACAAAAAAATCAACATTAAGACACATCTTATGCACATGATCACACATCAACAAAACAGGAATATACAGGATCTCATTGTAGGTATTCCTTACCAAAAAAATAAGCCTTATACATTAATCAAGTCAAAGGAGGGAAATACTGATATCTTTAATGACTTAAGTCTTCTAACCAGACCTAATGCTGCCTACCTGGCAAGTCATTTTCACTTTACACAGTTCAACAGACACACATTTATCGTGATGTAAGTAGCAAAACCAAAAGCTTCTCCCCGCTCCCCCCCCCATGACCCTCTTTTCCTAACATGCTGACTCCAGTGACAGAAAGCAGAAGTGATCAAAGGTAAAACCTTAAGTGCCACCTTCAGTTAATATCACTGAAGCAGTCTGAGTTGTGCCAAAAGTATTCTGAGTTGGAAATGGCAGAACTGCACTGCGTACAACAAGCTTGTATTGGCAAGAATTATACAACTTACTGACTGCAAAGTGAATACTTCTTGCTATGATCTCCTAAAGTGGGGAAAAAAAGAAAAAAAAAAAAAAAAAGTCATGCTTTGGCAAAAATCCCCCCTGACCAAAATAATTTCCTATAAACCTTTTAAAAGCTCAAACATACTTTAAACATATAGCTGCCACTCTTTCTCAGCCTGAGGTTTTCAATTAGTCAAACTCCTTGGGTCAAAAAACTCAGCTGACAAGCTTAAGCTGTGCAGCATGCCTCCAAATTGCTAAAAACTGAAAAATCTGGAGGCGTACTGTATGCTAAACTTTCAAAACAAACATTAATAAAAGTGAAAGGTGCTTCGGTTGAAAGTGATAAAAATACACCCATTGTACACAACATTTTAATAGAAGACTAGTAAGGTGCCTTCTTTCACTACTGCATCACTTACCCGGTGCTTCTGTGGCAGTGGGAAACAAAAACTATTCAGACAGAAAAGCCAGTCCTGTCAAGCTATTGTAAAGAGTTAAAAGTCCTGATCTTGTTTAAGTCAATACTTAAAGGAACACAACCATAGAAGACCATTTTACAGCTGGTGAACTAAGACTGTTACACTCTTTTTCTCTACGAAGACTTCAAACAGATAAGATACACTTATTTTGATTGTCGTGGCTAAAGTTATACAACACACAGCATATGTGCTTATAAAATGAAGTAAGCAATCGAGCATTAGCTTAAAATAAAAGGGAAGCTTGTTAACAAAACAGAGGTTTTGCGTAAACACATACGACAAATCAAGTGTAAGCTTCAGCTTCAGACCCAGGGTCTGATACTTCTTTGGTCCAAGTGTACAAAATACACCACCGAAAAAAGCTATAGTCCATTATCAGCCACCTGACTTTTACGCTGTCTTACTGAGCTTTCAGTCTCTGAATCAGCTAAAGGTTGTTCACTTAAGTCTTCCGTTTCTTCTTCCCCTGATTCTTTTCCAAGTGGTAAATCCTCCTCTGAGTCATCCACACTGGAATTTGCTGCGTCTTCCCTATCTGAGAGATCTTTTACATCTGCAGTCTCTTCCACATCATCTGCAGAAAGCTCTGCAGCCTCCTCCGGTTCTTCTAATGCTGCATTCTCCACATTATCCTTTGTAATTGTTTCTTCTAAACAAAAGAAGAGTTTCAAATACTGAAGTTACACTAAATCTCAGAACAATGCCTTTTAAAGTTACATCACCATGTATGTATTCTGAGATGTTCATGAACGTTATTACTGAAAACTTGTACAAGGTTATATTTCCCTTAGTTTTTCAATTATTTCAAATAAATCTTCAATAGTATTTCTCCTCCTGCGTAACAGACATAGATAGCTTTCATTCTGTTCCACCAAGTTACAAACTAGACAGATCAATTTTACTTGACTCTTTGAAGAGGCATAATTATCAAACAAATCAGTGGGAAAGGGATAAAATACTGGTAAGCTCTGTTGGGTAACAGCTGCTGCCAAGTCAACCAGCCAACTGGATACCATACTGCACAAGTGTGGTTTTCTTTTGATAGTGATGAACAACTAAGATTTTGAAGATGGTAATTCTGCACAATTATGAATTCTAGAGTCAGCGGAAGTCTTACTGGCAAGGGTCACAGATGCATCTTCACCTTCAACAGTAAACCAATACACAAAAATGTACACAATTAAAAAATAAATTTTTTTATCACTGTAAAGCTTTTATTCCACTTAATAGCACAAATGTACCAAATGGCATTCTGGAGCTTACCACACGGCTGGTGCTCTTAAGAGACTTTATTTTGTGTGCAAATTTCTGCCTCCCATGTCCATTCATAGGGAGCAGAATACTATTTCAAAGCCCCCTCACTAAGGATCAGTGAGATGCATGCTTTCTTCTTTTATTTGAAGGAGATGCAATGCCTTCCCCGGTTCCCAGACTCATTTAATTCCCTCTATCTTCTTTCCCCAGCCAAATTACATAGAGAATTTTACAGGTTCAGAATGTTGCATCTCCCAATGCAATATATAGAGTGCATATTAGGATGTGGAAGTCTCCTGTCAAAGCAAATTCTTTCCTGTATTTAAGCAACAGGTCTAGTGAATATGCATCTGCATAAAATACACAAACCCCAGTATCTTTCTTCAAGACTTCCTTATTTTAATTGCATTTAGCTTCTTCACAGCTGTGGAAGCTAGAACAAACTACTCTTGGTTTTTGCTGCTTTTGCTTTTAGAGCGCAACATATCAACCTTTATCAGTGTGACTAAAATGAATACCTGGATTATTGGTTCACATCTAAGTTCCTGACAGTGTATTGCCCTCCCTCCTACTGTAGGTTTAAATGTAAACTTGTATCTCACCCGCTTCACAAGTTCTTACCAGATGTTTCAGCTCTGTATCTTGACTTGGATGGGCAAAGGCAGTCTGAAATCAAAACTAGTATCTGTGCAAAAGAAAAAAAAAGGCATTTACTAGCAAATCATCCCAGCAGCCCCTACACTATTAAGTATTCTCCTATTCATACTTCTTAAATAGACATACAATAAAATTTAGAAAATTATATTATCTTGCTCAGAGATAAGAGCTAAATAAATACATGGAAAAAAGTGTGCTCTCAGTGTACACCAACCAACATTCTCTGCTTTCTACTCTAAAGTTTCTGCCTCCTACTCCCCTAAATTTATTCAGTATTGAAACGGCTTGCATCTTAAGAAGAGAGGCCCAGATGACTGCTGAGGAAATTTTATTTAAAACTTATGAAACCTTCTGGATCAAGATTTCCTGTATTTTGGGATGTTATTCAATTCCTACCTGACTCCCCAATTCCAGCTTCTGCGCTTGATTTTGTCTTACAGGTTTTTCTGTTGTTACTCAAAGCAGCCTAGTGTATAACACATACAATCAAAACGCAAGGAAGATATTTGTGCCTCATTGTAACGTGCTAAGAATAATGCAGAGAAAAGAAAAGATAGATGATACCATCTTAAAGAAACACATTTCAATCATTGAACAACTTTTTAGAAAAAACTGACATGAATTTCGCATTGCTTCAGCTTTCTCAGGTTTGTTTTTGTTAGTGAAAGAGGAAGGAGGAAAGGGTTTTTTTAAATCATCATATTCATTTGCTCCTAGTTACACTAACTTGATTTGCACTCATTTGGTGATGAAAATCTACCATCTAGAAAAATGCAGCTGTTTTAATTATATAATGAAAGACATTTGCTCACATATACCAATTCTGTACACAGATTTTATATAAAAATGTGGTTTTGCCTAAATACACACACATTGCTTTGAAATCCCTTCCCTGTACTACTGAGAAACACGCTCATGCATTTTTTCTTTATTTCACTAGCACTGGTATTTCAGCTGAATGGCAGAGATCCAAGTGCCAGAACCAGCCTTTACTCTTCCTGTGTGGAACAGCAATGTAGCAGCTAGTTAAACCAGTTATCAGCATAGCTGTTTTCAATTGGTTCTGCAGTTGCAGAGCATGCTTGTAGACCAAGCAACTAGTCTGAAAACTTCTATTCCCATCTGTATCTCCTTTTCCAGCTCAGTTTCTCATCTAATATTGATATTGATGAGGTCATAAAGCCACATCAGTCAAATATTCTGAGAGGAAGTAATCCCAGCTCCACAGGTAAAGCAACTTTAAACTGTTTCCACTGATGAAACAACACAGGGCTCAGGATATGGTCCTTAACATTCACATATATAGCTAACAGGTTGGTTTGAATAACCTTCCTGATGTTTTGGAGATTGATATATAGATGTACCAGTTCTGGTTAGTAACAAAGGAGGTCAGATTATTCAGTTAGTAATGAGAACTCAAATCAAAAGATCATGGGGGAGAAAAAAAAGTAAAGTCAGATTTCATTAAACCCAACCTGTAACCACAAAGCTATGTCCTGGAATAGGGCATATCAATTAAACCCCCAAACCTTCAAAGCCTTTTAAAAAAAAAAAAATATTTTCATTCTTTCATTTTGAGCAACAGTGCAGCAGCATACTTATGTTGCTAACTCCCACAAATGCAATCCCACTCCAGCTAATAAAAGTCTCTCCACAAACCCTGTGTTTTTACCAAGCTGGAGTCTTTATACAATTCTGACCACACTCATTCAATCCTTAAGTACAACAGACTTTTATACAAAAGGCCAATATGAAAATCACTTGTTTAGTGGATGGACTAAACAGAGCTAAACTGAAGCATGATTTTCATAAAAAGGTTAACTTATTTGAGTGAACCAGTCTTAACTTTTACCAGAAGTAGGTAACACTAGACTAGACCTGCAGTAATGAATACTTCAGGATTTTAATAGAAGAGAATAGAATAGAATATTTCAGTTGGAAAGGACCTAAAACGACCATCAAGTCCAACTGCCTGACCAATGCATGGCTGACCAAGTTAAAGCACATTAAGGGCATTGTCCAAACGCCTCTTAAACACTGACAGGCACGGCACATTGACCACCTCTCTAGGAAGCCTGTTCCAGTGTTTGACCAGCCTCTCAGTAAAGAAATGCTTCCTAATGTCCTGACTAAACCTTCCCTGGCACAGGTTTGAATCATCCCCTCTTATCACTGGATACCAGGGAGAAAAGATGCATCATTAAAATAAGATACTTCACTATACTTATCAGTGAAATTTATTCTTTTTTTCACAAGTCAATGCAAAGAAAAAGTTTTAGGTAACTGATAAAAAGAAAGTAATATGCTTTCTTACCAAACCCAGGAACAGGCCAATCAATAAGGTAGCTAGGATGAAGATTGCGTAAGAAAGCCAAACGTGAATTCCAAGAGTGCCAGTGAGGTAGCTATGAATTTGCTGGAAATGAGAAGAAGATACTTAATAACTTCATACCTAACACCAAACATGATTTATACTGCCATCACTATTACATAAATTGTTATCTAAGACCTCTATTTTAACAGTATTTATACTAAAGTCTTCCCTCTCAATCCACAGTCATCCTTAAATGTCACATTATAATACTTTTAATACCATTAAACCCTGCTTTTCTTTACTGAGTTGTTCACATTAAAAGGCTTTTAAGCAAAGGATGCACAATTTCTTCTTCCTAGGATACTCAGCATCTGAGATGCCATACATAATTCTACTGCAGATAAATGTATGAGGAAGCCTCATCACAATATTCTTGATCCTTATATACTCTAAGAATGTGGCAACTGTCAGAGGCAGGCTGTCCTGCTAGATGAACCCACAGCATGAACCTGTACTTTCGTTCTTATGGGGTCTGTTGTAGGAAGGACACCATATAGCAAGCATCCCTGATAATGGCAGTCACAGCACCAACAGAAGTCTATGAAGCTCGTTATTTAAAAAAGGTAACTTACAACTTAAACATTTCTGAACCAAAAAAGTAACCAAGTCAGGTTAAAAGCAAGCGTCCTTTTAAACCCACTCCACAAGCATACCACCAAGTGAAAAAAAAAAATGTAACCTCGTGCAGAGCTTTATCCTCACAGTTACATCTGGGAAATGGAGTGGTAGACATTTAAAGTTACACAAGATCCAAATACATACTTAAGTGTAGAAATTAATTCATTAACTAAAATTGATCCATTCAGTTCTTAGACAAGCTCTTTAGTTCTTAAAAGGAGCCACCCATTCTAAGTAGATATTGAATAAGTGTTTTCATTTATAAATTTAAAAAGAATAATCCAAATACATTATATTAAGATTTTTTTTGAAAATAAAGACTGCTATTCAAACCTACAAATTCAATTGACCAAGCATCACATCGAGTCAGATAGTCTGCTAGGAAGTAAATTACGAAATTACATCTCTTCCAACAGTATATCCATTAGAAAACAAACCACAATCAACATTTACAAAGCTTTAAATATTAAAATTCCAGGTTTGGGGTTTTTTTATATCAGAACAGCTTCCAACAATTATTAAAGCATATGCAAGGACAGCACAGCAAGAAGAGTGAGGAAATGTAGAGGTGAAATATTCACCAAAACAGAAAGCAAATGAGAGAAGGTTTCTTCCCAGAGCATTTAATCTTCAGGAAGGAAAACAGACAGAGACAACGTAATTACACAACAACCATGAACGAGAAACACCAGAAGACTATAAAAACTTAATACTACCCAGTGAAAGAAAGAATCAAAGATAACTTGGACAGGAAACCTAATAACTGAAAGTTATGTTTCATTCTGGGTTGGTTAGATGCTTACTGGAAGTGATACAAACTCTGTTCAAACTCTCTGCTACAGTTATTTTTTTGTAGCACATTACAATATTAAGACCTTTTGCTACAATCACATACAGTCTCTCAATCTTGGCTACACTTGAAGATTTTAAGGAAGCATGTTTCCTGACCAAAACTGGAAAGGTCTGACAATTTTCAGTATTTGCATGCTACCAGAAAAACTTTGATGGCTCCCAAACTAAAGTGTCTTGAAACGTTTTTAAGTTCAAAACATACTTCAGTGTACACTAAGCATTTCTCCTTTGCTTCTGATAATTACTCTACTGTCCAAATTTGTTGTGCTCCTATGAAAATAGTGTTGACAGTCTGAAATCCAGATGCAGAAACTCTTCCTAAAAAATATAAAACCATTATCCTCTCTTCTTCTGTACAAAACACTCGATATCAATGAATTGCAGAAGAGCATGACTTATAACTCTGAAAATGAACCTGGATCTAATCTTTAGGAATCGTATTAAGTGAGAACCTGGTAGATACTAAATTAATTCCTGATGTTTACAACCATTTTTGCAGCAGCTCTCAAAAAACTACATTATCACATTAGCACACTGATAGAACATTTTAGCTGTACCAAGATAATAAGACCAGTAAGTTTTTTCAGTACTGATGATAATCTTTATAATCAAACTGCCATTGTTGGCATAGTCTATCAGTACTACAAAATTTATAGTGCAAAGATACTATACACCCGACATAGAGCAAATGTAAGGAAAATTTAACTCTTATAAAAGGACAATAGAATTAGTCAGGTTTTGACTTCTAAGCAGATTATTATTCTAAGCATAAGAGGGGGTATGGAAAACACTACCAAATAATTACTTACCCTGATCCATCCAGAGAGGTGAAAGAGCCCTGCCATACCATGCATCCTAGAAAACCAAGAAAAGGAAGGAACGGGTTCTAAGACAGATGGATAGGAATTGCAATACACAACAAACTGCCCAGAAACCAGAAGCAGATTCTATCTATAGACTGTCAATGCCATTCAGCCCATAGTAATTGTCAAAAGAAGGCTACTGCAAATAACTGCACTTTCTCTGTATTATCTTCATTTAAAGTCAGCTGATTACAAAGCATTGAAACAGTGACATGAAAGATGACATCTGAGCATAATCAAGAAATACCAATTCCAGTCCTGTAGCTCCTCTCCCCCTACTAAGTATCATACCGCTCCTCCTCATTCTCAGATGAAAAATAAGGACACCCACTGGATCTCTGACATAAACTTAAACATAATAGCTTTAGCCAGAATAAAATGCAGGCCATTCACATTTTTGATTCATCCTTTATATTGTGAAAGCATTCTATGCTATTTCAAAGCAAATTCAATGCTCTGAAAACAAATTCTGATACACTGTGTAAGCACTACACCATTTACAATTCTAAAGGAGGATACAAGAGTTCCCTGTAAACAAATAAACAATAAATCCTTAAAGCTAAATGCTGCCTGCCCCAAGTAGCCAGAAGTCATGAAGCAATACTCTACAGAAACATGCATTTGATTCCAGCACTCAGCAGATATCAAAACTGACACTTACATAACACTCAGTGTACTTTTTTTCTTCATATATTTTGAATATTATATAAACAATCCTCAGTAGGCATGAGCAAAAGCAAATGTAGAAAATAAAGTGCTTTTGAAGGTGAGAAACAAGAAAGCAGGCTTTCAATACAGATTGCTTCTGCAAAACCTACATGTCTAGGGAATAAAGGCCTTACAATGTCCCTAAGCTGTCAACACAACACCCTTAATGAATAATGAGCTATGAAACATGTTTCTTGTTAATAAAAACAAAGTGTTACATTATAGAAGATGGAGACTTCCATCCCGCTACAGGCTCCACAGCTTCCCACTTTCTCTCTAAAACATAACCTTGAAGATCTTCCAATGTCCGTGAGCCTCGGTATCTGCGAAATACTCCATCGTTTGCACTGAAAAACAAGTACACATTAAACAGTTACCTTTTTAAACTGTATCTGTGGTGAAAAAAAAAAAGCCCATATACTTTATAGATCTGAATTGCTCAGAAAGTTGAACACCAAAGCATTTTCTGCATGTTTTGGAACTGTAATCCATGATGGAAGGTCTCAGTTTTTGAACAGCATGAGGTTTTGCCATTTATTATTCCATTTATTTGCCCTGGAAGGGTTCAAGGCCAGGTTGTATAAGGCTCTGAGCAACCTGATCGAGTGGAAGGTGTCCCTGCCCATGGCAGGGGGGTTGGAACCAAATGACCTTTAAGGTCCCTTCCAACCAAAACCATTCTATGAATAAGACTGCTATTTTTATTAAATATGCAATCACACTACAGCAAATACAAAGTACATGAGGTTAACCACCAAACCATTTTTTAGACACAACTCAGAATTAAAAGCATGCATATATGTGTATGTGTATATATCTATCTCTGCTCGACTCAATACCATGACTTAATAGAGAGTTCAATATTTAAAGGATGACATCTTTTTACTGGAGTTACAGCAAATGTCTTGCCTGATCTGTTTTTTCAAATGGGGAAATTAGTAAAGTCACTTAAACTAAGGAAAAGCCTCTGGTAAGGGCTATATCAACATAATCAAAGCTCTAAGCAATAACCTGAATAAATCAAAAGGCAGTATTCCTTTATTTTTACCTGCATTTCAGAGTTACAGTTTAAAACAAATGACAAATAGGAATCAACAGCTACATGTTGATACTGAGCCAACAGATGAAGAATTCTAGCAGTAAGAGAAGCAGTACAACAAACAGTGGAAAATTTCTGTACTGTTTTACATGCAACCTATGCAGTCAGTTATTCAAATGAGAAATTTTAATGACAATTCTATATGGTCAAATATGTTTGCTCGCATACTGTCAGGTTCCTAGAAGCCAATACCAGTTCTTGCATCAACTTTTACAAATGCTACTAAATGTTGTTTCCAGACTGAAAAAGCATCACTTTTATCTAAGTACAAAACTGTTTGGAGGAGAGCCTTCAACCGTAAGTTAAAAATACATACTTTATGTTTGTTTAGTGCATCGAAGTCCCGAGAAATGTTTTAGAGATTGACAAAAGTGAAGTAAGGCAGTTGTTCATAACATCTTCCATGCCACTGTTCAAACTGGACTGGAGAAAAGGAATACAGACTGAAACAGAAAACTGTTCCTAGTATGACACACTTACTGGTAAATTGTAGGAAGTGTTGTGACAAAGAAACGACCACTCAAACCTGGAGAAGGAAGAAAAGAACATATCAAATGGTTAAGTAAAGCTGAAATTTCTCAGCATTTTAACATATCTATAAATACCTATAGATCCATATTTGTAGGCTGGAAAGCAGCAGACTGCATGGCTTTCACCACTGTTTTGTAAATACAGATCTACAGTTTGTCTTCATAAATGCTACAAACAGTAACAGATACTCAACAACTGCTGACAAATTAGGGAACAATGCTGACTTTGAAGGAGGTTTACTACAAGGCAGTTTTTCTACATGGATTTCACTAATCAGTATTTGCACACAGCTGCAGTTTTTGACCAGACCATCAGTGTGCACTTCCAACTGACAGAAAGAAGAGTCACAAAAACGCACCCATATTCCAGGATGCCGTGTGCTTGTGTCTGTGCGTAGTCACATCCAGACAAGCTTTTTTTTTCATCTAGAAAGCTTGGCCACTAGCAACAGCAATGACAACAATGGCTTACAAACTCGCCCCTGATTTTAATCCACCCTCTTGCTGATTTTAAATGATTCAGAGCTACACTCTTCAGATTTCATGTACTTCAAATCATCAACTAAATTATTCTTTTTATTTGCTTACTCGCTTCTTCCAAATAAACCATGTACACTAAACAACCAGTCTGTTCTTATATCCTGAGGAAAATTCAACCTCTCTCATAAATATGACTGTAGCAAGACCATGTTTTGGACATTCCTAGGTTCTTACCCTTCCTTCCCATACATCATTCCCCTCTAGGTAAATATAAATGGTATGCCAACAGGTTGAAAATAAAGCTTGGGAAGTTTCAGCACTCTGTTCTGTAAAATACTGCAAATTTAAGCCATGAGAATAATTTTTTTACACCATCCGGAAGGGTGGGTCATGTCAGCATTTTGAGCATCAGACATAAGCCTGCAGAAAGGTCAAAGAAAGGTTGAAGAAGTCCTTCAGGAGGCTGACTGGAAATGAACCCCATACTAAAAGCAGGTGTTTCACTGACTGGCAAGTACATAAGAGTCTTTTTACAAGTATCATCCTAGACAATGACAACAGAATGTAACTCATAGGACAGAGAAATTACCCAAATCATCAAAAAGCAGCTTGTGGGGAAGAAGGCATTTCAAGTTCTCTGGCCTTCCACTAAGTACTGCTACAGAGTAGTAGGTGCAAGAGCTTCCAGCTTCACTGCTCTGCTAGGTACACCAATGAATATCTCCCAGTGTACAGCTGCATTGCAAAAGTCAGGTGTGAAGCAAAATGCTCCCAATCATCTCATAAGCAGACCATCTGCACAACTCAACTAGCTAAGCTGTCAGGTGAAGGCACCACGCTCTTGCCTCTGCTCCCAAATCTGAGGCAAGTAGAAGCTACTGGACGCTACTACCTCCTGACAACTACAAAACCTGCAAGCAAGAAGAAGATCTCACCTTTGTGCTTAGTAGCATTATGTACTATTCAACACAACCAACTTAAAAAACTGCAGAAAAGAAAAATGTGCTACTAATGCAGTCCATTTTGGAAAAAAAAAAAAAAAGAATACAGCAGACTTAAATTATCAACCCCTAGATATGCAGTCTAACTCCATTAGTAAAGGCTACATTCCTCTAGCTAGCAATTGCCATTCATATAAAGTATCAATGTGAAGAATACAAAACAGTTATTCAATTTTTCCTTTTATAAAGTTCGGTGATAATCTTTTGGGGAACTAAGTCTTTATTCAGCCTTCAATAAAGTAAACAGCTTTCTGCATCAGGAAGCTAGCCATGGGAAAGTATAGCATGAGAGTTTCTGTCTTTGGAGACAGAGATGTGCCACACTGAAATAAGCCAGGTATTTTTGAAAGTTTCAGTAGTAATGCTTTTCTTAATGTGAATTTCCCTATGGAATATGCAAAAAGGGTTGTGTGTTTGTTGTTGTTTGGGGGTTTTTTGAAGATGTTTAAATCAAATCAAGCTTAAGCATCTCTAAAGTTCCAAAAAGGAAGTCGTCTTTACTTCAGCTTTTCAGCTTTTTGCCTTTATTACAATGAGAGACAGGGTGGTAGAAATCTTTATAATACAGCTAAAAGCTGTGCCACCACAGGAGATATAAAGTAAACAAAACCACAGTGGAATTAATCAAGCAGAAAGAACAGCAGCACCAGAAAAATTAGGTGGAGAGCCATAAAGAACATAATAAGCTTAAGAGCAGAAAAAGTCATGGGAACACTGAAAGACTGAAGTTCTTACAAATGCTAGTCAGGCAAACAGAAAACAAAATAGCTAGCTTAAATCTCTCTTGCCAGTAGTCTATGGTAGAGCAAGTACCAATGGTCTCAGAATGAAAAATGAAATCTGTAAAATATAAAATCTGTTGCCAAAATGCATCTAAGCATCCCCAAAACTTTAGCTGGAGGTTCATTGCTCATCTAAGGCACCTTCTTGGATCAGGAAAACCAGATGTGAGCCAGCTACAAAAAGCTAAGAACAGACAGTAAATTGTTTTGGTGCCTGTTTAATACAAACTTAGACTGGCTAGTAGTTCAACTTGAAACACAGTTAAGCATCTGTCTTAGCAAATAATAAACTGACATACCCCTATTATGAAGTCAACAGCTAATCAACAACAGGAAAAAATTTCAGTATTTGCACACACACAACCCCTCTCCCCCCCCCCCCCCCCCTAAAAATACAGAGAGAATATAGATGCCATGTAAAAATACAGCTGCTTTCATCAAACAACTACTCCAAGAACATTACAGAAGATAGAAGAAGTCTTATTTTAAATCACAGCTAAATGTTGTGACTGGAAACTTAAAGGCACCACAAATATACAGAATTTTGAGATCCAGAAGCAATTCCACTACTGGAAATTCTGAATGTTTTGCTATAAAAGATGAGGAAATAATAAGTACTTTAAGACATGTACATCAAGTGACTGATATATGATGTAAATCTGTTAAGGCTCTGGTGGATTTATCCTTTGGGCATCTGCTGTAATTAAGCATCATGAATGGCTACTTTCTCCTGCAGGTTTTGGAAGTGCAATTTTATGCAACTCTGCACTCATCTAGTGGTTTTCCCCTAATTTAACACATTTTGACTACTTTCAACTTGATGAAGGGGTTACATAACCAAAGGTAATTAAGGTACCATTGTGCAAGCAAGAACAGGACATAGAGCATTTAAGCACACCAACTGAAAGGCTGAAGCATAAGACTACAGTAAAATAACCTTAATAACTTTGGAAAGCTTCCGAAGGAGCTTTATACCTTCAAAAAATCACATCAGCACCAAAAGTCAAATATGTAATAAATCTTTGTTTTCCAGTTAGAGTATTGATTAGTTTTAGAAGTGGCTACAGTTTCCATGTTTTGTGCTGAACTGCATGTTGTAGGTATATTACACATGCCTTGGTACAAATTCATCATTTTGGGTTAGTCCTTTGACTTGCAGAAGTCAAACATCCTCAGGGGTCATGACTCTCACCAACATTAGAAATTCAAATATTTAAGGAACTTCGGGTTAAAAGTCATATCTAAGGTCTTAAGAATCTGGCATCACTCAGCAATCAGAAAAATTCCTGTCTAATCAGGAAAAAATAACAGGATAGAATTATAATGGCTTTCTCCCTTACCTCCAGAGTAACCATTACTTTGTTGATGTGTGAAGAAGTTGGCTTTAAGTTTACACCGATTAAAAAAGTCTTAATATTCAAACTCATCTGTTTAATAAACTGTTAACGATGAGCACTAAAGGAGAGCCCCACATCAGCTTGTTGGCATAAGAGTTTTTGTATACTTGAAGCTTTTAATAAAACATTAACCTATAGAAGGTCTAGAACAGCTGGCATTTTCTTGTGAACTTAAATTGCTGTATCTGAGATCAGAGTTAAATTAACAGCAGGGAAGTTACTTAAATAAAGCAAACTTGTTTGGCATGTTTTCAGCTAACAAAACGGACACATTTTCCATGCACTTTATGAGGCAAAAAAATCAGTAAAGCTTAGCTTTTTTATTCTAGTAACATCTCCTCCCAATTCTGTCAGTCTTTTGATACTGCTGATCAAACCGTTCATACCCGCAAAGCCAAAACAAGCATAAAGCATTCCTTTGAGATGCAGAGATTTAAGCAATATTGGTACTGCTTACACAAATTCAAAACTTTGAAGGGAGTCACTAAAGAAACAAATAAGATTGTATCCATGCTTCTGTGGATAGTTAGGAAACCTTTCTTGTTAACACATTTGCATATGAGCATCACCACAGGAAAACAACAACATCTATACTTCAAAGCACTACTACAATTAAACATGTCAATAAACCAGCATCATCACGGAAACAGTTAAGAACTTATTAAATCAAGCTCACACTGTGGTAATGCTACCACACCCTGAAACTCTCAGTAACTGGAGGCTACAGAACTGGATTCTTCTGCAGTGTGGAGAACAGAGGAGTGGGACAAGCAACAGTTTTCAGTAAAGTAGGTTAAAATAGAGAATAAGCCCCTTTCAGCACAGTATTAAGACAGATCACTCCGCCAATTCTTTAATCCTTCAATTTGAGTTTATAAACAGGCTCACAGATATGAGCTATATGGAGAAACAAAATGTGGATAACATTATTTTGATTTAGAAACCTGTTTTCTGACTTGGCTGGTATCCCAGGTACTCCAATAGAATAACACACACTCCCAGATACTAAGTGGTACTTAAGTTGAATAATTCCTTTTATTAAAACTGTCTATTTCATACTATACCTGGTTCTTGAGTGACATCCACCTTTCCCACAGTGATATCTAGATTTTCACTTTCCTTTGCAAAATTCTCCCACGTCAATTCAATTTGTTGACAAGCAGGACACCAAGGAGCATAGCTAAAGGAGGAAGACAGGTTAAATATTTTAATATTCTTACATTTATAGACATTCATATTGATTTACCATGCAGAGAAAATACAAGCATATCAATCACCCAGGAAAAAACTCATACAGTTTTCCTTAATCAAGTCTACTAAATAAGATAATCAAGTAGTTTTGTATCAATCCCTGCATTCCTCTTGATGTTATTAAAACAAAACAAATCTCCACAGATTTGAGAAATTAATATCCAAACCCCACACCACTCATGATTTATTCTATTTACACATGAAATGAAGAAATTTCCATGGTAGCTATCTGAATTACTTAAGTCAGGCTGTCCACTGAAGCAGTATCCTTCAATGTAACATTTTTGTATTGATTTTCCACACCTCAGAACTTCCTGAAATTATATATGCCTTAGCCCACTACTCAATACATCAAAGCATGCTCTTTTTGATAGCACTCTTTAGAGATTTTAAGAGAGTGCACATCAAACTCCTACTGCTCATACTGCCTGTGCTTCTCAAGCCTTGTTTTTTCTCAGAATTAATTTCAGAAAAATAAGAGAGCATGGCTCAAGAGCTGAGTTTTCTATACTACCAAATAGAATAATCAAGCATCAAGCCAAGTTTGCTGTTGCTATTGATAATATCAACATGGAAACAGAACAGCTAATATTAGGATAATACAAAATAACACTTAAATGCTGATAAAATCTTATTTGCTATCTTTATGTATTGTACCCTAACTTGGTTGACGAAGTCTGTGTCAAATTTGTGCACGTTGCAATGGTCTTTCATATACCACAGAACAGCTAGGTACAGCATGTAATTGAGCCGTGGCACTTGCCCATACACAGCCTTATCCTTTCACAAGTGAAAACAGACCTTGACATGGTTTAACCTAATTTATTAGGGGGGTGAGTGCAAGCAGAAATGTATAGATGCAGGTTTCTGATAGCAAAAGTAGTAAGTCTAGATTCTCACAGTCCTTCATATACGCTACCACGCTCCTCATCCATTGTTAACAATAGAAACAAATTTCATTGTGGCCAAAGACAAACATCCTTAACAGCCCACATCACCACTACACTCTAACTGGGAACCTCTACAAGGAACCCCCTTACTCCTTCCATTTGTCTGCTAGAACTACCATCTGACCTAAAAGTGGTACTTCCTACTCTCTGCCTGTCTTCTGATCAGGAATCCTTCCTTTTTAGTGGCTGCAGACAGATCTCCCCAGCCATCCACAGATGTTTCATGTCAATAAACTGAACCTAAACCAGCTAATTTCTCACCGAAGAGACAGAATCAAATTTACGCTGAGAGCTTTATGGCAGTTTTGAAACCTAAGTATTTAAGAAAGAAAATCTTGTCATTTGGAAGGTAAAAGGATACAATTTAAAAATATGCATTATATTTTACTGTAATAGGTATTTATGATTTTAAGTATGAAAGCTAATTCTGGGGTTTTTTTCAATCAACATCACTTCACATGAGAGTATCTGAAAGCGATACATAAATCTTACCCTGCCAAGAAACAGACCCTCAGTATCTTTTAAAAAGATGCTGGAAACAAGTCTTGCATGCAGATCTGTTTCCCATCATGCTGGTCTATAGAGGACATTTAATAATAGTTTGATAGATACTGTACTTGAGTATTCTTTTATTACAGTAGCTTGACAAGTAGGTAAGAAACTGCACACATCCACCAGATAATGCTGTTGATGTTGTTCTAAAGACAGAAGTCGGAATATTTTCTAAATCCAACTTCTCTACATGTGTCAAACTCATGCCATGAGATTTTCAAGATTAATATACCCTTTAGCCTGTTTAAGGTACTATCTGATCTTGAAATAGAAATTTGGCCCACAGCAACATTTATGTTTACATTTCACATTCATGAGCCTTTCTTCTAAATGAAATTAAGTGGAATATTCAGCACACATGGCTAATATGAATATTATTATAAACATTTTCTTTAGCCTAAAGCAGCATTAAAATCCATGTGTGGCAGTGACAGAACATAACAATGAACTTCACAAAAACATTTAATAGTTGGTTTCCAAGTTCTTATTACCAATATTGCATGTGGGCTGGCAACAGTCACATATGATGTTACAAGATCCAGCCACTCAAGCTGAACATTGGCACAATCAGGCTTAAAATATTTACTTTACATTCCTGAAATTACACATTTAATTTTTGCCAGCCAGGAAATGCCCTGTCCCCATATATACAAGAAAGAACTTCCAATAGACATCGGAGTTTTTCAAGAATTATCACTGCTGTTTATTTCAACAACCTCATCTTTCTGAAGCTTTAATGTCTGTATTGGTTATGCAGCATTTGAAGCACTAAGGAATTCAGAAGTGCCTCCCAGAAATCACAAAAAAATTCTGTTGCCAAAGCCTTATTGTGCCTCCCTCTCAGTCTTAAAATACCTCCACTTATACTTTCGCTTTCAGTAAAACACAGAAGAGTGAAATACTTTACACTTATGTCACTTTTATCAGAAGTTTCAAAAAGCTTTCTGCATCCTGAAGAAGCTTAAGGAGGAACTTGATTTCAATGCAGGCTTCTAATGACTCCTTGAGAACTGAGGCTGATTTGTATTTCTACAAAAGTCACAGTCCAACTACCGTTCCTATATTCCCCACGATAGATAGATAGATAGATAGATAGATAGATAGATAGATAGATAGATAGATAGATAGATAGATAGATAGATAGATAGATAGATAGATAGATAGATAGATAGATAGATAGATAGATAGAATCTGTTGAACCGGGGAAAGCAGATCCATGTGTGTGCTGTGAACCCAGTTTTCATTACTTTTCATCAAGTCACAATATCCAAGACCAAGTCACTTACAAAAGCAGATGTAACCAAACTTCTGCCATACTCCACAGAGCAGGAAATAATTAGCAACTCATCAACACTACCAAATGTAGGGCTGGTGCTCCTCTAGCTTCTCCCTTTGCACAAGGGGGTACCTTTAGCTGTTAACTTGTTTGCACTGTACCCTATGCCCTACAAGTGTACCAAGAAAAGAAGACTCAAGTCTTTCCAATTTAAAACTCAAAGTCCACTGGAATTTAAATCAAGACCTGAGCAGCTGGCTAAAGAAAGAAAGTTTTCAGTACCCTGTTACACATTAAAGAGCAATTTACTGATCTCCAACATTTAAAAATGACATTGAAAACACTAGATACCCATAAATTACACATTGCCAAGTTATTCACCACAAGCAGATAACATGAATCTCTCAAAATACACCTCATTTGTGGCATTACCAGACCCCTTACATAGCACAAAGTTTTACAATTTAAATATCTCATGAGCTGTCTACCATCCACAAATAAGGCTACCAACATTTATCTACTGGTCAGTTCCACTGCAAAAACAATTGACTTAAGTGGATTAAAAATCACTATTTCTAAGTAGACAGGTGTTTTGCAGTTCCTACTCCAATCCATTACAGTGCCTGAAGCTTTTTCAGATGGCATAAATAAAACAATCCAAAAGCAAAATTTTAAACTCTTAAAGTCAAAAGCAAAGTCTATGTCCACCTCTGTTCTGAAGCATAAAAGACCAAGCTTTGGCTTTCAAATACCAGCAACTTTACTGATGGCTGCAATAAAAAAAAAAAAAAAAAAAAAAAAAAAAAAAAAAAACAACACTTAAATTCAAACCAGTCTGAGCAAACATGCCTTTCAGTTATATCACTACAGAGTTGAGCAGTAAGCACAGAATAGCTTTACTAAGATTTCCTGATACACAGTTTCCAACTCCCAGCCACTAATCTCTTTCAACTGCTTGGCTAGGGAATTCACCAATTCACTCATTTTCAATTAATTGAAGAGCCTCCTTCTATCTGTTTTTTTCACTACCATTATCAGTAACTACCATCGTTGAACAGATGTAACCTTGAATACCATTTTACACCTTGCTCTGATGGCAATTTCACAAAGTTGCAAGGATCTAGGAACAAAGGAAAACCAGCTTCGGATAAAAAGGCATGAGAGGATTTGCTGAAGAGAAAAAAATAGGAGAGATGAAAGTTTCCCTGTTTAGTTTTTCACAATTCAAGACACACAACTTTCATAAGAGGTACTGATTACAGTTAACCAAGCTATTCACTGGATTTCAGATTGGGAGTACTATTAAAATTGGTGGTGTAAATGTTGAAGCAGTACCTAACAGAACAGTAAAAACAATATCAGAATGAAATAATTGTTACTTTTCCTCTTTTAAGTAGTTTTGCCTTATTGCTGTAGATTTCATAAACATAGAAAGAAAAACAAACAAACCCAAAACAGAACACAAAAGACAGTGCCTGATGTCTGTGGGTGTTGCCTTTAGACTATCAGCTGATTCACTCTCATTCCTGAATTCAGACAGGTCTTGAGGCAGGATAGGCAGCTTTGTAATTTCAACAAAAGATAAGCTTCAGAAAGTCAACTATATGGTTTTAGTCTACTTTTCAAGTGACCAGGTGGTAGCCAAAGATAAATAAGTTAGTCCCTGTAATCTATCAAGACTTAGATCACAACAGTACATGCTCTGGAGGCTGACAAGAAGTTTCCTCCAGTGTGGCAAACCCCCTCCAAAAGAGACAGGCAAGACCTCCCAACACAAAACCAGTTGCTCCATAAAAGTTAAACAAGTTTTGTTGTTTGGTTGGTTGGTTGCTTTTTTGGGGTTTTTTTGTTTTTTTTTTTTTTTTTTTTTTTTTTTGTTTTTTTTGTTTTTTTTTTTTTGTTTTGTTTTTTTTTTTTTTTGTTTTTTTTTGTTTGTTTGTTTGTTTTTTTTTTAAACAAATTGCCAAGGCACTAGCTACCTCAAAGAGCAAACAAAGGAAGTTTCTTCCCTGGATTCTCCTGCCAAGCTTCACTCAAATGCCTTCCATCACAGACGGACCTGCTGAAGTGCCAATACACAGAGACACTGCTTAGCAGAATTTGGTTCAGGGTACAAGCTCAACCTTATAAATTCCCCTTCTGCTGTATTTACTTCAGTAACCTGACATGCATCTCTTTTCCAGTAATACCCAAACAAAGAGAGAAGTAACTGCATACCACTGTGGCATGAGGTACTACAAGTCAAACAAACTGTACTCTCCAAGATAACATTTCAAGTGCTACTTTCAACTTGTTCTACAGCTCAGTAATGAAATGCATTTTAAACTTCCAAGAGCAAGATGAGAAGCAAAGCATGGTATACTGTAATTATTCAGCTCTCTAGTTTCAAAACCAAGAAAAGGACAAGAGTACCATCTGCAATTAAAAAAAGACCCCCAAAACTTTCCATTCACGAGCATTTTTTTTTTAAAGATTGAGAAATTATTTTTAAAATAGAAAGCAAATCAATCACTGAAAAATTATGTGAAATCTTACAGAACTTCAGCACATTAAAATCCATTCTTCTACATGGTTTTGTCCCTTTCTATAATAGTAAAACATCTGCTAGCAAGGATATTGCAGTTTCACACTTTCTCAGTTTCTGTTCAGCCAATGCACAGCACAGTAATCAGATGCATGCTCAGTTATTAAATAGGAGTCCATAGATAATATGGACACTTCCTCTGAACTCAGTGAGGAGGACTGCAGAAGCATCAGAACTAAGAGTTTTGGTAACTTGATTTTCATTTCCCCCTGTTTGTGTGGGTTGTTTCTGAAGAACAGGACAAAGAAAAGCCTGGATACTAACAAACCAAGAACAAGTTAGAGACTATACTCTCAGAAGTGACAGATAATTCCAAACCCTATTGAACTCTCAATATAAGTTGCAGCAATTGTTTCAAGGCAACTGTTTAAAAGCATTAAGCTATATAAATACCAAAACATTCAGCTTGATTTTTAGCGCATTCCCTTGAAACACCAGACAAAAGTGCTAGTGGGAGGACTGAACCCTCATGATGATCTGGCCTACTAGCCAGCAGCACAACATTTAACAATAAATGATGCAAAAATAAAAGTATGGGCCTATACTCTAGGTATGATAAACTAGCCTTGAAAACATGACTAATTACTTGCGCTGTTCTCTTGATTTTCACCTGGCTAGCATTAAAATAGAAAATTTTAACACTTTTTTGGGTACACACAGCACTAAGCCTGTGCTGAAACAAATGGGAACCAAACTATTTAACACCCTGTGTGGGAACTAAACTAGAGATTTTCCCATGGGCAAGTACCTAAAGTACTGCAGGTGCAACAGGAGCATATTAAATATTTTCATTTGTAATCAGAGGCATAAAGAAAAATTTATTGCTGGTGGGGTTTTTTGTTTGTTTTACTCTACCTCAGTAAGAAGAGGTTAAATGTTAAATTCTGATCAATCAAGCTTGGAACAAGCTATGCTTACAAACGCAAAATGCACTTTTATGCAAACAGACCAGAAATTATTTTTCTATATTCCTAACAGACACAATGTTAAAAATAAACACAAAAAGAAAACTCTTCATATTAACAAATAATTATCTTGAAGCTACAGACTAGAAATAAGTCAATACGGAAACCTTTTAAAACAGCTTGTTCCAGCATCACACTCGCAGCACTTCAGCAAGGATCTGTGTGCTGTGATAGTAACAGCGAGCAAAAAGTGTTGCAATGTCTTTCAGACACATAAAGTTATCCAGAACACTTTTTATCAATGAAATGCAGCAGTGCTCCCAGTGCCCGCAATTTTGCCAACTATGAATAACCAAATATTTACAGTCAGCCAAGTACACACACTTCAGCTAGGAAGGATGAAGGAAGAAAAATCCTATTTCCACTACAAATCCCACACACGAGTAATTTCTAACTTAAGTTTCTCTATTTGTGCACCTGAAAACAACAAAAACAGTAGCATACACTAATTCACCTACACTACTTTCACAAATAGAAAAACTGACTTTAAACAGTAGTAGTACATGATCCTCCCAGGGCAGCAGGCTTCAAGCCAGCAATCTAGAGGATGTGACCAGAATAAATATTTTTTTGATAGAGACCTTATAACAACATTTGCATTAAAAAAAAAAAAAAAAGTACCACCTGGAAAACAAAGGTTTTATAAACAAATAGGAGGTTATTGAAACAAATGAGGTTTTGATGAACCATACTGCATTCTTGCCAACAGCATGGATGGAATCAATGAACTGACTGACACGCAGGACTCCTGTCCGGATCACCAGTTCTAAACCAGGTACAAATCAGAAGTCAAAATCCATCAGCATAAAAGTAGCTGCAAGAATCATAAGAAATCAATACTAGATCTCAAACTCCTGTCTAGACATGACTGGGAATCTCAAACTCTCACTAATTCAAGACCAGTTGCATTGAGTTAGCATCCTTGAGAAAAACAAAGGTTTCTTCTCAGTTAGGAGAAAAGCAGGAAGCACTAGAAATGTGCCACAGAAAGTAAGACAAAGAACCAAGGATCTTTCACACATCAAACACTGTACGTAAAATAAAAATAAGTCTAATTTAAGCAATGCAGCATATGCAGTTAGCACTAAAGCTAACTTTGCCACCACTGCTATTGGCAGCTACCTGTCACTCCAAACCAGTGCAATGTTTCAAGACGAGTAAAGACTCGCAATGGATTTTAACTGTTCGCTATTTCATCCACTTCTGATTTCAGTCAGTTCCTCTCTTCTTTCTTCTTCAGGGGCATGCACCATTAATTTATATATTTTTCTCTATGAAGTAAAAACTTTGAGTCACCATAATTAACCTTTTTACTCCTTAAGATTCACCAACTCTTGAATGAATTACTAACTTTCATACAATAGCTTCCACATAAGGACTAGAATGTCAGAAGTGGAAAAACTTCAATTTAGAAAAGAAAATTATTTTCTCCTACTCCAAGATCATCTCTTCCCCCATCTTTTAGAACACAATAAATTACAAGGGAAAAAAATAAAAGACTCAAAAAACAAACCCTAAGCCACAGCAAGGGGCATCCCTGGGTCTCTCAATCAGCTACTTCGGGATTGTTCCCCACTGATTAACACCAGATGCCCAGTAGCATCCAGAGCAGCAAAGCCCTAAGGGGACTGATAGTCCCACCCCTCAGCACTGGATATAACTCATATTCAATAGATATAACTCATATTCAATAGAGACTGGAGATAACTCATATTCAATATCAGAACAAAACTTAAAGCAGCTGGGTAAGTACTTATGAGGGAGCATGTTGATGGGCATCCTAGTCTGTTCCACAGGCTACGCAGTCTGTGTCAAACTGTGCAAAGTCAAGCACTTCCACAGAGGAGTAGATACACGTGCCGCAATAAAATCTTATTTCATAGCTGAACAGCACAGATACCATGTGAGCACACAACCTACTTCAACTACTTTTTTTTTTTTTTTAACTGCTGTCATAAGAAAACCATTCCTTTTCCCCCTTCTAAGCACGAGCAGGTGAGCTAGCCCCCAAGAACAAAACATCACGTGCATTTCAAGAGCAGTATCATGTCACAGGCAAAAGCCATGACACCACTGCAGTTAGTTAGAAGCACTTAAAACCCCAGCTGGCAACAGGCAAACCTCTCTAGCTGTCACCAGGATAGAGCAAAAGCAGGACTTAAGTTAATGAAATCTGATGCACCCCACTCGAACAACACGATCTCCAGAGCAAGGCGGATGCAAGTGAGGGCGTACCCGGATATTATGTAACACTTACCACTTTGGAAACCTACTCCTGCGAAAATATTAGCTACCAAATTCAGCCTCCCTAGCTTGCAAAGACTCCAAGGAAAGTCCCAAGCGGGTAAGCAGTGCAAGGCACAGTGCCCGACACCACCCCTCCGCAAGTCGTTGTCTTGAGCGACACCGCTGAAAGACTCACCGAAACATGCCCACTCTAACCTTGGGGCACGCGGGGGCTCTGTGCCCGCGCAGGACGAGAACCTGCAGGGGAAAGCCGTTTTTGTCAGCTCTCAATGCCGGGTGAGCGTGTGCCTGCAGGCTCAGGGCCGACAACCCTCGGTGCGAGAGGGGATCAGCTGCATTAGGCGTCCCTGGGCGGACGCCCCACCCCCGCCGGGCCACGGACTGCAGGGCCGCGGAAGGTGCGCGGCGGCGCCCGCGCTTCCCTCCGCGGCGTGGGAAGGCCGCTCTCTCCCCGCACCGGGGCAGGCGTTACCGGCCGTGCCCGCTCCCCGGGGCAGGCGCCGAGGCGAGGCGGGAGCCGCCGGCCGCCCGCCACCCGCCCTCCCCAGAGGGAAGCCCCCACCCCTGTCCCCCGGCGCGCTGCCCCTGAGGCGGGGGGGGGGGGGGGGGGGGAAGGAGGGAGCGGCCGTTACTCACAACTCCAACATCCACTGGCCCTCCAACAACAGGCTCCAGTTGGAGCCTCCCAGCACTTGCACGCGGCTCCGCGGCCCGCCGGGGCTGCCCGCCCGGGAGGAAGAGGAGGAAGAGGAGGAGGCGGAAGCCGCCAGCACCAGCAGCAGCAGAGCGGCCGCGGCGCCGAGAAGCCGCCGCCCGCCCCAGCGGCCGGCCGCCATGTTCCACCCGCCCGCCCCGGGAAGGGAGCGCGGGGGCGGGGCCTGCGCGCGCGGCGCGGCCGTTGGGCGGGGGCCGTTGGGCGCGCGCCCCCTCAGGGGGCCCGGAGTCTGGGGAGCCGTTACGCGTATCGGGGCGGCCGTCACGGGGTGCGGTTATTCACGGCGCCGTGTTATGAGTGTTGCTTTTAGCCACCGGCCTTTTGCAGGTTCGTTTTTAGTCAAGGCCCCGAGGGACTGTTATCCCCCCCGGCAGGCAGCCTCTCTATCCCTGTGCATTGTTTAGCCCGTTGGCAGGCGCAGGGCTTTGTGTTTTTTCCTTGGGTTGAATAAGATTCCTGTCAGCTCCATTCTTTTGGCTTGTTCTGGTCGCTCTGAACAGCAGCCCTGCCCTTGAATGGAATGATTGCACCGTCAATTAACAGTAATTTTGGACAGTCAACTTCCCTAGCCTGGTAAATTGACCAGAAAACATAAGAAAAGATCGATGTAAGGGTCTGAGGTGCCTTCCTGTATGATACAAAAATTAGTTCTTGTTTGAATTCAGTCTATCTTGACTTGAAAGTATCTTGTGGTAAAGAATTTTCTGACAGTTGCACCAAAAGCTGATAAGCTCTATTGTTAAAACATTTGCACTCTTTTTTTTCCTCAGTAGAGGAAACAGCAGCACTTACTACCTCTGGATTTTGTCACACTGCCAGCTTGTCTTATGAGGGTCCTTTACATTACTCCCATGTTTCTCCATTGGGATCTAGACTTTGATCGAACCATTCCTTAAAGCCTAAGTCTGGCCTTTATTTATTGATACCAAAGTGGACTAAGTGTTAGCATCTGGGACAGAAGCAAAAGTTTGCTCCGACTCAGGAAGAGTTTAGCAGCAGCTATGGGCTTCCACTGTTCCTCCAACCCTGAGCGAGCGGGGAGACAGGCCTGCCCGTAGCACCGCTCACACTACGCAGAAATGAAACAGCGGCAGCAGTTTTCCTCATTTGCTACTTCCCAAGAGTAGATCACCTCTCCCAGTGACTCAGTGATATTCTCTCCTCACCAGGTATTCACCTAGTACCTGCCATTACCAAAGAAGATTTTTGTCCACAGCATTGTAGAGATCGCTGCATCTCTGAGCTCTAAACTTCCTGCCACCACCATTAATGACAGCTGAGGATTAAGAGCCTCGCAGACACGTTATCTTCTAATATCCTCTGTGTGATACACGTAGACTGAACTCAGTCTCTACATTTTTTCCTAATCCTTTAGCTATTCTTGTGGTTTGTAAAAAAAAATAAAATAATATTTCTCTTAATTTATCAGTGCCCTTCCTGAATGGATAGTTTGGAAAGTGGATGTGGTATTTTAGCAATGTTTAGACCTGAGGTATGTAGTGAACAGAAAGATATACATTAGCGCAATTTAATTGAGAAGACACACACTTGGCTGAAGTTCCCTCATGAGGATATAGCACAGAAAGGACTTCTTTCTGCTGCTCAGTAAGAACTGGGAAAACCCGAGGGAAACATGCTAGTTTGTCTATAGATTCTTGGGGGGGGGTGGGGTGGGGGGTGCAAAAAAAAACCCCCACAACAGTGATTGGCCAAAACAGAGAGAGGCTTGAGATCTGGTGGATCCAAATTAGGAGAATTTATGTGACAAATAGCTGATGTGCAAAAGGGAAGGTTGAGGAACATTTTGTTGTGTGGTACAAAGTGCTGAATAATTTTATTTATGTCTTCAGAGAATGTGTGAATGGAAGAGGTGGCAAAACAGATCTCCGTGAAGTGGCTAAGAAGGAACATGTAAAATGATGACTCCAAATGAACGGGAGTATTCCTGTAAATTCAAAAGGACCAGGAAAGAAAGACTTGGGGATGAAAAGAGCAAAAGACTTACAAAGTAAGTAATTTATAAGTAATTTCTAGCTACATGCAACACAAAGGAGGTTTGCAGTTCAGGCAAAGTCTGCTCAGGAACAAGGCAGAGTTGCTTTCATTCCTAAAACACAACAGCGTGTTCCTAAAACAGGGGAGACATGTCACGGTGCTGCTAATCCATCTGAGGTAGGTCAGGCTCACAAAGATGAAGATACACCTCATTTGAACCTGATTAGGAACATGAAAAGGGAAATGGGCAAAAAGAAAAAACAAGGAGGGCCAGTTGAGAAGAGAACTGTCTGGGCCAGACCAATTATTGCTTTTGTGATTACTTCAGTTACTCTGTCCCTTACAAAACTTACTGTCATTTAGCTTCAATGGGCTTCTGTTAAATCTGTACATCTTCAACTTTCACCCTATATGTGTGTGTTGCTCTGCTGGCTTTACATAAATCTTAAGAGTTACAGTTTTCCAACTTCCATGCTCGCACAGGTGTTACAAAAAAGATTTTGAAATCAAGCTGTCAGCTTAGGTTTCGACAGCTGTTGATAGAAGTGTATCCATTAACTACAGGTATGTTTTGGACAGAATTTGGGGGAAAAGATTTATGAGTTCAATTCTGTAGCTGTTTGTTTTAACCTTAATTATAAAATGGAAAGTTCGACTATAATATGGAAAGAACAAGTAGCTGTAATAGACCAGAATGAAGAGAAAGACACCAACGACATATCTTCCTCCTGTTCTGCAATACTGCAGGCACTCATGTCACAAATATTTATATACTGGCATCATAATTTACCTGGGTGACCAGTCCCTGCTCTGCACGGAGGACACCACCAAAATACATTGTTTCCTAGACTTCCTTAGCAGTAATTTCAGTGATGCTCTTGAAAGATGTGAGGAAGACTGTGCTTGGTGCTCCATAGGTATTTTCTCTGTGTCACGGCTTTATGTTCACTGCACTAAAATTTATTAGCCTTATGCAATAGTGTGACTTTCCACTGGAAAAATAGGGGGATTAAAAACATTGATTTTAGGTGTGTGGTATAGAGGGTAGAGTTAGAAAACTTTTTGTGCAAGTCTGTTTCCATTAGGTTTATTTTCTATTTTATTGAATGTTGTGCTATTATCATTTAGTGTGGGTGTCTTGTGGTAAAGAAAGGTATTCCAGAATTCTTGATATGTTTTCTTTCACTGTGTGCCATGATGGATTCATGACACTGCCTAGAGCAGAGTAAGTTACTGTAACACTCATTTTCCTAGTAACACTGTCTATGTAATTTTTTTAGTTCTATACTGGATTTCCAGAACTACCTTCCTAAACTTCTGGAATTTGTTTTTGATGGATTGTTTGTAAAACTAGAAAATAAGACATTATCATCACACAGAAAATAGCAATTTTTATATTTCCAATTTTAATTTAATTTAATCTGTACATGTGCCTAATGAAATAATAGTTGCAACATATTTTTCACTGTGTAAATGGTAAAAGAGTTTGAAACTTGGTTTATAACTTGACAAATAATGTCATAGAGAATAAGTAATATATGGCCAGAAATAAGTATTCCATGCATGTTCTAACATGGATTTATTCACCATAAAGCTTGCTATATTTAAGGGGAGCGGTGCAGTTTAAAAAAGATAGATCAGTAAATACACAGCACTGTAACGAACCTGGAAACTCACCATGGTTCTGCTTTTGATATCTATTTAAAATTAACATAAATTTTTATACAAGAGTTTTACTTTTGACCAGGAATGTTCATATCTGTCCTTCATAAATAAGTCTTAAAAGAAATAATACATAATACATATAGAGCTTTCTTGTTTATATGAATCACATTCATATGAATCTGTCGTGGTTTGGGCCTGGTTGGCAGCCAACCACCACACAGCAGCTCTCTCTCTCCCTTCCCCTCCGGCAATAAGAAGGGATAGAGAGCCAGGCTTGGGGTTCAAGATAGGACTGGGATGGGGAAAAAATCCCCCTTTATGGTCACGAGCAAAAGGCAGACTCGTTAGGGGAAGAAAAAAAAGAACATACATTTATTACAGACACTAACAACACATAACAGAGTAGGACAGTGAGAAGCATTGCCATATCTTGAGAACACCTTCCCCCCACCCCTCCCTTCTTCCCGGGCTCAGCTCTGCTCCCGATATCTCTACCTCCTCCCCCAGTGGCAAAGGGGCAGGGAATGGGGGGGTGCAGTCAGTGCTGCCACTTTCTTTATCTTCAGTGGGGGGAGCTTCTGGAAATTGTTCCCCCTGCTCCATCGTGGTCCCCCTCTCACAGGAGACAGTCCTCCACAAACTTTCTCCGACGTGAGTCCCTCCCACAGGCCGCAGCATTCCCCACACTGCTCCATCATGGGTCGCCAACTTTCTCCGACTGGATTCCCTCCCACGGCTGCAGCCCTTCCTGACCTGCTCCTGTGTGGGACACCCCCGCATGCTGCAATCCTCCCAGCGCTGAATTACAGCAGCAGGGCTACCTTTTCCCACAAGACCCCGGCCTTCTTTGGGCACAGCACCTTGATTATTCCCAGCAGAAGCCACAGGCCATAAATCAGTGTCTGCTCCACCGTAGATCTCCATGGGTGGCAGGGGGGGCCGCCCTGCCGTCTCCCCACAGGATACAGGGGGGTCTCTGCTCCAGCACACCTCCCCCCTCCTTTCTTCCTCCATTCCTCCACTGACCTTGGTGTTCGCACAGCTGCAGCAACTCCTCCTTACAAGTCTGACTCCTCCTCACCACTTCCCTTCTTAAATACATTATCGCAGAGGTGCAGCTGATGGGCTCAGTTTTGGTGCAGAGGTGGAGCTGCCTTGGAGCTGGGGGAGCTTCGAGAAGCTTCTCACAGGGGGCCGCCCCGATAGCCCCCTCCTCTGCCACCAAAAATCTCCACCACTCAACCCAGGACAGAATCTAATGACTACCCACCAAACGATAGATATATAGTGACAAGAGAAAAACATTTTGCACCTTCATAAAGAAAGCCAGTGAGGGTACTGTGTCCATAATACTTCTAGTTAAATGTCATTTTTCAGAACATCTCTGACTAACTTTCAGTTTTGCTGTTCTGCGTAAATGTGAAGAACTAGAGTTGTCCTGTCAAGCACACCAATTTGAAGATAAGTTATCAAAGGCATTCAGCATTGAGAAATGTATCTTACTATCAAAAAACCTCACCACTCATCTGTTGTTTATGTTTCTTACACAGGGAAGTTAATGTGCCTCACTATAGGCATATTAGTGTGCACTAACAGTTCTGCCCTACCTTCCTGCATGGCTGCTCTTGATCTTTTAGCATGCAATAATATAAATAATAGGCCTTTTTATCTTGCCTGTACATTGAAGTACAGAAGAAACTTAGCTACCCAGGTGAAGTCTGTCATACAAGGACTGGAACAGGAATGCACCAGAGTACAGTAGTGCTCGGTGTACTTCCAGCAGCCAGAGGCATCCATAACCTCCAGGGAGCAGAGATGCCAGAGCACGCCTGGTTCAGGAAGCATACGATGCCTACGTGGGAGCTAGAGGAACAGCTTGCTTGCTGGCTTTGAAAAGATTGCTCAGCAGGGGAGCTGGGGCAGAAAGAATGAGATTTGGAACCGGAAGGGCAGCCTGTTTCTGGTGAAACGTCTCTGTATTGGTATCTTTACATATCTTCCAAGGTACAAAATGGAGGGAGAGGAAGTCATTTGCAAGCCTTATGTAATATCCAGTCCTGTAGAGAGGTGCATGCTGGGAGATTCCTCTACCCACACAGCGCTCCGCCATGCTGGCGTGCCTCCGCATCCGGATCTTCGCATAACTCAAGCATAGACCTCCTACAGGATCATCTCCCACCTCTAATGTGCATCTGTTCATTTTCTGCCTGTCAAGCCTCTTCAGAATTTAAAAGATGTTGCAAGAGATAGGAGAACGAGCTTTCAAGTTTGAGTGCATCAGGACAGATCTGATAATAAATGTGAATTTTTATTGCCTGACTTATTTTTCTTTCTTTTTTATTTTTCCAAAGTGGAAAGGAGAAAGGAGAACTGCTGTGCAAGAAACTGTTTCTTGCAATATATTTTTCCTTAGCAATAAAAATATCTCTAAGGCAGAAGTACAGTTCTCTTTTTAGACCTGACACCTCCAAAGCTCGATATATGTGGCTGAGTTAGATGAAAAGGTATTATTAGGTTTTTATTAGATTATGATGCAAGCTCAAGCTGGGTAGGCTCATCAGACAGTAAATCTAGTGCAAACACCTGTGGCCAAATTCTACTCTCATACATGTTGCTGTTTGTGCTCGCTATTCCTCTCTACTGTGATACTGGTTCCCTTCTGTCAGTTGTGAGAAGGGCATGGGTATATATGGGACATGATTTACAATGTAAACAGTCATTGACATAGAATAATTCCAATTGTGGTCCCAAATTAAATCAGAAATAATGCTATTAAAGACAAAGAATTTATTCTTCCTTGCAGAATACATGAATCCAAAATTCAGGCCTTCATCACAAGACCAAGATTTGTTAGATATGGCATGGATATTTATTTACAGATGGCTTTTTACTGTCACTGACTTCTTGTTTCAAAAATAACCCTTTTCCGGCTTCTTTCTGGCAGCTGCATGTTGTCTTAAAGTGAAACAAACTGTGCTAAAGTCAGGTAGACATGGAGATGTTCTATTGACTTCAGCAGGGCCTGCGCAACAACTGGTATCCGAAAGCTGCACTGGGTACTGTGAACACAGCAAGTGCTTTTTCCGTTCCAGGCAGAGTGATAGTCTCACCAACAGTAGGCAGCTCTCTTCACAGGATGTCATGCTTGTTTTAAACCTGCTCTGAGCACTGCAGGAGCTCAGCAATGAAGCAGGCTGCCCAAAGGCACAGATGTAAACCCAGGCTAAGGCTACAAATGTTCTGTGGCAGAGTATCTACTGTGCACTCTACAACACACAAAATATATGCTGTGATTTTTTTAAAGGTTGCAATACTTCAAGACTTCCTGTGAAAAGAATAAAAGCTCACCTGAAAAGGTGGCATGTTTGAGAAAATGAAAGCTGTCACATCATAAGCTAAATTCCTGCTTGTAGTCAATTTTTGGATAAGTGTCTCAAAGACTTACTGCAGCACAGCCATAAATCCAGATGCCATTGCATGTAGTTCTCAAGCCAAGTTTCCACAAATTCCAACCCTTGCGTATATCTTTATATATTAACCTGAATTTAGTGCTAAGATAAGCAACTTCTGATGAAAGCAGCAAGATACTGTCTTAGTTTGGGCTGAAATAGAGTTAATATTCCTTTTCAGGGACTAGATGAGTGCTGTGTTTTGGATTTAGCTTTGGGTTTGGTATGGGAAAAATGCTGATAGCACACTGGTGTTTTCAGCTGCTACCGAGACTTCAAGGACTCTCCGACTCCCCATGTCCTGCCCGTGTGCAAGGGCACAGGGAGCAGGGAGGGAGCACGGCCACAGCACCTGACCCAAACTGGCCAGTGAAATATTCCACATCATGGCACGTCATGCTCACTGTATAGAGGAGGGGTGGTTGGGAAGGAGCTCTCTCACTTCCGGGATTGCGATTGTGGGATCTTGGTATCTGGGGGTCGCTGGCCGGGAACGGGCTGGGGATTGGTTAGCGGGTGGTGAGCAATTATGCTGTACATTGCCTGTTTATATATTTCTTTTTGTTTTCCCCCCATCATCGTTATTGTTCTCGTTTTATTGCCATTATTAAACTGTTCTTATCTCAGCCTGCGAGTCTCCCTTCACCCCTCTAATCCCCTCCCCCATTCCCAGGTGGGGAGGGGGAAGGGAGGGTAATTAGCTGCGGTGGTTGCTTGCTGATCAGGCCCAAACCACAACAGATATACATGAAACAATAAAGAAATATTTTCCAATGTATTTGTTGTATCTGCACTACCTTTTCAGAGTTTGTAGTCATTCTCTCCCACAGTAGAGAAATGTCTTCGTCTAAATGCAGTGAAAAATAATATTACTGGCCATCATCTTAAGAGTTAATGAGTATGTTGGCTTAATATGTGTGCCAGTATTTCTGAGACTTCTGTGGGACTTGTCTTCTCTTATAATTTAGGTTTTAATAAAGTAACGTTCATCTCCTTCAGTATTTCAAATCAGGTATAAAATCCTTATCCCAGACCTCCTGTTTAACTAGTGATTACCTGCAACTCTGGACGTTTCTCCTGTTCCTTTGCCACTGACCTGTGCATTATGTAGACTAAGGACAATGGACAAGAAATACTCAGCCTTTTTTCTTTTCCTTCCCTTTTTTTTTTTTTTTTTTTTCCTTGACAACCATTTAAAGAAGGTAAACAACTACACAAGACATTGCAAGGCACTGGAAAAATCTACCTATACAGAGAAACTTACTGAAATGCACAATAAATGTAAAAAATGTAATTATGTAACTATATTCTGCCATAGCTTTGCCACTGTAATTCTCCTTGCTCTCCCTTTCTCAGGGACAGTTTTAAATAAGCTACTTGAAAGAAGAATGACACTGCAATATGAACTGAGTTTATCTCATCATTTATCTTGCATCACTAGTGTCCAATAGACATTTCAGGCCACTTGTTCTTTGGACAATGATCTCAAATTGTTCCTGGAATTTTAGAAACAAGATCACTTTCAGTCACAGTCATAAAATCACTCTACTGATTTTAGAGAGGTTAGTTACTTGAATGAAAATTAAATTCAATCCAAAAAGTTTTCTATATTGAAATGCAAAGCAGACTGAGTTCAGAACTCTTGGTCCTGACAGTGTCTTTTTCATAACCAAAACCCCCATCAGAGAACCAGCTGAAACAGGCTGGATTGTCTCTGCAGCATTGCTACAAAATGGAGTGAGAACATTGCTTACATTTCACAGTAATTTATGTGCCCATAGAAATATTTCTGCTCCAAAAAGGGGTGGCATATAGATCAATAAGCCTCTGCAAGGACGTATTTATGAATGGGCCTCTGCTGGTGGTGACTAAATGCTCTTACGGGTGACAAAGAAAACGGGCCACCCAGATAACTGCTTCCAGCATAGTCTCCATCTGGTACAGAACATCCCCGGCGCTCACTGTGCAGCTGCCTGTGTGTGACAGTTGCCAGAGGCCCCCACGCTGCTGCGCTCAAAAGACCCTTTTAGGAAGTTTGTCATCTAGGGCCTGCAGTTGCCCTAGTGGTAGGACAGCGGTCATGGGCCTGCTGTGGTAGGGCCTGTTCAGGCAAAACTCAGATTTGACAGGAGTTTTGCTTGAAAAGTTACTACTGGATTAGGCTACAGATCGTTAGATTGAGAAATTGTATCTTGTTGCTGAGACATATGAAAGCAGTAGTATTTTTAAATGCAAATTGTCCGAGAAAAAGACTACTCAAGCTTCCAGGAAGCTGAAATTCTAGTGTTTTATTTGCCAAGGTCAGAAAAACCTTCAAATATACAATCAGCAAACAGTTATCCCATGATTAAATGCAACTTCCAAAGTGAGCATAAATATTTAAGCCTATTGCAATGTTCAGACATGTGGTTTGATGATTAAGGTGATCAGTGTAAAGAAAATGATTGATTTTTCTCTGGAGGTGTTCCTGTGCAAAGCACTTGTGAGATCCAGCCCTAGAATATGAGGGTGTCAGGCACAAAGTCAAGATAATATTTTTCTTTTGAAAGAAAGAAGAAAAACTGTAGGGGGTGCACATTTATCTGAAGTGTGGCCTGATGATAGGGTTTATTTAAAAGTTTATTTCAGAGCTACCCTTTTGCCAAAGAATGCATTAGCAGATATCCAGAAATAGCATGTTTTGTATGGAATATGAATGTTGAAGCTGGTAAGTGCTCAGAGCCTCATTTGCCAGCCTTTTCCTGTTAAGTACTGTCCAGGTCCACAAGTGGACAATGAAAACCAAATATGATCAGTAAGTGAATTATGTATGGTAACAATCTAAAGGATGCTTTAAGGATATAAACATGTAGTCTTAAATGGCTCATTCTAGAAGAGCCCTGTACTGAAAGATCATTTTTATTGCTGAAATATTCCTAGCCATGGTGCAGCTTTCTACTTGGCAACCACTTCATGAAAAGTGTTCCTGGTCTTTCAGCTTTATCCATAAGCTCTTAAGTCTGACTTTCCTGGATGCCTTTCCCCCTTGAGGGAAACCTGAAACATATTGTGCACTTAGAAAAGTTTACATATCCTGAACCATCTTTTGTCCATCTGTATCAGCTGATTGAGTAAGAAACAAGTTCTCTTGCTTTGCAAATGACATGTAGTTTACTATATTAAAATTACTGAAGAGAAGTTTTCAGGGACCCAGACCTGAGTCTATAATAAACTGCTGTTGGTGTACACTTAGGCACAGAGAAATGAGACTGTTTGCAAAGTAGAGACCTTCTAAGCAGCAACTGCCAAAGCAAGTCCTCTCGGGTTTTAGACCTTCCTGTCTCTGGCAAGAAGAGTGTAGATCAAGTCTTACATTCTAGTCCAGTAACTCTCTGGACACTCCCACAGAGTCCTGTCCCTCAAGCAAATACACCATTTGGCATACTTGACCCTAATTATAGCACATGTCGCAACTCTTGCCCAGTGGGAATGTAACTGTCCCGCTGCTCAAAACACTGGGAAAGGGTGGAATTCATATTTCTGTGCCTCGCCCAGCAGAACAGCTTTTGATCCAAGTGCTTCTGTAGCACAAGTGATGGATATTCTTTTAGCTGATATTTTACATTTTGTTCTCCGATTTCTGTGAGTTTTTCCATGATAAATGAATAGGTAAAAATGGGAAAGCGTAAGACAATGATGACCTCCTAATATGACTTCTCAGTTTATAACTAAAACCTCACAGGCAGACATTTTTCTTCTGCCCCAGAGATTCATTAATCTAAGAAAACCATCAAGACTGTAAACCTAAAGGCAACTGGAGCCAAAGGTATCTTGAAACAGCCACGTTAAATGGCTGAGCAGACATTTATACTTGTAACACTGACAGAGCCTTTGCTATAATAATAGGAAGCTTACTTTCCGAGATGGCTTTAGAGATTTGCACTTTTGGAAAACTGTTAGGATATAGCTATAAATTACCTGTTTCATTTTGATCTAAATACAGATCTGTACGTATGGAATATGTCCTGCTAAATCACAGCTTCTAACACAACATCACCCTTGTTCCTCTTTTCACCCATCTTTGTGAGAAGCTGAATTTCATGCCTTATTGAGGTAGAAGAAAAAATTCTTTATTGCAGTTTAAAAAATAGTAGGAGTTATTTTAAATTATCAAACCCTCCAAGCAACCTCCTAAATGCAGCCCTATGATTTCTGTTGCAGAAGGCAGAAAAAAGCCATAAGAATGTGCAGGGAGTCACGCAAGTCCCACCACACCCTAAGAAATGAGCTCTGCTGTCACTTTCTAAAACAGAGGGCTGCCATTTAGAGATGTAACAGACATTTTTTGAGTCCTCTTAACTATCTGCCTACCATTTGCTGCTACTTGTGGTTCAGTTACCTCCCAGTAAAATCTGTTCAAGAGGCCAGACAATTAGAACAACATTTTGGCTGCTAACAGGTGCTGACCGCTTCCTGTGCCCAAGAACAACCGTGGGGTTTATACCCAAAATTTCTTTTGAGACTCACTACCATCTCTTATTATAAATATCAAGCAAAATATAAAATCTCAATAATGCTTGGGGACTGCAGAGAAGGTGTAGCCCTTCCCTTGAGGTTACTTCAGCACTCCTATTGTTTCTACATTCTATTCTTGTTTTGTCTTCTAAGGGTCTCTGGTAGAGGTATAGATGGTTCTTAAATGACTGGTCCTTGTGTCCTCAGCTGTATTTGCTTATTAGCAAAGTAACCACCAGAACCTTCTATAGACAGGAAAAGGTATATTACAGAAGGGGCTTAAGAGCAAACAAATCCAACCACTACTTTTAGCTTCCTGACATCTATTTGACTAGATAGAGAAACTTAGAATTACAGGCTCCAAATGTGCAGAGCATTATCTGCTAATCCAGGCTCCGTGGAAAGGCAGAGACCACTGTAGTAGGTGGACAAGCTAAAAAATCCCTAATGTTAAAAGCCATTGCAATAGATACAGTGAAGAACCGTGGCAATTAGAAAATAGCATTCTCCTACTCAGAGCTATAAAATTAATTACATGCTCATACAACCAACAGTGAGAATATTGTTGGCAAAAGTTTATAGCTACTAAGATCGGTAAAAGTTTTCTGTATGCAGTAGCGAACATAGCTATGAAAAAACAAACCTCAATTGTGTTTTAACAAAACACATCAAACCCTTGTTATGAGCTATAGCCCGCCATACATTGAAGTGCTCTCTGTGTGCCTGAAGCCTGTCTTTCTAGGTAAAAAGGACTATTCAGTTCTACATATTTACAAATTCAGATGATGGCTAGCTATTCCAGAGCCCTCCGATTGCAAAAACTTATGACAGCACCCTGAGGGCACTAATAAGCTCTATTGGCCCTGAGCAGCCTCACCTGGGACCCCTGCCCACACCCCTCCCCATAGGCCCTTGGGCCCCATTTAAGCTCAGGCCTAGATCCTATATTCTGGTTTGAGCTTTACTGTAGGAATGTTAGTCTCTAGCTGTGTCTTGTGGTTGCCTTTGGTACTTATTTTGTGGTTTTATCTTCTGTTGCTATTATCAGGGCTGTTTAGATGGCCCGTGGGCCTGATTCATCCCTTTGTTGTATCCAGGGCTGTGGACTGATTCCGTTGGCTCGCTGTGGGTCTGTGTGCCATGTTCAGATCCAGCAGGATGGTGGTGTGGTTGGGTCTGTGCTGGGGTCGATGTCAGGACCTGGCTCAGCCCCACGCATGGTCTTACACTGCTTTTGCTGTTGTTACCTGATGTGCTCAGTGGCAAGACAGGTAGACTAGGGCTGGCATGAAACTACAGGGAGCAAAAGTGAGTGTCATTTTTAAAAATTAGAGTTTCCTGAGACTTTAATAACACCGAGAAGCATGTAGTCTTGCTTTGAAGATATCTAGAAATGGGTAATCCACTGTTTCCATCATAAAATTTTTTTAGAGTTTAATTGGCCTAAGTAAGGGAAGAAAGTCTCTCAAATGACAAATGCTGCATGGTATTTTGTTGCAATAAGATGCATGCTTGTCACAGAAATGAAACCAACAGGATTAGGGAGTGGGATTTGCTTCTGTAGTTTAGAATAGGCTGTTTAGACAAACAGATTACCGGATGCTGAACTAATCTTCTGAAAGAACCTACTTATTCTCAGCCTGGTGAGGAATGGAGATTATTGCTACTTCAAGAAAAGAGATAAGAAGTGAGATGTTTAATGTCGTCTACAGTAAGAGCTTTTTGTATATCCTGCATGCAAGAAGTGTGAACACAAGTATCGTATTCAGATCACACACCCATTTGAGGAGTATCTAGTTTCCATGAATGGCCAACAGTAGGTTCCTGGAGAAATCAGATAAGGAATGTGTGTATCTATCTCTGTACCCAGGCCAGATGCAATTAAAGCTTTTGAAAGTGTTGCAGTTTGAGTACTCATTCAGTCGGATTTCAATTAGTATCACTCGGTATTTTTCTGCAGAGTAGCATAACAAACCTGGCATACTTAATAAGATTGCCATGCTGCCCTCACAGCTTTAACTGTCAGCCTACTTTTGTTCTGAAGAACTGGACAGACTGTTTGTTAAAATACAAGCTGGAAGGCGGAAGAATGCTAGAGGAGATGTTTGGACTTCTAAGCTTTCCTGAGGCATGAGAAAACAATGGGAGCATGTAAGTCTCCTCTGCTGTCTAAGGACAACTGCCCAGTAAAAATGTCTTTTCAGATCAAAATTTCCTTCTTCTCTGACTTGAAACAAGTATCTTTCCCTTTGCCAGCACGTTTTACAGTACATCTTGCTGTTTTGTGGCAGTTTGCTGTATGTCTTGCCATCTTTGAGCTGCTTTGCAGTCTCTGTTCAGCTGTTTCTCAAGGCATCCAGGTGAGAGGTTTAATGTTAATGAAGATAAAGGGACAAATCAAGCAGTCTCCTTTGTAGCTTCTGGTTTAATGTTAATGAAGATAAAGGGGCAGATCAAGCAGTCGCCTTTGTAGCTTCAGGTTTTAAGAGGTTTGAAAAGGTCTCTATAAGCTCTTTTACACATAATGCTGTGTGCACACCCTAAATATATTTTTATCCTGAATATCTTAGTAAGGTTAGTGAAACTGATGCAGATTGAGAATGACTGATATAGCCCAAGGTCACCAAGCTCATCAGAGTAGAACAGAGTTAAGTGGGCTTCCATCACTGTGTTGTTCTAACAACTCAGTTGGGTTTTCTGCTTGTCTTTTCAGTACTTTATTTATTTGGACAAAACAAATACCTACTGCTCTTCTATTTCCAAATAACCATTCATCATGCAAGGGCAAATGTTGTACTGAGTTTGCTAATGGGATTTTTGCAGCCTATTTTTCATTTCATCCTCAAGAAAGGGTTTTTTTGGCAGATGTAGGAGTTTGGTTTGAAACACAATGGCTTTTTTGGGGGGTGTTCTACCTCTATGTTCAGATGTACTTGACAAGCTGTATGATATTAAAAGTGAGTTAAGGGGCTTTTTCCAATTATGTCCCCTTCAATCTTACTGGTCACTAATGCTTTACACTAACCCTTCGTACAGGTGAGTACCTTTAAAAGCACTTTGATATCAGAGTACCCTAGCGAGGGATGTTAATATTACTGCTGTACTTGCTTACAAATTGGAAATTATAGCAAATACCATGTGACAGCTCATCCTAAATCTGGAGAGTTAAAAGAAAAAATGTTACTAAGATGAAGCGTATTTGTGAGATTTCCCTTAGTTACCTGCTTATGGACTCTCAGACTGGGCTCCTCTTTCTCATCTGACTAAACCTAAATATAAGAATTGCAAGTCTGGATCAGACAAATTTCTGTCAGGCCAAGGGTCTTGTCTTGATGCTGGGTAGTGACAAATTCCTAGGGAAGGAGTACAAGTTCAGGCTGTGCATACCATCTTTTCTATCTTGGAAACACCTGGCACTAATAAGGGTTTCTGGAACATTTGATTTACCTTTAATTGTCAGCAATGGACTTCTCTGAATTTCCTTAGCCCCTCTTTGAACTTGTTCATAGTTCTTGGATCCTTTAGCGGTAGGTTCCACAACTTAATTATGCTTCATACTGCAAAAATAGTTCCTTTATTTGCTTAAGACCTGCGGCTTTGTAACCGATGAGTTGCCTCTTAGATCTAGTACTGTAAGAAATAAATAAAGATTCTTTCCTTCCCTCTCTTTTTAGCATTCTATGGACCAAGTGCTGCTCCACTGACTGTGGTGGAATCTGCGCTGCTGATTTTATGAAGTGAAGGCAAATGCCTGCTCTAGATGCAAACACAACTTGCATTTCCTACTTCTCTCCCAGTTACTTGGCATTGTAGTATGTTAACGACAGCTTGAAGCAGGTGTGATTTCCATTTCTGTGTGATGAACCAGTTGTGTACTTATCTTTTGAAAACGTGATGACAGATTGGGAATGCAGCCAGTTAGACAACCCATGTCCTCCTCAACACTTGCTTGTGTTGGTGGATGCTGTGCTCAGTCAATTAACAGTTTGTCAACAGCTGATTACAGGATAGCAAAATTAAGATAGCACCTCCTGCTAAGTAGATTTTGCTTCTCTTAGGATATCGGCACCTTGGTAATGACATTCTGTTTTCAGGCTGAGCTTGGTTTCCTTGCTGGTACTGCTAGCCTCTCTTGCTGTGCAGAGCCTCGGTCTGAGCAGCAGCTTTGTTGCAGTTTCTGAGACTCTGAAGGTTTCTCAATTTTCCTTCACAATGTCAAGGAATTAACACTGGCCCTGAAATGTCTTGGCAACAAATCAAGCCTTAAGTCACTGTGGGACTGTGGAAGAATACTCTGCTTCACAGAAGGTGAAGGGGGGGTTATTTTAATCATGGAATCCTAGAACAGCTCAGGTTGGAAAAGGCCTCAAAATATCATCTGGTCCAGTCTTTCACAGAAAAGGAAGCATAGGTGAGATTATCTAGCAACCTGACCAGTTGCACTGAAAACTTCTAGTGATGGTGACTCCACCATATTCCTGGGGAGGTTTGATCTTGAGTGAGCTTTCTTGTGTGGTGTAAGCTTATACATGAATGGCATATGTGCTTTCTTTTTAGCAGAACTGTGGGGTTTTGAGTACTTTTACTTGTCCTTTTCTCCACGAGGCCTTACTCCCCAGTGTTCAGCTGTCTCTTTAAGATGTACTTGAGGCATGTCCATAGCAGCAAGTAGAATGACTGGCTCTCTCTCTTCATTGTGGATGCTTGATTCCAAATCTTTATTAAGAAATATCTATCCATACTTCCAGAGAGCGTTTACATTTTCTTTTCTTTGTTTTTGTATGTTAAGCTGTTGCTTGTTTTTTCCAGCCTCTGCTCCAATGTGGCCAAACTGTGTTCTAGCACCTTTTATTTGTAACATTTTAGAGCATATACTTACAGATTTAACTCTCTGCAACATACACATGTCCACCAGGCAATTGATTACTTATTTCCTTATTAGCTTATAATGAGACACAAACAGAAGCATAGTGCTTTAAAGATAAGTAGTAATAAACTCTCTTGAAATTTCCATTTCTGCACTTAAGCAAGTCAATGAGAGCTGTATGGGCTAATGGTATGCCCAGTATTTCCATCAATGTAGAGTGGAGAAAAAAACACTACCACATTGGAAAGACAGCATTTAATGATCGCTTTTTCCAGGTATGCCTAGGTGCCCAGACCTCTTCTGGGAGGGTAATCAGTCCCTGTGAGAACATCATTATCGGATTATGTGTGCAAAGTAAAGATGGCTTTCTCAACTTCCATTGTCTAGAAATTGTAGGTCACTAGCAGAAATCGATTGCATGGGCTCAAAATGAGACAGCTGGCTTTCTGCTCTGCCTCTTCTATGTTGCCAGAGTAGAGGGGGGAGGGGACAAACTTTCTCAAGCCTGGAACTGGGATGGCAGCTGGAAGGCTGCCCATGGAGACTCTCCTCATGTGCTGCACTGTGAAAAAGAAGCATCATAGATTGGAGGCAGAATGCTGAACTTTAACTCTATGCATCACTGCAACCCATATCCTCGTTTGGAGATGATGCTGGAGTTAAGGGAGGCTCTTGAGGCCAAGTTGCCTAGGGAGTCTTTTCACATCCATCCTTCCATTTCAGCATATGCACACTACTCTGCATGAGTGAGGACAGAAGCAGAATGTATCTGTGTGATTTTTTTTTTTTTTTTTTTTTTTTCCCCCCAGTATTCATGCTGCTTATCACTTTTACCTGGCTTGCTGCGTACAATTTGCATGCTGCTTTCGTTAGGGTATAGTACAAGGAAGAGAGTCTGGAAGGAATGTTGAAGGGAACTATGGTAAGAGTTCATTTATAATAGTTCATATAATCTGACCCAAAGTGCTTTAAGACTTATTCAGAAAGCTTAGCATGAGGCAAATAAAAGTGAAAAATCAGTGTGCTCACATGAAAGCATATTGAACAGATGTTAGCATACACTCCTTCAGGGATAAAATAACCCCTAATACAGCCCTAAATAGCTTTCAAGTTCCATTGATTCCAGAAAATACAGTATCATTCTAAGCATTCGGAGATCTGACTTGAGCTTTTTAATGTTTTGAAATTTTCTGTCTTGACTTTGCTTTTGTGAGAAAAATGTGGTGGTGAACCTCGTTTCAAGTCACTTTAGAAGATTGCAACACAATGAAATCTTTATTGAATACGTTACTGATGTCTTTCCCCCTCCTCTCCCTCTATTCCCCAGTTCTTTATGGCAGAAATCACTTCTGCAATTTACTTTAATGGGACTTTTCCAGACCAGAGAGAATTGCTACAGGACAGGTATAAACTTGAATGATCTTTGTGTCACGCTGAGTGCTTGATGAACTCCATGTTCAGAGTCACTTTACCTTGATAGAGCTCCACTGATTGCAGTGGACTGGTTTCTAACATTCCAATTTTTAATGGTGTCAAAGCAATGGGGTCAGTATCATTAGATACATTAGAACTGAATTTTCATATGGATTAGAAATTTTTCTTTGGCTTTTTTCCAGTTGTTTACCTACTTGTGTGTTCTAGATAGTAGAAACTGTAGGGGACAGTTCCATGTAGGTCTTGCATTGCAGTTAAAACTTCACTGACTTCATACAAATGGATGTAAGAAAATCTTATTTAAACTAAACAGTGTTAATGATCTGTTTTCTGTTTGGGACATATGTGATCTTATTATTGGACTCTTGATGGTGGTTGTTCCAATGCATATTTAGAAAACTCTTTTGCTGCCTCTACAGAAGTAATAAACTCGTTTCACCTTCTGCCCTTGTACATATTATAAATAAAAATCCCAACTAAAAGTAAAACTAATAAAATAACACGAAGTAAATTATCTGCCTGCACCTTCAGCAACATTTTTTCTTATTTTGAAAACAAGGGGCATAAATCGAATATAGCAAAATGTGCTGTGTCTAGATTTTGCAGCTCCCAGCTTCTGACAGTCAGTCTACATTCTCTGCCCTGGAGAAAATTCAGCTGCACATAAAGATAGGAAATAAAATTACTTCTTGGAGGCCTTGGTGTTAAACAGTATGTTGTCTGAAACCTGGCAGAATGCTCACAAGCCTTCTCAACTTTTTTATGGAAAACAAGATCTGTCATTATAGTATATGAAAAATGAGTCCTCTTTCTGGAATCATCTCCATTAATTACCAGGTTAAAGCTCAGATTTCCTTGCTGAAATGAATTTGGACTTTGATAATTACTTTAAAAGGAACAGTTTCATAGGCTTGTTTTGATTTTCTTGTCAAAACATTGCTTCTTAATGCATTGCTTCCATTACAATAAATTGAAGGAAAAGAAAAAAAAAAAAAAGAAAAAGATGCTAAAAAAACCAAGATTAAAGCTGTGCAAGGCATGGCAACAGATTGAGACTTCAGTTATTGCCTGGTCTTGGAAGGAGTGACAGTGCCCCTTCACTCTCTGCCACCAGCTTCTTCCACTATGTGCCTGGAAGCATGGCAAGAAGCATACTGGCCTGTTCCTTTCCTTTGAGGTCACCAACCAGGAGTGTGGAGATAGGCACAGTCTTCAAATTCCTCTTCCAACCTCTGGCCTAAGAGTGGGTGAGCAACCAGGAAGCTCTTATGGATATAATCTGTGTTTTTAAAAAGCTCAGTGAATATTGAGCACTTTGTATCCTGCATCTTATTGAAACCCAAGAGAATTAGGCTCTTTGCCAGGTTTAAAAAGGTACTCGGGCTGAGCATTAGAAACAAAGCATTTTCCTGTGTGAATGTGAATGCTTAATTCTAAATTACCTTTTTTTTGTTTTGTTTTTAAATCAAACAGTTGACTTTAAGTATGTCACACAGGGACATGAAGGAGTGAAAAAAATATTGGGGATTACAGTAAGGTCTGAGCTGAAAAGCTTCTGCAGGCTACTTGTGAGGCATGTTCCAGCTGTAAAATAACTGTTACTAAAAATATCTTAAGATCACTGTATAATTTAGTCAGTTTCGAATGTCAGATCATACAATGGAACACATGTGCATATCTTAAAATAAGAGAACCGATGAAATTAGCCCATTTCTGCTAAGATATTACTTGAACAGAAGCTTGCATTGAGCTGGCATCATCTCAAGTGTGTAGCAGGGGGGATCAAGCTACCAGCTGAGTGAGGAGAATGGGTTCTGGTCCCTTCCCTGCCACTCTGAACGATTCACCTCACCTCCTGGTGCATTTGCTTCCCTGACCGCAAATGGACTGTGGAGCACAGATAAAAAGCTCTCTAACAGATACATAAGACAACAATGATATACTCCCAAAGGTTTTACTGCTGTTGTACTTGAATCCTGTGTTTGTCATTTAGGAAAGAGTATAGCTAACTAGCAACAACACAGTCACTTGGCATTTTCAAGGTAGATACACAGTATGTTCTTTAACATGATTGTCTGTGGACAGCATCTTAATTTAACTCTCATTGTTCTTGAAATACCTTAATGAGAAATTATTTTTAAAAGATTCAGTACAGAGTAACTTAATTTAAATACTAAAAAAACCTATATATTCCCATTTTGTTTCATTGACACACAGATGCTCAAAGCATCCTTATAGAAATTCATCATTTCTTAAAAACAGCTTTCTCTGAAAACTGCCAACAACTTTTTGGATAAATGTAAAAGTGCATTTACCAAATGACTGTGTACTAGGCCTTTCATCTTCTGAAAACCAGAAACTCTTTGTAAAAAGTAATGAGTTCCTGCTGCTTCTCTCCTGGAAATGGATGGCACAATTCATCCCCTATCACTCCATGCTATCCAATTTTCATTGTTGTTAAATAAAGACAAATAGTCACTAGTTCCCTTAGCAATATGGTCTTACATGAGCAATCTGGGGCTGATAGTCATGGCAAAATGGTGGGTTCATGGTAGAAAAATAGAGAGATATCCATTTTAGTGAAATGTTGTGTGCAGATGTTGAAATAGACTATTGAAAAACATTAATTTTTTCATTTTGGTCTCCTTTTTTGCATATTCACTAGTACTAGTACTACTTGATCTGCTGATGCACACAACTTCCTGAGTTACAAACTGTTGAGAGGTACTTTAACATGTATGAGGGGTGTTGCCTTTGAACAGCCAAGGAGAAATGACAGCCAGCAGTGAAAGTCTGTCCTGTTGTAGGCCTTCCTGTAGAAACACTCTTTTAATAGATCACATTATCTTTGGAGAAGGGCAGCAGAACATAGGATATTATTTTAACTTTGAATGTATTAATTTATGTGTACAAAGCAACTATTTAGCCCATACAAATGGGAATATGAAAGTACTAATCATTGCCAAACTGAAGTGAATAAATGTTTGTTTTTAATTAAAGGGTTTGATCCCAACCTTACTCTGGTGAGACTGCCATTTATTTTAGGAAAAGGAGAAATGGACTCAAATTGTGTAGGAAAAATCAAAGCTCTGAGCACATGAGTAATACAAGGTTGTTTGGGTTTGGTTTTTTTGTTTGTTTGTTTGTTGTTTTTTTTTTTTTAATTCTTTGGATATTGGATACTTTCAAAGGCTTTGGTGGGAGAAATGCATTTGAGGGAAAGAAATAGAAGAATTAATTTAAAATGTGTTTTACAAATGTACTCTTGAGAACAAATGCAGTCTACAGTACACTAGCATGTGCAAGTTTGCAACTCTTGACTTTCAAAGCTTTAAGTCTTACATTAGATTTTTTTTTTTCTTTCGTTTTTGCAGCAGGCATCTTCAATTTCTTGTGTATTGGGAATACATTAGCAGTGTGTAGGCATAAGGAGCGGCCTAAGATTTCCAGTGGGAAAAATAGAGGAGCTGTCTAAAAATCACAAATGGCTTGTACTTCTGTCACTGTTAAAGTTTCAGCCTGTGATAAGCCTCCCGTTCCAAGCTGGTGTGAGGGAGCAGCAAGAACTGGCTGCTCTGCAAGGACAGGGGAGCCAGGAGCAGAGCATGGTGACTGTGTCAGCAGGAGGGATGACCAGGAGGGGTCGGGGTTAGGCATAGAGATGTGGCCATCAGCAGTGATGAGGCAGGTCTGAGGCCAAGCCAGGAAACGTGGGCAGGAGGGGTGTTAGAGTCAGGGAGGTAGCAGTCTGGGCATGGATGCACAACTGGGACAGAGCAGAGGCAGGGGCCAGCAGTAAAGGCTCTGCTTAAAATCACTTCCTGAGGAAAAGAGGGACAGGCCCTCATTTCTAGCTTGCTTCACAACAGCTCTTACCAGCAAAGGAACTGACCTTGGACTAGGATGCCTACACTACTTAATTCCTCCAATTTGCACTTCTGGAAGGGCTGACAACTGGACCTTCCATATCCAAATTATGTTCACTGGGAAGCTGTTTCATGTGCTTTGCCACAAGCTTGGAACACAGGTGACTACAGTAGAATCAGATTAACACAGCATTTTGCTTACTGCCTTCTGCTTATATTTTTAATATTCTTTGCTGCTGATGGTGCTTGGGATCTAATTTAGAGTCGTTTGAAACCAGTGGAATTGATGTCATTGACTTTTCAGTCCAGTGTATAAATGCTGTAGGCGTGGTAATATTCAAAAAGTTCAGAATTGTATTTTTTACAACTGAAATTCATTCTAGCTGCTTTTATTCCTGCCTTCTTTGGTTTTGTGTCCACAAACACCCATTTAAAGTCCCAGCGATTGCTACATTAAGATACATTTTAATATTTTGAATATCACTGGTAGAAACTGTGGCGACAGTTGCAGCACAGTTAAATTGGTCCTTGCCCTGCCAGTGTTTTAGATTACGCTTTTCCTAAAGCTTCACAATCTCTGAAAGGACTGAAAACTAGCCTTTAAGATTGCTGTGCTCTGAAGCTTTGAATTTGTAATCAATTAAAACAACAGCAACACCAACAAAAAAGAAAGGTTCTGGCAATTAATAGAGTTGTGTGGGGCTAGGGGGTTGTGAGTTCTATTATTTTGTTATTGTTGTTCATGCAGAGATGATGATGAACTTCTTAAAGTTTAAAAATTACTTCACAGGAAACATAGAGGCCAAAACTGTAATGATTTATATTAGTCCTTTGAAGGCCAGTAAATTAGGCCTATCTTCACAAGGGAAGTTGAGATTGGGTAAAAACGTTTCATCCCTAGATGATGTATTTCAGCTATGAATTGTCATCAAAGTGCCTCAAAGTAATTTCTCCCTGGTCTTTTATATGATGAAAGCCATGTAGTGGAACTTTCTCTTGTATTTTCATTTTGGGCTAATATTTACCATGTTTCAGGCATTCAATGTTTATTTGGAAACTGATGTTTCTGCCAAAAAAAGTCTCCCTGAAAGATTTTATTTAAAGATCTGGCCTTCCCTTGAAAAATGTACCTTCTGATAAATTTTCTGCCAGCTCATGAGTCATAGCAGATCCATTCCTTCAGAACAGTGTGACTAGTCAATGTTTATCTTTTTCTGATACAGTGTGGATTTTTTTTACTACTTAAGCCACTGCAGTTGTAGTTCTAGTTGAAGGGCTGTCTTACCTAGAAATAGGAGAAATTTGATTCCATACATATGATTAACAATTAGGAAATGTTTTTCCAGAGCCTCATAAAACTCTGTTTGTCTTTTCACAGCTACACATAGAGAAATGCAGTATAGAATTGGATCTAAATGCCTAGAATAGCTCAAACTGAAAATACTGGTGTCAAGGCAGTTACGTGTGTATTAAAGGTAGAAGAGGTGCCACTGAAGAATGTCTTTTAATGGGGGATTCCCCAAGAGGAAAACCTGCTGTCATTGGTGTGTATGTAACAACTCCAAAGGACAATGCATGGTTCAGTCAGGCTGAGAAAAAGACAAAGGGAATTAGAACTGGAATCAGGCCGGCAGAATGATGGATAGCTACTGGATTAGTCAGTACATGGAAACTTTATTTGGCATTCATGTAGTCTTCAGTCTCAAAGAACCACAATGTTCCCTTGGGAGATTATTTTAAGAACCCAAAGAATGTATGTGCTCTTCTTTAGTGTTGAGCAAGTTCATCACGTGCTCATCCAGCCGGGTTTTTTTAATTCAGAAGTAAAAGTGCAGAGCATCCTCCAGATACATAGTTACCGCTGTTCTAAAGGGATAAAAAAGGAGGGGGGGGAAAAAAAAAATGGTATTCTAGTTTCCAGCTCCACAGTAAGTTATTAGTTTCCCCCAGGATCCATTTTGCAACACACTACAGCCTTTGATTCTCTCACTTATTTTACAGTCATGAGTTCTCTGCCACTAGAAAGGCAACAGAGATCGCATTTGGCATAATGCCATTTATGAGAAATTATTTTAGCTGCTAAATGGAAACCAATTAAAATTAATTGTAAAACTGTTTTCAAGGTTAACTTTCAACCAGAATTACTGAGGCTTACTCTTAAAAAGTGGGCATCTTTCTGTTTTGTTGTCTTAGTATTAAACTGAGTCACGGAACCAAAATGGGTTTGAAGTGCAACTGTACATAGTATTAGCATTCAGGCTTGAACATCCAAATAGTTATGATATCTGAAAAGTCACTTTCTTGTGAAATCCACTTTCACCAACAACGTTACAGTTAAATTGCAGTTATGCCAACATTATTAGTTTGCTATTAGAATATCAAAACTATAGGTTATTGGAGAGATGATATAAAAAAAAAAAAAGTTTCACTAAGGAACATTGAGCCTAAAACTCTTGTCCTTGTGCCTGATTGAGGGTTAAAATGAAGCACTGTTTACTAACAAAACCTGGGTGACAGATATGTGCTGATTCAAGCAGATTATGTGAGAAAGGTGTTTTATTTTTGAATGCTGGAACAAGAGAGACTTAATGATAACATATATTCATCTGCTTGCACTTGTTAGCTAATCTGTATAATCAAATTATGTATAAAGTCATGTTCACCAGGGCAAAGTTGCATGTACTGCCATATAATATTCCTGTTTGTTTCTCCTTATAAACATTGAATAAAGTTGAATATACACAAGAGTCTGAAAAACAATTTAGAACCTGTTGTAAAGATCTTTGGCAAGTATTGGTTTGACAAAATAAGATATTAGCTCATAGTTTTATTAAAATGAACAATTCAGTTTACACTCCAGTCAATATTGACTATTGTCAGTGGCTGAGGGGTAGGAACAGGCAAGAAAAAGATTCAATATACCTTTCATTCTGGCAGAGAAGCTTAATTAAGATCCAAAATACAATTCCTTTAAAATTAACTGTTTAATATTGGATAGTAGACACACCCTTGAGGTTAGTAATGTGACAAGATATCACCCTTTCTTCTCCTTTCCTCTATCTTCATCATGTACATATGCATCAGAGCCCAGGCCTGAAAGGAACAGAACTGCCTGGGACCTGGGCTCTGGCCTTTTCTCACACAGATCTGGAAGGATTAAAGTTGTCCTCAGGGCAGGCCTGAAAAATAAATGTTATCACAGTTTTGTTGATGGAGTAATACAGAATGTGAGAGTACAGCTGAGAGCAGCTCGATAATAGACTCGAACATTTGTAGCCTGTTGAAAAAAGGCAAGAGGTCCATGCAAGCTACCTGTAATACTGTGGGATGAGGGTGGGCAGGCTAAGAGTGGTCAAGGTATAGCACTTAAAAATATACAGCATTGATTAAATACATGGTTGTATTAGTGCTACTGCTAATAACCAGTGATTGTGAGTAGGCTTACTGTTTGGGTGGAGTAACTGAACTGCTAGGAAATACGTGACACTAGCTGGTAGAAGAGTATAAGGAGAGCAAGTGTAAAAGTAAGTGGTTGACTGTATACCTAACTTTTTTTTTTTTTTTTGGCTTTTCAACAACAGGACTCCATTGTGTGTGCTGTTTGGCTATTGTGCATGGTGTTATGCTTGGGGGATTATTATTACTTGGAATGTTGATAGTGCCTAGTGGGACACAGTAGCCAGTAAGTGCGACCGACCCAGTAGCAACAGCCATGAGTGGCCAGGTCTGGAGACAGCAGGACTATCTTAGTCTGCCACAGCCCAGAAAAGGGATTTTTTTCCTTTGTTTCTGTCATCACAATAATGGACAAAGCCAGCTGAGATCACCCTGTGGCAGAAGATGCTAGAAGGGCTCAACATTCCTTCGTCTCTCATACCTTTGCATTTACATCTCTAATAGATGGCTGGAAAAGCAAGGTGTGTGTCAGAAACTTGACAAGAGTGTGCAGTGTGTTTCTCTATCCCCTTACATCAGGCAACAATGCTGTAACTAGGTGCTGCTGTCACTAGAGGACATGCTGGGAAAAGCAGTAGAGACTGGCTTCTTCCAGAATCCATGCAAGACCAGTGGAATTGGTTAAAATTTGAGTAAACAAACCCTACTAGATCCAAGTCGGGACCACGACTGACTCTCTACTTCAAAGCCAGTGCCAGCTTTGGAAGCCAAGTTCTTGGTGTGCACAGCACTGCATCTGTACTGAAGGATCATGCTGAACCTGAGCTAACCCTACCCAGAGACAAATCTGCATCGGGACCTATGTGCAATAGGTGGCACTGTTAGTTATAGCTTGGGCAAACCACCCACAGACAAGTGGGAGTTGATGGTAGCTGCAGCCCAAAAAATAAATTCGTGTATGTTGGGCTGAACAGCAAGTGCAAACTGCTATTGTGGGTCAGGGGATTGATTGACAAGCGTGTTCAGGTTGTTGCAAAAGCCAGATGAGCTGTGTAGAAGCAAGCATCAAGAGATCTTCTGAGCCATGGATATTATAAACCTACACCTATACACCTGTGTGATTTTCCAAAAAAATTAGTAAAACTTTCAGGGCCTGACATAATGCAGAACTTCAGGCTTGGGGTTTTGCTTTTAGTTCAAATCTGGCAAATTTTCATGCTTTGTTCCCTCTTCTTCCTCCACTATTTTCTTCTGCAGCTTTAATAACTGCTTATGCCCCCCATTCTTCTCTCCAGAAAGGGAGGTTTTTGAAGCGTGCTGTGATTCTCTGTTTCTAAGTGACTGTATTTTAAATTTTCCACTGCTGTGAATGACGTAAATGATTTGAGCAGAGGAATTGTGTTGCTCTAGGTAGCCAGTATAATCATCAAATGCCATGTGTGATTGAGATATGTAGATATGATTTCAGGACAGCTGTACTAAGTTCTAGGCGCTGAATAAACTTCACACTACATTTCAGTAGGTGAAAGCTCTCTATGCAGGACAAATACCCAGTGGAGACAGGCTGTTCTAATTTTTAAAATCATGAAAGGCTTTTGACACTTGCTCTATTAATTTTCCACCAAGAACAGTGAGTCCTTAAAATAGCTGTTTAGCTAACCTCTGTATGAACGGCTCTGCTTGTCACTACTAAAATTGGAAGTACTCATTGTACTAATGGATTTTGGCTCTTCTCTGCTGCTTTACCTTCATCTTTTAAGCATAGATGTTATTATTTGAACATTGGTTTTCTGAGTAAAAAGATAAAATGTGCATTTTAAATTAATCCTCCTTATCCTCTTTGCCCTGTCCCCTAAGAATTTCCTCTTAGAAGCTCAGAACTGCTGAACAACAGCGCCATTGCTAATGTGCAGTCTTGTCTGCTAAACCAACACCACTGAGACTTTGCCTAGCTTTGCTAGCATAACTGTTCCTAGGCACTGGCATTTTCTAGCTTGGATTCTGTAAGTCTTCACTCTCAGGACATGACTTTACTAACCCAACTAATAAAGCCAGAGTCCCCTATTGTGAATTATGGAGAGGTGTGTTGACTCAAAGCTTTGTGCTGTTCAGTGTATTACCAATTATTTCTACGCATTAAATATTTTATCCTACTTTGATTCTCCACTCCACAAGTTCAAAAGCTCAGTGTGAAGGCTTAGGGCTGTTTTGATGGACAAAGTTAATCACTGATTCAAGCCCCCTGCCTGATATATCAAGCCTCAAAGATGTATTCACTTGCTAACCTCAAATCCTAAAATCCCAACTGAAGTATTAGCAGCAGGATTCAAACTAATTTCCTGACTACCTAGAAGGGGACAGAAATCAGCTGGAGCTGTATACAAGGAGGCTGAGCTGAGTCTTGGAGTTGCATCAAACATTTGCATGCAATTCATTTTCATCTGATTTAAAATATCAAAATCTTTGAAAAGAAAAAAAGATTGCTCTTCAGAGACTTTCTGTAAAATTGCTTATCTTCCATATGTCTTTTCATGAAGGAAAGAAAGCTTGTTCTAGAACAACTTGAAGTATATTCTGTGAAATACGTATATGGATCCATCCTAACATAAGATTATTCATTGACTACATTCAAGAAAAGCTAGATAAAAATATAGAGTATGAATCTACAGTATTTGAATTAATGGTTATCTGAATTTTATCTGAACATTACCCATTTGCTACATCTCAAGATGTAGCACATTTAGCAACTAATCAAAATTCTCAAATGAAGTTATCCCTATAGAGCCTGGTGCGTATTCTGAGGAATGTCTCAAATATTTCTAATGCTTTCTTCTCAAAGATATCCAATATGAAGGTGCTTTCAGTTTTCCCATTAGGTCTGACAAACATTTTTTCTCCCTTTTTAATGAGTCTTTAGTGCAAATGGTGCCTTGAAAAAATATTGCTGTTTTTGCTTGTATTGAGGTTCAAGTTTTATTTCTGTCATGTCACTACTGAATTGCCATGGTGTCTTCTATATGTGAAGTCAGAATCTTTTTAGTACTTACACAATCAACTCATGATTGCTGCCTGATATATTTCAAAGTGTTGATATTTATCTCTTGAGGTCTTAGCCTTTTTCTAGCAGCCCTGGTTGGCCCTTACCCAGTGCGTAGGTATTGCATCCAGGACGTCTCCAGGTTTGTGTGTGGATGGTGTGGTGAAGGCCCAGAAACTGAAGAATTTGCATTCTTCTTCTGGCATCCATGGTGACTTTCACAGCACAGCTCTCGCACCTCTAAGTGTTTATTCAGATCTGTCTCTAACAGACTGAGTGTGGAGCTGACAGAAGAGTAGATTTAGTACTTGTTGAAACTCATGAAGACCCCTCCATGAGCTTCAGTGGATGTTACATTAGAATTAAACTCTATCATCCTTTCACTGACATTCAGGCTACCTATTTAGATGCCTGTATATGATTTAGCAGTATGTCCTCAGTGATTTAAAGAGGATCAGTGCTATAAAGCAGGGCTTGCCAAGCTGAGTTTGACAGGACTGCCACTGATAATGTCCAATATAGCATCCAGCAATTGCTGCAGCAATTGGCCCTCATTACCCCTCTAAACGGAGAAGCAACTTCCTTCAGTCTAGCAGCCATCACCATTCAGACACTGGTGGATGGCTGTGGAGGTTTCATCTTGATGTGAGTGGCTGCCAGTGACCCTGCTGCTGGGTTGGTGCTAAGGAGAGCCACGGGGTGCGTGTCGGTAAGAGGCAAAGACAATGCCTGTGTGCAGGCACTAACAGCAGCTCAGACAATGCCTGCATAGAGGCAGCAGGGAACACTTTCAGTATAGCTTGTCCACTCTCTGATATGGGTGCCTCGGACATCAGTCGTGGAAATGTCATTAGGAAACAAAGAATTTAAAAAGCCAGTCGCTTTTGAGCAAACTGCTACACTGACCGTTGCGAGGTGGTTGTCATCTAGTCCTGCACTGTGTGAACAGAACAAATGCATGAATAGGAATTTAGCTGGTGTCCTCTGAAGGGCTATGAGAATACTGACTATTTTAGATGTGGAATAAGCACTTCATTTTCCAAAAAGAATTAAAGGGTGTTCCAGCAGTGATAGGCAGTCCCTTAGTCAGGCACTATTTACAGAGCCTGCAGCTTCTGTGATACTCTCCACTGTTGACCCTTCCTTTTTCTTGTGCTTCCCCAGCTAGACTGTGATAGGAGAGATCTGAATGTCCACTATTCTTGTTAGGAGTAAAATCATTTGAGAAGGTTGCGGGCTAACTGCCTAAATCTGTGAGCTGGAGAAAACGTACTATTGGCATTAGGTAAAGGAGTGCTTGACTTTTTTTTTTTTTTTTTTTTTTATGCAGAACATGCCTTTAGTAACTGTTTTTCTGTTAGGAAGGCAAACAAAAATGGCCTCATTAATGTCTTGTCCATTCTGAACACTCTGCCGTGACCCTGTTGCCCCAGAAAGAGCATGATATTTTAGAGTGTCTTGGCCACTTACAACTAAAGCTGATGTAAAGATGATTTCCCCTAGAATAGAACTGCTTCTGTCTGCAGTTAGGATGGTTGATGGAATGGAGGTTATGTTTTGACTGCAAATGACATTAGGTTTCAACTGGTAACAATAGATCTGTGATTTGGTAGTGATAGGAAATAATTTTGAATCCTTCAGATGAAAGTATTAAGATGCTAAGGGTTGTAATTGGGTTACTAATTCATCCTTGAAGTTTAAAATATCAGTTAAAAATTACATGCCCCTGCCCTTTAAGAAACTACGCATGTCCGTATTGGGTACTTTTTAGTTTTCTCGCTTTCAGCTTATTTTCTGAAAGATTTAAGAAATGTGTGTTTCCTAGTACTTAAAAGAAGTTGGCACACAATTGTAAAATACCAAATATCAGGGTGCAGGGTGGGCCGATACTGGCTGGGGAACCAGGAGCCGCAGGGGATTCCTGGGCATTCCTTGCCAGCCAGGGCCTGTCCCAGTGCCCCCAATGAGGGAGCAGGGCAGACTGGGGAGTGGGGCAGCCCCTGGCCCAGGACAACAGGCATCTCCGGGACAGGCCAAGGTCAGCTGGGAAGCCAGTCCATGGATCAGGGTTGGGATCAAGGAGATCTGTGGCCAGGCACAGGCACACCTGTGTGACACAGCTGAGGCATAGCTCAGGCAGGGGACAGAGCTTCAGTTTGCAAGGGAGAAATGGGGGATCCTCCCGCCCCCAAGATAGCTGAGCAGAGTTATTGAGGCTGCTCCTAGCTTGCTCCACAGAGCTTGCTAGCTCACTAGCCTTTAGTAGCTTAGGGGAGAGAGATGCTCTAGGCCCTGACAATCAAGAGCCCATATAAATAGGCAGAAAACAAAAAGGAAGAAAATCCCCGGGATTCCACTGTGCTTCTAACTCTCTGCACGCTTTCTCCTTGCACACTGTGCAGAGCAGTCATCAATTCAGTAGTATATGTGCTAGTTCTGCAGAATTTTGCTTTGCTAGTATTTAATGTAAACAAATCATTGTTTTAGTTGAACTAATGAAAACTTATCATGACTGAAGAAAGCTTTTGATTTTAATTTTCCTTTGATTTACAGTGCTAAATAAACCATTTATTAGAAGGAAAAACACAGAGGCAAAAGGAAGTTTCACACTTCTGTGGTGTGAATAGAATCCTTCCCTTGCTAATTTCTTCTGGTGTTTGTTAGCACCCCTTCCAGACTATGCACGTGACATTTTAAAAAAGACATATCCCTTAGCTGGCAAATTTTAACTGAAGTATTGTCACTAGATTATTCATCACTGCTGAGAGCTCTGAGCGAGTCCCAGTGAATGGCAGTAGCTCACATGGCCTGGGCAGCACATTGGCTTCCAAGATAACAACGCCACTTCCTTCAGGGATTGTCAGAATTAGGGAAGCCGGAGTGCAGCAAAGAATGGCAGTGACTTATAACTGACACCAGTAGGTATGACTAGGGCAAGTGGATTAAGATGGTTTACGCTGCCATGTCAGAATTAGCATGCTTGGTGGCCGGCTGGTGGTAGTTACTGGTTATGCTGAAAAGCTCATTTCAGTGGGAGTGTGGTGGAGTAAGGTACTTGGAGCCAGCAAGGGTACTGGAATCTGGATGCATTTTATCTACATTTCCCACCATATTAAGACTACTGTGTGTTTGTAGACCACACAATTGTTTGACAAGCGTGTTCTCAGGCAGTAGATCTGAAAGTACACTACTTTATAAATAAATCAGCCATATGGTTTGTCAGGTAGGTCTTTGGCGCCTTTCACACTTGCTTAATCAGAAGCGTATTACATACAGCCCTTTGCACATGACAGAAGAAGCATCTGTTTTGTGACATGAAGACATGTGAAATGTAAGTAACTCGCTTATAGTTTGTATTACTGGAATACCCATCAGCACTATTTGTGTATTGGAACGGCATTCCGCTAGGCACTGCACAAACAAAACAAAGACAGTCCCAGCTCGAAGAGCTTTAAAAGTCTCAACATGCTGGATTTGAAAATGTACTAATACAAAAATCTAAGGAAGAGCCTCTCACATTATTACACTGAGATCAGCTCAGAGTACTAGAAAATATTCAAATATTCTGATTTGCTGCAAACCTGGCATAACTCAATTGAAATCAAAGTTATCACAGCAAGGTTGATCTCACTAAGATAAATGCTTTGTTCTACTGCAAAAGCTCAGTCCAACCCTCCTCTGTTGCAGCCAGGGGGTCTGCAAGGGAAAAAAAAAAAATTAAGAATCAGTCTTTCCTTACTAAGCCTTAAGATAGCAGCCTCAGTTGTTTTAGATGTTATTTATTAAATATTGTTTAATTAAAAACTGGTTTAACTGATTTGGAGCCTGAAACAATTCCCATTAATGCCTTTGAGAATATTTTATTCAACTTTATTAGGAATTAGATCTAGCCCTTAACCCTTTGGAAACTGCCAACAAATGCATATTCAGGAAAATCAGCTAAGTACTCATTTGGTTGGCTGTCTGGAGACTGCAAATGTTCCAAGAATTAAACAGATTTTTTTTTTTGCCACTGGGCAAAGTTGTCTGCCAAGTTCTCACCAGATGCATGTTAATAAAGCTGGGGTTTAGAAACTGTTCTGGTGCAGGGTTCAGAGCAATCTGAGCTGCTAACAGGGTAAGCAGAGTTCTCCAGTGCCTTGGTTTGAGCTCTGGCTTGAGCTGAGATGCAAGCTGTAAGCAAATTTAAGTATTATTTGATGGTCTTTCCTGAAAATAGTGAGAATCAAGTCCATTCTCCTAGCTGGCAAGTGGCGTATCTCAGAAGAGCTGTGTAGTTGGCGTTACCTGACATTTTGGGGAACCCTCAGAGAGGCCAAGGACCAAAGAGTCATGAAGGATTAATTGCCCTCACAGCAAGCAGCGGTGTCCAGGTCAGGGTGCATGCATTGCCAGAAGAAGGTGGGAAAGGCAGTGTTCCTGCCTGCAGAAGGTGTTCTGGACAGCTGGTGTGACACTAACGGCGCCAGTGCTCCTTCCTGAGCATAGGGAGTCAGGTTGGAGTGATGCTTACTTGGCCAAATGCATTGACAGCTCAGGCAAAGGCTTAAGAGCTGCAGACAGACTGAGGATGGTTTTCAAGTAGCACCAGTCCAGCTGTTATTTAGAAAGGGCCTGAGATATGTTTGCCAAAACAATTACTTCCTGCTCTTAAGGTTTAAGACCCTCAGTCTGAGCATGTAGCAGCTGTTACAGGAACAAACTTGGAGGTGGGGACTAATGAGCAGAGAAACCTAGAAGGCATGTGGTTTCATTTCCAACCCATTTCTGCTAACAGGACAGCAACTGGGCAAGCAGCCTTTTCTTGTTCTCTTCCGTTTACAAGCTCAAGTAGTGTGCATGTGAGGATGGGGGTGTGTGTGTGTGTAAGGTTGGGAGGAGGATTCCTAGGTCCTGTTCTTTTTCAGGGACTCAAAATGACTTGCTCCCTGAATTCATGACACATTGAGTTGCAGTGATGAAGATGACAAGAGCCTTCTGTCACCTTGTGCTCTTTGTTACAACTAGTGTGGATGAGAGTCCTAAAGAACTATTACTCATTGAAGCAAGCCCAGAGCTGAAGCTGAGTCAGGAAAATCTCCCCCAAAATTTACTAGCAGTGCTAGCTGCCCAAGAAGAGAAATTTAAGTTGTCTGAGGAAACATGCATACCTGCTGTGTGCTCCACAAATGTCTGGGTCTTATTTTAGAAAGTAAGAGTCCCTCCCAGAAGCCACAGTCCTTATTGTCTGCAATTATAAACACGTTAAGTTACTGTGCATGACTGAGGCACCAGATTTTCTTGTGTTATTATGCAAGTGAAACACAATCAGCGCTTCCAAGACTATGCTTCCTCTCTTTCAGGGTTGCTTTTCTTGATTGGTCTTGACAATCCAGGGAGCTTTCTGTTACGGACTTCTTCCCACAAATATTTATGTTTCTGTTGCAATTCAGTCTGGTGTGTTTTGACTCCTTTACCTCTCTCCCACTACATTGTCTACTTTTAAAAATACTAATAGCTACTTCCTTGAGAGTTATGTATCTCCATGTGACCATTCTGGAGATTTTCATTCTTGTCATATAACAAGATAAAACAATAGCTCTATCAGAAAGGAAATCCTTTGATAAGACAGAGCTGGAGGTGTGACTGCTAACCAACAACTTAGGAGACTGACCAAGTTTCTAGCTCAGTCTGGCCCTTATTTCATCTTGGATAATTAATTTAATTCAATTCATCAATTTTTTTGTTGTTCTTTGTAAACGTGGGGATGATACCCTTTTATAAGGATTTGTAATCTGTTAACTCCTATAAGGCTCTCAGACTGCATTGCTATGTATCTAAATACAACTCCTGTAATCAGAGCAGCATTATTACTCCTCAATTATTTTTGTATTTTGTCCAAACTGAATGAATGCCAATTTAATTTTGTTGCATGTGAACCTTCCATAATTCATACTATATTAAAGAAACAACTTTTATTACCATACTGACGGTAAACAAAGATAGGGGAGAATAAAGGTACATATTTTACAATCTATTAATTTTGGACCATTTTAGAGGAAGCAAAATGCTTAGTGGATTACTTAGGCTAATATCCTTTCTGTCGGCTGCTCAAGGTCATGTATAATGGATGATGTACCTTTTTGTGTACATATGCATTATGCATGGTTTTTGGACAAGCTGTAATCAGGTCTAGGAGTTATGCCAATTTATTATTGGAAAAATTTATGGTATTTAGCACTTATGTAGCACTTCACATTTTTCAAGAGGAATTATAAATAATTAACCCTTGCACAACTACAGAGCACAATTGTTATCACAGATCTGAAATACTGTTACAAGAAGTGATTTTTTTTCAAAGTTAATACTAAAGTCAGAATTAAGCCTCAGATTGCTTATTTGTCTTGTGATCAATTTAATAGGCTTTCATTTTATCTCCAATAAAGAGCTGCTAAAACAAGGACTGAGTTAGTAGATTCTAAGAGTGTTCTCGCTCACTTGTGGGCTTGACTCCCTGGATATTACAATTTGATGACAGAGGTGAGCAAGTAAATATCAAATGAAAATATCCTGTCATCAGGTCTTACACTGAGAACATCCTGCTGTTGCTCAGCAAGGACCCACCACTGCCAGGGGAGTGGGGCTTAATTTCTTCTTTATAAATTTACCCCGCTCGATTGACTTTTGTATTCCCCAAACACTTATGAGAAAGGCATTTGCAGGTGACCAAGTGAAAAGCTGAAAGCCACACTGAATGTAACAGAAAGGAGGGACTCAAAAGGTATAGAAAAAAGTTTCTTGGCTAAAGAAATTGTTGTTCTGAGTCATTATTGCCCGGGCTTGCCAAAATCTTCTGACAGTTTTCTGTTTGCTAATTACCTATGACTGTAGGAATGTACCTCTTATAAAGCCAGTTTCTCTTCTCTTTACTGGGGAAAAAAAACAGTTATGGTTTTAATGAACAAACTTGTAGTCCTATACTACAGAAGTGAGAAAGAACAGCTTCAGATGAAGATCCTGGATGGCTCTATTTTCTTTGTGCTTGCCACCAGCAGACCTGCCTTTTTCAGGGAGTGGATAGAGTGTCCTTTCTGAAAACCCTCTAAATCTTTTTACTTAAAAACAATGAATTCCCCAGAATTGCCATGCTGTAGGGTATGACCTGGCATGGGTATAAAAATGCCTGACTACTTTTTCCTCTTTCTGTGTGATTGCACTGACTGATTGCACTTGCAACTGGTACTCTCACTTGCTATTTCAATGTTGCAGGATGTATTTTCAGTGTAAGGCAAAACTGAATGAATGTGATTAGACCTGATGGCACAGATGCGTCTGATCTAACCCAGAACTAAATCCCAGTGTTTCCCAAGCTCCTGTGAAGTGCCAACCAGTAAGAAAGATCAGGCACAATAAATTAAGTGGCATCTAGCCCTTAGTTACGTTCTCTGCATTACACATACAACCTGAGTTACTTTGTGGCTTCTGTTAATCAGGCTGGAACGCTGTTTAGTGCTAGGTTTTGCATCCTTCTCATGAAGGATTTCAATATGCTGGTTCGTATACAATAGGTAAGCATACTATTTTGTTGTTTTTTCATGGCTTGCAACTCTGCATATTAAAAGGGACTCTTTCCTGCATGTTCCTAACTCAAGCCTTCTCCCCATTGGCATGTATTGATCCGTAACATTTCTGTATCAGCATGTCCTGTTTTTCTCTGTGTTCAGAGGAAATTAGCTGCCAAATTCCAACCTGGTAAGGTTCTGCTGCTGTGTGCCACAAACTGTCACGGGTTCCTTTCTCAGCATTTGTACACTTTAAAATGTGCATATATGAACCTATCTCTGATCCATCTCTTCTTTGCGTGTCTGAGCTTGCAGGAATAGAGGTAATCACTTGCCAGTCCTTTGCATACTGTTGTATCTGCTTCTTTTGCTGAGCTTTCCAGAACTGCTTGCTTGCTTTGGGTGTTTTTTTCACCAGTATCTTTCTGACTTCAGGAAGCAGAAGGTTTGTCTTCCCTCGGAGGTTTAGTTTGGTTTGATTTTTAATTTTAAAAATCTCTGGCTAAGAGCTCTTCCTTTGCATGGATTCTTCTGATCTTATTAATGCTTTTTAAGGTATTATATACACTGTCATTTTCTGTTTCTCTCGTGGTTTCTACTTTTTTGTAAACATTGGTAAGTATTATGATAACATTTGTGCCTGCTCCTCTAAACTTTCCTCCTCCTTTTTCATCTATGAGATTGTGTGAGAAAAGAGTTTTTCAGGAAGTCTTTCTTAGAATCTGTATTTCACTTTTAAGTCAATGTATCTTTGGAAAATTGGAATGCTCTAATCTTATCCCCCATACCAAGCAACAGGCAGATACTCCAGAGCAAGATGGGAAAAAAAAAAAAAATCCACAAAAAGCGAACAAGCAAAAAACCAAACCCAACAAACCCAAGCCAGAATAAATCTTGCCCCCAATTTCTGCAGTAAGAAAAAAAAAAAAAAAAAAAGGCAGAAATACTAGCAGAAATACTAGGTAGAAATATAAGTAGGTAAGTTGCACTTTGTTTAGTTTGCCAGTTTGTTTGCCCTGGGCTCATGCAGGGTAAGGTAAGTTGAAGTAGTCATCCCTGTTGCTTGGCCCTTGCTCAGAGACCCAGAGGAAGTTGAAAGTCCTGACCAGACTCCAGCATGGCCTTGTAGGAGTGCAGTTCAGATCTGTTGTCTTTACCTATGTGCTGGTTTGTGCATTTTAAGAATCCTACAAAGGGGTAGTTTTTCTCCTCTTAAAGCACGGGGCAGCATAAGCCAACTATGTTGGGATCTATCTCAACATTTTATTGGAATAGTCTCCTCTTCCCCCAGGAGCACATTGACTGTTCTAAAGGATAAAAGTCTTTTCTTCATAAATGTTGTTTATTCTAGTCAACACTGCTGTGGCTATTCATACTCACATTAAAGTCCAATTCCTGTTTCCTTATGGATTAGGTTTTAGAATAAGTTGTGTCTGCAGAATAAACCAAGTTATAATGAAAGCTAAAAGGATCTCAAAATGGCTTAGGATCTGATGTGCATTTAAGGTCACTCTAACTCTAAGTACTGTTTTAAAGTTGTAACAATGAGAGAATGACAGTATAATGTTACTGTGAAAGCATAATTCATCTGGATGTCTTTCAGTTCCCCACACTATTAGGCCTATTAAGAATCTGAAACACTCTGAAGAGGCATTAAAAATTGTTGATGGGAGAAGTTCCCATCAAAGTCCATTAGCATAAATAAGTGGTCACAGTAGCTGGGGCTGACATATTTCATATTATTTTCCTATAAGAGTAAGTCTGAACTTCTGAAGAGCTTTCAGGCTCAATCTTACTCAAAGATGATCTCACATGCCACTTAGCATTCCCATCATTTTTCATGCACTTTTGCGTGAAGAGCAAGCTTCTGAGCACAGGGCATACATTCATTTCAGTAGATAAAATAAAGGTGGGAGGAGGGGAAAGAAATGAAGCATGGCTGCAAGGGAACACAGTTTCCTGGATTCTCAGCTTTGCATATCTGTGGTACAAAAGGACCGTCAAACCTCAAAATGGTCACTAGATATTCTATAGAAAAGAAAGAAAAGCTAGAATTCTGTTGTCAGAACCAGTAATAGATCCTTGGATATTAAAACAACACGTGGATGCAGGATGCATCATAGCTTTGTGGTGTAACAAACCTGATACCAATTATGGTGATACTTAGCAGTTAAAAAAACCAGACTGAGCTACGCAGAAAGGTCGCTGAGCAAAATCTGTAGCTTTTTATCAAACAATTAGACCAATCAATCATAGTTTTCCACATTCTTGCCTGTAGGAGAAGTCACCTCAACTAATTCAGGTTTGTTTGTAAATGTCTATATCCATAAAACCGAAAAAAAATGCAGTGTGCTGGCTCAGCCTACCTGTGGCAACCAGCCTGGGTAACACCACCTGCCAAGGTAAGAGCAGCAGCATAAATGGGGTGTGTGGCTGGGCTTCACAACAGGTCTGTGAACACATTTGTCCAAAACCACTCATACAAAAGTCGAAGACAACCATCGGTCAGAATTACTAAGAGACTTCTGAAATAAAGAAGGCATCAGCTTGGAAAGTAGTGTGGTTTGTTTTTTTTTTTTTTTTTAAAAAAAAGGCATAAAAACTTGCAACAATAGGGAGGAGACCTTGAAGCAGAAACAGCAGCTGCAAGCACTGGGTTTGGCAATGCCAGAAGTTTTCCTGTGGCATGAAGACCTCCCCACCTGGGTCTGGCTGAGCACCCTCTGTGGTGGACGCCAGGAGTAGCCTGCATCAAGGTAGGGCACTGTCAGTACAGGGTGCAGCAAGCGGGGGGACCCCCCTCAGCTGGGAGGTGGTGCATGCTGGCGTGTGCATGAGTACTGGATTCTGGTTTTCTGTTGTATTGCTAATGAAAATACAGCCACTGGAATGTGAAAGTCAGGAAAAGTTTTCTAGAATCCAGAGAGCTTTACAACAAATTTAAGTTGAATTATAGCTACTTGCTCCCATCACTGAGGTTGGTAAGGTGTAAAATCAGAGATGCTGAATAGTTTATTGACCTCCATTTTCAAAGAATAGCTCAGCCTCCAGATCAGAGCCAAATTTCTCCATACAGTCTAGGCAGTTAAGTACCTGGCCATGTTTTCCAATGGACATCTTGCCACTGAGTGTTCATGAGGATTTGGACCTCTTAGGGAATCCCAAAGTGGGTATCAGAGGTCTCGTGAAAGTCTCGATCTAATTACAAGCACAGAGCATGTGCAGATCAGGTCCAGTGCTTCTTTAATCCCACTTAGCTACACACAGGCAGGTCATAATTTTCAGCCGTTTTGCAGTAGTTACAGCAGGTTTTGTGCTTATTTAAACCATGCCATGTGAATAAATTTTAGAGCAAAATTTTTTGTGTCTCCTTAAATCACTGAAATGGATTAGGAAATTGACTTTTGTTTTACTTTTTGTGATAAATTCAGAAATACCTGATGTAAAGAAACATTAAGCATTTTAATTGTGTATTTATACATTTAAACTCTGTTTATAGTCTAAGCAAATTATAAATGTTTATTTGCAATTATGTCTTAAAATTATTTGCTTAAGAAGGAGAAAGGTTAAACCACTGGTCTATTAGAATACATTGCTTATTCATGTCAGCATAAACATGTAAAGTAGGGAATAAAATTAGTATCCTTAATAGCTGACAGTGGAGTAGGAATAACTGTAATCACGCTTATGTTCCTTTGCCAGTTGATCGTATTGTTCTGTTAAATGTCACTAAACAGAAACAGTATTTTATAGGATTAGCCACTAATGCCTTGATATTCCATGCAAGCATGGATCCTCGAGAGGTACACCCTGCATTTTTGATTTGTCATCTTCATGGCATCTCTTTGAAAAAGCAGTATCAGTCACCAAATGTTGTTCCAAATAAGATGGTTTATCAATATGGATATCTTCCTTTCTCTCTGTTCACTTATAGGTTTATAGCTTTAGGATATTGTACAAATTATCCCTTAGATAATTATATACCCGTCAGCGTGTGTTATTTTTCCAAATGCAGTAAATGAGTAAAAAATGGGCTAGAATTTGTCATAATAGCATTGTGGTCCTTCTACTGTCCTTGCCCCAATAACAGATGGTGTTTCTATTTATATGATTCATACACTGATCACAATTGTTTAATAATTTTTCCAAATTATTGCCATAAATGTTAAGTCTTAGTTTCTGCCTTTTTTTCTCTGTCATGTTTTTGTCTCAGAAATTGGTTTTGTGTAAACATTGGGACTAGCCTATTTGTAAGAATATTACTTTTATTGACTAAAATGAGCTAGATTTTTTTCTGGATCTTTGGGGATTATGAATTAGTGTTGCTCTGTTGCTTTGTATCAGTTCATATCACTTGAGGATCTTGGTTTACTTCTAAGTGGCAAATTAATTTTAATGGAGAAAGATCTAAAATATTTACTGGGTGAAGACTTGTGCTAAATACTTAGACTCTCACTTCTTTCCTTCCTCTCTCTATGAAATTTTGAAGGCTCTATGTGCTTCACATATGCCATCAGGCCTTTACTATACATGCTTTTACTATACATTTTTATAGTCAGTTCTTTCAGTATCCCTTTGGGGTTTTGCTCTTGCCATCTTCTCATAATCTTGCAAATTGCAGAAGCTACCATTCTGAAGTTGGTCCTTTTGCACAAGTCCTTGCAACGCCATTTTTGCACTTTGCCCATGCTTCTTAAAATAATACATTTGTCAGGAGTTTCAGTCATGTGAAGCCACAAAACCTGGGGTACAGCCTGACTAATCAGTTGGGAAACTTGTCTTGTTAATGGAAACAAGCTCTGGTTATCTACTTTTTCTTTCACATTTCACAGTTCTCCTATGTCAAAGACTTGTCTACTGTAAATGCCTGTTGACTGGCAAGTTATCCACAGCAAATATGCATTAGCATTATTTTTGTTATTAAGATTTTATTGTTATTAAGAAAGTTTTCCACTGAAAGACTGATTTATGAAAATCATCAAGTCTAAACCTGGAGTAAAACAAACATGTATTGTAAGTGCAACCTAAAATATGCCAGAATTACACTACAAAGACTTTGATCATTTGAGAGTAAGTTTAATTTAAATTCAAGTGCCAGTGCTAGGAGCCTTAGTTCTGAAATACAAAGGAATTATGATTGCTGTATTTTAGAAGTATACCGTAATGAGTAAGGATCTTTCTTTTTTAATCTGATATATTGTACTCCGCCAGTTATATTTGTAATACAGTACTTCTTGAATATTCATATGTAACTCCTCATAAAGTTCTCTTAAAATCGATACTAAAAGGCTAGAATTATTTGAGATGTGGCAATTACTGACTGCAAGAAAATTGTTCTCTACTGAACAGTTGCAACAAGCAAATCACTGCCAAAATACTGCTGGTAGAGTGTTAAACAGTGAGTGTAAATCATAAAGCTGTTATGGTGTTTTATATAAAATAGTTCACTAACAGATCACAACCCGTGGCAGTTACATTTATAACAAGGAGATTCCTGAATTTAGACAAATACTGGGGTGTTTTATTGCATGAGGATTTGAAGATCACTATGTTCCTTAATCACTTGGCTATTTAATAGCTTACTAGTAAGCCTGTGAATTGGCTTCATCGGGTGACTACTCCCATACTTCAGATTGTATGTCTGACTACATTGTTAAATCAGGCACATCTTTAAGACCTAGCTCGTTAGGTTTTGATGCAGCAGTGTCAGCTCGACGTATTTTAGGAGGGTACCAGAGCTGTTTTGGCAGAGCTTGCAAGGATGGTTTAGAGGGCCTGTGGGGCAGTTGAAGCTTAGCTTGTAAGAGGGTAAGGGCTTTAAAATGCAACCTCCACTTTATCTGTGAGTATCTAAACCAGCTTCTGTGTACTGTGGTGGCTGATACTTATTGCCACAGCAGAACATAAAGTTTTCTCTTGCTTACTGATGTGGGGACAGGCAGATGGAGGTGTAGAGATACCATCAATTTCATTTGGAGATTCTGGCAGCACTCCATATGCATTTTGCTTGGTAGCTTCTTTTTGTTCCATGTGGGCTATAACTGTGCCAGAATGGTTGGGTTTTAATTTACAAATAGAGAGGGAATGTGAGTATATTTTGCAGACACCTCACTGATATTTATGTATCCACAAAGTTGCTTACCAGAAATATGAAACAAACTTTTGACTCAAATGTGTGATACAGGTAAAGCAAGCAGAGCTAATCAAGAATGAATAGTAATGGCATGGGAAATGATCATGAATGCAATGTAGCAATTTCTTAGTGTGTCTGGGGAAACTCATTTGTATGCCATGGCACAGACAAAGCACCCCTGTTTGCCACTGTGTCAAACCTAGTTAGCCCTAGAGAGTCTTCACGGATTAAATACTGCAGTATAACAAATCCACTAGAGAGCACAACAGTCTCTATGCATGTAGCACACCCATTTCTGAAAGCCTAACTTCAGGAAAGGTGGAGATATGTCATACCAAAGGGCGTTTATTGCAGGCAACTAAACACCCAAGATCAGGAAGTTAGAATGAAAATATGTTCAAAGACCTAACTGCAGCAACTCTATTACAGTTACATGGTATCTTCAGTAGATACAGTTCACTTTGATAATGTAATTTTTCATGCACAGCTGATCTTGCATCATTTGGTATTAAGGGACACACAAAATATCCCTTTAAATATTTAATAGTATTTTCATATACTGAAATCTGTCAGCGATATTATATATTATACATAAAACAACCTTTCCTTTTTCATTTTCTGCCCATAATGATGTGTTGTATGTGTTTTCCTCTCTCAAATTTATAACAGAGACGATAGGTTTCTTTCTGAGTAGCCATAGATATAAAATACCTAGCAGCAAAATGGCTTTTAACTCATTTTTATAGCACTGTAAGGCAGTATCTTCCTAATAGCCTTTTCTCTAGACCATAGAAATGCTACCATTAGAGGCGGGCTGTGGCTGTCTGTATCTCAGAAAGAAGGAAGTCTTCCACAGAGGTTAAGACTCTTCATTAGAGTACACAATTCAAGCAAAAATCTAACTCTTATCTGTTTTCAAGGCTTTGAGATGTTTTAAAAAAAAAAAAAAAAGTTATGCAGAAATGTCTCTTGAAGCTAAACTGTTGGAAGCAGTACAGGCCAAATTCAAATAGCTGTTACATGTAGTATGTGCTACCCAAGTATGAATCTTCCCCTTTTGCCAAAATGTGAAGTATCTCCAAATACATTCCCCAGTTATCTTAACAGTCATCCTCTCACTCAAACTTTAGCTTGATTTTTCTACAGCAATGCCAGCATTTTTTTTTAGCAACATTCTATGGTGCAATTAGTTATTAATTACAGCTTGCAAGATACTTACCAGGTAATGCCCGTGTCTGTTTTTTAGATCAGTAATGTGAGGTAGAGGGAGGCTTTCACTGATGAATAGTGGCAGAGCAAATAAAGGAGCAAGGAGCTCTGGCTCTGAAATGTCTGCTTCACAGAATATAGAGCCTACCTTTGTGCAAATACAGTCATATGTTAGTATCTTGCATCTCATATCAAAAATAGATGCCCATTATTAAAATGCATGTAAAATTCTGGGGTTTTAAATAGATGCAGCCTCCATGATAAGGGCTTCTTGAGTTTCCATGCCGTGTTTGTCTGTGAAAATCACCTTTTGTGAACTGATCTCAAGAAGAAATCAGTGATGGAAGATCCATGTTGTGTATGATCAGGCAACTGGTTTTGAAGCTTTCTTGAAGCAGGACTGACACGGCTCTGGCTTTGTAACGATGAGCTCACGTTACTGAATTTTTGGTGACTTCGTCTGAAATGCCAAGCTAAAGTCATATTTCTGTTTCTCCTCTGCTTTCTTTTACGTACTTTTTCTGAACTAGTCTGCAAGACAGCTATGCTTTAATTGAAATGCTGCAAGAATAACTCCTATTATGTTAGCGTTGAGATAGTATCAATGGTTAGAATTTTATTGACAAACTTGGTACCAAATAATATTAAATGCTAACCAGCAATTGATGTTTATATAACATTAATCACAAGATCCTTTCCGCCACCCTATACTGTTCTGTTAATTCTTGCTATTGCATCATATCTAAAACATCTGTGTGTTTTTGTCAGTGCTGTGAGGCATGTAGGAGAACAGAGAAACAGTATTTGGTTAGGTTTCTTGGAAATCTGGACTTGGTGCTCATCTTGTAAGATCATGGTCTCTTAGGGGAGTGATAAGATTCACACTGAGCACACTTCCTCTCTTTGTCTATGTCACTGACTTAGATAGTAATAAACAGCCCTTTTTCAAACAGCTAACAGTGTGTATGTGCAAAACGAGGCTATACTCATGGTTGAATTCTTGGTGTATTACAAGATTATAAATAAGTGAACATATTCTTGGCACTGTAAAAGCAAACAAAGTCTATTGTTCTTGGTTCTTTTCTTCTGTTGAATAAATAAAAAATATACTTTCTTTAATTAGCATTTACATTCAGATTAATTTTGTAAGCAGACAGTCTGCTTGCAGATGATCTGTGAAACACTGGCAACACAGATGGTGGGAATATTAATTCAAATCAGTGCCTGTGCCAGGTATTACCTGTGACTACTGCAAATCTCACTGAGTTTAGAGAAGTCATAGAAGTGTTCCTTATTATAGTCTGTGATGTTCACTTTTAGCTTTGTTTTGCTTGCAGTTCTGTATCTGCTGGCTGCTCTGAAACATGAGATTTCCTTACAATAATTGCTCTTCCTTATTTGAAATTATATGTTATGACCTTTTATATATTTACAAGACTACTGGGAAAATGAATGTTGAATCCTAAATTAATCATCAGCTGTTTCATCCAAATTGTTGCATAATCTCATAAAAAAGATAATTGTAAGATAATTTATGTTATTTGCTTTCAAAGGGCCTGTTTGAACTCCCATCAAAGCTGATGGAATGACTTCAACCGAAACGTGATCAGGCCCTTCAGTTTGACCTGTTAGTCCTCTTCATCTGTCTTTTCCTGGAACAAGAGGACTTAGGGTATTGTGCAGCTTCATGACTGAAAGAAAGCATGAAGAGAAAATGGGAGTAAGGCAAACAGGACTGTTGGTGATCTTGTACTGCTATGGAATAGACAGACATTGGCAGTTTTTTCCTCTTGTCTTCTCACTAGCTTATGTTTTGCTCATAAATACCAAGATGTAGCCTGTGATCTTCTTTAAAAAAGGCATTTTTTTTTTCCCTCCATTTAACCTCCTACTTTTTTCTGACAATGGCTTATGCTTCTAACAATATCTTCTGTTTGGGAGGTGGGTAAATGTTGTTTCTGATTGCTCAGCAGGCATCCTGTTAGAGCAGATTGCCTCCCAGACAGCCAAGTGCTTTACCTGTTAGTGCTTTTCCTTGCCACAGAGTGACAGTACCACCAACGGAACCTGTATTTCTAACTTCAGAGCTTTTACCTAAATCATAGACAACTGCAGCAGCTACTGTTATTTTCTGGTGAATGGTGCTTTATTTTTTCAAGAGAATGCACTAAATCTTGGGAAAACCTTACTGAAGTAATGATTAGGCAGCATAAGAGTTTAGATAGGCCACAATAACTTTTAGCTTATTTGGTTCAGCTTGAGCTTTATGGTCATGGAGGACATTGTCATCCTTAGTTAGTCTGACTTTGGAAGTTGTGCTTAAGCTGCTCATAGGTTGTAGGAGACTAACTAGTCCTTTCTTCCATTAGACATGTTATTAGTGACCAGAGCTTTTTTTAGATTAGCAATGTCAAGAACTGAATTAACTTTAAATCAGCTTCTCTGAAATGTAACTGGGAGTTGTTTTTTTGCCAGTAAGAGTTATGATTTGTTCTAGGAGATACTGTGGCTCAAGATTTACATCACAACACAATTGCTCCAAGTCTTAGAAATATAGTTTAGAGCAACTGGTTTCAACTACGTAAATGGTGTTCTGTTGCTTTGTGACTAATGATTTGTCAGTTGTGGAATTTCACCCTTTACAACTGCAAGTTCTGTAAAATAGCCAGAATGGGAATGAGAGTCTGTGATGATTCAGAATAGCGTATTGTAAGAATACTTCTGAAAAGAATAGAGAGAAGTGCTAGTGGATTATAGCAAGACACAATATTTTAAATTAGCTTCTTTACTTCAAGGTAAGGTTTACCATCAAAATCTTTTTGGCTTAATTAGTGAAGAGCATCAAAAGACACAACAGCACTAGGGAAATCTTAAAAAAAAAAAAAAAAAAAAAAAAAGGAAATATGTCAAATTGCCAATGCAACAAACTCAACACAAAATTTCTCCTTAGCTTTTTATCATCTGAAACAATGATAAAAAACCCCTTCTAAAACTGCTCAATAGAAATGAAGTACACCTGCTGGTGTACAGACCCTTAATTTTTAAGCTACTTAAATCAAGCTCTGTGCTATGGTGGTCTCTAGAAATCCAGGGCAGGTATATGCTGGGCTGTTTGCCTTTAGGAACTAAATGGGCAACAGAGTCATCAAGAGGGACCTGAAAGATTAAGTAATTAATTTCAGTTTAAGGAAAGAAGATTGGGGCAGGTCTGAGAACAGAATTCACTTTTTCAGACTCATAATCTCACATCCTTTCTAAAGACAAACCATCCTACCTCCATCTTTAATATATTAATTTCTCTAAAACTGTATCAAACTTGTAATCTAGGTCTAAATTCATTAGTGTCCATGGGACATGACTCCATAGTGGTAATGGGAAATACAGCTGAGGGCTATTTTCCCTTTTTCTAGCAGAAGCGTATTGCTCTGTAATAGCAATACATGCAATAGTTTTGTGGGAATTACAGAGGGGAATTCAGAGAAAGTGGATGTTGATTCTCTCTTTACGCTTCCAAAAGATACCATGAGAGGATTTCTGTAATTTTAAGGCACTTCAAGAAAAGCATAAACCAGGTAGTCTCCTCTTTGCATGAAGCACAAAGGTCCCATTCATTCGGCAGCAACAGAATCCAGAGCACATAATTTTTGGTTTCCAAAAGGGCTGGAGATTTTTTCAAGGCAATTTGTGCTTTGCAAGCCATTTGATGCTTTTGTTTTTTAGTTCAACTCACAGCTAAACTTAGATGTAAATAAAAGCAGGTAAGACAATCTGCTTTCCAGTTGGGTCTAATCTGCCTACAGAGCGCAGAAAATAGTTAAGAGCTAGAAGGAAAGAGAAGGAAAAAAAAAAAAAGACAAAGTTGCAGACATTATACTGGTATAAACAAATACACAGCTTTGAAGTCAGTGGACCTTTGGACCTTTGACAGTATACACTAGCTGTGATTTAACAAATCTGGTAGGCCATGAAGTCTTTCACAGCTAACTTCAGCATTCTTAAATGTGTTGTATGTTTTATGGAGTGGTTTTAACCATTGGCAAAAAAATGTATTATGCTATAAACTTAACAGGGAAGCAGGAACAGCTTGTACTACATAAAAAAGGGTGAATTAACACTTTCTAGGGAACGCACCTACTGACTTTGACTTGTAATTCTAACTGTGCAAGTATTGCATTAGTTTAGTGTTCTTCTGGTAACAGTTATTTTTAAACGTAGCGATTATACAGGCAAGGAGTGAGCGTCAGGGCACCGCAAGGGCCAGCGACTCCCTGGGGGCCAGGGTGCTGGGGGCCGTGGGGGGGTCCCATGGCATGGAAGGGCAGCAGGGAAGGACCTTGCCAGCCCAGGCCCATCCCACCATCCCCAGCAAAAGAGCAGGGCAGGCCGAGGGGAGAACCCCCGGCCCGGGGCGTCAGGCACCTCCACGGGGCTGGGGCAGGATGGCAGCCTGTGGGTAGGGCTCAGGATCAGGCCCAGAGATGGGGAAGCAGGGCCATGGGGCTGGGGCTGGGCTGAGGCCAGGCTAGGATGCCTGTCTGTGGGTCGGGCTCGGGTCAGCGGGCCCACGGCCGGGCAGGGCTGCGGCAGAGCTGGGGACTGGCAGCCCCAGGCTGAGATGAAATGGTGTCCTCCGTGGTGGGACACCCCCAGGGAGGAACTTATCAGGGCCATTATAGCCTGATAGTGCCCTCAGGGATGTGACAGGGGGAGGGAAATTTCTGAGTAAAAGGTAAGTGTTTCCATCCAGAGCAGTTTCATCTTCTGATTCTATATATGCAACGCGCCGGTGAAAAGCACATGCACAGAGCTCTGCTAGTTGCCACAATAATGAAGTAATCCTACCATGACATGACAAGAGCCACGGTGGAGGTCTCAGGTGCCAGTGAGTGAGGAATTCTGTCTGGCAGCATCTTCTGTCCAGCCATCAGGGGTTCGCTCTTCCCCATACAGGGTGCTGTATGCAGAAACACGGACTGTGTCCTGCGGCACAGAGATCCACAGGTGCCACCTGTGGATCAGGTCAATCTACCTGGGGCAAAATATGGTCTTAGTGAGTGTAGCAGTGACTGGGTCATTTCGTATACATAAAGACACTATTTGTTTCATCATTTCAGACATTGTGCATTAATTTTTATTCTCCTGGTATTTTAAAGACAACTGTGATGCTGATATGAAGGAAAAAAAAATATTTAAATGATTTCAACAGGAAATGGACTTTTGTACAAGATTCCCCCTCCCCTTCCAGTTTCTTTTCGTGCAGCAGCTGCTGTTGCCAGGCTGTCTTTGTTGCTATGGTGGTGTTTTGTGTGCCAGAATTTTATATTCACTCTTGAAGAGTCACCTGATTGAGTGGCTGTGCCACATAAGTTATCAGTCTCGCTCATAAAGATAAAGGATATATCTGACTGCCGTTGTTATGTACGTATGGCACCTAGTAAATGGATCAAATTAAATATAAACATATTCCAGTGGCCACTGGCTGTGAGTTTATGGAAGTGTTAAATGAACAGGTGAATTCTTTTAGTAAATGAGTGACTAAAGAAAGTATTTATGATCTCTCTTGGGACTACTGCATTTGGGAGGTTTTATTTCTTAACACGACCCTCACACACAAGGCAGTTTCACTACATCTTGTGGCACTCGTCTCTCATTGGTACGATCAGAGTTCTACTGTCTGCATTATTTGAAAGGTGCTTCTCTCAGAATGACTGAGCTTTTATCAGAAAGATAGGGTCAAATTTTCTATATTTCTTTACTGGAGAGTTGTTCCATAGAACTTAATGATCGGGCTCCCACTGATAATTAAAGTATAATTTGTCCCAAATTAAAATGCAATTAGGATGCTGTATTTCTACTGAAGATCGGTTTATCTTTAATCCCAAATCCTGCAAACACTGCCACTTATGTTTAACTCTTGGTATGTTAGGTGCACTACTGCACTGAAGCATTTTCAAGGCTGAGGCCACTGCTTCTTTTCCAAATGTAGACTTACACCAATAAACTCAGGATAGCAAGCAACACTGAGATATTTCACATATATTTTTCTAAAATCAAATTTAGAAGAACAAATTTAATTTGTGAAGCACTTCTCATATCACCTCATGGTGCAGCCTTTAGTATAGCTTTTGCCATCTCTTCATTTGACCTGACTTTGATCAACGTCATGTTATTTAATTAAGTTATTGCTCCTTTCTCCTATTTGTCCATATGTGTATCTAAAACATACTGTGTATTCAATTTATTCCCCTGGAAATGAAATATTCTTACCTAAATGTGTTACATAAAAAATAATGTTTTACATGTATACTGCATGCAAATAACTTATATTATTTACAAAAGGCAATCACTTTACTGTCCTGGCTGAGATGTTTGAACCTACAGAAATAAAAACATCCAGAAATCAGTTCCTGTAGCAATAGAAGATCAGCATGTATTGCAGCTGATACATACAATTTTAAATAACTATGTGAATAAGTCCACTGCCGAGTGCATTTCTAACAGTGCACCTTTCTTTTAATTTCATGGAATAAAAAGGGGCCGAGTCAAGAAGAAATGGGAGATATGCGTAATACTTCAGATGTTTAGTGATGTTTACTGCACATCTAGAGAAAGGTGTCTGGTTCTTCTTTTGCCAGACTTGGTTCAATCATTTAAGGACAAGATACTTGTACTTTTTCTGAGTGTAGTGATGTTGCTGAGTGGAGCTGGTTTCCAGGTCACTGATCCCATGCTCTGTGGAAAAGCAAGCTTGAATCTAGACACGCACTGAATTTAAGCGTTTGCAATATGTACTGCATACCAAGAAATGTATTCTTAGCCAGAGCAGATGCTAATTAAGCAGTAGCAATAACACACAAGCTAGCTATCTGGGTTGAAGCTAAAATTCCCACTGATTTCACTGAGTCCAGGATTTTAGCAAAGGCTGAATCATAAATACTGTCCAGAATTGTTGTTTAAAAGGCACAGTCATGGTGCCATTTCCTTCTGTGCTTCTTGCTTTTGATGCAAAATCCGTTAGACACCTGCCATATAAAAGGCGTGTTTCTCTTCAGCCAAGTACCATCAGATTAAAATACTTCAGCCTGAAAAGCCACAAAATTCCTTCAAACAATACTGCATATCTGAAGTACTAGATACCAGTATCAGAGTCTGTACTAATCTATAGGACACCTTTTCCATGTTCAGACTAACAGATTGCCAGAGTCTATGGTATCATCAGGAAATATGAGGTAACATCATGAATTATGATTGTCTTTTCCTGACAAAGACGGTAAAGGTGGCTAGGACAGTGAAAATGTACTATGGACTTGTTGAGAAAACTGCCACAGAAGTGCCACCATCTGTGGTAGTTTTACTTCTCCCAAACAGTTGATTTCAGCAAACTGCTGTGAATGCAAGCGCTTTAAGGGATCACGGGTAAGTACTGTAGCATCAGTGCTCTTTGCTCTTGCTTTCTGGGGGATTTTAATATTAGTATTTTATTTTTATTCTTTTGTATACTATATACTAGGATGAAAGGCCATTGTGAAAATGGTACTGAAAATCTCTCTCCCTTATCCTCCATCATAGAACAATCCTGTACTTAACATCAGCGCAGTCAAACCCAGAATTTGTTATTGTTTCCTTAAGTCATGGCAAATGAACAGAAATGAAAGCACAGCAGTGAGAGAGCAGACTTTCATCCTGACCAATGTGACACCTGCATTTGCATGGAAGGTTGGTAAGAATAAAAAATAGATCCAACGGATTAATCAGCCTTGGAATGTGTACAATGCCTGCATGGACTATCGTGAAGAAGCAGATTCAGCTCTCACTAAAGGCAATGAAATGTTTCTTTTTGAAGGGGAAGAAGTTGGAAGAGGCCCAGAGGAAGAGCTTTAACAACTCCGTAACTAACAGTAAGAGCAAATCGGGAGTTCAATATGCCAGTTTTGTAGCTTTCAAGTTAAAAAAAAAAAAAAAAAAAGAACATCTCCCTGCTTGGATTGTGTATATTTTTACCTAGTAATATTTTGAGATATCATTCCTCTGAAACAAAATCAATATTTCTTCAAAGACATTCTTTCTACATCGTTTGCTTTGTCTGTAGTAGACGTTTGGCCTGCTGCCCCTAAATCATAAGGATCAATTGGAAACCTCTACAGAGAAATTAGAAATCTCATATGCTGTGTCATCTGATGCTTTATCTCTGCTACGACTGCACAGGAGCTCTCAAAGAGAAGGTCACTTATGGAGCAGATATAACTTTGTTCTTCAAAAACCGTTCCTTAGAAACCCTGGATTTAGGACTCTGCTGGGCAAGAGGGCATTTTGCCACCTTTATGCCTTTTGCTGTTAGTATACCTAAAACTGAATTAAGGTCACGTTCTGAGGAAACCTCTTCGTCTTACGAGAGCAAAAATCTTTGGTAAACCAGTTTCTGTGTATTTAAACCATGGAGCCTCGATGGAAATCGTACGTGCCCCTCTCTTTAAATTTTTGACATCCCGTTCATCACTTCGCAGGCTCAGGATTGCCCTTCCCCTCTGCCCCCCCCCCCCCCCCCCCCCCGCCCCAACTCTCAGCAGCACAAACGACACAGACACTCACCTTTGCTCCCTTCTCAGGCGTTCCGGTGCATTTGCGGACACACACGTGTGTCTCTCCCTCGGTCCCCTCATGGCGGGGGGGAGCGGTGCTGAGAGGGGTGACCGGGACGGTACTTGGAGGAAGGCTGGGCAAGGCCTCAGCCCCGGGGATGGGGGTAAAGCCTCCGGCCGAGGTGGGCTGGGGGCCTCCCCGCCTCGACAGGAGCCCGCGGGGAGGCGACGGCCGGCAGGTGGCGCCGCAGCGCTGCCGGCGCGGCGCGGCGCGGCGCGGGGGAACCTCGGGGGCCGAGCCTGGCGGGGAGGAGGGAGGAGGAAGAGGAGGAGGAGGAGGAGGAGGGGCGGGAGCGGAGCGGGCAGAGCCGCTCGCTCCGTGCCCCTGCGTGTGCGTGGCGAGCCGGGTGTATATAGAGGATGTGCCGCTGCATGGCTCGTCCCGGCCGCTGCCGCGTCAGGTCCTTCCTCGGGCGCCGCTGAAGCCTCTCGTCCCCGCCGCCCGGGCAGCCGCTTCCCCCTGCCCGCTCCAGGCGCGCCGAGCGCGGCTGCCGGCCTCTCTCCTGGGGCGGCTTTCGGCGCCCCGGCGGTCCCTCCTGAAGCGGCCGCCTCCCGCGGCTTCTCCGCTCCGGGAGAGAGCGCGTCAATGCGGTGCAAATGGCCGGGGCACAGCCAGGGGTGCACGCTCTCCAGCTCAAGCCCGTCTGCGTCTCCGACACCCTGAAGAAAGGCATCAAATTCGTCAAGTGGGACGACGTGAGTAGCTTCCCCTGGCCGTGCCCCACGCGGGGCAGCGGGGCACGGCGGGGTTATGCAACGCGCGGGGCTCATCCATGGATCGGGCGGGAGGGCTCCGGCAGACACGCGGCGCTGGCCCGGCCCGGCCGCGGGGGGCGGCCCGCGGGGCACCCGGCGCCCCTCGCCCGGGGCGGGGCCGGGGCGCCGGAGGAGCCGGCGGCCGGTCGGGGCCGGGCGCGATGGGTGTCGCTGTGTGGGGTCCGGGCTGGGCCCAAAGGCGGCGGTAAACCGCCGGCCGGGTGCCGGGAGAACTTTTCTCCCGAGGTTCTGCCCGTTCCCGTCGCTTGGCCGGTGCGAGCTGTGCGGAGCTGGCTCCTTTCACGGGCACCTTCGTCTCCTGCTTCTCTTGTTTTATTGTGCACGTTGCCACCTCTGTTGCCATAACGTAGTTGTTTCAACCTGTTCTCTGTCTCTCTTCTTCCATCTCCCGCTTCCTCCTTCCAGCCTCTCTCATTCCTTCTGGTTCCAGCCCTTCCCGTTGCCTCTTTAGTGGGGTTGTCAAGCCCTGGACACGGTCTCACAGGGCTCGCTGTTTGGGTCTCCCTGCTTATCTTCCTCCTCAGAAGGCACTCTTCTTTCTTGGCTCATCAGGGCATGAGACTTGTCTCAAAATTGCATCCACTTTCCCCTTTCCACTTGCTGCTTCCCGACCCTTTACACTTCTATTGCCTCACAGCGGAGAGGAGCGTGGTTTTCACTTCACCTTTGGTAGTGCAGCTGGAATTTCATTCTTCACTTGTAGGCTATGCCCAGGACCATTTCAGAGAGAGACAGCTTTCTCTGTTTAGCTTTCCTTTTCTCAGAGCACAAAAGTAAGCGTGCTGTGCTGCAGAGGAGGGAAACAGAAAGGATCAGTCCTCTGCTAGCCTTGCTCCTACAATACAACATCGGGTGTTTGTGTCTCAGTTGTGCGTGGAGGAGTGGGGTGCCCCAAAAAGTCTGTCTGTGAGTGGTGTCTGGAGGCAGAGGGGCATAGTGAGACTCGAGCTGTGGTAGGGGAGTGGTTGGGAAAGAAGGCAGGCAGTTTGAATGTCAGGAGAATTTTTGAGGATAACTTAAGAGCCTTAACACGGCTCTTATGGTTTTGCTGCGAATTCAGCAGTGCTGAAGACATCCACAGCAACAACTGGAGCGACAACAGAGAGGGAGAAGGAGCGGTTCGTGTCTAACAACTGTTCTCGTCTTGTTATGTATTGCTGGTTTGCCATTGCTTCCAGCCTGTCCAGCAGCCAAACGTGTGAGCCTGACCTCTATAAACCTGTGCTAAACACTCTGAAGGAGGGAAAGAACACTAAAAACTGAACAACTGGTAGTGCGAAATTTTATTTACAATAATAAGCAAATATATATATATATATATATATTTTTTTTTATAAACTCAGCAACCTGACCACGTCTGCGGTAGTAAATACTGGCTTGACACAGGTTATTGGTGTTCGGGAACTAAGCTTTAATGATGCGCCTGAGAAAATGTTTTCCTTTGTTTGATATTTTCCTTAGTATAGGAAAAGGCAGCATAACCTCAGCCTTGTCACTGCAGTTACTGTTTTATTTCTGGTAAGCTACCAAGAAATTGCCACAGGTGTATGCAGAGGTCAAGTTAACGGTGATTTAAGTCTCCAGACTGAAAGTCCAAGAAATTAGGCAACAGTTTAAGTGCTATTTTCCTAGTATATTATGTACATAGAATTTGAAGAAGAGGTGTTCTCCATGCACACTGGGTGTTCAGTGGCTAACCTTGTCTGCTGTAGACTAATTGGAAAAAAAGATTTTCAATTGTAAACGTAAAGGCTGCAGTAATAAAATACAGTGAAATTCTGGCAAAAGATGGGCATTTCAGGTTAAAGGTGTTACTTGGCGATACAAAGGTGTTACCTGGAATGTGTGACAGGTGAGAGAGAGTCCTGTTGTGTTTAGTGAGCGCTTTAGTCAACAACCCGATGAAAGTTGATGTGTATTTAGCCACACTGTGTGATGAAGAATACTGCCAGTAACTCATTGTTGATGGTGCATTGTGTGTATAGGTATGCATTTCCTACCCCCAACCTCTCTATCTTGCCCGTAGTGTTTCTTCTCAGCAGTGGAAGCCCCACAAAATCAAAGATTTCAAGGGAAAATAATCTCCTTTGGCACCCTTGCTGTAAGAAGGTTTTTGGACGAATGCATGTTCGGTGACTTTTCAAAGTATTTGCCAGAGTAGCCAATAACCACTTCAGAGTCTTTGTTTTCTATCAAATTAATCTGCTTGACGGGTTTGTAAAAATGATGATTATTAATCTGAACCTCTGTGGTCTCTCATGTAAATAGGCATGCACAAACTCGCTAGCAAAACAATAGTCTGTAATGAGAAATAGTAAACTACAAAATGTAGCAGTAAAATAGAATCGACCATAATGAGTACTTTGGCTCTGCTGATGCTAAGAGGGCTGCTCAGAGAGGCGAGCCTCACATACTGATGTTTATTACGCACCATTTTCTGTTTACCGTTTCTGAGCAAGAACGGGAGTTCAGCTCTGCTCTGCCTGTGCACCAGGGCGGCATTCATTCCCGTCCAAGGCATACCCCTTGTAGTACACTTCCCTGCTGTTTTGTTTCGCAGTTCAAAGATGGCTCTATTGACTTTGCTTCTCATTCATAAAGCAAAAGAGTGTTTTCGCTGCATTCCTATGACTTGTACCAAGTTTCTGCCCAAAGCAAAATTTTTCCGGCTGAGGTATAGACCACTGAAAATTTTAAAAAAATTTTAAAATGGGAATGCTGGAAGGGTTTAAACCAGAGCATGAGAGGCTTTTAAGGAATTTCATGGCGTATAGAGTAACAGTTGTTAAAGAATGTATTTGCCAGCTTGTAGAAGGATGCTGCAGTGTGGTATGCAACACAGTGTGACAAAAGCTGTAGCGATACAGACTAAAACTGATCCATCCGGAGCTTCTAGTAGCTCTGTGCCTAATTAGTAACTCTGAGGCTGCTAATAAGCAGATGCAGTACTGACGTGGTTATATGGACCTCCTCTCTGAGGGACAGCAGTGAGGTCTGCTACACGTTACACATGAACCTCATCCAGCACCCGCCTCCCACCCCCCTGCCCCTGTGATGATGATCCAGTTTGAAAGAGAAATGCTTTGCTAAGAGGAGAGGAAGAGGTTACGTTAACCACTCAGGGTCACATCCAGGCAGGTGGAAGGCAAGCAACTCAAGAGGCTTGAAATTCCATTTCTTCTATGGACCATCTTCAGTTTCTAAACTGTAAAAGCATTAGGATCAATTAAAAAGTTTCAGCTTTGCAAGACAAGTCACGCTTTCGTGCATCGGGATTTGATGCAGCATCACTTACACCATCCAGCGCCTAACGCAGTCTAGTCATAGGTTCTGTTTTGGCTCAGGATACAAAGCGCTAAAGTGAAACAGATGATTGTTGTCCTGTAACTTTGCTGTTCCTCACACTGTTTCTGTTTTATTCTGTAACAGTATTGCAGGTCAGAAAACAAGTTTTAGAATTAACTCGTGTTCTTGATGTGTAGATTGGATTCACAAGGCACCGAACAGAAATAGCTGAAGTTGGAATAGGTGAAAAATAAGTGACTGGTTGCTTAGGTGTTTTTTGGGGGTGTGTGTTTGTTTGTTGGTTGGCTGTTTTTTTGTTTTTTGTTTTTTTTTTTTTCTTTTGTGGATGTGTGCATCTGTGTGTCTGGTTTAAGATGCTAGTTGGCTGAGCGCTTCCTTCTTCTAGTGCTGTTTCTCCATGCTGCCTTCAGTTGGGCCTTTATAACCACTTCTCCCTTACTACTTGGAAGAGATGCTGAGTCTCTTAAGTACTGTTCTCATCTTTGAACAGATGCACTCTCTTATTCCTAGAGAGAAGCAATAGCTGTGAGAGAGAGGGAAGGCTTAAAGAAGAACTGACTTGATCCACTCTGTGCTGGTGAAACCCAGGTTATAATAACTCTTCCTCATGACAGTTTTAAAACAGTTTAATAAATAAATAAAAAGGATGCAATTAAGTTCATGGGTGAAGTTTTTTTTCTGTAGGGGATTAAACTTGATGTAGCAGAATGTGTTGCTAGCTGAGAAGGTTAATGAAACCTGAGTATAAAGGGCAACTCCTCTGAGGACTGGTCTGACGGGGCTGAAAGCTGCCTTGGCTGTCTGTTTTTCTTTATTTTCTCTGGCCTGTAGTGGGAACAAGATAGACGTAACTGAGTTAACAGATAGCTCAACAGCTACAGCACAGCTGAACTGATGTTTTCTAAGAGCAGCAGTTGGCACATTGAAGCGAGTTAATATGATGGAGTATATTCAAAAATGGATTTGTTTCCAGTTCTTGTTTAAAGACTTTCTTATCTTCCTTAGTGATAATATGTACTTTGCATAAAGAATTTGACTGGTCTCTCTGTGGCTTGCACTATTTACTTTTACTTGCAAGTTAACTGTATCAGTAAGGTAATGTCACTCTACCTAAATTGAGGGACATGATTCCAATTTTATAGCCATTTTTTTTCCCTAACTGTTTAGTTACTGAAACAAACCTTTTGATATGTAGTGTTGTTTAGTGGCTGTAGCACTTCACCAGGTATTCCACTGAGCAGCAAAAATGAACCTAGGTTTTTTAAGTTCTATTTTAATGCCTTTCTCCTAGAGCACTTCTTTGTCTTTATAAAACATTTTTCGTGCTCAAACAGTGAGCGCTATGTAAAGTTTTTGGGCTTCTTTGTTTGTTTAGAACCTTTTAAGGAAGATTATCAAGAGTATGAGATACACCCCCTTTAACCTGACAAGTAAATATAACATCAGGGTATCTGTTATGGATAAGCCAAGATCAAACAAATTAAAAACCTGGAAATTTTCAGAAGTGATTTTAAGATTTCGATGCTCAAGTACGTTTTATTTTTTCCTGCCTTTTTTATTTTGTTTTTAAACTCTGCACAAGTCTGTCACTACAGTATATGACTGAGGCCATGAAAAATGAACAACCATTGTTCTGTGCTTATAAAACTAAAACAATAAACTGAGAAGAGTTTGTTTTGTCTGAATGTTTTCAGTCTGGAGGGAAGAAGTTAGTCCAACATCCTAGAGTTTTTGTTGTTTTTTCTTTCTTTGTTGCTAATATTTATGTAGTAAACAAATACCAGCTCTGTGCTATATAAAAATATTTTATCTAAATGAGTAGAAGTTGTGGTTTTGGCCTTTCATAACATAGGAGAGTGATCAGATTGAGTTTAAAATCTTTCAGCAGTTAACATTTAGTAAAGGGGAAAGCCTGAACTTGGTTAACTCCATTGGAAAGCTCTTCCTAACTCTAGTTTAGGGGGAAAAAAAGATTTGGATCCCCCGCAGAATAGTTAGATGCATGCCTTGGAAGATCTGGTGAAGACTTTATGTGTTTAGGTTGCAGATAACATCTGTGTTATTGTAGCATCTGAGCCCTCTGGAGAGTTGGTAGATACTAGGGAAACTGAAAACCAGAAAGCAACTCTTAAGTAAATGAGGAATTCTTTGTGAAAGGGAAGCTAAAGGGGAATTTAAGTTGTGGACTGTATGTTTTCTTCACTTTAATGTTTGAATGCTCAAGATCTTTTTTTTTTTTTTTTTTAACAAAGGCTGTAGTGAAATAGAGAGGTAACTAATCATTATGGAGTCTTTTATCTATTATAAAGTAAATGCTTCATAAGCACATTTTAATTTATTTTCACAAGACCCATTAGATGACAAAGTGTGTTCCCAACTGTGCTGTTGTAGGTCCAGAAAAAGAGACCAACATAAAAAACTACTAATTTTAAATCTGTGATTAGATACCTTGGACCTAATTTTCAGACTGCGTAGCACCAGACAGTCAGATATTCAGAATGTCTCCCCAGTGACTTCAGATAAATTTGGGCTCAGCATCTCTGAAAATTAGAAAATAAAACGTGGAAATACAATTCCAATATTCCTTCAGAATGAGAATGCAGCATGTATGCCATGAACTGGTTTAAATGATTTGCTCAGCATCATGCAAGAACTCTCTGGCAGAGAGAAAATCTTCCTGGTTGACATTTGGCTACTTTTGCTATAAAGTTCTCCCTTCATTCCTTCTTTATTGACTGCATACTTTGCAACATCTGCAACAAATAAGGACTCATACAGACAAATCAAAACTACATGCGGTAAGGATGTAATTAGCCCAAGAGTATGGACATCCTGAGAAATGAGCCAGGGTAGTCTGCTTCTGAGAAACAAATACCACTTAAAGTAGCTCTTTTAAACTTGCAGGAAGTTAGTCTTTAATTAGCAGAATGACGACTTCTGTCCTGCAGTGCCATCACCAAAGTTTCTCCAGGGTTTAACCACTCTAATAGTGAAGAATATTTTTCTGCATGTTCCTATTGAACAAGTAGGATTTCATTTTATAGGTCCTGTAAACTCAATTCCAGCTTTGATTTTTATTTTTTTTTTTTTTTTTTTTTTTTGTCCTGCTTCCAACCTCCAGCACTCATGTGTTTCACCTTCTCCAGTATTTCCTTCTTGCAGCCTCTTTCTTTATGTGGCAGATTTGGCTCTTCTGCCCTCAGTAACAGAGCACATCTTTACCCTTCTGGATTATTTCAGGGGTTCATTGCAAAACCAGGGGATGGGTACTCTCTCCCTCTCGCTCATAGTTCAGCTGTCAGCCTGAAGAAATTCATAGTGCTAATTGTTTGGGTAATCCTGCTTAGTTCCAGTCTGAGTACACCCAGCGTATTATGGAATTTAACAGCTAATCTATCTGCTGACCACGTGCAAACTGTGGTTTTGCGATCCCTTCTCCTTTGCTCCTTCCCCACTCCCCCAAGCCTCTAACGCCCCTGGCTTGTGGGGTGGCAGGAAAACTTTCTGCAGGGACCCTCCCCATACCTTTCCCACAGCCTTTTACACCCTTGCTCAACCAGAATTGAAGCCCTTTTGCCAAAGTGAAAGAAGAGTTGCAGAATATTTTGCCTCTGTCAGAAACAATCTGTATTTCTTAGCTTTGTGTTTGGAAGCAATTTGGCAGAAATTTTCCAGGAGAATGTTCAAGCAAATGAAGTAATGATGTGTGTAAAAGTTTTCAGGTTATATTTGGGGATGTTCAATGTCTGTAAAAATCTGAGGCATAACCGGGAATCAACGGTCTGACTTAATAAGACAGTGCCGTGAGCCCCATCTGTTGTAAGAGCTGAAGATAAGGGTTGGTCTGCTTTTCTTTTTAAAATCCGTTGATGTGAATTTTGACCACAGCTCTTTCTTAGAAACTTCATCGTTATCTATATATGATTTATTAAAACACATGCTCATCGGACTCATTGTCTTGCTAGTTGACAAGGTACAGGCAGATTTTCATCCCCCAATAGGTACTTTTAAGATCCATTAGGAACTTTTCATCTATTGCAGGACTGACCCGCTACTTGCATCGCAGGCACACGGGTCGCAGCCTGTGACATTCTCTGATCATTTTTAACACTGAACATGCTTGGCACAAGACACAGTGGCAATAGTGTTACACCCTTGCCTTCATACAAGTAAAGTACAGACAGTTCTGGGAGCAAGGGCCAAAGCCCAGGGTGTAGGCGGCAGACTGGTGCGCCCTTCTGTAGCTGTTCTTTCTCACTTGTGTCTCTTCAGGTCTAACCAGAGATGGTTGAGGAACAGGGGAGAAAGCTCCGTCCCTCGTGGCTGGATGAGCAGCCTTGGTCGTGGGGGTGCTCTGAGGCTTAGGAGACATGGATGTGTAGTCAGGAAGGAACCAAACCAGGGTTTCCACCCTCTTCACTGTTTGGCTTTGTATGCTAGTCGTTATTCGTTGGTAGTATTAAAATGGAGGTAGTGCTTTTGGCTTGCTGATGTTAGATGTAGTCTAGGGGGACCCACACCTAAAATCAGATACCTGATATGGCAGGCAATTAGATATGGATTTGTCCATTAATCTTACATGCCCGTGTGCTGCTGTACCTGGTTGGTAAGGATCCCAAAGTTCTCCGTGGCACTTTGCGGGCATAAATTTGAAGCCTCTTTGTTTAAAAGCATGAAATAAAGAATATTGCTAATGCAAGATCTGAGGTCGTACAGCCAATTGGGAGGCAACTTAATGGAATAACTTTAGAACAACCACATTACTTATTTGAGGCTGTGAAACTGGAAGAAAATAGAGAATTGGCCCTAAGTCAACAAATAAAAAGGTGGGGAGCTTTTAAAGGTGAAATTAAAAGCCCTTTACAAAAATTGCTCACTTAAGTTTAGATGGTTGTGATAGCAGCACACTGGGAATGCCAGGTTAGAGCCACTCTTAAGTCTTTCTATTCAAGGAATTTGCAATAGCAATCTGTTGGAAACCAAGACACTGCTTGGCACGGGCACCCACAGGTGGCCTTGAAAAAGCCTGATAACTCACAATCATTTTCATCATTGGCTGGGACACTCTGCCTTTCTCTTAGTCCTCTCCCCTTTCTGGTCACAGCTGATTTTTGCCTTGATTACCTTCTCCTGCTTCTTTTCTTAATTACTTGGAAGTGTCCCAAGAATCTGGGGCGCCTACCCAAAGGGCTGCTTGCTTTGTTGACACCCAGAGGATCATAAGAACTATGCCCCTATTAGGCATTTAAATATGTGTTAATTTCCAAACGTGTCAGCTTTAGAGATTCACAACACTGACAATTCCCCTGCCCCCCTCCACCCCCACCTCTGTTTTATTCTCTTGTTCTGGATCTGGGTGGGTTAGGGAAGAAATGAACACCTGCTCCCTATTTGTTTCTCCTTCAAGTTTTGTTTTGGTTTTATTTGGTTGGTTGTTTTTTTGTTGTTGTTTGTTTGGTTGGGTTTTTTTTCCCCTTTATGTATTGTGTCCTATCTGTTACCCTCTTCAGAGTTGAGTATGGTTGGGTTGGTAAATTTGTTCAGGGGAGTTATGGGATAGGTCAGCTCTTTGGTTGAGGAAATTGAATTAATGGGCTTCAGGATACTCTCATGAATGATTGCAGGTGTGGCTTCTAGGTAATCATAAACCACAGTTATTCCCACAAAGTACAATAGTTTTTATAAATAAATGTACCAGACAATTCTCATTTGAAACAAGTTCCTACTTCAGAGCCTTGAATCACTCTTCTTGAATGTATACTGTATAAAGGGTTTTTCATGTATCCTTTTGATTCTTGCCTGCCTTTGCAAGCCCTGATTGCAGAGCAGGATGAAAGCAGCAGACCTGTTCCCCATGGCAAAGGATTCCACCTTAATGTGGAGTGGGGAGAAGGACTAGAGAAGTTCCTTCCCATTCCTCTCCATCCAGAACTAAGGAGTGTTTTGGTGGCAGGGACTTATAAGAGTTGTAGTTAGCTTGTGGAATATATAAAACATTGTGCGCATGACTTTTATTGCTGCTGTTAACTGCATGGAAGAGTTCCTAAGACACGCGTTACGCAGTTACATGTACAAAGTTAGTCTCAGATCCTCTGTTTGTATACCGTGTGGTAGCATGGGGTTCTTGTATTCATCATCATGTTAGTTATGCTAGGCTTAATGTCAGAGTAATACAGATAATTTAGAAAAGAGGCATAATGCGCAACTGCCTTTTTTTGGTTTAAGAAAGCAAGCAAACAACTTCCTGGAGCACAGAGGTTCTAAACTAAAACTCTTAATTATCTCTGTGATGAGGTTTCCTATATGTCACTTAATAGATATTGAAGGCTCTGTCCCCTCATCCTTCATTTTTTTGAGTCTGATTATAGCCAACACTATTTTACAATCCACCTCTACAAAATCATTATTTTAATAGCTGTAACAGGCACATCCAAACAGCTTTTGGGTTGAAGCAACTGATTTGAAATGATTAACCAGGAAAATTGATTAATCCTAGACATAATTACTTCATGCTTCTTTTTCCCATCACTTCCTTCTCTTCCCCCTACCCTGAAGTTGTGCATATCTTATCCGAAGGCAGAAGGTCACTTAGTCTTCTTTCCTCATTTTACATATTTATACACAGACTGCATAGTGATATAAACTGAAAAAGGAGAGTTATATCTCCAGAGCAGGTTTTTTTTTTGTTGTTGTTGTTTTTTTTTTTTTTTTTGTGTGTGTTTTTTTTTTTTTTCCCCCTCCTATTTTTGAATGGCAGAGATTTAAGAATATTCTTGTAGGAGCTTGCAGACAGAGACAGCCAGTCAACATCTCTTCAGGGTCTGGCATATTTTAAAAGTAAATTTGCCTGTTGCACTCAAACAGTATTGGACTCTCAGGTGTACAAGAGGTTAGAAACTATGGAGAAATGTGGAAAAAAAAAAAAAAAAAAAGAGATAGTACAAATTCTGATGTCCGTTCTCTTAGGGGAAGCACATACAACACTTTTCTTGTAATGAGGAAAAGGGTCAGTGGCGCGTTGTGAACGAGCTCTGATCCCAGCTGGGACGTTCCCATAGCACTGCCTGGCACTGGTACAGCCACGCTCGTTCCCAGCCTCTGAAAGCTCACGTGGCACCCATTTGGGTGTCAGTGTACCTGTGGCACAGTTAATCCACAGCCCGGATCTTCCAGTTATAAAGGGAACTTTTACACTCATTTAAGGGTTTGATGTTGTATTTCTTCTTAGTGTAGAACTTGCTTTCTATTTGTATTTCTCTTGTGCGGAGATAAAAATGTGCTTCATGTTTCACTCCATTTTACTCTATTTGTTCCCCTGCAGGCTTCTTACCAGTGCTGGGCCTGACACTTAGCTTCCTTGGGTCTTGTTTTTTTCTGTCTGTGAACTGGGAGTAATTCAACTTCCCTGTTTCACAAATGCCCGCTGCTGGGCGTTCAGTACTCTGTCAAAAAGGACTGTACTAGTGGCATAATATAGACAGGTGTTGTCTTCTTGCATCGGAAATGGCACTTGCATAAGTTCTTATTTATATATGATAATGTTTCACCCATCAACTTTACTTGCACTTAAAAAAAACCCCACACTTAAATATGTTTGATTTAAATTTGAAACTACTGGAGCCCATTTTTTCCTTAAAGGAATATAGACTGACCTCACATTCCTGCTTTGGGAATAGGTGGATGCTAAAGCTGTTAAATACTTTTAGCACTTCAACAGAAATGTACATCCTTGTTGAGGAGGAATTGTGTGTTTAGCCTGGGTTCCTGTGGAGATAAGGCTTAGGCATTTTTTCTCTCTGCCTGTCTTCCTCCTCTTTTCTGTGCTCCCTACGTAACTTTTAAATTGAGTTTGGCAAACAGGTAGAGGTCTCAAAACAACAGTGTTTTTACAGTTGTCATGAACAATAGTAGAGGAAAGAGAGAAGAAATCCTATTAGGACCAGGCTGCACTGATGTCAATTATTGTTAGGCAGCAGGGAATCCCGATGGGTGAGAGATGTCATGAATGCCCACTGGCAAAAAAGGCGTGGGTTAGAGCTTGTATCTCCTGAGTCAGGTGCCTGCTGTCAGTTGGAAGACAAGAATGTTTAGGTAACCAGGCTGCTTTATTTATTGTACTTACAAATGTGCTTGGTTTCAAATGACCTGAGCTACGGATGGTACCAGAGTAGGTAGGTTTTCAACTGATTTGGAGGTGGGGTGGAATATATATATATATAGTCCCAGCAGTAAAATCTTCATAGTTCTATTGTAGAAAAAATAGAAAAATACTAATGGAAAATAATTGACAAAAGTCTTAATGTAGTGAATGCTATTCCAAGTTTTCTAGGAAAATTCAGTCTTTGTATGTTACAGTAAAGCTTATATACATTTAGCTTTTGTCTGTACTGAAGGTTAATTTGGATTAAGGTGGGCAGTGAACTTCTGATAACTAAGATACTTTTCTCTGTGGGCTCCAGTTTGACAGTGTTTTATGTCTGTTTAAATTCATCTACTTCCAGCTTTTCTGGAGTAACTCCATGTGTTGACAAGTCTGGAGTTACTTAGTGCTGTCTTCTCAGTAATGGAAATACGTTATGTCAGAAAAATGGAGATTAGGCAGGTGATATTAAATTCTTTTAGTGACATCTTGCTAGTGATACCTCCAGGGTAATTTCTAGATATTGCAATTCATTAATATGGGTGGCAAAGCAGCTAGTGAATAATTGTGTGTTCTCTGTGCTGACATGGATTTTTTTGTTTGTCTTTTTTTTCTTCCAGGACTCCACTGTTGTGACTCCAATTATTCTCAGAACAGATCCACAGGGTTTTTTCTTCTACTGGACAGATCAAAATAAGGTAAGAAAAAAGCTTCCTGCTCCAGAATGGTTCTTTCTGTTTTCTGTGGTGTGACGGGCAGGGATCAGGAGGCTTTGCATTCCAGTCCTGGCACAGTAGACAAGCATTACATCAGCGCATGTTCCTCTGTTCTTCTGGGGAGCAAATACAACAGGCCTGTGGCTCGTCCCCGGTGGACAAATCGTGGAGACATGGATGGTAATTTCCAGCCGTGTTAATGGTCTGATGGCCGTGGAGGTGTAGTAATTGTCCTGGTTTACAGGCAAGGATCCGTTTGGGATCCTTTAATGGTTCATAGTTGGCTTGTGGGTTCTCTGTCTTGCCTTCTGTACACTAAGGATGTTGGCTGTGGTGCACGGCAGACCCAGAACTCCCAGAGGACAGAGCTCCCTTTGAATTCTTCCTCCTGAACTGCCGCCTGCTCCCTGGCCATGCCTGGTGAGCCATGTCACAAAGTTCTTACTAATCCTCACAGGACACTTACTTTCTTTCAAACACATTCCTGTATGCTTAGATCACTGTTATGGCTGGGGAGCTGTTAGGAAAGCTCGTGGCCTGATTCATCGCTGCGTTACTCCAGTTTGACAGCAGTGTCACCCCTTGAAATCATCACTGTCATGTTTCCAGTTGTTGGAGACTGTGGAGCTAAACCGGTGAGAGAGACTGTCGGTACCCTGAGCAGTTTGTTTCATGTACTGTATCAGACGTATAATAGAAAATTATTGTTGCAGTTGTTATAGCAAAATACTGTATCAAAACCAGGAACTGAATGAGTTTCTTCCTTTTTTCAGAGATGAATTTTCAAGTACTTACAAAGTAAGTGCTTGTACTGGTTCCCTGCTGAAAATGGTGTTGGAACTTGGTAGCGCTTGAGCTTTGGCCTTGTGTTGGAGTATATGCCAAAATGACTGAATTCGTACTTGTAGTATTCTGGCTACGGAAACCTGGTTTACCAGTGGTGTAGCAGTTTTTCAGGAGTTCCTGCTGATTTTATGTTTAGATACCAGTGCAAAAATTGCTCAAGGAGGTGCCAACCATTAAAAGTACAGACCGAACAGGCAATTAACTATTACACTAGATCATATTTATCTTTCTGTGTTTGCTTTTTAGAGGAGATGGAGCAGAATTTTGAGTCAGTGTATTTGGAAATCGTATTATGGAGTTATAATAAAAATACTGGCTTTGCCTGTGCTTGTACAAGGTTGTGGTGGGTAATAGTGGGTTCATCCGTCAACAGTCCACAGTTGTTAAATTACTGCGCAGAGAAATAAAGTGAATGCCCTCAGAAGGTGAAGGCTATGACTGATTTACACCAACCCAGTAGCTGTGCCAGAACACAATGCAGTCTTCTGTTTTGTTCCTTCCCTTGCATAAACTAATTGTATAAGCTGAAAAATAACAGCAAGCTTTGTAATAATAAATGGAAGCCTAGAGCTGATTGGAGAGTTTATTTCACTTTGAATATGTTTGGCACTAAGACCTCTTTCAGCTTCCTACTGTTGTCTGTAAAAACAATGTCTTGAAGCAATTCTGTGAAGAATAGCTATTTATAGAATTGTTGTTCTCATATTCATGAAGAAATGTATTTATAATGCTCAGAGCATTTTTTAAAAGGTTGGGTATTTGTACAAGAGACGTGAGTGTCAGTTTGATTTTTAAACTTGCAAATCAAGCCTCGGCAAAGGGCAACAAGAGGAATTTTTTCTGGTTAATAATTCATGACAACTAGGTGAAGCTTGTTTCTAAACTCCATCCTAGCAGTGTCTATTTTAAAGGAAGTAAATCTATTTCTATTGGGGTACTGATAGTGTAAGAACCAGGAAGGAAATGCCACTTTCTTCTTTTGCAGAGAATGGTTGGGTTCATGTTTATTGTGAAACTACAAATATATTAAGAAAGGAGGTTATATAGCAAAATCTCTTCATTTTCTTCTCTTTGTGTAAAGTGATCCTGTGATGACAGTGGAATTACATGAAGAAATAATATCAGGACAAGACAACCTCTATGTGATTGCTTTCTCTTTTTTCCCCTAGTTATTTTTTTAAGCAACTGCTTTTATCATAACCAGGGCCTATTATTTTCTGCGTATGGAAGGACAGGCCTTGCTAAACAGAGTGATGAACCGAGAGAAGCCTGGCTGCCAGCATCCTTGGTCAGATACCTTTTCCTGGGAGCCGACTACAAACAGGTGTGGAGATGGGGCATGAGTACCCGTCATCTTCCTAGCCGTTTGACTGTCCTGTTTGCCAGTTGCTGTGCAAAGCAGTAAATTACTGCCTGGATAATGGTATGGCTTTTAAATTAGGAATCTGGCTCCTTTGGTTGCTGGTGCCTTATCAGTTAACTTATACAAAAATGACATGAAGCACTGGCTGGGGGAAAGAAACCAAAACAAACCCACTCCGCTGTGCTAAATTTTTATTTATCTTAGGGAACTGGTGGTTGTAGCTCTGCAGCTTTCTCTAACTTGTTGGCTGACTGAGCTGCTTCTTGCACTGTGTCCTTGTTCCCTTCCTTTTTTCTTTCTTCTCCGTTGTAGAGAAAGGAAAATAGTACGTAGCATCTGTTGTCTAGCAGTGTATCTGGACAGTCTTTTTAGATTGTTCGTTGTACAGTCAGAGCTCAAAGTTCCTGGTGAAGATGCATGTTCGGTGCAGCCCTCCATCAGTATCACTGAGACCCCATCTGGTAGTTCTCTGTGACTCAGCAATCCTTGCAGGGTGTGCAGCCCAATCAGTGAGTCTGGATAATGTTGGAGTTGAACAGACGATGAGTCAGGCTGCCACTGAAGTCATTCTTACCAAGAAGTTTGATGTATGTGATCAGTGTGGACTCCTAACTTGCTGTCCTCTGTAGCTTTCTGATAAATAAGTTAGTAGCAGATTTCATAGTTTGCTTGCAGGAGCCAGATGCTCCTAATAAAATCATTTCTAGGTCTGTAGTTTCAGCCCTGTGAAGATCCATGCCACTTGTTATGTCACATGTGAAAGACTGCAAGGGTGGGTGTTGTTGTGGTATGAGATACCGTGGCAGCCAGGCTTAGCGGAGCCATCTTCTCATCATTTTCCTCTAAGAGCAGGAACAGAACTTAGAAAGAAGGCAAGCTGAAGAGGGAGAGAGCCCCTAGAAGCCTGTTTTGCAGAAGAGCGGCCATCTGACAACTTACAGGCAAGGCAGACAGTAAACTAACTGCTCCAGACTCCTTCAGTGCAAAATAAATATCTGTGTGTCTTGCTCATTTCTTCATGACTGTGTGGGATTTGACCATTTAATTCTGTTTGGGCTGGCACCGATGTGATCCTGCCAGGTACCCAGGTCCAGCTCTTGAACATTAACAAAAGCTGTATTAGAAAGTGGTTGATCAGACTTCTCCGAATGACTACATCATCAGAGTAAACAGTAGCCTAGGATGGAAATGCATACAGGTTCTTCTGACCATGTACCATTTCTCTTTGATTTTTATGGGCTCAGTTCACTTTTGCTGCCCATTCTGAGATGGTCATGGCTGCAGAGAGGCTCTGTTAAACAAGTTTATTTAAGCTCAGATCTTACATTTTGGTAAGAATAACGCGGTACCCTGCAGTTTTACATGCTTACTGTGTATTTGTATACTAATGACAGCAAAATATACTTAAATAAAGATAATCAATCCTCCAAAATAGTCATACTTAGCATTTTGCTATTTTCTGATAACAAAAGGAAATTTAAAACCTTTTGTTTTAAACAGATGGCAGGACAGCTTTCTGATTTTAATTGTATTTTTCAGTATGAAATTATTTTATTGCTGAAGGTTCTGGAATATTTGCTTCATCTGTATGCAGAGTGCTGGCTGATTTCATATTATTACTTGAATGATTCTCAACATGGGTTTTAAAAAAGAAAAGTTAATTAACGTGACAAGCTAGCGTCTGTTACATATCTTATTCTTTCTGTAGTGTTTCTTAACTGTAGCAAAACTAGATGATACTCATTGCATTGTTGTATTTTTGTGACCTGACTAAAACATATCTCAATTCCTTGCTACCTTTTTTAAAAATGGAATGCAATTTCTTCCATTTGTTCATAGTCTGGTCATGAGTGTTGAAGAAAGATAAATCACAACTCGACCAGGTGAACAGAAAGTCTACTAGAATAAAAAGGAATGATAATAAAAAAGTATTTCCCAGGAGATGAGAAGAGGCTGGAAGCATTTGGTGTGTTTAGCCTAGCTAGCAAAGCAAAGCCAGAGAAAGACTGTGATTCTGTCTATGAATAAATATATCAATGGATGCATGGGCAGAGTAGGAGAAGAAATATGTACTGTCAGACAGTTTGTGCATTATTATTCTTGCATCCTTTAGCTGGAAGTTATGTTACACAATCAGATGGGTGTTAGGAGAAGATACCTAGCCATTGATTCAGTGTGGTTCTGACACTGCCTTAGAAAAGGAGTAAAAGGAGGAAAGCAACTATTTGCTTTTATGGTGGAGCCATTCAGTTTTTTAGAAGTCTGAGGATGGTGTAATACGCTGTCCCCTTCATCTCTCTAGCACCTGCTGATTTATTTGTCTTCATTTTTAAAGCTAGGTGATTACACTGACCTGGCAGCATGCTTAAAACACAGAGGATGCAGATCCAGTCTCACCCACAGCACCTTGGAAAGAGATCAGCTAACAGCCTGTGTCATGAAACTCAACAGCAGTGTGCAGTCCTGGGAGGTCAACCGCGATTGCCAATGCCTTCAGCAGAAATGCTGTTGTAAACTGGTGATGATCCAGTTTGTCTGAAGAAAGTTTGTTTTGAGAAACTACTGCAAGCGCCGAGGTGGTACTTACTCTGTAGGTGGAGGTGTGTGGCCGAAGTTTCCCAGCTCTGCTGTTTGCAATTAGAGCAGTAGCACAGCCCAACCAAAGGGTTTAGCAAGGAGTCCCTGGTTCAGGGGCTAGCTTGCACAGTTCATACCTCAAGCTTTTATGTGTATTTGGGAGAAGGTGGGGTGATGAGACCACAGTGGTACGGAAGCACCTCCAGACAGCTGTTTCCCCCAGCTCCGGCTTGCTCAGACAGACAGGCTGAGGATATCTGAAGGCAGAGAGACTCGATCTGTGCAACTTTATAGTAATGACAGATTTGTAGTTTTCAAGGGAAGGAGCGAGTGTAGGCTTTTCTCTTACAGGGATAAGCCTGGTTTTTATGTGTGAACATTGCCAACAGAACTGGTACTAATATGCTACAGTTTAGCCACAGAATATGAGCTTGCTACAAGAGCCTGTAGCAATTATACTGTACCCTGAGCTGGAGCTTTTTCGTTTAATAAGGCTGCATGAAGTGGTTCCTTACGATAAAGGAGAAGAGGATTTTTCTGACCTGAAAGGTCCTTTCCCCTCTTGTGTCCTGAGGTGATCATGAGTTTCTTTGGGCTTGAAAACCCAACACAGGCCACAGAGCAAATGTGTGAAGTGGAGCCCAAGGGCTGTAGGTAGAATTCTGTAGGATTAGACTTGGATTCAGCATGTTTGTAAACTCTGTGTCAATCCCATTGCCCTCATACAAATGAAAGATGATGTGGCATGTTTCCAGCTGCTGGAGATTTTGGCTGTGTTATTTAAGAGAGTTCTTTTGTGTCTGTTTTGCATCGTGGCTTTAAAACAATTGGCTCAATATTTGTACTACCCTGTGGGTCAGAGATCTTTTCATTACATCTGTATAGGTTTTACAGTACATTTGACAAGTGCACAATAAAGGCTGAAGTTAAGATATCAATGTTTAAAATATACCTAATAATTTAATGGAAAGAATGTAATATTTAATAGTACTAGGTTTTAAAATACCTGCTCCAAACCCCAACTGTTTGGCTCAATTTCTTCAAGGGCAAGGTTACTTAGTGATGCATCTCACTGCTGAAAACATCCAAGAAGTGCATCATTAAACAAGTATTTCCATTTTATTTTTCTTTCTGGCATATAAAAGGGAAAAAAAAAAAAGCTAAATAACTAGAGCTAAATAACTAGACCCTTTGAAGAACTGAGATTGTAAATATTATTAATTGGATGAGATAAGATGGTGCATGTCTCTTCACATAAGGGATTATTTTAACACGTAGAATGAATAACTCGCTCTTCTTCCTCATTCTTTCAGCATCTCTAGCATTTCAGCAGTCAACATCTTTTATTGTTGATTTTGTTTGATAATGAATATTGGATACATGGGCCTCTACCACACAGTTTGTCATATGAATGGATTTGCCTTTGCTTTAGCTGCAAAACACAGGAGTCAGAATGATTTAGATCCACGTACCACACTGGCATTCTATTAGGCACCGAACAAGACTTGCATATTTAGGGTTTTACATGGTGGGGTTTTTTTGTTTCTTACTAGCAAATTCTGTATTAGATGACTTTTGTTCTCAGTGCTCTAGGACTTGTGGTGCTTCTACCTGGACTCCTGTAAAAACATTATGTATAATCTACACATGTGCATTCCCTAGTGCCAAACTGGCATGAACAGAAATAATACCAAAGCTAGGAAATTTTCTTATCAGAAGGACCCTTTTGATACCAGATTATAATCCTTTCCTTTTGGAGGGGAAGTGAAATTCATTCCATGAAGGGCATTGCTCAAGACTTGTTCCCTGTGGCACTACTTTATCCATTTACTGCATGTGTGAACTGAGCGTGAAGCTATGAGTGATTTGCCTCAGATTTTTCGGGTCAGGGCCGGTCACTCACTGTATTTCAGTTGGAAGTTTAAGGAGAGAGAGGCTTCAGGATCTTGAAGGTGGAGGAGGTCCCATGGAGGTGATGCTGGTCTTCTGGCACAGTTAGCTGGAGTTGTGGTGGTACCTGGTTTTCAAAACAAGTCACATGCTGGAAGAGGTGACACAAAGTAGTGTTCAATGGAAATCTGGATGAGGACTCCACTGGGACAAGGAGTTGTGGTGATGTGAGGTTTTGCTTCTCAGTGACACTGGAAATTGGGAGTGAAACTGAAGCAGCTAGTAAAATAATAGTGGTGGCACTGCAAATTATCTGAGCCTTTGCCTGGGTTTTGCAGTCTTGATTCATGAATTTGAGGTGTTATGTTAGGAGCTGCCACAGTGGCATGAGACTTGAGACCAGAGATGTTGTTGCTGGAATGCAAATGGAATTTTTTGGATAAGAAAAAAGACCTGTAAATATTGACATCCAAAGTTGCGTGTCTGTCACATTTTTAATGGGAAATGGAACAGAATCTCTTCAAGGATGCAACTGCTTGCCGAGGGACTGTTGTAACCATTAAGCTAAGCAGTGCATAAATTGGAAGTGAAGTCCTAAGGGTGAGTTCTTCCAGTGAAGATGGGAGTTATTGAATAAGCAGCATACAAGTCAATTTGGAAGAAGTAGAGAAGCTAACTAATCTGTAACAGGAGTTCTCAGCTTGGGTGTACTGGCTTGGAGGAGCTGAGGGTAAAAAGCGTTCAAAGGTTGAGTTTCTACCTCTGATAGCAGCCTGAGCCGTAATCCTGTAAAGTTCACCAGAAAGCATTTGCTTTCTCTTTAATATAGAAATAACTCCTCACCTGTATCTCTAAAGGCAGTATCTAGGAGTTCAGAAATAAAAATCACTACATGAGCTAACACGGATACTGATGGGTCCATGCTGGAAACTGTGTGCCAGTGCCTTTTGCAGTGAAGAACTCTGCCTCCTTGCTGGCTTATGCTACAGAGATTGTTGTATTTTGAAGTGAGGAAAATTTCTGGCTCACCAGTTAATGCAGTAAGGGAGTCAGCCTAGCAACAGGTCATGGTCACCAGAAAGTTGCAGCTCATGTTTTTTCACAACCACTTAAAAATAGGCATGTGAGCAGAATAAAAGAAGACGGGGAAAGTGGTAGGGGATTGCCACCGATTGTGAGAATGGGAGGAAACATTTCATGGAGGTCAACTTCCCATCAGTCTGCTGATTTCATTTTTAAAAGGAAATCTCTCTGCTTTCAAAACATGGAAATTGTTCACGGCCCATTAGGGAAATGGTACTACATCAAACACAGAAGATCTCTAATAAGCATTTCCCACTGCTAAATATCTCCCTTATTGTTGCGAGGGAGGCAGGAATAGAAAATGAGTTTTGGGTTTAATGCACAACATAGGTCTGGTTTCTGAAAAGAGGAAGCCGGAGAACTTGAAAAAGGGAAGATGTCTCTGGTGCTGTATTTTAGGTACTGTTGAATTCTCAGGTAGTGAGAACAGTCCTAACACATTTTGTGGTATGCAAGAGCATTATCCTTGTTATCTAATTGAAAGTGGGTTATGACTTTCCTATAAAGATGAGATTGTATGTTGTATTTGTTTAGATGGGCTAAGACTTGGTAAGCTTTGGCTGTAGATAGCTGTAAATGTTATATGCTGCCAAAAAATTGGACACTTGAGGTTTTGTGTAAGAGACCTTTATGATCTGGCTGCTGGAAACTGTTTTGTTGTTACAATTTTCAGTTTAAACATTTTAGTGAAGAAAACTTGAGCCCCAGTCAACTACCACGCACTGAAGTGACCTCTCTAGTGGGTGTCTGTCAAGCTTTTAAATGCTATGTGACTTAAAGAAGATTTTTCTTACAATTGGCATCTCATCAGGTCACAATATTTCATGTAACAGTAGATACTTGGCCTTACCTAACAGCAATATATGCTTTTAGGAAACAGCCGGGAGTCAGGAGACCCAGGTACTTGCCTCTCCTTGGCCATGATTTACCTTAGTGCTGGGCTGCTCTACCTCCCTGTGCCTGTTTCACCTTCTACCCTGCCTTTGTCTGTCGGAGAAGCCATCTGTGAGTAGGGCTGCAGCAGGGACAGCCTGTTCCTGCCTAATTAGCACCTGGTACAGCACTGTTCCATCCCAGGGCAGTACCTGTGCTTCGGTGTTGGAGATGTTAACGTCTTCTAGCTGATAAGGGCTTGCGGTACATGGAGACTGTGGTGTGTAATGAGCTAGCCTTTCAGTCTCTTTTTGCCTCCTTAATTAAAAAAAGTCTTTTGGGTTCATGCCCGCAGCTTGTACATAGATTTGGTTGAATATGCAGCATCGGCTTTGCTGACTGACCTATTATTAGCACAGTTCAAAAATTGGCTTCTAGGACATCAGCTCTCCTGATGGTTGGGAGGATAACTGATCTCTCGGCGTGCCTGTCAGATTGCCTTCACTGCTGAAGCTCTGCCAGCCAGTTCAGAGACTTCTCTCTAATGCTTCATACCCTAGCTGGTTCCCCTCCCCACTATGCTTTCATTTTTTTGTGTGTGTGTTTTTTTTTTTTTTTAAATAAAAAACTCCTTAAGAAGTAGTACACTGAAAATAATGATATTTGAATAACATATATTCTGTCTCCATACATGTGATATTCCTGTGTGAGCGTATGCACTCCCAGTAGTAATCAGTATTATGTGATAAATGTGTTTGGAAATCATTCTGTTGTTGTTGTTTTGTCTTTTTTGTGTTTTTTTTTGTTTTCTTTTGCTTTTAAGGAGTTTGAAAAAAGTTCTTGAAATAAGGCAAGTATTATTGCAAAACTGTCACTTACTTGCTTTAAGGCTGTTTACCATTAAAAACGTAGACTTGACCCTGCTCCTCTCTCCTGCCTTTTGCTTACTTCTGCAGTCTTGGTATTTTATGGCAGCTCTGCACACTTGGCAACTGGCCTCACACAGAGCAGATATGATAAAGCCTTTGGCCTGTGTGTACAGTGATAACAACGTACTCCATTGTACAACACTGCCTTCCTTTTTGATTTGGGGTTAGTGTGTAAGGACAGAAGATGCTCTGTAGGATCCTTTGCTAGAGAATCATCTTTCAAGTCCCATCTTCTTTGCTTTAACAACAACTTCCTTTACATATCCCAGTACTGGGAAGACACACAGCCAACCTCATGCTACAAATCATAGGAGTTTTAGGTTCACTGTGCATGGCTGTTATTTTTGAGCATTTCTAACTATACAGATGCTGTTTACATCGCCAGTCTCCTCAAAATGCTTTGCTGGATTAGAAGGCTGGTAAAATCCGCAGGCAGCCTCTGCCAGTGGTGTATATATTTTCTTGCCTGCAGCCCAGCTTTCCATTTTCCTGATGTTTTGTGCTGCTGTATCGCCTCCACAGGCAGTGGTTTTGCTACTAAAATCCTGATCTAGCTCTGGAGAAAGTCAAACCCCCAAAAGAGGGGAGACTGTCTGAAGTGGCTGTGCCTTCCCCTGGCCGTGTGTTGCGTACGTGTGCGTGTGCCGTCAGTAGGCAAACCTCCTTTTTCTCCTTTTCAGAGTTAGGGCTCTTCACCAGGCCGCAAATGAGTATTCATCTTCATTACTTGTTCTAATTAATCTTTCCATGTAGGCACCTTTTCCAGTGTATTATGACTTCTCGACGTCATTGTCCATCATTCACTTGTTTACAAAACCCAATAATAGGCGTGTGTTCTCATTGCTGATACCTAGTTTATGACATTGCAGCTCTACTGATGTCAAGCTGTTTCCTCATGCACTTGCCCTGGGGGTGAAGAAGTAGGGCCTGCGATGTAGAGGATTTAGGTTTCAGTCTTCATTCATATCCCAGGAAAAGTAAATTCCAGTACCTGAATCTTTAGTTTGGAGATTGAGCCTGCTTTTAAGACTGGCACATGCCTTTATCCAAGATGCACTCTGCATCATGTGAGAGGAACAAGATGTACTATTGTACAAGAGAACTGTTAATGGTTGAAGAACATATTTAAATTTTGAATCTCCAGGGCATGTCCAAAACACTCAGCAGTCCAATTAGCCCAATAACAATTTTGTCTGGGGGGGTATACATAACATTGCTATTTCAAGGCTGCCGTTCTACATCAAAAGTGAAATTCTACCCCTGTGCCACATCCCCAAAAGCTCTTGTACTGTCTGGGGATTACCAGAACCTGGTTTCAAGGCTGGTCACGGTGCGTCTGCGGAGCTTTACTGACCCTTTTGCTACTGCTGCAGCTGTGACCGCTGCAGACACCCTCAGAGCGGTGGTGGGCTGCTGACTGGCTCGGGGTATGTCCCTGCCTGCTCCGCATGACAGAGTCGAACTCAAAACCGGAGGAGTCCGTGGGTTGTTGGCTGATGCAGCCCAGCTGTGCTGCCAGCTATTTCAGGTACTGTTTATGGAAAGCTACCTTGCAGCTGACCTAGGCGAATGCTGTCTTGCTGATTGCAGTATGTCGAATAAATGGTGTGAATTGTAATGTATTTACTTGTACAATATGTCCTCTTAGGAGGACTATAGATAATTTGGACAGGTGGTTTACTACCCAGGGAGCTGATTATATCTGACTGATAAACAGCAGTAAGTGCTGTTTAACAAAAGTAATAATAAAAATATTGATTATCAGGGTACAGCTGTCTGGTACTAAGTGATGCTCATTGAAGACCCTGTTAAAACAGTAATGAAATTCTGAAGGAAGACTTGTTTATTCTAGCTGCTCTGGGTTTACTCAGGACAGTTAGACATAAGGTCTTATTTAATAAGAATACTATAAATATAGAATATTATGAAGTGGAACACTAATGTCTGAAAGTTAGGAATATGGCCAAAAATATGCAGGGTGTGCCATTAGAGAAACTAGGGTGATTTATCTTAGGTACTCTCAATGTTGAGACTGGGAAAAATAAAAAACGTGTATTTAAGGGAACTTTAAGAACAATATAGTATCTTACAAAAGCTGTCTTTATTCTGTCTTTCCCCTAAAAATAAAGACATAAAGAAAATAAAATCGAGGTGCTTTTAATCCAGATTTGCTTGCTAAATAATAAAATAAATATAGAACTATGTTGTTTGTGAAGAACATCCTTCTAAATGAACGTAAGACTTGGGACTTCTTGAGCTGATTTCCCCCCTGCCTCTGAAGTTTATGCTGTGGTGGTGCCTCTTGCAGTCATCTGCCAGGTGCTTCTGCCTGCCAGTCTTCCCTAGCCAGATCCTCACTCCAGCACTAGCCCATGCTCTAATTAAAAGTTCCCAAACAAGCTGGCCTCACGCGTGTTGAGCAGCAGCGGTGCTGTTCCAAGGACAGTCCACATCTTGCAGTTCTCATCCCCTCCCCAGCAGTCACATATTACAGTAGAGGACTAGACTGGATCATTAAATATCATGTATGCTTCCTCTGTCCCAGGAAAATATCAGGTTGCTAGGATACTTTTGGGATTTGAAGGTAGCTGGAACTTTGCCTTTCAGTTCCCTACCTTGGGGCTTTTCCTCCAAAGTTGAATTGTTCCTGGGTGTGGATCCATAATGGCTTTTTAGTAGCATGGCCTTAAAAGCAGTGTGATTGGTTATAATAATGCAATGGTCCCTAATTCAGTGAGGTGGCTAATAAGTAACTTGACAGCAAATAAAAAGACTTTAGCAATTGTGTTTTAAATAATTTGTGTCTATCTCGTGCCGTGTGAAAACTGTATTCAGAGGAACTCGGTAGACAGTGTGCTTTCTGTAGATGCGAAGTACATCCTCTCTGCCCTGTGTGGTTTTGTTAGTTGTAAACTATTTGTATGCAGAGTAAGTTGGCTTATTCATGTAGAATGTTATCAGTAAGTGTCATAGTCTAAAATGATCTCAGATAAATCTCTGGGTTTGCACTGTACCCTTTTGCACGCATACCGGAAGACAGAGTCCTATAGACATTTTTGCCAGTGAAAGTTGCTGGGAAGAGCCTGTCAGAGAAGCTGCAGTTGTACTCTTTGAGCATAATGATGTCATACATACTAGATGGATCAGGTGAAAAGCTTCTCTCATTAGTTTTGCATACAGTATATTTTAAAATGTGGAAAATCGGTTTGAAAAGTGGCACTTCTTTGCTGCTGCCAGAAGTAGGTTTTCAGTGTACTGACTGCAGATGTATCTTGTCACTGACAACTCATACCAGTATCTTTTGCATATCAGTGTGTTGCATATCCAGATTTAGATCCCTCTTTCACATGTGTTGAACTTGCAATCAATATTTTTACTGAAATCAAGAGGGGTACACAGGAAGGTTGTATAGGTAAGATAAAAAAGTTGGAGGTCGAGTCAGCCATTCTGCCTTGCAGTCTGAAATACTTGCACTCATCTCCATAGTGTTCCTACGTTTCACTGACAAAAATCATTCTGGCTTCGTAGCCTGTGTGTAAAGGGACAATTATCTACCCTTTTTTAGTTACAGTGCAGGGAGGGAGGAAAGTATCGTAGCTTCTTCAGAAGTCCCGTTGCAAATCTGGTGGCTGAAACAAGATCTCCTAATTCCTTGAAAATGCCTTTTCTCTTGGTTGAGAAGTAGCAGAAGATATTTCATAATGCAGTGAATCTTCCCTTCCCTCCCAGCATTTCATTCAGGACTTACTGGGGTTCAGGCTAAAATCGTGTGTCCTTCTTCCTCTGATTGCTGCTGCTGCCTCAAATTCTGCTTCATGCAGAACTGGTAGGATCTGCATACACAGCTTGGTCTCGATTTGTATCTGAATTTCCTGGGCATGTCCTGTTTTCTCATGTTTTGAGAAGATTTTGCTTGTGCAGAAAAATGGCTTTTGCCATTTCTTTCTGGTTTCTGGGTGGGCTGTACAGGGCACACAGGCTGTGCAACTCTGCTATATCCATGTCATGTTAAAACAGCTCTTCACAGATTGCTTTCAGAGCGGGTTTAAAACGTGAGGGAGACTTGCCTATCATTGGACAGGCAATTACAAACTTAATTGTATATGACATATCACCTTGTATCACCTTCTCTAGAGTGCTCAAATGCATGTATAATATTGTAGCTAAAAATCTGAGCTTGAAAATAACAACATAAGGCTCCTACCACTGAAGAATGCAGGCATTTAGCTACAGCTGTCCATCCAAATCCTTTGGATTTATGCTGGTACTCGGTCATGGCCACTCATCAACTTCCCTGAATTTATGCCAGGAAGATGGCTAATGGAACAATCTTTTTATGATCTGTTTAGGTAAATGGCTATAATAATGTGGGATATTAGAGTAACAGATGCTGTTGACCATCCTGCAGTAGATCAAAGTTTGTGTATACAGGAACTATGCACTTCCTTTCAGAGTCACGCGTATAATTTGGAGCTCCTCATTTGTTGCTATGGTATTATATTATCAGAACAATGAGAAACAGAAGTGGTAATTTTAATGAATTAAGTCAAAAGTGCCAGTCTGCAACAGTCTCAGCTCAGAGCCTGAGGAATAGTTCTTTGGTATCAGTAACACAAAAGGGTGCTCTACAGATGACTTTCAGACATTGTTGGCATATGAGGATTTAAAAGACTTGAAATGTGAGCCCAAACTTGCTAAAATGGTCCTGTGTCATAAGACTTAAGACACATTTGGCTCACATCACTGTTGCAATTTTGTGTTGCCTCAGACAGTAGCCCCGGGAGCACAGATGACCAACACCTGGAGTTGGCATTTGCCTCCGGGGATTCTCAGGCTTGAGTCCAGCATTCAGCTTCAACTGCGAAGGGCAGAGCATGGTGGTGGCTAGCAGGTCACACCTCCTGCTTCCAAAGTGGGCTGGGAGGTGAATGGAAAAAGGGAGAGATGGCAATGAAGCATCCAGCTGGTGACCCTGACTAAACTTTCCTCTGTGAACCTTGTCTTAGAGAGAGATCAGCATACTTTCGATTTCCTGTTGTGTAAAATAAGAGGGTGACTGACCAATACAAGATCCCTCTGAGTCTTACTTTGTCTGATTCAAAAGAGGGATTTGAAGCATGGAGCTTTAACATCTATATCTGATATTGGTGAAACTGAGCTGTTTCAGCTCCATATTAATGTTGTACATTTGCATTTAGTGTACATGATGATGACACCAACATAAGGATAATCTCTGAATCATGAGGGCATTACAAGTTGACAGGAAATTCTTCAGAGACTAAGAAGATGCCAGTTATGTGGGTATGACTGAAAGAGTAAGATCTAGGGGAATTAAAAGCAATTCACACATAATCTTAGTGGACTGTTACAGAAATTGTAAAACCTGCTCCATTAGTATTATACCCTAGCATCATTAAATCTGTTGTTTAATTGGCTTGGCTTTACGTTAAGAGAATAGATTGTTGGGTGGTCTGAATGCTCATTTATTGATATTGGTAATTATGCTGTTAATGATTTACAGAATTAGCCTGAGCACATGGGAACAAGTGATTTATGAGCTGTAGAGTCATATGCCAAACAGCAGAGCATCATTTCAAGTCGAAGAGTTGACCTGAAAAGGCTACTTCTGTCCCTGTTGCAGATCTAGTAAATACAAGACACAAACTTCGTATCACTAGAGAAAAGAATTGCCTTGTGGCTTGCTGGATAAAAAGCCCTTTTTTCTCACATCTGTGTTTATCTGCAAAGGTGGAGAGCTTTCCTTTGCTGGCTAGGCAATGAGCTCTTCGTAACCACTATTCAGATGTGTGGAGTTTGAGTGAATATACCAGTAATGTGTTTCTACACGAGAGGTGTGTGCAGGGAGAAGGTACCAGGCTTTGAAGCTCAATAACATCTGGGAAATGACAAAACTCAATTTAACCTGGGTGTTTTAGCAGAATGAAGATTGGACTGAATAGGATTACCTGTGAGCATCAAGAAGACTCCACTTTGGGGTCAAGGGTGTTATTACCAGTCAGTTGATCCTGTTCACTTCAGCATTTTGTCTTCTTTCTTTTTCCCCTTCTGCTGACTTGCAAGAATTGCAACAGCAATAATTTTGGGTGCGAGTGTAGCTCTCACAGGCAGTGACAGATGATAGCAAGTGATCATCTGTCATTGCCCCCTGCCATCGGATGCAACAGGTTGGAAAAAGCTCTCGGAGGGAATCTTGCCAGTCGGCCTACGAATGCATCCTGCTAACACCAAGAACTGGTTGCTGCCTAAGGATGCATCTGGCTGCTGCCGTGGCTTTGGTGTTTATTATAGAAGGAAAACTGTCTGACCTGTCAACTCAGGGTGGTATTGTAAGGGCCAGGCTGCACATGGTTGAGAAATGGATATGGGCTTTCTGAGCAGGACTGGTAGTTGCCCGGACGGTTGTGGTAGGGAGACTGTAGTGACCTCTTGTTTAATCAAGGGGGCCCAGGGGTTAACTGTGATATGTATCCCAACAAGTTCAATGGGCACCAGCGGAGATGGGACTACTTATAGCTCAGGCTCCCACCTGCCCTGTTTGTTAGGGGTGTGAGGGAGCTCTTCTTTCTTGGGAATGTATTTGCAAAGCAGATACACTTTCTTGTTTTCATAGTTGGTTTTTTTTTTGGTTTTGTTTTGTTTTTTTAATTATTTTTTTTCATACTTGATTCTGTAGGTGTATATAAAATTAAATAGGCTAACTTGCAGAATCAGACTCATTACTTTCAGTGTAAGGAAGCCTCCTCGCACCAAATGGAATGCTTTTGGAAATCTTGAATATCATGTTTGACTTCATTTATAGTCATGGGGTGTAGGAATAGACATCAGTATCTGCTTACTGTCATGTAAGGCAGAATGAACAATTCTGGTTCAAATCCAAACAAGTTTGGATTCTGTCAAAGAAAAATATTATGATGTTATTTCTGTCTACATCTGTACTTCGCCCTGCGCGTATTAGTTGAGGTGAAGATGAAGTAGTTTAACCTGGATTTGCTTGAAGATGCAGGCCATATTCTAATGTGGATCAATAAAGTTATGTTCTGTTTACTTTGGAAATACATCTAGCTACAGGAGATATGATTTGATTTGCCTGATTTTTTTTTTTCCCAGAGATTGTCTAAAAGGATATTCTGGAGTTCTGGAGTTTTTAGTGTGCCACAAACATAGACCTAGGTGCAAGTACTGAAGTGCTGCTTTTTTAATTTTTTTTTCTTTTTTTGCCTCTGACCTCCCCCCCCAGCCCGGAGAAGTTAATATACCTGTGAAATGAATGATATCCCGGAAGAGGCTTGAGAATGCCTTTGGCTAATACCATTATGATGTGAATGGCAGTGTTTGCTCCACAGACTCAGTTCTGGTCAGACATCTGCTAATTAATAAATCATTGCATAATAATTAATAAGTCTACAAGATAAGAAAAAATACAGTATATTGCAAGATCTTGTATGATCTGGAAATCTTTTTTTAACTGTGCATTCTGTCAGACTGATGTATGATGATCAGGAAGTGAATGATGTGTATTACTTGGTACACTTGCAGAATGTAGAAAAGTCTTTTCCTATTACATAAAATGTTGCTTTGGCTTGTCCTCTTTTTGAATGTCTTCTGCATCCTCTAGTCTTTTTTCTATCTTACTTACAGAGCAAGTGACTTGGTAATGGTGTATGAGAGATGCTTCAGTGAGGCAGAAGCACGTTGAAGTTACGGAGTGGCACACGGTGCAGTGTTGGACTGCTGGCCTTAGTCAGTGCTGGTGCGCAGGGGCGAGAAGGGCAGTGGGGGATGGAGGAGTACTGGTTGTTACCTAGTAGTGTCAGAGCTACAAGCAGACTTCTGGATTGCACCCACTTCAAAATGTTACACTGATGCTAAACAGGTTTTGGAATTGAAACCTTAGATTGGGAGGCAAATAAAAGTGAAAACCTCCCCCCTCCCTGCTCCCAAAACCTCCCTTTGCAAACCATGGGGAGGTAGCTTAGACCATTTTGTTTGAACTCGGTAATCTTTCTCTATTAGGCCATTTTCTAAGTAGCCAAGCTAACCTGTGTGGTTTTTAAACTTGAGAGTAAGATGAAGTAGTGTGGTTTTATAGTTGCTCAACTGGGCATTGTAAAGGTCATTCAATGAAGTAGGAAAACATATTAGGATTTTTTGTTTGAGGAAGAAGTATATATTTTTGTGCCTCTGAAAATTGGAAGTGATGCAGTATTTTTTAAGTGGGTTCATGTTATGCATGCTCTGAAGACAGAAAGCCAGTTACAAGGCTTGGTCTTTGAAGCTTGATTGTTTTCTAGAGATGAACTTTCTTTGTGTTATCTTAGATTTGTGCCCAGAGATTTCTTTCTTGGAAGAGACCTTCTTAATAGAAGATAATTTAAGTGATAATTCACAAGTATCCCCATCACCAACACACACTGGGGTAGAAGTTCATGTTCTCTGGCCTTTGAACATTGTCCAGCCTGCTGTATAAAAGGAAAAGAGTCACGCTCAGACGCTTCTGGCCTTTGCTGAGTTTGCAGGGCTTAATTTGGTGTCCGAGTATACTAGGAGTGTTCTTGGTTTATGGCGGTTGTTGTTTGTAATGGGTACATGGGCTGCCCAGCTTCCAAGCCCTTGTTCATGTATTGCATACTGTGAGGTATTGCTGATGAACTGCAAACCCTTCAGTTACAGTTCATCTGTTCAAATTCATTCCCGTGGCTTAGGGGATGCCACTGAATGCTCCCATCTATCAGGCTTTGCTTGAAGATGCAGGTGACACTGAGGCCCACACAACTCCCTACAAACTCACCTGGGGCATTAGAGCTGGCAGGAGAATAGCCTGGGTGATGTTGGCTCCAAAGAAGGTGGCACGTGGGAGCAAGGATGAAACATGCTGATAGAACCATGTGTGTTGCAAAATTACCATGGCAGAACCCTGAATAAACCAAGGGCCTCAGATTAAAAGTTGGAGCACCCTTGGTTCTGTGACTATGTCTAGATGTGCAAGTATCACATCCACAAAGGGCAGCTAACATCGCTGTGACACTGAAATACATTTATCTTCTTGGATTTTCTTAGTATCAGACAGGTGAAGATTCTTGTGAAGCATCGTGGCTATGTGTGCCGCCCACTGCAGGCACATGCAAGTGCGTGGGCTAGCTCTGATCCAAAAGCTAGCACTGGGGCATGGAGCTGAGCTGCAGTTAGTAAGCTCTCCTGAGCATCCTTATTCCTGGCAATAGGAAGAAGTAATTCATTTAGTGTACAGCCATATTACTAAAGCAGGATTCACTGCACCTCATGAGTTTTGGAAGGGAGGAAAGGTTTGGTTTTTTTCTTTCTTTTTTTTTTTTTTTTTTTAATTTTTTTAAATCCTCCTTGTCCTGGCATTCTCGCTGCAGCCTGCTTAGCCTGTGTGTGAGCAAGGCTTCTTGTTTACCAATATTGTAGCTGCTGGCTTAACCCCTGCCTCTTCAAGCTGGCTTCCATCAGACAGGTTCTTCCCCAAGATCTGTATTTTTGGCAGCGGCATTTCATTCCTTGACAATTTAAAAGTCAATTAAAATGATGCATGTATTGATGCAGATTTCCCCATCACCTGTAGCTGTCTAGTGCTGAAGTGACAGATCAAGTGCTGGCCTGAATAATTTGAATCTTCCTTGCAAAAGCATTTTTTTTCTTCCTCATAACTCTACAGCGGATGTAGGAAAGGGAAGGTCTGCTGAGACAATATGAAACTTATTAAATACTGGCAGATTATTTCAACCCTGACTATATTTTTGCTATTTTTTTTTTAGTTTTCTTTACTTAAAAGAAACTTGGCTTCATCTGTCATTTGTCCTTTGTCAGAAAGGCAAGATGGGCCACCAGGCAGCCTCTAACAGGATCCTGAAGTTCTCACCCAGAAGTTAAATGTAGTTGTTTCCAGGTGGCATCTTCAGGGAGACAGTGCTTATCTTCCTACCGAAGAATAATTTCTGCAGAGTGAAAAGGTTTGTCTTACCGTCTCCTGGCTGTGCAGAGAGCATTACAGGCTCCTGGGACTGTGAAATCAGATTTTACCTATCTGAGATCTTGGTGCAAAGTAACTCTTCAGTGTCACCAAAGATACCGCTGCTGCTGGAGCAGACAATGTTAAATAGTCTGGTGTGAGCACAAGCACTTCAAACCCTTGAAGGGTTGGGTATAAATGCACTTTTAGAAAGTGGAAATAAAGCGTGTGCTTGGGTAAGGCTAGTCTGAAACCATCTGAAGTGCTGCTATCTTCATAAGGGTGTGTCTTGTTTGGTGGGGTATGTTTTCTGGCTCCATCACACCCAGGTGGATAATCATTAGCTCTGTGTCTGAATCTTCTCCTGAGGGCATTCAGCTTCCTGTTTCTGCAGGTGAATAGCAATGAGGCTTAATTTAGCACAGGAAAGGATTTCTGCCAGCTGTATATAATCCACACCTGTTACTATGAGTGCAATCATTAACTTGGCCTTTTAAAGTAACTGGAAATAATTATCAATGCAGAGGATATTAGGTGCTAACAAAACTCCCAGGCATATCGACTTCTTTTAGAGTGGTTTTATGGCTGATTGTGTGTAACCCTTGAGACTTGTTGAAAAGTTTTGTGTTTAATGACGCTGAACTTCTCTAGAAGCATAAAAGAGAAACAAGAAAATTTGTAATCCAGAGAATGACTTAATCTGGTTCTTTCTTTGTTATTATTGCTATTACAACTTTCCCTGCAGTTCAGATTATTTCATTGTGTAATTCTTTGCACTCTTGTGGAAAGTGGACTTGGGAAAACAACAAAACACACAAACTGCTGTTGCATAAGCATTGTTTGCAGCAAGCCAAGTTAAAGGACTGCACAGGTGGTACTGCAGCCACTTCAATAGACACATGGGGTTGCATTTGGTAGTAAATTATGTGCTGAAGTTATGCCTTTTGAATCCTCAAGGTAGCATATACAGTAATGTTTTGTCCAGTTAAGTAATGCTGTAGTTCAAAAAAAAAAAAAAAAAAAACCCAAACAAAAAACAAACCCCAAAAAAACCCAACCAAAAAAAAACCAAAGAACAACTCAAAATTTTAAAAATAGAAGTAGAGCTGTAGTGGAAAATGCAGTAATTCTAGCTTTTCTGCTATTGTCATTGTCTCTGGAGAAATAAAAAGAGACACTGAAGATATGGATGATTTTTTGGTGATTTTTTTTTTGGTTGGCACATAGAATTATTTAAACTTTCTTGAAAATGGGGAGAACAGTCTTAGGTTTAAATCTCATTCATGATTCATCCTCTGTTAGCGTGAAGGGAAAATTACTTCATTGTGTGCTTACAGAAGCAGTCTCGTTCACTGTGTGAGCTGGTACGACTTTGAAAGCTCAGGGTGCAACCCACTGCATTGACTGAAGAAAAAAGCTGTAATAAATGAATGATTTACTTGCTTATTTTTAGGATGAATGACCTGTTAGTTTGCATGGGTAGGGAGATTCAAACTGAAGCTGGGTCCTGGTGAGGAGAAAAGCCATGAATTGAACTGTGGAGGGTTGGGAGAGCAGTCATGTGAATGAGGTACATCTTTCTGGATTGCTGCCTTTTCATCTCAGTTTGTGACAGAATCATTCTGATACCAAAATCCAAATTCTGTGCAATGTCCTGACATGTAGGTAATAGATCTCACTGTGAGATCAGTGGTTTGTGTTAGCTTTTGTGTATTGGGAGGCAGTAATTTCATTTTGAAAGGTTCTTAGCAAGTGTGGGCCACTGCTGCAATCCATGTGTTCAGTGAAGGAAAGTAGAAACACTAGGTGGAAAAGTTGACTTTCTTGTTTGTGATTGACTAGAGTAATTAATGACAATAAATTAATATAATTAAAACTGACAGAAGTATAATCTGATGTCAAGTTCACTGGCGTTACTTTGCAAGAGTGAGTGAAAGTTCTGGGGGAAAAAATGTATAATTGTATTCATACTAAACATACAGCATTTGTCTTTCACTCATCAAACAATGGTTATTGAAAATGTCCCTAGATACTTTCTACTAGCCTTAATATTGCAAGGTTTTGTATTGTTAAGGCAAAATGTCCATTTAAATTAATTCCTTAACTTGGACATGGAGAAGTGAGAAAATTCATGGCTGCAGCTGAATGAATGAAATTCATTGCTATTGTGGGAGATATTACTGTGTCCTTTTGAAATAGTAAAGCTTTTATAGATGGATCTATAAGAGCTAGAACAACAGAATTCAAATCCTTCTCTTTTTGAATTGAGTATTAATTTGGTATTAGCAGGTGCTTCAATAGGTAAAAAATACTTCAAAAAAGACCTCACCTTTAATTCAGTGTGAGTCAGTGGAGATATTCCATTATTTTGTGTTGGCTGCTACCTGAGGTTTGGGAAATGCTGGGCTGTACTGTTTGCTTAGTTTGTGAAAATATGCAGTTCAGGTGAAGCAATGAAAAATTGTTTAATTGTACAGCATTGAAGAGTTTAATATAGACATTTCAGAGTATTTTTAATAGAAATAATAGGGGAATCTTGTTTTATAAGGTCCACTTTGGTATTTGTGTTCTTTCTCAATGCTGATGCTCTGATACGGTGTCATGTACCGTAAAATTCCAGGATTTTTAATGCAGTCCTTGAAAACTCATAGCTAACCTTTACTCAGCAGAATAAGACTGAGCCTGTCCCTAACAGAGGTTCTGTCCTTCAGATGAAATATTAAACCAAGGTCCCTCTTCCTGTGAAGAAATAGTTCCTTCAGAAAGGGCAGGTTATAACCTTGGTGGATGGGCCAAGAGTCCTCCTCTGTCAGGTTGTAATGTTCAAGGCTGCATGACAAATGATATAGTGCTGTTCTTCTGCTCCCTTCCAGTCCTACCCGTAAACTAATTGCATACTTGGGAGAATGGGATCCTGACCTGTGACTGGGCATCCTGTGCCACTGCAGTGCAAATAATAATTTTTTTTTTTTTTATCTGTCTGTAGTGTATGCTTAATATTTGAAGCCTCAAGCCAAATGTAAAAAGCTCCTTTAATAGTTGCCAGCTAAATGCTGTTTTTTGTCGGGTATTACGCTACTTCTCACTAGACATTTAGAAACCAGTGGAAGTGTAGGATGAGAGGTGTGTGGTTTTTTTTTTTTTTAAATGCCTACCTGAAAGAAATTCAGTAAGTAATTAGTTGGAAGGTGTAGTAGTGTATAGTGTTGGGGAGAAACCTTGGAACTCATCCAGCATTCCCGTATAATCATTACCTAAATGATATCCTTCCAAGAATGAAAAGGTTTTTCCAGTTCATGCAACGTTTTTGTTTCTCCCCTTTTACCTTATGTCATCTTTTTCATTAGATTCAAGCTATATTTCTGATTATAAAGCATGCGATCATATTTTGCATAGAGAGTAATAGTAAACAAATTACTGTTGCCTTCCGTTATGTATCATCTCCAGAAATTTCAGCCATTTGAGCCTTCAGCTTGTTTTACTGAGTGTATTTGCTTGTATTGAATGTGTTCCAGCTCTTCATTTCCCAGGGCATATAAAATTGGTGAAATTCCATGGGAAAGGATTGTTTTGGGTATGTAAACATACTGTCAAGTGTTTTTAGACTTCAGGAAGAATGGGTGCTTAAAAGTTGTGGGAGTCGAACACATCCATATAACATGCTCATGCACCTTCCTCTAGGCAGTGTATTGTGTTGGGACATCAGAAGACTCATTTTTTTCAGAGATTAACTCTTCCCCATGTTGATGAAGTCAGGAGAAAACAACTCTGCTGTTATTTCCTGGATGATAAGTATTTACCTCCTAGAAAAGTTAGGCAATAAATAAGGCAAGACTTGGTCTGGCCAAGGTTGATGGAAAGTTCCAAAGGAAACGTCTGTGTATGGTTAGTGTTTTTGTTGAAGTTTTTGTTGCACTTGCTAAAAAGAGAAGTAGACATGTAAACAAACAAGACAAGCTTAAATCAGGCTAAACATAGAGATATTTTCCAATTAATCAGATGTTTATTATGAAATGTGTAATTTGCAAGTACTTCTTGCAAGATAAACAATAGCTGCCAGGGAAAACAGTAAATTTCAGTGTATTCGCTACTGTCCCAAACATTCCATTTTCCAACTTGCATATTGTCTTTAAGCCAGTAACCAAACCTTAACATGACATGCTAATTTAAAAAACGTGTTTTATCTTTTCTGTGTTTAGCAGTTCCTCAGCCCAAGTTTTTCCTGTGCACCATCTGCACATGTCTGTCAGGCCAACCTCTGTCTCCAGCTGGCCGCGTCAGACGTCGGCGGGTGCCCGACGGTGTATCGGGCATGTTGTGCTGGTGGCATCGGCTGGGGAGGGTGGCTCCCAGCTGGAGTGGGGCGAGTGGCCTCCCACCGAGTCACCCTTCCGAGCATGCTTACAGGGAGATCCTCCAGCTTGGGGTGACTCTGCCTCTTCACCAGGATATGGCGAGGAGCTCCGTGCAAGCGGAGGTTTCCATCAAAATTCTCAGTCTCAAATGCTGAGGGATCAGAGGGGGAGGAGGGATCCATATGCCCCATATGATCTCTGACCCACAAGCAGAAAAATGTAACTCGTTGGCTCTTTGTGTGTTGTGAGGGCAAGAATAGAGAAGGTGTTCTTCGGATTTTGTAAGGATTGTGTTTGTGTGGCGGCCGTGGTGGGCACAGTGGCTGTTTACTTGTTTGCTTTTAATAGTGGTAAAAGGGATTTGCAGAAAGACAGTCTTACAGAAAATTGCTTTTGCTGAGAACCCTGAGAGAAATTACCATAAAAGTCAGTGTGCTGTTAAGTCCTCCTCCTTCCCACCATCCTGCTGCCACTTTCTTATTTATAGAGCCTTTCCCAAGAACCCTCTTCTCGTCCCACCCTTATATGTCTTGTATGTGAAAAGGTGCTTGGAGAAGCAGTGCACGCTGTCGGAAGCACAGTGCTTTTTGCTGCTTCTGATCTTTACCATTCCAAGTGAAAAGAGGAGTCGTCCTTTATGGGGCTTTTGATGCGCTTTGGGAAGTCTTTGTCCTCACCGATGTCCCTTAATTTTTTTTTTTTTTTTTTTTTTCCTGAAAGAATGAGCTTTGAGATAATTGGACCTTGAAAATTAAGTGATTATCTTCCAGATAGCATGTCTGAAATATATGTGTCTGTGCTCAGAGAGCAATGCCTCAGATGCTTAACATTTTAAAATGCCATTGTAAATAAACAGTCCTTGGAAGTATTTGCTGGAGATGTCATTGCCAAATTAAGGTAGCAATCATGTAGCCCAATGTCTGATTCAAGGGGCAGTGAGAGTGAAAAGTTCTCCCTTTCTGTGGCTTTTTCGGAGACCTGGAAGACTTGCATCGGTTCTCAGTCAGTAAAAGGATTTGGCTTCATGCACCAGAATACCCACAAGTGGCAAACTTGCTGCATGCTAGAAGGGGGAAGGTAAAAAAGATATGGTTCCCATCTCAGAGATGTTCATCTCTTTGCAGTTAACAGGATAAGCACTCGAACAGGAGCTCCTGGGTAATATGAACAGGGAAATCCTTCTGGGATATTTTCAGAGGGTTCAGCAGGCTGCATGGGGATTTTCTGGAGGGAAAAGAAGTTTTTTTTTTTTTTTTTTTGTTTGTTTTAACAGGTAGAATAGCATTAAAAAAAAAACCCAAACCAACACCAATTTAAAGAAAGGCAGAATGCCTATAAATAGAGAGGAGCAGAGCCTTAGATCATCACTGGAAAAGGCAACCACTGCTGGTGTAATTTTCTCAGGTGATAAGGGTAGGAAATGTAGTGACAGTGTCTTGACATTTGCAAGAACTTCCATCTTTCTGGCCAGCAGAAAATGCTGTTTCTTGAATGATTTAGGTGAATTTCAGGTATTTGTAAGTAATTTCAGTAGGTATTTTTAAAACAGCCACAGCAATAGATGGCACAGGTTTTACTTGGAGATTTCCAGGTACCTTTCCAAGTCAAAATGGTAGAAATAATTGCTTACTTTAATATAAAATTTTTGAAATTCTGCTGACAGCCTAGTCATGAACAGTTTCAGTGATTTGATAGTTCAGGGTAGAAATACCAAGGCTTGCAAAGCTCTCTTCTTCCTTTGAGCAGTACGTTGTATCATTTGTATGCGTAATCCTCAACAGTGCCAGAATCAAGTTTATAATATGCATCCTCAAGTACTTTGAACAGTGAGTTCTTATTTACTGGAAGATAAGTGCTCCTTGAGTGTCTACAAACTTGGAATGGATGTGGAGTACCAGATTTAATGTGGCCTTGTACTGATGCTAATAATATTGTCAAACTATCGGGCATCAGCATAGCTCAAATGCTTCCTTGCTGCTTTTCTGCATGCTATCCCTACAGCACAGTAAATATCAGTAATTATCCCCACATTATTTTAAATGCCGTTGCTAAGGCCAAGTGTTTTAAAATGCCAGTTCTACTTTAAACTTAAAGATATTGTAGTTACGTTTAGGCTAGAAGGAACTGTAAGGAAATAAATGACCTGTGGCTCCATGAAAATTTAAATAAGCAATTTCCTTTGCCATCAACCAGAATCTCGTTTATCCTCATGTCTGCTTTCAAAGAAATATTCATACTTGGAATACAATTTTTGTACCTTTATTAAGATGTCTATTTTGTATGAGAGAAAATAATGATTTTTGAATGGTGAAGTCAAATCCTCAAGGATTTGTAGAAGTTACTGTGAAGATTACTATTCTAACCTTTTTTAATAAAACTTTTGTTTTTGAGGAAAAAACAAGCTATTGGAAATCATGAGCAGAGTTGTGTGGAAAGCAAGCCACTGGCTACGCTCAGTTATCTGTTTGGTTTCATATGGTGTATCAGCAGCATGTTGCTCGAGTATTTCCAGGTTCTGGAAGTGTCTTGGTAATAGCAGATTTCATTCTACTCAGAAAATTCACAAATATGCTCATCTCTCTGTTACTTTTCAGCAACCTTCATTGGGATGGCCAAAGTGGGCACGACCTCTTCCACTGCTCCCCACTGCGCTGAGTGATCTCAAGTGAGGTGCATGTTCATATTTAGGAGAAAGTGCTTTTAGGAAGGAAAGACAGGTGGCATATTAGTTTTCTTTGGGAAACTGTGAGGGCTGAGAGCATGTGCCAAGTGAGGTGCTGATTAGGCCAGAAAAGAAACCCCCATTTCTGAGGAGCAAGGGGGATGGAAGAGCATATTTCTTTGACTGTAAGAACAGTGAGTTCTGCAAACTGTTGTCAGTTGGAGCAGCAGCATCAAAGTGCACATGGAAAATTATTTTGGAATCTATGCTTTGTAATAACAAGGTGGGGTGCTTCGGCTTTTTTCTCAATTAGTAGTTAGATGTTCTTGGCAGAATAAAATAACTTTTATGTCATCTGTGTTCTGCAATATAAATGTTACTACTTCTTAAACAGCAAGCACTTTTAGATTTTTTTTTTCCCCTATGCACAGTCTAGGTGAGACAGTAGAAGAGGAAGGAAAGGAAGAATCAGGAAGAGATGTGGAGTATTTTGGTAACTGCTGGCAGTGTAGGAGATTACTGCATCTTAATGGACAAGTTTCTGTCTCTTGACTGTCACAGATACTCTCTAGGCTGGCTTACATTTGAGTTTCAGTTCATGTTCTAAGTTTCTAGCAATTGTTCTTTTACTCAGGACACAAATCAATCTTGGTCTTTTAAGTGTAACTATTGTATCTTTAGAAAGAGATTTTTTTCCCCTTTTTTTTTCCCCCTTCTGTCTGTTCCCAGCCTGCCTGACACTTGTAAGCCATAATTTAGTTCTTTCCTATTTTAGCAGAAGCAGCTCAAAAGAACATGGGTCATTGTTTTCTGGATGCAGCATGAAATCCTTTGTCTTCATGTGCAACTGCAATATTACTAACGCAAAGTCTTCAAATAGATTAGTGAATCCAGTTCCATAATATCATAACTGTATTTGAGTCTGATGCCCAAAGGAAGGACTTTACAGTTTTGCAAATTCAATGTCCAGTCATTGGGTTCAGGGGTATGAAGTAAAATCAGTTTCAGAATTTGTGAGGTTTTGGTTGTGCGTGTGAGGGAGAGGGTGGTAATTGTTGTGTATGGGTTTTCTTGAGTTTGTTTTGCTTGTTCCCCTAAGGTGTTCAGAGCAGCCACATCTCTCATAATGGGTCCTGGGTATCATCAGTTCATCACCCTAGAAATGTCTTAAATGCCATTTTGGATATGGACTGATAATGGTTTGAATCCAGTGGCGTAGCAAGAACTAGATAAGAGCTTGACCAAATCTAGTTTTAAGCACAGGAGTTACTCCACCTGAGGCTAATACTGCAGTATTTGCGTCCAGTACTTCCAGGGACTGGTGAGAAAAGTAACAAGTTCCTGGTGTTTACTCTCGTAAGCTATTTGTTCCTGTGACTCTGTAACCTTCCTGATGCTTCTGCAGGGAGCTGCGGTACCTGTACGGGGTGCAGGGTCTCGCTGCCAGAGCTCGACACTACCCACTGTCACGTTCAGTGAGGCTTTTCTCTTCTGAAGCTGACTTCCACGCCTGTATCTGGTTCAGAAAAGGGAAACCCACTGGGTTTCTTTACTGCACCTAAACTCCACATTTCTAGGCATCTGGTGTTCAGTCCAGTTTCTTCAATGTCATGGTATGTACTTAACAAATAATATATTGTCTGATAGATTCCAAAACAGTAGTTTCAAGGGGAAGGAGACTACTAAGTTGCACAAATACAGGGCTACTTCCACAAACATCCTTCCTAATAGTGTGCATTGATATTCATTCTGTGTTTGCATCATTCTGAGAAGTGACAGTCTTCCGAGCCACACTCAGCTTTGCCCTTGAACTGAAATGAATTTTTATTTCCAGAATGTCTACTATATTCACAAGGTTTGACATCACTGGAAAAATAAGTTTGCATCCACAGACTTTAAAATTAATATTTGGCTTTCACATCGGTTACATGACATATGTGATGTGAATGGTTTTGTGCACTGAAGTGTCTTCATCTTGTTCTGCTCCTTGATGCTGACAACTTAAAAGATCATTTCATGACATTATCTAAATCACTTATCCCTTTTGTCTGTCCACAGCAGACATGCATTCTCTTGCTAAAATAGTGTGCATAAAGGTTTTAAGGGGAGCTTTAAAAAAGGCTGGAAGAATGACTTATGCTGGTAGCCCAGACTACAACTGTACTATCTACCTTTCTATCTGTGTGCCACTGGCTAAATTGACAGGCAATGGTCAGTCAGCCACCTCGGCCAACTCATAAATATTGCACAATTAAGAAAGGCTGAACTGTTCAATCAAAACTTTCAATTTCATCTTACGTCAGTATGAAATATGCTGTTGTCTGTAAGGTTGAGTGTGCCATGGATTTCAGAAGGTACTGGCAGTGAGTGATCATCAGAGATGAATTTCAAGAATGTTTTTGAAATGTGATTGAATCAGATACTGCCAAAGGCATTTCTGTTAGTTCGTGGCAGTTCTGATCTCTGATTAATTAGAAATATTGAACTCTTCTGGTGTATTTACAAACAGACTTCCAGCGCACCGGTGTCTTTCTCTGATAGCCGTGTTCCAGTTAGTGCTGTTGTCTCTGTAACAAATGGAAAATTAGCGTGATAATGGACCTAGGTTTCAGAGTCTTTACATTTTCTACTGTCTGATTCATGTTACTCACCTAGGTACGTAATAACAGTTGCAGTTCACATAGTTCAAGATAAGCAGTGTATCAACCGTTAATCTAGAACTGCAGTTGAGACATTAATTGCCAACTATGAGGACAGTATTGGATACCTCTTTTAAGTGCAGTAATACATGCAATATTGCCATGATTTGGCAGGAAAGACATTTTTTCTTTCTATTTTACACAGCCACTGTAGCTGTGAGGGCCAGGTAAAATCATGTTTTTGAAACGTGCTTTCTGTTCTTTAAATTATTTAGCTTGCACGTATAAGGCTTTCTTGTATACTTGCTGTGGAAAGCATTTGTCACACTAAAATTCATTTGTCAATGACATGATTATTAAAATGTCCTGTTCAATTAAAGATGTTCTGTTTTGAGATCACTGTTGGGGGCCTTGTTAGAGTAAGTCCTAGGTATGGAGCTGCTTCAAGAGCAAGAAATATTAGACTGGAGTTGGTTTGTGAGAAGCTGACTTGAGTAATTATTAATTTCTGTGAAAACTGCTTTTTATATCCAATAGACACAATTAAAGCTGCATTTATTGGAACGAACAGCCTCACTGCCGTATCGGTAGAAGACAGATTATAAAGATGTATGAGATACTGTAGTAGAGCCCCTGAGAATGAATGGTCTAATCAGGATTAAATCAAATTGTCTGGGTGCTGTAACGAGAGGACTCAGGTTTGCTTTTATCCCTCCAGCTAGCTGGGAAAACTCTCCACTGCAATTTGCAATGAGAGATTGTGCTATCATCTGGAGATCATAATAGTAGCAACAAAGAGGATGCAAGCTATCTCCAATTTATTTTGGCCCACTTAGTCCAGCGTTTGATGTATCTGATATATAGTTTACATTGTGAAGTTAAACCTTTCTTCTGTTTACATTTAAATGAAAATAAACAGACCCTAAAATGAGGAAAAAGACATGATAAGTAAATACTTGAGGGAAAATATTCCTCTGTACTTACAACACTTCAATAGAGAAGAAAAAAAAAAAAAAAGCCTGTAATGCATTCTTGTGATGTTTCCTTTATTTTTTGTCAGCTAGTGAGTTAACACAGTGCCTAATTCTAGAATTCTAGAACCCATGCTGCCTCGTGGGTTAAGGAAACCCTATATTTTCCATGCTCTCAGGTGGATTTAGCCTTTAACTTTGAAAGTCGTGCAGCACACAGCTACTGGCCTTTAGAAATGTAACTGCCAGTCGGACCCTCCTCTCTGCTGTGATTTTTGTGAGCAGCATTAGGAGGCTCTGCAGGTTGGGTGCCATCGATTTGGCCTTGGTTTGGCAGATGAGTGAAGGGAGGAAGGCAGCATTATCTTCTTAATCCTGTGGCTTCAACCAGCTTCTGCTTTTTGCTCGTGGCTCTCAACATCCTCCGTGTGATGCCAGTGACTCTCCAAGCTCTGGGACCTTCTCTTGGCCTGCTCAGCTTCTGTCCCCAGGCAAGGCCTGTGATCACACGTGGGCAGTCCTGCTGCCCTGTGCAGCTTCTGCTCTAAGCCAGGGCAGAGGATTTTTTTAATACCTTGCTGTTAACTCTGGAGGAACTACCGTTTAATAGGTATCATCATATGAATATAAAGAGAACTCTGGGAGAGTCTAGATGCATGTACTCTTCAGAGCAGTCATTGTTTTTTAACTTTAAATTCTGAGCTATGGGAGTAGTAATTTTCAAAGCAGTTCCTTTCCTCCATGAAATATGGTTGATGCATTGAGCAACACCAAATTAACGTGTTTATGTATGGTGTTGTAAAAGGAGAGCCTTTCCTCATGTATTGCAGAGAAGGGTATTATGCTTCACTCTCATTTGTAACTTTGATAATTTTTTTTTAGCGTGAGGGAGCTGACATTTAATGCTTTTCTTTTATGTCTGTTATGTCAGAAAATGTCATTATCAGTGCTGGTGGCTGCATTTTCTAATGGCTAGCTCTCCTTTTAAAACTCTGCATGGTGTTGCTGCTGGTTTTTCATCTTTGCTGTCATTTGCTTTCCATCTCTTTCACCAAACAGTGAGGCTACTCCAGGGGTTCCAACATCCCAGTTGGTGTCTTGTCACATCAGACAAAAAAAAAAGTGTTTCAGTTACCTGTAAACACACTACAACCTGATATCTGACATTGTGATGTTTTATTCAGACAAAGACCAGCATAATGTTCCATCTGTAACTGCAGTACACAGCTGGGGCTCACTTGCTGTCGCAGATTACTCTGCAAAGCAGGTGTGAGTGCCAGCCAGGTGGGGTGACCGAACAGCCTGGGTCTTGTGGTGATGTCTGTCCCTAAAGCTTCATGGAAGAGAATTAAAATTAACAAGTGTCACTTTTAACTTGTAACTCAATTAATTACAGTGCAGGTCTGGAATAGGTATGAATGCCATAAAAAGTAGGTGTGTGGATTTACAAACTTAGGGTAAAGTTTGTCCGGCCCGCTTATTTTCCTAAGAAAATTCTCTGAAGTTCAAATTGATTACACTTGGTAGAAAATGGACTGCGATCCACCTTCAAAAGTATTCTGCATGCAAAGGAGGATGACATCTGGATGAGTTGTCTTCACAGCTACAGAAACGGAGCCCTGCTTAGACCTGTGGCTATCGAGGCTGATTAAAACGTAGGATGCTTGTCTTTCCTATGCCTTAATAAAAAATTAAATTTAACCCATAGCAAGTAAATATTTTTTTCTGATTACATGAGAAGCACCATGAGAAGCACCTCAGTAGATCTTCTGCTTAGTATTTTTTTTTTTTTTTTTTTCCTGCTGGAAGCACCTCTAGCACTGATGTACAACTGAATTCAGTGCTTTCAATGGGATAGCCAGAAACAGACAAAAAACATGCAGTAGTGTTCCTGCTACTGTTGCTGAGACGGGAAAAAAATAATTCTGAAACTTGGCAGCTTCAGCCATTCAGTTGCCAAGTATATTTTACACATGGCTCTGGGTATTAGCTTCACTGCAGAGGAGGATAAAGGAAAGAAGGTGTGAAGGGATCAGATTCATTGTCTCCTTCTACCATGGGCAATGTTAAATAGCTTACGCTCAGTCTGTGTCAAAGTGGTGTTTGCTATGGCATTAGTAACAAAAAAAGACAGATTTGTTTCTAGAGGAACACTATCTGTGCTCTTGCATCTGGGGATTTGTAGTGAGATCTGTTAAAAGAGCTGTGAAGATTTTGAAGGTGAGAGGATAACAAATTATTTAAAAAAAAAGCCATCCTGTCCTAGTGTTCATGCAACATATTTTACAAAAACTTAAGCATTCAAAAAAAAAGCCATCCCGTCCTAGTGTTCATGCAACATATTCACAAAAACTTAATCATACAAAAACATACAGGGTTCTTATATTGAGGTTTCTCCTTTAAGACTCAAAATGTTGATGTATTAACCCTTTGTGTTAATGTTTTTCACAAATGCTATGAACACACAAAAACATGCACTTAAGAAACAAAATGAACAGTGGATCCTGAGGTTATAGGGATATAAGACTGCAGTTTAACATTTTAAGATAAAATGTTACTATTTTTGGAGACCACTTCCTCAGAAGCAGACTTACTTAGTAAGCTATGAAACCAGCCAATCTCTAAGGCTATCCAATTCTGGCTCCACTATCGGGTTTTTAGATACATTGTTTGTACAGCTAGAAAGGCTTCAGACTCTGCTGGGAATACTGGCAGTGGCTTCAGTGATGGGTGGGCATGGGTTGAGGTTTGCCTCCTTACTTTAGACATGGTCTGAAACCCTCTTGGATTTCATTTACTTTTTCATTGCCCTTCGAAATCTGTTTGGTTTACTGCTGCCAGGTTCTCTAACAGGTCTGGTGGAGTCCTTCATACCAGGCTTCTGGAAAACAAAATGATTTTTCAAAGCAAATTTCATAAAGGTGTAAGTAGTATCTTTGTTTGCTAATGAGGTTGTCTGTAGAGCTGTCTGCCCGCTTTTCTGAGCAAAAATGCATGATAGTCTTCAGAAGCCACGTGCCCCTTAAGCATGGAAATAAATAGCTAGTTGCAGCTCTGGGCTTTGCCATCCACTGTCTGGTAGCTACTAAAACTTTGAAGTCCCTGGAGGCCTCCTGTGTTATAGCTTTGCCTGCTGAAAACACCTGGAGCCCAAACCCTTGTAAGTCATTCTAAATTCTCACCTCAGTGAATCTGGCTCGCTTTCCTTTTTAAGAACTCAACATCAGCCATTACAGAGAATCAAGTACACTTTCAAATTATTGGACCGATAATTTCTTCAGTAGTTGTTAATGAGCAAAGTGTACTTAACATCCGACCTTCAGGCTGCGTTGGATGTGTAGGGCCTCCGTTATGTAGCTGTTCTCCCTGTTGATGAGTGTAGCTTCAGATACAGCTGGGGTTTCAGTTCAAAGACTAGCACTTGCAAGTTCACATCTCATTTCTGAGAATCTTCATTAATATCACTTGAATTCAAGATTTCCATTAACTTCAAGCTATACAAATTGTTCTCCTAAAGTGCTCATGGAGAAGACAATCAAGTCAAGCCAAGATTGGTCCTCAGCTTGAGAGAAGGCTGGAGGAGCGTATTGCTGTCATCTGTGCACCTGAAATGAGTTAAAATGAAACTATGTAGCATTGAGTTTCTAACTATTTCTGACAAACTGCTGCTGTCATAAACACTAAAATTTTGTGTTGTGGCTCTGGTGAGGTGTGCCTGTTCAGTCCTTGATGAGTTGATACCAGAAGACCCAGGATTTAGGCTGCAATTTATACTGAGCCTGAGCTAATCAGCTTCTCTGAGAGAGACCATGACCTAGCCTGAGCTGGGTATAGTGCTCATGGCCTCTTAGAAACTCAGGGAAAATCTCTGAAGTCTGTGTACGCATCCCCTTAGCACTGACCTTCAGGGAGGGAAGAAGGAATACAGAGGGGATGTGAGACACCTTTGTGCTCCTTGCTCGTAGGGTTTAGCAGAACTGTTCAGTGGAAATTAATGTTATATCCTAGAAGACCTTAAATGACTTGCCTAAGAAATTTATTTGGTTGATGGCATTACATAAGGATGGTAGAACTTTGAATGTGGATTCATCTGATTGTGGCTCAATTATATGCAAATATAGAAGGTTTTGTTTTTTTTTTTAAACATTTGTGTCTTTTTAGCTGTCCTTCTTATAAAATATTTACAGTTACATTAGTTTCCTTTTGTATACTTGGTGACTGATTCTTGAGATGCTGCAACATTAGAGCAGTGCTGTTCTCTAGTTTTTGAGGAGGACTCGTTACATATTTACATGGTGACTAGAATTATTTGCATAGTTTTCTTTTAATCTGAAGCTCCCAAGAAACCCTGGTTAATCTCCAACAAAAACACTGTCTTTACTCATAGTCTGAGGGATTTTACTGTCATGACTTTAAAATGTGCTTACATTGAGACCGGCTGCTTGATGCTTGTTTTCAAAGATTCTGCATATATTTCGCATCCATTCCCATCTTAACTTCAAGCACTTTGAAAGACTGCAAACCAGGTCATAAATACATAGGCTGACCCTGAGAATTATATGGTGTGGAAGTCCGTCATATACTTGCTGGTCATAGTAACAGTGGCATTATTATTCATTGTTCATGGTTCCTAGGTTTTTACACATGAAAGCAACTCTCCAAAGCAGAACATTTCTTTCTTACGGTCAGGATACAGTAAGACCAGTTAATATGTACATGAAATAATTTTACCTCTGGCAAGACCTCAGTGGCTGAAGTGAAGCTTCAGGTGCATAGATGCTGACCATTTGATGAGCCTCCTCCCACCTGCACGTTATCGCTTCAATAATAATAATAATTAAAATGCCCAAGCATGTATGTAATACTCTCTGAGGAACAACCAGTATCTTAACACAAGATCTAGGAAGTTTTCATCCTACAGAGTGATGTATGTGCTGACACCGGCTAGGAGGCACTACATGAATGCAAGAAATCAAAGGTGAGAAATGATATGAAGTGAGTAAAAGACAAGCGCTAATATACCTTCTGGTGTTTGGCAGGCTGCGTCATTTTCCTTCAGTCTCTTAATGCCTGCAAAGGGGAAGAAAATAAAGACAATGTCAGAAATGGGCTGTAGTGAGTGAAGGACAGCGGAGGGAGTGGGTGGTGTCTGTGATATCGATGCACATCTTGAACTTATTTATTTATAGCTTGCATGTCTCATGTATTTGGAAATAGAAGAGCTATTTCGTCACAGTCCTGCAGTAGTGCATGCTTGGTAAGGTGGCATAACTTAGTATTTTGATTTTTTTTTGTTATTTTATTTTAGTCTTTGTACTTCTAATAGTTTATAACAGTTTATTAATTTGTTTCTTTTAAGGTGAGTGTGTTTCTCCTGAGACTGACAGACGCATACTGGTTTTGAATCGTGTGAAGACAGAGCTTTCATCTTTGTTTTCTGGTCTAAACTTGAGATGTGTTTTTGTGTTGGCAAAGGGATCATTTTTGGATTGTGTTCAAGGTCTCAAGATTTTACCATATCTGGATGTCCACTTGCCTGCGTTTGTTCCCCTTTGGCTTTCATCTTTCAACAGCTTAGTGGCAGCAACGCTGAAGGAAAGAGCCAGTTTTGAGTGACAGGCATGGAGTATTCAGAGTAAGGGCTTCCTGAACGAGCGAGTACAACTATTCACATCAGAAGTTTCATTCCCAGAATTTGTCGTCTTCGTTTGGAAAACAAGAAGGATGGTTTAATGGCAGTGCAGCTGATTAGAACTAACTGGGGCTACACAAATTCAGAGATGTAGACAGCTATCAGTTGCCAACTGAGTTAAAACAGATTGTTAGCCAGCTCTCTGTTGATTTGATTAATGACCCGAATCAGTTGTTTTTGAGCGTATCGCTGCCAAAGTGTGCTAAACAATGAAAACAGGAAACTTGTGTGTCTCGAATCTCTTTGCTACTGTGGTGTCACCAAACATAACGAAACAGAGGCTTTGCTGTGCGTGGGCTGAACAGCGTGGAGAAGAAAAGGGTATTTAAGGACTGATTATACCTCTGTGACACCCAGGCCACGGACCGCGCGGAGATGCGGGAACTGGCAATGATCTGTGAGGAACCGCCTGCTTCCTTGAGATTGCAGGGATATATCTCAGCATTTGCTCTCTGCCCCAGCATATGTTTCCTGCTCTTGGGTTTGGAACTGTGAAGAGTGAGTGGCTGTAGGAAAAGGAATTTCAGAGTTGCCCTCGGAGCATCTCAGAGCTGCCTATCAAATGTGAAGGGCAGCAGGGCTTCCTTCTTCTGTTGTGCCAACAGGGAAGTAAAAGGGGAGTAGGAGGCAGCAGAGAATGTGTCCTAGTTATGGCAGATATTGGGAACAAGTGGCAAAGAGGAGGAAAAATTCAAGTTTGATCAGAAAAACTCCCCATAATTTTGGTTGTGACTGTATTAAGTTTGCACCAGCTCTTGTGCAGGCAAACCTCTTCTAAAGCATCCCAGTCTTCCCAGGAAAGCTAAGGGTGTTTGCCTCCTTTTGTAGTCACAACAGAGCGTGTTCAGCATTTGCTAAAAACTTTTACCGCTTTGTGGTAAGTGGCTAAGGCTGAGGTTGCTGATGTCCATGGCTGCATTTTTCGGAGATAGCTTTTACAAGGCTGGCAGGACAGGAATGAGTAAATATGAGATGACCAATCTGATCCCTGTGGCTGAATGGTGTACTAATGACTACTAATGTTTATTTCCAGTGTAAGTTGAAGGTGCTGTGAGTAGAAGGCAGAGGATATAGTGGGTGTGAGCGGGTCCTTCTTTATCTCCGGCGATAACTGTTTCATTTTCACTGGTGTTAAATGCTATCACCAGCTTCCATAAAATACTTTGTATTAAAGCACAGAACTGAATGCAACAGTGATCAGTAATTTTAAAGATTATTACAAGTCTAAACCCTGAGGTTTAAAATGCTTTTTATGTCCAATAAACAAACATACTAAATTAATAAATTATTCTTATGTAAACATCTGAAGGTAAGACAAATACAAGTCTGCCTGCTGATAAGCCAGGACCAATTACTTCATGAAAGAACTGGTCAGCCTGTTAGAGGAAGTACATTGAGCACTTCTTTTACCCAGAGGAGCTTATTTGTGAAACCAGTTCCCTACCAGACATGACCAGCACCCGTTTTTCTCTGCACAATGCAGTAGCAAGTGAGATAGTGGAGTTATTCTTCCCCGTACCAGGCTACAGCACACCCAGGTGAGAACAATTCCATTTCCAGGCTTTTAAGCAAAAGATTCCTCCATTTTAGGTTTTAATTAAATATTTTCTTCTATTAAGCTTTAATAGTCCTAATGGTAATTTTTTTTTTTTCCTTTGAATAAACTGTCAGTTTGGATTGTTAGTTTACTTAGATACACGTGGCTTAAATCAATGAACCTTTCCTGGTGGTCTTGTAGGAACCAGGAGCAGTCAGGCAATAAAGAAAATTGTTGTACAGGATCAGGTGGAGAAGACTTCCCCTGCCACCATTCCAAACACATGTACTCACAATTCTCCTGGTAGATGTTTTACAGCTGTGTAAATATTCGATTATTATGTGCTGCTGCTTATCTAGCTTGCTTGCTTAATTTCTAAACCTATAATACTGATCTTAATTCTGTATATAATGATTCCCCTACCAACTCAAACAACTCTTTCCCTTGAGTTCATGTTTTTAATTGCAGCTTTAGATCAGCTCTCTCCTTTTTAATGTAACATTTCTTTCCTTTTGATCTTGATACCTACTTCAAACATGTTGTAATTAAGTATGCATCTGCCACATCCTAAATGTTCAATCTGAAAAACTGCTGTAAAGCTGAAATTACCCCCTGTTCTTCATTCAGTAAGTCAGGAAGGTCTAAAGAGAAGCAGCTTGCAAGACACTGAATTTTTTTCTTTTCTTTTTTTTTTTTTTTTTACTGTTATTTTGAGTGTTATAATATTTTTAGGCCTACTAGTTTTAGTTTACTTGCTATAAGCGCTGCTAACTTCTATCAGACTCCAGAGGGCAGTTGTCAAAGCATTTAAAATAGCTCACAAAGCCATCCATCTGATAGCTTAGTTTTGAATGTGGCTATTACGGGAATATTTAAAGAAAATGCAGATTTCTTTGATGTACCTAATTATGTGCTGCTGTGCCCCATTTCTTCATGACGCACGAGCGTGTAACTAGAAGATCTTACTCATCACAGCACTGGTGGGTTTGGCCGTGTTCTGCTGAGAGCTGGATGACCTGATACAAGCTGTGTCTGACTTGCTCAAGAGTGCAAGGGCTGGCCAAGAGTACTTCATTATCACTGGTTTAGCTCCAATAAGAAACCTGGACGTCTCTAAAACACATGACATGCTGGTGCAGCTGCAGATTGACAGGTGCGTGCGTTGTAACAAGGTACTATAAAAATGCATATATATGCCCTTCATGTTTTAAATCTGTTTTGTGAAGTGATGTTTCTTTTAGAGCTCTGCTGAGAGACCTCTCCACCTTTAGAATAATGGTGCCTGCAGACTTTCTGTGCAAACGTGACAGAAGGGATAGTGATTGACTGAGGTTTAAAATGGTCTAGGAAAAAAAGCAAGCGATACTTTTGGAGTGTTAGAGGTTACCCTAGCTCTCATTCTGGATTCAGCTTCCCTCGTTCTTTCTCTGTCAACAGGAGTTATAAAATACAGTAACTACTGACCCAGTACTCTTGAGATACTACATGTCAAATCATCCTTTCAGCCTTCTGTAACTGTCTTGTCATTTCCTCTGAGTTGTTTAATAATGATTTAACAATTATTGTTTGACTCTCTTGAACTAGTTTGCGTGGCGGGCTATATAAGATGCTGGAGGTCTTATAGCTGGAAATGTGCTTTGTGTTAGTAGGTATGGAACATGCTCTCTGCTAATGAAGTTACTCTGCCTTAAAGCAAAACCAGAAGGTACTTCAAAGCCCTCTTCCCACCCCCTGAAATACTGCAGTAGACGTCACTCGCTAAATTCTAAAATGGGGCGACTGTTTTTGTAGCCTTTTAGTAAAACTCGCTGAAGTACCACTGCAAAAATATTGCTTCCTCTGAAGCTGGGTGACTTTTCCAGGGAGCTCACTTCATTATTTAGCGATTTCTTCACACTAGCAAGTGGAATTGTGTAGTTTGATAAAATGAAATTTAATTTAATTAGATTAATAGTTTTAAAACTATAGCCTTCCTAAAGGGTTTGTGAATGAACGGACACATGGGAAAACTAATATGAGTTAATTTTTAAAGCAGCTTGTTACACTGAATCAAAACTCTGTGTGGATGCTTTTCTTCACTATTAAAGTGGCCTAATTCGATTTAGTTTACTTCACTTACAAACTTAAGTAACAAAATCATATTAAAGTCACTTTAATTCTGAAGGAAAGCATCCACATAGAGTTTAACTAATCTTCTTTAGGTCATATGTTAAACTAATGCCGGTTGACTTCCCTGAGCATCCCTGCGAAGTCATGCCTGGAGAGCTGTAGACCTTGTCTGAGAGCTTCCATTGACTTCAGTGACAGTTTTATGTCAGATAAAGGTGGCAGTCAGGCCCAACTGTATAATGTTATAGTGTGACTAAAATGCAAATATGTCATTAATTTCTACCCTGTAGATATGCTTGCTATATCCTAATTTGGTTTAATACTGAGTTAATGAAGCTCTGAGGAAATGTTTTTCAAGTAGTATGTTATAATAATTTGTTTCACTATTATGCATATTGACTATTACAGCCTTTTGAAATAAAAATACATCCAAAGTATTTAAAATACACTTTATGTTTCTGTTACAGATGAGACGGAGTACTTGTTGGCTAGTATTACTGGTTTGAATGCAAACATTAGGGATTGGTTGCAATAAAGTAGCTGTAACCCATTTCTATAATTGATTTGTAGGTTTTAAAAAATGAAAAATCAGGCTTTATTTAAGTGCTTATTCTTTCCTTGATTGGCAGTATCTGAAAAAGACAAATGGAGATGTGTGTTTCCAGGTCACTGGAACCACCTTGTTGCTCTAACATAGCACCACCCCAGTAACACTTGATTGCAGCAGGGATTTTATGGGAAGGCTATGACCCAGCTTTCAGTGTATTTTGTATGTTTTGCTGGGAGGGAGAGGAGCACACAAAAGATAAGGAACATGTCACAAGGTATGACAGGGTCCGTGAAGGGTCCGGAGGATGGTTGTGTCCACCTCAGAGGTCGTTTGGTCAGGACTGACCCTCTGTGGAGGGGGTAAGCTCTGATCAGTGCAGACATCAGTTATTCTGTATTGTTTGGCTTGTGGCCAGGGATCACTCCTGAAAACGGGTGCCTTCTGGAGTACCCACGCAGCAGCCATGAATGACGTACAGGAAGGGTACTTTTACCACTCGAGTGCCCAGCATATTCAGTGCAACATCAGCTGAGATCTTGACATCCAGAGAACAAGAAAAAGTTGAAAGCATAAGGCGCACCACTTAGGAAGTAAATTCATAAATGTCTTCTATTGGTAGGTAATTATGTGATCCAATGTGAGAAGATTTTGTAAGTGTTGGTAGTAATGTCTCAGGAATGTTTAGCAGAGGACAGGCAGAGGTTTGTTCAAGAAGTTGTATCCAAGTGCTAAATTTTCTTTCGTTTCATGTTTTTCCTAAAGGCTGAAGCTAGAGCTTGACAAAGACTTGCATTGACCTCGGTGGTATTTTTGAAGCAGACCTCAAACCTCAAGAAAAATCCTTATGTTTTGATATATTATTTTCAGGACACTCCAGAAAGAAATAGCTTGAAAATACCTTGGCAGATAAAAATGTTAGAAGTACGTGAATGAAGCCTCCAAGGGATCCTGCTCTAGCCGAGCTGGCGCTCTGTTTGGCAAGCAGAAATCCAAGGAGATGCACACCATGCTACGCGCGCCCTGATGCTGACCATTTCTGACAGCAGCTTTAGTCGGTCTGTTTTTTTTTCAGTTTTGCGTCATCATGTTTTACAGTGCCTCACTTTAAGGCAAAGCACTGTTGAAAATGATCATCAGAGAAAGGGGGGAAGGCTGAATTGTTGGCTTCAAAATGTCTATGGGAATGTTGGCTTTGACTTCAGCACCCTGTGACTGGGACTGTGTGTGGAAGCCAGTCTTTGAAATGCATCAAGAGAGTTGGGACACGAGCTACTTCTGTTTCAAGAGCTCAGTGTACTTCTGTTAACTTCCTAATTGTACGGGTGAAGCACTGGTATAAGAATCAGTAAACTTGGGCCCTAATTTACCCTATAGGCAGTCTGAAAAATGCCATGGCGGGGTGTGTGTGTGTGTGTGCTTGTGCCTTAATTTATTGGTTAATTTGTGAGATGGGGAGTTGTTTGCAATAGTGAGATACTGTCTTGGAGATTTGTCTGTGGCTTCTGTGTGCTGCAGCATTTCCCTGGTTTAGAGGCAATCCTTGTAGTTGATCTCTGACCTGAGAGGAGAATTTACAGCCTACTAGTATGTGCTAATTGCGACCCTCAGCAATCACTGGCCCATCCATAGGTGACATGGTGGCCTTGAAATCCTGAAATGGGTCAAAAGCTGTGTCACATAAAATTGCCTTTGAAAGTGCAGAGCTGTCTGAGAGATTTACCAGGCAAGTGGGACAGGGTTAGCATCTCCTCCTGATTTAACCCAGCCTCGCACCTGGTTATGGGTTGTAAAAGTCTTTGCTCTTTCAGTGGGATGATGTTACCCAGCATTCTGGCATGTTCTGTTGGCCAGACCAGACCAGATCCGGTGTAGCAGTACCAGCCTGTCTGGCACCTACTCTTGCTGACAGTCTTGTCATGTCTTTGTAAAAAATGATCTATTTCTTGTCATGATGGGGATCCTCCTCCCTGCATCACCCCATCTGTTCATCGCACTCTCACCCACTAATAAAATCAGGTCCTGGATTTTTCTGTTTGCTTGTTAAAAAACTGTTCCAGAGATGTTGGTGGAGAATTCACATGCTTTATTGCATCTCTTGGAGTTGGTCAGTTGTTTCATGATGTGGACGATCTGACAACAGGGTCTCTTTAAGGCTAATACAAGCCTCCCATCTGTCCAGATTCTGTTTCCCGTGTGTTTATGTTTGTTGTGTTTGAAATATATATTTTTTTGTTTCCCTGGGTTGGCAAGACTAGATGCCAGTGTGAAGCACACTGCCATGAGTGTAAACATGCATGATACTGGTATTTTGTCTTCTAGGAAGGTTGCATTTCCCAATAAAATACTAAAGGGGAAAGATGTTTTGCAAGTGATTCATCATTTGCTGAAATGTTTATGTACCTTCTCTTCTTCAAACTGCTTATCCACTGTGAATGAATGTCTTGCATTCCTCTTGATAAAAGAGGAACCTTTCTAAAATAAGAGGTGTAAAGCTAAAATTGTACACCTTTAAAATTGCATTCTGACAGTATAGAGCGGTTAGGTCTTGTGGATCAATACCTGAGCAAGCTAAACAGATAACCTTGTTTTCGTTTCAGCTACAGAGCTTTGGCTTCACCTTAGCCATTTGACTTTATCTGCAGCCTTTTCCACAAAAGTGGAGTAAAAGTTAACACTTTCTTTTTCTTTTTCCTAATTCTTGATGTGATTTGTAAGTTTTCAGGGTAGGGACTACTGTTTACCCTGCCCAAGTCAGCACTCACTGCTTTTGTCTCACAGAAGTAACAGGTGGGAGAGCACAAGGATCTTTAACTCTGTTTTTATCACCTTTCACTGATGAAAGCCCTGACATAAACATTGCTATACCACCATAAAGATGTTTTGTTTAATTTTTCTTGGTATAGCTCGTTTTGTTTTTCTGACTTTGACAAAGTAAAACTATGAATAGTTACAATAAGTTTGTCTATAACAAGCATATTTTCTGACGAGGTGGTGTGGCAGAGTTTATTAAACATAGACTTCATCCTAGTGTGTACACGAAGCTGAATGCAATTAAGCTGTGTCACGGGCAAAGCCTTATTATAACAGATAAAATCGTGAAGCTGATCTTGCCTTTAAAACTGCACAGCCATGCTGAGCGACAAATAATGCAGTACTTCACTCCAGCTGAGGTGTTTACCCAACCACCTTTTCTTCTCCACAAGAAACTTTTTAAGGTAGATGGGCTTTCCAGTCCATCGCCAGAATGGATACAAGCAGGAGGTATCCTGTGGCGTGAAATGCAGAGTTAGTGGGTTGCCCCTGAGAGCATCGTGCTGGCAACGCTCTCCCCTCTGTCACACAGCAGTCCAAAGTCGGTGACCTTTGGTTTTGCACAGGCAGGAGTTTAATCACATCTAGACTGGTCCCAGCTGGTTAGATCTCTAAATAGTCGCTTAGCGCTCGACTAGAAATAGTATGGTTCAAAAAGGAAAAGTTGTTTTTTGTCGGTTCAGTAGGATAACTGCACTTGCTGGGACGCCAACCAGATTGTGCCCTGGGGGCAGCTGCTGGGAGCTCTGGGAACAAGACCCTTGGGTCAGGCCAGCCTGTGCTGCTTCAGAGCCCTCCCCAGGCAGCACTTCCTAGCTGTAGGCCAAAAGTTTACAGCTCAGACCTGAAATGGAGGCTGTTAGTATAAACCTTGCTCCTCTGCACCTTGGGGGTGAGTCTGGGACAGAGCAGCCTCTGCGAGTGCGGAGCACGCAGGTAGCACATGCTGTACTGGTGGCAAGCACTGACGCGGCCGTCGAGCAGTGTAATGTAACACAGGACTCTTGTTAGAGGCAAACAATCTCATGTTTCAGTCTGAGCCTTCACAGATTTTATTTATCAATAGCTACGTGGGAGGCAAAAGTGCCATAGTTTGCTTTCTCATATAGCAGAGTGAAGGTGGAGCAATTCCATGCGCTTCCTTGGAGTTGTTCCTTCTTCGTGTGGGTGATGCAGACAAAAAAGCTGAGTTTGACGTATTTTAAGTGCTTTGGTTTTGCTTTGTTTCTTTGTGTCCAAACCAGAGAGTGAAGTGTTGGTTAAGAAGGTGGGAGGCTGTTAGTTCTGCTGGAAGAACATAAGCAATTTTTCATAGGGTTTCAGTACTTTCTGGCTTGTAACTTCTTTTCAGCACTGGATATGCTTACAGCATACTGAATTCTTCAGCAGGAGTTTGTAATGGTGTGCTAAGGTAGAGGTGCCAGTATTTTTATTAGATAACATTATCATTCCTCACTTTACAAACGCATTTGGTTTTAGTTCTGAATTTTCTGTGCTTATCTCCTGCATTTAGCTCACCAGAGTGATCCCATGCTCTCGTTTCTAAAACAGGGCTTCACTGACATACCTTGGAGTTCCTCTGTACGCTGCTCAGTTAGTTGAACTGGGAGTATTTTCTTTGCAAGTAAAGACCTGATGAGATTTTAAATTTTTTTTTTTTTTTTTTTTTTTTTATCAAGCCACAAAACACTATCTGTTTATTCATTAAAAAATGAACAGGAAAGATTGAGGATGAAGCCTTGGCTATGTCCCAAAACATCCCTTAGGATGAAGGTAGTGCCTGGAGCATCTGCCAATTTTTTGGGAAGAGCTGGAGTACTAAATGCCCCGGGGCTGTTTATCAATCTGCTGAAACCCCTGGCTTTCAGAGGGGCTGGGCTAACCCACTTTGAGGAAAACCAATCCCTGACCTGGTGACTTGAAAGAAATGCCATGAGCTGGTTCTCAGATGTTTCCCCCCCCATTACAGCATTTTCTCATCTAACTGAACATCTATTTGTGATGGTGGCAAATACTGTCTGGTTTAACCCAGTTTATCTAACAAAAATAAGCATAAACTGTCTTTCTTTTAAAGTACTTAAATTTTGGGTTTCAGTGGGATAAATAATGTCCGTGGCTTAGACACAGGGTTTTTGTTATGGTAACTCCACTGATTGGCAATACTGACAGTCTGACAATGAGTGTACCAAGTGTACAGCCACTGTGCAATACAGGTGCTGCATTTTTACAGCCATGGTGTTGACTTTTTGAATGGGAATCTCAAAATGAGGATTATAATATTTCACAATATTTGAAAAAAATTTATTTGGACTCAAACTTCCAAATCGTACCTGTATGAGCACAATACATTTATTGCAGCAGCTTTATTTTATTGAGAGTTTGGTTAATGCTAGATTTGTAGATGTAAAAGGGTTTCTTTCAGTGACTTAACTGTAATAACTGAGAAGAATAAATGTCCTAATTTAATATTTACGTAGGTGTCCTAGTAATAGGCATCCTACGTCCTAATTATATAAGAAAGAAAAGCATTCGTGCTGACATGAGATCATATATACTTATAGGATAAGAAGCACAGATAGATTATGTATCCCTTATTTTACCTCCTGGTCTTAACACATCATGAAATCAACAAAACCTGTTCTTTGATGCATTAAATTATAGCAGGTTGATATCGATACAGTTTCATATTTTGTTAAGTAAAAGTCTGTTGCCATCATACTCAGCATTTCTCAGTTTACAGATTATACTGCCTTTCTTCCCCCTTCGCCCTAAAAGATATCACTAGGGTCATTAGGGAAAATATTTATTCATAAGGTTTTTGTACCTTAACACCTCTTGATTTTCCAACTCTATCTTTGGAGTTTTGTTTGATATTTGACCTATTTCTTCTAATGTTATTAATTTTATAATCTGTAGCTTTGATAGCCAGAAAATAACTCCATCCTGTATTTATTGATAAACCAGAAAATAATTAGATGGTTTCTGTTGTTTAGTTTTGTTATCTAATTTTGAGATATATTGGGCCCATTCATTTATGGGAAAACGTGAGAGAGGAATGTAACCAACTGCAGTGTGTTCAAATCCAGTAAACTGGAGGGAGTGAGCATTTTTAGGATTAAAGTGCTAGCTGTAACTAGACATGAATTTTTAAGCGATTCTAAACCAAAAATCTTTCTAACTTCATTTGATGTGGCCATTTCCTTTAGGAAGAAATGTTTAAAAGCACACACGGCTGTTTTCTAGGAGAGTGTAGGCTGCTTAAATGTCCTTTTGTGCCTTTGAAATCTCTGCTAAACTTTTTATGAAACATAAAACAGAGGGAACGCAATTAATTAGTGCAGTCTCTTATCATTCAGCAGCAAAGAGGAACTGTTAAATGCTTTTAGAGCTCTATGTTATAATAGAAAATTATTGTTATTCTTTAATACCAAGCTGACAAATCGGGGAATACAGGGTTTAATTATGAAGGATGGAAAACAATCACACTTGACAAAGGCTTTGTTTACAGTAGAAGTGTGCCTGTCAAAGCAGACAGGATAAAGCAACTAAATGATGTCGAATCTCATGTACTCTTAAAGTCACTGTTTTTTTTTTTTAGTTGGGAATTGATGCTTCTTTGTGACTTAGATAAATCCTTTAAATCTCAGGTGCTTTAAAAAAAATGTCTTCCTTTTAAGCAGTGCTCTTCGCTTTGCAAATTAAAGTCTACCTAATGGTATAGACCAGCTACAGATTCTGCTGCTTTTAATGAGAATAAACAGAAATTTTAATCATGGCAGGATCTTTGTCTGAATAAAGGTTGATGGTTTGGTTCCATTTGTTGTTTTTGGTGACTGTAACATCCTGATTCAGAAATGCTTCCCAATCTCAGGGTGTAGCATTAGAATAGAAGTTATATTATGTGCTTAACCTGTTCTTGGGTAGGGATGGACGCTGTTGTGTTCATATATGGTTCCCTGGGTGTAGCTGGGAACAAGTGAAAGCCAATTTGATTAAACATGTCTGGGTAGTAAGATGACCGAGAGTCATACTTAATAGCTCAAATGCATCTAACCATTTTTGCCCATGGCAAAATTACAATTTGAAAAGAACAAGCTAATTTCACACGGCATTCTTTAGCAGTAACAGTAGCGTGACAGTTGCTTTGTAAACCATTTCAATCTGTTTATTTTGAAGGAGCTTTCAGGGTGGTAAGATCTAATGTAGCTAGTAAGTCTGATGCAGCCCAAGTCCTCGTTGGGGCTGAGAAGTGCCTGAATGTGCAGTAAATGTACTCTTCTTCCAAGAATACTTTCAGAGTACCTTGACTGCAAGGTTAACACTTCAGGTTGGAGGGGAACCTGAACGCTAATAGAAGGAAACTGGATAATGTGAATTCAGTAGGGAAAACCTCAGGCTCTATTAAAGCCAGTACCAAAATTCCCCTGAGCTTTGACAGGGTGGGCTTTTTGTTCATGGCACTTCATATTATCTTGATAAAACAGAACTTTGGGCTGGGACTGGAGTGTTGGTACTTTAAATAATTTGTGACTAAGGGGGGCTTTTCAGTTTAAAAATGCAGTGGCAGTGTATCATCCAACTCAATATTACATCTGAAGGGCAGTATTTTTTCATAGTGAAAGGAAGTCTTGCACAGATGTTCTTCATGTGGGTCCCATTTGATCCTCCCACGTTGCTCTAGCATGTGCATACACACTCCCTGACACACACAGACCCCTGTGCTGGCTGAGGAGGTGAAATCAGTGCTGCATCAGCTGAGGAATATTGCTGTTTAAGTGTATTTTAGAAGTCTTCCGATTTAGATTTACATTGTCATAGTAATAGACTCTACACAGAGAATACTTTTCCTCTCAGGATCTTAAAATACTTCAAAATAAACCTGATGCTGCACTAATGTGTTATGTTATGCTGGCACGTGCTGACTTCTGTAAGAAAAAGCTCCTGTTACCAAATGCCAGTTTGCTATATGCTTCAGTTACCATATGAATAATCGTGCAAGTATGTTACAGACGTGATCGCCTGCGTTACTGTAGTGAGGGCTGGTGGCTCTTACTGTCAAGTGTTTTGTAATTTCTGCTATGCCTTTTTTTAAAAATAAAATAATAAAAAATAAGAGGCGGGGAGAGAGAGAAACAGTCTGCATCTAGTTTAGGTTAATCCCACCTTGCTAGTCAGTGCAGCCCCATGGAGTCAACGAGGCCGTGGTTCAGATACAGCCCAGCTAAGCTCCGCGTCACAGCAGCTGGAAAAGAAATGATGCTTTATATGTTTTGCTTGAGGTCATTGCTTAAAACAGTTTTGCCTTTGAGCCAGCTATAATCCTAGCCTGGACATACCATGAAATACACAGACATACATGCATATCTATACGCACATATGTGTGTGTGTGTATATATGCTTGTGTACACAGACACACAAATACACACACACACACACACACAGAGTGTAATGGACTGCTGTGTTAGCATATACCATATTCCCTGACTCCAGCAATAACTACGTATTTTACTTGCAATCATTCCTGACTAATTCTTGTGAAATACAGTGTTTCTGAATGTGATCTTCTGCACATCTGAAGAGCTTTACTGTGAGGTTACTCCTCTTTTTCTTAAGTAAAGCTGGTAGAGCATGTTCTCTCCAAATGTTTGAGATGGTACATTTTTTTAACAGAGATTGCTTAGTTCATCAGATAGACAGCTTTTATAAAACACTTCTGTTTTCATAAGAAATATGTACGGTTACACTGGAAAATATGGAACTGTTCCTTTTTTGGGCCACCACAGTGAAAATGTTTCCTTTTTCAGCAAGAAAATATTTTTTTATAAAGGTCTGACAATGTGTTGTTTTTCATCAAAATTTCTTGTGAGAGATTTTGCTTGCTTATCAACTCTTCCCCCAACCTGGGGAAAGGGCTTCTTGTGCTGCAGCTCCTCCTCTGCTCCATGCAGCCTGACCAGAAAGGTAAGCGTTCCGTGGCCTGCTGAGCAGATGGCCACGTCCTCCTTTGGCAAAGGGCTGTGTGCTTTGGCGATGCCGTCGCGGGGGAAGGACAGCCTTTTGGGCACGCAGTCCCTTCCTCAGGTCCATCCTGCCTGTACCCCCTGGCTCGGTTAACTTAGTAAAAGCCATTTCCTCTCCTGCATCGTTAAATCATCACCAGTGCAACATCACCACGCCTAGTGAGGCTGTGCATCATTTTTACTGTAAGACAAATGGGCAAGGACAGTGCTTTATTTCCCGCCTTCGTTTGACCTCACCTATTTCAACTCAGCGTGTTTTTGCTTGGTTTTTACAAGGGGGTGACTGTATGCTATGTACCCCTGGCAGAAAGGTTCCTTCCGTGGCAGAGAAGACAACCTGTGTAGGTGTCAAGCTGCCAGCACCGCAGGCAGTCAGTGACTTGGGGAGTGCCACGCTGGCTGTGTGGGTGGCAGAGGGACGTCTGCAGCGCCATTTGGCTGCGTAGGGAATGCGTCTGGTTAAAAGCTACAGCAAAAGTTGCGGGTTGGATTAGGCTGTGTTTGGTTTGTTTTAATCTCCAGCGCTTTCTGATCTGAAATGTCCTTCCTCCTTTCTCTCCCTTCAAAAAGAGCAAGGGGGAGAGAAAGTAATTCACCACAAAATAACATTTTCCATCCAGAAAAATCTGTCCTTGCTCTGACTTCCTGTTTACTTATTTAAGAAAATAAATATGAGAAATCCCTATGGCAAGTGCAAAACATAGATTATGTTTTTTCAGATGGGTTCTGGCAGGTTTTTGTTGGGTGGTGGTGTTGACAATAAATATTTAAGATGTAGAAACAATTTATTAAAAATAAATGCACTAAAAGTTTTATGCTATAGATTTTATTTGACCGTAAAAGGCCTTTTGTAGAGGAGGCAGTCTTACCTAGGGTATTCTGGTTTGGGCTACAGAGAGACAGGGAGACTTGTGAGTACAAGACTGGTGCTGATTTTCCTCAAGAAGTTAATTTGGTTCTTGTGAATTGGTGTTGCTGACAAGATAGTTACCTGCTCTTGGTATTAGACTCGCATTTCACATTCATGTGTCCTGGCTATAAGTGCTATTAAAAGCACTTAGAGCTCACCATAGTGATTCTTTCATGTGCTGCCTATAAATCTAGGTATTAACAAAATAGTGGGGCATCTTTGATGAATGGTTGTAGGACAGGGCTTTTTCTCAGCCCCCTCCGAGTCTTTCCAGCTGCCGGGAGGGAGGGAGAAAGTGAGCCTAAGAAATAGGCCCAGGTCTGTGGGGTTGGAAAGCGATTTTCTGCTTTCGTTTTCTAGCAGGAAGAATATTGCCCTTGTTTATTTTACGCAGTACGAATTACCATAAACGCATTTTATTATGCTGCTTATTTGCTGTTGTTTAAAGAACAGTCTTGTGAGCGGACCGGGTGAGCCGATGCAGGGAGGCTGTGGCTGGTGCCCAGTGTGTTGGACGAAGGGCTGAATGTAGCTGACCAGGCCAGGTGAATTGAATTTCTCTTATTTTCAGGCAGAGTCATGTTTTTCTGCATGTTGAACTATTTATTAAATCCGTTCAATGGCACTAGTTAATGTTATGAAAAACGCTCTGATCGAGATGCATTTCGGGGTTTATTTGGTGTTTGTTTGGTGAAGTCCTGAAGGGCGGGGGAGAAGCGGAGAGTGAGGGAAACTGATGGCTGTGGTGATACTGGGGAATTCCTGATGAATGTGAAGTGATGAGGCCTAAATATCCTCTATTCTTAAAACAAGGAATTCCATGGGCGACTGTAGAGTCTTCTTGGAACTCAAATCATCGTAGTTACGCAGATGCTGCAGAACGCAGTTTGTCGTTAATAAGCCACCTCACTGAATTTAGTTCCTTTATGTTTTGAGTATCTTTTCAAAGTATTTCCATGTCAAGTATGTGGTTACTTTCTTGTGTTCTCTATTCCTCCATACATTTTAAGCTAATCCTTCTGTTCAAAAGCAGACACTGGGACTGAGATCATCGTTAAATAAGCAGCAGTCATGAACTTCCTTTCAGCCAGTGCCTGTCAATAAATCCATTTATTAGTTGACTATTTGAAACTGCAGAATTTCAGAGACTACAGTACTTCTGTCTGTTCCTTTTCTTCTTTTTTCTTTCTTCTTCAGTGTACAATAGAGCTTGTAGGTGTTTATTGGCTTTTATAGTTTTCTTTTTTTCTTTTAAATGCACTTAACTTTTTTTTTTTTTTTTTTTTTTTTTTTTTAAGTAGTGCACGGGAGTATATGCAGTGAAATTGCCTTAGTGTTTGGAGCTTTTATTAATATGCTCCATCCCACAGATGAGAACATATCTTCAAGTTCTTGAGTTCAAGTTTTGTCTGGGCATGAGACCAAGGACTGCAGATTTACGTCCAAATCTTATATCTGATCCTATGTTAAACACATCCAGATGGTAGGTGATATTCTAATGTTAACAATCTGCTTCTCCTCCCTCTGCTGCCTTTCCAAGAAGTTGCTGACAAGTCTTTCTGACAGTCTTTTTTAAGTAAATGAGATCAAGTATATTGAAGGTCTTTTATAGCAACAACCCCTGAGAAAGATTAGGCATTGCAGTAGTGCTGCAGAACGTACATCTGCTTATGCGCTCTCCTGCACGAAGCTTGGAGCTTGTACTGGTCTGTGCCCTAAACTCTGGGCACGCGGATTGAAGGAGCAAGTATTTGCAAGCCCTATAAATCGCTACCTGGTGTGAGCATTTCCCTTTTTTCCTGGTTGTGCTGTGAATGCAGAATGTAGGTGCTTCCCGCGCTCACGGCCCCGCCACACCCTCAGGCCCCGACCTCGGCGTTGCACACTCAGCAGCGGCGCGGGTTGGACGGAGGCCGTCGTGTAGGTGCTTCAAGGCGCTTCTGGCATCTCGCATCACGTCCAGCACTCTGCACAGACGTGGCTGTGAGACGTACCGTGGTGGAGAAGGCCAAATGCGGTAATGTCAAGGTCTTAGTCGGCATTACTCCCCCTGCTTTGCAGATCTCGCGTCAGCAGGACCCGCTGGGTGTGTTTTGGGGGGGCCGTGGCAGAGCTGGCTGTTGAGGGGATCGTGGAGGACACAGCTCAAGCCAGGGCTCCTGATCTTAAGGCTTACTCTGGTCCTTCCACTCTGTGCATTCCATGCAAATGGATACCATTCATACACTTTACTGCTAGTAAGTTGTAAGGTTTTTAACAGATAAATACATTTCTGCATAAACCTGTACAGATTTTCATCCGCTCTGTTGAAGAAGATTTTTTTTCCTACTTTGTTGTGATTTTGGTTTGTCCTGGATATAAACGCTTGCATCTAAATTATGCAGATTAGGTGATGTTATTCTAGTTCATTTGAAGGATGTGGAAATTAAGCATTTTTCCTTTATGACCAGAATGTAAAAGAGACAGTCTCTCTTTGACAAAGATAATTTTGTTTGTTTTCGTCTAATGATTGTCCTGATCTTACTGCATTTCCGCTCTTGAACTCCTTGTCTCTGAAGTTAATAATATGGCAGTCTGTTAGCTTTTGTGCACACCATAGTCTGATATTTAGGTACATGTTAGAAGAGCTGCATTTAAATTACTCCGCGTCATTGGTACCTATCAATTCACAAATAGATGCAGTCCTTGGTTACACAGGGTTCTTCACTTAGTTTATTCTGCCTCCCATCCCAGTTCTATCCTGCGATGCAATTACAAAGCCTCACGTACCCTGAACATCCATTTCAGTTTTCCATGTCTAGTCTAGGCTTCGTGCTGTGCAAGTCTTTGGGAATACTTGGCCAAGAGGGAAGCGGTGCCTGGGTGGAAGCTAGGCTAGATGAGCTGTTGCCTTTGCTTGCTCTTGTCTTTGACCAACCTGATGGTAAAATGCATCAAACCTCATTATGATTCCATGTCAGGTTTTTAACAGAGCTGATATCCTCTGCCTTCACTGTAACCACCTGTAATTCTGAATGCTGCATATAATTAGCCAGTTTGTGTACTCTGAGGTCACATAAAAGCCCTTATTTACCTCCTATGAACTTAATGTGCAGTGATGTGAAAGCAGTCCCTTTCCTGAACTGATTGGCTGGGTAGCTACTATAGGTCTCTTGCCTTTATTTCTTTTTGAGAGAAATACATAGTAACTACTCGGTAAAAGTACTGGTGAACAAATCCTCCAAAGGAACATTTACAGTGTGTTTCCTGATGCGTAAGATTTGCTTTGTTTTGAAGGTTTAGGATTTTCAAGGAGTCTTCTAGAAATGTGTAGAAGTGTTTAAAATAGCACTTGCATACATTGGGCTGTGACTTGAACTTTGCAAGCGGTGATGCCTGAAAGTCTGCAAACGGTGTTCATTGCTGTTGGACTGCGTCCAGAAATGACTCTGACTAGGCCAAGGGTTTCCATCCAACCGGAGAAACAAACGGGGCAGGAGCAGAGCTCAGAAGCTCGTTTGGATACACACTGACTTGGCAGGACCCGCTGAGCACCTTCAGGTGTGCAGCAGGTCCTGAGCAGTTCTCCTAGCAGGTGCATTCCCCCATCAGAGCATACAATGTGCTTTTATAATCTAAGTGTAGGCATTTTCATATGCAAAAAATTATTTTGTAACTTGACAGTGTCTTCTGCATATATAAACAAACATCACCCAGTAGGGTAATATTCTCCAGACGTTGCACAGGACCGTAAATGGGTCGTATCAGCAGGAGAGACGTGGATCAGGCGAGTTGTAGGTGTCAGCACCGCCAGCTGTCACCCCAAGCACCCTCTGTACCCAGACCGACTCCTGAGGGACTTTGAAAGGCTTGCTGCAAACTGCGATGGCAGGTCAACGACGAGTTGAACTTCTATATATTTTCTGGAAATACGCTACATGCAACTCTTTCCATCAAACTTGAGCTATAATGCATTGACACAAGCGAGTCCCCTCTCTGACAGGGGGGACTCAAACCAAAGGAATCCAGGTTTATTCATTTCTGTCCTCTTGGGGTGAAATAGCTTCACCTGTCAACTAAAAGCGACTTTTCAGTTTAGATGTAATTTATATTGATTTAATTCCAACCTGGCTTTGCAGTTTCCTCATAAAGCCCAAACCCATGCTAGAACTCTAGAAGGTTATGCTTTCATGATGGGGATTACAGACAATATATAATGCCCAGTAGCTTCTATAATCATTAAGGAGAAACTCACAGATTCCAGTCTGCAGAGCTATTTGCGATGGCTGTTCAGCTCCTGAGGAGGTAGCTGCACTTCAGCAGCTCCCTTTAAGTTCTTCAAACTAATTCACATTACTGCAATCATCTGTCCAATTGTTTTTCCTTTAACTTTAAGCCATTCATTTAGCGGGTTTTGCATCACTCCATTTCTCTTCCTGCACAAAGATAAAGATAAATGCAGTAGAGTTACAGCAGTGCAGCAAGTGAAACAAGCTGCATGTATGTTTTGTGGATAGATGGTAATTTATTTGCCCGTGTGGTGGCAGGAGAGGGTGGGTCAGGGAAGGGCCAGAAGAAAAATGCTTAAAAGGAAGATCTAAAATAGCATTTTTATCTACTCCTTTTTTTCTGCGTACATCTGCTTTCTGTCTCCTGCTGTGAAAGATTTACTGATTTGCCTGTGTGCAAATGTTGAACTAAAATTCCTGTAAGCCTTTGTTAGTTGGAAGGAAGTCTGTTTTGTGGGTAAAAGGCTGGACTGGAAATTAGGAGACTTGGACTGGTTCTCCAGGCTAGATACAGACTTCCTGGGTAAACAAGAAAGGTTCACTTAACCTTGCTTTGCTTCAGGTCTTGATCTCCAGTGTGGGGATTAACAGTACTTCCTTTCTCTCCCTTAATGTCTTGTGTCTGTTGGTGCCTCTTTGAGACAGCACTTGAATTGATGTAATCTGGGTCTCATGGAGACCCTGTAGTCATAACTTTTATTAAAAATAAGTTGCATCCAAAAAGCAGAGAAGCCGCTGACTTTCTTGGAGAGCAAACTAGTTAAAAAGTTTATGCTTATTTGACTGCCAGTAAAAAACCCAGCTTTTCGTTTTTTCATAAGATGTGGGAGGTACCATATGCCAAACTAAATCCCGTGATTTGATTATGCCAGAAAGTATCTTCTAGGTTGTTTCTACTTTGTGGCTTTTTATTTGTGTTTTTGTGCTTTCCACTGAATCAGCTGGTGGCCAGTTGGCATGAATGCTGGTCTGGGCTGCTGACAGATTGCTGCTTGTCTTTGCTTTGTTTGCTTCATGCTACTTGTACAGTTGGGTGTGTCTGTTAGAAATGGTGCCCATTTGAATTTAGCAAGTGGAGTTTTCTCATTGGTTCTTCACTGGTTTTGCTACTTTTAATGATATAGTTGAAAATAGGTTTTGAGGTTTTCTTAGTCCGTAGTTGTAGGAAATAATTGTTCTTCAGCTGTTGCTGAGGGGTAGAAAGTTAAAGCAGCAGCAAAACAATGTGCAGACGTTGCTGTGCTCTGAGCAGCGCCATCCACAGCTGTAGCTTTTAGGGCCCTGTGACAGGGATTGGCATATACTTCATTGATTAGAATTTTGTCAAACACTGTTCCTCCTCATTTTAATGTCTAACACTCGGAGCAACCAGGGAACCGTGTGACTGAGATATAATGTGGTTAATTGTAAAGCCTCCAAGTAATACGAACTTAATTGCTTGTTTACTGATAAAACACACCAAGTCCTGCTTTAAAATTGGATAAATAACAAGTGAATTTCAGGTATGATACCATAACCAGCTAAAGAGTGATTTGGAGTAGATGCTTCTGATCTGCAAAATGTTTGAAAAAGCTTTCCAGAAATTTTGAGGATGTAACATGACTAATGCAAGGCTGGTGTTGGGCTTTAGCAGGTCGTTGACAGCTACGAGAGGAAAAGAGTGAAGGGCTTCAGTTGGTACTGGTGAAAGTTCCTTGGCAAATACAGGCAGTTCACAAAGCAACATACCTGGGAACATGCAGAGCAGACAAATAGGGTATTTTGACATCCTCTGTGGTGAGCAGTGTGATGCCGAGCCTGCACTTGTGTCCTCTGCAGCATGCAAAATTCACATTAGTAACTTTCTCAGTAACTTGTGAGCATTGCTGGAGTCTGTGTGATGATGCAAATGGCCAAACCAACTTTTATTGTGGTAAACTATCTCACTGCTGGTTAATAGGGACGTTCTAGCCTGGCTCTGTGTTGATGCCGCAGTTTCAAAGCTTCATCACGTTGCAGTTCTCTCCGTGTCAAGCTTTCCTGCCTTCAGAGCGAGGTCCGTGGAGTTGATGTTAGACAAGCTTTGCCAGAGACTACTGTCCCTTTGTCAAAAGTCACAATGTATAAATGAGCAGTCCTGCCTGGTTTAAACGAATGCATGTGGAGAGGAAAGTGCATCTCCTGCAGATGGTCCTGCATGCAGCTGTTCTAACAAGAATGTGGAGGCTCCAGAAGAGGCCGGTGAGTAACCATTTAATAAAAACCACTAGCAGGTAACAACAGGGTTTGCTGTCAACTATCCAGGCTGGATTAGCAGTGACTGCCTGCAAGCAAAAAGCTCAATGACTCATTGTTCATCTCTCGAGCCTTCTGATTTCCTCAAAATGTTCCTTGAAGTTGGGCTTAAATTAACTATTCATAATTACATTGGGATCTTTCCTGCCTGTTAAAGCTTTCTTAACTCTGCAAACACACCAACAGCCATGTGTATCCAGAATGTTCTCCAGTTTACTGGGGAGAAAAAGAGTGAATTCAACGGTTTTACTTTAAATTCTGTCATTGATGCCACTCAGAGCATTATTTTTGTCTTTACAGTGTGCATTTTTGCAAATCCTTTTGCTGAAATTTAGAGGAATCTGCCCAGGGTTTAAATTCCCTTCCAGTTGTGTGTCTGAGGTTAAACAAGACTCACTTGGGCTCAAGCTAGTGGTAAGGGTGGAAAAAACAAGTATTAACCAGAATCAACCTGCGTTCCTGTCTGTCTGACCTACAAACTAGTCCATTCTAAATTCACCATGAAATACTCCTGCTTCCTTTTCATCTGGGATAGAACTTCATGGTCACTGTTACCAGGTGTGTTAAATAAGAGTGCTGAAAGTGAGCCCACCTTAGGAGAGGGGTTATGTGTGACTAATAAACACCATTTTGCAACTGGAAGCCGAAGACTGAGCTGGTTGATTCAAGGACAAAGAGCCATTACCGGAAATACTTGAGTTCCCCACAGTATGCAAACAACCCTGATTAACTGGGACGTTTGTCAGCCAAGGTAATGCATCTGACCCCTGACTCTGCACACTTGGCTCCTTCTTTGGACTCTGTCAAAGCGCTGGCACAATACTTCAAAAATACTTCACACTGTGATCAGCAAGATTGAGGAAAGCTGTCTGCTCTGAGCATTTCTTGTCCTCTCGTGTCCTTTTTCACCTGTCACAAGCAATCAGAACGCTACAGAGATGAAGTCAGCACTGAAGATGCTGAAAGGCCTGCCATACCCATTGTCAAAGAATAGACACTGGACAACATGTATCACGCTAGGTTGCTCTTGCTGTCATCTGCTGGCTGAAGTAAAGTCTTTCTGCAGACCTCTCACGCCATGAGAGAGGTATTTTAATGGTTTAGGAATTGAAACATAACATCTTCCCCCACCCCCCTGCTTTTTTTTTTTTTTTTTTCCTTTAAATACCTCCTTATAATTCTGCCTTCATGTGCTACCTGAATTTCTGCCAAAGGATTTCTTATTAATTTTGTAGAGTGTACACAACCTTGAGAGATGATACTTCATTATGCGTTTGCAAAATGAGATTCTTTTCATGGACTTAAAGGATCTTGTGGTTTACTTCAGGCTAGGGCAGTCACTGGATTTGCTGAGGGTTTTTTTCCTTCTCTATTCAGTTTTTCTTGTCATCATGATTACATTCCTTTTATCCATAAAAGCATCATGTTCCTCTTTAGTTTTCAAAAATTGCATAATGTATCTATTGGTGATTAAACAGGAAATAGCTGAGAGGGAAAGAGTCTTGGAGAAAGCTTGGGGCACCAAATGAACATTGAATATTTCAAGAATTCTGCTTTCCAAAATACCTAGGCTTCACATCTGTTTAAGTGATGCATCAGTCTGATGGTATGTTTGCCTGTGTATAGGAGTTTGGTGGTTGTGTAATGGCGCTGAGTCAATACAACAGTCTCTCCATTGCCCAGCAATTTCTGTTAAAAAAACCAAACAAACAAACAAACAAAAGATAGGAGAAAGACTGTGAATCTGTCTCTGAGTGTCCTTTCATGCTCCAGATTATTTAATTGTCCTAGAGAATCAAGTCCCGAAGGATGTGCAGATCTGGGCATCCTTGTCAGGGTGGCAGTTTCTCATTTATCAACAGGGAGTTCAACTCGCAGTATCGGGGTGCTTGTGAGCCCAGGCTTCACCTGCATGTGGCAGGACGCAATCAGATTTGGAGCAGACAGTGATGGAAACTGGCTGGTAAAGCTGAAAACTCTTCAGCGTGGGCAGACTGCCTTTGACACTGGTGGCAGAGGTGTAAAGTTAGAGGTTGTTACTACGCAGGCTTAGGCAGACTGGTCATCTCTAGAAATTGTGGAGGAATGCTGAGACAGAGAGCAGAGCAGGCACCGGCAGCCAACATCTTGTGCCTGGCTCGCTGGTACAGTCGTTGTACTCCTGAAAGTCTGGGAAAAGCCAAGGTGGTAGTAACACAGGAGCCCCAGGCTTGCTTTGTTTGGTATTCATTAAACATCACACTTTAATTTATGTACCCTGTGTGGTTTTCCCAGAGAGGAGGTTTGTGTTGTCTCAGAACTGCTCTTTCTCAGAAGCTGGAGGGAGCTCCCCTCTCCTGGGGAGTCTTTACTTGCTCCTGCTGCATCTTCCCAGCTTGCAGATGCCTGTAGTCATCTTCCTTTGGACTGAAAAGTGCTAGAAAGGCTGCTTGTCAAAACCGGCTTTTTTTACAGCTGCATGGGACAACACAGAGTAGCATCACAGTTTGCTTGGTCCTCAGTCCTCAAATGCCCCATTTTGACAATGCAACTGTCAGTTTTTGAAGGGAAGGAGGGTCAGGAAGCCAGAGATCCACCTCTGCTTTTGTCGGAAGCTTTTCACTGTTGTTCTGTTCCGCGGCCCTGTTACAACCTCCTGACAACTTTAAAAATGAGTCAGAGAGCACTGTGATTTAGTGATTTATGGGTAAAGCCGTCCTGTAACAATAATTGGCTGGCCATCAGTGTAGTCACATCTGGTTTCAACTCATGTCCTTCTGTCAATAGCCCTAACGCAGACAAGTAGCTCCTCCACCAGTTGTGTAGGGGCGAGATGAAAGGCTCCGGCTTGGCTGTGGTGTGTGGCCAGCCCTTGGTGGTGTTAATGAAAGCTGACAGTCTAACATCCTGCTCCATCTGCTCCCAATTTATACCTTGAGATTTATTGTCTCTTGAGAAGATAAAATAAAGACTTTGCGAAACAGGATTATTGGTTCTGAAAGCTGTAGGGGAAGTGTAGTATATCTCCCATTCTGTACTTTCAAAGCTAGACGGCAGAAGAAAGCACTTTTAAACGAAAGCAAAGCTCTTTCACAAGGTCTGCCAGGGATGGACAGTAACCTGTCCCTCACTCGGGGTTCATGGTTGTTGTTTGGCTGACGTTTGGCTTCAGGAACAAGTTTCTTGTGTTTCTACAGCCTGAACTTGAGAATTTCATTCATTTACAGCCCTAAGAGATGCACAAAGTATCCTAGCCAGACCCAGAAGCCCAGATATTCTGGGGAAGATGCCAAAGCTCTTGTTTCTTTCACATTTTTTTCCCTAGACAGGGTTGAGTCCTGTAGGTACAGACAAGTTAACATCATCGTGGTCCTTTGTGTCAGTGAGTGCCGGTGATCGTGTTTGGGGCAGAAGGGAAACCCTGCCGAGGTTCCAGTTGGGTGACAGCAGCGAGCTCCTCTCTGCTCAGAATCTGGCTCCTGTCACTTGGGAGCAGAGTCCAGCCCAGGCTGGGGGCATCATGTCAGGAAAAAGTCGATGGGACCTCAGCAACGGGGTGGGTTCTTCAGCAAGCAAAGCAGCGGCAGCCGGGAGGGGTGGAGGGGGCAGAGGCTGCTTCAGGCTCATGCTGGAGCTGTTTGTGGAACTTGAGGAAAACGTTCAGGGGCTGGAAGTCTGCCAGAAGGCTTTATAAGCTCTTGTCAAGTTTATACAGCTGCAGGTCACCTAGTGCTGGTTCAGCTGTGGCCTGAAGGTCCCCCGCTTGCAGCTGTGGCAAGGGCTGGCATCCACCACGTGGGTGAAGCTCCCGTGCAGTGGGCTTGGAGGAGTCTCGCTGAGCTGCTCCAAACCCTGCCTTTTCTGGTGGTGCAGAGGGTGGGAAGGGCAGCATTAACCACTGAGGACGAGAGACGTGACAAATGAAGCAGGAGTTGGGGTGCGAAGGGAAAAGGTGACATGAGAAAGGTAATTGCCCAAGTTCTCATAAGTGTCACCTCCATTTTACCAGCTTTTCCATATAGTTGTGTTTGAAAATTTGATTTGATGTCCCTTTATCAGAGAAGAAACAACCTGAACAAAAATAATCTATCAAAGCCAAAAAGAGGGGTGGGAAACAAAAAAAAAAAAAAAAAAAAAAGAAAAAAGAAGAAAATGTTGCAGTAACCACTTCAGTGTATTTCTCTAAAATCTAAAACAAAACAGCGTAATCCAAAAAGTAGCATCTGCAAATAGATATTTCAAAATAACAGATGCAACCTTGTGGAATAGTTTGTAGACAGAGAACTAAGGCTATGGGTATGACAAACATCAGTTGTATGGAATGAAGCTGAGAAATTTCATGTTTATTGCTACTAGTAACTAGAAGTTAACATATTCACACCCATCTGAAACACCTAACAACCATCTCTCCTTGCTGCGGGACTTAAGCATTTGAAAAAACCCTCAGTAATGTTACTAACCTAGAATTGCTGAATGACTAGAGAGGAAAAACATTCACAAGGGAGGACAAGTGTTTGTCAAAAGTTTTGATGTGAGGAAGTGTCAGATTGTTTTAGGAGAACGTGCTGTTTCTATTAGAACAGTGTGTGTTCAGCTCTGTTGAGCTGCTTGTATTCACATTTGATTTATTTATACTACTTAATTGCCCATTATTAAATGACACAATTTAAAGTTTATCTGTTCTGCTGTAGGAAGTGAGCAAAGTTTCTATAAATAAAATGCTAGCATTTTTATTGGCAGAACAACTTTAAACATTTTTTTCTAGAAATCCAAGACTTAAATGTGCAGAACTGTTTTCAAAAGCTTCGAACAAAAATCTGCATTAAAAACAGATAAGAGGTCTTTCATGATCCTGGTCACAGCTGGTTGATAGCTCTTCCCAATCTCTGTGGCATTCCAGGTGAGTCTGATGTGTTTAGTATGCTTCCTTGCAAAAAAATCTAGACTTTCTAACTTCACTTAATTTGCAAATGCAAATAGAAAATCTGAAGTCATAAAAAGTTTGTTATTCTTAGCCATGTACGTTTAATAATGGGAAAAATATCTTAAAAATTTTTAGTTAAACTAGGACACTTGCTACAGAGTATGTTTTCTTAGTATTAAAGAGATTTTAAAGAAATGATGCTTTTGGAATATAAATAATATACTGCTGATAGCTTACGCATTTTCATATTCTTCTTGTTGATGACCAATATCATCCCAATTACAATTTATGTCCACCAGCTGAATGGGAAGCAAAAAGAGTGCTGGGCTTCTCCTCATCAGGCAACTGATTTTTTTCACAAGCCTCTCAGCTGGGTAGCTCTTAGGCAAATAAGTGCTACTTCTGTCTCTCGGGTCAGTGAATTCCAGAATATGGAAACCTTGGTCTGATAAATGCTGAAATCACTTTCCATTGGCTTCAGGGGAGGTTTGAATCAGCCTTATAGTGAGAGCAAAACAGGAAATGACTGATTCAAAAAGCCAGATTTGTTGAGTAATTATTGAAATTTTGCCATTGGTCATTTCACTAGAATTCTGTCTCTAGTATAAATAGAAATGGTTAAAAGTCTCCTGTTGCGGTATTTAAATAAACATGTTGTTAGAGAACTTTAGGAGAAGGCATGAGGAATATAGCTGAAGTGGCAGCATCACCCTTTTGTTTTTTTTTGGTGAGAGGGAAGTTTTCAAATGAACAGACACTTATTAGGGACCAGGTTATGAAAACGCCTGAATTCTCTGGTTTTCAAATCCTAGGTCTTCAAACCACTGCATGTGCGCTTTGGGGTTTCCCCCTCCCACCTTCTCTTTGGCTGGTCATTCTCAACACGCTGCAGGTAACCTCTGTGACAGGTACTGTAGCTGCAGGGTGCTGGAACACAGCATTTACTTGCCTCTGTAGAGCCCAAGCAGCGTTAGAGAGGCAGTGTCAGGCTTCATAAGCTCTGGCTATTTTTCTTGCTGCTACCGAGCTCGGGTGCCTTGGTTCTCAGGGCACTCAAGATGAAAAGCCCTGGGAAGACCTTTGGGGTGGTGGTGGGGATTGTCATTTTGGTTTGGTTTTAAGGGAAAAAAAAAAAAAATCCTGTGTTTTGCTCTCATTTTGGCAATCCAAAAATATTATGAATGCCCTCTGGAACTTGAAGACAGTAAATGTCTTTAGTGGGACTTCAAATATATATGCAGCATCTAATCTGAAGGCAGAGTTTTCAAAGCCAGAAAAAGCTAAGTCCTTTAGAAATTCTCACCACCTTGCAACAGCGTTGGTAAAATAGTAGTGAAATAGTTATGAGAGGTCTTACGCGGCTAATTTCTCTGATATTTTTGGCATTCATGTTTATTAGCAGTTGACTAGTTACAAGGTTATCAAACATTGCCAAATAAATAAATAAGGCTAGAAAAGCTTGCTTGATGCACCTGCTGTCACAGCCCATTATGCTCAGAGGGGGGTTTGCAATGTTTTCTGTAATGCGAGTCACACTGCACAGTCGGGCTCTGACAGGTCTCCTGCAGTAAACTTGGGTGGTTTAAGACCTCACTGACAGCAGAACGGGCGGAGAGGCTGCTGCAAGTCAGTCTGGCATGATAGCTAAAATTTATCTGCACTTCTGGCTTAAAGCCCTGGGTTGTGCCTCGAGCGTGGCACCTCACTCCTCTCCCATACCCAGCACCCTGTTGTCTTCCAACAGGGCAGATGTCTGTGGAGAGAGAGAGCTGACACCCCCACAGCACGTTTTGCTGGAGAACATCTGGCAGGGCCTTTGCCTGCCTCTTCAGCGTATGTCACCTCTTTTTCTTCTCATTTCCTCTGTATTATATTTCCCTCTCTCCCGTTTTGAGCTGATAGCATTCAACACTTGCTCTGCAACGCCGCGCGTGATCGGCAGCGGAGTCGAGCAGCAGAGGAGCGGGCTGCCCTGAAGTCTTTGGTTAGATGTCACAGGGACCTGCAGGAGGGAGAAGCAGATGTTTGCATCTGTGTGGAGCTAGAGGGGGAGGCTGTCCTCCTCGCTGCTCAAGTGCTTTGGGGAAGCCGGGGTCATTTGCAGATTTGCTAAGGTTTCTACCAGCTTGTGCTTTGACACAAGTGGTTTATCTGTTGCTGTTAAAGTCAGAAAGTGCGACAGGACAGTACACAGGGGCTGCTGTTTTCTTTCTCTGGGAAACAACAGAGAAAGAAAACAATAAACAGCTGTTTAGGTTGTATTGCATGAAAAAGTGTAAAATTACAAGCTGTAGAAAGTAAGTAGAAATGACTACTGAAATGAAGAGATAAAGCTAATGCTGAATCCTGTATTTCCCCAGACTGCAGGTCGTGCCACTGCCTTTTTGTTATCTGGCCAGGCAAGTGATAACATGGTGGCTAATGATGAAGCAACAAATTTCTGTTCTGATTTTTAAAAACCATACTGCAGTATTAATCTGAGCTGTCCTGTGAAATGCAATCTATTTAAGTAATCCTGCTGACAGCTGTTTTCCTCAGCCCTTGTTTCTCTGCTCATCTGGTGACTGCTGATTGCCCTTACCACCGCACTGGCATTTCTCTGTTTCCATGGCACTGGTTTGCATATGGAAGCAACGATGGAGTGTGTGCCTAGCGCGTTTTTACTGTGTTAATTGGTCTCATCTGGGAAAGAAAGATCAGGTCAATTGGTTAAATGAAGTTTGCCAGAAATGAGGTACGAATCAGTAACTTCAACTACCCAGAATCCTGATGCCAGGGACTGAAAACTTGCTGCCGTATCTCTAAAAAATGTAAAAGTAGTTTTGTCTTATTACGGGCATTGCTTTGCTCTTTCCTACAGTTCGGGGATTAAACTGTAAGTTTAGGGTAGTATTTTCAAGAATTTTGATGATTTAGAGGATTAAATTCCTATTTTAAAAGTGATTCCCCCCCCCCCCCCCCCCCCCCCCAGTGATTTAGAGTCTTAAGTTTCAATTTCAACAATCCATTTGGCACAATACGGCGAGTGTCAGCTCTGGTGCTTTGTTGAGAACAGCTGCTGTGCTGGTGGGCACATGCAGCAGACAGGAGAGGATTAAAACATCCTAAATGGAGAGAAGTATTTGCCATGGATGCTTTGTGGCTTGTAAGTGTACCCCAAATCTTTCCTGTAAAGAAGGATGACTGCCTGACTACTTATGAGTACACACAAACTCTTTCACTTACATTCTTCAATTAAAAGAAAAAAAAAAAAACCCGAACACTTAAAATTGCATAAGAAGATTGATCAGTCAGCGAGTTAAAAGCTTAGAAATGCCAGAAGTTGAAGTTACTTTGAAAACCTACCTATGGGCTTCTTATGTGCATGCATTATGTTACAGTCTTTAATTATGTGTTTCTCCATTTGCTTTTCTGTGGGTTCTACCTCCTCATTCAGAGCAACCAGTAGGTGATAGTCACTGAATGGACAGAGATTTCATCTCATTGCTCGGTGTCCAGTATTCATCCATTATACAGGACATGACAGTGAAGCTTTGCACAGATGACAGCAGTGTGAATTGTCTTGTGATATGGTATATGGCATACCTCACCCTGTGGTATCAAAGAGAACTGCCATGAAGAATTGATCTCTGTTTACTGTACCACTGTCACACAGGATATGTTTTCACCTCAGTTGCATATTAAGAAAGTAGGGCACAGAGGCAGAACGTGTCCCTTGACTTTGAGACATGTAGGTAGGATTATTTTACAGGCTTCTTGAAATTAGGCAGCACTTTATATCCTCCCAGCACAGCTCCCATTGGTTTTAGTTGGAAGTAAAGATACTGGCCTTGCAGCAAATCAGTTGTACGGGTTCTGACTATGCATCCTCTCCCTTCCCCCTGAAATGGGGAATGCATCATCGACAGCCTTTTATGCCAGGTTAAAAATACGCCTCACTGCAAAGTTTCTGGGGTATTTGGCACGCAGTCTGCGGGGCTCAGATGTGCTGAAAGCCCACGTCTTAATGACCGTGCCCCCTGAGGTTCTTCACGCAGTGGTAAGCTCAGCTGCCATATGATTCTTTCCCACAAATGATGGAATAAACACTCGCCTTTCCTAAATACCAGGGAGACTGGGATAGCGTTGGAGATCAGCAGCTCGCGGGAGGGCTAATGCATGTCGCTGCTGCGGGGAGGACTGGGTACGAGCCAAAGTACAAATGGATTCTTGGCATGTGCCCATCGTGCTGCCCAGCCAGCTCACCAAGGTCACACAAGAGTTGTGTGCATAGAAGGAAGGGGCTCGCGACCAACCTCTGCATGCTGGACTGAAATAGCTTGGCCATGCAGGCCTGCCCAGGGAGGTTGGTCTGGCATCTCCAAGAAACTCTGGAGAAAAGAGGGCTGCTGACAGAAAAACGGAACCGATTTTGACCGTAAGGCTTTTGCTTGTTTTCCTTCATTTCCCAGCCTCGTTCACCCGTTTTCTTTCAATTCCGCTAACACCTGAAGAAGAGATCAGCGGGCAGTAGCCTCTGTCCCTGCACACCTCGCAGTTGTTCTCCCTGTTGTTCATCCCCTGGGCCAAGGGGGTCTTTCTTGCAACAGCTCTGGTTGGCAGAGCCTTTGGTGCAACCTCTGCCCCTTAGGCCAGGCAACGCAGAGACATGGAGATGTGCTACCACAGGATTTGTGGGGACTGAAGAGGAAAGCTTTACCATTGCAACAAGAGTTTGTAGTTACCAAAAAAGGGAATTATTAGAGAAACCTCTAAGTAGTAGTCTCTTCTCCAATCAAAAGTACTAGTTTTGCATTAAAAATGTATTAAAAATAATAAAAAAAAGGCATTTGAAATGCCTTGTTCTCCTTGTGAGATCACCCTATAGATATAGTCCACTTAATTGCAATGTGCTTAATTGAGACAGCCACTTTTACTGGGACATCTCCCAGGGAACCATCTTAGCCTAATGATTATCAATGCCAATGGTTGTTGCCTAATCAGGTCAGTGCCATAAATCCTGCTTAACAAGAATACATTCAGTGAGTATCCAGTGATTAAACAGTGTTTAAACAGGTGTTAAGTAAGTGTGGGATGACATGTTTAAACACAGGGAAAACCAAAATAAAATGGAAAGCAATAGGTGTGAATCTCAAAAATAGTAAGTGCTATCTTTGTACTTCCTTTTCATTTAGTATAGGGTTTTTTCTGATGTGTCTCAAATCTCATTTGGAATTCTTCATCTTTCATCACAGCGTGAATGGTCCTGTGAATGAAAGCCCGGTGGATGCTTAGGGAATTGGCACTAGCTCCTGACTGCTCTGATTAGGTTTGCCACTCATATAGGACTTCCCAAGGTTCCTTAAATACTGTAGAAATTTGTGTATATATATATATATTTATTGTTTTTTTTTTTGGGGGGGGGGTGGGGAAGGAGGGTAATGTTGTTTTGAGATTGTTGATATAGCATAGCTGTAAAATAGAGCAATAGAGTTGCTGTTGGAATAGTTGAATCCTTCTGCTGCGATTGATTTTGGAGTCTTAGGATAATGCAGAGAGCCAGCAGTGGGTAGTGCTGGTATGGACTGCCAGAATACTTGTGGTTCATATATTCTGCTGCTGCCTCCTTGTCCAGAACACAAATGGCAGTTGTTGTCCTCCTTTGTCCCTCTACAAATAGAAGCTGGCCAGAAGCGCACCTCCTTTTCCCTTAATGCGGAGGTTTATTGTATCAGGATTCTGCTGTGCAAGTTGTGTTCTCCATTTTTGATCTGATTACATACCCTATAATCCTTATTGATTTATAACAAAATACAATTGTGACATATTTTGTGAGTATGCAGTACTAAATTAAATTTGGGAGAGAAGCTTAATCAGCTCTCTCTGTAAAGATGAGGAACAAGAGGTGTGTATTTTCTAACAGAAAACTGCTGTTCAATATCTGATAGAAATTCTGCGGCATCGAACTGAAACCTCTGGAGTGTGGTGAACTTAATGGCAGCCCTGGAGGCAACGATGACACGAGATCCATACAGTCTCCAAGTGCATCTAAACCAGCTACCCACAGCTGCCTTTCTTCATCTTAGTCTTCTAAGAAACGGGTGTCTCTTTTCTGAGCGTTTTCACGTCCCTTATTGCTCTAACATTTTGTTTGCGAACTTCTGGGTTTTCACAGTTGTTTTCTTAGCAACCATACCAGCTTTGAGAATAGTAATTTTGTGTTTGTTCAATTGCAGTACAGGAAAAATGTTTGGAATTATGGGGGGAAATTTCAACATTGCCTCAGATTGAAAGGTAAATATGTTATTTTTATGTTGACATAAGGTTAGATCCTGGTGCAAAACAACTGCAGTGCAAGGAAGTACCAACTCTCCCGTCTTGATGCAGTTCCTGGTATTTATTAATCAGTGGCTGTAGCTCTGTCTGGTCCTTCTATGACAGTTTATTCTACCTTTGAGTCTGGTTTTATCTGGTCTTTGTTTTTTTAGTAATGTAGTGACTTTATAAGATCAGAGAAAATGTTCATCTTTTTACTCCTGAACAATTTTTATGCATCGAATCCCTCCACTGTAGTAGAATAACTTTTTTTAAATTCACAAAAATGTCATTTGAAATTTGATGTAAAGTTTGGGAAACTTTTTTTTTTTTTTTAATTACACTGTTACTCATATTGATGTTTATTTAAAAAACACCAAACAAAATAACACCTTTCCTACCCCCTTCTCTCCTCATTTCATACACTAATTTAATGGTTCATTTTGAGTTTTGAATAGAAATAACTATTTTATTACATAGCAAACTTGGTGTCAGAAGATAGTTTGGAACTCACAGGAAGCATGGCTGGAATCATAGCAGCAATTTTATTTCTGCCGTGCTTCTCTACCTTTGCAGTACACAGCCACCAGATGCAAAGGGACAGGTTGTGATAAATCTTTAATCAGAGCCTTATTTAATATTGTAGAACTAAAAACTTGCATAGGAATGGCAGAGATATTACTGGCACGTATTCACAGCATCGAGGTATGTTCCTGAACTGGATGAATTTCCCATTCTGGCACAAAAATGAAATCTCTGTCATTTAAAGTGTTGTTCTTGTAAAGTACTGAGTTATACAGCTTCTTCTGATACATTTTTAAGATACTATTTTTATTTCATTTGTAGATAGCAAGTTCCAAACAGGCATAGAATTTAGTCCTTATTCTGGAAAAACAAACGGGCTAACTCTGAAATGACAAAGCAAAGTCTGCGACAGGGGAAAATATTATTTTCCTCCTGTAAAAGTGAGTCTGAAACGTAGTGCAAATTACTGGTCTGGTGCCAGTCCTACCATGGGTTTAGCAAAGACAGAAAGTGAATGTTTATCTCCTGAATCTTAGGCTAGTGCTGTAAGTATAAACCTAGCTTTCCTTCTTACCAGAAGGCCAGCAGGAGTTAAGGATGTGAGTGCTCCAGAAGATCTTGTCTGCTACGAGGCTGGCACTGCCGCCAGCCAGTTACTGTTCGGCAGTGACAGCTGCAGAAGGAGAAGCCATCAAAATTCATCTTTGGGTTTTCATGCAGTTGTCTCATCCATGGGGGCTAGCTGCCATGGCTTGCAAGCCAAGCAGCCTCCTTGCCAAGCTTTCAAGTGGCACTCTAGTTCCCACCCGCAGTAGTCCCCCTAAGGTGGGCATCCTTTGTGCCAGAGCCCGTCATGCCTCAGGCTCCCTGGGAGCGTGGGAAGGACACTTGCAGAATTTGGCGCTACAGGCAGTCCCATATTTTTTAATTCTCTCTGATTTTATTCCCCAGTACACTAGTCACTAGTTTCTCCATTCCTTCTGCTGTGGGCTAGGTCTCTTCTAGCCAAAAGTTATTCACAGTCCACTCTGGTGTAATGCAGTTATTCTTTAAGCATCGCATCAAAAGACTTCTTTCCCTGTTTAGTCCTGCGGTGTTTGCGCGTAACAGGAAGAGGCTGGGTTCGACCTATTCCATCCATTGATTGTGAGATGACCACTGAGGGCCCGTATTATGGGAGAGGTGAAGATGTGGGAAAGACAACACAAATATCTATGAACTCTGCTGCATTATTTGCACAAGCCACAAAATAACGTCTTAAAATATGCAAAAAGGTCACTGAGATAATGGAAGGGTCATGAAGATGATTGGGGGCTGGAGCACCTCCCTTATGAGGCCAGGCTGAGAGATTTGGGGTTGGTTCAGCCTGAAGAAGAGAAGGCTTTGGGAAGACCTTATAGCGGCTTTACAGTAGTTAAAGTGGGCTACAGGGAAGGTGGGGAGGGGCTCTCTATCAGGGGCTGTGGGGATAGGATGAGCGTAATCATTTTAAATTGAAAGAGGGAGGGCAGATTTAGGTTATATATAAGGCAGAAATTGTTCCCTGTGCAGGGGGTGAGGCGCTGGCCCAGGGTGCCCAGAGCAGCTGTGGGTGCCCCCTCCCTGGAAGGGTTCAAGGCCAGGTTGGACGGGGCTGGGAGCCCCCTGGGCTGGGGGAAGGGGGCCCTGCCCGGGGCAGGGGGGGTGGAACTGGATGATCTTTAAGGTCCAATCCTACCCAAACTGTTCTATGGCTCTATGATTTCGCTACCTGGGCACTAGAGGCTGTGTTCCATTAAGCAGGAAACAAACGGCCAGATGTTGAGTTCTTTGAGAAATTTGGCTACTTCTTTTTTTTTGCCCAAATGAGAACTGAGAGCCCTTCTTGAAAGTTTGGTCCCAGTGGTGAGTGGTGAATGCTTTGGAAATGCTGGCCATGAGTGGAATCAAAATCCTGTAATTTATTCCAGGTCTGAATTCTTTCTGTGGCAGCAGTCATCCTTTGGTGCATATCCAGCTTGATTTATTCCCTCCTGTCATGCCGGGACAGCTGCCTTGCTGTATTAATGGCTGTCTTCCTTTGTAACTTATTTTAAGGGCTTTCTTAGGCTGTTGTTTGGTTCCCTTCCTAGAGGACTGATGCTGTTCAGTTAATCCAAAGATCAAAACCTATTTTTGCCTGGACTTTCCCTTTTGATTATTTTTGTGTGTGTGTGTATGTGTGAGTTTTGAGGAATCCAGCAGGAAACGTACTCTCATCGACAGAGATTTGATCACACAGGTCCCCCCCAGCAACATTCTACTTCTAGAGCAGGAGGGAGGTGATTGAAGACTAAACCCAAGTAAATCAAAGAATGCAAGAACAAATCCTCTGCCCCCAAACCTTGCTGCTTTTCAGAGATGTATGTTTTGGAACTGTGTGAATAAGAGAGGAAGGACACTTTTTGATTCAAGGAAGGAAATCAGATGTTTGCACGACTAAAATAATGACAAAGAAAGCAGATGAAAAAGTATACAGAAGAAAGAAATAATAGGTGCAATTAACGTCTAGAAGTAACAAATCATGGGAACAGGAGGCTAGAAGTGCTTGCTGGAAGCCAACACAGAATGAGAGGAAAAAGGAGGAAAAGATAATTCTTCCTTCCCTCCAGCTTGATGTACCTTCCAGTGTGTCAGCTGCCTTTCAGAAAACCTGGAAGGATTTTGGCACCCAAAAATAGGGCTGGATTTTCAGAATTCCTCTCTCCTGCATTGCAGGTCTGCCCCCATGGCAGTTTCCCTGGCTGGCCTACCAGCAGTGGCTGGACATGAAAGGTGTGATGAATCAAATGCTGGCTGTAGTCTGCTGGATCCAATCCCTTTCTTCCCCTTTTTTCGGGGAGAGGAGATTGTTGACTTGCACTTGTGAGTTTAATTGCCTTTGATAGAATAGTTGTAGCTGTTTTTTCTTGCCAAGATGCCTTTTATTGTATATGCTTTATAATGCAAAAGCTGAGTAAATCAGCCGGAGCTGTACTGAATGCCTCAGGAGTATCAGTATCCCACAGGAGGGAAGGCTTATGGCAGAACAGAGCCAAAGCCTGGTCTTCCTGCCGACTGCCACATTTGGAGGGGATGTAGAAAGGCGTGGGAGAGAAGGATTGGGGAAGAAATGAGAAAATAGCTTTCTGGGCTAAAAGTGAGAATTGTGACGAGAAGGCAGTATCAGAAATGCTTGCTGCTGGAGCCAGTGGCCAGAATCCACTTTCATAAGGACCAGGCTCATCTTCACTGAATTTCAATCCAGAGCAGAGAAGAGCTGAAGATCTTGTTAAATCTAACTCTGCAGATGTAAGGGAAGCAATTCTCTTCAGCGGGTTAAACTGCAAATAGAAATTGCTTGTCTTTTTGGTGGGTCCTTAATGTTCTGCCTTCCAGAGAGTCCTTTCATACTTATGATAGCATGCCTATCTTATTTTTTAGCCATGGAAGTGCAGAATTGGGAGTCTGATGTAACCATCTCTGCGGTTCTTACTGTATCCAGTTTCCTACCTTTTCAGACCTGTTTCCATCCCATCTGTCTGCAGATACTTCTTATTAAAATAATTCTTTGTGAAGTGACAGGCACACGAAGACCTGAAAAAGAAAGTAAGCTGAGGATGACTGAAGGTGCTGATAAAAGGCAATCAGCTGGAGAGAGCAAAGCAAGAGGCATCAGATGTGATCTGTCTGGCATGTGCCTAATTAGCATGTGCCTTCAGGCATGCAGCCGGGCAAGAGCTGGGGAGTTCACTTGGTTTCTCTGCGCTGCTTTTTGCACACAGGAAGAAAAGGTGAAAAAAATATTCCCAAGAATAAGCAATAGGACCCTGAAAGGCGATATAGAAAACAAAAAGGCTTGACTGGAGTAGTGAAGCAGATAATAAGGTAATTAGAACTGTGAAAAGTTAACAAAGCACTAGAGCAAGATGAATTGCATCCCCAAATGCTACAGGAAATGGGCAAGAAGCTAGAGAAGTGAACTTCTGACACCTAACCCTCATTAACTGTAACAGAAGTTGTACCTATGCCACAGGAAGAGTTTCTGACCTTTTCAAGTGCAGAACTTCCCAAGGGCTGAGAGAGGGCTTGCCACAATGCAGCAGTTTACAAGGAAAACAAGAAACTGTAAAAATAATACAGATGTCTTTGCTGGCAATGAGGAAAACTAGGGAAGGAGGAAATTGCTCAAAGTTGGTGACAAGATTTCTTTGCCAGAAGTGGTAGAGCTGCTATTGAAGTAGCTAAAAGTCAACAGTTAAGTAAAAAATATTTTCATTCCAAATCTATATGCAATTGGAAGCTATTAAATTAGCGTCAGTCTAATTTGTGTTCTTGCAGGTAGGGTCTGTCTTGCAGTGTGTTTGCCTTGGACCTAGCCAAAGGCAGCATTAAGCGTGGCATGGGTTTCTAGGCACTGCTGTGGGACAAATAATAGCAATCCTATCCATCCTTGCAGCTTTTCCTGACATAGTTCTGGTTTGATGCAGCCTTCCCTTCCTGCCCATCACCTTGCTGTTATTTAGTATAAAACTCAAAAAAGCTGGAAAAGAAACTCGGAAAAAATTATCTATGAAGATGCTGTGACTTGCTGCCCTTAAACAAGGATAAAAAGAGAACACAGGAATTCTTTGTTGGAGTCAGAATCCATACTCCATTTCTGCCTTCCCTGAAAATAGTTTATGTACTTGTTGAAATACATCATTTGCAGAGCTTACGTAGAGGAGAGTGTTGTTTTCCTTTTTTTTTTTTTTTTTTTTTTTTTTCATGTAAAGGAGTGCTTGAGACTAATCAGGTTGTTTCTAGCTGGGAAAAAAAAATGAGGCAGTTTCTTTAGGTTTTTTAAAACCACTGTATTTTATTTTCCTCACATTCATAATGTGAACACTGTTTTATATAAAAATGTAAGACTGTGTTACAATTCCGTTCCCTGAACATATCCCACATGCACATTACTTCTTTGTCAGGACCTCCTGAGGTTTTTCCAGATCAAGTGTAAGAATACATGATTCTTTGAGTATGAAGATAATCCTGAAAAAAAGCAGGGTGGGGCTAATATGTAGATATTTCCTACTGACGTAAGGCATTTCCATGTGGAAATGCCCTCACAGATATACATTTTTTTCTGACCTCATTTGACTAGTTTTTGGTGTGTAACGTTGTCTGTAGACTCTTCTGAAAATAGCAGATACCTTCTGTGAGGCAGAATGAGTGAAGGGTTTTGCATTCTAGTGTTATAAAAGTTGATTCAGCCTCATTAAGATGAATGGAAAGACTCCCATTGATTTCAGTAGAGTTGAATCAGGCTCATATCCTCAATTTAATGAAAAACATTATCCACATGACTCTCATTAACTCTGTTTGCAAAACAGACAGCTAGATATGTCTCCGGATTTCTTCCGAGACATAGTATGATGATGATGATGATGATGATGATGATTATCCTGTAGAGCAGACTAATGTACCTTGTGTTTAGAAGAGGATCATTTACAGCCTGAAATTTGCCATGTGTTTTTTCCCCATTACACCTGCTTTCTGCTTAGCCTTGTTTCATGCGGCGAAGGCATCTTCGGGGCGGCTGCTCGGGAGCACCCGTGTGAAAATACAGATGGTGAGATGTTAATGTAGCTGTCGTTTCGCGGGTCAGAGCATCTCCCTGGCGGAAGGCTTTGCTGCTGCGGGTTGCGGTAAAAGCCAAATGAGTCACCTTTTGGATTTTATTTTTAACATTTTCTTATCAGAAGAGTGACCAATATGCACTTTTGGGAAATCTACTGTAATACTTCATTGTGATTTTTGTTTTAGCAGTAGAAAATCTCATTTCCTTACACTTTTTTTTTTTTAACCTTCAAGACTCATTTACAAATTGTGACTCGCAACAGGAGGGCAAGATGCCAAGGCATCATTGACTCACACAAAAGAAATGAAATTTGGGCAGGGAATATGAAGAATCTAGTCCTATTGAAATCAGTGGTGCAATTCCCGTTGATGTCAGAGGTGCTGTACTTTTTGCCTCTGGTTCACCTGGTTGTTCAGATGTTCATAGATCCCGTGAAGTTATGTTATAGCATAATCCTCATCATATTTGCTGCTTTGTTTAAAATCATAATTTCTGCAGTCCTTTAATTATGTAACAGTCAGATTTTTGCTTGTATTGAGAAAGGAGTTTTCTTGCCATTGTAGATAAAAGGAAAACTTTTAAATAGTTTTTTAAAAAAAGAACAAGAGCAAATAACAGAAAACTTAAGTGCATAATTTTAAAACATCATATAATACCAAAGCTTGTTTAAAGATTTTCTTGGATCATTGGACACAACTATAAAATACAAGGTGTCACATAGAAGGACCCCTTGATGTGTATTTTTTGGTGGTGGGGTGAGAATACCCAAACAGTTACTATTTTTTTTCCAGCTAATTTAAATGACATTCTGTAAAACGTAGAAGTTGTCACTTACCAACTTTAAATAGTGAGCTACACTTCAAACAAGATTAAATGTCTTTGAAGATGGCAAAATCAACCAATACTGGTAGGTCTGCCGACCTCAGCCTTTGCAGACACATGGACATACAAAAGCCCCACTGTTTTGTTTTGTTTTGTTTTGTTTTGTTTTGTTTTTTTCTGATGATGGATCTCTCCAGTGGCATAGGATTTCTCAATTTATTTTTGCAAAGGGAGGAGATACAGTATGGGTTGCATGTCCCAGTTTATTATTTTGAAGTGGTTGCCAAATGTTCTCTTCAAAGGTGATATATTTTAAGGAATTTCATGCTTGTTTGGTTTTTTATGTTGATTTCCTCTGGGGCTTTTGTTTGTTTGGTTTTTGGGTTGTCTGATGTGTGTGTGTAAGGAGGAGTTGGTTTGGAGGAGTGGAAAGGCATTGTTTATTTTTCTTTTTTACCACAAAAGGAAAGAACTTCCTCTCCTCCATTGTGACTAAACAGCAAGCTATCAAAGGCCAGGAGAAGTTGAAGTTGATGGTCCATGACATGCACCAATACTTCAAAAGTATTTTTTCATACATGTTTTAAACATATGTGCAATTTAAAATTAACCCCCAAATTACTTTGGCTTGCCTTGTTGTGGGAGGACAAATGTAGTTTTCCTTCTTCCAGAACTCAAGGACAGCAACGTGCTGTCATGTTACTAAAGATAAGTTCAGATGCTGATAGCAAGAGATTTCTGAGGAAATACACAATATTTCTGCAAAATAGCGACTGTAAGGAAATGAGCTGCTTCAGAGAAGCAGAAAGGAGAAAACAGGGTTAATTCTCTTCTCATAGAAAATGCTCAGTCATCATTAAAAGAGAATGTCTCCTTAAGATTTTTATTTAAAATGGAAATCTGCTTTTTCCTTGCCCTACCTATTTCCCAAGTGAATGTTCTGAAATAAACTTTATTTCCTTCTTGCTCCAAACCCTGCAAAAGTCTGTAGAAATTGCAGGAGAGGGCAGGTATGGGAGATGGTGTTTCAGCAGCCGTGTCCTTCCTTCTCTTGCTCGTGTGTGCTGGTCAGTCAAAAGATGTGCTTGCTACGCCTTGATGTGTAATGACGTGCTAAATAAACCTGAGGAACTTCATTATGGTTAGAGTGAGCATCCTGAGCCTGAAATAACCGTATATTTGGGTTTGTGTTCAGATTTTACTTGCGTGAAGGGTCATTTGTGAAATCCTACCTTGCGCATACGAATCCAGCACAGGCTCTGTGCCGCCAAAATTGCTGGCAGAGGAGGTGACTGCGGTGTATCGAGTGACATGAATGGTTGCCAGCAAATCTGTTTGGCTGCTGCAGCTACTTTAAAGTGAAATTGAACCGTCGAGCCTCACCACCCAAATGGAAACTCTACAGCTGCTTAAGGGTCTCTCTTTGATTAAAAAACAAACAAACAAACAAACAAACAAAAAAAAAAAAACAACACAACCACCCACCAGAACCACCCTAGTGCAACAGTGCTGCTGCTGCAAAGCTTCCCAAAGCTAGCACAGGTGGAGCAGGTGTCAAAAGGGCTGTTCGCTTGAGGCATCAGGAGGGATTGCTCCTGGAGTAGGGACAGTCCCTGGGTGACCTGGTGAGGCCGGGGGGTGAAGGCGGTCTCCAGCTGCTGGCGGCGTGGAGCAGATGCGCTGTGCCCTGCTCACAGCTCAGCCTTGGGGGGGACCTTTCTGCTCTCGTGGGACAGGAATCTTTCTGTCCCTCTGAGCACAGCTACTGCTAGCCTGACCACTTACACTCGATAGTCCAGAACTGGGAATATTAAGAGGGAGAAGAAACTACAGAAAGGAAGTGGCAGATAAATGGAAGCAGGAACTCCAGATTGCAAGCTGTAACGTACGCTCCCACACGTCCTCAGCACAGCTCTTACGCTCTACAGAGTGCCAGGCTGTTACTTTCAATAAATGTCTGTTTCTAAAATTCCCATGTAACCTTTGGAGGTTTTTTTAGACCCTACCCCTGTATAGGCTGGCATAGCATCTAGTATTAAATTAGATAAATATATGCTTAGCATTACACTTATGTTTAGTGCTGACTTGTAATGGTTCTTGTGTTTGTGAAGAGGATTGGACCTAGGAGTAACACTTCTATTCTGTTGCTGACTTCGGAGAAGTTTCTAACAAATACCTGAAGTAGCAGAAATAGAAATCGGGTCTTAAAATCCCCCTTTCTTCCTGCCTATCACTGCGCCCTCAGAGCCTTGCACTGTGTTAGCCGTGTGCTGAAGGGGAAGGCGTCTTTTAGCTGCAGCAATTAGCTATGGTAATAACTTCTGGCTTTCTGCTGAAGGGAGTGGATGGCTGAAATTTGTTGGTTGAAGAGCTTTGGAAATTCAAGCCCAAGGGGGAGCCTGCGGGGACTTAGTGCTCTTCTCCATGCCTTTCTTGCACACTGACAGAGCTGTTGCTTGGCTGTCACGCGGGAGTGACGCCTTTCCCTTTGTACAGGTGAGGTTGGGCCATGAATGATGTCCCTACCTGCATTCAGGCATTTTAGCTTCCAGGCGGGGCTTACCTCTGGCTTAATCCAGTGCTGGGAGAAATTGTCCAGCAGTAAATTGTCCACAACCTTCCCTTAACCCCGCAGGCAGCAGCTGAATCCACCTCCCAGTGCTGCGTGGGGATAGAGGACACTAGTGAGCTGCAGTCACTAGCTCGGGGAAGAAGAGGCCCAGCTCCTCCTGCTTCCCACGCCAGCGAGTCAGGCTGATGCTACATGCAGCATGCATGGAGGAGAAGTGCGTGCTTGTCTTCTGGCTGTCCCTTTGATGTGTTGTAAAAGTGACTTTTACAAGAGGTCATGCCGTCACTTTTGTAAATGCTTAAAAAAAAAAAAAAAAACAAACAAACAAAAATACCCAAAACTTGGAATAGACAAGCAGTGGCTTTGACAGGGTTAGGAAATGGTGAGCCTGAGGAGGGGATGCCAAGAAAGAAGTCCTCTGAAGGGCTGAAAGGAAAGAAGAGGAAATCAAATAGGAGCTATAGTGAGAGATGAGCAGATCCTGCCTGTGGAAGTACAGGCAGCATCTTTGGTAGGGATGCTGTTAGCCGGGAGGCAGGGCTGGCAGGGCTTCCAGAGCTGGATAGGCAGTTTAGCCTTTTTGACCCTTAGCATTTCCTCAGCCTTCAGCCTATGTGCAACAAGCTAGGAGTAAGGTGTTTTTTTTTTTTTTTTTTTAACAAATTCAGAGACTTCTTAACTACAGACAGCAAAAATTAAATGAAAGGAAATGATGGGATCTATCGGCTCGGCATGCCAACAAGAGCCTGCTCAAATGCTTGTTTCTCCAGATTGCATGAACCTTTATTTCTCCAGCTAGAGTGGGACTGAGATCATCAGGTTACGTCGCCTGTGGAAGCAGGGACAAGGACTGGTGGGTGCTCTCAGCCGAGCTTTGGAGCGTAACTGGCAGTCTGTGGGTGTGCGGCGGCTTCTCTCCCGGAGAAACTGTGAGCTGTCCTGCTTGCCTGGAGTAGGTGTCTTGCAGCCCAATTTAGCAGGAACATCAACCTGGTTCTGCCATGGCTAGAGGAGCTGCTCAGGCTTGGCGTCAGCGAGACAGACGTGAATAATCTAGCAGCACAGTTCCTTCCATCACCTGTTTAAGTTAGGAGAAGCAGAACTTGCACAGGGTTTGTTGAGGAATCTGGAGCACTACGGTAGTCTATTCCCACGCTCGCTGAGGAGCAATTTTTTCTTCCAGTTTTGATTCCTATAATTCTGCATGAACACTCTATGAGGTACTGAACTCTGCTGCCACTCTTGATTTGGTAGCAATGGTCAAGTTATTTGTGTTGTGGTGTGTCACCCTACAATGTTTTGCTCAAGGATTGCAGAAACTGGGCAATATCTGACCCTTCATCTTTAAAAGGGATGTGCAAAGAAGAGTGTTAAAATAGGGCTTAAAAGCTATCCTTTGCTTTTTGTTAGAGGTGCATTTCAGAACAGAATGCACACATTTGTACTGTATTTAGTGCACAGCAAAATGATATTACTGAAGCTTTTTTTGGTCTGCCATTAGTCATTTACACTAATTTTGTTGCTATGCTATCTTAGAAAGAGATGTTCAAAGTGCAGCTTTGCCAAAGATCCTCTGTCCTCCAGGAGTCCTAGCAGGATAGGTAAATCATACAAGCTCATGTCTCAGAGGAATTATTCGTGGCTGCCTTCCTCCATTAGCAGTGCTAGTACTTATACCATTTATTCCAGGGGGACTTGAGCAACTCCTACACTCAGTGCATTTGCAAATTCCAGCTCAAAGCTTACTCTTATCACTAGCTAGAAGATACTTGCAAAAAGGAGCATGTCATGAGTGAAATCAAAGGAGGGCATCAAGATGTAGTTACTTGCAGTGAGCCCTGAAAGAAAGCAAGTAAAGGCGAAGCGTATTTCATGTCGTGTATTTGATACAGAAACTGCTTTGGCTCCCCCTCACCCCCTTTCTCTTCAGCCTTTCTGTAGTTTAGGTTTTGGTTGTCCCAGGAGCAGAAGAGAGAAGTATGGATGTAGCTGGGTAATGAACTGTCACCTGCCTAATTGCCCTCATCTAACCAGAGGGAAAGTTCAGGACCTGTGGCCATTAGATGGATTTGTCATATGACAAATGGCATCAAGTTAGTACGAGTTTGTCACCCTGCTGAAATACCACACCAAAAATTTGTCAGCTGTAACTCCATAACCTCCTGCTCAGTTGAACTGAGTCAGGCTGAGTTTAACTTTTGAACTTGTTGGGAGGCAGCAGGTCCACGCGTAGGCCGGGTCCTCAGTCAGCAGCCGGTGCTGGCCCCCAGCCCTGCTGCCCTGTCACCCAGGTGCAGGCCACGGGCTTTTTCTTCTGGGGCTCTTTATTCTAGCAGTGGCTGAGGTGCCTCCTCACTGCCTTGTCCTTGGTGTATTGCTCTCGGGCAGCAGGCTCATAGGCTTCGTCATCTTGTTCTGGAAAGGAAAGAGGGCTTTGGCTGTAGGTATATGTATTTTTTTTTTAATTTAAAAGGACAACATCAATTTTTAAAGATTTTTCTTTAACCTTCATCCAAAATCTTTGCATTTTTTTAAACAGGTAATACCTTCAAAATTATTAATGTTATTTAGTTTGTTGGGTTTTAGATTGTTTGTTTGTTTTTTTTTCCCTGTTGATGTTTGTTTGGGATTTTTCACCAGAGAAGAAGTTCTGGGAGTGAGTAACAGAACAATACATGTTCTGCCAGCCCCTTACGGCCCTGCCTCTTCCTTGGACTCTCTTCCTTCCTCCTAGTCCTCGCTTGTCCCCCAGTCCAGGATTGTCCCCAAACCAGGAGTGACTGTTGCTGCAGCACTGTGCAGCGTGCGTATAACAGCACCATCCTGTCACTAACACACCAGCGAGTTGCTCAAAGCAAATAACACCGAGAAGGCAGAGGAAAGTTCCCATGTGCTTCCCCCCTCCCTGTTTCTGAGGTCTCGAATGTTATTTGCCATAGCTCTGCTTAAAACATGGGTGACAGGGACTCCGGTTGTGGGTTTTTTCCTAAGCAAGATGCGTGATGTCTGTTCTGTGCTGCACGGTGGTAGAAGTGGGATTTTACAAGTGCAGGTCCAGGCAGCTGCCGGTCGCTATGGATTAGGAAAACAAAGGATGTTGAATTACTAACGGAAACGTGAAAAAAGGGTCTCGAGCCCACACAGAGTTTTTTTTAGTACTAGCTTGCCATGTGCTTTCTGCTTAAAGATACACATTGCAGAAGTGCTGTTAGGAATGTAATTTCCTACTGACGTAGTATTTTTCTCCTGTATCTTTCATCTACATCACTTACTAAATGAACTTTGAATAATTATATGGTGAAGTCCTATCTGGACTTGACAATTAGACAGCAGAAACACACAAACACCCCCCACACACACCCGCACTCCCCCCAAATTGTAAATAATGGATATTGGCTGCATCTGCCAAAAGTTGCAATAAAAAAGTCTTGCCTTAGGTCACTTGTTCCTGGCATATAGATGAAAAAAGGAATCCAGCAGTGTAGAGTATCATTTGAGCTCTTGTACATCAACATTTGCCAGCTAGGCTTTTTCTTCCTCTTTCTTTTTTTCCCTTCATGGAGCTCATATCTATCCCAAAGGTAGAGAACAGTTTTTGAAAGCATTCAAAGACCACAGATCACAGCCAGAACTTCTGCATGCCACATAAGTCCTGGTTGCCCGTATTTTATTTTTTTAAATAATACAGTGTGAGGTACTATAGGTAACCAATCTAACACTTGCTGTTCATCCTTCTCCTGAAAAGCAGTGCTCTGGTTTTACTGCCTGTTGTTGAACAGGGCTCATAAATCACCCAGGAGGTTACAGCTGGATAGAGTGAGCGGCTGCAGTAAGGACAGACCTCTCCTTGATGGATCTGTGTCGAATTCTGCGGTAGCTGAGGTAGGGACACCTTCCCCTTCTCATCCCTTTCACCTGGTGTGGTGCCGCAGCCAGTCCTTTTCCCTGATAAATGCAGCCCAAAGACCTGAGTGCTCTCACCTGCTTGCCAGGGGCTGAATTACAAGGTGGAATCAGAAGGTTTTCTAATGAGAAACTATCCCGTTATTTCTTAGGAATTGGTCTTCCACTTCTGCTCAAAGTCCAAGGTGGTTAAAGAGGAACAAAACATCAAGGAGTCTTGCTGACTGTGCAGACTGTGCTGTGGGTTAAGGCTATCATGATCTAGAGGAGGGTTTGCAATTGTTTATGCCAGCCCTTGGAGAATGTGTGAAATGAAGATCATGTTCTGATTTATATGTATAATTTCTGCGATGTACTTCTGTGATGCCGCAGAGCTAATTATAGATAACTATAAATATGCTATTGGGAACCTTTTAAACATTTATTTTAGTGCTTTTGAGGAAGCCAGTACTAAGTTTAGTAGACTGTGGTGAATTATTGACCTAACAAATTACAACCATGGGCTACAGTACAGTATTGACATTACAGATTGTACTGTCATCTTTAAAAGTCATTACAGAATTTAATTTGGGGTGTGCTGAACTTTGAGATTTACATTGGGTGGGATACTGACTCCATAATGTATATATATCACATATGGTAACCTGTGCACGTAGTAGACAGTTGTTAAAATGTCTTCCTTAAAAGCCATAGAAATTATAAAATAAATTAAAATAAGTTGGTTTTTTTCTTCCACCTCCTTGTACTCAAGGAGCTGTACATGCAGATGTATGAAGGCCTCAGGTGAGTGGCAGTTATTACCATAATTCTTAGAAATAAATCAATTTTCCTACCAGGTATCAAAAACGAGGTTTCTTTTTTAATTTAATTTAATTTAATTTAATTTATTTATTTATTCCCCTGTTTGTGTAACCTTTAACATTCTGGAAACAATCTAATTTTGAGGTTGGAAGAGAAACAGGAACTTGCAGAAACATGTGAACACAGTCCTGGGGAGGATTTCTGTATTCCAGGGAAACTCTGGGAGGATTTATGTAGCCAAAATAAATGGTAATTCTCTGTCTATTTCCAGAGTTTCCCTTTTAAATCCATTCAGGAAGCGTGTCTTTCCTGTTCCTTCATACTGCCTGGCATTTAGTTTGCCTCAGATTCGGATGGAGCAAGAAACCCCTTCAGAAACAAAATTGATCTGGGAGTAGAGGATGTTGGAAAATATTCTCTGCATTGCTGTTGTCTCTCCTTGGGATTTATTGCTGGGGGAGAAGACAACGTGTAGATTCCTGTCCCTATATGGCAAATATAGGAAAAAAAGATCAAAGAAATGAAATGTCTCCAACATTTCTGAAATGAATAGAGTCGATATGCTCAGCCTGCAGTTTTATTTCACTCTGAATTTGGGAGAGGGGGAAACTATATACCATGAATGGAATAATAATGTTACATTATTTAGGCTTTTGCTTGATAATGGGTCATTCAGAATCTTCTGAGAATCAGAAGTGAGCAATAATTTATGAGATGTTCAACTCTAGATACTATATCCGGGGCAATAAAAGTCTAGATTGGTTGCTTGATTTGGTGAAGGTTAGAGATGCTACTCAAATATTGATAGGATCTTCCTGAAGTACAAATTAGTTTGTTAAACTCATAACAAAAATTGTTCAAAATAATGAAAAAAATATTGCACCTACTGGTGCTAAAACCAGCTCTGTGGTTTTAAATACTTGAGCTTTCACAATACTTGATGATCTGTATTCCTCCTTCAGGGCCGTAATGACAAGAATACACTGGATTGTGTAAAACAGACTGCTGAAGAGTTCTACCATTTGGGCATGTACTTGTTCAAGAAATTAATCTCATGTTTAATCTGGTTTGATACTGTATCTTAATTTGGTTTGTTGCTGCAATTATTGGCTAAGGTTTGTTTATCCATAAGGATAGTTGCAATTGTAGTTTGAGGGTAATTTCAAGTTTAATAGAAGACTCCAGCTCCTTCATCTTTTTAATTGGCCACGCTATTCTGTTCTCCTTTAATTGAGGTGGTAAATAATCCCTTTGAAAAGACCGGGACTACCAAGAGTGACTAAGCCTCTACCAACCTGAATAAAAACTTATTTTAAAAAAACAGATAAACTCCATTAGAATTTAAGAGACCTTCCTGTATTGAGGAAGGTAAGTTCTGGTCTGGACTGACATGTAAAGCCAAATTTTCAGAGAAACTAAAGCTGTTTATGCAGTTTTTTTGTCAATGGAAATTGTATTTGCTTTGGGAAAGGAAACTGGCATGCAATTGCATCTTCATGTACTCACAGTTCAAGAGCTGTTGCTATGCAGGTTAGTGTTTAGAGTCAGGTTTGGAAAATCTGGAGGGCTATAATCCAGACTGCAATAGAAGTATAAAGTTTTACAACATCATGTATCCTCATGGGGGATTTTCTTTTTTATGGAAGAGGCAAGTTTCATAACTGGAATACATGTAGATGTGGAAGAAAGAGGGTCACAAATCCCTCTTTGTTTTTAAGACAATTTCTACATTTATAGCAAAGTTCTTAAAACTCTTCATACATGGGAACAGTATCAGAAGACAGTAGGAGCCATGTTTATGTTAGGAATTTTTTTTAAATTGGGATTTGGGGCGTATCAGCTGGTGCTGTCAGCGAGTCATGACCAAAATGTTTTGTGTTTGGCTTTGTGCTAGCTAATTGCTCTGCAAAAGCTCTGTAGTGAAATCTAGAGTTGCACAAACTTCTGTAGTATTAGTCATTGGCTTGAGTAAATGAGTAAGATTACTTAACACTTCATACATAATGGGAAAAACTCTTCCGTGGCAGCATAGACTTGGATTCTTTTAGTCGTATTGACTAATACCTCCAGGTTTGGTTCAGTGAGGCCAAAACCAGGGTTACTGGGAAGCAGCTGTTTCACATACCCAACGATCACATCACAGTTTTTGCACAGTTTATGTTTGCCTGTCATTAAGTAAAACATGTTCACTGTGGTCACCCTTGACCCTTCTGTGAGAAGCTTTGTTGATTTGCTACTGGTGGTTTCCTTTAAAACATCCTGCAAAAAATAAGGGAACGTGGTAAAATGTGGCCTATGCTTACTAGAGTTTGCTTATCAATACCTGGGGAAAGATCATGAGAATCTGAGAGTCAGTTTGGTTTAACTGGACAAAGTATTTGTCATTGGATACACATAAAGTCCAGGAGATACGTGCCTAAAATCATGTGTGTCCCTCTACACATCGCACTCCATGTTTGATCCAGTAATTATCATACAGGAGCTTGGATTTACAATTAGTAATAAGAAAATGGCCAAATATAACCCTAAATATCACAGTTGTCATCGTAAAGCTGCAGGAGTTGACCACAAAACATACAAATACGACCTTCTAGCAAGTTCCTGTCTATTTGCTCTCTCCCTTGCCACGCATCTTTTAACAGGCTTAGCTGTCAGACAGTTTCTAATTTTGAGTATTTTGTGTCATCATCCCTATCGTCCTGATTTTCAACCAGCCTAGCTAGGTGTTACAGGAGGAATTTTCAAGGGTGACCAAGCTCCAATTAAAATCTCATCAGTAAAATTCCCGGTCTGATGTGTGCATGGTTTGAAATCACGGTAGGTGGTTTTACTAACCTCAGCCTTTACCCAAATGGTGTTCTCTTTGTTCTCTTCAATAGGCTTGTCTTCTTTCATTGTTGGTTTTCAAACTACCATTTTTCTGGAAAGAAAAGCATTGTGTTTGCTGATTTTTCCCCTGTTTACTTTAAATAATTTTAAAAGTTTCTTCGAAGATGTCAACAAAAATAGCTGTTTCTCAATCCATGTAATTACTGAAAAAGCATGCATTTTCTAAGTTTATGAGGCTTTTTATTTCTTCTAACTAGCATGCTTTTACCCATTAATAGCACTTTTTGGTGTTACTCTGGAGGCAGCCTAGCCTGCTTTGAAAGATGTGCTAATTCTTACACTAGATTCTTGACAGTAATTTTATTATACATGAAATTTTATTTAGAAAGAGATGAGACACTTGTTAAGAGATTACTTAGGCTGCAAACTTAACCACTTAGAAGTTATAAAATGATAGAATAAGCTTAATTTTTGTTTTCTTATGCATTTTGAGAATAATACAAGCATAAATTCTCCACGATATTTTTATATTCCTTACATGCAAATTGAGAATTTCTGGTGTTCTAGTTTGTCCAAGCTTGGCTGTATTTTCACAGGTCTGGTAGAAAGAGACAACTTGTTTGAGTGTTGAAATCCATTAGTATTTCTCCAAGCAGGAAGGCATTAGATCTTCTCACATACAAGAAGTCGTTGATATTTTAGAATATGCATAAAACATATTTTCCAAACCATTGTGGCTTCCATTCATCTCCTTTGAAGAGATGTGCCTTATTTCAGAAATTGCAGCTTCATTTGAGGAAATTGGTAAAATCATCCTGGCTGCTACTTTTAAGAATAAAACCAACGAACCTACTCCAGCCCAGGCAATCATCCAGCAGGATTATTTCATGCGGAATGGTTAAAGTTTGGCAAAGAAATGCAGAGCTGACATCCCGGACATATAACGGAGAGCACCGGACAAGTGCACGCAGTGATAGTTTTTCTGGTAATAAGAAATAGGAACAGACACACATCAGTGTGCCAGGGTGTTAAATGCCCTCCAGGGTTGCAGGTTGGTTGTGCCTGTGGAAACTGCCCTTGAGTTGTTTCAAAGATGCAGAGATCGCAGTGTTGTGCTGTACGTCTTAGAGACTTGGGTATCTCAGTTGCATGGATCCACAGGGTATTTGGGTCCTAATTTTCTGTTGCAGTACCCTGCAAGGATTAAGGCCTTTGATACTTTCTTCAAGGCATGTTTCGGTCACCTTCAAGAAGACAAGCCTTCTTTTGACAAGCCAAGAAGTATTAGCATGCTGCTGCTGGGGAAAAGGTACTTAAAATAATTATGCTCCAGAGAACAGAACTGAGAACATTTGTGGGGGAGAGACCAGAAGATTGCAGTAAAACTAACTGCTAAATAAGGAAACATCATTAGACAACAGGGCTAACCTTGGGTTTGCTGCTTTGCATTTAACTCCACATACTGGAACAAAATATAAACAGGAAAGCGCAACGAGTGCCCTGATAGGAGAGCAAAATGTCTTTTTTTTTGTGTCTGTGCTGTCAACAAGTGGCAACAAGACACAGATAGCAAAAAACCCCACCTCGTAACAGCTCCCAAACTGATTGAGGCAAGGAAACAAATACAAAATTATGAGTGTGTTTATAGCATGGCTGAGCATAATGCTGAACGTGACCAACTATTAGCACACTTAAGGTGAAAGCTGAAGTGAGTCCCTATTAAGAAAAGTGAGTTCTTCAGTCTCATTAGAGTCAAGAAGACCTAATCATACATCTGTTGAAGTGTCACCAAGTTTTTCGCTGAATTATGACTTGGTTTTATGTGTGTGTCTTTCATGCTCAGAGCAGCTGGCTCCTGCAGGAGAGAGTAGCTGATAATTGAGGCTTAAGTCTGGTGTAGGGCAAAATATTTTGAGAAACGTGGCTTGGCAAGAATTCAAGGTCTTCCAACAAGTTGCCATTGACTTCATCTCTGTTGTGGTTGCAGAATGACCCGTATTTCCTCATTCAGTGAAATCCAATTTCAAGTACGGCTGCCAAGACTAGAAGAATTTGAGGCATGCACATACAAATACCTTAATAAAAATAATTTCCCAGATCTATATAGAGATTTATAAAATAATAATGAAGAATATTATTCATTCAGATTAATAGGAGATGAATGTAAATTAAGTCTTTAGAGATTCACCCACTGATTCTGATCTGGGGATTCTCTCTTTTTTTTTTTTTTTTTTTTTTTTTTTTTTGCATTGATTTTTAAAATGCACTTTTCCATAAACCCTGGGAGCATGCAAAAATAATGATGATTACAGCTTGTACAAAATAAATTAACAAGAAATTCTTACTCCCCTCTAATTAATTCCCTAATAAATACTGAACAAATAACTTTTTTTATGCTTAAATTTTTTTTATGCTTATATTGTGCACTCACCTAAATGTCTCTCCTCTGTCTGTGTGTGGATGTCTTCAGCTGATACTGCTTGTGTACTTCATCCTCCTTGGGAGGAGCAAACTGTTGAGTATCTGGCTGGGAAAAGCTTTTCTTTCTGTGTGTGCAACTTCTGCTGCTTTTTTCTGATGTTCACATAAAGAGCCTGGTAGTATATATCTTCTTGGGGATAAACCTCCAGTGAAATTGTTGGAGTACCAAGCCCTACTAAATAGGCCACTTATGAATTAGTATTTAATGAATTCTTTTCTTAACTGTCTCGGGGTAACTTTATAGATAAAACTGTCCACTTGGAATGGTGAGAAGTCGAGGATTTAGCGGTAGATAAACACGATTCTTTTAGATCTAGACTATAGAAAAAGATTTTCTGTGTTAGTTCTGTGTTTTTGGATATTGCTTAGTGCATGAATTATTTTATATTCAGAAACATGTGAAACTCCATTTTAAAAGTGATTTTGTTTTCAGTGTCTAAAGAAAAACAGTCCTAATTTTGTCCATACTTATTAGAATCTATATAGCTCAATTCTTATTTTTTTCTAGATTGAATAGCTCCTCTTCCTCTCAACTGATTATATAATGCATATATTTATAGACAGTAATCATATCCCTCTTAGCCTTCCTTTTACTGTTCTGTGGAAGCCAAGCACTTTTAGTCTTCTCTAATAAGAACATACTCCCAGTTCTGTGATCTCTTTTGAAACCCTCTCTGCACCTCCTGCAAGTTAAATTCACCTCTGAGTACTGGTGACCAGAGTTTTGGATGATGTGTCAATTCTGGCTCATGTAATTAATCAAAATTCAGGCAGAGATGATCTTCAAAGCTTCCTGTGCCAGGAAAGTAAATTATTAGCTTAGTTAGATATGATCTGGCTGTCAAGCTCATGTGGTCTCTTCTTTTTTTTGTGCTTTGTTTTACCTTCACATTATTGTGTTCCTTTCATGATCTGGTCTAAAGCTTTGCGTATCAGCCTAATGTGCCTACAGCTGCTGGGATCATTTCCCCTCCTTTCCATTTTCTAAAACGTAGATGTTGGTTTAGGTTTTCTTCAGTCTCCAGGTCTGGTATGGATCAGATGTAAGACCGAGATGATTTATTTGAAAACCCAGTGAGAAATCTGCATCTTTTAATAATAGATATGCTAGCAAAATAACTGATCCCAAGAAATTTTTGTGTCTTGGGCAGAAATCGTGTTGACATGTTGTTTAGTGCTGTTTCAGCTTTAAATACATCCCAAAAACCAAACCTTGGACCCTAAAAACACAAAGTGCTTTTATCTACAAAGGCCAATTCGTGAGTTTTCAGCTATTGTCTGTAGTGCTTAAGCGTCATGTTCTAGCTGGAGTCTCCAGTTGGAAGTGTGCCTGGACTGTGGATTTTCCAGTTAAGTAACGCATGCCAGGGCTTTAACTAGAGGAGTTGGCAGGAATATACTTTGTGCTTCTGTACAGTTCTCAGTTTTTATCCTTTTACCTTACCCTTCCATGGAAGCCACAGGCATGTAAGTAGGGCATATATTGCTATGTTGAGCCTTAACTTTAAAACTCCTTTTTCTATGTAGGGAGCAAAGCAATTCCAAGTTACTAATATCCCATTTTTGTTAAATTTACACATCTAAAAAGTATTTATTGTTTTAATATAAAGCAGTCAAAAGCTCTGGGAATTTCTAAAAACATATATTGAAAGCCATAAATGTGTTGGTATTCTTTTAGATGCATCAAACCTTCGCTCCGTGAATAGAAAAGGACTTTTATAGAGGAAGTTCAAAAGACCTGATCTTGTTCAATCTTGGGAGAATCTCCTGTTGATCAACAGGAGAACTGCCTGAGGAGGAACTGCAACATCAGGTGTGGTGGCAGAGCGGTGCGGGGCAGCAGGCAGGAGTTGTACAGTGGCTCTTCCACCTGAGATGAAAGTCTCTGCTCCAGCTCTTCACTATTTGGGGCACTCTGCTGAAAATAATGCACTTTACTTGCATCAAAAGAAAAACCATAATACCGGTCTGTGTAGTCTGTGATTGCTTGTCAGCATGAAATAATGGCACAAGAACATCACTCCCAAAATATGATATGGCCCTTTCTGGGAAGGCGTTTAATCATCATAATCACACATGATTATGACTTTTGGTACCAAGTTTCTTAATAGAAATATTCCTTTTTTAATCTGCTGCTTAAAACTTCAATTCACTGTACTTTTCCTTGTGACTTTAAAGCTAAAAACTGCCAGGTTGTTCTCAGTTACATGAATAAAAATCAGTCAGGTACCATTATGAAGGCTGCCTACAGTGTGCTTTGTATTTTCTTTTGAAGCAGGTCCTCCCCCAGCTCTTTCCTCTTTTGACTGTGGCCGCACCTCGTCAGTTCTCCTTCTCCTCCTGTTGTTACCCAGTTGGGTGAGTGGGATGAGCAGCTCCATGAGAGCAATTTTAGCAGAACCAAATTCCAACTGCTACGTTCGAGGTGCTTGTGTCTGCACAACTCCTACTGCCAGCTGCAAGAAAACCAAGTTGTTTGTATGCGAAACATTTAGTTTAGAGCCATGGGTGTGCTTGTGTCACCCTGAACTTGAGAGACAAGCTCCCGTTGGTACGGGATGTCCTGTTGGGTTGCAGGATAGTGCAGAGGGATGCAGCTTCTGAATGAGTCTCCGATGAGCTCCTCAAAACATATAAAACAAGAAAGCAGCCATACAGCTCATCCACAGCTGACTGGCCATGGGGGGTATCACGCTCTAATGGGAAACTAAATGACCAGGGATCCGTTTCTAGCTCTGCTGGGGATTGATTTCTCACTTGGTTTATGGCACATTGATTATAACCAGACTTGTCTGTGCAACAGTTCCTCCAAAAACCATCAGGGTCTGTGCAAAGATTTCTCCAAAAAATGTCAGATTCCTGTCCTTGTAAAGCTCCTAACTCTCATGTCTGTTTCTCCAAGTCACACTGCCTTTCCTGGAGAGGTAGAGCACCAATAGTTAGAGTCTGATGCAAGGTCAGGAACGTGGTGAAGAGTCTGCATGCTAATGGATGTGGGACTAAAATACAGAGTTACTTTTCCAGCTTTGCCGCTGTTTTCTCCTGTGCTTCTGGGAGATGATTTCACACACCGATTTCTCATTTCATCCGCTGATTGTCTTGTGTGTTTAGGCTGTAAGATCTTGGATTGTGGCTTGTTTTTGTTGAGTATATACTGATACCCCAACAAACAGGGGGAAGTAATTTTTTTTTATCTACCAAGCTGAGCTTATACCTGATAAAGCTCTGGTGACTTTGGACTAGAACTGTAGCTTCAGACATGGCTGAAGTTTTATCTTTTGTTATGGAAATTTTCTGGTTTTCCAGTGCATTACTTTTAAAATCTGAGATGACTGCTGATCATAACACACTGACTTGTTGGTGTGTCCTTCACCTGATACTGCTGGGCAGTTTGCTGTGATGAAGGCAGGTAGAAAATCTTTACCTCTGCATGTTCCTCTGCTTCCCAGCTATTTCTTTGCGCTAAGACTTGCGTTGCAAAATGTATGCACCAGTTTCTAGACTGCCTAACCACAGTGTCTGTAAATCCCATTAAATGAAATTTTCCGTAATGAAGCAGCAAAGAACTTTATGCGTAGATGCAGAAGACTTGTTTTGCTTTCATTATTAAAAGGGTACTTAGAATGAAAACTCCTTCTCATTTTTTTTTTTTTTTCCTAATAGCCCCGTGCTTCATATAAACTGCAGACTATTTTCCCTGTACTAGAAAACATTGCTGTTATGTCTCCAGGGATACATTGAGAGACTGAGCATTAGTAAGGCAGCAAAAACTTTTCAGTTTGTGGCTTACTCTTCTATCGGAGTGCTTGCTATAAGGGCCTTTCAGTAGGGATGTTGTGTAACTTGGCACTTCAAGAAGAATCAGCAAGCAAGGAAACCTTGCAAAGTATTTGGAGCTTATTCCCAGAGAAGTTGAGTCAAATCGTAAATACTAGTTCTTGCCTTGCAGGTGCTGAGGTCCTCTGACTCTTTTTGAGTTAAGAATAGTTAATGACCACCCAGATGAAGCTTAGCTCATGTTAAAATTTGCAGATAATTCCTTCTGGGTTGTAAGAAGTCATTCAGTTCAAGTGATTTTTGAAAAATTTCCACCCCCTGTGATACCCAACCCCTTGAAATTGTTTGCTTTGAGAAGCTGTAACCATTCAGTTACAGCTGATTGTAGTTGTGATCACCTCACCAGGTGCTTTAACCAAGAGTGTTGGGAGAGCCACCTGGGTAAGCCAGGTATAACGGGGTCCCAAGTGCATCACTCTCATCCTTGCCTAATGAACCGTATTTATTTACTTGCAGAAAGCAGAAGCTGAGGAAGCAAGCAAGGGTGCTTCTCCAGAGAGGGCTGGCTGGAAATTCACTGGGCAGGTGGGATGGTGGGGGCCAAAGCTGTACTCTGAATCAGACAGAGAGAGAACTAATCTTAACCATGCACTTGCCTGAATCAGGGCTGAATCCCATGAGTTGGAAAGAGGGTGAGTGTCTGCCTGGACTATTTGGTCAGAAATGCTACTCCAGACCTAAGGTGCTCATGCAGTCAAAGCAATGGTTAAAACCAGCCCTTCCTGCTGGTCAAGCTGCTGCGCTGTGTCAGGGGAGCACATCTACGCTCTTCCTTCCATCTCCATCACTCCCTGCCTCAGGGGATGCCTCTTAGCACTGTAGGTAGCAGAAGACATGGCAGAGCACCTCCACCAACTCCCTGGGGAGATGTAGTGCTGATGATGACAAGGAGCTCCCCGATTAAAATCATTCCCAAGAGAGAAAGGTCCAGGAACTTCCCCTGTGTGTATGCTGAAATGTGCTCACCCTCTTGCTCTGAATGGACCTGAAGTGGATGGGGCTGTGGTGATTCTTCTGCCAGCCTGTATTGGCCAGAAAGGAAGAATTTGAAAAAAGTGATTTTTGAGTGAAGTAGTGGGGGCAGCAAAGTGTTTTCTGTCTCTCTGCCCCTCAGGAACAGCTGTGCCTCTTGCTATTTTTTTCATTTTGGGATGCCAGGGTGCTGAATTTGTTTCGGGCTTTGGATTTTGTAGTAGATGTTTAGAAGGCAGAGAATTCAGGAGTCACTTTGACCAAGTTTAAACACACATACAAAATTTTAATAACTCTTTGGGAAGCCAATGGTTAATCTAGACGTACACAGTTTAACCTGAGCATTTGTTCCATTCTTTGAATGCCTTGCGATGCTGCTCCATGCGTCTGTGAGGACAGCATCACCTGCAAGGAGCTCGAAGAGGTCTGGTTGCTGCGGGCAGGTTGGCAAGTTCTAGCATTCGTATAATCATTTTTAATGGCTTGCTGAAAAGAGTAGGTGGGAAGGTAATAAAATATTTTGAACTTGTGAAGAACAACTGTATACAGAAAAAGACTTTGCTGTTGTCAGGGAGAGATTTGCCATTGACTCCAGGCTGTACGTGCTACTGTGCTGCTCGCTTATTGACACAGCCGATGCTTTTGATGGCTGATAATTGAATTGTGTGCTGCCAGGAGGAAGCATGGAGACGGTTTCTTCAGGGACTGGCTCTCTCTAGTGGGATGAAGCTTATGAATTATATAATGGGACTTTCAGGCAAACACAGCGCTACCTTAGCTCAGCTCCAATTAATGTCATTGACAGCCTTGCTATTTCTTCTTGTAGCCGCCGATGCAGGTTTCTGTTAAATCAACTTCACCAGTCCTCCGCAGTTTTCCTTGGGGACGAGGAGACAAATTGCTATGTTTCATTCAATTTATTCTTAATGATAACGAGGAAAAATAGATATGTTTTTAACAGGGGGATTATATACGACGTCGCCTAGCTGTGACAGCACCTTGTCTAAATTAGCGCTGAATGTTCGCTCTCACTGCAGAAAATTCCAGTCCTGGGGTTAATCTGAGTGTGGCTGATTGATCAGCACACTGTCAAAATCTCTAAAACCTGAATGAGGTGTATTCTATAAATGGTTGTAAATAGCTGAGTTTGCATACGTATTTATTCTGAATCTATAGGGCCAGATGCTTCTTTAGCATAACTTGTAATTGTTCCTGATCGGACTCAAATGTTGATCTTCGTATTTTCTTTCTAACATGTTGTAAGGAAATTAGTCACTTGTATTTTTATTTTAAATAACAGTTTTTAAATGCAGAATAAAAATAAAGGTAACGTAGAGCTGCATACATTTTTTGCTTCGAGAAATATTCAATGCTTTCATGTTCAGAAAATGTTAAAATGAAATCTTTCTGTGTTGAAGAAGCATTTCATTATGATTAACCATTTCCAATAGAACATGTTGCTTAAGTCTCTGTTTGAAGTTTGTTTTGGCAAAATGGCTTTTTCCCTTGGAAAACTTTCACCAGATGTTGCCATCCAGTAGCACTAAATGCTGCTTGTTTACAAAAGTGGCTTAGTTTTTCAAAGTTGATTTTGCCAGCACTGCATCAGACAAAGTCTGAGGGCAGTGTTGTATCTTCTATTAGATGGACTGGTGATATTTATAAGAATTAGATAAGCTTTCAGGCACACAGTTTCCTTTTCAGATTTGAAACTAGAAGCAGCAGATTTCAAAACTATGTAGAAAATGAGTTTTTAGAGTTTAATTAGCTGTGCATCAGTTAAACCATATCCCTAAACGGCAATGGCTACAGCAACATGACCGTGAGAACGGCACTCCATCATTGCTGGCAGCATGCAGTGACACTTCATACAGTGGGAAAAACAGAACAGCCGCCCAGAAGGGGGGTGGAAAGGGAGGTTGAACAAACATAGGTCAGAGCAATACAGAACTACTCGGCCACAGCCAGTACTCGGAGCAGTGGGGAATTATTTTTGTTAGGCATATAAGTAATGAGATATCTGCACCACCGAAGCCATGCAGCTGTTGTAATGCACACCCGCTTTTGCAATGTCTCCTTGACATAGTTTTTGTGAAATTCTGTAGGACAGTTGATCCCGTGCTCAGCCCGCCGTGCTGCCGATGTCTCTTCAGCAGAGCTCTCCGGCGGGATCGATGAGGAATCCTGCTTTGTAGCTGGGGTTACGTCACGAGCAAGTTCCCAAGACACAGTGATTCACTTGGCATCATTTTGGGCAGTTTAAAATAGGAGTGAGCCAGATTCTCAGCTGGTATAAATTGGTGTTACTGTATTAAATTCAGACGGGCCTAATTATAAGTGCTCAAGCAGTCACTGAGGGTTGCACAATCTATTGCTTTTGTGAGTGTGTGCTCACCCATAAAAGTGAGATTGCACAATCTAGCCCTATATGAATGCATCTCAGTCTCAGCTGCTAATTGAAAACAAACATGGTAGGATTAATAGTTCACTTGTCTGGAATTTCTGTATTGTACATTACTGGAGGGATCTACCACTTGCATTAAGAGATCTTGCTCCATTGCAAGATTAATAAGTCCCAACAGCAATGACTGGAGGTCTCCAAACAGGGAAAAGTTGGACTCGCAGAGGTCTTTGGCTTTGGTTTGGGTTTGTTCTGTTTTGTTTCTTTTTTTCTTTTTCTAGTTGCTATGGCTTTCATGCCTAGTGCGGCATCCAAGCCTGCAGAGGAAGTCAGTAGCAAAACTCCTGTTGACTTAAGTCAACAGAGCAGAGGATGGCTTGGGCGGTTCTGCTGCACAGGAAATGGGGCATTTTTCTGTCCAGTACCGAAGTGTATTTTCCCTTTACAAAAGTCTGCCCACATTTTGCAATAGGGGACATAGGAAAATGTCTTTTCTCTCATTTGGGAGGAAGTTGCTCTCTGTCCTCTTAATTAGTTGCTTGAAAGATGAAAGCAAGTGCCCAGCGGTCAGGGAATTCCAGGAACTTTGGTATTTTTGAACCAAAGAACTTCTAAGAAATGGCACATTATGAATTCTGATTTATCTGAGCCCCACTGAATGCTGCCTGCAGAGGCACTTACATGGATGCATATCCTGCTCTCGTGCTTAATTTAGAGCATAGGCTACAGCACCTATTGGGCTATTGCTTTGCAGACCTGAGCATACATTTCAAATGTACTTATGGAAGCTGGACCATTCCTTTCTGATACCTGATGGTGGCTGAGACTTTGGTCTTTATTTTCCTGTGACTTTTGTAATAGCTGCCTAGGAAGGAATCCCCCCAAATCAAATGGTCTTATCAAACAGGGATAAAAAGGAGTATAGGGATAGGATTATAAAACCCGCTTTCTATGTCAGAGAGGTAGCAGTGCAACAGGGCCTACAATGGATAGTCAGGGAGTCAGTCTTTCCTACAGCCATTTCAGCTGGTCTTGACAAAGGAGCCCCACAAAACTCCACTATTCTCCTGTTCTTCTTGGACTGTCCTTACTAGGTCTTGGGCCCTCAGGCTATTGTATTTTCTGCAAGCAGCTTGATGGTGTGCAGGTGGTTTGACAGTAGTCATCAAAACTCCAAAACAACACTATACGTCCTCCTCCTCCTCCATCCAGGAGGATGCAGACCCAAGCAGGGTCGTTCAGGTTCTTCGTACTGTCCCTAGGGGTGCTGGTTGTTGCCTTTTCCTTTTTGGTGTCTCTTTCTCATGTGTGTTACTCCATTTAAAAGGATCTTTTAATGTCTGTGTTATGGGAGGTCTAGTTGCACTTTCGTAAGTGAAAAAATTATTAATTCTGTTTGTTGTTTGTTTTTTAAAGCTAAAATGCCAGACCGATCCAACCAAAAAAAAATTTCTGAAATTCACTCTGTGTGTGGCTCAACATCTTTGTTTGAGATCCATTTTTCTTCAGCATCTTTCATTTCTCTCATGTGTTTGCTGTTAAAGCCTTTATTTTTAGTTGTCAGTCCTTTCAGTTGGCAAGATCTTATTTTTACAACGTGCTCTGCATGTGCCCATAGCTTCTGTAGAACATTGCACAGTGGGCCAGAGACCGCTTTGGGGTGTGAGGATTATTTGTTGTGGTACATATAACCCCTGTCCCCTCACCCTGAAGGCCACATTCTTGTCCGATAACAGCAAACCTGGGCACGTCCTCCCTTGATGGGTGCCTCGTCTGTAAATGTGAAGTGCTGTCGTCTCCATGCTCTGCTCTGCACGTTTGCTCTGGGCAATTTCTGCTGATGGACTTTCAGCACGTCTCTGCCCTGCCTTGGCTTCCCTTTGTTTGATGAGCCTGGAATATGCTAGCTCTTGGCCCCCGTTTTCTTTTCAATTTCTTGCATTTTGTGCAGTGTTGTCTGGTCTCCTTCTCCCCATAATTATGTCACAACTCTTCTGTTCCTGCTTTAGTTCTTGCTCTGAGTGTGATAAACCAGAATATAGCTCTGCTGTATTTCATTACTTTCACTTCTGCCAGTATCTAAATGTCTGCATGTGTTAACTCAAAGGTAAGCCCTCCAGTGTGCTATTTTCCCATTTTATTTAAAGTTGCACCTGCTGCCATACCTGCACACATACCTATTTCATAGTGTTTCTTTGGCTCGTTTCTCGCTGATTTTATATATATATAATTTCCGCCCCGCCCCCCCCCCCCCCCCCTGTGCTGAGCAGCAAGTTTGCCTTCCACTGCTGGTATATCCAAGGTGGTACCGTGATGTAATTGGCACTGTCATGTTTCACAGGAACAACTTGAGAGAGTAACAGAGTCATTCCCTTCTCCCACCACTTCTTTAAAAGAAGAGGCAGAGGGAACAAGTTCTGGTTTAATGGACAAATAAGTTGTAACATCTGCACCAGCACTAGGAGTATCATGCTGCATTTTGAGATGCAAATGTGACATGGACTAGATTTCAGAATTAGTAAAATACATGGAGACATATTTGCACTACACCAACAGCACTGGGACTCGAGTCATAAATTCCACTGAGGGAAGAATGCTATGAATGTGGGAATATTATCGTAAAACTCAGGGACAGAATTGTGGCTGGTAAAAATCAGCATTGCTTTTTCACCATTGCAATCATTTCCCTTTGATGTGGAGCTGGCCCCATCCAGGCCTGGAGAACAGTCACACTGGAAGATGGAAAGCTAGTGCTTGCTGATCTGTGCAAGTTTTATATATTCCTTACACAGTCGTCTCATTAAATAGTGAGAGATTACCCAGACTTTGGTGAATTAAGGGCTTTTTTGACACTCAGAGAATTGAGCTTTGTCCTAACTTCTGGCATCAGTTGTGCTCGCGTTGGGCAGGGTAAGGATCAATGTAGTTTAGAGCTGGAAGCAAGATCAGCTTCAAACTGGAACTGAGTGTTGGGTTCACAGACGCCCAGGTGCTCCGGAGCTGGAACAGGGACAGCTGTAGCCAAGCTGTGATATATGTCCTTATCATTATAGTTATGATCAGGCACCCATGTGAGAGGCGGCAGCGCTGTCGGAAGAGTGCTTGTGTCCCTATGCCTTGTGTATTGGTGTAGCTTGGGTTATTTACTAAGGAGGTTTGCAAAATACCACCTTTTACACCCCTGCAAAGAATATTAGAAAGAATACTTCTTTCTAATACCTGTACGTTTTAATACCTTCCTCTTTCAGGCAAGTAAGAGCAGAAACTAGCGATCTCAAAAGTGCAAGTTTCCTCTAAAGGGGCTAGATGAAGAGGGAAAACTTGCTCATGTAAGTTCAGCAGGTACTGTAACAGAAGAGAAATGGGATTGATAACGAGGGACAGAGGGGAATGTTACGAATGTATGGTCACATGAAAATTCGATGGTAGAGCCTATGTCTTAGTAGACAGGAAAGGTTTACAAGAGCTGTGCAGTAGTGGGTCCCTTAAAATGGAAAAGAAATAAGGATACAAAGTAACCCATGGCAAAATAACATGTCCATGAGAAAAGAATTTTTTTTATTTTCCACTTGGAATTAAAAAAAACAAAACAAAACAAAAAAAAAAAAAAAAAAAAACAAAACAACGTATTGGCTTTGTCCAGCACAGAGATTTCAAATTCTTCACACAGAATTTGCAATTACTACTGGAAGGCTGAAATGCATTGAACTGGTATAGCTCTAATTGCAGTGTGGTCACGCTCCTGCTGAAGTACATTTAGACTATATTTAGTATGCAATTGAGCCACACTAACATGGGCCATTAGTCCAAATGCTAGTGTAAATGAGGCAGACAGTATTAAGATGTGCTTTAAGATTGTCAAGTAATGCTAAATCAGGTCAGATGTGCTTGCTGTGTCTCGCAGGACAGTTGGTGTTGCTCCTGGCAAAGCAGGCGTAATGCAGTGTGGATGTGTGTGCTTGCACGGGTGCCGGCAGCTGGGAATCGCACTGCTCTGGTCTCCAGGGTGAGACTGGGGAAAATCGGTAACCTGGGCTGCAGCCAGAGCAGGGGGGGCAGCAGGGCCAGGGAGGGCATTCCCCCCCTCTGCTCTGCTCTGGGGAGACCCCCCTGCAGTGCTGGGGCCAGCTCGGGGGCCCCCACCAGCAGAAGGACCCGGAGCTGCTCGAGCGGGGCCAGAGGAGGCCACGAAGATGCTGGGGGGGCTGGAGCAGCTCCCCTGGGGGGCCGGGCTGAGAGAGTTGGGGGGGTTCAGCCTGGAGAAGAGAAGGCTCCGGGGAGCCCTTCGAGCGGCCTCCCAGGGCTTAAAGGGGGGACAGGAGAGGTGGGGAAGGGCTCTCTATCAACGAGTATAGTGATAAGATGAGGGTAACTCTTTTAAACTGAAAGAGGGTAGATTCAGATTAGATACAAGGATGAAATTCTTCCCTGTGCGGGGGGTGAGGCGCTGGCCCAGGGTGCCCAGAGCAGCTGTGGGTGCCCCCTCCCTGGAAGGGTTCAAGGCCAGGTTGGACGGGGCTGGGAGCCCCCTGGGCTGGGGGAAGGGGGCCCTGCCCGGGGCAGGGGACCGGATGATCTTTAAGGTCCCAAACCATTCTGTGATTCTGTGATTCTATTCTATGCAAATTATGTTGGCTGAAGGCTATAATTTGCTGCGTGTTTGGAGAGATGAATGCTCCGTGCTGATCCTGGAGGGGTGGGAGCATCCTGCTGGGCTGGCGCTGGCAGGCACACCATCCTTCCCGTGCTGCCAGGCACTGGCAGGGATAACCACAAGGTTATCAGTGACAGGAGACTCTTCATGTTACACATGTGTAGGGGAGGACAAGAATTTGCCCGGCAGAAGCTGTCATCACGTGCCAGTTTTGTTCCAAGTACAGCACATGTTGTATAACCCACAACTTGAGAGTAACGTATGAACTGTGATATGCTTATCAAAAGTATGTGGTTTTTATTGAGCAATAGTCACTAAAACTGTTACCATTGTAGATATAACACTTCTTGGGGTTTATGTGCACTTTTCAAAGAGTTCTGGCAATAATAAAGTAGGTTTTCTGTTGCAGAGGCAGGGTGTTCTGCTTGTAACATCGCCTTTTTCACACTGTGACTAGAATCAAAATGCTAAAATTGTATTAAAAAGGAGAAAAAAAAAACAAAACAAAACAAAAAACAAAACCACAGCAGCTGCTATTTAGTGATCCAGGAAATAAGCTTGACTTACATGGCTTCTATATGTCAAAAGAGACCTGTGCATTTTTAAGGAGACCGAGTTACGTGTCTAAGGTCTTCATATTGCTGTTAGAATACCTTAAGTGCAGCCGAGCACTCCTTGAAACTGTTCTCAGAGTCGACTGGCATCATTGCAAACAGGCAAACCCCTGACAGATGTGGGAAGTGGGGCACTGTTAACACAACAAGGCTTTTTTGACTAATGTAATAATTATCTGTGTTGCAATTTTTCCTTCCAGGAGACTGAGCTGCTAGATATCAGCCTTGTCAAAGATGCCAGATGCGGAAAACATGCCAGAGCTCCCAAGGTAGGAATTTTTGCTGTGTGCGTACATGTTACATTGATGACCTAGATAGAATAGAATGGGAATTATATGCAAGAATTTTCAAAAAATAATCATTTTTAAAGTTCCCTTAGCTAGTAAGAAGTATTTTGTCTTTTCTCCATTTACCGCTGTTTCTGATAGGAAGCATTATGATTGTTGAGTCGTTGAGATTTGATTCTGTATGTAAAATGCTGCTGGAAGCTCTGCTGGCAGCGAGGGAACAAAAATCCTGGTTTGTCAAGGTAAACTTACACAAGTTCTTGGCTTCCCTGATGGCAAGGAGCTGACAGTTGTTTAGGTCCGTGTTGCATTTTGTGCTGCCTGTTTTCCTCTTTCAGTGCCTCTTGAGGCCAGAAAGGATTTTTTTTTCCAACTGTCATCAGAGAGGTCAGGATAGCAGCTCCCTTAGGTCCACTCTGATGTGTTGCATACTCCTTTGCTGTCTCTAAAGACAGTAGGTTGTAGATATATGTTGCCTCTGGTGTTTTTGTTTGGACAGATACTACATAGCAGAGAAAAAAACAAAAGCACTCAACTCTGGAAGCGAGATAGTGCCTCGGGGAATCACAGAAGTGATAGGAAAAAAGGAAATCTCCTTCGGGGCCTTGAAAGGTTGGCCTTGCTGCAGCTTAGCCATGGTTAACCGGTGGGGCTGAAGCAGCCCAAGGGGAAACTGCTGGTCTGGATGGCTGTGGCTGCCCCGGGGCCTCCCGCTGGGCTCCCTCTTCTTCCTTGCACCCAGCCCTGGGTCAGGGCACGGCCCCCCCGGGCTCCTCAGCCCTTTCAGGGTAGGCGTTGGGAATGGAAGAGGTTGTTTCTCCGTGCCAGAATGCGATTGTAGTTATCTCTGAACAGACTATTCAAATTTGGTTTTCAAAGCTTTCCATGTAGTGCTGGCAGCGTTTTAAAGGCTGAGTTATAATTGAAATGCAGCAGAAGTACTTTATGACATCCACATTAATACCAAATGAGTTCACCATGATTAATGGTTCTATGATGAATAGCAATAAAGTATTAACAATGGCTAGAACATTATTTTAAAATGCTACCCGCTTTACAGAGGACATTCGTGTTCTTCTAACAAAATGTTTTTAGCTAAAATTTATGCATAGCTATTGCCTCGGTGACTTTTATTTATTAGGTTACATAAAGGCTGGTTTTGTTCCAACGCGTTACGGATTTGACAGCAGTGACATTAAATGAAGGGTATGAGAAAATCCTGACTTTTAGGGTGGTGAAATGCACCACCTGTGTGAGTGAGTTTGCTTTTTGTCATTGATTTGTGTGTGGGCAGAATGAAAACAGCACCTGGGCTGGCTGTTGATGGGATCTTGCAAACGATGTGAAACAAAACGCTCATTTTGGGGCCAGTCATGTTGACTTTGCTTTGATCCACGTTGTGGGGCTGAGCAAAGGAGCGTTGGCTGCAGGTGAGCGAGCATTAGAGAAGCCCCGTTTGTGTCACATCCACGGAAGATCTAAAAGCCATCTTGCAGCAGGAAGGCTTGGCTCTAAGTTAAGCAGTAACAGCTTGTGATTGCATGGAGGTTTCTAGTAAAAACCCTGCTATGTTGGCTTAAGAGAGCAGCACCACGTATGCCTGATACTTGCCAAAGTTCCCAGCTTTTCCGAGGCTATTTTCCACAGTTCTACTGCCAGGTGGGAGCAACCCTTGCTCTCTGGTGAGCATAAATAATGAGCTATGGTTAAGGGTAGTTCCCGTGCAGGAAAACGAGCTAGTAGTGTGCAAAGAAGTCATTCACGATCTGCTTGTGGCACAGTAAAAGCGTGATGCATGTGATGATCATGTTGTGATGATGAGTCTGAGCTGTAGCCAGCAGAATGGCTCTGGTGTGGTTTACTGGTACCCGCAGAGCCTCTCTGCCCCAGGTGGAATACAGCCTACGCTATAAGCTGCTGCCACAGGATGGAGTTTAGGTGCCTCAGCAACAAATACTTCGTACTGCTGTGGTACCACTTAATAACACAGCTTTATTAGCTATCCCAGCAGTTAATCTCTTATTATCTGGTGGGATCATCATTGACTTGGGAACTTGCCTCCTGTTGTAGCCTGGCCAGGCAGAAAGGACAACATGCTGCTGTGCGTTGACACATCTTCCACTGTAACAAGAGATTTAGGTGATTTTTCTCTTTGTTCCCCCGCCACGCCTCCCTCTGCCCATAGTCTTGGACAGTTTTTATACTGCATTAGGAGACTTCTAACAGTTTATGCATATTTTAAAATCTGTTTTCAGAATTCTAAGTGTGGATTTCATCTGTGGGTTGTCATTAAAAACTTAAGAAGTTAATGGGAATCTTTAAACCTCATTTAGTGTATTTCTGATCTACTGCTATCTTTTGATAGAAATAAATGTAATCTTTAATAAGTCTTGACTTTTCTATTAAATAAAAAAATGTAATTAATTTTTATTTTTATAATAAACTAAACTTATGTATCATTAATGACACCCATAGTAAGTTACTGGAACCTATTAGGTGTGCTGCTACAGAAGACCATCAGCAAGTAATGATGAGAGGACTGTAAGTAGTCACAGCTACCAAAAACCTCTTCCCCATCACCATCTGGAATACACACTTTTTCCCCATATGCTGACATATCCACCAGTGGGGACGTTTCTTTGGTAGCTTAATTAATCTGCCAAGCTCTTGGTCTTTTTGATGGCTAGAAACAGAGTCTGTTCTCATGCTGCACTTGGTGTACCTTCTGCACAACCATCAGTATTCTTAATTTCTGAAAAAGAGAAACACAAAGGGGTTTTCAGTTAGTTTCTCTTTCAGCCTTGTTGGTTGACATTCAGCTTTCACAATATTTTTCCGTAAGTCCAGACATACGTATTTTGTGATTTTTCTTGCATGTTTGTTGTTGCATCTTCTAGTCATTATGATAAGAACAAGCAAAAAAAAAAAAAAAAAAAAAAAAAAAAAAAGGGCTTTTTCATTCTGGATTCTGGAGAAGTTTTCATCGATGAAGCATAAACAGCCAAATGCTTTGTTTGCATTTAGAAGGCATTGTACTCTTTTTGTTTTATCCTATTTCACAGTGTTGATAAATTTGCTGAAAATGTGCTAACATTTTGCTCCAGGAATTAAGTCCAAGCTATGGATTGTCTTGTATAATCTTTTGGCTAAGTGGGCATAGTCTGTGCTCTAGAGAAAGGTAGTATTAGGCATGCTCCTGTTTTGTATTACTCATTAAGCCACAGCATGTGTAAAAAAGAGCAACAATAGACTCCAAAAATGGGATACATATGCTGCCGTCCGCCGTTCATAAGCTCAGAACTTTTTCTCTCTGGGTTTCTCATGCAGGAGGTCTGGTTCCTTTCTCCATTTCCTATTACGTTTAGCCTCAAAAGTTTCCTTGAAGGCCCAGAAGTGCAGCTCTCATCCTGCAGTCGTCACGTTAAGGTAGCGTGAGGAATGAGCTGGGATCTCCTTGAAGGTAGTGTGTTAGCACTGGGTTGCAGCTATGCAGGTGGCCAGCTCTGCTTGGCACTTTTGAGTGCAAAACCACTTCTCCTTCTCCAAGCTGCTGGTTTGTGATTATTGTTTAGAGTGTCTTGAAACCTCTCTCCTGTTCTTCCCGTTCCCCAGAGACTTAAGAGCAAGAGCACTAACACTGTTCCTGGCCATGACAGCAATGTATGGGGGTAGCTCAGAAAGGCATCTGCAAAAGAAAGACCTTCCTGAGCAGACCTTGGGAATAGTTACCCAGAAGACCTCGATGAGACTATGTAGAGTAGCCCAAGTGGAGACCATGGTCCTAGAGCCAAGCTCCTGGTCTTATCAGCTGATGGTAATTATTATCTGAGCTCTCTTCGGGGTATTGTAATAAATTTGTGGCTGCACCTGGGCAGTGCTGTTACCAGCACTGAGAAGTGCTGGATGGTATGAAGCCTAGACCTCACCTGGGCTCCTCTGGGTCTAAGAGTGGCTTTGTGTTTATTATTCTACGAAACTCAAAACTTTTTTTTCATCTGTGGGCGTGTCCACCATTTCTTCCAAATGGTGCTCAAGGCTGGGAAGATGAGACAGATTCAGGAGACTTGCAGAAGTCTCTGTCCTGCTTTGCGTGCCTAAAGGGAATTTGCAGATTTAGGGGGTTAGGTAGACCCTGGGGGTCCAGGGCAGAGTCAGAATGGTTTTACAGCAAAGGAAGCAGGGCACCAAGATTAAAGGTCAGATCAGTCAGAGTGTTCAGGCATCTGAAAATAATCCTGTATGTCTTTCACAGGAACGTAGTTTCGGATACTGTACAGGGGAGATTTTTAGTGGGTACCAAAACACTTGATGATTGGGGGATGGGAATGTTGCCCTCCGACCCCAAATCAGTAAGTAGTATGCTCAGATGACCTCTGTGTTACTGAGAAGCTTCAGCATCCCCTTCTTTTTCCACATTGTCAGGGATGAGTCCTCCTGTCTTCAGCTGTTATTTTCAGAAACGATAACAGTTTCCCATCTCAATGCAGTATGCATGCAAATGCTTTATTCTTTAGAATAAGGGCAGGTCTCAGGCAGCACAGACCACTGCAGCAGATCTCTAAATGAGAATAAGAATGAAAGTAATGTTCTGAAGAGAACAATAAAAAGTGTATTAATTGTGTATGTTAGGAAAAAGTGCCTGAATTCAAAATACATTGAAATTTATACAGAAGTGAGGGAATTGTAAGATGATTACCAGGACTTTGCCTTTGTAGTAAGCATTAAAATCATTTAGGAAGGGAGTGAGAGAAATTTTGAGGAGACTAATATGCAGTTCATTTTTTTTCTTCCTCTGGAAGACGTGACTGCCCATAAATTCAGCACAGCTTTTTTGAAGCGTGGCATGCCTTTTCTCACTGCTTTCAGGGACTCAGAGCTGCTGCCAGTGTCAGCAAGGGTGCAGCGTCAGGATGCTCAGGGCTCACGTTGTTTGTAGTTTGAAACGCTGAAGGAACGTAAAAATCATTTGTTGCGATGAAGCAATTATTTATTTCCTTTTATTCACACATTACCTGGTAGCACACTCTGGAGCTTTGTTTTGACGTGCAGACTAACAAAGAGACACCCTCTCCCTTGTAAAGTTTAGCGAAGAAGTCTGCACAATAAAATAATACAGTGAGCAGTGAAGAGAAACATATACTTTTGTACAATGAGGCATAGAAATAGCTCTGAATATTCACATACCTTCTGTGAAGCATGGAACTGCCACTCAAAAGAGTGTCTGTGTTATTAAAAGGGAGACACAGCTAAAAGTGTCACGCAGCAGTAAATACTGGTGAAAGGTTAGGTGGTAAAAATTGGGCAGCTGCAAGCCGGCTCGCAGGACTAGGAAAGTCACACTTTTTACCATCTTGTATTTACTTTAGCCAATAACAGTTTCTATGGAAACTAAAATCTTAATGCAACTGTGGAAGTGTTTTTAGTAGCAAGAAGAAATATCGGGAGGAGTTGGCAGGAATAAGGAAATAACCCCATGGCAAATGTTCTTATTGAAAACTTCGGATGCACTTGATCAGTCTGTTTTCCCTCAAAGATACCATAAATCATTCAGCAGGAAATGAATTTCTTTAAATGACATATGCTATGGAACCTGTAGGAGAGATGAAATTGTGAATGATGGTATCACTTTAATGCCAAAATGTTTATAGAGCGTAGGCCCCAATTTTAAACACACTTTCAGCTCCACTGCTCCAAATTTTCTTACTTTTGCTCTGTAGAGCTTTCTCGTTAAATAATTAAGCATTTTTTTTAATGTCAGAAATTTGCCAGGACCTCAGCTACTACTGCTATCATCACCAGCCTCTCTCTATTTAGTGCGTTTACTTGAAATGCTCAAGTAGAGTGAGATGATTTAAGCAGTATCTTGCTGTAGTTTAAAAACTACACACTTCTTCCTCACTGCAGAGGGTTTAGTGGTTTCTAACACATCTGTAGAGAAAAATCAACATCTCATGAACTAGACAGGCTTGAAAGCTAAAAAGAAAATTAAAAGGGAAGTCTAAATAATTATTTAACTGAAAATTTGGTGACTTTCAGGGAAATGAGGATGTGCAAGTCTATTTGAACTGTCAGAGCTATAAAGACTGCTGTCTTCTGCTTCTGTACTCCATTGCGCTGACTTAGAATCAGTAGGATTTTACTGACATTTGGGTAAAATTTATGCAGAGAAGCAGAAAGTAAGACTGCTGTCTGTTGTGTTGTTAATAATCTCTTATTTCTTGCTTCATTTTTTAACTTACTGCCTGAATTTACAAATGCGGGTGAAGAACTTTTCATGAACCCACTCAAAGCACACATACAGAAATAAATAAATCACAGATAAAGCCTGACTGATTTGCCTCTGAATAAGGCTCTAACTTCTAATTTATGAGTCCACTGACAAAAGCCTGTCAGAATAAACCTAATTCAATCCCTTGATTTCCTTACGGTATCTGAGCTTACATATTTGCTGGCAGCCTGTGATTTTTGTGGTCAGGTTGTTTGTTTTTCATTTGTCAACAGAACAAAAGAGTCCTCTGTCACTTCTGAAGTATTTGAAAGCTGAACAGTTCTTAATTTCTTTATGATAAAGTCTGTGCTGGGACAATTATGTTGTGTTTAATAACCACCCTGATTAGACTGCATGTGGGAAATGGCAGATAGATATCTCTATTTTTTTAATATATTCCCTGCCCCCGCCCCGCCTTTTTAGTTCGCTTGATAAATTCCCTGGAAAAGTCAGCTGCCTATATGGATCACACAGGAGGGTAACAAGCTTGCCCTTTGCAGCATTGACTTCTGTCGCTCTGCCTGTCTCAAATGCTGCTATTGCTGTTATTTTTATCTGCTGATAAATGCACGTTGCTTTCCCTTCAACAACCTTGGTGCTAAATTAGAAACTCTAATGTAAATTATACCTAAGCAATGTTCTATTTCTGCCAAAAAGAAATAAAAATGGAGTATGCATGCAGCTCACCTTCTTCCCACTCACCTTAGGGATAACAGTGACATCCTCAAACATCCCCCCCGGTTTGTTTGTTCTTCTACATGACTGCTTTTTTTTTTTTTTTTTTTTTTTTTCATAATAATGATTAAATTACATGAACATTTTCTCTAGATTGAGTTTTACTTTATTAAGGAGGGTTAAGATTTCATTTCTGCGGATGATATTTGACCAGTGTTCGTGCAGTTGCAGCTGTAAAAGACAGGGAACCGTGCGTATTTGCAATGCTGCACAGAGGGTGGGAGCCGCGGAGGGAGTTTTGCCTTGGATGCTCCTGGGAGGGGATGAGCCTGGCTCTGCTGTTCCCCCCCTGCTTCCCTGCAGCTCGGCATCGCCTCCCTTCACCAGGCTGAACAGGCTCCTGAGGGCACCTTTTGCCCTTCCAAATTTTCCCCACCAGCCCAGACTTTTTTCAGAAAAGGTCTCCCCACTGCCCACACTGAAGTCTTGCTGCTTACTCAGGAATGAAGGCAAGTCTCTGTATGGCTAGGGTGCTTCTGAGGGAGTTTGTTGGGGTTTTTTGTTTAGTTGGTTGGTTGTTGCTTTTGTTGATTTTTTTTTTTTTTTTTTTTTTTTTTTTTTAATCTGTTGAAAATTAACTTCTTTGGGGAAGAGTCTCATCTCCAAAGCTGTCGGTGCTGCTACCCGGGGTGCATGGAGAACAGGTCTTCACTTCTCCATCACCTGGCGAAATGTCACCGTCGGCAACGTTATTCACGCCATTCTGGAAGCAAAGCAAAACTTCCTGAAAGCTCAAACGAAGCCTGGGGCATCAAGTAGCAGCACGGTAGCCGTTTTCTTTCTGCTTCATCAGGTCACAAGTCATGTCTGAGACGCGGTGGCTGGCTTAGCCGAGCGGATGAGCACAGGCGTTTTGCACCTGGGCTCCCAGGCCTGCTGCGAGGCGCCGCTCACTTGGCTGCACACGCCTGAGGCTGAGGCCACCTCCAAGAGCGTCAGCATCCCCGTGCACCACCACCAGAACGGCCCAAACTGGTGCACATCATTTGATTTACAACCCTCTAATCCTTAGGGAACGGGGAGCTTTTCAGAAGCTTGTCACACACTGTATAACTTAGCTCTGTCTGGGGAGTTCATCAGGGTCACTATTTACCAACATTCAGGGTATGGTAGAAAGCACAGGGTTTTGTCCAAGGCTTTCACAATGAATCATTGCCAAAAAGATTTAATTTTTTTTTTTTTTTTTTTTTTTTTTTCTGCTCACTGACGGTTTCAGTTAGCCTTCTGTGCTGCTCGGTTTTGTTTTTCTTTGTTGTATTTATAAAGCATACATCTTCTTTTTGTTTGTATACTTTCTTGTCAAACTACGCAGTACGAAGTATGTAACTAGAAATTCTGTATTTTAAGAAACACAAAGGCATTTTATAAATGCGATCTTAAAACTTGACATTTTAATATGAAAAGGTAGACACTGCTCAATTAAATATGTCATATTTGACCAGCTGAGAACACCAGAGTATCAGTAAAGCTGTGCTTTACATGCAACTGCTGGAGATGTTTTTGAATAAAGCTGTGTAAGCCTTTTTTTTTTTTTTTTTTTCTTTCCCCCCTTTTTTCCCTTTCATATGACTTTTTGTGTGATTTTGAAGAGAGATTGACAGAGACAGCTTTGTGTACTCTCAGGCACACATAATCCTCCAAAACTATTTAAAATCCATACATAAGCCACTCTGGTGAGCTTTCAGGCTGCATCGGTGGGGGATTAAAGTAGCGCACTGGAGAGCACGGACCCGTCGCTTACCTGAGCACGTGCTTCAGGCGGATGGGAGGTTCAGTGCTGCGGTAGTCTTTCCTCTGAGAAGCGTAGTTAGTTGATTGTAATCATCTCCACACTGTTTCAGCTTGAAGGCTGAGATCCCTGCGGCGGGACAGGGCTCACAGGAGGAGAGGGGGGTGCCAAGGGGCATCTCCCGGCTGGGAGACTGTTGGGACAACGTGAAGTTATTCTGGAGGCGCTTTTTGTGGTGCCGAGATCTTAATATTGCCTATCAATGTCCTACATAATCGGTTTGTTATCTTGCACCCCTTATGCGTTCATATCCACAGGTTACCTTTTGACTTGTACAAAGATGATAAAGATTTGGGAAAGTACAGTCCTTTTTTCCCCAGTGTTGGCACAGTATCTAAAAGAGCAAAGTCCTGTTTCATGAGCAGGGCTTCCAAGTGCAATACTAGTACAAAAGCTAATAAGTAAAATGTTGCTTTCCACAGAGATAGGAAATGCTGCGTTCAACCCCTGTCATGAACACTCAGTTTGGAAAGAATTTCAAAATTTTTCATCGGAAAATTTAAAACTATTAAATAACTGAGTCATACTAGTCTTTCCTCCTGAGCAGTAATCTTCATCTACAAATATTTCATAAAGTATATATTGTATCAATAGCGTGGGGCTGTGCATCCAGAGAGAGATCTGATGGCAGTGCAATACCCTCAAGCTACACACGTGGAATCAACAGGCTCAAGTGAAAATGCCAAAGCAGAAATATTTTTCTGCAGTTACTTGGAACAAATGATTTGAAATTCCCTGCTTTATTGGAATTCAGCTTGATGATTTTTCCATGGCATCCCTTACCCTGTAAATAACTGATTGGAGAAAACCGCTAGGCTTTAATTAGTTGCAAAGGTTTGATATATTTGATATCATCTGCATGTAAGTTGCTCATTCAGTATCTCCTCGTGGCACCGAGCGAAACCATTTGGGCTTAGAAAAGAGACCGCTGCGAAGCAAACGGATTAGGTGTAGATCCTGAGTAACCACGGTTGACAGAGATGCCAGTTTCTTCACAAGGGGTTGAAAGTGTCCTCTAGTCAGCTCTGCCGGGAAAAGCGTTTTTGCTGGGGACAGGACAGCAGGGTGCTGAGTAGCTGAGGAGGAGCGGAGGGCGATCGGCAGTGGGAAGGCACTGTCTGTGTCGGATGGGGCCGTCTGTGTGCTGCAGTGGATGTCAAACCCTGCCTGGAAACCCTCAGGCAAATGGCAGGAACTGAGCAATTTGCGATTGGGTTTAAATAAGTCTAAACTGCCTTTGGTCAGAGCTTGTAACTTGAGATTTGGTTTTGAGATTTAAAGGAGTCGTAAAAAAAAGTTTTCTTTAAGACTGAAGTTATTTAAGCTTGCTTAAACTCCATTAGAACAGCTTCCAGTTTCAAAGTTCGTTATCTTCCGTATTACATTAGTGCTTTCCCGGTCTCGCAGCTAAGCACACTTGGCTGCAAAACTGCACATTCGCCTGACGTTTGTTAATCCCTACTTGTATGCTGTCCAGTACAGATGTCTAAGAACAAGTGGTGGGAAGAAACTTGGCTCTTTGAGCTAAAACTTTGATTGGAAAATAATTACAGCCCCTGCCATAAATAATCCTCGTTTCATCCCAGTGGCTTTTCGCTCTGTTTGTTTGTGTCCCAAGGCAGGTCTGTGCCAGTCAGACCCCTCAGACCCATCAGTGGCATGATTCCCACAGCAGAGGTACTCGTGTGCCTTGTAGGGACACGGGTGTCCTGCAGAGAGACCTCTACAAGTATCGCAGGGAAACATTCTGTTAGGAGTGTGAAAGTGGGACCGACAAAAGTCAGCTACAGCTAGTGGGAGCAAATGGAATGAGCCAAGGGTCCGTGTGAACTGTAAAGCAGCAGGAAACTCTGGCTATTTCCAGTATAATAATATCAGTATGTTAATGTTAAATCCATGTTACAATTTTTCCAAAGCATCATGTAGCAATGAAACTCTTTTCTTTTGTTCTAGTCTGCTGTGGATATACAAGAAGGTAGAGGCAAGTGCATCCAAATACCTGATAGGGTTGTTTTTTTAATACAGTAGGATATTTCTGAAACCAAACCAAACACCCCTTCCTATTTAATTACAAAAAGGATTATGCTACCAAGTAAGGCATATGAATACTTCATTTTAAAATAAATCCTGGGTAGTATTTGAATGGTGATAACAAAAAACCTTATAGCTGTATTGAGCGCGAGTTGCCTGTCTCTGGCTTTTGCAGCTCTGTCGCCCCCCAGCCTAATCCTAGTTAAATAAACAAAATTACCAGCTGTTGCCACTGGGGAGTTCAAACACTGTTCTACTCCTGGGCCGTTAATGAGCCATCCGCAGGGATGTTCCTGCAAAATGGATGGCACGGTGATACTCGCTGATACACAAGCATGTGCATGCAGGAGCAAAATGGTTATCTGTATGTCTGTGCTAAAGGGACGTTTTCTGAGGGCCAAAGGTGTGCTTAATGCATTTTTCAGCCCTTGGTGATTCGCTGGCATAAAGTGCAGTGTGTTCATAGTGAAAACTGCCGTGTGTCAAGGTTGATACGCAGCTATACCTGATTTAGCAAGGTTTTTCTGGCTATCAGGTGCATTGTGGACACATCCTTTCCAAGGAGAAGCATTTCTACCACTACAAAGTTGAATGAGTAGAAGTGCCTCCTCGATATGGCTGATCGGCGCTACTGGTGCAGGTGGAGAGAATTAGGGGCTGTTTTCTGCATGTGGCTCTTCTTTTGGATGGTTATTAGCGCTGTCAGTGTCCGATGTCCTTCGTATTTTGTCTTCAGATGACAAAAATCAGGTCTTCATTCCTCTCGAGAAGGTCGATCTGCTGAGAAGTCCTGTGCATGGACCTATGTGTCATTCCTGTTGAACAGAAATCATTTTAGGCGATGTGTAAGAAAGTGAGTGAATTACACATTTCCAGAATTTAACCACTCTTGAGTATGAACTTGAGTTTATAACCCTGAAGTGCAGACTGAATTATTAACCAGCCTAAAATTTCAAGAATCTTACTGAAATACTGACAGTGTACCAGTGCTCTGGGATTGTGATGTGTCCTAGAAGGGCAGTGTGCAGAAAGCGCAAATTCAGTGCTGATCTTGCGCTAAGATTCGGCGTGGCTCTATTTTTAGTGTAATGATCTGGATTGAATCGCCAAACTAAGCAGAGAAAACCCGAGTGTGTAATTATAAATTACAGCAATCTATTAAAATGCAGGTTTACTCTTTTAAATGTGGATTCCACGTGGTTTAGGTTTGTGGGCTTCCGAGTTACACTGTTTAACTTAGGGAATTTGGCTAAAAAGCTGATTACCTTACTTTGGAGAAGAAATACCCTTGGCTGGGAGATCTTGGCTGCAGTATTTTTCAGCATCCAGTTTCTTTGCTGTTTTTTTTGAATTAGAATGATCTTGCAAACGTGTGATTTAGGAACAGCCCTAGATGGTAGCTAATATTTTTCAGCCTGTCATGCACTGCCTTTGCATCTAGGTTCATTCCCATCAAAGGAGACCAGTATCCAGATGCTAGACTTCCACTGATGGTTAATCACTATAACTCCCGTTAAAAGAACATATTTTTTTCCTTGTCGTTCCAGGAGGAATCCTAAAACAAGCGTCAGTATAACCTGCAAATAGTAACATCATAATCTGGGTTGTTTGCGTGCTGCTCTATCTGCAGTAGTCAGTACCTGTGCTGAAGAGCAGTGTGATGTTCAGACAGGAAGGTGAGCTGCTGCAGTTACGTCTCCCACAAGCCCTGAATCTGGGCAGGTTTGGCCATACGTGTGGTCTGAGCTTTTGGTCTGATTTTTTTTTCTTTTCTTGCAAGAAATCCATATCCAGTCCTGGCCCTAGGACAGCATTAAACCTTGTAGTTTATCACAACTGGTAAATAATTAGATTTTTTAAAAAATAAGACAGAAGAGTTGAGACCTTTTTACTGTGTCCAAATACAGAAAAAAGCATTGCCAGCTCATTGATTTTCATGAGAAATTTTGTGAAGGAAGGTTCTGGTAGTTCAGGGGAGCAGCACTGACTGCCGGTCTGACTTGCAGTGCATCACAAGTGCTTTTTTTCTGTTTTGAAACGCATCCAATATTGATAATACCATAACTGAAATTACACAAAGATTTTTTTGCTGTTGCTGCTCTGAGTTAACCTCCTTCCTCCAAGATTAATGAAATACAGAAAAAAAAAATAATCTATATGAGCAACTGTATTCTCTAGTTGTGAATGTTTAGTATAAATTACTTCAAAATGATGTTTGCTAATGAAGTGACAGAAGCAGAACGGTTGTGCTAGGTAGGGTCACAATATAAAGGGAAAAGGCAGTCGCATTCATCTCAGAAATAATGGTAGCAATTTGCATGTTGTTAAAATGTTTAAAGAAAACAACAAACCCTGATTCAGGTAAACTAAAGCAGACTCCTTGAATGGTTACCTGCGTGTTGAGACAAATAGAAGAAATTAGGGTGCGTTGGGATAGCCGATAGAGCCATGACAACAGACCCCAGCCCTCCGAGGGCAGTGGGAGTTTCACTTTGGCTTTTGCTGAGACCCAGCCTCCCTTCATCACGTTAAAGAACAAAGCCAACACGCACTTATTTTTCTGCAGTATATTTTTGGTAAAAAATTCTAAACCACAAAATGGTCATTTGGCAATTTGAGAAGGAAAGCTGATTTCAGCGAACCTAGTTAGTCCAGTTTTGCTGTGGTTTGCCTTGATAAAGACAAAGGGGCCTTTCTGACCTTCTGCCCGAAGCCAGCGCCATTGATCTGCCCAGGCTGCTGCTCCCTGCCCAGAAGTAAGCCCCGAGCTGCAGCCCGCCAACCTTTTCCCCTTTCTTTCTTTGTGTTTACATGCACCTCAGACAACACCTTGGTTTTCTAGGAGAGAATATCACCTTTTTTCTCCAGATATATTTATATCGAATTGTTTTTAACAGTGGAAAAAGTCTTTCTTCACAGCCAAGGACTGTCGCCACCAGGGTAAATATGCAAGTTGTCGGTGGGTGAGCAGCAAGAGGAAGAGGAGAGGAGGTTGTTTATGTCTCAGGGTGTGTGTTTTACAAGTCGGTACAGGAACAGCATTTTCGGAACTGCTGAAGAGGTTTGGTCTTGCTTTGTGTTAGATGAAAGAAGAGGAGAATTTATTCTCTTCTTGTCCTTCAGAGTGGTCTGCTGCAGTGACCCTAGGAGCCGGGGAGCTTTGAGAGCTGAGGCTGCTGATGGTGTAGAAATTCACTCCTGCTTTGGTCAGTGCCTACAGGCCATCTTTTGTTCTCATGGTCTGTGCATGGATTTTGCTTTTCAGCAGTATGAACCAAATGCCTTTGCTGTAGAGGTGGCAGTGTTAGAGTTGGGCTAGTATGCACTACAGTCGTTTAAGTGAAAATAAGTTTTTCGCTCCTCCTGGGTCCTGTGAGAACATCAAGCCCTTGCAGATGGTGACCGTTCATTTTGTTAATGGGGTGAGATTTGTCCTTGGTTGCAAGTCATCATAATCGACACGCTACGCTAATTGTTGCATTGTGTTTCCCACTGTAGTCAAAGTGGTGACACTTCTGCATGTTTCAAAGGAACTATTGCTGCTGTGAGTTGTTGTAGGCAGCACTGAATATGATCTAGCTAATTTTAAAGACACCGATACGTTTGTGGCAGTATTTCAATCAGGGGAACTAATTTTCCTTACACTATATTTTTTACATCCTGCTAGAGTCAGGAGACTTGCAAATGGTGGGAGGAGAAGTGGGATTATTTAACTGTTACTTACATAATGAAAAAGAAGGATTTGAAAGCTGTGCTCAGGTCTGCTCATATTTTGATGATGCTTGGCTTTTCCTTTTGGTTTAAATATAACGTGGTTTGTTCTCTGTAAGCGTAATCACTTGTTATTGCTAATTTAATTTTTGTATATGACATTTGTAAATTATGTCATTAAAAGAAACCCTTACCGTTTTTTTAGGTATCAGATACTAGTTTGATTGAGAGCCCTTAAATGCCTATGCATTTGAAAGGGAGGTACTGTGTTTTCTACTTTAATTGAAAACTACTTTGGGCAAATTACAAATGCCAAGGTAAAACTTACCAGGCTGTAAACAAATGTTATACAATCTCTGTTAGCTTTCTGCCATCTGGCAAAACCCAATTACCCTCAGACAGCTTTATGCTCTTTACAACAATGCTATTCTTGGCGATATGGAAAATGGAGGCTTCTAAGTAAGACTCCCACAACTGGTAGTGCTGCCAGGGAAAGAGAATGTGCGGTGGAGGTGGTGGTGCTCGTGTCATGGGCTCTGTCACCCTGATGGAGGAGCCACAAGTTGTTCTCCGGCGGCCTCTGCCTCTCTGCGTGGACCGAAAAGAGACCTTGTGCTTGTAGGTGATGGGGTTGTGAGCTCCCCTCTCCCCTGCCCCCCGACCGGGTGCCTGCTGCTGGCACTGTGGATGCCTCCATGCTGGCTTTAGGAAATTTCATATTTGTAAACTGTTTGCATATTTGGAATGATTATTCAGATTATCCGTTCAGTTATCTTTGTTCCAGCACTCAGCAAACCGAAGAGTTTGTGCAACTCCACAGAGTCAGGGAGCACTGACCTGAGCACCTCTCTAGCACTCCTATACCGGTTTGCTCACCCTTGCTTAAGATTCCTCTTACATGCAGCATCCACCGTGAACTTGTGTCATTATGAGAGCCGACAAGCATAGATACAGAATTGTCTGAGCTGGGTTTAGATGGCTGAACCACACACATCCCATTTAAAGGAAATTTATTGCTATCTGCTCTGATTATGGAGCCCGATTCATCAAAGCACTTAGCGTATCCTTCAGAAATCTTGTTGGAAGAAAACCTGTAATGACCAACTGTTCGTTTTGCATGTCCAGGAAAGGTGTGATCCCAGAACTGGAGAAGTGGGAGACAAAGCACTGTTTGAAGAAATTTCTGTATTAAGTAGCCCAGAATTAAGATGAGTGATGAGAATGTAAAAGTGTTGTCAAGAAGCTTTGCCATGGCTAGTAGCTGCGCCTGTTAGTCATGCAGTTTATCCTGATGATAAATTCAAAACTATTTGCAGGATTATTTAGAGTATAAGAAAAAATTTCATTCTCCTTCACTTTTGGAGCTAGTGTCAAATGTGATATAAAACTGCTTGATGTAACGTTGTTTAAATTGCAATGAAATAGGAGAAACAGACTTACAATTCTAACCTGCTTATAAACCAGGGAAAAAGATGAGGAGAGAATGCTTTTATTTGTGTGAAAATAGTGGACCCTGCTGTAGATGCAGATGGATATTTTTCTCTCTCCCCTTGGATGCACATTGTTGATTGCTCCTGGGAGTACAGAATTGAATTGCATGAATACGTAGTCCAGTCTGTCCAGATGAATGCTGTACAGTTGTTCTACCAGCTGAAAATGAGGGGACTGGAAATAGAAGAGCTAAGAAATGTATGTTCTTTTCTGTGCCTCTCTGTGCAGGATTTTGCTTGAGAATTGCAACACCATGGATCAAGGACCACCGTGGATGTGTTAATATAGGTTCTGTCGTTTCAGCAGCATGCACAAAAAAAAAAAAAAAAAAAAAAAAGCAAAGGGCACATGGCTAAAGCTCTCATTTTAAACCTATGTGCCTGGTTTTGGACAGAGGGAGCAGAGGAGTGGAGTGGATTTCATGCTCGCTCGTGCTGCGGAAACAGTTGTTTATACAACCAAGTAGGTTTAGAGTATTGTTTGTCACAGGCTTTAAAGCTAGAGTTTATTTAGATCAGTTGCCACAAATCAGAGTTCATGGGTAAATCCAGAATCTATTTATAGGGTGCTTATCAGTATGTCACATTTTTTCCATTTTCCTTGATGGCAGAGCGAGCCCACCCCCAAAATGAAATAAGGAAAGAAATGCTTTTCTTGCTGGGACAGTGAGCGTAGGCAAAAGGCATAAGGTTGCCTTTGCTGCCCTCAGTTCTTTGCTCTCACATCAGTGTATGATTGAAGTTTGGTGGGGGGATTGATTTTGTTTGGGTTTAGGGAGTAGAGGGCTTAAAAATGTCTCCAGGAAATGAATGGGTAATCAACCACCAAGTCACCAAATGAAAGGAGGGGGGGATTATTTAAAAAAAAAAAAAAAAAAAAGCTGTATTTCAATGTTATTTATTCTTGAGATGTGTGGCAGGGTTCTTTAAAATTCGCATCACCCAGAGGGAGTTGATTGGCTTGCATGTGATTTTGCTTCGAACAATAGATTTTTAGCTTGAAAAGCCAACTTGAGTGGGCTCTCCACATCCAGGATCGCTCTTGCCCAGGTTGCTCTTGCTGCTGATTAGCAGATATAACAAAAAGAAACGTCATCACATTACAGAAAAACTGGCGGACTTGTCACATTGCACATGTCTAAGAGAAAATAATACACAAACTAAGAACAAAAGCAGTAATATTTGAAACTATGGCTGGGAAAGAAATACGATGGCTTGTTGTGTTTGAAAAGCTTTCTTGAAATGCAGAGATGAGTGATGTGGGCAGCAGCTGACTCTGGGTTTAAATTCATTTGCAAACACTGGGATGGGAAGGCAGAGCTTAGGCCGGGCACACACAGCTGAGCCAGTCTTGTTAATTCAACTGTTTTTGTTTGGTTTTCAGCATAATTTGATGTGTCTGATCTGATTTCTTTGCATATATACATTAGGAGCTAAATTAAAAGTTGCATTTTAACAAACGTAGAATGAATTTTATTTCTTAAGCATGAGACTGGAGTGAATGAAGTGAACAAAAAAATTCTGATGAGCGTTATTAGCAAAAAATATCCCAGGGGAGACTTGGCGGAAAAATTCCATATTTTAGAAGTGATAGCTATTTAAACTCACTTATATCTGTTGCAAATATTTATGTTTATATTCTCCTTTGAAATAGTTGATATCAGTGGAAATCATCTGCTTTTTGCTCAACTAGAGAAAGTTTTATATTAAACCAAACATTTTTTTCAAATTTAAAAAATCTTTTTCTGTTCTTTGTTTTTATATCTAGTCCTGTTAAAAAGCACAAAATGGTCTGTCTAAAATATACTCCTTTAGAAATATGGGAAGTGGTTTTGTTTATTTTTTTTTTTTAATGTGCCTGTCTTCTTTTCTAAGTGACTTTTTTTCCCTGAACAAGGGAAGAGATGGGTGGTAATCACATGCCTTGTCTGGTAGGAATGAAGTGTCAGCATCTGACAGCAGTTATCTCAGAGAGGCAACCAAACACCAATGAGAGGATATTAAACTTAAATGACTAGCAGCCACGGGAGGTAAAAAATGTGAAAACAGCATGGACAGAGCCTGACGCAAAGCACGGTGTGTCAGGGAGCCCCAAGAGCGTGTCCCCGTGTGCTGTGCTGAGGAAGGTGGAGCGCGTTTCTCCTTTAAAACAGAAAGACAGGTCTTACTGTTGGGGTGAGCTTTTAGCTAAACATTACTTTTTTTTTTTTTTTTTTTTCTCCTCTTGAAATGCTCTACAATCCTTGCAATCACCAGCTAGCCATTGGACCCCAAGAAGAAGGGTAGAGGTCTAAACTCACATGCAAGACATTGGAATTTGGGACCGGCCCCCCAGCGCTGACCTTAGCCCGCTCGTTTTGGCCCCGTATGCCCAGCCCTGTGCCAGGACTCCCTCGCAGCGTCAGAAGCATTTGTGCACCACGGGATACCCTGCGCTAGGGAGCTCGCGGAGCTGCAAACCAGATGTGCTTTTCCCCCTCGGGGTCCCTGCAGCTGGATGGGTTCCCCGGCCGCCTTTGCTGCGCGGCCAGGCGTTGGCACGGAGCAACTGGGGAGCGCAGGGCCCAGGGGTGGGAACCGGGACAGACTGCTGCTCTGGATAGCATCCGGCGAAGATGCGGAGGCAGAGCACAACTTGTGCAGTCTTAGCAGGTATTTAGTTTATTTGGGAAATGGCCATGCCAGGAAGGAGTCCACTAAGCAGCAATTAATAACGCTGGTGCAATTTTACGGCGTCGATGTATTTGTTTCTCTACTCTTTATACAACTATATTTACTCGCTCGTAGCTAGAATCAAAACATTTTATACTTTGAAGTGGTTTGAAGTGCTGCATGAAGCACCTTCAATTATGGATTTCTGTCGATGTCAGTCTACTTACCTACACCCAACCCGCCAGAGTATTTATACTTGGGGTGGTTACATTTTTAGTGCGTTTTTCTCTTTCTTTTAGAAAGTTTCTTCATAGTTAGTCTTGCTTCTCGAAAATTGAATGTGAAATCACTCTGAAACAGGATCTCAGTTCAATGATATGCAGCCCACACCACTACATGTCTTTGGTTAGGATCAAGCATTAACCTGTAATCATTTTAAGTATGGTTTATGATTTATTTATAATCCCATTCCTTTGTCTATGACATGTTTCTTGGAAGAAGAAATTACATTTGACAGTGCACTTCATGTTTGAGAGATAAAATCCAATTTGTCTAACCCTAGAAAGCTGGCCCCCATGTTTCTATTAATGAAAAACCTCCTGTCATTCTGTTGTCCAAATTACACAGCAGGAATGACCACTAACCGTGCATTAACCTCTTTGAGTACATGTTAAGCAGTTAAAGCACCAGCTAGGTAGGAAGATGGATATAAACAAATCACACAACCTCCCACTATTCTGATCTTCCCCTACAAAGTATTACAATCCAATTCCAAATATTTTCATGTTATTTTTGATATATTTTAAGGCTGAACTATTTTTACTTCTGTAGCTCTATGACTCTTTATTGACATTATTGCAGTGATGAAAGAGATGACTTAAGCCAAGTGAAAGATCAGGATATGCTATCTGCAGTACTATCAATGTAGTCTTTTTGCTGTGCTTTATAATAAACTGCAGGCCAGCAGGCAAGGTGTAGAGAGTGTTTGCAAACGTGTATGCTTTGTTTAAAAGCCAAGGAGCAGAATAGTTATTATTTTGGGACCTGTACCTAATGCAATTTCCAGTAGTAACTAAATCAGACAGTGCCCTCAATATTTGCTTGCTTTTTTACAGAGAAGTAGAGATAGCGTGGGTATTACAAAATTGGAGTGAGGCATTGAGAAGTAGAAAGTATTTGCAACAGCATACATTCACGCGTTGTGTTGTTTTACTGAAATGTTTCTTCTCCATTACACACTGTTGATGACCTTTCAAATCCTTTCCAAGTTTACATTTCTTCGATTTTATGAATCTTATTTATAAAAATAAGCTCTAATTTATTATTTTCTCCAAAACCCGTAAATTATGGAAGAGAGGACTTGCAAGTAAATCTTTTAGGTCGGAATAGTAAAATGTTCTAAATTGATGACCTGCAGTAGAGCTTAACCTCAATTATCAGTGAAGAATTTATGTAACATCTCATCTGCTTCCATAAATCTGGGTGGAAAATCCTGACAACCCCATCACATTTGATACACATGCTATTTTATTTTAATTTCCTAACCTGGAATATTTCAATCTAATTGTGTATCTCTGAATCATCAGATATTTTTTCTTGGAGAAAGAGAGGTTATTGTTAACTGTCAAAGCCCAGGAAATATGAAACAGGAAAGCCTAAGGTTTCTGAAGCTATGCAGAATGCATAGCCGTGACTCTGAATAATCTTTCTTGCTATGTACGTGTCTGATAATGGAAGAAAGATACACATCTGCTGCCACTGAATTACTGCTGTTGGTTTGCATGACTCCTTGGCTTTCTGTTCTTAATTGTTTAACATCAAATAAAGACGTCTTGGAAAGAGTACATGCAGAAAGGCAGCTTCCTAAGACAACGCCTGACACAGGAACACTGGAGTTAATGCTGATCTAGTTCCATCCTCCGGCTCTGAGGATTTGCAGCAGCTGAAGAGAAGCAAATGATGCGGTGGTTCATGTTATGGCACTGATGAAATGAACTTTGTGATAAGTTTCTATGTCATTTTATCAAGAATGTACAATGTCCTGATAGCATGTCTTTCCTAATTGCACTCTTCTTGTTATTTAAAATGGTATTAACACTGTGATGCTGGTTTTTCTGCTTAAGAAAAAAAAAAAAGGCTAAAAATAGGCAGAGCTCAAATGTATTTTTTGGAAAGGAAGCTGAGTGAGAGAAACAGGCTGGAGATTAGTTATCAACTGAACAGAAAACTCTTGAAGCCATCAGCCTGTAAAGATGCTACATGCAGCACTCTTGTATTAATTTTCCTTTCTACCTTCCGCTTATTTGATCCTCTGTCTTGAACCTCCTCTCCCTTACAGAGGCCTCTGTACAGATACAGAGCAAATTTCTTCAAGCAGCTTGACTCGAGCACTTGCGTGAACGCCACCCTTCCTTGTCGGTCAAGATGGTGTTAGTTGGTTTGGTTTGGTTAGGTTTTTTTAAATAGAAAATCACAATGTCTTTTTAACAAGCTGTTTGAGTTGAGCTGTAATATTTAAAACAAGATAATGAGATTGTACCTGGAAGCAAATTAGAAAGAAATGTTTCAAAAACTCTCGTGTGAAACAGTGGCTAAATATATCCTGCCCCAGGTATAGAGTTATAGGCAAGATAGATCTTTCTGCAAATGATTCTGTCTCCTCAGATGCCCACAGAGGCATTTCCCTTTTGTATCACCAAGTAATCTCTGACTGAGGATGCTGTTAATTAAACAGGGGCTCTCTACTCATGAAGGGATGCACAACCAAATGCTAATTGTGCAGGAAATAATAGCAATGGAGTAGGCTGTGTAGAGGGCATGTCATAAGGTTACACTGACTGGCAAGAATAGAAATTGCCTGGTGCTGAAATCTGAAAACCTGATTAAGTCCTTGAGAAGTGGGTGGGGTCTGAAGGACTGCACGTGAAGATTTGATTTACAGAGAGAGAGGATGAAACAGTAGTTTCTTCTGGAAATGATACCAGCTCTCTGCTTTTGATTAGCCATTACAGAATATGGAAGATGCAGCTGCTTGGTTCCTCTCTCACATACGTGCTGTTGAATCACAAGCAGCATAATTTCTCCCAGTACAGTTACCGTTTGTGTGTTCTAAAAGCAAAAGGCACGCAAAACATCAGCAGTTTCAACACAGCTCTGATTTCATCCTTGAATTTTCTCCTGCCACAGTCTAGTGTTGTCGGGGTGCAGTTCTGGAGCTTTGGAGTTTAATTGCCTTTAATTGTATTTAGAAATCTAGTTCTTAATATACTAATAGGTTGAATAAGAGCTTTATTTTTTTTTTTTTTAATTTCATTTCAAAACACTATTTTTCCTTACTGAATTTTCATTTTAATGGTTGGTGGTTTAATGAAAAGATCTTTCCGAAGATTTATAAGCAAGCCAAAGTTTATAATGGAATTTGAGATAAGCAGCTGAGCTACAGACTTAAGATAACATGAATGCTAACAAATCAGCTTCGTTTTGTTTCTGAGCCCCTATGCCAGCTATGAGAATTCTGCTCATCAGAAATATTTAACAGAAATCAGAGCATGACTAATACTTGGTGGGAAAGATTTGTGCAAACAAAAGTGGCCAGAGGAATTCAGATCTGCAACAAAATATTTAAAAGAATAAAATCTGAAGCTCTTCATACATCAAATAACCTCTTCCCCTAAGGAATAAAATAGTACGGCTTCAGTGTAGAAAGTGAAGCACAGCCTTTCTGAAAAACATCAGTGACCAAAATATTCTACATATTGGAGACATCTACAGGGAATGTATTTTTTTGAATCAAATTATCTTGCCCATGCAAGCTGCTTTCTTCCAAAGAAACAAAACCAGACAGGCTGTAAGCAGATTACTAAAATACTGTATAATTAAAGCAAACTCTTGACAGTAGAAACCATTTTTCCAATTTTATATGTTCTCAGTTTAACCTAAAGACTGCTAGCGCGAACATATGCAAACCAGGTCTTGTAATCATCTGAGTTATACAAGATTTAGTACCTAGCGGCTGTTATTAAGGATTTAACCTAGCATCAGAATAAAGTTTCTATCTAAACTAAATCAAGAAGTGGGAGCTGAAGTCATTCTGCACCTAGACAGGAGCTCTCAGCATCATGCAAAAGCAGTCTCTCAAAGTCACAAGAAGAGATTCTGCAAGTAAATCCCTTTTATCACATAGATGGGAGCTGTATTTCATGCACTGTGAGGAATTGCGGCACAAGGAGAGCAAGTAGTGGTTCTGTAAGGTATTCGGTGTCAGGCTCTGCATCCAGCACTGTGATTTCTTTTGGAGTGGAGGTAACAGATAACATGGAAATAGAGGGCCACTACTGCACAAGAATAATTATTGAACAATTCTGACAACAGAAGTTAAATAGAAGATACTGTAAGCAGTGTTAGCAATGAAGAATATTCATTAGTCTTTAAGAAGGATTTTCACTTTGAGGTTAGAGTTTTTTCCACTGAAAAATTGTACTGATTTAATTTTATATCAGTGGTTGCAAGTCACATGGAGTTGACTCCTCATTGGCTGATCGTATTAGGCAAAATCAGAATTTATTGAGAAATCAAGGAAAAGCCTGGTTTTCAAGAAGTAGCTTTGTAATACAAATATAGAGGTAGTATCTAGTTGTTTTAAACATACTAAGAGAGTTGGTTATAAATTGTCATACAGACAGAACAGCCAATTAAATTAAAGGTTTATGGGGTTTGTTTGTTGGTTTTTGTTTGTTTGTTTGGTTGGTTTTTTGTTGTTGTTTTGTTTTGGTTTTGTTTTTTTTTGTTTTGGTTTGTTTTTTTTTTTTTTTAGTGGAATTGGCCTTATGCAAAGAAACAAAGATGAGTGCTTCAGTTTTTCCGATAAATGCATTGTACACAGGAGTCTTTTTTTTTTTTTTTTTTTTTTTTTTTTAATTATTTGGGTCCATATTGGAGTAGAGGTCTAAGGGTTTGAAGTTTGTTCTATAGCAGCTTCTGCTAAATCAGCACATAGGTAAATTCGGAAGCTGTCACTTTAATGTTAAAGCTACAAGTTATTGTCCTGTATAGGGAATATCCCCACGTTTGTAGCAAAAGTATCAAACACAGCTGTTGGTAGAGAAGTCTGTTGGAGGAAGAAGGAAGCTCCAGTTATGACCTCCACTCCATCCACAGCTTATTGGAAGTGGCTTGTATTAAACGTGATAGATTTGATTACTTGTCTTCATGAGGTAAAAGATCTTTGTGTGCGCTTGGGCCCATGTACACCTGCGAGGTAATGGTATGTGCACAGGCAGCGTACAAAGCCCAGTTCCTGCGAGTAGCCACAACGCTGTTAACTTTGACGGGCACCTGTTGAAATGAGGATTTGGTCTAACGGAGCTGCACGTCTGAAGAAGATAACGGAGTTCAGGCTGACGCGATTCTCTGGGTGTAGCCGACAACAGGATTAGCTGTGGCTGGTTTATGTCATTATAGCCAAATTCATCCAGTGGAAAGGGTCTACCCAAAGCATCTCTGACATTGTGTTCCTTTATTGCCCTGTACGTATGAGCTCATGAAAGGAGGAAAGTGCTCTCATGTGAATTTATGTTATATATAGATGTGTCTACAACTCTGTGGGATTTGTTCAGTTGTTTTATAAAAATATTCTCAGTTCTGTGTCGTAAGCCCATTTCTGGGGCTTTATCTATGTCTGTGTAAAGTATAGGATTGTTATAAAACAGTGACAATGCAGTTGGGTTTGTTGCTTGATTTTGGTTTTAATACATACAGAAAATTTAGGCTTTGCTTTTGCTGTTATTTTGGCTGAATGCATCTATGTGCTTATGTTGTCCTTTCCTCTGAAAGAATTGGTTTAATCCATGTTTGACATGTTTTCAGGACTTGGTTTTAACTATAGTATTGCTTCTGGCCATACCATTATTCCACCTGCTGGGAATTGCAGGATGTATGACTCCACAGTGGGTCTCCACAAGTAGCTGCACTTCATATAAATGAGGATGTGTATGTGCTCACGCCTTCATATAACACTTCCCCGAAAAGGAGTTAATATGTCCCTGCAGGCACAGTAAAGGAGCCATGGAGTTATGTTTGCCAAGAGCTCTGGGCTTGTAAAAATTCCCCCTTGGGTCTCCATAGCTATCAGCCCAGTAACTCACCTGAAAGCACAGCTCGTCAGAAACTGTATGGGAGCTTCAGCTACTTCAGGACTGATGCACTTGTAGAGTTTTTGCTAGAAAAACTTTGGTGGTAAAAGCCCTATTACAACCGTAGAAGCAAAACACTTCTTTTACCGGCAGAAGTTTATTTCCTTTAGTGGACTGGCTTTATTGACAAACTAACTTATTGCTAACACGAAGCTATGTCTGCACCGAGATGTCTGCTGTTACCTGTCAGCAAGGCTCAAAGATAGGCAGAGATCTGAGTTTTGTGTAGGGAAGAGCCACTTGTGTCTGCTGAGTGACAGGGATTGAAAATTAGGGTCTCTGATATACAAAATAGGAGCTTGTGATTTATTGTTGCTGTCAGTTAAATGAGGAGGAAGATTCCGCAATCCACACTAATGGAGTTGAGATACTGAAATTAAATTTAGGGGTGAAAAATGCCCTGGCCTTTGTTACATTGAGTGGCTCATCCACTCAGTGGTAATTGTACACTTGCAATTCCTTCATCTGGACTGGACTTAAAATATGTACTTTAGTGATCAAATTAAATGAAATTTTAATGATCAGCTGGGGTTAGTCAAAATACTAATTACACCCAGGGAAGTCTATTAATATAATTAGCCTCGGAGCAAGACAGTTCAAGAACTGGAAACAAATTATTTGTAGCGTCCTGTCATTTCCTAAGTAAAATGTTTTGAGTCTGGAGAGAAGAGACAATAAATGGAAGTCTTTGTTTAGAAATGAGAAGGGCTGAGTGTATTGTATATGTCTTATACATTCTGGGTAGTCTTTAGTTCGCGCCTGAAGTCTGGCACCAACACGAGCTGACCCTGTACATTGTAAACTGCACAAGAAGGAACCCACGTGTCTTGGTTTCAAGAAGTGCCCCCTTCAGCAGCCTCATTAACCAGCAAAGGAGTCTGGAAGATGGATAGGCATTGAAAACCAAAAAAAAAGTCCTCAAGAACAGTTGGGTTTGTTTAACTCTTCTCCTTTCAAGTTGCATGCTCGAAAACCAACTTTGTGGAGCATGAAGAGAACTGCTCATATTTTTCTGGGCCTCTGTTTTTAATGGTGGTAGGATTTTCTTTTCTTGTAGGACTCTTCAAAAAGAGATTTTTAGATTTTGCTTTTACCTGTCATAGTTAGGCACCTTTGATATGTCAGACTGAGAATGTGAAAGGTGGGAGTAACTTGGGCACCGTTCATTTCTGACAGTTTTGGGCAAGATCCATAGGTGGTCAGCAAGTGCTCAGTTTATTCAGTACCGTGGTGCAGGAAATCTTGCTAAAATACTGTGGTCCCTTGAAATGTCCCTTAACCTTGAATTCACGGGATAGAAAGTACTGTGTTGTGATACCTGGGTCTTACTGTATTGAGCGTCATGTCACTGGCAGAGGAGACCTGTTCTTCCTCTTCCTTTCCTGACCGAGCAGTAGCCCTGCTGGCATGCGCTAGAAATCCTGCTGAGATGGTTCCACCAAACCAATGCAAATGCAGCAATAAGTTTGTTTGATGTACTGGCCTAACACTTAAAAGCAGCTACCTAAGCTTCCTGCAGATGGTAGAGACACTTGCTGCAGTGCAAGCAATTAGTAATACCAGGCTTTCTCTCACTTTTATATTGCCACAATATAAATAATATCAGTTATATTGGCCTTTGATCAGGTTGAGGCAAAAACTGGACACTTGAGATTTGTATTTACTTTGCCCTATTTTTTATTCTGCATTTTAGAGACAGTTTATCTTTCAACTTCCTGACGAAATTAAGAGAAAACATTGGATTCCTTATTTACTATTATTTTGGAGGCATAGTAGAGGATAAATTGTTTATTTTTTTGGTTTCAGTAGTCTTAACACAGGCTCTTTGGCATTACCCCCCCCCCCAAAAAAAATAAAAAATTCATTAAAAGGATGGTAAAACCTCGTAGTCTCCCAGTTTCCTAGGCAGCACCAATGTCAACGCTTGTATACCTGTTATGAAGTTGAAATTTAAATATGTAAATAATTTTTTTTTTTCCTCCCATAGTTGACAGAGTTAAGGTCATGCATCTTGTGACTTGGCAGGCATCTTTTCTGTAGGATCAATATCCCTGTGAAAGTGTTCATGTACCATCTTTAAACCTCTTCAGGGTCTTTTTCTGGCTCTTTGGTGCAAAGGACAAGAGCATGAGGCATATTATCTGATGTACAGCAGATAATTATAAAACATTTTATTTCAGTGCTATGAAATGTCGTGTCCTTAAATATATGTGTGAATTATACTTATGCAGTTACGGTCTCAGTTTTTGAATTTAGATGCTTCAAATTAAAAAATGACAATTTAGGAACTTAAGATACACTTTAAAAAACGTCAGAATTATTTGTCTGGAAGTCACATTTTTGAAACTGAGCACCATGTAAATATCATGGGCATTTTAAAGCTCAGATCTATTATTCTAGGATTAATGTTACGAATCCAGAACAAAATATAAGTGAGAACTACTTTTTTTCCCAGCATTTTGCATATTCAGTCATTTAGCTAAATACCTCCATTTGGCCTCAGGAGGTTAATTTAAGAACCGTGCCTTTGTAAAACAGCTCAAGATGCATCTTTTTTAATAAGGGCATACAAGGGAAAAACTTATATGGCTGTCTCTGTTCCATATGAAATCAACTTTTTAAAAACTTGGGACTATTTTCTGACTGCCGTTCCTTTTCTAGTTTTGCTTTGATGTACAGGTTTACATTCTGCACTCTGATGGTGCCAAAGGAAGAGTGAGAAACTGAATTTTGGTTACTATTGCAGGCTAACTTCAAACCTTGTGATCTCTGTAAGCCTTTTCTTTGTCATTAGTTGATGTAGGATTAAGCCTGAGCAGAAGAGCTGTTTCCTGGTCCTCTGGGGAATTAATGTTGGACAGGCGGCACAGAGATCTTCCCTTTCGTTGGGCTTTGCAAACAAAGTCAGTGCTTTAATAGAGACACTTCATCTGTGGCTAGTTGATGATTAATCATTTAAAAGTAATTAAAGTTGAACCTCAAAGGTAGGCAGCCTGTTTAGAGAGAGAGAGCTGAAACAGCCACTGTATCAAAAACTCACCAGAAGTTTTCACAGCAAGGTGAAACAATGTGCAAAAGCAGACTCTTGTGAAAGATTTTATACTCTTTACTGCTCAACTTCACCAAGAACTACTTCATATTTCTTAACTGCTATTAATGGAAATATATGAAGAAATTAAGAAAGTTTAAAACCAACCAGAAAAGTAATAAAAAGGAATCTCCTGAACCAATACATTGCAATTGCTTGGTGAAGGATCGTGACTTAATATAGGTTCAGTTCTTAATATAGTAATATTTTCTTAAATTTGTCCTTTGGGGAAAACGTGCCTAAGGGAGGAGGAAGAAAAAAATAATCCCATGCTCATCCTCTTTGAATATCAACAAAAGCACCAGTTTCAGCTGTCAGGATGTCTGTCTGTGCCTGATATATATGGTAGGTCACCAAAACATATGTGTGTGTATATATATATTTAATGTAATTTTACTATGTATGAACAAGAAACTACTGTCACAAAAAGACTAAAGCATTTGTTTTGCAGGGACTGTGCTATGTATTGTGATGCTTTGGGTTTATTTTATTAAACATGAAACTTGGGAAGGGTTCGTTATCATTCCTCTGGTTTCCCGAGGGTCTGAAGCTGCTACTGTCATCAAGCCAAGAATGATGGTACAAGGTGGATAAAGTTGGGTATCAAGAAGATTTTTCATGCTTTGTCTTCAAAGCAAGGATTGGCATTTGCAGACGGTTACACAAGACTTTCATATTTTTGTTCTGCAGAAGCTAAACACAGAACAAGATATTTAAAGCTGGAGAAAACCCACCATTTTCTCATGTGGGTATAAGTTTACTCATCAGCATAAAAAATTAGTGGTACCAGAATGAATTTAAGCATGTCTCTGGAATAAAAGTTGTAATTTTTAATTTGTACTACTAATAATGAGTTACTGTTAAAATTTGTTGTTTAAAAGGATGCTAGTATTAATTATGAGAAAAATCTAGAGGCTATATGCACAATATAGCAAATAATATATATGTGAATGTAAATAGTAAGTATAAATATATATAAATTTTGCGTATATGCACGCACTGTATACTGCAAATTAAAGGGAATTTAGTGAAGAACAATAAAAACTATTAGGACATTGCAATCACTGATTTAAGCAGAAAGCAGGATATATTTGTTTTTCCCTTGACTGAATAATGGCCAAGAGATGTAACAGAGCTGGAGTTTATAAAACAAGCAGAAGAAAAACAATATCCTCTCCAGCAGAAGGAATCCAAACACACCTTATCTTCCCCTCTTGTTTGCTGGGAGAGAACAAGTGGCAGCAACCGCAGTCATCAAAGTAGGCAGCACTTGCTGTGGACAGGATATGGTTGACGAAGCGATAATTAAATCCTTTTCTCTGGCTGCCTCAGCTTGCTTTCAACTCCGTAACACCGATAAAAATGTCTTCCCTTTGCAGCAGCTCTCAGTCTGGTCTCTGCTATGTAAACCCAAAACTTTGTCAGTATGAAAGCATACATGAAAAGTCTCCCAAGTCATTATGGTTTCCCTGTCTCCAGATTCAGGATGCAATCTCACTGGTTTGTTGGTTTTTTTTTTTTTTTTTTTGTTTGTTTGTTTTTTGTTTTGTTTTGGTTTTTGTTTTTGTTTTTTTGTTGTTTTTTTAACAAAGCTTAGTTTATGACTAGCAGCTACGTTTTTTTCTGCAGGCAAGTGCCCAGTGACCTGAAAGTCCTTTACACAAATTAGCCTGTTACCTAGAGATGCGCCAGACATCTTCGCTTGCTGCTCATCCCAATGAGCTCTTCTCCGAGCAGTGCTAGAAAGGCACAAGTTACTTTGGGAATTAGAGATATCAGTGTGTTCCCCTGCACTGTATAAAACATGATAAGGTAACATTTGGTTATACAGAAATGCAATAAAGAACACAATTTTTGTAACTGCCATGGTTTTACTTAATTAACTGGCACTGCTCTAATCATCAATTAATTGCCTGAATTTTGGATGGTGCTTCATTCACGCAGGCCAGCACAATGCTGGTTTTTATGTTACAAATGTAATTCAAGCTTGTCATCTGTTTTATTATGCAGGACTTCTTGTTATCTGTAAGGGAGCATCAGGCTGTGTGCTACGCTTTCTCCTGACATCTGTCCCGAGAGACTTTCCCCGGACTGTCTGTCCTGAGTCACTGCAGTGTATTGTGAATTCTCTTAGGCCCCCATCCAGGAAAGCACTCGGGCATGTATATAAGTTGACGATCATAGCTTCAATTGTTCATTGACATCAGTGGGAATACTGACGTAATAAAAATTATGCACATGATGAAGCGCTTGGCTGGGCGAAGGCCTGCGCCAATTCTCTTTTGTAAGCAGATTTGGACACAAATTGACACTACGTTTCTGTTTTCTTTTATTTATTATAGAATTTTAGGGTGAAGGTAATTTAATCTCCCATCAAAGACTTCAGCAAACACAAACATTAGAACAAAACATTTAAATGTAATTATAATAGAGCTTGTCAAAACCACTTAGAGTCACGTAGTTAAGACGTTACTGGGCCTAAACTCTGTTAGCTTGAGGTACCTGAGAACGTCAAGGAGTGCTTGAAAATAGATGATTAAATATAAGATAGCAGCTGATGAAAATGTTTTCTTCCTTCTGGTTAATAAACCTAAGGCATAAAGTATCTGTGTGAAGAAGCAAACAGAAAACTCCAGGTATATTCAGCGCAGAGAACAACTTCTTAGCTGGTGCTGGGTTTCTTTTTGGTTGTTGTTCCTTTTGTTATTTTGGTGTAGAAAATGATTTTCACTATTCTGCAAAATATACCAGAGTTCCTACAGAGTTAAAGTTAATAAAAGTAAAAGGTCTCTGGTAATGGCTGCATAATTGAGAGGTACCGTCAGAGCCCTCCACTGATTTTTATCGGCCTCTCTGAGCAAGAAGTATTTGCTTGTACTTTGATAGTCATCTCCAAAATATTACTAAGTGAACTCGGTTGCAGTCTCATCTTCATATTTTCTTCCCATACCAGACAGTATTTTATCTCCATATGAAAACAAATGAAGATATAAACACATGTGTGTGTTTATTTGTATTGCTACTTGCTTAATATGACTAACTGTATTCAGGTCATCATCTGTCAGCATCATGGCAAGTGTCTTTGTGACTTTGTGTGTTCAGATAATCTTCCCTGTTTCGAGATCAGGTGTAGAACTAACCCATGGCTTTGGAGGGTCCCTCACGGCTTCACGCTAGCTGAGGATGTGCTATATATATATTCTTTACCTCTATCTGTGAAACTGCCATGCTTTCTGGAATTGTTGGTGTCTGAGTGAAATGTTGATACCCACATCTGAGCTGATTGCATTTTGCTCCATATGTATTTCAGACATGTCAAGGTGCTGTTAGTGGAAGCAGGGGGGAGAAGCTGGAGGCGTGCGCGTTGGATTCAGCGCTTCGTAAAATGACCACGTTCCTGTGTCTGATTGTTTTGTGCAAGGTTATGATTATCTCTGAGATGCTTGCATTTATTAAATGGGCTTTTGTTTTTTAAAAAAATCTGTATGACAGGCTCAATTTTCAAGACATATGGGCAATAATTCTGTACTAAACAAAAGGCTGGCATAGCTGACATGGGTAAATGCCTATTACTAGAAATGCTAAGTGAACTGGTTGGCTTTCTTTCAAAACTTAAAAGCAGTAGTGCTTTCTATTGGAGCTGGACACTTGTTAAATGTTTTTTTTGTTTTGTTTTGTTTTGTTTTGTTTTTTCCCCTAGCCATTTTTCCTCTGCTTCACTGATTACAAGAGAAAGAAGGACAAGTATTTGTCTTCATGTCATTTTTGTGAAGCTTATAGTATTATTTCCATAAGATATTTTCTAAAACCAGAGCAATTGAAGCTTTCTTTTCAAAAGAAATGTATATTTACATTGCCATTGCTCACGTTATCATTTTTTATTTGTCATACTTCCAAGTAGTAAGTTGTCTTCATGCAGTAGCACAAGGTCACCTGGCTAGATGAAGTGCTTGGAGCTGGTGATGTTACTGTCACTAGCACCAAGCATGTGCCTCATTTAGCTGTTCACACCCTTTCTTCTCTCTTCCCTCTGCCTCTTCTGGCAGCTGTCTCCGAACTATTAGGAGCAACACTGAATTTAATACACTTCATTCAGATCGGTGAGCTGATCGGCAGTTGCTAGCAGCGGTGTTGAAAATTCTGATTTTTTTTTTTTTTTTTTTTAATTTTTTATATTGCGTGTTGCTGGAAGGGATGTTTGAGAAATACTAGTGCTTTGTGATTCAGTGCTGTTTGTGACTATGTATTACTTCAGGGTTCTTCTAGTGTTTTAGTAGTATCACTTCGTCATACACCATAGGTTTTGTGAGAAGAGGACATAAAAAAATCTATTTCCCAATAGTTTTGTAAACATAAGTGTAGAGGAAAAATAAAAGCTATTGACAATTTCTACCCTCTAAAATCTGTTATTGAGCTTTATACCCTAGGAGGTTCATGCCATTTGGTTGTAATGTCTGCTTTACTGCCCCAGGAGAGCTCACTCGCTCCAGCGTGCTACTGAACACGTCGGTTCTGGTTCACTGGGTCAGCCCCGGTTTCGTGGCATGACAAGGTGGTTGGCTCTTGCGAGCGCCTCGGTGATGCATGCGTACAGGTGAGGGGCCGGGTGGCTCTGCTGTCCTTCCCGGGAGGAGCTGTGGAAATTCATACCATGCTTCCTGAGCTGAATCCACAGGTGAGGTGGGTAAGGTATTTGAAATTTAGCTTCAAGTTGCATTAACTCAGTAGCAAAATTGCCTACCAATATTACACTGAGGAAGTTATTCAGTCTTTCTACTTGAAGAATGGATCTAATCCCTGAATAAGCCACTGTGTTGCTTAATTGCCTGCAGAAGTAAAAACATATGACCTTTTCCAGCTCTTGGGATAGCTTCACATTTTGGGCAGTAGCTCTTGTGTCAGGCTTCTGTTTGGACAGCTCTTGCATTTTCGCCCAATCAATTCCCATCTGGATTGCTGGAAGTAATAAATTCAGATTTTGGAAAACTAAACAATATTAGTCCTTTGGGGGGGAATGAACAAAGTGAGGTGGTTTTCGGTGGTGCAACTTTAAAACTCAGTCTATCTCCTGCTCTCTAGCAGATGGAAGAATGAGCAGAGAAAACCACATTTTTCAGTGTAGCCTTATAGGACACATTTACTCTGAATATATGAACTTGGTGGTTGTCGTGGTTTGAGCCTGGGCGGCAGCCAAACACCACGCAGCCACTCTCTCCCCCTTCTCTTCCAGCAATGAGAAGGGACAAATGAGCCAGGCTTGGGGTTTGAGATAGGACCGGGAGGGGAAAATCCCCCTTTATGGTCATGAACAAAAGGCAGACTCGTTAGGGGAAGGAAAAAAAGTACATGCATTTATTACGGACACTAACAACACTTAACAGAGTAGGACAGTGAGAAGCATTGCCACATCTTGAGACCACCTTCCCCCCACCCCTCCCTTCTTCCCGGGCTCAGCTCTGCTCCCGATATCTCTACCTCCTCCCCCAGTGGCGCAGGGGCAGGGAATGGGGGGTGCAGTCAGTGCTGCTGCTTCCCTTATCTTCGGTGAGGGGAGCTTCTGGAACGTCTTCCCCCTGCTCCATCGTGGTCCCCCTCTCACAGCAGACAGTCCTCCACAAACTTTCTCCGACGTGAGTCCCTCACACGGACCGCAGCGTTCCCCACACTGCTCCGTCATGGGTCACTAACTTCCTCCGACTGGATTCCCTCCCACGGCTGCAGCCCTTCCCGAGCTGCACCGGCGTGGGACTCCCCCGCATGCTGCAATCCTCCCAGCACTGAATTACAGCAGCGGGGCTGCCTTTTCCCATGAGACCCCGGCCTTCTTCGGGCACAGCACCTTGATCATGCAAGCAGAAGCCACAGGCCATAAATCAATGTCTGCTCCACCGTAGATCTTCATGGGTGGCAGGGGGGGCCGCCCTGCCGTCTCACCACAGGATACAGGGGGGTCTCTGCTCCAGCACACCTCCCCCCTCCTTTCTTCCTCTGTTCCTCCACTGACCTTGGTGTTCACGCAGCTGCAGCAACTCCTCCTCACAAGTCCCACTGCTCCTCACCACGTCTCTTCTTAAATACGTTCTCGCAGAGGCGCAGCTGATGGGCTCAGTTTTGGTGCAGAAGTGGAGCTGACGTGGATCTGGGGGAGCTTCAAGAAGCTTCTCCCAGGGGGCCGCCCCGATAGCCCCCTCCCCTGCCACCAAAAAAAACCCACCACTCAGTCAAACTCAGGACAGTGGTCCACAAAATTTTCGGGAAGGAAAGCTGTCTACTCTCCTTCAGTCTAGCAGTACCTGTTAGTCAAAATATAACCAGCTCCAGAGCTCAGGTCTGCGCAATTGGTTTTCATTTCATGTAGCAAAAGCAATATGCGTATTCATTGATATTTGATTTTTTGGAAAATGTTCTGTGCATAGTACTGTGCAGTCACTATCGCTTTTTTACATGTGGTATGAAAAATTGCAAATAGCCACATTCAATCTGTGAAATCTTTCTGTTCCTTTCTGCTCCAACAATTTTTATATTGTGTCATCGCCTAAAGATTTAGTTGCTATTGATAGTCAGCAGGACACAGCTTTAGTGTTACTTGGGTGATTTTGAAAATCAGATTAATTTTTTTAAAAAGCAAACCACTTTTCTAGCTAAAGTCAGTACCAGATGCAGATTTCACTTGCCACTTCAGTACAGAAACAGTTGCTGTGTTTGCCAGAGGACAAGACACATCTCAGAGATGACACTTGCTGATTGTGAGTGAGAAGGACATCTTGTTTTAAAATTGCAGAATGTTTATTCGCTGATGGAAATAGTATACACTGCTGTCAGTGGGAGGGGAGACAGTGTGAGAGAAGGAGTATCCATTAATAGCTTGAATCCCCTTGGGGTCGTTTGGAATATTTTACACTAAAGAGGTGGCAACCCTCCGCTGAAAGCATCAGGTTATACTGACTTTTGCTCACACTGCTCAGCAGTAGTGCACAGAGGTCAGAATATCAGGTTCTGACCTAATTCTTGAAGAACAATATTAAATTTTCCATGAGCTATCTCAGGGTCTGCTATGTAGCTTTTAATGGGCAAGTATCCCAAAATAAATGTAAAGAGTTGGTAAGTTATAAGCTTATGACTTTTTTTTTTTTTTTAATATTTAAAAAAAAAAAAATAAAAGCTTTCACACTGTGCTGAAGTCGGGGGCTTCGAGGTACGTAAAATTGTTCTCTATGGGTGTACCGGCAAAAGCCTGTGGTTCAGGGGACTGTGCTGTTGGATTCTGGGACTGCAGATAAAGTTTACACCAGTGTTTTAGTCTCCTCCCTTGTGTCCTTGCCTCTCTTGGGTTACGTGTAAGCATCGCTTTGCCTGTCCAGAAGTGTGGTTGTGGTCTATGTATTGACAGCTTTAAAACTATGTACTGTGTTATCCTGGATCCAACTTTAAATAATCAAAATTGTGCCATTTGATACAAGGCTATAGGAATAAACTGTCACAGGTCTTTTGGAGTGAAAACCTCCCAATAACTTCTAAAAAGAATTCCAGAAAAATTGGAATGTGCTTTTTGTCAGGTACAAAACCTGTTTAATGTTACAACACGGTTTGCATGGGTATGAGATGTTCTCCATTGCCCAGCAAAATATAGCATCCTCCTAATTTGTAAACAAACCCCCAAGCAAACAAAACCCACCACCACCTCTTTTTTTAAATATAGTTGTAGTTCTGTGGCGAGCCGTGAAAGCTTTTCCTGTGGTACCTAAGGAAACTAGTGGTTTCTCATTGCCAGCCTTCTGTGTGCTCCTGGTCATGTGGTGGAGGCGGAGGTGGGTGCATCTCAGTTTACACACTTATCTCATCATTGTCATGAGTCCATCCAGCCTCGCTGCAAACATGGACACGGAGTCCTTTCTGGATGGAGTACAACATTGTCAAATTCTGTACAAACAGCCTTAATGAATGTGAGTCACTTTATTCTTGGAATTCATTTCTGCACTGCAAACGGACATAATTATGTGGCTAAACTGAAAGGAGCCATAAACAAAACAGAACTGTTAACCGAGTCCTGCAGGAAGCGACCGGCTCAGAGCCTCACCGTCGCCGGCTTGTGGAAAAAGCAAGAGCCATTGGGAGAGTCATGGGAAACAAAAAAAAAAAAAAAGTGAAATATCAGCTTGGGCTTTACATGCGAGGACAGCAAGTAGGGGTTGGGGGAAGAGCAGCTGTGATAGTCACAGGGCTGCAGCCCACATAGGAACGTGGTGGGCCGCCTGCAAGGCCTGCAGCACCCTGCACACCACTCGCCTGGGTGTTTTCTCTTGCCTTCACGCAGCAAGTTGTGCCACGGCAGTCTCCTGGCGATGGGATTCTGCCTTCCACATCGCAGGGCCTCGCTGGGCACGCTGGCCTCGGTGGGAAGCCTTGGAAGTGGCTGAAGCACTTAGAAGTACAAATGCTATTTGTCAGCTCATTTGCTTTCCCTGAGCACAGAGGTTGTTTTTTTTAATTGCATCCTCAGTGGTAGGATGTGTTTTTCACGGAACAGAGGAATTGAGTGTATGTGATTTTGCTTCGGGTTGCAATGTCCCTCCATTCCTGTACAATGTGCACTGTTTTTGCAAAGTGGTTTCAGCCTGTTTATGGACCTTCAGGCTGCCCTCACAGTTGCTCAGTGTGGATTGTGGGGGAGTGTTCAACTCATCCATCTACTCATCTGATAAATGTAGGAGGGCAGAGGACGGGAAGGTGTGAAACGAGGCAAAAAAGCAGGGAGAGCTGAAGCCCAGGTTAAAAATCATGAGCTTCTCTCTGTGTGCAAAGCAGGGTTCTGATTTATACGCCAGGATCATAAGAACAAGGAGATTTGTTATTCTTTAAAACGGCCGAGCCCAAGTGTGCCTCTAAACAGAGAACACAAGGCTGCTGAAGCGGGCTATGCTGCTCAGCAGCGGGTGTCTGCGGTTTATCTCCATCAGAAGAGCCCTCTCCCAAGTTCCTCCAGCGTTTAAAAGGAGGCGAGGCTGGAGCGTGGCATTTGTCCATGCATTTATCTTAGCGCGGCCTCTTTCTTCCTTCGCTCAGATCAACATATTGGCAGGGGCTGTGAGTCATGTTACCCTGAACTGGCACTGGCAGCAGTAGGAGGGCAAAGAGGTGATTGTGCTCCCTCCTTCGCACCAGTCCCTCTGCCAGTGTGGCATTCAGAGCACCACAATGGGATATTGTGCGGCCGGGATTGCGTGCTACTGTTTTGATGGGGTGGGGAAGGGGTCATTATTTTTGTACAGTGGGAGCTAGCAATCTGGAACAAATTGCTTTAGAAAGCGCCCAACTTTCCTTTCATTATTACCAAAATAAGAAGTGTATTATGTGGCAGAAGGACTCCATGCTGCTTATGTTGTGAAGGGTTTTTTTTCCACTCTTGTCAGATATTTTTACCAAGCAAAAAGTCTCAGGAAACCCCTTAAGGAATGTTAGTATTCGACCTTTTGTGGGGGGGAGGATGTACTACTAATGGTTGGTAATTATACCTTTTCTTTTCAAGGAAAATCACAAATCTGACTTTTTTTTTTTTTCTTTGGGGAGGAAGAAATCTCTTTGTGTGTGGTTAAATGGCTGGTGTGCTTCAGAGCAAGCCTGCAGATGCATTGTTTGGAACCAGAAGGAAGTGAAAGGTTGCAGCCAAATTACTGAGCTGAAATGCCTCTAGAGACAAGTCAGGTGCCCACGTCCGTGTATGGCTTGCTTAGGGAAACAATTAGTTCAGCTTCAGAAACTCTTGGGAACCCTCGGTAAAACCAGAGATTGCCAAGAGTTAAAAGTTTTAGCAAACACAAGAGGAAAATCAATTTTGTGTATTAAGGGCATCATCGTTCTTAGCAGTGAATAGACATGTCAGAGCCCACTGTGTGCAGTGTTCCCACGTCAGCCGGGCTTTGGCTGGGATGCCACAAGTGTCCATGTTGGGGTTTCCAGCTCCCAGACTTACCTTTCTCCTAGGAGGGTGAAGAGCTGATGGTGCTGTTGATCCTCATCCTCCCCTTCCACCCGTCACCATCTTCACTTGCAATTGCTTCATATTTCTTCCAGTGAACTACAAAGACAAAGCGATAAAACAGTTCGGGGACACCTTGACCTTCCATTGTTTTACAGTACAAATTTTTTATTGGAGTTTTGTCTTAGTAATTGGTCTGAAGTTTTGCCATAACTTTCGTAATACAAGGGACTCAGTGGTGCTCTGTGCTAGAGACATAAATCAAATACTTGAATTTTTCGTTCCCTAAATTTTGGGGATATTTATGAGTTTGCGATAGTTTTGAATAATTTTCCTAGCAGTGTGACAACTATATCTCTGGCTAGTTATTGAGTCTATTGAGATTTGGGAGACATTCGTCAACATAAGCAGCACTTCAGACAGTTCTTTGTGCTGTGTCACTTTAGGAATGCTGTGATGCCACGTCACCAATCTTTTACATAGATTAATAAAAATACAAGTCTCCTAAATGTCCTGAATTGTGGCACATTAGTGGGTTGTTGTTTGACACTTTGTCTGCAGTCTTGATAAGAGGCCTTTAGGCTTTTAGAAGCCGGGTTATGCTTTAGGGCAGAGCTGTGTGTTGAAGCTGTCCAGTTCTCCAGCAGTTCTGTGCTGCCCCTCACCCAAGAAGCCAGGAAGGACCAGAGCTGGGTGTACATCTCCCAGCCAAGGGCTGGAGGACTTTGGTGGTGGGTGCTCAAGGGAGACTCTTCTCCCTCCTGTTCCTGTAGCCCAAGGCAAAACGTTGTTACGACAACAATTTGAGACACAGGGAAGGAAGTAGTGTCGGAAAGTAAACAAAACAGAAATACATAATTTTGTCGTGTTTTTGACATGTTACGTAATATAATGCGCTCCCGCACGTGCTGCCACGCTGTGGTTTGTATTTACTCTGTTTTCTCAATATTCAGCTCTTTTTGTGTATTGCAACTACAATATAGCTGGATGCATAACTACTGCTGTCAGTTGTTGGGGGGGTCTTTTACTTTGCCTGGTCATTCATGCATGTGTTTGTTCACATACGTAAACCAACGTGGCTATGCCTGTATGCGCACATCGGTTCCTGCTACCACGGTCACCCTTAAAAATTAACATTTGCAACAGGCTATTTTTTATAGCTGGCACACATTTCTTTTATGTTTCGGTAAGGGAACCCGTTGTAACTCAAGGTGTCAGGTGTCACTGGTTCTTGGCTAAGATACCTCCTCAGTGTTGAATACTGCTTGGCTTTTTATCAGTGCCTTGGTTCACTGCTCATTCTGTTGTTCTCCAGAGTGCTCCCATTGTATGTCCGACTGCATTGTTCCTGCAGCCAGCAGCCTGCCCTGCACAGGTATGCTTCACTAGTTCTTTTCATGCCAACAGATTGGTGCACGCTCGTGCTTTAGAAGTGTGCTTTGAAGCAAATCTCCCCTGTTTCACATTGCAGAGCAGGCGTGGCATACACAAACAGGATGAAACTAAATTAGGAGTTGTGCTCCAGGTCCCACCATGAGTGGGTGTTCGTCTATAGTGCTAAAGCAGACCCCTTCCTCAGCCCTGGCATACGTAAGAATCAAACGTCAGGTTTGCATCACCAGCAGAATCCCTGGCCTACAGATCTGCTCCTAGCATGCTCACCGATTGCTAATGGACAGATAGCCAGGGATATTTTAAGCTCTTTCCCTTCTACTTCAAGTTAAGGCATCTTGTGCTGGACTTCTGTAGTAAGTGTTGTTAATCTCACTGACAGCCCAGCTCTTCTTGCTGGCAGTATTAGGCATATTCAACTTGTAGTCACTGGACTTTGAATTTACGGCTGTTTCAGGATTCATTGTTCTTGACCTGTGCTTGCATGGCAAGGTAGAGCTAGCACAGATTTACCAGTTCTTTAGGTCATAGGCCCCCGGATTTCTTAAGCTTTGTACTAACATCCTATTCAAAGAATTCTGGAGTTTCTCTACGAAAGTATCCTAGGTTGAGCCGCTCACTTCTCCATCCCAGCCTCAGCTGGCAGTGAAGTCTATGGCCATGCCGTTGTGTCCAGCTGACAGCTGAATCATTCACACCCCAGGCAGGAATGGGAGGAGAGCTGCCGAGTGGTTTTCATGGGTGTGAAGTGCAGGGGGAAGTAGCCCTTGATTTTTCTGTGAGAAAGAGACATTTGACTTCTTTTTTTTTTTTTTTTTTTTTTTTCCCTTTAAACGTTTGTCTTCGCTCTGTAAGCATTGCCTCTTTGGAGGAAACATGGCAGAGAAATAAATAAAGCATTGAGTTGGAAATCTAGGTTGTGTCGTTGGATGTCGCTCTCCTGACCGCCAGAGCTTAGCCAGGTCCCTCTCCTAATCAGATGTTCCCATTTGCCTGTGAGGATATCTGTCAGTTTGTGTACAAAAGACACTTAACCTCTTGCATATTAAGAGGCAATCTTTGCCAAATTAATAAACTGTTACCTGATAAACATATAAATTCTGCATAAGATGGCAGGCTAAACTTGGGGTCACTCTTACATCTCAAATTTCCTTTTCTGCTTGGGGGTAGCCACATCTGATTGTAATTTGTATGTTTGATATATGCCCTGTCTCTTGTGGTACTCTTAAATAATACTAGTATCATATCTCCATTTTGAGAGACTAAGTGCTGCAAAACATATGGCTGATAGGTAATCATAAAAGCATTAAAATTGCCAACATTTGGCAAGGGTATGTACAAAAACACACTGGACTTTCTGTAAGAAATTAAGAATATTGCACAGCATGGCAGGTTCTGCATAACTGCTTCCTCCTCACTGCAGTGCCTGATGACATTTCAGGCTTTCTTTTCTAAGCACTGATACACATGTGACTTTACACTGGCCAGCCCTGAAGTAGTAGGAAAATAAATTATTTTATTCAGTCTCATTTGCTTGTCTGTTGGTTATTGAGGAGGGGCACATCATAGGGGCATCAAATTTTTTCATTTCGTGGCAGGGATTACTATCTGGTGCCTGTTGGAGTCATGAAGATGACACTGTCCTCTCACAGATTTGTGCTGACATGGGTGAGACCCTCTGGGCTAATCCTGTAGTCTTTTCTCTGTCAAACACCCCTTGCCTTCAGAAGGTCTTCCCTGAAGAAGTCCAGCTTCACCCTGAGGAGTTCTGTGAGCTCACCAGACACTCTTGTCTCCCTGTAAATTTGCCATTTTCCCATGGGTTTAAAACCGCTTTTCTCCCCTTTGTTTGCCAGTATGAAATAATTGGATTGCTCCAGTGGGAAAGGAAATGTGTTTTGACACCATTGTGTCAGAGTGCCACTTTGAAGGTGATTTGTTTAACTTTTGCTAAGTTCCTGTTGGCGTTTCTTTGGGGTTATTATCATTTTGTAAACATTACAGAGTAGACTGCAGAGTGCCAACTGCTTTATGTTTTCTGTTAAATAAAATGTACGCTACAGCCCATTCACATGAACTAATCTCCGGTGCCCACATTGTTTTGCATCTTTGGGACCAGCATCTGCAAAAAGACTAAATTTGAAATAAGGAGCTGTGAGGCTGTGGTCGCCCTAGTAGAAGGGCAGGTCCTGACACCCAGGGTGACTCAGGTTGAAAGAGGAACGATTCCTTCTCCTTCCATGCAGATCTGTGGCTCTGAGTTGTAAAAAACAATAAAAAAACGAGGAGTTAGGTAATCCTTGGTTTTGTCTTACCCTACCTACTATGGGCTGCTAACTTCAGGTGTTATCTTGGAGTGAGAAAATCCCTAATTCTTAATTTTTTATAAATGCTGTCCATCCTTTTTTTTTCTTTTTTTTCCCCCCAATGAAAGCACCCAGCTTACATCTGTGTCTATAGCAGGTGCTAGGGATCCCTGAGGATCCCTTTCCAGGCCCTGCGACCCAGCGGCAGCAGTGCGGGAGCTACAGGGTGCTGGGCCAGCTCCCGGGTGACTCGCTGGTCCCAGGCTGTCCTGCCTGTCGGGAGGACCCGGAGCACCTCGCTTGCTCCTGGAGGGTCAAGGCTCCCACGTGAGACGCACAGGAAGGTCAGGATGCGGCCCTTCGTTGTGTGCCGCGCAGGGATCACGTGCTGCTGCCATTATGGTCCTGTCACGTACCTGTCAAGAGAGCGGGGCCAGTAAATGAACCGTACATAAGTTATTGAACATCAAAGGATTTATGAGTTGCCACGTTTTCCATTTGAAACCTAATGTATCGTAAGGAATGACGACGGGCAGGAGAAGGTTATTTTAGTTCTGGTTTTTTAACCACTGACCCCACCTGTCGTCTTGTGGTGGTCAACCTTGCCAGCCAGATGGACCATGCGACCCCTTCCAGAAGCAGGGACATGCCAGGCTCTCTCTTGTCCCCTGTAACTAGTCACGCGAGGCTGATGGCTTTGTATTCGCACGCTGAATCTGGTGCTTCTGGGAAGCTTTAGACTGAGATATATTACAGGCTGCATAAATTCATCCTGCCTCCCCCCTGCTTTGTGTCATATAATGGTGACAGAAAAAATGGCAGTAGGAAAAGACTGCTATTGTTAAAATAATTAATCTGGCTGATAGCCTCTTCCTAAAGGGCCCTTGGGAAAGAGGACTGCCAAAAGTAGGCTGCAGGCTGGGTGATTTTGCATAGTGTGAAAGGTGGGACATTTAATAATAAATCTGTATTTGTTATCTCGGCCTTTTACAATGAAATGGAAGTACCGCCAGCGCTTTGACGTCCCGAGTAAATACCCTACAGTATTTACTAGAGTAGGCTAAAATGGGCTTTCATGGGGGAGTTAAAGTAAAAATGAAAAAGAAATGGGCATTAAAGCAGGGTATTGTGGAATAAGTTTCGAAATGCTGAAAATCGTGAGTTTCTCTGGTTTTAGTTTCTGGAAGTCTTGAAGAGATTAGCATAAATTTGGTTGCGTGAGGGATAAAGACTGTTGTTAAAAGTGGTGGCAGTGAATCCAGCACAGTATAAATTTAATCTGCTTCTGCTAGTTTTCATCATTTTCATAATGTTTCCTTGACAGAATTATCTGCTCTGAATTTAAGTCCAAATCACCTCCCTCCACAGCTTTTATGTCTGTCACTGCTTTTTGAGCATAAGTGGCCCTTTAAAAAGGTACCCAAACTTGACATAAAGATGCTTAGTGGTGGCATATCCATGGTGTCTCAGGGATGTGACTAACTACTCCCATACATTCAGTGTCACATCATTTATCACCTGCGAATCAAGGCTTCATCTCTGGGTAAATGGTAATTAAGGATTATGTCATGTAATTAGAAGTTATTCCTTACCAGTAGTTGGGCTACTCATTTTAATGGGTTTTGTATCTCACAAGTGACAAACGCCAAGCAATGAAAGTTTATAGTTTTAAAATGCAGTGTTGCCCAGCTAGCTTGGTGTGGATCGTGTCTGCAAATCTCATGCGACAGCTCCAGTCTCGTGCTTTCCTGCAAATGAAGCAATAGGATGGTTATTGTCAGCAGCGTATCTGCCATCCATGCAGGAAAAGGCAAGCTTTCAGGATGCAGAAAGGTACCGCTTATGTGGGTGACACTAGGAAACTTTTTTTTCCCTCTCCTCTTATCTTCTGAACTTATTGAAGTATTACATGTAATGCTGGGAAAGATATTTTGTTTAAAATGGTAGCTGGCTGATCTCTCAAGTACTCTTTCCTATGCATATGGTGATTTTGAAGCTGCTCTGTTACAGCCTGTTAACACCCCATCAAGCACGGGCTTTGTGGCTTGTTGAGCGCATGACTGTATTGGGTTACACCAACAAAGGTTATGGGAAAAACAACCAGAAAATGAAACAATGGCTCAGGATGGCCACCCCCCAGCAAGCAAGTCCAGCTCTACGGGAGAGTGCCCCGGTTATTAAGAGGGACAGGCTGATTTCCAGCCTTGAGCCGGGTTGCCCAACGCCTGGTGCCACACAGGCAGAGGCCAGCCGAGCACGGCGTGCGGCGCGGGGGGGCGCGTCCTCCCGACGTCGAGGAGGCAGTCTCAGATACGCTGGCTAGACGCGTTGAGCCAAGATGCGCATGAAAATGACTATCTTAAAATCTTTGCCTCTAAATGTTTTATCCCACTGTTCAGAATAACCATTGTTTTGATTTCAGCAGCGCGATCACCAGCTGTCACTGACTGCTATAGGGAGGAACCAGAGGTGCTGACTCAGCTCAGATGCTTGAGCACAATTACTATACGGGATCTGCGGCACAGGGTTTAGAAGGGAGGGTTGTAACACAGATTTCAGTGCACTGTTGCCATACCTATAGAGTTATCAGTATTGCTGTGCTGCTTTCCTGCTCCTTTCCTTACTGTGACTTTCCTCATCCTTTGTGTATCCCCCTGTCCCGGTAATTGTCCAAAGTGTTGTAAGTCTCCTGTCATTATTTAGAATCAATGCCTTTCCATATACATGCCTGTGGTTCCCTGGCCTGCTTCACTGACAGATGCTTAGGGGCAAATCTTCATCTGTTAAAAATAGAGCTCCCTGCAACAGTGATAATTTACACCAGCTGAGGATCGTCCACTTGTGCTCTGTCTTAAAATAACCATCTCTGAGAAGCAATTTGTTACTTAATGAAGAAAATGCTCCTAGTCATCTATTTCTTATTTCAAAACACCATGAACGTGGTTGGGTTTTTTTTTAGACTAGGCTTTGTTTTTAATAGAAGCAGCGTTGTGTAATCTGGACTATAACACATGTTCAGAAAAGGGTATTCGAAATACGTATTTTATTTCTCCTTAAAATATTTTAAGAAAAACATTCTGCATTTTGCTATGAGATATATAAATGCTTTATACCTGCCAAATCTTTTCAGTTGGGAAGTATCGCTTCCACGTTTTTGCAGGATAAGTGTAGTTTTCCCTAGCCATTTTCCAAAATCTTCCCTGGAACTAACTTATTTAGCTGACTTAAAACACGTTTTCCATTTAAAAATGTTGGTAGATGGGATGATTTTGTTGTGTACCTGTAATCTCTCCTCATAGAAATTAATGGATCAAAATACAACTCGCAACCCTGTATTTATAAGCTTGCAGTGTCAAGGACCGGGTGTGTGTTAGAGCTGGAAGATCATCCTCCTGTACTGCATGGTGGTGCCTGAGTGGGTAGTGGGTGGGCTCCCCAGTCTGACAGCTGCTGGTGACTGGTGTGGGCCTCGGGATGTCTCGTGTCATGACTAACCAAGGGCCAGCGATTCTGGAGATGGGCAAGTCACCACTGGGTTTGATGTACTGAGGTTGCCCGGTTCGGAAGAGCCAAACAAGTCCAATTTACCCAGGTTTATGAGTCTTTGAGGAGTCTGAAGTTGGTCGTACAAATTGGAAGCCATTGTCTACTGACTTTTGTCTGATGTAGTCTCAGATTGTCTGGGGGCTTTAAGTAGTAAATATCTATGCAGTTGCTCTCCTCTCACGTTAAAGTGTGTGTGCTGTGGCTCCTTCTTGTTCACAAACCCCCTGTGGAGGTTTACGTGTTCACATCTACTCCAATACCAACTATACCAAACTGTAGTTCTTATTTATGCAGAGTAAAAAGATGAATTTTTACTCTCTTCTTCAGAGGATTAAATGTTTACTTAGTGCTGCTGTTTCCTTTCTTAAACATTGTTTGAGGAAGCTTTAAGGAGTGAGAAAAGTTGAGTTTTAACGTTGAAAGTGATACAGACTCCTGAGGCTGACCTTTATTTAGCTTTTTAGATCTTACAATGCTTGAAGTTATATACCCTCCAGATTATGCAGTGGTGTTCCCAGAAATGCCCTAGATCTGTGGTAATTTGTAATCTGTATAAATATGAAATGATCATGGGTTTCTTTTATTACCCCACTTGCACAGTCATATCAAACATCTTTAAAAAGAAGAAACAATAGAGAGGCCTATTTTAAGTGGAAAAACCGAGCAGTGAGATAGTAGAGAGATGGAGACAGGGAGATTTGGTACTGTTCAGGATGCTGTTATTGCATTAGGTGAAGTCTGGCTTCTTGCATAATGCATTAGAGCTGACAGGCTTGCTGTTCTTTCAGGGGCATCTAAATTGTATTTCAATTGCCCTGTGAAGATAGAAGGGTTTCTACAAGTGGGCAAAGGTACACTGGTTTCATTACAGGTTAATTTGGGGGTTGTCCGGTTTGGTTTTCTCTGTTTTTTTTTTTTGTTTTGTTTTGTTTTTTGGTTGGTTGGTGTTTTGCTTTTTTTGTTTGTTTGTTTGTTTTGGTTTTGTTTTGTTTTGTTTTGTATTGTTTCTTTTTGTTTCCCCCCACAGCAGTGAATTGCATCCCTCCATCAAGAAGTAGAAAAAAGCAAGAGCAAATGCACACATCTCAATGCTGGACTTCTCATATGGATGAGATAAAGAAGCTAATGCTTTCTCAGCATTGCAGCTCTATAGAAGTAATACGAGGAATCGTGCTGGTGGGATATGAAAGGAGAGGGTTATTGTCACTTCTGAGTACGATCAGTGACAACTGAGTGTGACTCCTGACTTTCTAACCATTACCGCTTGTTCCAACTCATTCTGACCTACTTAATAACTGTATTTTATCCTAACAGACAACCGCCCAGGCTATCACAGTGTGCAGTAGTTGATGAACTGACAGTGCTAACCTTATCTTGAAGCCTTCTTGTATTAATTCAGTTAAACTTCAGATTTAGGATGCAGGTGGGAATCTGTTTCTTTGTTTTAAAAGCTTCTAAGGTTGATTGCTTCACCTTATACGCATGTTTCAAACTGTAGTTAATACAGATCATTCACACAAGGAGCTAAAGAGCCTATGACTTATTAGAAATTACTAGAAATTGGAAACAGAAGAAGCCTGTTCCAAAGAAATACAGCATGGGCAGCTTTCCTTCCTGGCTCTGATGCCTGCCTATCAGGCATAGAGCGTCGCAGGTACGTAGCCCAAAGCATGCATGAGCTCTAGGCTGATTACAAAGATGGAGGAGAAGATGGTTACCGGAACAGAATGATACTAAACGTTCACACTTCTGTGCCAGGTAAGAGCAAGGTATCAGCAACTGTATGAATATTGTCTCTCTCCATTCTAAAGTGAGGTGAGACCCCCCATAGGAAAGATAGATTATCCTCCTCCTTTCCTTCCTTACACTGGTCAGAATTTTTGTCTGGGTTTTTTGGAAGAAGTTACCTAATTTATTTCCAGTGTTCATGCAATTTTATTTGCTGGGGGAAAATTTCTTGAAGGCTTTGCATTGTTGAAGCTTAGAAAGTCTTCTGATCTGATGTTCTGACTGTGGTTGGACTGCAAAGGAGAGAGAATAGTCCATAAGGTCTGGATCTTGTCTTCATGTGCAATGCTAGCTTGCATCAACAACCTGAATATTAGCTTTGTGGTCAGGCAAATGGATTATAAATCAGGTCATTATAGAGCCAGTGCAAGTATAAGTTGTATCTGACAATCCCATCTTGGTATTATTTTGATAAGCATCATTAGCATGCCAGCTGAGACGTTTGAGGCAGATGGAGAGCGTTAATGGATAGCACGCAGTCATCCAGCAAAGTAGCAGCAACTTCTGAATGGAAAATGACAACATATAATCCATTTTGTCTGAATTGTCCAGCGTATGAGAATGTCTGACAGAGCAGGCAAGACATGATGTCATTTTCCCTGGAGAAGACGTCTGCAAAGTGCACTGCATCTCTTGCATTCAGGATCTCTTCTGCTCCTTTGCTAAATGTTTTTGTCATAGCATCCTGTTAAAGTTAGTTATTTGGCAACATAATTCTGAGAACAGGGTAAATTCTGAGTACTTAAATTAATTTTTTTTTTTTTTTAATCTCCCAGAAAATACATACGGTTCTCTCTAATCAATGCTGAACAAATCAACTTTAGGCATTCTTATACTAATAAATCTACTAGTATGTCTGTTCTTGCCTTTCAGGCATATACATTCATAAATTGGCTAACTAGGCATATTAACTAATAGATTCAGTATGTACAAAACCTTACAAAATCTGTGAAATCGGTAGTTTTTCAGTCTTTTGAAAATGTATGTAAATCGATGCCTGGGTATGTATGCAAATTAGTTGCCTAATACATGTGACACAAACAATTTTCCACAGTGTTTTTTTTAGCTGATGGATAGTATAAATGATCATATTCTTAGCTTAAAAGATGCCCAGGACAAGTTGGTGAGACATGATTGAAAATGAATTCTCTAAAGATTAGCAGTGGTTGAAATATTAGAATAAAATATGTAGTTAATGCCATTCTTCTGATTTGTTGGTTGGTATCTATGTTTCTAAGTCCTTTGCTTCTTGCATTAACACTTGTCCCAAGCTCACCACCAATTGCAAATAGTAGTAAACAACTACCTGATAGTTTTATCGGTGTGTGAAACCCACAAATTTTAAACCAAATTCAGATGGGAACACCCAATATCAGTACCACGCTTGCTCTTAGGACTCTAGTGCTAAGTCAGTTTAAATCTGTGTTATCTAATGTAAAACTGAGAGCCTCTAATGAATATCAAACTATGGGTTTGTGTCCTGTGAAATGCACAGAGAGAACTAGCCTGTGGGTGAGATTGTGTAACTGGGCATCTACACCCTGTCTTGGCATTGTATCTAAATATGCCTGTACGGAGAGAACACGCCCATTTAAATACTGTATTAGCCATATATTGCCTGTTGCAGTAAGTATGGAAGTGCCCTCCGAATGCAGCTGACTGCTGTCACGGTTTAAGGACTCGGGCTACCATTTCCTGCTGATGGCCCATCTCCCATTCCAGTGAGGAGGAGACAGGCAAGGGTCTAGAATAAAGAATTTGCGGGCACCACAGCTGTAGCAGTCGGGTTGAGACGTGTTAAGTCGATTCAGCCCATCTCACTGCAACAGCACGACTTAAAAAATGTGTGCTGCACTCTATAGGATTAAGTTGTTTTCTCTGTATCTTTTGTTGTGGGAATAATTGTCACCCACTTGTCTTCTCTGTGCTGTTCTGTGATTTTATTGACCACTTGCCTAACAGCCATTTCACTTCCAAGCTGGAGAATTCTAGCCTGTGACTGCCTCACCAGTCATAAAAGCTTATTTGTGGCCATTGTCTCTGTTCCTCTTGTTTTTATCTTTCCTGGTCACACCTTTACAGAATATCTGGAACTTCAGCAGTACCCAAGACATGGCTGCTGCATGGTTTGCTACATAAACATAGTGATTTTTTAGTCACGTTTATAAATTGTTAGCTTGTCTCTTGTATTCTTAGGCATATGGTAAAGCATGTACATGTCTTCAGATCTTTACTTACCTACCATCTCTTCTATATGTCCTACCTCAGACTTCTCCTTCTGTTGTAGTGAGGGGTCTTTTAATTTCAGCCTTTAACTATTTAATACCTTAATTTTAAAATGCTTCATTTCTGTTTCTCGATCTTCTAGTTGTCAGTGCTTTGAGTTCCCCGTTTTCTTTCAGAAAGGAAAACCATTCATTTGTCTTGTGAATATAAAAAATATGTCTTATGGGTTACACAAAAGGGGAACTTATTGGAAGAAACATTGCAACTTTCTTTTAAAATTCCTTCATTTGTATTTTAGTATTGATATGAAATGATATCATAAATTATACGGCAACCTTTTTTCTTTTCTTGCCCACACAGAGTATTTAATAAAAGAAAAGAAAATGTCACTGAATCTGTGAAAGTGTCTATATATATTTGTCAGAAAAATACAGTAGAGTGGCATTATGTTCAGGACCCAGTCAGAGTGGTAATTATTCTTTCAGCAGTTTAAGACTGTACCTGTTCCCTGCATTTTAAGTGGCTGCTGGAGAACAAGGCACCACAAATTGATTAAATATTAATTGTGACATTGAAAATTTCTGTCTCATATTGTTTGGCTGCACTGATCCGTAACCTGCGTTTAAACAGTCTAATGCAACTGCTTAAATGTGATGAAAGCATACAAGGTGGCGTTTTATGTGAAGTCCATCTACAACTGTATGGAAAAATATATTTTTGCTTTTAAGTATGCCTTGGGAAGTTGTTCCATGTTATTTCTGCACACAAAAGTAACAGTGAGGTCAAATGAAAATTTTCATACTAAAGGATTTATCTTGTAGCTTAGTGGACTTTTTTGTGGGCAAAGCTCTGACAGCTTTAACAGGAGGATATTATTTTGATAAAGAATATGGGTCAGTGCAAGGCTTATGCAATAAACAATACGTAGACTGCACGCCTTGCCTTACCAGATCTCCCACACCCCCCGAGATGCCTGGTTTATTTAAGCCATTTCTCTCCTTACTGAGACACAGTTTAATCAATAAAGAATATTAACAGGGTTTGTCCTGTATTTGCAAATCTCCACAGTTTCTTATCTCTGATGCTTGACATAGCATAAGTCAAGTCACATGCTAAAGGATGTATTTGCTACCTCAGGTGACATGTTGGGGCTAGGTTGTGGTGCTCGGCTCCAGGGGAGGTTGGGTGAAGCTGGTCAGCCTTAGGGCACCTGGTGCCACAGCCTCCTCACTTTCTGTAGCCTGCAAGGGGTTTGTGCTTCATACTGCCTGCGTGTCTCTGCCAGACACACACCGCCCCTTTTGTTTAAGGAAATTCTGCAAGTGCTCAGTTATTGCAATGAAGGGCATGAGACAGAGGCATGGGTCTCCTCTAGACTGCGTCACAGCCAGGCCGCTTCAGGCGGTAGGGGTCTTTGTGGATGCGCGAGTTACTCCTCCACCGTGGCTGCTACACACCAGCAACCACATCAGCAGGCTACGGGTGTAGCACTCCATCCATCCATCCATCCATCCATCCATCCATCCATCCATCCATCCATCCACCCACCCACCCACCCACCCACCCATCCATCCCTCCCTCCATCCTTCCCTCCCTCCCTCCCTCCATCCATCCATCCATCCATCCATCCATCCATCCATCCATCCATCCATCCATCCATCCATCCATCCATCCATCCATCCATCCATCCCTAAGGCATTGTGCCCAGGCTCTCCAAGGGCATTTTGGATTAATTTTTGATATGTACTTTTCAGAAATCAGCAAAATGTATATTTAAACTATGGCAATCATTAGTAATCAGTTTACTATAGATTTTAATGGATGTTAATACAGTTTTCCCTCCAGGTGCAATAAAAATTACTCCTAATTTGATTTTACCTATAAAAAAAGATTTCCTATTCTTTGGTTTTATTTTGTATATTTGTAATCATTTCCCATTTCAAAGCACATAATTTTGTGTTAATATACTACTGGGAAGCTTGTTCTGTCCTAAAAACATTAGTTGTTTTAATATCAAAGTGTTTCACTTGGTGTATTTCCACCACTGGAGATTAAGACATTTCCCCATTTCTGGCATGTTTCATACTTTAAAAATATTTACCTCAAGCTCTTTTTCCTGCATTTTTTTCTGTCCTGAGGCACTTCACGTGATGAAAGGAGCCTATGTTTTGTGAATTTTAAAATGCTTCATGAAGATTTGGTTTTGAATCTCTGAGACATTTTATAACCATAGGAGAAATTACAAATGTGTATGTGTGAATGCGTAAGTGTTTCATACACTTCAATCTCTTTTATTTCACATTTGATAATTACACAGGCTAAGGGCACAATAGAGCCATAAGAAGTGCAGAAATTCCGTGCTTACGTGACAGTATCAGCTTCTGATTTGAAGTGCCATGCAATGCCTGATCCCCTGCTTGACCAAGGTAGCACCCATTCTGCAGCCACAGCTCCCTTACCCAGATCATCTCTCCAAACCCTTATGCCCAGTATTCCGCTGGTTTACTTCCATCCTTTTTCCACTTGATTAGGCTACTGTTTTTTAATTTCATAGTTGAAGTCTTAAAAGCCTGCCCTGTTACCTTGTTTGTCATCCACATTGCTGGAGTCTCACATTTATCCTCCCACTTTCTCCCTAGCAATTATTTTGTTCTGAGGCAATGCCTTTACAGTCAGCTCACTCTTCTAAAACTGGCAACAAAATCCTTAGGTATTTTTCCCCCCAAGCTAGTTGCTTATTTGAAGTCACTTTTCAATTGTCAATATCTGAAGCCAAGTACCTCGGTCTTGGACAGACTGTCTGAAGGGGAGGAGGAAAGCTGGGTTCTCAGCTAATATGGAGATTTATTTTTTTTTTTTTACCAGGCTTACGTGATGGTTTACAGCAGCTGAACATGGCAGGGGGGAACACTGTGCTGACAGAAAGCTTCAGAGATGGCATGGTGGTTCTGTTCTATTTGCTCCACCCGGGAGTAATGCAGAGGAGAGCACGACTGAGATGGTGCAGGTTAAGGGAGGAACAGGGAGGTCTCCAAGGTGACAGAAGAAAATTTTGCTGTGCCTCCTAGATGCATAGAAAGAGTGTGGTTTAAACAGGGGCTGACGTGGTGAGCTTTTCACTGTGGCTGTATAAGCAAGGATTACAGCAGCGTCAGGTCTGGGTATCTGTTTGAGAGTAGAGGCCAATTATCACGTATATATTTGTAATATTTATCCTAAGTATCCTGTATTTCTTGCAACATTGTATTTTTCCATTGGATAGGAAGCCATCATTTATCTTCATAAGCAATTTTATCCTTCTTTGTGCTTGTTAACTTTTTTCCTCTGTTAATCTACAGTTCATCACTGAAACATATTCTTGCAATCCTTGGTAATCACCTATTCACGGCCCATCAGTCTAGTGGTCATTATTTTTTAATATTATTAATATAAAGTTGATGTTATATCAATTTATCAACAGCTGACTGAAAGTGATTCACTTCCACTGTTTAAACAGCATTTCTCATACTTACTGTTTGAATATGGTGTCGAATAGCTGCAAGAAAATCCTTTGCGTGTATTTCTCTGTATTTAAAAACTGCTCAGTCACAGCAGCCTTCTCCTCAGAAAGGTCCATCTCATCTCTATTAAGTAATTACAAAGAGCTGTAAATATTCCGTGCTCCACAGACATATACAGGGCTTGGACTGTGAGCCAAGGCAAGGATGCTCCAAATTAGACATGGCGCAGCAAGAAGCTGCTATGAATAGACCCGGCTCTTCTCTGTGTACGTTATATGGCGCTCACTGCAAAGGTATAGGAACATTTCACAGGAGCTGCTGGGTTTTATTCCCCCTGCCTCACGTGCAATGGTGCATCTGCACCACTCCTCCATCATCCTCTTGAAGATGAGCCTCCACGCCAGCACTGCTATAGCTGTGTTGGTTTTTAGAAGATTTCATCAGAGGCCCTGGCAGGAGGTGATGACATTTAGGGAGAATCAGAGGACGTGCCCCTTTGCACTCCCATGCCATGTCTCTCTCTTTCCTCAGCTGCCCATTCTCTGCCCTGTCCCCTCTGCCCTGCCGTCCCCCTAAACGTTGGCTGGCTCTCTGGGATGGGGCGTCAGGGAGTGAATAACGCAGTGCCAACGGAGCTCCTGAGATAAGGGGAAAGTATTTATACAGAGGGCTGTTGCAGATTCAACAGTTGGGACATGCAGGACCTGCCTTTTTTATAACTTGATTTTCTATTTTATGTAAATAAATGTCTGTCCAGTGGGTCAGCCAGCTTCACTCATTTCTTTTTGTAGATGGCCTCCAGTCCTGATTTTGGTGCATGGTAGCTGATGGTTATTTTATGGTCACTGTAGGGCCAATATTTTTCTGTTGACTGTTAGGAAACACTAGAATTTCTTCTAAATTATTATTTTGTATGGCTTCTCGGCTGCCTACTGGTAATCTGTAAAAGTTAATACTCCATTTAATAACTAAAATCCTACTGTCTGGGATATGATTCTCACAGGTCGGTGGTGATACTGAAGTCATCACTGAAGCTTTGTTGTAATCTCAGCTGGTAGAGATGAAACAGCTTCTGATTTAAAAGACCAAAACAAAACAGACTTGCCGTTCTTCATTTTTCTTATCATTTCTTTTTTATTCAAATAAAATTGGTCGTTGTCATCCCATGTTTTCACCTATGTGAATAATTGGTTTGTAGTGTGTCATATAAAACTGCAAGATTTTTGTGACAAACCTATTCGTTTAATTTTAACCTCCATCTGCCACGCTCTCCGTTCTCTTTGAAACAAACAAACAAACAAACAAATTTAGAGAGGAACTGAATTTGACAAGAAAATCTTTGTCTAGCTGTTGTCCTCCCCACAGTCAAGGTCTCTTCCCACAGCTCGGGCAGGGATTTCACGCAGGTTTGGCGCACCCACCTGCGGGTTTGGCGGGGCGGCTGCTGGGTGCTGCTGGGTCCCAGCCCTCGGCTTTGCTGGGATGCCTGATCCTGGCACTGGAGCAGCTGCTGTGCTCCACGCAGGGAGCCAGATGGGGCATGGTGACATGCATGAGGGGGCCTGGAAAGTGGTTTCTTTTGCACCAAGGCCAGTCTTTAGTTCAGATGAAGCTTTGGGGTGCAGAAATGAGTTAGGCTCTATGCTTTGTGGGCGTTTCTCTGTAGTTTGTATTTTTTACTTGTCACTGTTCTTCCATAAATGTGGAGTTATAGTCCACGTTTTCCTTTTTTGTAGTAGTGAAATAGTGGAAATGGTGTTTCAGATGCGATAAAGAGGGTGGAGGGGAAGCCGGGCGGGTTTGGCTGTGATCTTCCTAGCTCTGCGTCCTTCAGAAATGACAATCTGCAAGGGCCAGGGTGCAGCAAGGGCCAGGGGCTCCCTGGGGCAGCTGGGGGAAGCCCCTGCCCAAGGGCCTCGAGTACCTTCCTGGAGATGGGCCAAGGTCAGTCTGGGGTGTCAGCCCCCAGGCTGAGCAGGGCTGGAGAAAGACATCCTACAGCATCCCCGGGGCAGGGACTGATGGCCCCGGGTTGGGCAGAAATGGGGTCGTCAGCCATAGGGAAAGAATATTAAGGTATTAATTTAAGTACCCTGCTTTGCTTCTGCCTCTACCAAAACCCTCATCAAATAAACTAAATAAAAATGTCTTGCCAAAGCAGGATGGAGCTTTTATTGAATATAGACCTGAGAGATTAATTTCGTGTTCCCAGGAGCTAAGAGCATGAGAATATCAGCAAATAAAACTGTGGTTTGGGATCCAAATTGAATAATGAATTTGCTCCCATATTGGCTTGTCTTAATTGAACCAAATGGTTTACCTAGTTTGCTTCCCATGTTATAGAATATATAGTGTACTTTCTAATCTGTTCTATTTTTCGAGCCTGTTCATTTTTCTTTGTTCTTGAGGTGGTTATAGGAGAATAGGCCCTGCAAGCCTAACAATTAGCTGGTTTTATTCCAGTTGTTGAGTTACTAGTCAGAAGTCTTTGCAGTCAGTGGGAGATCCAGCTTTCGGTACTGTAACCTCAGCCTAATCAGGGAGAGACCCCGTTAATGTGCAATCACAGTTTTTCAGTGTGAGGGAATGGGCATACCTTTGTCACTGTCTATGCTGGTTATGAAATTATGGATATTGCACAGAAACATCTATGCTAAACTGATCCTTCCTTCAGTTGGTTTTCATCTGTTTTCTTTCTAACATTTTTTTTTTTTTTCCAAACCTCTTGAAGAAAATATATGCAGGAGTACTTTAACACCCTTCCTCTCCTCCCCTCCCACAGTGCCCACTTCTGCCTCTGCTGTAGCACTCTGAAAATAAGTAATGTCTGGAGTTTTTTTCTTACTGCACAGCAAAAAGGAAATTCTGCCCCCCTTCAAAATAGATATAAAACTTTTGCTATATCACCCATAAGCTAGGCTGATGTCAAGCAGGAAATGGGCCCCTGTCTGTTGAGCCCCAACTTGCTCACCCACAGGATCATCCCTTTTCACTGCCCTCAGGGGAAGAAGCTTCATCTATAGATCTGCCCCTAAAGTACTACCCTGCTGAAGGTAGGAAGAAGACTAGGAGGAGACTATGAGTGAGAAGAGCCGGGTCCTTGTGTGCAGTTTAGGAGGACTCTGATAAACATGAAGTGCATCCAACAAATTTCCTGACTTTTCTGTTGGCATATATAGAATAGCTTAGAAATTGCAATGTAAGCTGCCAATTAAAGACATTTAAAAATTGTTGTTATAGAAATGGCAGTGCATGCTATGTATAAGACTGAATTAGCCTTGCTTTCTAGACTGATATTTGTGGATTATGCTTTAATGGCTCAATCCCACAAGCTACTGAAGAAATCTGGCTTTATCCACTTATGGGCAGGCTTTGCTTTAATGTGCACATGCTTTCCAGAATAGGGCTGTTTGCACACTCGTATGTAAGCTTCCATGGAGGCGTTTTTTTGAGCTACTTAAGGCCTGAGCATTGAGCTGTGCAACTGAAGTGCTTTAGTTATTTACCTCTCGCACTGCTCCCTTTCTCCTGCCTGAAGGGAAAATTATCAGCCTCACTGGACATGGCGGCATCTAATACGATACTGAGTTGAGTTAAACAGTAAGTCTTGATTAATGTTATTTCTACCACTTTCTGAAATACTTCCATCAGTTACGTATGCAGTGCTCCCAGGATCAAGTGGGTAAGAGTTGCAGCTCTGCCGGCTGCCTTTGCATGCATCTATTTTACAGGGCCTGCCTCCTCTTCTTGGGATGTCTCACAGTTCTTGAGACATCTGTTAAAGTCTGTCTGCTGCCTTGAGCTTCACGGCTGTGGCTAGATCCTGTTCTTGCCTGGAGCTTGAGGTCTGTGCTACCTGTCCCTTCCACGGCATCAGGCTCACAGGCAGTCATTTCAGACCTATGGGGGGTACATTGAGAGCAGGCTCTGGACCAGTTTTCTGTAGTGTCTTGATGTCTTTGTCCTCAAAGCCTCATGTAACACTACAATACTTGTCATTTGGTAATGCCTGAGATTATAGTATCAACTGCGCAATTTGACTCATCTAGACTTATCTTCCAAATAAACTTTAAACTCAAGGGGTGTATTTTAGGAGAAAGATTGCATAATGCATCTGTCTGAATGCCTTCAGCCAAAGGAGCAGAGTAGTCAGCAAAGGCTTGTTTCTGCCTAGGACAACTCCAGAACTTCTCCTGAGGTACAGCACAAATCTTTGCTTTTGTAGTGTGTGTCCACTACTTTTTTTCTCCTGATACATGACCAGCAAAGCAAGGATTACTCCTTCCTCAACTCCTTTTTTTTCAGTTTGCATTTCATTTGTCTCTGTGTTTGTCTTTTCTTTAACATCAATGTCTCTGGTCTGCATCTTCAAGTGCACTAATCCAGCTGATACTCAGGACAGGTCGGTGGTTAGCCCTTGTTTTGTGGAGGCTGTGGTCCTGTGCACATGTTCCACTATGGTGTTTGTCATCTTTGCAAACAGCACGATGTTCAGTTCATGACACATTCAATAAATGATAAAATACTTAGCCCCCACCCTAGTGAGGTTTCTGAGAGATGTAGAGTGCAGGAGAAGGACAACAAAACGTGAGAGGGTGCTGAGTGTGGGCAGTGAAGCTGTTTCAGGTGCTAATCCTCCAGCTGTAGCACCTCTGGAGACGCTGAATATCCTCGCCCTGGCAGGACGCTCAACAAAAGCCTTTATTGGAGAATAAAATGTCATCAGCTTCATAGAAGGTAGGGTGGTTGGACTCTTTATGCCCCCTATTTGTAGCTGGCAATTGGTAAACACACTGTATTAAAAAAACAAACAAACAAACAAACAAACAAAAAAAAAAAAAAAAAAGGAAAAAATAAATAGGCTGAATCTGAAACAAAACTCTGCCCTTTTTCCTGAAGGCCCTGAAGGTACTCTCCAGCCTGCCAGGGTGATATTCACCACAGTCCCCTCTAGTCAAGCCCTGGGCCTGCACGGCCTCCCCCGGCAAGCATGGCATCCTGGGGCTACACAATAAATTCCTCCCCTGCAAACCTGGGGCTTTATTTCGGCACAAGAATCTGAAAGTGGCAACCCAGGGGGAACAAGAATTCAGATTCAAACTTCCCACACAGCAATACAGAGACTTACCACTGAGTCACCGAAGCTGCTTAAGAATATCATTATAATATTTGCTGAAAACAACATTCCTACCTTATAAAGCTGAGAAGCATTCAGGCCGTATGAAATTCAATTCCCTGTTTAAAGTGTCCATTTTCAGACTTCTTTTTTTCCACTGACTTTAAGAGACATCTTGTATTTCTGGGAAAAGGGTTTTCAGCCAGGGGATGTAACTCAGATGGAGGTTAATTTTTGGGTCGGGCTATATTCTAGCTTCAGATACCTGAGAAGAATGGGGAGAAAAAGGCTCTGTTTAACCAGGGGACCCTTAGTGCATGTGGGCTTTCAAGAAGAAAAAAATACTACAGTGAGTATTTTATTCACATCTAAGATAGAGAAGTGACAACATATGGTCTACGTCATCTGAGTATCACTGAGTGAATTTCATATGAATCCAAAGGAAACGTTTAAACGCTTAATTTCATTGTCTCAGAAGTTCTTTCCCAGGTTTCATTTAACATATACTGGTTTTGTGTTTTGCTGTAAAAGGCAACATAGAACAATGGAGCAACATCAAGCATTCACTGTTTTTCAGCAGTTTAATTGTGTTGTGCTGTAAAATCTGGGGTGGTAATCATTGATAGTAGTAGTTCTGTACTTATAAGTATCACTTGGGTGTTTCAGGAATGAGCCAGTAGACCAGCTTGCTTTGTGCCGTCTAGTAGGGGACATTCACAAGTCAAAAAAAAAAAGAAAATTCAGTTTCATTCATACATTTGATGTGTTAATGGCTAAGGGTCATCTAATATGAATATTATCTGATATGATTTGGGGATGTAAGATAGTTAGTGCTTGAGGACTCACTTTTGATTGACTACTAATTATTCAGGCTCTACAAAGTGCTACACAGGGCATATGTGGGCCTCTTGATGCAGCCAGAACTGTTGACCACGAGGATGAAATGTGGCTGAACGTAGCTACGGCTTCTGATAAACGCAGTGCGTGTGTGACGTTTGGTGCTGCTGCTATGAATTAGGAGTATCTATTAAAATATAAAGAAAATGATCAAATACATTGCTGAAATATTTTCATACTTAATATCGTAAGTACTTCTGCAGGAACTAAAGACTATAATGTTCACAGAACTGATACTTTAGGATACTTTTAGGAAAAGTTCATTAATATGCCTATTTATTTTTCAGACATGTATCTATGAACATTAGAATACATGACACAGGAATTCAGGATTCTTAATCTTAAAACCTGGCACAGCAAATGTTGATGTAGCTTTACAGATTTGCATTGTTGGTGTGAATCTGTGTCACCATACAAATAAAATCAAGGAAGGAAAGAGAAGAAAACAAAACAAACCAAAACAGAAATGTCAAGGAATATTTTGATTAAAAACATTATGTATCAGTATTTCAGGGTTTGTGTGTTATTCTTTTTAAACTAGGGTTGCTATTAATGTCAGCTTTGCTTGCTGGAAAAGACCTTACATGTTAGTTGAGAGCTTTCTCCTGTTAATTGCCCAGTGAAGTTAATTCTGACTTACATGACTGACCTTTATATCTGAGGACAATGACATCCAGAATTTGCATTCCACTTAGGACTGGATTCATTGAATCCGACTGAGACCTAATTGCACTATGAATTGCAAAATACAGTCCTGTCTATGAGATGCTTTCATATTGTGGCCTCTTTATAATAACATGTTAATGGCATGGTGGATTGAATTGATCTTGGTAATTATATTTCTGCAAGTCCACAGAATCTTGCTGACTTTTTAGGTGCTGCAGGGAGAGCTAATAGTGAATAAATTTAAACGGTGTAGCAATGACGACATTGTTCTTGTATGCACTCGATATTTGTACTTTATATTTGTAAAATTGAAGATTTGTAGTATTTTTTCCTATCTTTTATCCCATGATTTCATATCATCTTTCATTGCAATAATGCTGGCAGTTCTACAAGTCCATCCAGACCCTAACAATGATCCCTACCTTTCCTGGCTACTGTCTTTTCTGAATGATTTATAAAAATGAAAGACAAAGTGTTAATAAAGGTAGGCTTCAAATAACTGAATTTCTTTAAAAAAAAAAAAAAACAAATTAGATGCATGTATCCTTAGATGCCTTGATTACAGAAATCATTCTCAGTTTGACAGATGCAGGAGCAGCTGCAGGTATGAAAACAGCTGCTTTGGCTGGGTTTGATTTGGTCTGTTACTCCAGACTGGTGAGGAATTTCTTTCCTGTTCAATATTTTGATATCTGACCTACAGAGGACATTGACACCTCTGAGGATTTTCCGGTTTTGAGTACGGAGATGTCTGGTCTAAACAGTAGTGCCTAAGACTTTCAGAAGACTTAAGGAGTTTGTGTGCTGAATTCATGGAAGTTCACTTCCCAAGTCATTAATTTCTAATTCCTTAAATTCTTTATCATCTATGTATTTTGTTACCAAAGGAAAAAGAGGTTATGTAGGTCACAAAACAAGTGTGAAAACTAAGAAGTATGATTTTTTTGGTTGCTTGCTTAGCTACAATACTGACATTTTCCCAAGAAGCAAAATGAGGAGTGCTTTCAGCATTTCATAATGTAACTAAATTTCACTGAAATTCCATAGAAAAAGTGTAAAACATTTTTGTAATGTAAGGAACATGTTCTTATTTCCTATGAGAAGCTTTTTGCAAGCAGTGGAGAACATCAGTACCTGGAGTAGATTCCTCTAATTCGCAAAACAGGCTTTCCCTCAAATTGGGAAGAATTTGGCATGGTCTCTTATGATTTGGCTGTATCTGTAATTCTGCAAGAGCTGGCTATTGCAGCAGCTAAATCCAAGAAACAATGTTACTCTGAAAAGTCGCATTAAAAAAATAAAATCAATTGAGCTGTGAAGAAGAAAAGCCAGGTCCTATGTGGCACTAAGTTAATGATTCTTCTTTGATTTCAGGGGTTATATTGTCATTTATTCCATCCAAGGGATTCTAGTCTGCAGTTTTTAGTTAGCAAACATTGACATTTCTTTATGTTTGGCTGTTATATGGTATATTCATAATCAGGCCATACACCAGTGAGACGAGTGATGTACTGCTACTACAGGGAGTAGCGATAGTTGGATTGACTGTAACAGTGCTCTTACCGTTGAGGAACTGGATGCTTGTGTATCTCAAAATTGTTAAAGCAATTGCCTTTTGAATTATAAAAGGATTAATTTTCTTTTTAAAGTGCCTTGTCTGTTTAACTCTTTGGTTGCCTTCTATAAGAGATCCTCCCTTTTCTGTTTGAGAGAGAAAAATCAGTCTTATCTTCTTTAGAGATTCACTGTAGTAACTATGATTTTATGTTTCTCATTCCTTTCCTGAAACTGTGTTTCTCCTTCTCTGTTTGAAACTATACTTTTGTGCACTCCAGTGCAAAATACATTAGTGAACAAAACAAACAGAAATTACCTAGAGGCTGGGCTTTTTTATTTTTTATAAGTGTACTTTTAAACAAATCTCGTATTCTAATAGAGAGACTTCTCAGGTATCCCTGAGGACCTGGAGGTGATGAGATTTCTCCGCCCGTGCAGGACTCGTGGGGAAAGCACTGAGCTTGAAAAAAGTTACTTAGTGGTAACAGCACTATGATTTCCATCATTGCGTTTTGGAGTGAGACCAGGATCCGATTGTCCTAAATTATGTCTAAAATGATCAGTTGTAGCATGGTGAATGTGTGCGGGAAGTGAACAAAATACCTGGAAGTTTTTAAGCTAGCAAATAGGATGCACTTTTTTCTCATGGAGTTCCTTGCAGATGTGTAGATTTATTAGATCAAATCAGGGCATGTTTAAAAGATCGCAGGTAGCTTGGTTTAGATACACGTTGTCCAACTCAAGCTGCAACAGGGCGTGTTCTTGGCAAGGCCCTACAGCTGCTTTTATCCACCATAAATGTCCTGATGGATGTCAAACATTTCTACAGTGTTCTGCATATAGTGACACTAACAGTGGAGGGAAACACTTGTGGTTAAAATACACCATCAGGCACAGGGTAAGCGAATGTTACCTCCTTGGCTGGTTTTGGCTGTATAATGTTGGTATTAGAGAAAGAGTTGTCTAAATGTTCTCAGTTTGGTTTGCTTTGTCTTAGCTTTGAGGATTATGTACACTGTTTCGTGTAATCTGAAGGAAAGTGTAATCTGTAAACATAATCATAAAGGCAGCTTTCAAATAGCTGAAATACGGGAGATGCAAAACCGTGCCTGTGCTCCTGCTGAAGCTCTGCAAGTTTTCATCCTCCCTGTGATATATGATCAGGAAGTTAGATGTACTTCTTAGACATAATTAGTTTCTTCTCAGGCTAGGCAGATATCTATATAGATGAACTGTAATACACAGTTTTGCTTCAACTTTATTTTTTAAAGGAAAATCTTCAGTCAGGATTAGAAAGGTCGTATTTGTAGCGGTTAAAAAATAAAATCCATCAACAGAAAAGTGACAGTCCTTCAAGGCAGAATTGGAATTACAAAGCCAGTGCCACCACTAGGAAAGTTTATTTCAGTAGGAAATTGCCAGTCCTAACACAGGCAACAATAATAAATGCATTTTGTAGAAAACAGTCAAGAATTCAGTAGCTTTTAAGAGTATTGCTGGCCATAAGACACATCATCCTGATTGCCATTTTGCCTCTTGTCTCTATTTTCTTTTGATACAAATTTCCTTACTAAGAACAATTAAAGGTTGAACTCAGCACTTGGACTCTTGTTTTGCAGTGATTGAAAACAAAATAGATTTGTAGGAGAGGATGAGACAATATGGTAATAAGGTAGAAGTCATGTAATTGCATAGGTTTCTTCTGCTTTTCTTATCTGATTTAAATACTAAATTTGCAGTTCTGGCTCCCCTTGAATATCAAAGTACTAGTAGTGGCAAACATGCATTTCACATTTTGCCAGAACACAGTGCTACAGCAGAGGGGCAAATACAACTTTTCCTTCGTTTAATAACCCTAATTAAATTTTACTGGAGGGAAAGAAATCAGTTACAACAGAAAGAATGATAAATATTTTTAAGAATTCAGAAAATTAACTGGCACTCTCTTTTAAGCTACAGAATGGCACACAATATAAAAATGCTAAAATTGGTAAGGAGATAGTAATTTTTTACAGCAAAGTGATGAACTTTGCCATGGTAATTTGGAGGCCATATGTATTTTATATGAAAACTTCAGATAGCTAATTTGGAGTCTTTTTTATTTGCTCATTTCAAATTGGTATAGTAGCACTGAATTCTGTGAAACTGCTTTGCAGTAGATCTTCCAAGAGGTTTTATTGGTAACGGGTCTTTTTTTTTTCATCTCATTCACCATATGCTCCTGCTTTGCAGTTGCCGATTCAGCTATCTTTTGAGCTTAACATGTATCTGTTGTTCAGAATTGTCCTGCCACACACAGCCATTGTAAGTAAATAAATTTACAGCTAACAGTCTTGAAAGACAGCAGTAGTCTTCATCTTGGATGTGCAGTATAGGAACATAATGGTTTAACTTCCCTCTCATGCTCAGCGTTGTGTTATGCTCTTCATGCTGCCTTACCCTTCTGTCTTATTAAAAATTGCCTGGTCAACTCATCTATTTACTATAGTTCAAATAATCTGTAAATTATCCTTTTTAAAACTCTTGCATCTCTTCAAAATGACTCCTTCAAGCTGTTTCCATAACTATTATGGTACACGATCGAAACAGCAACCCTTAAAGAATTAAATGAGTCTTGGTTAGGCAATTTTGCAATGAAGAGGAGGATGGCTTGCTTGCAATAAAGGCGAGAAGAACTATCCTGAATTACTGAAGCTTAAAGCCTAAAGTTCTCCCTAAAGTTTGAAAACGTCTCCTTATTTCCTGTGTGAAATAAATTTCTGGACTTTCTCAGCCCAGTGAATTTTAATATTGAAGGTTGTGAAGGTATTCATGTTGCTTGGGCATTTTCACAAGCTGGTGCTCAGAGGGCATCAGATGGCACTTTTATGAGCACTTTGGAAGTAGACCTTGTAAAGATCAGCACCAAAATATGACCTAGTCAATCTCCCTCCAGGCAAATTACATGGGAAAAGAGGTTTTCCTGGGTCTGTTAAGGTTTGTGTGGGGTAGGATGCCAAATCTGTTAATCGTCACTGCAGGAGTCTCCTAACTAGCAGCTGTCACCATGTTCATTGATCCAAAACTTCAAATATCTGAATTCAGAGTAAGTACAAACTTTCCATTTTAGGTGACTCTCAACCAACGTTTTTTTTTTTTTTTTACACATTTTTTATACCTGTATATCGGATGCAGATTTTGAAAAAGCATGCTATGAAATTTGGTGTTCTAGATTTGGTTTGGAAGTAATTTCTTGCACCTAGGTTTCTAATTTGAAGGTCGTAATTGTGGAAAATAGGGTCATCTTGTAGAACATCTTTTGGGTTTGTGTAAGCAACAACAAGATTAGATGAAGCATCTGCCAGTGGTTTTTTTTGCCACCTTCATAATTTGCAATCTACATTTTAAACTATTTCCCCTTTTATTAGTACGGATAGAGCTTAGTAAGTCTGTACTTTGGGCTTTCTTCCGCCACTCAAAGCTATTTACTTTTATTCTTAAAATTAATGTAAAGGCTGTTAAAGTGCTGGGGAAGATGAATATTTTATTTTTTGAAACCTAGAACCACTGATATCAGAAGATACAAGACAGAGCTATTTTCACCGTACATGTATGCTTCCTTACTAAAAATGCTGTAAATTTTCCAGGAAGTATTGCATACATCTAAACAGGATAGTTTGTCATTTGTTCTCTTTTTTTTTTTTAAAGATAAACTTAAGCCGTGGGCAGGTAGCAGACGTTATGTAGTTGTAATTGGTGTGAGTTATCAGTATGGTCAAGCAAGTAATTTGAAAATTAATTTTGCTTTTTTATTCCCTTTCAAACTGAAGTGTTTGAAAATTTGGAGCTTGTGGAAAACAAAATGACTGAACATTGCCCAGAAAGCAGAATTAAGAAGTCTTCAGCATGTTCTTCCTGTATTTATTTGCCAGATAGATGAGCAGCCACGTAATTGATAGAGCTGCGTTGAGTTATTCTGGCTGAAGGGCTGGCCCTCGTGGTTTTGGATTTGATAGGAAGTGGTGAATACTTTCAGTGTCCACAAAGCTTGGATGTACGGAGCTTTCTGTAAAGACTGTCAGTCTAAAAATACTTCTGAAGAATTGCTCAGAAGATAATGTTATAAATATACACGTGCCAACAGTAGTTAAATATTCTTTGTGGAGAAACTGAACTCCAGATTACACAGATCAGCTTTACCACAATTTAGGAAAATATTTGTAGTTGTTGCAGTGCTGCTAAACAACAATTAAAAGCTAATTGATTGAAATGGTTCAAAGTTTCAGTTTTCCATGTAATCATTAAATGAATTAAGTTCTAGTGGCTAAACAGTTTGAGAGCTCTGAATAATCTTGTGTGGATAGAAATTCTTTCGCCATTAAGAGAGAGTCTTTGCACTTTTGATACAGCAAGAAATTAAGCTCATTTCTTACAAATTTGAGAGAGCATTTGATAACTCCTGGGAACTAGGGAATAGCATTTATGCATTATTAAAATGAACGTATGTGGAGTGTTCTGTATTTTAGAGCCAAATAACCAAAGAAGTTGAGCTGGATTTAGATCTTCATTTTTTGTTCTTCTGGAGAGAAGGCTGTTGCTCAGAGCCATTGTCACGCCATGTGTGTTGTGAGTTACGCCCGTCATGATATGAGGGTTGTGGGAGAAGGAAGGAGGCACCAAGGTGGCTTTGCCTGGCTGCTGGTGCTGGAAAAAGGGGTTTCTCCTAAAGCAGGTTGCTCTTCTACCAGGTGAGCAACTTCAGCAGGAGCCAGCGGGTGGGAACGTGTCCCTGTGTTCGCACAAAGTGCCCCAGGGTCTCCGGGCTGGTCGGTATCAGCCCATTTTCCAGCTGTGGCGAGTTTGTGGTGTGGTTCGGCAGGATTTGGCTCCCTGATGCATACACACCCAGGTTTAGCCATGGCCTTACCTTGTCTCTTCTTATAGCCGTTCGTGATTGCTGTGAAAAAGTGCAAGATTTTATCTGTCTTACTCTGCTAAGAAAGTTTGAACTGAAAATCTGTTAGTTGAAATCTATAATTTTATCTTTTTTCCTTCACCCCCCCCTTTCTTGTTTTCCCACATTTGACAATGCTGTGTATATCATCACTTTGAATATTTTACCGATAATGAGGCAATTTCTCCCTTGTTGGAAAGCTGTAATCATCTAGACACATTTTTAAAGGAATACATAGATGGCACAATGCTAAATGTACTGTATCAGAAATTTATCTCTTTTCCAGCTACCTCAATTATTCTAATAAAAGATTTTACTGTCCCTGCAGACCTTGCATCCCTCATATCTATCATGTCTATAATTGTATTAAATTTTCACACCATGTAAAAAAAAATAATTCCCTTATTACCTGAGACCCCCTCCCCCAGCAAGTATAAAGGCTGTATAAAGATACAGTCATGGATTTGTGTGCCCTAAGTCATAGGCTAAATACTGAACTGTAAAAATATAAAGTATAGATCATCATACAAGATCCAGCTTTAAATATCAGCCTTATGTCAGCATAGGGCTGTGGGCAGTGTTGCTAGAGATATTATATTTGGCTGAAGTGCAAAAATAAGTTTCAGTTTTTTCCAAGCCACATTTATCTTTTCTCCCAAGAAATGAACAGAATTGTTCTTGTAAGTTCACATCATAATATTTGAAAATCATCCATCACAAATATTTTTTCATTGTAGAATGCTTTCAGTTTGGTTTATTTTGCAAGCTTTTTAGAAGGATGACAGTAAAAGGGACAGTAAAAGAAGTAACGTACTTCAAAGCAATTTCATAAACATGTTGAGTTAGTTTTAAATGTTACTGTAGAGATCTGGAACCTAAGCATCTTAAAGAATATTTTAAAGAGATGTGTTAATAGAAACACCATAACAATCGTTTCAGGTATTGCATTCAGCCTACTTAAAATTCTACCTGCAGTTTCAATTCTACTGTGTTATTTTCTTGCTACCTAAACTGTATCATCATCTGCTATTCCTATGTGTGCAGAACCATCAATATTGTTTTCTGCAGTATTATTCTTTAGCTCAATCCTGGCCCCATGGCATAAAATTGTTGATTGTTTTTCAGAGCATGGAGCGAAAACTATGGAGTATTTTCAAGGAATAAATAAAACATGCTGCTCGTTCTTAGTTAAATGCCTCAGAAGGCCTCAAAAAGCCTCTCTCCAGTAGACAAAGGGGCAGGGGGCTTTCTGAAACTTAACTACTTTGATAACCAAAATGTGGATTTGATAGCGTGTGAATCGGCAGCTTTTAGTTTAACAGTGATTGCCATTTTCCTTCGTTTGTGGATCCCTAAACATTTTTCAGAGGAGTAACATCTCACTTTGGAAACTGCTCAATTAGTATTTTAGTTAGTATTTAGATAGTATGTGGCATGTGCTGCTTTTTGGTCACCATTTGCAGACATTTTGGAGACTGTCTTTAGTGCTAGCTGAGTCACAGAAACACCAGTAAGAAGGAAGTAGCTCTTCTGTTTTGCCATTCACATTCCTGGAGAAGGAAATACAGTCTAGTACTTTTTTGTTTCAAACAGAACTTTCTTTTTTGTCTAAGTAAAATAGTTGGATTTTTTTCCTATCAGTGAGTCATAGAAAACATAGAAAAAAAGTTACCTAAAATGATATAAATATTGTGATTTTCCTATTTTGATAGTCCATCTCTAGATTTTGAAATATCGCTTCTTAAATTGTATGAAGGTCATTTAACTTTCTAGAAATTCTGCATGCACTGACATTTTTCCCTATTTCTCTTTTATTTCTGGAATTTGCTTGATAGGCAGACCCATACTGCAGACGGAGGAGGGACTAGAAATTGTTTCCATTTGAGCATGGTCAGCTCCTGTTAAAATATGTTGTAATTACTCCATGGCTGACCATGCTCTTAAGAGCTGTATCAACATGGACCTGTCGCTTGAAGTCCATTGTAGTCAATTGGCATGAGGCAATCAGAAGAATTTCACTGACCTTAATCTTAAAACTCTTGATTTCTCATTTATTTTCTTGTTCCAGTACGGTCAGAGTTTTGAGCATGAGGCAGAGTTCTCCTACGAAGTTGTTTATTCCATCTGATTAACTGTTAATATCTTGGTCTTAAAAGCACTTTTTGGAGAGTAGTGCTTTGGTGCTCAGGAATCAAGAGCATGACATAATTAGTAGGTATATAAAAAAATATAAAGTCTATTCTTATGATTAGTCGTGTAATGAATTTGGTAGACTATTCCTTTCCTTTCAAAATGCTTCACTGTAGAATGTTTTCATTCCAACTTTTGTTATTTATTTACAAATTCAAAAGACATCTAGAAATGTAAAGAATGATCTTCATATTAAATTATGCTCTTTAGAGAACAAACAAAAAAAAATCCCAAACTCAATTACTTTGCTGGTGATTCTTTAATGAGCTTGTAATATATACAGTACAAGTAATATTAATGAAATGTCATGTTACAGCTCCATAGCTATTTTTTTTTTTTTTTTCAGAAACCTAACAAGTCATTTTGTTTTCTTTTGGTTTTAACAGTGGCAGTAATATCATGATAAGGCATTTGTCTGCAAGACCAGAGACCATAGTTTAAGTTATGATGGTGTTGCTGAGAGCTCTGGGCTTCCCACAGTCCCCACGATAAAAAACATGATGGGCATAGTCTGTAAATTTGAACAAAATAGTACTTCTAGAAGTGAAAGTTGTGGGAAAACGAATCCATTTTTGCCAGGTGAAGAATGATTTACAACTAGCAGAGAAATTTGCGTTTTATTTCTAAGCTTCTTAAAAGTTGCTACAAATAATGAATGAACTCATCATCGCTGGGGCAGGATTTGACACCAGCTGTGTTTTAGGAATGCTCGGTGGGGAGGGCCAGCTGCTTTAAGGGCCTCGTATCCCTGTAATTAAAGTGTTGCATCCTGACACTGCCATGCGATTATTCCCTTTACACTGCCATCCCTTTCCAATTAGGTAGTAAAGCGAAAGAGTGAATTGTTGCCCACTCTGCATCATGCTGGCAATGGACGAACGGTACTAAGGCAGATCCGTAGGCTGAGAAGTTTATCATCCCCCTGGCTGGTGAAAATCCTTTCACACGCTGCTGTTTGTAACAGAGACAGGTCCTTCCTTCTGTTTTTGAGGCTAAATGCCAAATTCTTAGTAGTGCTTTGTGGATATTCAAATCTGGCTGCTGCCTGTTTTCCAGTTGCTAGACAGTTGAATAGAATAAGCTCCGAGTTTATTATCTGCTAGCAAAACCTGTGTTTTTACTTGAATTTCTATTGTTGCAGTTGGATAAACAGGACACAAGTATCTTACTAGGCTCTGTGTTGGGAAAGGAAAATAAACAGAAGTTTTATACTATATGTGGGGTCAGATATCAGGAAAGTCAGCCTTTCACTGCCCCTGCTGCTAATGCCTGGGCCAGATTCCTGTTCTGCTGACTACGTATAACTGGCCTGATAGTTCAGAAGAAAACAGAGAGCCCGAGTGTTGCTCTGACTTTGTTCTCTTTGAAATTCTTCTCAGAGAACAGTTGCCCCTCCAGGACACAAAGCTAACACCCCTGGGTCCCTGCCAAAGCATTTCCCTCAACTGCCATCCAGCCCATAGCAGTATGCAACCAGTTTATGGCAACATCGGTACAATACCTTGTAATGATGATATCTTTTTGGTTGGTGACAACAGTTTTCTGTATATCTACCTCAAAAAAGAAGACCAGAACCTATCCAAAAGAGGGAGACATTTTTTTACTGTTGATATAATTAAGACAGGCTGTAAAAAACTGTCCTAAATGGAGATTGTGACTTGAGGATCAAATAGTGCTTTTAGCATTGTCAATGGAGGATGCTTTTGGAGCTCTGTATCTCAGTAGGCACTCCAGGTATTCACACACTGTACTTAGATATGTGATGCATCCAAAAAGGTGTGATTCAGGGTACCTAATCCTGGAAGGATAAATTCTCCATGTGTCAAAGAGTGCATGTAATCTATGGGCAACCTAGGTTATGTGTCTAAAACTGAGGCAGGATGAATTATTCTACCCCAACAAAGAAGCTTGAAAATGCATTTACTGCTCATTGGTTATTTAGTTGCTTGGAGGGTTAACAGAACTTGCCACACACCTATATTTGAAAAATATTTCCAAAGAGTATGGGTTTTTCTCCGAAGTAATTTCTGTTTAACTGTTTCACTTTTGTAATCTTTTGAAGCTAATTTTCAAACATCTATTTGGAAAGAAAAACAGCAACACCAAAAGCTCCCTGAAAATGCTAATCAGAAAAAAGCCTTCCAATCCTTATAAATAACATTCTTCACAGAAGCAGTATTCCTCAATGTGCGAACGACAGATCTTTTCTGCTCTTGAAGTAGTACACAGAGAAAGCAGGAAATCAGAGGTACAGGCACAGTGGAAGGAGAGAGGAAAGGAATTAAAAGAAGATGAAAGAGATTGTAGTTATAGCCAAGACAGCAGGTACGAAGTAGGGCAGTAGTTCAGGGTCTTGGAGCAAACCTATTTGTTATCAAGCTGCAGTGGCATAGGGGCAACTGAGAAGGTTTTGCTGAGAGCATTTTCGGTAAGAGGAGGAAGAGGGAAGAGAAAGGCTTGCATGGGTGTTTGGCAGCCAGGCAAAAGCTTATAATTGTTTTTGCCAATTGATCTGATAGGATTTTGGAAAGGATGTTGGAGAAGAGGCAAAAGACATCGAGTCTGGCTGTGAGAGTAACTGTGAGAAAGACTCGGCCGATGAAGCTCTGAGGCTAAATTTGGGGCCGGGGATAGGGCTGCCCGAAGGGTATTGCTGCAGGGTGCTGTAAGAAAGCAACAGCGTCTGAAACCATGAGAATTGATGGTTTGTAACAGGGTGAGGGAGGAAAGCTGAGTTCACCTTTCAGTTTTTGTTGGCAGAAAAATATCCATATTGAGATGGCACAGGCACAGCCGGGGAACTTTCACTCCGTGTTTTTTCCCTTTGCCTTCTGTAATCATTGCTCTTTCCACTGCAGTGAGTCTCTCTTACCTCAGAGCTAGAGCCTTTACCATCTTCGCAATGTAGTGATATTCTCTCAGAGCATACCACGTATGGAAACGATGCCTACAGAAACACTGTTTTTTCATACCAATCTTGACATTTTTATGCCTTCATACATTTTGTCTGACTCCAGTGGAATTGTCGGGAATGTTCCCAGTATTACTTTATTTACACATGTATTTAGAAATGTTTGAATTAATTTAAATCTGAAAAATCATTCCATATCATACACTTCTGGAATGAGCCGTAAAATGTGGGTTTTAAAAAAAATCCCCAACGGAATGCCATGGATTCGTCCCATAGTTGGTAACGCATATCCTGCAAGTCATTTAAAGCCCTCAGTTCAAATACATTTAATTGCAGTTTACATTATTATTACATTACTAAGCATCAGCATCTTTAGTATTGTTCAGTGACCTTCAAGTTTCCACAGCTCGGCGTATATGGTCCTAGTAAATCCACAGGGAAGCGTGTGCCATATTTTCTGTTCCCACAGCCACTGATTTACCAGCAGGTTTCTAGGCTACATATAGCCAGGATTTTAGTGTCCTTTGAGACACAAAAAGCCAATGTGCTCCTCTCCTTTGAGAATTCAGCCATAAGACACTGACTAAATTACTTTTTCCTTGATCATATAAACCTCATGGCATTATGAAGGAGCCACCATTCCTTTCACCACCTCTGCACCTATTCTGGCACCTCATCATGTGAAGAAGCAGCCCACAAAACTGTATCTAGCCCCTGCAGGTGTGAGGGACTGGAGGAGGGAAAGGAGAGGGAGGTCTTGAGATGTATGTGTTTATAAAACTAGTCCTTGGGAGGTGCTGAAGCCTTTCTGTGGTGGGCATCCCATACGTACGTGAAAAGAAACCAAATTGCACTGCTGAGATGTAGAGATTAGGAGAGGGGCAGCAGGCACCGCTCAGCAAACCAGGCCGTGAGGGTGCCTGACCTCTTGGCTTACGTGCCCTTGACTGGTTTTCTTCACTGATTCCCTGGTAGGAGTTTTGCTCTGTGCAATTAAGGAGCAGGAGAGGAAACGCTTGTGCTGTGCTGACAGATCTGCAGGACCTGATGTCAACTAGGCTGCTTCCTTCTGCCCTAAATGTTTTTAATGACCTTCCAACATAAGGTCATTAGCTGCAGGGAAGAGGGACGCACCAATGACTGCATTCCTGTGGCTCCATTCAGTGGCAGATAGGACACGAAGAGAGTTTTGGAAAAAACCCACATGGGTATCATTAGCACGAGCTTTATAAATACCTTGGGCAGCCTGCAGCTCTGCAGGGTATTTCATTGAGGCTCTGCACAGCAAAACTCCTCTCCTGGTTGGCACCAGCTGTCAGAGGTTGCTGGTGAGGAGGAGAGAAGGTACAGCTGACCCTCACCCCGCCAGACCGCGCTGCTTGCTTTCTCCCCAGCAGCAGGCAGACAGATCCGTTCCCTCTCCAGCCTTCGCAAAGTGACAGCTGAAGCAATGTGAAAAGTGAAGGGATGCATTTAATGGACGTTTTTTCTGTAGAATTAAGTTGTGCAAGGCTTGCTCTGTATTTTCCTTTGGGAGATCACGAATTGCAACTTCCTAAAGGTCTCTGTACTAATAGTATTTATTTTTTCTTTCAGCAGCGTCGTGTCCTGCAGCTTCAATATTACTTTTTTGTGGCACTTCCTTGGTAGTTCGCTCCCCTTATAACTGCTGGAAACCACAATGCTTTCAATATGTAATAACTAAGAAAGGTAGTTTCCTAAAAGAAAATAAGCATATGTCAAGGTTACAGTTGAACTTGGGACGACAAGTCCCTGGTAATAAGCACTTTGCTCGAAAAGACACTCAACAGTTCCACAGGAAATTTTAGCATTAAGGCTTCTCTCGTGAGTCACCAAAGCTATTGTTTTATCTGAGGCAGCCAGTCTCAAAGCTGTGTTATTTCCAGGGCATGGCACAACTGGGCTGTAGTTTATGCAAGGGTTTCGGGCTCAGTGCAGTTGAGGGCTGAGGGACTCCTTACAGTTGTCATTTCCAACTCCCACCTTCTCCATGGTCTTTATTTGCTGCATCGCTTTTGCAACAAACCCTTTATTCATGTAAACTAGCATGATTTTTGTAGGTATATTTTTTTTTTTTTTTTGTCTTGTGCAATTATTATACTGCAGCCATTACTATTACATTCAGAAGTGCCCAGGCCAGTGTTTGGGGAGGCATAGGTGTGCAAATCAGAGCTGGGAAAGCTTTCACCTCCCCTGCAATTCAGAAGCAGGACAGACTCTCAGCAGTTACCTTGGAAAAGCCTCCTCGTTGTCTCTCCATTTCTTCCCACACGTTCACCCATGAGCTGCCTCCTCTCCACGTCTTCTTCCCACCCCCAGCCCAGAAAACGTGTCATGCTGTGTGCATCTCGACTCCCACACAGCCACAGCTGCCAGCTCTGCGTCCCCTGCGCTGCCGACGGCAGCATCCCATCCTTCCTCCGGCTCCCAGAGCGGGATCGCTCCCCTGCAAACGGAGCAAGCTCTTCTGCTAGTCACAAGCTGCGCAGCCTCCCACTCTCCACTCACACCAATGCTGGCATATATATTTTGTTGGGGTAGTTGTGAAGTTTGTTTGATTTATCAGAATCAAAAAGAAATGAGAAACAAGCAGTATTTGGCTGCTTAGGAAACATTCACAAAACATTTTCCATGTTTTGAAAATGAATATTTAACAAGACACAGTTTGTTTTGCTTATTTGATTTTAATGAAGGATTAAATCCATAAAAGTCAATAAAAGCTATATATATGAGAGGAAAACAAACAAACAAACACCAAAAGGATAAAAAGACATTTATCTTTTAAATAACTTTTGGACAAAGCATTTCAGCCAGTGAGTTTAATGTATTTTCCCAGATTTGGATACGGAGCTATGACAGAAGAATAGGGTTTTAAAAGCCTCAATTGGGTGTCACAGGAAAGCTAATTTTAGAAAAGTAGACAATTAGGTATAAACAGATATGGCACACATTGTTTTATAATTGATGATTTGTCAGTCAAGAAAGTGGCATTTTACAATATTCTCTGAGTTGAAATAGCTCTTTTTTTAGTATAACTACCCTGTGGGTGAGTGTCCATCTTTAACTTCACCACCAGATTCTCACCTCTCCTGTAATGGTGTCAATCCAGGAGAAAACCTGAATGCAATTGGGTTTGCTTTGGATGTAATCGATGTGATGGGAAGCTGTTGGACTCCTGTCAATATGACAATTTGCTTTTACCTCTTTCCCCTTCTTGTTCCTCTGAATATCCCTAAAACAAAGTTCTAGTGAAAATCCTCATTCCCATATCTCTAAACTTTTTATGAAGATTCCACATTTATCCGTGAACTTTGTCTATGCTTTGCTGTCCTTACTAAGGTGTTTTTCCAAGTGCCCCATCTGGACCTCCCCAATTGCCCTGCGAGCTCATCCCTCCCTTTCTGTCCCCAGTGAACCTGGAAAATGTGCCGCTCTTCCCTCTCATGGAAGCAGCAGCCTTCCATGTTGCTAAAGTCTTTGCTCCTTCAGCTAAAGACTCCCAGTTAACTCAGGTTCCCTTTATAGACCATGTCTTTTAGACCTTGGTTCATTCATCATGTTGTGCCTGGGACTGTCTCCAGTGGGTCCCCCTCTCCTTTGAAGGCAGTGCCCAAAAGTGGATGCAGGTTTCCAGCCAGGTCCTTTCACAAGAGCCGAGTGGGATCAGGGCTTTCAGTCTTGCAGGACATGCATATGCACATGTGCATTACTGTATACATGCATTCAGACAGATATTGTCTGGCTCTTCACGGCGGTACGATTACTTCTGACCTTCTGTTCCACAGGGTTTTTTCGCATCCTGTATTCCTGTAATTGTCAAGCCTAAACTTACTACTTTTTTGGTGCCCCATGCGTAACACCCTATCTCTCCAGACCATATCCTCCGTTACGAAGGCTGGGTTTGAGTCTGCTCCATGCCTCAGGGCTCTCACCACCCCTTTGGGCTTCATGGCACCTGCACATCAAATAAACATATTCTGTATTCCACCATCCCCATCATTAGGAGGTGGTTGTTTCTTAACAGTAGCAAAACATCCCTCTGAAGGAAGAGGACGTCTGAGAATTTACAAACAAATAGGCAGCACAGTCTGTTAGGAAGAGATCACTGCAGGTTTGTCATTAGCCGTGTTGGTTTAGGGAAACGTTTTGAGGAAGTAACTCTCAAAAATCTGCCATCCATTTATTTACAGCAATTTGCTATAGGTGTACCTGTGACAGATGAACTGTGAGAAAACTGGATTAGAATCATCTTTTTAAAGGTAGTCAAATACCAGAATTGCTATTCTGTGGGGTGTTATGCAAATCCAATTCTTTTTCCATCCTGACTGGAGGAAAAATGTAAGAATATATATATTAAATTTTCATACAGAAAGTTGAACTACTTTGTCTTTGCAGTCTCAGTTTATTAGATAGATTATTTCACCATTGACTGATCTGAACACGGATCTTTGGTCTGCTAAAATGAATCAAACTGTTTAAACTTAATTTGTTATGAAATTATACCTTAGGAAGAAAAATATTTCTGGAGCCATAGTGATGTTAGAGGTTACCAACATGCTCTCAGATAATATCATATAATGATTCATTCTGAGGTTCTTCTGCTATTAAGGCAAAAAAATAGCCCACTGTTATAACCCTGTTTTCCATACAGATGGATTTATGTGTTTGGAGTTTCCTACGAAGTCCACTGATAGAAATAGATAACTTTTGAGATAAGTAGTCTGAGAGTAGGGCCTCTGGTTGGAACTGTTATTTGTCTATGGGTGCTTATGATGAGAAAAAGATGGATCTAGCACTTCTTTTTCCCCATTTTTGTTTCTCCAATTCAGACTTCAAAATAGAATTGATGAGAGAGAAGGTGAACAGCTGTCCTTGAACACAGCTTTGTAACTCAAATTAACATCTGGTTGTTTCTTTGTCCACCATGCCATTTATCTAAGACGCTGGCAACAACAGAGCTGTTAAAATGCTAAGAGGCTAGTGAAAAGTAATTATTTCAGCAGTGCTAGGATTGGGAAGGTTAGTTCTGCAGAAAACCTCCGGTATGCAAAACCAGGAGTAATTGCCCGTTTTCCAGCTGAATTCACAATATGCTGTTGCCGCATTAGCTCTTTTAAAGAGTTGCCTGCGCCTGAGAAGGTGCCACCATCTGCTTTGTGAACCCGTGCACACATTGCTTTCATTTTTGCAGTATGATATGTGTTATGGAATAGTTGACGACTAGTTTGTATACTGATTAGTGCAACTGGTGAGCAAGAGCAGGCCTGCACTTCACTGCTTGCTGTGCCGGGGAAGCTGGTACACCCGTTGCCCACGAAGCGAGGCAAGAGAAATACTTCTCGTTTGGCACCGTGTCCCCCCAGTGACTACTTTCCCACTTGCAAAGGGCGTTGAGTGTTCCCTACATTCCTCTAAGTAGATTGTTTATTTTGCCTTTTTGACAGTATAAGAACAGGCAGCGGGGATACTTTCCATTAGTAATAATTGTAATTGTCTTGGCAAAACTTTTCTTTGTTTAGTCACAGGTTATACAACATAGTTTACCAGATTATGTAGTAATGTTTTCACTTCTGAACTGTACTTTAAATTTCCCTGCTTCTAAGCAGCCAGTAAATGTGTTGAATTGTTTCTGGCCCATGTGGAAATTAAACTTCATGCTTGTGTACATCAAAAACATACTAAAATGAGGTACCTTTGAATCTCGCATGCAGTTTATTTTTGAGTTGGCTAGCCACAATTTTGGGTAAAGTTACATTTAATGTATTAGAGCTTTTCAGTTGTAATTGCAAAGTGTGTCAGTCTTGCTGACCTTCATCTGTCAGATTTAGGATGTAAAGAATGTAAATGTTGTTGCCATTTGTGTTGACTAATCATGGTATTTGGTGGGAAAATTGATGTGAGCTAGTTTTGCAAAGCTGTCAGTTGCGTGAGTAGACAGAAATCTGTGAAGCTTTACCCAGAGGATACAATATTGCAGTTAGTGCCTTGTCTGGGCTATCCTGGGACAAAAATTTCACTTAAATTTTCACTGTCTGCTCAGAGCAGAGGGACATATGATGCATTACCACTGTTAGGAAGCCAGACATAAAGAAGAATTTGATTTTAAAACTTACTGGGGCGTGCTTGCTAGTTTGAAATAAAGTTATTGATTCATTTATGCACTGAGACTGGAGACCTAAACTTAGCAGCATTATCTGGTGAAGCAGAAAAGTAGTCCCACTTCTCACTCCAGATGCGAAAACTGAGAACGTAAAATATCTATTGTCTCAATTTCCAAGGTTCTTACATGCGTCGATTTTTACACTCTCAACTTTCTGAACAAAACTTGAGATTTCTCAGTGGGGCCATGGGGTTTCAAACAAGAGATAACAAGGTCTTTAGGTGATGTATAGAGGAGACCGAAGCTGAAAAGTTCCATTGGGAAGAATTACACAACTCTGTTGAAACCACATTTTCACTCTTGAGGGTTTAAAATGATGCCAGTTAGCTGAGGAGAGGTTCTCCATGTAGAGCATATAGGGGAGTTGCACAGCCAGTAGGAACACAAATTGCAAGCACTACATAAGGTTTGAAAGACTCCCTTACCGTGCTGAAATCTGGCCACCTCCCATTGCTCTTCAGTGGAAAATAGCCTTCTCACTTCTTTTGTTTGCAAGCATATCTTCATAACACTGCTGCAGATTGATCATTGGTTGGTAATTCACCAACTGAATTTTTGTTAAGCCTCGAGTCATCTACAATAGCATTCCTCTCTCAGTATGGATTTGGGTTTTTTTTAACTCCATGTGAAGTGAATTCTTGGAGACGTTGGTAGGATGCAAGTGGGCAGAATGAAGAGATTTTGTTTAGCTGGTTTAGCTACCTCCTTACTTTTATGAATGACACTTGGTGTGATTGATTTTCTAAAGAGCTTAAAATTGAAGGCTAGAGGCCAAGTTTCTGTGACTAATATATATTTAATGGAGAGGTTTGGGTCAGTCTTCTTCATCGTGCCATCTGAGCTCCGATGTGCAGCATGACATTTCTGCAGGTCGTTAAGATTTAAGATCAAAAATGCCATCACTCTGTCCTCAGCAGTATCAACAGTGAGATGAAAAATACAGTTAATAAGAAAAGGTTAATGTGCGTCAAAGATCATCTAGTTTTAGGGAGGAACCTCTCCTCCTGGGCTCCCTGCTTTGTTTCACAGGCAGAAGACTCACCCAAAGGTAGCAGAAAGCAGTCCAGCAACACGCACAAAGACCTGGGTCTTTGACCATGGTCAAAAGAGCTTTGAATAGCCCTGGAAGGAGACAAGCCAGGTTTGCTGTGTCTTCAAAGCTGCTTTGCCCATGGGAGAGGGTGTTAGACACGAAGGGAGTTTGGTGTTTGCTTGCAGCAGCACTGTTGCCTGCAGGGGAGCTATCATGCCGGCGTTGTAATTCTGTGCTTCTCCCTGGTTCCCAGGTCTCATTTCTTCTAAAACAAGTGACAGAGCCATAATGTAACTTTAAGTAACTTCAAAGAGTATTTTCAAGACTTTTTAATAACACAGTAGAACTTATTTAATGCTCCAGTTATAGAGGAGTTACTATAATAAGAACTCTTCAAATGTGATTGTGTTCTGTGAAGTATCATGCCTCTTAAATAAGTGGTGTTTTTTATGGAAAAGGCTTGTTCACACACCAGGTATGTTACTGAAAATTGCTTTTATAATTCAGGTTCCAAATAAGCCTACTAGTATTGAAGAAAATTACTACAAATTTCCTGGTCGTAAACACCAGAAAGCCTTAGGATTTAGATTTTTATGACTAAATTATGTTCATCTTACCTGACCAGTTCTACAGAGGTCCAAGAAATTACTTGGGTAGGTGAACAGAATAGGATTTGATATCAACACTCTCTTAGAAATGACAAACTTGGCCAACCTTGTCATGTGGTCTAAAGTGTATGTCAGTATTCTCGATAGATTAAGTAAAGGAATTAGAAAAAAAGTTCAAGTTTCTGTTTACTTCCCCGATTTTAGAAACCAGAGCTACCACTACACAGCCAAGTGTGCACGTCTGCTGCTTCAGGGGGTTATAAATCATCCCACTGCTACCAGTGATGCTTGAGCCAAGCCATCACTACCTAGTCTGAGGCAGCCATGCTGCGGTGTGCCGCTGCGTGCAAGCTGCTTCTGTGCTGCTTTTCGCATTCTCATGCCAAAGTGATGTTCCAGTATCTCACAGTATTGTAGAAGTGGTTGCTTGCGGTTTAGATACAAATAGGCTTTTCTCATATTTGCTCTTTGCTGCCTTGCCCTCCAGACAAACACAGGCCACTTGCTGTGGTTCCCCTCCTCCTGCCTTGCCATGTCCCGTATCATGGGGGGAGCATGTGAAACCATTCCACATGCCTGTCTTTTTTTCTTCTTTCTGAAAAATAAAAATAGGATGCCTTTGAGAGAATCCTTGGCAGGAATTGAAAGACTATAGACCTACCAACAGCACTTGTCACAGTGGTTCTGTTGTTTTATTACTTTTTTCCTAGTTTGTCTCTTTTAAGAGATTGTTATATCTCTTTCCTTCAATAAATTGAGAGGTCGATAAATCTGCCCTGATTTCAGAAGACATCGCTGCTGACCATGCCAGGACTGGCTGTTAATCTAACGGAGTTGAATAGTCTTCAGTAGCTGTGTAGACATACTCAAAGCTTCTCGAGTCACCCAGGGGCAGGTACAAAGGAGCTGTTTGCCAAACAGAGCCCTGGAACACTTTGGCAGAGCTTCCTTAAATGTCTTTATCAGATGCCATCACCATTACATTTCCGATAATTTGATTAGACAGGCCAGAACGGTTTCATTTCAATATTTTATTTTATATTCAGTCACTTGTGATTTGTGGGGTTGTAATTTCATGTGACTTGTGAGGTTAAACTTTATAAGTATCCATTTAAGTCGGACAAAGCCTACCATTGGTCCTGATTGGCCTCAGTGTTGTGATCTGTTGTTTTGTTTAATCTTGAAAATGGTAAGGAAAAGGACATCATCAGTCTTCAAACTTCACTTGGATAGATGTTAATCTTCATTTCATTTGAAACTCATGAATAAATAAATGTATTTTGATGGTGTTGTGAAGAACATACTGGATTATTGGAGCAGTGATCTTAATTTGGAGGGCATTGTCATTTGTCAGTGATGTGTGTTACATGGGTATTATTATCTATCTATCTATCTATCTATCTATCTATCTATCTATCTATCTATCTATCTATCTATCTATCATCTATCTATCTATCTATCTATCATCTATCTATCTATCTATCTATCTATCTATCTATCTATCTATCTATCTATCTATCTATCTATCTATCTATCTATCTATCTATCATCTATCTATCATCATCTATCTATCTATCTATCTATCTATCTATCTATCTATCTATCTATCTATCTATCTATCTATCTATCTATCTATCTATCTATCTATCTATCTATCTATCTCTATTGTGAATTTGTGTCAGCAAAGCTCATGCAGGCCATTAAAAAGTCAGGTTTTGTCAACAGCTGCCAGAAAGTAGTCTGAAGGAAAAAAAAAAAAAAAAAAAAAAAAAAAGAAGTAGTGATTTTATGTAGGAGTTGAGCTGTGGTATTTTGTAACTTGCAGTATTTGCAGAATTTACCAAAAGCTGACCTTCTCATTGCTTCTGGGATTCTTTCCCTGTTACATTCAGAAATGTGTCACAAAGCAATCTATAGGTAAATATAGGGCCCACTTCTCTGACTGGAATCAGCCCTAAGACATATGTTTGAGACATTTCTCCCTCAAAAAAATTCTTAGAAACTCCAATTTCTAAATTTTTTAATTTGCCTTTTAATTTACAGAAGACCTGGAAGCAAAAGGTATGAATGTGTTTGTACAACGATTATTGTAGGTGATGTCATTTAATCATGAGGCAAATATTCTTTATGTACATTGCTGAAGCTTTGTATTTTGGGGTTTACAAACTTTACATGGTGGAAACTGCTGGGAAGAAATAACTATAATTGATAAACTGAGTTGCCAAAGTACATAAAAATCACTGTGTTAACATAACTGTAAGAGACAAGATAAACTTTTTATTAATAGAACAAAATATCATTTGATTATCTGATTGTCTCCATCATTAGGACCTTTTTTACTTCCCAAGACGTATTTAAATTGTTTACTCCGTTGCTAAAATGTCTTGTAACTTGATAGCTCTCAAGGTCAACGTGACCTTTTGCATCAGGCCTAATCCTTTATTCATAGCCAAGCAGTCTAAAGATTCAATTATAAATGCATTAAGCTCATTGGGTGAACATTAAACTGAATAAATGACTATACTGACAAGAAAAACTCCAATTATCACTGGAAAAAAGAGCTCTTCGTCTGTGATATGATGGGGTTTTGCTCTTCTTGTTTGCGTGCTCATTAAAAAGTTATTGGTCACTCTTATGTTTCAGATGTTATAGTAAATGCATCATTTATATAGAAAGCTTAGGCTGATGGCTGGCGGCAGGACATTCCAGTTAAACGGAGCCCTGAGGGAAAACAACCTGGTAGTTTAAGCAAGGCGTTATGGAAGGAGGAGGAGATGGGTTATGTTTTGCTCCCGCTCAGGCTGGTATAAAGGCCTTTATTGATTTTGGGTGATCTGAATGAATGACTCTCTTCCTCATCAGCTTCTCCAGCCCCCGGAGGTGCTCTGTGTGAGGTAGCCTCAGCAGTGGCTTCCTTTGCTGCAACAGGGTTCTGTAGCCTCCAGTGGGTTTCATTGTCTGAAGAATGGCAAAAAGGAAAAGAAACCAAGGAGAAAAGGAAGTTCGCTGGGAGGTGTCCAAAAAGAGGAGAGAAAAACTGATTGTGTGGGCTTGATATAGGTGGTGATCTACCTAGGTGTCTTGTGAGAGAGGGATCAGTAGAACATGTAGTCATGGTCCGGAAGCAACAGGAAGAGAGAGAAATTAAGTGGTAGAGGGAAGTGAGAGTGAAATAAGGTGTTTTGGAAAAGTCTGAGATGTTTTATAATGGCCCACAGTAAAATATATAAATAAAGAAACAAACAATCAAATAAATAAATAAATAAATAAATGCTTTTTTTTTTTTTTTCCTTGCTTTTTGACATGGAATAACAGCAGTGCACATGCTTTCTCTTTGATACAACGGGTATAGTACAGGGCTTTATGATTTTTGCAGCACCGCTGTCCATCTTTGCCAGTGTCAGGATATGGAAGCAGAGTTTTGCTTCACAGGGCCAGAGAGCAGAGAATAAGAAAGTTCACTTTCCTTACCCACCTGGCTATCTTCAAATGTTGCACTTTGAAAGATAAGAAAATATCACTTAATAATTTTTGCTTTCCTGCAGATTTCCCAAAACACTTCTTATGCTCTTCCAGCTCAAATAAGATTGATCACCTGAAAAAGGATGAAGTAGACTTGTTTTATTATAGCTTCTTCTTTCACTAATTTGTGGAGTAAAAAAAACATGGTAAGAGCAATTGAAATACTAGCTTAACTTATTGTTTGTTCTTGGCCTGACATTATTTACAGGAGAAGTTGTGATGTTCCTTTCTGTATGTTCTGGTAACTGTTATGCTGAAGGATCATAGACCTCAATTAATATTTGCAAATTCCTGCTAGTAGGTAAAAATAGCCAAAACATATTACTGTCCTTGAAAAACAAGGTTATTGACGTCAATAAAATATGTAATAACATTATCCAGGAGAAATATAATGTTCCATAGAGAGAATGTCAGTGGTGTGAGGAAGCACCACGTGTGAATGTCTGTGTATCTGTCTATGTGTAAACAGTAGGCTAGGTGCCCCCCGTGCACATACACACACAAAATTACTTGGTATAATAATTGTTACAGCTTGAAATCTCTATCAGAAAGGGGCTTAAAAGGAGTTAGAAGTGCTGTAGCAGTTATATTTTTTGATTTTTTTTTTGCTTTTTATGCAGAAAAAGTAAATTTTTTTCAATCATTTTAATAAAAAAAATAAATCTGTGCACTAGAAAAGCTGGCCTCATGGGTGTCAAGCTGGTGTAACCAGAACTCATTCTATTAGAAAACGACAACTCAATTTTTCATCTTGATAGCCAGATTTTCACAATACCCTGTAAGCGTACTGACTTTGAAACTTTAAAGAAGATCTGGGCTGCTTTTAAATCCATTCTTGACGTGCTTCCTCCATAGGCTGCTCCATATTCCTGTGAAGTGGTCTAATGCGTGTTTGGCTTCTCCAAGTGCTCTGCCACAAGAACAAGGGTTTCAGAACGGGATTCAGAGAATGTTGTTTATTGCTGTGGCCCAGATAAAGATTGCTCTTCCATTCCTGCTCAAATACAGCTTCTGCAGGAGAGCTGCACGGGTTGTAGCTAAAACCACTCCACCTGCTGAGTGGCTTCTCTCGATCTCTCCCACTGACACTGGAATTGATGGCATCAGATAAAGCATCTGTGAGAAAACCCGAGTCTTAACAGTTATGCTAGGCAAAATATTCCCCAAATCATATGAGAAATTGATAAAATATGCTTTTATAACATGAAAGTGGAAAAGAAGGGCTTCACAAGTGGTATTTATACACTACTGTTGGATAGCTTAAATTGCAAGATGTTGTTTTGGACCCATATCTTACTGGCTGAGTTGGTGCTTTTTTTTTTTTTTTTCTTCCCATTTTTGTTTTCCATTTTCAGTTTGACTGACACTGCTGTATTTTTAGACAATACCAATTTCAAAAATCTATTTACATTTTATATTTATTAAATTGTGGCAGCTTATGTACCCTGATAGCTTAACTCCATCTTGTATGTTAGAAGAAATTATTACATTACTCTTTGTTTCTGTTGGGATTTTATGGCACAGCCTTCTGTATTTTGCAAGTTCTTGCTTCTTTTTTTTTAGGGGAAAAACTGTATGTGAATTGACATTTATTACTAACAAGGGCATCATAGCCTTTCCCACAGAATATTTCCTTTGTCCTATTTTTATTTGACTTCCATCATTCTATGTGTTTTAACGGCTATATGCCTTTTAATGTAGATGTAAGCTCTTAATTCTAGCTATTACACATATATGAGGCTATACGTTATTTTGTCAGCATGAAAATAGTTTTATTCAGTACATAAAACTATAAAGTGTCCATAATTACAGTGATTAACTGCAGGTTCAGTCCTGCATCTTTCTTCAGGACACCAGGTTGAAAAATAAGGAAAGGGCCAATTAAACCTCTGCGATGCTCCCCCGAGTTGGGGGAGTATTGGCATGGAGTTATCCCAGGGACACGCTTAACCACGGAGACGTTCTTGCCTTACACCTCAAGGGATTTTTTTCCACGCAGCACTGAAGGCGCAGCATGTATCTTGAGTGCCATCTTCATCCATCCATTCATGGTATGTGTAAGGTTTGAAGCACTGCAGCCACTCGAGCATCACAAACTTAACACGTCAGTTCCCTTATATATTTTCTGCTTCTATGGACAAAACCCACGAAGAAAAGGAAAATGTATCTCTGGCTATGGAGAAGGTACAGCCGCTATCGAAATGCAGCAGGGAACGGAGAATTGAGCAATCCTGCTTGATGTCACAAGAGCATCCCTTAGCCTTCTGGCATTTGATAGACCAGTAGCAAGAGGATGTTTTAAAGAAGAATTCTTGCTTCGCTTACCAACACAACTGCAGAGTTTCTCTCCTATTTAAAAACACATCACATGTAGCATTTTGTTGCTAGGCGCCTGCTTGGCCGAGTGCTGGTTTCTATGCGTGCTTTTATATTTAACTAACCCCTGCACAGCTTGCAAGTGATTTTGCCCCCACGAGTTCTAATTTTCCCTTCACTGTTTTCTGTATTTTTTAGTAAGGAAATTTCCTTCTTTCTCTCTATAAATTTAATCAGCGTATTGTCCCCCAGCTAAATAGACGAGATTTACATTTTCTTCTTGGAGCTAGAGAAATTGCGTGCAGAAGTAGTACAGCTGGGTTGGTGCTGCAGTCAGAAAGGGTTGCAAAAAAAAAAAAAAAAATCAAATTAACTATTATCTCATTTTTAGTTCTGTAATTTTTGTTTTTACATCGCTTAAGGAACTTAAAAAAAAAAAAAGAATTGTAGCGCCTTTATCTTTATTTGCTCATGATTGATGTATACGAGTTCCACAGAGATTCAAGGGAACACAATAGTAGCAGAGAGGACAAAAGTCTGGGTTTCCAAGAGCAAAGGCCATGCACTTTTCCATTTATTTAAAAGAAGCAGGAGTTAAATTAAAAGTTGTTTAGCTAACCTGCTTAACGGGGGTCTCACTTAAGGGAGTTGTTGATTTGGGAATGTGTCTCTGCTAACACAGAGGGTGCAGGCAGATGCTGAGCTCCTCTGCGAGTGAAGTGCTGATGGTTGGTTAACAGGGTTGGAGAGCTGTGCTGGGGGCAGCCCCACTCGTCCTAGGTCACTCCAATTTGGGGAAGGACATTGTGTTTTCAGTTGCATTGCTTCCTTGCTGCTTTTTTTTTTTTGGTGGAGGAGAAGTACGTTGCCTGTATTACACGTAAAGAAACCCTACTTACTCTGAAATAGCAGCTATTAAGACATAAAACAGTAAAACCACTGTCCATACCTGCCAATTTTTCTTATAGAGTTTGAAGGAAATGCAAAAATGAGGACAAAGTGCTAGTGTGCTGCTCTGATATTGCCTAAAGCTCTTGAAGTTCTTCCGTCAGCTTGTATGTGTGACATACAAACCAAAACTCTTTGGATCCCTCTGGGCTTCAGGGGCTGCCTTTTTGAGTGCATCACTGAACTGATCCGATAGTATTTCCAGGGTATAATGGGTGATCAGAGAAATCTGTCTGTATACAGTATGATACTAAAAACAAGGCCATTTTACTGCTGTTCTGTAAAGGAAAGAGGATTTTAACAAGGGAGAAGAAAATTAAGGGACTGAACTTTCCTATTTGGAATTACCATGAAATGTGGGTTTCATCTCCCCCAACAGCGCTAAGAAAATTGTGATGAAAAGTCAATTGCTACTACTGTAGCAGGAACAATCTGAGTAAATTTGTTTTGCTAAAATTCTACTAAAATAACTTCAAATAAACCCAGATATTTACTCTCTGGAGTTCGTTGTGATGAGATTCTCATTTAAGGATAAAAAGCTGTGCTAGTTATGTAGTGGGGGAATATATCCACTTGCCTGTCGATGTAACATACTATGGAAATACTCACCAGAGTGTTCTGAGTTATAAATAGTGCAGGCAACTAATTCTTATGCTTTGCTGTATGTAACGTTGTAACAAAAACTGCCTTTTCCTCACTCTGGTCCAGATCAGAAAAATCAAACTGTAGAAACTGTATAATTAAATGTGAACACAAATTTAAACTGAATGTATGTTTTCTTCTGTCTCCCCTGGTTTTGGTACATCATGGAAAGGTAGGGCTGGTTTTCTGGTTGCATTACAATGGTTTCCCTGACATTTGTGGAGAAAGGCTGATTTAAACTAGCCCAAAATTATCTTTTAAGAACAGTTGCTTGCATCTGTCATTGACAGCTTTTGCTCATTCTCCATCTCTCTTTTATTGTTACATATTTTGAACTTTGATTCTTTCTGATTAAGTTATAAGATACGCTGTGTAGTTACTAAAGGATGTAGCTCACTGACATCTTACTGCTTTGGAAAAGAAACCTGCTGTTCAGAATGGGAGGTATATTACAATAATCGTATTTCTCTTATTCTCTTATTTTTTTCTCTTGTTTTCACTCTTATTACTGCTATATTTTAAGGTATGACCATGCCTCCATTATATTTCACTTGTTTATAATCACAGATTGTGTGTGTGGGGAATCAAAAGTGAAATCTGGGCCTCACTGATGGCAGCAGTGGTGTTTTGTTGGCATAAGCAGGACTGGGATTTTACCTCAAGAGGCTATTCGCTTGCCGTTTTATTTGACCGGCCAGTGTCAGATGTACACTTTACAAGTATGCTTTATCAGCTAAGCCAAAATCTGTGTGAAATACACAATAAACATGAATGGGGAGTCAAAGAAGAAGAGGAAGCCTTCTTTTAAAACGCTGCAGCTTTTATAACTTGAATAAATTTTCTTTACCGGGACACTAATTTTAACATATCCTTGCTGCCCTGTCCGCTCGCGAGAAGGACGGTAATTTTTTTCAGCTTTTAACAGAAGCAAAGCCTTGAGCCCTCCATGCAGCGTTACCATCAGCTGTTTTGAGGCTGTGAATACTCGGAAAGCCTGGATCGAGTCGGCAGGCTCCCGGGTCCTGCTCCAAAGCACGTGCTGCTTCCGCATCCCCGCAGCCGTGGCGGGGATGGTCTCGGCTGCGGGCTGTGCGCCACAGGGCGCCCAGGGCTGGCTCTTACTGGAGACCGGACAAGGGACGCCTTCGTAAAAGGCTTCACAGAGTTTTGCCTGCAATTTCTCTTAAAGGTCTGGAACGTGCCTAGAAACGTCAAGGCATCTGAGTCTGTAGCCTTCACTCGTGTAAGAGTCCCAGTCTTGCTGAGGTTAAAATAATGTTATTGGAAAGAGAGATAAAGCTGCTCATGGGTCTGTCCGCCAATTAAAAAACTGAAGCCAAGTCCCTCAGCAATATAAACATTATGCTGAAATCAGCTGAGTTCCCTTTTACAAGGAGAATATTTGGCTGATTCTTCTGTGTTTCCCAACACTGTAGCTGCAGGGATTAACTCACTTTACGATTTTGTGCTTTGGCCCTTGCTCAGCTCCTGCTCATGCATAAAAATACTTAACTCAGTAGGGCGAAGCCTGGGATAACCTGTGTGAGAGTGGATTGCCTGCTTCATTACAGAGGCTTACAGGCACATTCAGACACATCTCAGTTCATCAGCGGCTAATATGATCACCATGCACCATGGGTATAGGCACCTTCACTGGATTTAAGCTAATTCTAAGAACTGCTACTTGAGTTTAAGCAGTTAACAAGGACAAGTGGATGTTTAGAGAGAATTGTGCTGCTTTAGCCTTACCCGGTCCTGACCATAGCCCTCCAAATAGGAGGTGTGAGGAAAAGTCTTTCATTTTCTGGAAGGGAACAAGGCCGGGGTTTTCTTCCTTTTCTTTCACCTGTTTGTGCATTACAGAGGCTTTCTTGGTTTCCCTTTGGGAATTTCATACCCTATTTTTCAGTCAAGGATTACAGTACTATTATCTAGGCAAACTTTTCAACAAAGACTGTGTAACAACTGAGCACGCATGTGTTGTTTTGGTAGAGGTGCATGTAAAACCTAATCTCTCCATCCCAGTTACCTACTACATTACTACTTAAGTAATGCAGGATACTTTCCAACTTGCATCACTCTTCCTTATTTAAACTGGGGAAAGTTTGGGGTTGAGAATGACAGTGACAGGAGAGCAAGTGATATAAGACCATACCACCAGACAGCAGCTTTTGGTAGGTGGAGATTCATCACTGTTGGTAACTCCTGCTGAAGCTGCTCTATGTTCGTACAGCATTAGAATTTAATCTCTCATATTTCCCAAGACTCAGTTCTTTCCAAAATGTATAGCTGTACTAAATACTTGTAAAGGATTAGGAAGAATTAAATTTTACATATAAGACAGTTTGGGTGTAGAGAAGAAGAGAAAGCATCATTTATTACCGTAAAATAATGCTCAGTTTTAATTCATTGTAAGAAGTGTTTTCATGTATAAAGTAGAGCCAAGGTGAATTTCAGACTCCTATTTCTATTCTGATCCTGCACGCTGCAGGCAGTAGATACAAGAATTGCTCATGTCCACTCTGCTCGAGAGCACTAAATTTTAAACATAAAAATCAAACTGTTTTGTCACAGCAGATAAAAGGGAAATCTTTAGCAACTTGTATTTGCATGTCTTTACAGATGCCTGGTGAGCTGGCTGCTAGGATGTCATATCATATGCTTTATATTCATGTTGAGGGGATAACGCAGAATGCACTTTTCCTTGATTCTGAGTGCCACACACCAGCTGCAGAATGGCCCGATGCTGGGAAGCAGGGATATTTATTTGGTTTTAATTAGTCCCATCTCCAGCCAGGTGACATTCAGTGATGAGTGCGGTTCAGCATGGGGCTTCACCCTTGATCTCAAATAATTTCTATTGTATGAAATGCTCATGAGGCTTTTGTATCAGTCTGTAAATATAGAAAGATAAAGCATACAACTCAGTGTTGCAAGGTAGGTAGGTGCCCTTCCAGTGGTAATGAAAAAGTAATATTTGAATAGCCTATTGCTTTCATTGAGTTGTTGGTAGACAAACAGATCTCAAGGCTTATCAGAGATATTGTTTATACCTGATTCGTATGCATGGTTCTGTGTCTTTGTCTTGGTTATTTCAGTTCTGTTGCCCACAGATTATTTCCACAATCCTTTTCATGATAAAACCAAAATGTAGATCTCCTGTGTTGTTTAGTATGTTGTTACACATTTTCTGAGGTCTTCTGAAGTGTTGCTTAGGTAGGATTCAAAGTACTGCTAATATATTTTGTAGTGGTGCGTATGATATCAGAGGTGATACGGGCTTTGAAGAATAACCTGGTTTTAATGTGACTTCATTTGGCTGAGTCCAGAGGAAAGAGTAAAGCCATCTACAGCAGAATCAGCAGAAGGCTGAGGTTTCAGCTCTCTTCAGAAGACAGATTCTGCTGAATCTGTTATAGAGCTGCTTGCAGTTTTCAGTCCAGTTAGGCTCTGCCATTTCCTTAAGAATATTCTGTACACAGAAGTGTGTTTCAGCTAGATGGTGGAGAGCTCAGCTTGCAAATTCGGCAAGATTGATCAGCATTACGTATGTTTTATTCTCTTAAATTAGACAGATGTAACACTTGATACAAGAAGCTTCATGAAAATTAATAAACCATGCATTGTAATTTTAAACCAAAATACTGCTGTGTTCACAACATGCTTCCTTCTTCCTTCCCTTGAGACGTTAAGCCATTAAAAGAGTTCAACATCTATTTTCTTGTATTTCTTTAGACTTTTTAATGCTCTCTATGTATGCTGTCATGTCTCTGCAGTCAGGCAATTGATCACAATGGCAAGATTACACCTTAAAAATACATTAGTATTTATTATTTGTCTGGCCAGAAGGATTACTGTCAAATGGGACCTAGCACTGCATATGCCTGGAGATCAGTCAGACCTTGCGTTAGGTGCGCCCTTGAATCCACAGCAGTTCCAAGAGCAGGTGGAGAATCAGAGAAAGATGAGTGATCCCAAAAGGCTTTTGAGATGCAAAACCTAACCAGAGCCTTACACCTGCTTGGCCTTCATAATGATGTGTCAGTCAGATGTGTTGTGGTCCTGACCTGCAAGAGGAAAAGAGTTTGAGAGGAATGGGAAAGTGGGGTGCAGGGGAAAGATGATGTGAGGGGTTGGATAGTAACTTGGTCTTGATGTGTTTGCCCATAGCCTCCTTCTTGGTGAGGTGGTGTTGATGTGCTCCAACCCAGAACCATTAGAGATGACACAAAGCAGTTGAACCATGGCATCTAGCAACACAAAGGGATGCAAAAGGCAGCAGCCAAGCAACTTATGCTGCTTGTCTTTCTTCCAGGCTTGTGCCCAAGAAAAACAAGATGTAATTCTCTTGTCTTCCTGGTCTCTTTTCTGTGTACAATGTGTGCCCATCTTCAGCATAAAAACAACTGTCACAGTAACATACTGACCCAGTTTAGCCTCAAGTTCTTTTTATACATGTAGGGCTAAAGCATACACCTGCATGTGTTTGTAGAATTATGTTGCAGTAAAGGGGACTAGATCTGAGCCTTTGTGCATGCAATCCTTGCTGAGAGGATTGCCCTTTAAAAATGTTAAATATATGGAACAGGGTATTACTAATCATCTATCTGAATTTTCTGGCTTTCCTCTAAGGTTTTGCTGGCCTTTTATTGTATTAGTCTCCTGAAAATCTTGTGCACTATTATTTGGGCTTTGTAACTATACAGATTTTCTAACTTCTACCTACACTGGGTTACTTTTACGCGTTGTAAACATATTTCTGTATTTCTAAACAGACGACACCTTGGCAAAGACTGGTCTAGACACTCCTTAAAATCTTGTCCTCCGTAAATGGTTTTCCAGCTTGAAGTAAAATCTCAGTGGAGACCAGGCTTTTTGTAGACTGAGCAAGTATCAGTCATTCAAAATAAACATCTAACCTGTCCTATTATACAGAAGAGATTAAACAGGTGGAAAATAGAAACTTTCTCATCTTCATTAGACTTTGATCCCAAATCAGTTACTATGTATTAGTTAGCTGTGTAATGAGTGCTTCTTTTAGTGCAGATATTTATTCCAGTTTTCTGCTGTTCCTGATTTACTCAAGGAATCAGTAATTTAGGTATTTAATTTGGTACTTAACTTTACTTGGATAAGTTAAACACAGGAAATAGTCTTAGGAAAACACCGTTAATATTCAAAAATTAATTCCTCAAAGGTGTAGAAAAGGCAGAACTAATGTTACCTGTAATATCCAGGCACATACAAGAGGTGGGAGGAGATGGACCATGTATGATCTGGTGTGTTCTCTACCCCTTGCCTTGCTGATGTGATACCTCTTAGCTTGCTCCACAGGAAAAGAAGCCTCAAGAAAGAGCACTGCTAAAATTATTCACACCTTGTTAGTAAGTGCAGACTGCTGTCTCACAAAGCTCTGGCTTCATTGCAAAAAATGTTCATGGAAAGAGGTAGAAGGTGAACCCCAACAAAGTAGACCAAGACTAAAGTCCCAAATGCTAGTTACAAATGGAGTGGGTTTGTAGTGATGGCCCCAATGGTACATTCTTGAGAGGGTCCCCAGGTGTGACACATATATGTTCGGGTTTCCTTGGGAAGGAGAAAATCTTTGTGCTTAGGAGAGTTCGGGCACTTTTTCTGCTACATGATGCCTTCCTCCTACCTTAGTTCTCATGACACCTCTTCACTCTGACAGACAAAACCTTTGCTGAAGTTCAGGCTCACAAAATCTCCCACTTCTCCTAAAATTAGAAGACTCTTACTTCAACAGGAGAAAGTCTGTTAAGCCACCAGCAACCCCTCTGCCAGCATCAAGGTACTTGTGAAGTCCTTGGTTTCAAGTTCAGGTACAATTTCTTCCTCGGTTTGTCCTGCTGCTGCAGAGGAAATCACTGCTGGTTTAACAGACATTACTTGCATAAGATTGATCCTCTGAAGCTTTTAGCATTTTTACAAAAGCATAAATGAACTGCTGAATTGACAACCCCTTCTGCAGTTTGTTATTCTGCTTTCAGAAGGACAGACAAAAACTTGTCCAGAAAGGAAAACCTTTCATTTCAATCTAATTCCTTAATTCAGATCCCCTAGAAATGTGTCTGACAAAGCAACTGTCTTGTTTTCTAAGCCATGTATTTGGTTTATTATATGTATGTGTGTGTATATATATACACACACATACGTATATTTCTCTGTGTGTGTAGAATTTTAACTGTTTTTTAATCCACCATGACATTCGCTTGACTGTAGAGAAATCATATAAGCTTCGTATTAGGGCTGTTCTTTATTATCTTTCTGGATTTCCTTGTTCTTTCATTACATGAGGTTTTATTCCTGATTTTGAGGGTTTAATTCTATTTTTGCATCTGACTACACAGTAGTCTTTCCATAGCCACCACTTGCAGGAAGGACAGCATTAAATTGCAGGCTTTCAGGTTTGGGGTATACCTCGTTGTGCAAGAAGATGTAGCATGCCTGTGGCTTTACCTGTAGTAGTAGTAAGACATGAGACTGCACCGTGATGTTGATTACAGACCTAAAACTGAATTAATTATGTGTGGGACATTTTTATTTCAGTCAGTAGGCAACTGACTATGTCTTACTTTTAAAACAAAATATATTTTCGAGCTCTTCTCACAGACAGTTTCTCCACTGGATTATTTCTTCAGTTTGCACTGTGAATACAGCCAGGGCGGGAGACCTGCAATATATAATTTCTTTATTGAAAAAGGAAAACTGAATTTTCTTCCAAAACTACAGCAGAGAGAGATGTACTGTGTTTTCACACTTGGCTTTAACACTGCTGAAGAAGTCAAAGCTTATCCACTTCTTTAAAGGAAAAGCAAGTGGACGTGTACTTGACATTTTTTTTTTTTTTCTTTATTAGATGTGTTTATGTAGGAACAGTGGAAGGAATAAATACATGTAGCACAAGTTGTCAGGAAGGTGCCAAGTTGTTTGTCTTGTTTCCTTCAGGTAGGGTTGTTTTTTATGTTTGACTCAATCATGGCAATAAACATTTGCAGATCAAAATGGTGTTTATTTAGGAAAGAAGCTAAAGGTCTCAGAACACAAATGAATGCAGGGTCAATGTTCTGATGCTGATCCACTGCTTTCAAATTCCTCTGAATTATTCTGGATTTTCTCCTACTTCAGTTGGCTTCAAATATCTTTTTGAACATATCTATTCATCATCATTGAATCAAAAGCTTGGCAGCTATTTCTTGATTAAATAATTATTCCCAAACTAATAAACATCACAGCAGGGTTTAATTAATATATGTCAGTCATATGGCTTTTTTTTTTTTTTTTTTTCTAAAAATACAGTGCTCTGAAATTAGTACCTGCAGAATAAAGGTGTGGGCTTTTTTCTGCAGTGAGCCATGGGAAAGACAATTAAAGAGTATGTTGATTGCATCCACTTATCTTTCTGTTTAGGCAGGGATGTCTCATTTTTAAAAGTTTCCTGCTAGAAAAGCTGCAAAAACCTCACTAGGAACCCTCCTTACCCCATAGGACTGTTGTTATTGTAACAAACAACTCTGCTGCGACTTGATTTTAGCAAAGGCATTAACCTCACTGTATGGCAGTGCAGCTGCCTGAATTCTGCTACTTGATAAGCCTTTGAAGATACCATATGCTGGAAAGATGAAGTTCAGACATTTAAAACTTAGAATGAAATTGGCATCTCTTTAGGATTGGATACGTGCTATTGCTGATCATGTATGTGTACTGCTGGGTCTGTGCTTTCCCCTTCCCCCGTGCGGTATCAACCTGCAAGCCCTGAGGTTTTCCTCAGGGCTGTAGAGATTGGGATCTCCTTGTCTGGCTTGGGAGAAGAGATCCTCTGCTCCTCCATCAAATGTCTTCCATTAACAACTTGTTAGGATTAGCCATCTCCCAGACCAGTGCTGAGATCCAGTCAACATTGAGGATATAACTCACAGTTTAGAAATATTAATGTCTGAAGTGGTTTGCAGGTTTGCAGGTTTTTCAGGTATGCGTTCAAAGCACCTGAGCAGCTCTGAATGTGCAGCCTAAGGACATCAAGCATTAGCTATGTGGTTGTGATGAAGATACACTGATATCCTTGACACTAGATGAGATAATAGCAATTAAGAAACATACTTGATTATTTTTGTATTTCATTTTTCTCTTTGGCATCGTTGATAATTAATCTCTCTATACACATGAGCTTCCAATTAACTTTAGCTGCTGGGTGAAAAGTGTGTTTTAATGTAAAAAACAGACCAAAAAAATCCTTAAATTAGTCTGATGGGTTCATGTGTAGTCTTTATACCTAACAACCTGGGAGTTTTACTGTGCTCTTCATGTTCACAGTAAATGCAGACTTATGGAGCAATATATAGAAATTGGGTTTTAAAATGAAGAAGCAAAGTCCTTCAAGTGCATCTCGTTGCATGACCTTGATGAAATGAATATTTCTAATGTGCAGAAGGGCTAGATAACTATTACCATATTTTGCATGAAGACCAGTATGCTTTGAAGTTGGCAGGATATTTTCCTGGGGACTTTGTAGGATTAGGCTTTCTACGTGAACAAAATTTCTTCCTTTAAGGAATGTATTTCCAGATGGAACGATATTTGACTGGCGCATACTGAGATGTCGAATGACTTCAAACAACCATGAGATATAATGAGAACTGATATTATTCATAACCTCATCAAGAATTACATTCATGGAGATTATGCAATGACCTCATCTTTTATTCGGACAGTGTCATGTATTCTGTCTTCACCGGGGGCTGTGTGAAACACTGGTTGGCTGAACTGATTAATTTATTTTCAATTTGCATAAAGACTTGCATTCCCATAAATATTTTTAGGTACGTGCATAACTTAGGTGCAAAGTAATCCCTTTGAAGGAAATGGGACAAATTATTACTTCATTTTGACCAGAAAAGAGTATTCATAAAGGATTTGGAGTTTAATCGTATTCTACGGCTTCCTTGGTTACTGCCTTCACTGTAGCTTTTCTTCCAGTGGGTTTTACATGTCTCATTTTTAAAGGAAGGGAATATTCCTTGTCATTCTGTGTACACTTCACTTCATATAAATGATCAGTTTTTATATTTACTGCTTTTATGCTTAATTAGGTACTTAATAGCAAATGTTCAGAAAACATTAAATTTCCTTCCATGAGGAAAGCTGTCTCAGGCTTTTTGAGAAGGCTGAGTTTCCAATCTCCTGTTGGATATGTATTTCCAAGTGTGCTGAATGCTTGTTTGACGGATGTGTTTTTAAATGAATACATGTGCTTTACGACAATTCGACAAAATTGTAACAAAAGTTTGTCAAACTGAGAGGGCAGTGATAAAATCCCCGTGTTCATGGTAAGAGTTTGCTGCCAACCTGCGTGACGTGCCATACCTCCGGGAAAGCACCGGGGCTGCAGCGATCCTGGTGCTCTGGCCGTGGCACATGCACCTTGCTGCTCGGAGAGACCTTTGCACCTTCCTGTGCCGAGGAGGGATTTCTGAGCCAGCTGTAGAGCAGCCAGGCTGCAGGCAAGGCACCAGCTGCCTCGAGTGTCGAGTTATTTCTTATGAGATGCTGTCTGAACCTCCACATTGTTTCTGACACATTGCTGGGAGGCTCCGACGGGTTCTTTCCTCTCCTCATTTGTTTCATTCTCCACCCATTGCCTTTTTCCTGTGTTTTGAATGGTGCTGGTGGAGTGGTTCACTGGATAGGATACCAACTAACTTTTATGCCTCCTTATCACCCCAGAGCAGACGTCTGCCAGCACTGTTCCCTGGTAGTGCCGGGACTGGGGAAACGGCATCCTTCCACAGCTGCTGCTGCTGCAGAGCGAGTGGTTTGAGCCCCACTGTAGTGTGGAAACAGAGGGGTTGGCTGCTCCCTAGAAAGGTCTGGGGCTTGCGTGCTTTGTAACAGCAAGGCACGCGGTGTCTTCTCCGCATCCAACTCGTGATGGGAGTTTCCTGCGCACTCGCAAGTGATCTAATGATACGAGGAAGTCAGTGGTCAAGATTCCTCCCGTTGGGCTGTGCTAGAAGTTCCATCACAGAGACCTGGGAGACCTTTGAGGTGTATCTGCGAGGGGTATTGACTGCAGGGCCACGCAGAGGAGGAGCTATGCCTGGATTTATAGACTGAGTGTTTCTAGATCAGCTGAATAAAGGCATGCTGTAGCTGTAACTCACAACAGAGAAATCCAGGAGGCCTTTGTGAAGCATGAAATCAGGAGTGCAGATGCAAAGGAATAGTGTTCAGGTTCGCAAACCCCCGGAGTGGAGTGCCGCAGCACGCTCTGCCCCGCAGTCTCTGCTGAGTAGCTGCAGCTGGTGCTGCAGCCCATCTGCACCCTGCGGTGGGTAAGTGCTTCAGCATCGTGCTCGTGGCCAACTTTTATGGCAAACCTCAAAGGAAAGCTGACACTAAGCCGAGGACTTGGGAGATCTCTAGGCCTGGTTTGAATTCCTTGGCAAAATGTGTCTTGGATTTGCCATACACAAATCTCAGCGCCCTTTTGCTGGCAGAGGAATGAATCGGGCTGAATGTCCCAAGCTCTTGAAGCTCTTTGCGACTCGATTCCAGGAGATGATTTGTGCAAATAGATAGAAATGCTTGTTCTGACAGCAGGGACATGGGATCTGAGAGCACAAGAGCACAGCTTATCTCTCAAGGTTGTAGCTCTTGACTTGGTGAACAATCTCACTCTCCTGCAAACAAGTTGTACCTGGGTGTAGGTTAGGAGATTGTTCTGGATTTTTGCTACAGTGGTGTGGGTGACTCTGTTCCCAGCTATGTTCAGTATCAGCCATTGCTGCTTAATGTTAGGAAAAGTCCAGCCTGGTTCTCAGGGAAATGTGTGGCACCAGTTTTCTTGTGCTATAACCACTTACTACATAATATTAGACAAAATTCTCCAGAGTACAGTGTGTTAAAGCAGCGTGAAACCCATTGAATCCCTTTCCTTACCGAGTATAAAAATAGATACAGCTCTGCAAGCAGAGCACTTCTTTCTGGTGTAGATAGAGGCAAAATAGGAGGGGCCTAAGTTGCAAAATGATTTGGACAGCATTTAATGTCCAGCAGTCATTCTTGTGCTAATCTATCCCTCTCTAGGAATATTTCCAGTTACTCTTGAGTTGCACGGATTAATTTTGTTTCCTCTGCTGTCAGGCTGTTGTTTAATATCAGCTGGCAGGTGAGAGCTTTCAGGGCTTGGAGGTAGCAGAAATTAATGTTCCACTGGGACAGGAGAGAGATGTGTGATCACCACATCAATTTAAGGATAGCCAGGAAAGAAGGTGTCATTTATCAAATGCCATGAACTTTAAAAGTATTTTCTACTCGACAGGTGAATCTGGATGTTTTCATTACATATTAGACAATGGAGTGGGTAGGCTGCATAATATAAAACATTCAAGAATATTTTAAAACTTTATCTGACAAAAGTATTTCCTAAAAAAAACAGATCCAAAGAACATTTCTATGAGCCATTCTTCATTAAAACAAATATCATTTGCCTCTGCTAAGAGCCAGAGGAGAGAACACTTTATTTTCTCTTTGCTGGTGGGGATTGTCTACTTTTCCCTGCTTGCAACTGTGCTGTAAAATTATGCCTTTTATTTCAAAATCAGGAACAGTACAATAGGTTATCCAGAAAAGTAATTGGCAAGCTTTCCCTGCTCAAAGCCAAACTGTGAATAAAATATGAAAGGGCTGCTTTTTTAATATAATTTCCAGTTACTATTTTATTAAGCATTTAAATTTTAGTGTTAAGCTTCTTTATTGTGTTTTATGATCAGAAATCTCTCAGATTGCCATCTGGGAATAAAAAAATAGGTATAAAACCTTAAGAATTTAAGAAATACTTTGGGGATGAAGGGCAAGATGTAGTAATGGCATGCCTTCCACTCTCTGGAATCCATACATTAAATTTGCAATTTTTATTAAAAAAATTTACTTGTCCTTATGCGGGAAAAAAATCAGGTACTTGTTCTCAAAACTGTAATTACGAGAAAGGTGGGAGCTAAAACTATTAGCTGGCTCCCACCTTGTCACTGAAACATATTAGTAGGTTTTATTTTGCTGCTAAAAACTGATGTCAAGAGCACCAACTGGAGTCAGGGCAAAAAAAAGGGCATTAGCAGGACCGATGCAGGTGAAGTTCCAGGATCGAGTCATTAAGTATGTCTAGCATCAGTGATGGCTGGATGAAGGGATGAGGTCTGGCTCCATCCAGATTACTGCTAGTAATGTATACAAATAAGAGCCAGTGTGTCAAAGCAGGTTTGCTACATGGCATTTACACATATGCCTGTGGTAGGTGACTGGATATGGTTAAATGTCCCTGGGGTAGGAAATGCTGGGAACATGAGCATCAAGAAGTTACTTTATATTCAGTTATGAAGCGTGGCTTTTCTTAATTTTAATGTTTGATGGCACAGACTGAAATAGATGCATTATGTAATGCTAAAATAAGAGAGAAGGTTGAAGTAGAGTTGAGAATCCAGCCACCCCCACAACGTAGGTGTCTACAAGTCTGGGGTTGCATCTGAATCAGATGATCAGAGCCTTAAAGTTTTCCAGAGTGTCAGAAGTCCCAGTACCAGATTTAAATTCAGCCACTTGAAAGGGACTGTGCCGAACATATGGGGGGATGTGACCCTGGAGACTTCCTTCCAGCTTCTGCCCAATTTAGAGATTGAAGAGTAGATCTCTAAAGGTATTTAGGTGGTAAAGGGAGCAGGCACTTGCAAGAGTCCCAGTGCGCACCTGAGGGCAGATACATACTCTTGAAAAGTGACCAAAAGTCACTTTAGAAAATGTTTATTTTGTAAATTAGAAATAAACATCTGTATATGAAGCCTGTCCCTGATATTTCATCTGAATTTCAGTGCATGAACCCACCTGAATTTAAAAAAATAATTGCAAAAATTGGCACATAAAAATATTTGATAAAAGGTGGGGAAGCAAAACTAGATTTGTTGTTCTGGTTGTTTTGTTTGGGGTTTGGTTTGGTTTTCCCCAGGTTGCTCTTTTTCTGTCTCTTAATTAATATCCCACTTTCATTAACTCATGGAAATGCAAATGCATGTTCACAGAATGAAGATGTTTTACCAACAAGATTAATTAAATATTGAGGCAGCCAATTAATAGCACTTACTAGTGTTGTTAAAGTCAAGTACACCATGCAAGAAATGGTTGCTGTGTAGGATTAAATTGAAGCATCGTATCCCAGGTGAGAAACACAGATGTAAAGCCTGTATCTGGCAGCTAGGCCTCTGCAAAGCAGAGGTGGACGTGACTGCTGTTCAGAGGAGATATAGGAGAGCAAACTCATTAAGACAGATACATCTTGGAAAAAAAAAAGTATTAAAAATCACATAGCTTTTGTGTTGCATTTACTTATGCATCTGCTTTCAGCTTCAGCTGCAATTTTCTTCAGAAAAGTACAAATTCTGTCAAGTGTTATTGTGGCTGACTGACTGATGAAATGGTATTTTTCCTGTCTTGGAGCAATTCCCACTCAGTTCTTCTGGAAACAGTTGCTATCTCCTCCTGTTCCCTGAACCATCTAATCCTGAATATTTAGTTAAGCCAGACTTTCAGGTCTTGATCCCTTCTCTCAGCTTCGCGGGCGCTGAGGTTGCACAGCTGGCAGTCAGTGCTCTGGGACCTCATGCCTCCCGAAGCCTGGCAGCGGTTCAGTTTAGCACCTGACATAAATTAGGCTCACGTTTTATGCCACTACGAGTAGGGAAGGTCTTGACTCTGTCCTCAGCTTCTTTAAAACATGCTAACTGCTCCGTACATCTCACTGTGTGCAAGTAGTGACGCACGGGCTGAGCGTTACACCTGCAATGTGGATGAATTTTCCTCACACTGAAATCTTCAGGCGTTGCTGCTAACCTCAGAGTGGTTCCTCGGCAGTTGGATTTCCAATAAGCAGAAGGATTTTACTTGACAGCCAACTTCAGGATTGCTTGATACATATGCCTTTAATATGACTAAATACTGAACTGGTATTTTGCACATCACTACAAGTTGCTATGCATCTGAATTGCACCTCATTAATATAATCTCATATACCATAATGATTATAGGTAGAACAAATAATGTGAAATATTTTAAGTATGCAGAAGGTTCATTCGGAGCAAAAGCTCATTTTAAATGTTACAAGATAATTCAGTGTCACTGTTGTACTGTTGCTTATACATACTTGTGAACTTGCATCAAATATTTGTATTTGGAGCTGACATTCAGAGGCCTTCATTGATTTACCATGATGAAGCCAGGTAAATAATTCTAATCTAGTTGTAGAAAAACTAATTTCTGTAATTTAGTATCACTTTCACTCAGATAGCTGTTCCAAACTGTAGCTTGGATACCAGCATCCTTTTGCTGTCTCTTCCCTTTCCTAGGAAAAGTGGGGACGGTGCAGTTGCCAGATATGTACATGTCCAGCACCATCTTCCGTTTATAGTTACGCTGTAATTTTACTTTCTGTGAGGAGCTCTGGGTGTGACTACAGACCCTGCAGATGTGTTTTAAGGGATGAAAGAAAAATATTTTCTTCAGAATGTCATCTGGTAGATTTACAGCACTCTCCCCAGTCTACCTGCCAGCTTGGAGTGGTAGCAGTTTGTACAGAAAGCCACATTATTATGCTTTTAAAAAGTTATATATGCAGTTATATTCCAAGTAAGACTAAGCTTTGGGAAAGAAGTGGAAAGAGGCAAGATAGAATGGGTGTTTGCTCTTTGAGCCTTACTCCTGGTAGCACTCCAAGAGCAAGAGCCTTTCTGCAGCCCAGTGTAACTTGTGGGAGTCAGGAGGACGTCCTGGCTCTCCGGAGGAGACCAGAGATGCACCACCTTCACGTCCTGGTTTTTGATGACCAGAAACCAAGGCGGGGGGGTGTGCAGGGAGGGAGCCACCCATTGCTCCATGATTTGGGGAATTCATGACTGCAGTCATGTCCCCCCAGTTTGGGGACAGCCTGGCGGGGCACCCAGCTCCCCTTGGTGTTCTGCTCCCCGGCCACAGCTGCCCGGGCACCCAAGGCGTGAAGGGCCGTGGGTGCCAGACCTGGGTGCCTGCTGCCTCGAGGGTGGTTTGCTCTGAACTTGGCATCCCCCCGGAGGGGTCCGTCAGCTACCGCTGCTGCAGAGGCAGGGCTGGAGCTGCCGCCTGAAGCACAGTCCTGATTTTAGAGACTTTGAAATTCAGTGATTTGTTGATGCGCCTGTGAGTTGCAAAACACATCTCGCTGGTTTATCGGTTCCCTCGAGGATCTCTGCTGCTTATCGTTGCTGCTCCCATTTCTCTTCCAATATTAATTAATCTTTGTCAAGTGAAGCCACAAATTACTTGTCAGATCAATGACTGGATTTCACCTGCTTTCCCTTGGGCTTTCAGTAAGGAAGCCACTTAGCCTGGGTGGATTACCGGAGTGGGTTAGACTATTGTGGGTGTATGCTCAGCATTCTTCTGCCACCACGAATAAGAAAAATCTGATCTGACAGCTGCAAGTCAGTACACGCTTTACATTAAACTACAGGTAATGAAAGGGGTTGCTAAAAGAGGTGATTGAGTTTGTGAACTAAACGGGAGTCTAAAAAGCATCTGAAATTTAAAGTGCTGACCTGAATACTATAGGTGTGTAGGATTGGAAAAGCAGGGGAGGTATGGAATGGGCTATAAATATATGTTTGTGGAGGTTAGGAGCACAATTTTCAGTAAGTAAGTTGTTTCATAACTGCTGCTGGAGGTGGCTTACGCCTTCATCCTAGGAAGTGGTTTGGGGTGTCTTGGAGTAGGGTATTGCAATAGCAGAATTGCTGTAGTGAACAAGCTTCTTCGATTTATATTTCCCTTTTTTTTCCCCTCATCTTCATTCTTCTCCATGTGTTTACGTAAGTGCATAGTATATTCCCTTCTTTTATTATATTGTGATCCATTTTAGTAGAGTCCAGTGAAGTTTAGGCAGAGGCAATAAAAATGCCCGGCTTTGATGGGTTCCCTGGTGTCAGGTGCTCAGAAGTGGCATGATTGTTGTCGGCGCTTGGGAGAGAGAGAAACAACCAGCAGAACCGCTGTCGAGTGCATACAGATGTGCCACTGACGCAGTTCTGATGGACTGGGGCTGGGACATGAAAAGCAGCCCATTTGCTTCTTTTAAGGAGGGAGAATGTGAGTAAGATTAGGGTCATAATTTAAACATCACTGAATAAACATCATTTTACTGTTGTGTACTTTTTAGGAATTTATAATCAGCTGCATATATTACGGCTTTGTCAGGCTTGGGAAGTAGGTGCTCAGGATATTGAATTTATTAAATTGGAGCTTATTGAATTTCCTTTGAATTCTTTTGGTGATGTAATGTCACTATTGTGCTTATCATGTGCAGCTGGCTGCTGCACAGGGGTCTTCTGTGCAGCAGCAAATAAATACATCCACGTGGTTTGAGTATGTTGTTAATAACTAGAGGTGCTCTGAGCAGATAAGGACAAGATACTGATCCCAAACCTACATTTTGGTTTCCCCAAGCTAGACTGGAAAGCCTGGTTTACTTTAGACCAGAAAACATAACTATGTTTAAAATTATTTTCCTTGCAGTTGCCATCAGCCTGCAGTGTGTCTTTTCCCGAGCCGTGTCGTTCAATGCATGTGCCCTTCTGCTCCACCCCAAAATGTTGTCACTTTTCATCCAACAGCATTTTCTTCACAATATCCTTCAACCACAGCCCTTTGCTGAACAGGGTTATACACGGATAAAACCTCATTCCAGTCTTACTCCTGGTCCACTGTGACTGAGCATGCTTTTACTCAACCTGTTGGGTTTTGCAGCTCGTGCAACATGTTCTAGGAGGTTGCGATGGTAAGAGACACTTTAGATGGTGATGGAAGCCAAAAGCTGAGGTGAGGGTTAGTTGGCTTTGGGGGACAGCACTTTTTCTCTGAAGTCAAGTCATTTGGGAGACTGTGTGCCCTCACGCAGCTGACCGTGGCTGCAGGCTGTGGTGAGCGTTCCCTCCTGTGGCCGATGCACACAGGACAATGGTCGGCCTGGCAGAAGAGCTGGGATTTCAGTGTAGTCAACTCCAGAGTTGCTTAGTTTGGTCTCGCTGCCAGCAAAGGGGATGGCTGTGGCCAGAGCCCGCGTCTCTGCAGCTTCTGCTGCTGCACCGAACAGGAGACCCTGAGATGGCCACAGTCACCAGGGAGAGCTCAGTCAGTGCCATGCCCAGCACAGCTGTGGCCGCTGGGGAGAACCAAGGCTTCCCTGGCCCACGGTGCAAAATGAGTGGTGATAGCAGGTCCTCCGGTGAAGAACAGCCCAATGATCCCCCCTCTTGGCATTAGTGCACGGGAGGGGGCATTGCTGAGTCCGGGGCATGTCCCATCCATAGCCACTTGGAAAATATTCTGCTTTTCCAACTTCAAGGAGCCTTTGTGGTTCTAGGGACCTGTCAAATGAGGACAGAGGAGTGTAGAGCAAGTGTGCCGCAAGTGGAAGCAAAGCCCCAGCCCTCCATGACATAGATACCACATCATGTATCTTTGTCTTTTGGCATTATCTTGGGGAGCAAGTAGATGAAGCTGAGGTTGCAGAGAGAAATATAATCAAGTTGTGGTTGCCGAGTCTCATTGCCCCTTTGCTGACATTTCTAAGCCAAAAAAAAAAAAAAAATGTTGAGCCACTTTTGCTAGTCTTGGTGTAGATAGGAGACTGTTCAGTATTGCTGCAGCACCGTATTGATCTGTTATGAAATTATGTCAGTGAAAAATTCAGTCTTGAGAAAGCTTGACAGAGGATGATAGACTTGCCTTTTTGCTGTAGATTCCATCTAATTATTCATTATACCTCAATGAAAAAAGGAAATGGCCCAAGGCTAAAAACACCACCAAGTTTTAGATTGGAGCCTGGAACTTGCACTGGTCCCCAGTCCAGTCTGGAATTCATCTGCTGCCTAAACATTCATCTATGAGAAGAGCTAAAGCAAAATAAATTAGAGCAAATATAAAGGAAGAAATTAATGGAGATGTGCAGAGGACATCCAAGGACTTGGCTGCAGCAACCTGGGGTTTGTTGGTGTTACTTGTAGCAATCCAGCCCGGTATTGCCCCACAGGAGGATAACTCTGTTTGCTTTTATTACTTTGAGGGCTTTGCCTGAAAGAATCAACAGGATTTTGGAAAGCTGTGAGCACTTTGTTGCTGTTGCTGACTTTAATTACTGCAACGTAAATTTGTAGTCCCTGGGGGAGAATTTCAGTGCAAAACCTTTCTGTATTTATTACTAAAAAAAAAAATACTCTTAAGTTACAGGTTATTATTTCTGTCTTAGACACTCACTGCAGGATGGAACTGGAGATAAATTTAACGAAGTCTTGTCTTTGAAGTGTAATAAACATATTTCTGATAGATTTTATTAACCTTTCTCTGTAATTAAAAAGGTAAAAGCAATGAGATATGGAAGTGAGATTGGTTCACGTAATTCACCTTTCTGACATACAGTGTTTAGGTAGTTGATTCTGGTTGGATTTAAATTTCTCTGCAGGTATTTGTAGGATTCTTCCTACTCTTTCCTGGATTTAACGAGGTGTTTATTTATAAGGGCTCAAGGACAACCGCAGTAAAGATGTTTATTTAGTTCTGTTTGTACTTCTCTGCTGTGCCACTCGCTTCTTAGATTTCTCAAAGTTTTTTTTTCACTACAAATAAATAAATTACACTTATTTTCTTCATGCTGCCAGCTCTTCTAGATTTCTTATGAATCTGGAAGTCTGTTGACATCAAATATTGGTATCTGTGGTTGTTGCTGCCTCAATTTAATGTGACAGTATCTCCTTAAGGTCTGTTCGATTCCTCTTCCAATGCAAAGAAGTTTCTGCTCCCAGTCATAAGTTCAAGTTTCGAGTCTTTTTTCCCAAATAGAAATATAATACATATTTTAGAAGGAATTCAGAGGTTTAAAGATCTGCAAATTTTCAAAGCGAGTACAGTTTTAATATTTAGAAGTTACAGCGTCTATCAGTGAGAAGCTTGCAAAGCACTAATGCTTTAACTAGCGACTATTTTCTCTGTCAAGCATCCATTCAGTAGTCCTGCATGCAGAGCACTTCCATAATTAGGCCCTAATTTCTTCAGTATCTGTGAATTCTGACATGCCATAACACTGCAAAAATGCTATTACATTTCAGTACCAATAGACTATTTGAGAGAAGGTTCTGTTTGCAGAAAGCAGGAACGCTGTATTTTTTCTACACATTTTCTTTTTTAACTGTTTTTGTCCTTGCACTCAACGGTCATTCCTTGGGGAGCTGACAGTCTGTTTTGTAACCATGGGGGCAATGGCATCTGAATTAGGATTTAGTCACTGGGAGGGAAGGGAAGCAGAACAGAACATTAACCACTGCAAAGACAAATAAACCTTATTCTCTGTGTGGGAAAGAAGTCTCTGTGAAAAACGTCCTTATTGAGCAAGTCTTCCAGATGGCTGTGCTCACTGCTTAGCCGGCTCCGCCGGATGCCGAGTCCCACAGCAGCGGCTTTGAGAGCCTGGTGAATGGTTGGAGCATCAACAACCTGGAGGGAGTTTTGACAGCAGGATCAGGCCCGCTGCATGCAAAAGTCTCATCCCTGCTGACATTTGTCCTTTACGAATTAAAGCCTTTATTTAGAGGAACAAACGCTGTCTTGCTTTGGAGAGTTTCCCTCGCCCCCCACGATTAAAAGCTGCAGAGACACTGTTTGTTTGCTTTCAGCTCGCTCAGCCTGGCTGCTTCCAGCCCTAATCCCTGCAGCCTCATGCCCAGACTCTCTCTGTGTGCTGGGAAGCGTTTGGTTTGGGTTTCCTTCGCGTTGGTTTTGTGTGCTGTTGTTGCATCACACCAAGCGACTTCTGATCCCGGTGCTGAACATTGTTATCCCAGGGACCGTGCTGGGGGTGTAGGCAGATCCGTGCTGGAGAGAGCAGGTCCCTGTGCTGCCCAAGCTGGAATCTCGAGGGAGGAGGGTGCCGGGTGCTGCACCCTCTGGGCAGAGATCGGGTGTCGGGTTAGACAGGAGGGCTGGCTCCTCCTATACTCCTTAATTCTCAGGGCCCACTGCAACTCCCATTACACCTTGGTGGTCTTGTGCGGACTGCCTACCTCATCCTATCTTTCTCTAGAATTAAACAGTTTGCTCCTTCTTAAAAAAGTATTAAAAAAAAAAAAATCGCTACTTGATCTGTGTGCTAAGGCACAACTGTCATAGTGGTTTAGCTGAAAAGTTTTCAGAAATAATGTTCTAACATTTTTATTGCTGTTTGTATTGCTTTAAAGTGCCTGATTTGTGACCAGTGGACAGTTTTATTGCCTCCTATGGGCTTTGTTTCTGAGGCAGAATGGTTTTATTATTTAATGGATACTGTTGATTTGGGGGAAGAACCTCCCTTGGATATTGTCACACTAAAACAATCTTTTAAAAAGACACAAGAATCTTATCTCTTGACCTTTAAGATTTTATGGCTGTGGGCATGTCCATCCCACGCCATGGGGCACAGGAGCGCCGAGGGACTTGAGCTGCTGCTCAGTGCCGTGCTGGGAAAATTTCAGCTCAGATCTGAAAGCATTAAAGGCACCCAGACTTCAGGGAGCTCCTAAGCAAGTGTGATATCGCCCAGAAGGTTGCTAGCTTTTTTTGCCTTTCTCACCTCAACTTTAGATGTGGAATCACTGAAGACACAAAAAGCCGTAGCATCTCCACAATTAACTGACAGCCAAACTGTTTGGAAAAGGTCATTTTTAAAGTGATTCAAGACCAGGGACGAGGCAGGTATTTCCTGGGTCGTGTCCAACTGTTGTTCCTGTGCGCTAGTCATTTCACTTACTTAAACCCAAGGCAGCTAGCCAGGTTGTGTCTCTTGGAGCAGGAGCAGCCATCTCCCTCTGGAAGTGCCTGCCTCTCTCTGTTGACCAAGATTGGTTTTAGATAATGAGTGTGGACAAAATGCCTAGCTCTGGATTTTGTGGCAGTTTGGTGAGTAGAGGCCCCACAGTGGATTTTCACGATGGTTGTTCATCCTGTGTTCCAGTTCTTGTCCCCTTGCTCTTTTGTTTTTCACAACCGAGTCACTATTTAAACAAACTTTAATCCTTCTGTTCATCCAGGCAAGCTCCTTCCTCCATCTTTTTGCTCTCACCCCATTACTTTTGAAGAGTTCCTACTCTTGCTAGACCTTCTCTTCTCCAACCTGCCCAGAAGGCCAAGAGCTTTACAGTAAAGGAAAAGGTCATCTTTTCTGTGGGACAGCTAGAGAAACTTGGCTCATGCCTAGAACTGGTTGCTGTGAAAACTGAATCTGGAAAGTTTCTTAAAGTCCATTTAAGCCTCTACCATTTAGAAGCACATCTTGATAGATGTTGTTGTAGCGGTGCAAAAGCATTGGGTGCAAGTTGCAGTGAAAAATGCGTTTGCTGGCTGTGTTACCTGGTACGTGCAAGTAGGTTTGCATTTAATCCATGTGCCATTTTCTCTGGGCAGTTGCTTAACACTGAGTGTTGGAAGGAATTTGCTGTAGAAATATAAGAGCAAAATGTTGATGCCACAGTGAGGGGGAGGTCTTTTACATCTGGCCTTCTGTTGTTTTTATGCTGAAACATCATGATTATGAAAGGCCTTTTTTTATCAGCTGGAAGGCATCTTAAGTAGGGGTCATTCTCTGTGAATCTTTGCTATTTACAATATACCTCATTAGACCATGTTTAGAATTTAAATGAATTACTTTAGTGTAATCAGCTACTGTAATTGCACAGGGAGCAGCCCTAGTACTGCTGCTTGTCATACCTGAGGATCAACACACTGAAAAATTATCTCACCACACCTTTTCTCTGGTAGTTTTAATTAGCTTGGATTTTTTTATCATGGGCTGAGCTAGCTGGGCTCACAACTAGTAAACCCAGCAGAATTAAAAAAAAAAAAAAAAAACAGCTTGGAAATCTGGTGAAGCAGTAAGTGTGGAGCCCTGAGCTTCACGTATCATGGGAACATCACGCTATTGCTAAATGCAAGGACAAAGCCTTGTATATAAAAATACCCACAAGGCAATTTCTGCAGTCAGTTAAGATGCCAATATGTTTTATTGGCATGTGCCATTTAAGTGAAATGAATGTGAGATTAGCAAAATGTGAATTAAGTTATAAAGTTGAAATAGAAGTAGATTTGTAAACGTGGGAGAAGTAGAAGGGAAATAAACTTGAGTCAGAAGCAGAGGTGATGTCAGGATTGTCGTGTCAATCCTTATGGCCAGGAATTTCATGTGGATTTTAAAATAATTTGAAAAAAATGGGTTATTAGGAGGGTACTTGGAGGAGCAGAAGTGTTATTTTGTGTAGCATGGGGTTATGAAATGATCATCCAGAGACAGAGCCAGTACATAGGGAGTTTCAGGTTATCTCTGGGATTCCTGGATGGATTGAACATGTGTTAGACCAGAATACTTTACAGATGCCACTTGCTGACAATCAGCCTGATATATTCAGCATGTATATGAGAGACTTTGCAAGATGATAAGAAAAGTGATCTCCTAACCCATGAACTACTGAAACATTACCAAAAAAAAAAAAGTGATTTCTTTCAGGAAATTGTGTTTCTTTTGGTTTTGTTTGTTTGTTTGGGGTTTGTTGTTGTTCTGTTGGGAGTTTTTGTGGCAGCACGACAGCTTCTTCAGACAGCAAGGATTTTCTGAACTGTAAGTTGAGGAAGAATGTTAATTGGGGCATTTGTGACTCCATGGATCAAAAAGCTGATGATTTTGATGGAGATTTTGCAGGGATTGTTGGTCAGAGCCTGCTTAGGAGACAGCTTGGTCTCAACGTAAAGCCTGGAGAAGCCTTTTGGAAACAGAGGTACAAGTTATGCTCTTGAAGATCTTCTGAGTCTGTGAGCAGAAGTGTATTGACAGAAGCATACAAACTTTGCTGAGGCTGGGCCATCCACGCAAGAGGCAGGACCAACGTTCACGTGGAAATGGGAAAACTGGCTATATCAATACAGCAGTATATACACTTTTCATAGCTCCCTTTAGGTACTTTTGGGCTAAATTATATCAGTTTACTTGAGAATTCTCTTCCTTTCATCTTCTTTTTAATACTTCTTGTAGTTGGTTAGGTGTGATGCCGGGAGAATTCAGGATTTTAGTTTTGGCAAAGTATGTACAGTGAAACATGTGTCAGTATAGGCACTATCACATACGTAAATAGCTTCATATTAATGTGACTGTATAGACACCAACCTGTTTCAGTACAGCTCCCTGATTTATCTTACTTGTTGTCAGTGAAAGCTGCTGAATTACTGACACTGATAAGTGCAGGACCGCATGCACAGCTCTAGGAAGATTAAAACGTAAGAGCAATAAAGAAGCCATGTCAAAAGTGTGATGGCTTGAATTAGACATTGCTGTGGGTGATGAAGGTAAACTAGACTTAACATGGTGTTTTCATTACTGACTTTTGGCCTGAATTCAACAGGAAGCCTTGCTTAGGGTCTTGCACTATTTTTTCTGCTTTTAAAGCATGGCAGTGTATGAAAACTCTGGTAAAATCTCTGTCATGAAATGGTATTTGAAAACTCTCCAGATAACCTAGGCAGTGGGGTAGTTTTTTTCAATTTCAGTGCAGAAATTCAGTGGGTTGGAAGTACCTTGGACATAAAGCCAAAATATTCCAAAGGAAATCTAAACCATCCACAAATTAAAAAAACCCAACCAAACAAACAAAAACAACCAAACAAACAAATGAACAAAAACCAAACCAAACAGACAAACAAAAAAAAAAGAAAACACCAAACAAAGCCAAAAACAAACATGGGAATTAAGTAATCAACTGAATGATTTTAGCAAGTTATTTTGTAAATACTGTCAGGTACTTCAAGGACTCCGTTTTCTAGAGCTTCTCCTGCCTGTATTGGAAAATATGTTCCAGAGACGTGGCAATCAAAGTCTGCCTTAATTTCCTTAATTAAGGGAATTTGCTTGAACTTTCTGGTTTTAACCCTAGCTGCCCCTCTGCTGTGTTTTATTTATTTACAATAGTTACTTCTGCAATTCTTTTTGGAGAAATGCAAGTTTTTATTATTTGTTTTTAGCTTTTTGTGGTTTAGAAATTTGAGTTGAATGTCCAGACATTGCTGGGAGAGCATCATTGACAAAAGCAAACATTTTGACCAAACATTCCTCATCAGTGGTGAAAACTTTGACAAGCAGAGCTTGCAGGATGAGACGTGTTGGCAAAACGATCCAGATGTAATGACCCAGATAGTCATTTTGTTATTCTTCTCCATCCAGTGCGACTCTGTGTGAACTATAGCAATTTCACCCATGCTGTCAAACCTGCCAGATAGCTCACGGTTGATGCCATGGGAGGCTGCAGAGATCAGGAGCATAGAAATAATGCAGATTTAAAAACTAACAGGGAAGCCATGGAGTTATCAACCAATTAAAAAAAAAAAAAAAAAAAAAAAAAAAAGAAGTTATTTTTGTGAAGTTACAGCATGCTACACAGAAATTAGAAATAGTCAAATGGGAATTAGAGAGAGCCAGCTGAGCTGCCAGCACAGCAGAGCAGCAGCAGTATGCACTTTAGGGTTACTTATCGTTCTGGGGTGCTCTTCTGCGCCTGCAGAAATCTGAAAAGGGGAGCAGAAGCAGATAAAGCAGCAGCTTGAGGAGCTGTAACCACCTCTGCATTTGCCTCGGAATTCGCATAACCAGCTCAGTATGGAAACCTTTGAAAGAGTGCACTGTTGCCCTTTAGATGATAGGAGAAACATTGCCATCCTTCTGATTTAGTGAGGCAAAGATCGCAATTTTAGAATTTATGAGATGTTACACAGGCTTTGTGTGGGAAATGCTCATGAATTCTGAATTGCTTGGTAAAATAGTTATGAGGGTGATCACTGCTAAGATTTTCAGAGGGGAAAAAAACCCAACCAACAGCAGAAGAAAATAATACAATCGGATGTCTGTAGGCTTTCAGGGTATAACATATTTCTATTTTCTAACAAAAGTGAGATTTAAAATGCTTTGGTTTAATCCTGAGATAGTTTTTTTTTTCTATTTCTCATTTGTCTCAGGAATGTGTTTAGCAATAGCAGGACAGACTTTTTAGTATTTAAAAAGTAGCAATCAAATACAAAGGCATTCTGCCAAAGGGAAGGGAGGCAGCATGCAGGATCTGCAGAAAACCTTTTCACCATTCAGTAGTTTAAATGTATTCTTACAGTCTGATCTCAAGATACAGCAGCATGTTAACATGGGAACAATATTGTGTCTGGGATAAATATTTCTGTGCTGCTCACTGGAGCATTTTTGCTGGCAAAAAAATTCAAAGTCAGCTTTTGCCTACCTGTAAAAGAATAGCCTGTGCTGTGCCAAATGCTGATGAGAAGTTAATCAGCTTTTTGTACAGATGCATTCATTGCTAAAAATACGAGATTAGAGTACAATGGAGGTATAATTGGTATGCTGTGTAAGAAAGCATGAGAACTGCACCTCGAATAATTCGGTGGTAAGCTAGATATTTTTAGGGACGTATGGTTTACTGAATGAAGTTTTCTATTCTTGTGCTTATGTTATGGGCTGTCTGATGAGGAATTCCATTGCTTAGTTTTAATGCTGTTTCTCACACTGGAGAGACCTTTGAATTCCCTTAGAGAGACTAAATTACAAACTTCCGTGATTTAATATGTATTTGCTGTTGCACATATAGAAAAAGCAGCATTTCTGTAAGATGTCAAAAGCAAGCACAAAATGGACACAATTTTGGGGTGGACCCCGAAATCTCTCTATGTTGAATCTGAGCACCAATTAATTGAAGTAAAATTGCTGCAAAAAATGATTGCTGTGTCTCCTCAAAGTATTTATTACCTGACTTTTTCATGTTTGGGTGTTCATATTTGGCTTTCCTGTTCAGCATTTTCAGTAAGTAGGGGCAAAATTGTACAGGTATGTGCACATTTCTGATCTGCAAATCAGTCCTACTGAGTAAAGAGTTACTTTGTGTCTTAAAGTTCTTGTTCCTGATGTCATTAAACATTTGAGAACCTCAGTTATCCATGTGGTTTCATGAAATTAAGTTCATTTCCCATAATTTTAGCTACCCAGCAGCTAAATATTGAGCCCAAGGTAATCATCCAGGCTCTTACATTATTATTGTTATTGCTGTTATTGAATCTTCTGGATTTTAAGTAGCTGCTTTCATTGAAAGGGAGGTGACTCATGGCTTTTTAATACTTGGAGTTGACAGTGTTGTGAATATGGAACTACAATAGTATTAAACAAAGACTGAGGTGCAGTAATGTGGATAAATAATAGTAAATGACATTCTAACAACCTGGTATACTATGACGAAGTACTTTAAAATTCATATTCTCCTTTTAGAACTTCAGTAAATACACTAATTTAATCTGATAGTGACTAGAAGCACTCAACCGCTGAACCCTTCTTGATTCCACTTAATAGCTGTACATTTAACTCCTTTGGCTTGTATTTTTATGTATTTCTGTTTTGCAGAGCACAACAACCACTGCATTATTTTATCAAAAACAATTACAAGCCTGTTAACAGCAAATAAAGGCCATTATACCCTAACAGTTAGCATAAAGGAAAACTGTAGCATATGTAGGCTGATTAAATGCTGTATATTTAATTTTCCTTTCAACCAAAGAAAGTCAAGGATGTCAGCTGCTGACATTCACAGAAGACAGAATATAGTGAGAGCTACCTGGGCTGAAACAATGATCCAGGCAAATTAAGTATGTGGTGGCTCTTAAAAGAAGCTTGAAAAAAGAACTGAAATACAGAATGGAGTAGGAAATTCTTGGCACAAAAAAAGAAGAAATACCACCCTGAAAGCTTTAACTTTCTAATGTTTATGTCCTTGGTATCACAGATGACGGTGTTATCTAAGGCGCTACCATTTTGTCTCATGATATGAATTAAAATCAAAACCTTCTGACAAATGTTGACTTTTTAAATTGGAACTATGTTGTAGCATATAAAGTATTGTTCACTCTCATTGTGTATATAAACGCTGGTGTACCTGGAAGTAAACCAGTGCCAGAGCTGGTGACAAAAGTCTCCATCCAGCTGCATGGCAGGCATACTCCTTCTTTATTTTGAAAGTGCACAGATATAAACCGTATTTGATGCGAGCCAGCTTGCCTGGATTTTCCCATTAAAGGTTTCCCTGAACCTGCAGAGAGTATTAGTTAAAATACACAAACATGAATTCAGCAGTACAAAAGCCCAAATGAGACTTACATATATATACTGTAAGCTGCTCACATGAGATATCAAAGCATGTGCCAAGAAGTAAGGATATGGAAAAAATAATGGGCAGAAAAGGTCCAGACAGATTAGGAAAGACTTTCAGGTGAGTGAGTGGGGGTCAGCTGCTGCTCAGGGTAGGTGCTAAAGCCCTGATGAAACCGCAGTGATAGCAGAGCAAGGGTTCCCCTCTGCCTCCACACAGTCTCTGTGAGCCTGAGGATCAGTAGAAGTCCGCAGAGACAGGTCCTGCCCTGTTAAGCTCAATTTTCGCCAAGGAGTCCGAGCTAATGATTGTATCTCACAGTATTGAGACATAACAGGGAGTGAGTTCGGGGCATTGGTTCAGACCCACATCCCGTATTTTCTGAAAAACTTTCTGAGAGTGTTGCTTACACTCACTGGTGTCTGAGATAGTAATCTTATATGAATAGCATTTCTTTACTGTCCACAAAGTATGCTGGCCAAATTCTTGAATCTTAGGGCAGAAATTAGTTCTTCTCTAAGAATTAATCTTTCCTAAATATTGTTTCTTTTGTTCTAAAAAATGGCCTGTATTGATTCCGAGAGCAAGCCCCTGGTGAGAGCAGGTCTGGGTTTCAGGTTTATCTGAGTCAGATTAAAAGTCTATTAAAAATTATACTTGAAAAATGTCTTAATTGGAAAAACTGTCTCAGGCATGTGAGCCATCCTCCCCATCCCCTTTCCCACTGCTTTCTTCCCAGACAGAAAACCTTTCTGTTTCTCATACGAAATACTTCATTCTTTGTGTCTAAAAACATGGAGAGGCTTCTTGCTACTTTCAAATCTGAATATTTAAAATAAGGCTTGGAAAGGGAAAAGCAAGTGACATTGCCTTATAATTATCAAAGCCACTTACTCGTTTCTTCTACTGCCTGAAAAATATTCAGTTTTCTCAGGATTTTGTACCTGAGCAATATAATTCTTCAAAGATTTTAAGGGCTTATTTCAGCTTCTTTTAAATCTGAACACTTAACAAAAATGTATACCCTTCTCTGAATAGAATTTCTTTTTTCATAAGCCCATGTTAAAATGTCACACATTTGAAAAAGAAATATGTCAGAAACAGGTACATTTAAACAAGAAAAAACCCAGTTTTTCTTTATATGAAGGCCCATTAAAGCCACACTAGAAATGTAAAGAGTTCTTTCAGTAAAGGTAAATATAATTGAAGTGCTCAAAAGAAAAAAAAAAAAAAAATAAATGAAGTGAAATTTCTGGGTATCTTGCAAATCTGCAGTACACTGATTTTAATGGGACCACTCAGATGCTTCAGTTAGGCATCTGCTTCAGTGTTTTGCTGGGCTGGACAGACCGGTTACATCCTGGGCATGTGCACAGCTCCCACCATCAACAGGAGTTAGACCAGAAATTTAGGGATAAACTGCAACTCATAATTAATTATCTCACACCTTGTTCTGGACTCATTCTCCTCTTCTACAGACCTCCCACTAAGCATCACAAGAGAAATCAGCACCATTAAAGCAAGAGGAGGAAAGGGCAGACATTTTGCTTCTTCATGGCTTGATTCAGTGTTGCTAATTACTCTTGCGTCGGTGGGAAGCCATTGCCCCATGACTATTATATTCCAAGAACATCACATTAAAGCAGCCCACACCTACCTAACTCTTCCTGTATTCTGTGGGCATCTGCTTTTCTTTCTTGTCATGTGAATGTGGAACTTACTCATTCGGGCTTTCAAGTTAAAATCAATGGGATTATTCACAAAAGCAGGCATTAATAGAGTTTGTTCCCCATGGTACAGCTTCGTTTCTGAAAGAGTACCAGCATAGTTCATTCCAAATGCTCTTTTATTCTCAGAGTCCATCGGTTGCTACACGGGAGTCCCGAACACAGCCCTTCCCGTTCACTGGGTAGGATGCCACCACATTCGCACGTACACCACCAGGATGTCACTAGAACTGGTGTCCCAAAGCCGTGCCTGTTTTGTGGGACAGCTCGGCATCCCACCGCCACGTTCCCTGTAGTTGCAAGGTGAAATTTAAGAGCGTATCCTTGCTTCGAAAGCAGACTGAACCTGTGGGCAAGGGGGGAGCAGTGGGGGGCTCCAGCAGCTCCTCTGTCCTGATGGCCTGGGGGTTTGGAAGGCAAGATGAACCCCTGGGCTGTCCTTTAGTGCCTGCTGAACATGCACTGATTCTTGAGCCACACAGTATACTAATATTAGAGCTACTTTTTGAGCAAAGCTTTAAATTTACATTTCATTCTGTAATTTTGCTGCATTACCTTGTAAATGTTTTATACCACTTCTGTCTAGACACAACAAAATGAACCGGAAGATAGAGGGATATGGTTCGCGGCGTGGGCTGCTCACACCACAGGCGGTCAGCCAGTCCCTAGGCTCTATTTGTATATTATATTCAGCATCTCTTAAGTCTACTTACGTAGTGCTTCCATTAATGGCATTCATTTAGTATTTGGAAAGCCACCTAGAAAAGTCTTCCCAGTTTGCTTTTCTTTTTTACCCTTTTTTGTGTGTGGCTGTGGGGTTTTTTTAAAGCCAAAAGAGAATTTGCCTGACAGTTGATCTAATAAAATATGCTATGGTCAGGTATTTGCTCAGCTGCTGCTGGCACTCGATCTGGGGGGGAAAAAGCATGTTGAGCTACTCTGAGCTTTTAAAAAATAGGAGCTTGGGTTTTGATAGACATTTGTTTTCCTTTAGAACAGTAAGCATACTTCATTGTCTGGGAAGGATCTTGGGGGACGTCTCAAGAGAAGCAGCAGAAAACTCATGTCGATGTGTCTAAGAAAGTCTTTTTCTTTTCCGTACTATTTAAGTTGTGAGATTTTAATTTTCTCTTTGCCACAAAATTAGCTGAGATCTGTTCAGTTTGTTAGTTTCTCTTCCTGGTTCATGAAGTCAGTGGGCATCCTTCCGGAGCAGCTCGCTCATCTCAAAGGCACTGGCTTGTGCATCAGTAGAGGTTGTACTGAGTGCAGTAAAAAGCAAGTAAGCTCGTTGTGCTCCCTGCTTTCCTTACCCATCTATTTCAGTCCTTTCACCGGAGCACAAACTTGCTGCTACATTTGCAGGTTTCTGAAAGAAAGTGCAGAGTCTCTATATGTGGCACCACAAGGGTCTGATCTGAGCCAAGCCTCCTGACTCCAATGGGATGTCCAGGGAATTGAGGGCATTCAAGTATCATCATATATCACTAAATAACTGATCTGGCAACCTCTTTGGGATTACATGCCTAGCGTAGGTTGTATGAGTATTCCCCTCACAGGCTAAGAGCAAGCATGGCCAACAGCTAAGAACTGGGCCATGATTTTCCTTGACTTCTAAGAATAATGTAGATTGACTTGTTATGCCAAACTTCATAAAGGCTGAGTAAGATCCAAAGAATAAAACCTAAAGAAATGAAAAGAGAGTTTGCGAAGAGGCACTTCAGGAAGATGGAAGAGGATATTATTAGATATTATGCACTTTAGATCTGTCAAGAAGAGTGGAGCTTTTCATTGGAAGGTACCAAATGAATCAAGAGCTTAGATAGCACTTTCCAGCTTTATAGATCACAGGACCCTTGACAGAAGACATGGGTATCATTAAACATGTTTTACAGATAGAAGAAGCAAACAAAAATTGAAATGACTTGCAAAATGGCAGCAGAAACAAGTCAGGCACTGAGCCAAAAATTGACACAATACTCTTCTAAAAATGTCATCTTGGATTGCTGTAGACTTGCTATTTGCAAGTGCTTTTTTTTTAAAAAAGGACCTGTATATGTTAAAAAAATTGCAACCCATTTTTCTTATTTATTCCAACACAGTATTAAATTTGATCTAATTTTTTTTCTGTGTATTGCTCATTATTCTGTGAGACCATCCAATGAGGCAGTAGAGCGGCTTTACAGATTGTTGGGAGAGTTGATCCTGCAGTTGCTGTGAGGGGTGACGCTGGTATTGCATGCAGTTGTTCTTTAGACAGCTGAATCAGACTCTCTGTACTACACTTGTTTTCAGAGAATGACAAGCCAGGCTTGGTATCAAAAAAAAAAAAAAAAAGATCAAGTTTCCAGAGTTTGAAAGCTGAGCAAAGATAAAATGAAGAACATGGAAATTTCATTTTATTTAGGGCTGGCAGAGAAAAGCTGTATCAGATTAGTCTGTAATCTGCTTGATGGTGCTAAAGGATGGAAAACATCAAGAAACTAAATCTGTGACATTAAGGTGCGCTCGCTAAAGGTTCCAGCCAAATAGTAGGCTATAGCAAACTGGTTTGGGGGCAGTAGTAAGTTTATTTGTGTCAATCATTCTAACTTTCTGTAATTTAAATTTTCTCCATTATAATTTAAATTTCTCCATTTTCTATTAAAACTGAAAATATCAGTGGTGGTAGGTTGCGGGGTTTTTTTTGTTTTTTATTTGTTTGGGCTTTTTATAAATTTTAAAAATCCATCTGAAACATTAGTATGATTCTGATTTTGGTCAAGCTAAGGTATCTCTTTAGAATTGCAGTTCAAGGGCTCAGTAGGTCAGATATCTGGGTAGATGACATCCACTGTAGCCTAAAAGTTTCTGTCTGTATAGTGAGTTTCATACCATTCAAGAGATTTATACCTACTCAGTAGCCTGGGTTAAAAAACAGATTAGAAACTTGATAAGCCAAAAATAAATTTCCTCTCGGAATTCTGCCCAGAATTTTGCTCAAGCATACTTCCATTCACCATTTGTTTTATCAGGCACAATATTTTTCCAAGGGAAGATGTAAGGCTGTACTTCTTTTCCTGCCCAAATAGTAAGTTTCCCAATGTTATGTTTAGCCCTCTTCCAAAATGTATTGTTATTCCCTTCCTCTAGTAGCATAGTTATGAGACAGGATTAAAAACAATATCGAAATAGACATTTAAAAATTTACTGAGATTTTACTCCTTGTTACTTATGCTTGCACAGTGAGTGTCCACTTTCAAACAGTCACAGAAAGTAATGCCACAAGCACCACGATGGTATATAAAGATTAAAACCAGATCATGGTGCCAATATAAATTGTGTTATAATAAAATATATACATATTTATATTAATATATAAATTTAAATTATACAATATTCTCAAAGGGTTCCAGATTGCCAAAGATGTGAATTTAGGTCTTCTTTTTTTTTTTTTTTTTTTTTTTTTTTCAGAAAAGCTAATCAAACAAATAAAACAAACCCTAACCTATTTAAGTATCTAAATGGTATGGAAAATATGGAAAAGGGAAAAAAAGGTCCCCAGATGACTTTGATCCTCTATTGCTCACACTCTATAGTCTCAAGTAGGTGTCAGCATGTGCCACGTGGCCTTATATTGCTGCTATTTTGAGGAGTCATTCATTTAAGTATTCAGGCTGACTCTAGGCACTATTGATCTCTCTATTTATAATATCAATCCATCACACACAAGATTTTTATCTGTAAGGGGTTTGTTTCACTTGTGGGATAAGTCACCCGTTTGGCTTGTGTTAGTGGTTGGGAGTCACTGTCATTTCAGGTAGCCTTGTTCGCAAGGCTGCTGTAAAGAGTCACAGACTTAGAAGAGTTTTTCAAAGTACTGTTAGGATTCAGTTTTCTATAATAAGTCTCCCTTGGAAAGTTAAATGCAACAGAAAATGACAGAAAGCTTCCACAGACTTTTTGTAGTTATCAAAAAACAACGTAACACCAAGCTTTTTCTTATCTGCTGTAAAATAACAGGACAATATTGTATATGGCATATGCATTGCAGGTAACAGAAATGCAGTTCACTGCATTAGCTCTTAGGATTTATTTACATCCAACAATAAGGCTAGGCCAGAGCAGTCCAACTGTGCAATTTAGTACTGAAGTGATGTGAGGCCCTGACCTGGGGCAAACAGATGCCATTATTTCACACCAGCGGAGCATTTGCTCCATGGTTTTCTCTGCGCACTGCATTCAGCATTTGCATATTCCTCCACAGAATTGAAATTGTCACCTTCATAAATCTTCAAAGGGAACTTAAATGTTTAGCAGACCTAAGACATGTTACTGCTGCCTCATAGCAGAGGGATACAGATGCCCTCTCTGTGTTGTCTTTGGAGACATTGTACATTGAAACCTAGAAATAAAAATAATACAGTAATGCCTCCATCACCAGAGAGGAGAAAATAGTGACAACGCTGCAAGGAAAGGCTGCACTGGAAGAAGAGGAGGGAATAAATAAATAAATAAACAAACAAACAAATAGATAAATGGATGGATGGATGGATGGATGGATAGATAGATAGATAGATAGATAGATAGATAGATAGATAGATAGATAGATAGATAGATAGATAGATAGATAGATAGATAGATAAACACACACATATATGACATGACACCACCCGTCCAGCCACTTGGTGAGGAATGGCTAAATTGCATCATCCCCTCCCAAACTCCTCTCAAGACAAGGAGGTCAGAGGGAAGCACTACCATGCTGACAGAATTATTAGCCAGCTGTATCTTGATCTTTTAGATTCCAGGAGGTATAAATATATAAAGGGCATTGTGCCATTGTCTATTGCAAGATATACTCCTACTGTAAGTCAGTATGGAGATGGGTTCTTCTGGCATTGCAAAGTAGCATCCTCAGCTACATTATCATGCAAGAAAGGGAACATCTTAACTCTCTTCCTATTAATGCAATGAGGTTATATGCTTCATCACTTAAGTCTATTTAGATATGTAAGTATGAAGCATATATTTATTTCTCCTTCTAAAAATGTTTTAAAGAAAAAAAAGACTTCTGCTGTGTTAACACTTTCAGTGAGGCAAGTGCTGTCGATAGGAATATAAAAAAAAAAATTCAGTAGACTTCTAGAGAAGCAAAAGAGAGGAGAGAAACTCAGTTTACAGAGGGAGGGAATGAAGACACTGAAATTCAGTATTTTTGAACTTTGTTATCACAAGAGATGTCCAGGTGTTTGTGCTTTGTTTCCTTATTTCCTATTAAAGGATAGGGATAAAATGGGGGGGGGGGGGGGGGGGGGGGGGGGGGAGGTGAGGGGAGGAAAGAACTCGAGAAATGCAAGGTATTAATGCATTATAATAATGTGTGCTGTAAAACATAAGAACTGTGTGGTAGAGCTGAACTACAATTACTGTTGGAGGTCAGGGTCAAGTTGTCTTTGCTTGAACCTGCAGCCTGTTGCACAGTGAAAGAGCTGCGTGCATTTCTGGATAACCAGTTTTAGCAAGTTGCAGCATCAGGGATTTCGCCATGCATCTCATTCCCTGATGGTCTTATCCAAAACCCTTAAATCCTCTCAGCTTTAGACTAAACCCTGGCTTCATCAGTCTTCCTACAAGTGCTGCACTTTCAGCTGATCTTCCCACCTCCTGCTTCTTGCTGGCAGTTGATCGTTGTTGAAATTGGCTTTGCACTGCAGATACAACAGCTCCCCACCTTAGCTGGAGAGACAAAAGAGTTTCAGAAATGCAGAGGTTTTCTATAGCAAAGGCCACGTCTTACCTGATGTGATATATTTAAATCTCATGTTAAATCACCTACAGACTAGCACTCATGTTGTGACCAAGTGTGGTCCGATATTGCACCTCACTGGTTTGTCCTCTCAAAAGGACCATTTGCCTTTCACTAATGTTTTCTGTGGGCAAATGTTTTACGCAGTTTGTGTTGTCTGATAAGACTGAATGAAAAAATAAAAAATAAAAATCTACTGCATAAGCACCAGGCTAGTTTTAAAATTGCTGACAATCTAGCTTCAACAACAGAAATATTTTAGAGAAGCTATTAAATTCTGTCTTGAAGTTAGTGTCTGATTAAGATACATCTTTATGCAAACTGTACTTTAAAACCCATAGTGTCAAATTATGTTGTTTTGGGGAAGTGACATGTAGGGTATTCAGATATTTGCAGAATATACCTCTCCAAATTGCATGCATTGTAGCTATTTGCTTTCCCGAGGGTATGTTGGAAAGGATCCAACAGGATAAAGTGTCCCCTCACTGCCATAATCTTATGTGCACAAAATATTTTTAATTCCTTTTTCAAAAAGCATTGGACTTCATAACCTTTCAGAAATAGTTTGGTCAGACCCTGAAGTGCATAGTTTTTTTCAGTCAAATACTCCACTGGGGATCCTTGGGAAATACAGCAAAGTGAGGAGCACAGAGTGTGGTCTGGAGTTTTTGCAGGACTTTGCAGCCTCCCATGTGCTCTTCTGGTCTGCAACCTGCGTGCCAAGCCTATTTACTCGACTTCACCCAGCTAAAATGTGATTTTTAGAATTAACTAACTGCTTGGGTAGTTTATACACAACAAAACGTGTTTTATTTTCCACTGCCTTGAAGGCTGTTTTATCCTTTAAGTTGGAAAGCCTCTTATCTAAATGAAACAGCCTTAAATTGTTGGATGTAGTTCATTAAATTCTTGGATAACTAGAAGCCTCTCTGGCACTTAGCAAGTGATATTAGGAAGAGAAGTGCTGATCCACCTTGTAAATGCAAGAAATTGAATTCTTTGCAAGCTGCCATGGTTTGTACAAAATAATTACTAACTGTTAAACTTCCTCTCCCGATTTTTACCCTTTCTCAACTCCTGTAAATCCAGGTTAACCTCTCTGTAGTGAGGAGAATTGTTAAGGATGTGAGTTAGTGCAGAATTCCAGTTATCTCTGAATTTTAGTGCATCAACTGGTATTGGTACTTAGACAAGGGGTTTCAAAGTTCACAGAGTTGTGCGAGGTTTTGAGATGGCTAATAGCCTTTGGCTCCTTGCACTTTCCCAAAGTGCCATTTAATTATTTCTGCTGTGGGAAAGAGCCTTCAACGGATATCAAGGATGCAGTTGTGTTTTTTACTGAAGAAGTGTTCACTGAGTATTGCCGGCTTTTTAAAGAGCAACAGGTATTGCCCCTGTTGGTTTTCCTGTGAACCATAAGAAAAACTAATAGAAATGGAGAAGCTTGAAGGACCAAGTTGGGTGTTACCGCTGACATACTTCTAAATGTAGTTGTCTTAATAGTCCATATCTGCAAATGTATAAGCAGAGACATGTATTAATGAGTAATTTTTGTTTCTATAACACATGTAAATAATTCAGATGCACAAAGTTCCTCACTGCACCAAATGTCTGCATCTGGATTTTTCTTCTGGTGGACCTCATGCCATATAGTCCATTTTCTCTTGGGACCGTTTCCATCACTTTCTTCTTGCACTGATTTTCCATCATCCTCATCTTGGTGTTCTCACATTGTTTGGCTGCTCACAAGTATGTAGTGCTCAGGATTTCCATCAGGACTGTTCTCCAAGTTGTTGTGTTATGTTCTTCTTCAAATCTGATTTCAAATCGATCCAGCCACCCTTTTTATATCCTGTTCATCGATTATTTCTCAAAAACGTAGAGTGCAAAACCGACTGTTTAATGTCCATGGCATCCCTTGAAGAATTCCTTCTCTCTGCAGCTGCTTGCCAAAGACATTAGTGTTTGGCTGTTCTTTTCCTAGCAATGACTGAACACATTTCCTGTACTTTCACAGGTAGTAAAATTAATCTGTCATACAACCACCCAAATCCAGTTTCTGCATTTATTCATTGTTTTCTCTCTCCCCTCAGCCAAAAAAACATATTTGTAGTTCTTACTCATACTCCTTGTAGATTTTATGTCTTTTTTTTTTTTTTTCAGTAGTCATGTTGTCTTCTAAAACAGGAATCTGTTTCTAGTCTTTTTCTGTTAAGATATTTATATAAAAGTTAAAACATACTTACAGAAGATCATTCTCTCTGGAGTAAATTGAAGCCAACCAACTTCTAAAAAGCAAACTTAAATAATTTGTTTTGATCATACATTACTTCCTCTCTCTTAACTTTCCCATCCAAAGCAGTGGCATCTGCTGTATGATTTTACCTTGGGTTTTTTTCCGCTGATTTTATGGTTGTAGCTTTAGTTATGTTTTCAGAGTCAAGGCACCATTCAGCTAATGAGCACTCCCTTGCCTTGGTGGTACCCTGGCTCTGATTCCCATTGAGCTGGACAGTCGTCATGAGCTGGGACAACTCTCCTAAGATCTGCAGGAAATAAGTTCACCTGTACTGGCTAATTTTGCACCAATTTTGAAATGTCGATAGTCTAAATATAGTTCTACTTCTGAATTATTGTTACTGGTATGTAATAAGATGTAGTGAAGGTTTTGTGACAAGTGACAGTGCAGGAGAACTTGTCGTTGGCAGTCCCTAGTTAAATAGCTGTGCCATGAAGAGTCTGTTGTAAGCTCAAAGTCTTATTCGCAAGAGTTGAGGATCCGGTACTGTCCAAGAAAAAAAAATTATGCCTTGCTGCATCATCGTTGAGATGGTTTCTTTTTCTTTCCTATACTGCAAATGAGTTTACTAAAATTAAATACTTAAAGGTAATGGGAATAGTGAGTGTTTGTAATAATTAAAATCAGGTAAATTGAAACCTTTAGCAGTAAGCATCCCATATGACTTTGTAATTGAAAAAAATTATAGCAAAACATGTCTCACTAACAGATAAGATAGAGCAAAATAATGCTAGCATGGCCAAACAGGATACATCTATTTTTCTTTCTTTCTGTTTTTTTCTCCTAATGAGTGTGTCTGAAATATTGCAATAATAAACAGCTCGTTAGTGAGATGTTTTCAATTATAGCTTTCTGTGTTTCATCAGTTATTTCTTTGCGGGGTGGGTAGTTGGTGCATTCAGCACTACAGACCGTCTGGATGTACATACTTCCACCAACTGAAAAAATGCATTAAAATGCAAGTGATCATACTCCAGCCCTTACAGAGCACTCCAAACAGCATAGTGGGCATTCATGTAATACATCTCATTCAGCTCATTCTAAGCATCTTAGATTTTTACAGACAATGTATAAATGAATAGCTGATTGTACCTCAACCTCTGAAGTAACCCTATTAAAGTAACTGCACGCAGCAATTCAGAATTGGAAGAACAATGCATATAAGATTTATAGATAAGTGAAAATTAAGCCACTGTTCCAGCTATTCCTGCCTTTATGTGCTGTGCAACCTGCTGTAGAAATCATTCCATTCTAGAGACTTTTTATAGTTCAAATAGTCTCATACAGACTAAAGAAAATGTGTTAACAAAAGTAACATGAAAATGAGAGAAGTTCCTTTTCTCTGCTATCTCTTCATCTCTTCCTTTAAAATTATACTGAAGAAAATCTCAAGTATTTTGAGAAGGGAGAAGCAGTGAAAGGAAATGTGTGTGCTTAAAGGTCATTTTTCAAATAATGAACCATCTGCAGCTAATAAAAATTGATAAAAATGGTCGTGAGTTAGAAAACATCTAGAGGAAGATTGTGCATGGTTGTAGCTTCTAAGTACTTCATTGTATTTAAATTGTCACTTAAATTAAGATTTATACTGTGAGATATAAAGTACCTTCATGTTAATCACAACCACATTCAGAAGGACTGCAAAATACCACATTTGGTCTGATTTTACTTAGCTGGTTTATACTGTCACTTGTTTTGTGTTAGAACATGCAGTCTTGCAACCAGTTTGAAACTTAAAAGCCTAAAATAAATAAATAAATAAATAAATCTGAGAAATAGGGACAGTAGGAAGGAGAACTGAACAAATATTCAGGCTAAATATTTGCTTTGTGTTCTGTCAGGAGAGCATGAGGGAGCCAGGGAAGCTGGATTTGGGTCACTTGGGCTGTGAGAAAGGTCAGAAGAAGAGGAATGAGGTGGCCCTATTTTTGTCCCTGGGCTTTTCCTTGGCACGTACAAATCATTCTCTTTGCATTTTATATAAAATCCTGTTTTCACCAAATATGGCATTGAAGTTGACATCATTTGGGCATATCCCTCCCTTTTCCTCAGAAGTTAATCTGATTTTATACTGTAAGGAGAAACAGTATCTTCTGCAAAGCTGGTGCTGAATATCTATCAGTAAGTTTATAGTGTTGTCTCCAGTAAATTCTTGTAACACAAGTGGTCACATCTGGTACAGAAATCATGGTGTCATTGAAATTTGTAGGTTGGAAGGGACCTATCAGCCTTGCTCCCCAGCACATCAGCTGCTCACTCCAGCTTGCTGTCGCCTGCGAACTTGCTAAGGATGTGTCTGTCCCCTGCATCTGGTTGTTGACATAATACTCAACGATTTTTTGGGGCATCCATAAATATTATAAAAATACCAATTAATAACATTTTATGTTTTTAAATATCCCGTGTCTTGCACTGTGGTTATTGTAGAAAGTCAACACGAAATCTCTGAATTCATCCTGCATTGTCAGAACTCAGAGTTAGGATTATATATGCGGGCACATATTCTTTCTTCCTCAAAGGTTTTACATCATAGGAAAAGTAGCTTTACTATTCTTCATAACCTCTTCCTGGAAAACTTGATGTATTGATGTTCTTACTTCAAGCATGGAATTGGATTAAGCTATTTTGGGAAAAGCAATTGTTGTTCTGGAATAAGTGTTTCACAGAGGGAGTTAATCAGGATTGACTGTTTGATGTATGGTCTATGGTATCCTTTCATCCCTGATAATTTCCCTGGGAAGAATAGCCCTTGGATTTTAGTTCCATCAGAGACATTCAGTACTGCTTCACGTATCAAGCAAAATCTGTCATAGAAGTCAGTGGATGTCTCAGATCTCCTTCCCCAGGGTCTGACTCTCTGTCTAAAGCATTTCTGATTCCTTTTGCCTCATACTGTGTTATATTCTAGAAATATCCCACCGTATTAATTGAGCAGATGGTCAACTTAAGACTAATTTAGATTACTGAGAGTAGGTTTTTTTAAGAAACATCCTTTTGTTTTGTACACACTGACATAGTTTGCACAAAAATGGTGTCTTGATGACTCGGGTGTTTAAACAAGATACTGACTCTATTTCTGTGCATAGGTAGCTATGGTGATACCATGCAAAATCTAGAATCTGTTCTGAAACCCTAGAAATTAGAAAAAACTTGAAAGAAGAAGTATTTGCAAATATTTTGTTCATATATTGATTTGATACACTTTTGTGAAATGTATGAAGACATATTTGTGTTAAAACCATAGTGCAGTTTTTATCTTTATTGGACCAAATGTATTTCTGGTTTAATGATAATGAATTTGATAAGATTAACTGGATATAAATGAATTTATTTAAATATAAAACTTCCTGTGAATTCTGTGTAATAATAGAAAAGAGAGTTTGGAGAACACTGTTTTGAGTATCTTTGATGTAGTAATTGGAGTATATTCATTTCACATGACTGTCATTAAGGAAGACAGACAAAACCCTGTCATTGAGTTTTGTAGGTGTGATTCCCATGTATGGACATTCTCTTTAATCAGTGAAAGGGATTGCTGAAATAGAAACTTGATAGTTTTGACTTTGGTCTCAACAAAGGAAGGAGAGACAGAAGAAAGACATGTTTCTTTGAAGGATGAGTCTGTCAATCCACTTGATGGGAAGTTCTAAGTCCTGTACCGTTGCTAGGTGATGTGTGACAGGAAGGGTAGTTGAACCAGTTTTGAAATCTGTATCGGGATTGTTAACAGGAAATTTAAGCCAGTTAGCAAGAGCATTTTGTTCCTGAGGGTCACGCTGGTGCACCACAGCAGTTCACAGCTGCTTAAGAGGCAGAGTGATGGTCCCTTTGCAAGGAGAGGTTGGGGGATGTGACTCTTGCCCTGGGATTGTCTCTCCTCCACGAGTTAGATATCTCCTGTAAAAGGCTTACACCTGCACCTCATGCTCACTAGGCAGAAAACAAGCTGTCAGGGGGGTAAGTGATTCCTCTCTGGCACAGCGGGGGAAATACCTGCCTGGGGAGGGGCTTCACTCCTTGCTTGGCTGTAGATGCAGGTGGAGCGAGTGGACAAGATGAGACGCTTGACCTGTAGAGGCAAAGACAAGAAGCAACCTGTAAATCATCACAGACCCAAGAAGGCTTGCCGACCAGAACTGTGTGCTTTAGCTACCGCAGATGGTACAAAATAGTTTCAGCAGAGTATTAGAGAGTAGTTCCTACCCTTATTTGGCCTGCTGTGCCGGGCAGCTTGCGCTGCGGAGTTCAGTTGGATCACTTCAGTGGAGCTGGGGCTTGAGCTGTAGGGATAAGTGGTCTGATTTTAAGAGGCACTTAGTGTTCTTATTTATACTGCCCCTACGACCGCAATTTACATGGTGCTTAAAGTGTTAAGATCTGATATTTTGAAATCTGGGTCAAATATATGAAATACTCATGCTCTCTCTCTATATATATATGTATATACATTTTTGTTGATAAACACTCTGTGATAAGGCATTCCTGAAGATAAGATGTTGTTCTATGTGATGCAAATCTGTGGGAGTTTTGCCTTCAACAGAGTCACAATATAAGGTCCTATTTTAGCAAGGTTTTTCATTTAATTTAAACACAAACTTAGATGTTTTCTGGAAAACTCTGTGCATATGTAGCTATCTAATTATGCTGCTTTCCCCCCATCTTCCCTCTCCTGGGATACATAAAGAGCTAGAAAAATATAAATGCAGTTTTGAATGCTTGGAAATCTTATTCTGATGAGCATGAAACTAAGATGAAAATCTGTTACTATTTTTGTTTCAAACCTCTCCTGAAGTTATCAGGACACAAATAAAACAATTTGGGATTATGGTATAAGGCCTAGGGAATTCTGAATTACCCTTGTAGCTGTGTAATATAGTTTAAAAATCTACAGCAAAATGTATAATTCTCTCCAACCCGTGCTTTGCTGACAGAAACTTTTGCTTCGTTATATACAGTATTTTAAAGTAAGGAGTATAGTATGTATTTCGTACCAGAAACAGAAAGCATTTGGAAATCTCAAGTCCAATTGACAGAAGTAGTGAAAATAGTTGATAAACACTAAGTTTGTGTATAGGGTTTGGTGGGGGTTTTCTGGGGGTGTTTTAGGTATCTAATGTTTGGAGGCTTTGGGACCCCTTTCATGCCTTCAGTTTCAGAAGGACCCAAGTATTTAGTTGACATATCAAAGCGAATGTTTTACTGCATGAGATGTTTGAGAAAATAATTTCAGTTGATAGCTGTTAGGGGGCAGGGAGTGTATGGCACTTTGCATGCACAGGAGTGAGTGTTGTATAGATAATACAGTCCACACTGGGTGTAGTCTATAAAGACTCCTTCAGATTTTTCGCATTGTAAATTAAAGTCTTCAAACAGCAAAAAATTTTCTGTACTTTAATTGCATAACTGTTCTAGCAAACCAGAAGTGCTGGCTGAGTCTTTCAATAATCACCCAATTTGGCCATCACATTGACAGTAACTATTAAACTCCAAGGAAAATCTTTAGCACTGGGTAGATTCTTTTACTGTTTCGTGTAGGTCTTGGATCAGAGGCAGCTGCTCTCAGAGATGGTCCACCAGCTTAGAGAAGCCTTAGTAGCAAAAGGTAGTGCATTACATCCGAGGTGAAACCTTGGCTGTGCCACTGCTCCTTGGTGTGTTTAAATCAGTGTTTGAGCATTACTGAACTGCATGGCAGCCTTTTATATACATGTATGGCAATGTATTAAAAAAACAGGAAATTTTCACAGACAGATGGTGTGTTGCAAGTTTTCAGAAAAAAAGTTTAAAGAGCCGGGGATACTATTAAAAGATGTTACAACATTTACAGAGCACATGCTAATTGGGATTTCAGCGTTAAGAGCTACATTTTAATAACTCCAACCACAGCTGAAAGCAGTCTTTGTGGAGTTTATCGTTAATGTGACTGAGTAGCCTCTTTAAGTTTATATTATTTTTATGACTACTAGCAAAAGAAAATACAACAGGAGAAAGTTTTGGAAGCCTGATTAAAATCTATTTTTATCTATCTGTCTACAGGATCCTGGTTTCTAACAAAACATCATTATTCAGCATTTGTTCCTGAAAGTTGTAGGAATTCCATAAACTTTTTTTTTTTTTTCATGTTTCTGGTTAATATTTTCTATTTTTGTTTCAGATTGATTTAAGGTATATTTTCTTTAGATAGTTTTGTCAAGAAAGCAGAACCAAATAGGGAAGGGTTTTTACCAAATATGCAGATAGTACTCTGGCCACCTCTTGCCTCAATTTGACATGGTCAATCTCATTTTTAACGGATTCTAAAGCCGTTTCTGCTGCCAATACTATCCTTGTCACCTCCTCTGCATTTGCCTGCTCACAATTTACATCTCCCTCTGGGAATCTGTCAGCCCTTTAACTACAGAGATGTCCCATCAGAAACACTGGCTTTCCTGACCTGGCTTCAGGGCAGGTCTTCAGGTACCTCCAGTCCTTGAAATCCAGCCCTTGAGCTGAAGCTCCTGCTAGACTTTGGTGGAAGGGAAAAAGCAAGCTGACACCTAGACCTTTGGAGTAAAAGAAGCAAAAGGATGCTTCTTAGTCAGAAAACATCAAAGCAAGACTTAAATCATTGTGCTACAAAGAGAACTTTGATGAGTTACATGGGCATTGTCAATAGCTGGCTATTTACTGAGCATCCCATGGGCATGTTTCCTAACATGATAGAGCTTCACTAGCTCAGGTGTTCAAAAATTACTATAATCGATATTCAATAGGTGTAATGCTTCTGAATGTCTTTCAGAGAGCTTAATATGTTCATAATAAGGCCCCAATCTAGCAAAGAGCTTACACCAAAACCAATCTGTCCGCTCATGAACCAATATATCAAACGCAGCTCCAAACAGCAGCAGACTTTCAGTCTCATTCCTTAAAATGGAATTATCAAAATAATCTGATTAACATAAAAGAAGCTATATTTGGTCTTGCTGCTTGGTCTTTTTCCATGTGCTTTCCTATCATCTCCATAGGAAAACTTGCTGACATTTTAAAAAGGGCTTTGATTCACTGAGCTTCAATAGTCTTCAAGATTTTGATAAAGGATATTTTGCTCATCTCCCTAGTAGTTTTTGCAGCAAAGTGTGGTAACAAGAGAGCAGAGCTGTTCAGGAGGAATATGAAGAGCTGACAATGTTCTTTGGTATCCAAATTTGAGAACTTCAGATCTAAAGACCAAATAATATGACCTAGATCATCAGCTAAGGGCAAAGTTGTCACTGAAAAGTGGAAATGCATCTGTCACTCTTAAAGAGCAAATACATCCATTGCAGGGGTCAAAACAGTTATTATCAACATTATTCTCTTTCACTGAACTTACAATAAAAATACCTATTTTAAGTCTGTGAATCACATTGCAGGTTACAATGAGATAGCCCAGGATACACAGCATATGCCCTTTATTAATAGGTGCTGGATGACAGACTGATGATGTATTGCTGTAAGGGACTGTGTGCTTCAAACTTTGTTAGACAGGTCTTAAACAGAAAGAACAATTCAACATTTTACACATCCAAACCGAGCAACCCAAAGAGGATGGTCTGTCTGATTTCTTGAATTTAAAACCTGAAGAAAAATGCTGTGATTTAGAAGACCATATTCATGTTCACATTGCCTGATTCACCACTTACTCTGCGCTTCTAAAAACCTTACTGAGCCAGCCCCAGATAACTTCTCTTTTGATGAATTTGTTTTGAAAAACTCATTTCAAATGTGCTTCTTTTTTATCCTGTGATGCATGGCTAATGTGTATCTTGGACTAACTAGGGTATGATCCATCATAGAGACATCCTATAGTTGACTATAAATATGAAGGAAAAAGGTTATATTCTTTCTTCTTTTGTTGATATGATTGCAGTTCATCACCAAAAGTGAAACTGTGAGCGAGAGGTTCAGCCAGGGAAAGGAAGAAAGGAATGACAAATTATGTGAAAGAGAATAAAACCAGATAGACAATCTCGTTGAGTTTGAGTTCAGAAAGAATGATGCTCTTCTGAAACAGGCCCTTGAGCAGAAGCATTTATCAGTCTGATTTTGGATTTGAAATGGCAGAGAGTAAAAAGAAGATGAGTTCTTATCTCCCAGAGAACTTAAACAAAGCTTTGTAACATTCAGCCTGAAAATGAAAAAGAAAGTAACCCCTTTAGTAATACACCATCGCTAACTTAGCATCTTCAGGGCATTTCTCTAGCTTTTCTCCTAGATGTAAATTATACAATTTCTTTGTCTTTCTCCTTCAAATCCTCATCTCTGGAACGCAACTACTATTTTTATAGCCCTCTTTGGTTTTTCTCATATGTGAAAGCCTGTCATTAACTTGTTTACCCATGAAATCATCTTTGTCTTGGAGCACAATCATATTCCTTCTTTACAGAGCCTTCAAATAGGATTATTCTGTCTGTTTTCCTGCAACGCTTGCCATCATACCCAGTATTTACTGAGGTTCGGCATTTTACGATAGAAAGCCTTGTACTTTCTTTCCAGTTAATATGCCATACTTCAAAATGCTCTCCCAAGCTTTACGAAGTGCTTGGTGAACATATGCATAGCTCCATTGCCTACAAGCTGATATGATACCAATCAGGAGATGCACTTTACACTGAGGTCTTGTTGATACGGGATTTCCTACAAGATCCACAAAAAAAAAGCACTTTTTATCATCTTAAGCTTATCACCCTGTTATACTAAATTTAATTTGTATCAGTTGGTGGAGATTTAGATTCTTATTCAAAAGATATTCAATATTAAGAAGGACCATAAACACTAAACATGCAGACAGTGGGGGGAAAAGAGGTTCATGTGAGCGTGAAATGTAAACTGCAGTATATATTTGTGTCAGTTTTGAAATCATTTGCTCTCTACACACAATCTGTCATCCCATAGCGATACTATTTGCTGTCCATTTTTTAGTATTTGTACCGGACTGAAAAATCTTGCCCTTTAGGAAACCTGATCTATTATACTGGCCCTATTCAAAGGAATGAATTCGGTCATGCAGGGCTTCTTTTCATCTATCTTTGCCTTTGTAAACTTCATCTTGAAGCCAAGGACCAAGCAGTTTCCTCAGTCTGAAAAAAACTGAGTGCATTTCTTGGAAATGCTGCAGCCCAGTAGAAACTAGGAGTTACAAAATAACCAGAAATTTTTTTCTCACATGCTTATGCTACCAAGGAAGCTGAGGTTCAGGCTATTACTAGCTGATAAAAATCATTGAATGTATCTTTCCTTCACAGAAGTTTTAAGGAGTCATTTCTATATTAAGCATTGGAACAGGCTGCCTCGGGAAGTGGTGGAGTCACCACCCCTGGAGGTATTTAAAAGATGTGTAGATGTGGCACTTAGGGACATGATGTAGTGGTGGACTTGGCAGTACTAGGTTAACAGTGGGACTCAATCTTAAAGATCTTTTGCAACCTAAACGATACTTTGATTCTATGATTCTATATTGGATATAAACATAAAAAAAAAAAAAAAAAAACCAAAAAAACCAACCAAAAAAAAAACCTAAAAACTAAATATAGATGGAATATATCTAATCATTTAAATAATACATGACCTTTTGAACATGAGGAAGAGGGCATCACCACAATTCCATTATTCATTTCACAGTGCTTAAGGTGGTTAATTCCAGACAGTTTTCTTATGGCATTAGAAAAAACTAAGTTCCTATTTTGAGCTTTATCTAAAATCCATTAAAATCATAGAGAATCTCTCCGCTAAGCTAGTAGTCTTTGGACAGATTATGTTATTTTGACAAGCAAAACAGTTTACATATGTTTAACTTCTGAGGCAAAATAACTGAGAATAGGAATGTGAAGCCATCAGCTGGACAGCTTTTAGTCTGTACCATACCAATACAGACTTCGAGGGCTTTGAAGGATTTACAGTAGTGATTTTCTGTTTGTTTATTCTGGGTTAATAACTTTAAATATTTTAATGAATAATTAACTGGATAAGAACCTAGTGTCGTCCTGTTTAAAATGTTCAAAATAACACAAGTTTTCAAAATTGAAGTATTTGCAAAAATAATCACCTAAGTATTATAATATGAATTTTAACTATTTCGTAATGTATTTACCTGCAGGATCCAAAACTGCGTGAACTGCTGGATGCTGGGAACCTAGGAGGTCGACTGGAAAATCGAATGATAACTGTTGTCTATGGTCCAGACCTGGTCAATATATCGTACTTGAACTTGGTGGCATTCCAAGAGGATATAGCAAAGGTAATATACATTCATTTGCATCAGAGAAATGATATAAAAGTGGAGATTGCTATGAAATGAACCTCAGTTGTGTTGTAGAGCTGTGCCACTCAGTACCCAAGCAGAAATGTGCAACCTTTTTTTTTTTTTTTTTTTTTTTTTTTCAGGGAGCTTATTTAGCAAAGTTTATGGCCCTGATATATGTGCTCATCTACAGAACACTGATTGTAAAGCCCAAATAAGCATTGTGAAAATAATGGTACACACACATTTTTACTCAACTATAAAATGTAAATTGTGACTCTCCAAACACTTATCAATATTTTTCACTAGTTATCACCCTTTTATGCTTGTGCGAATTATGGATCATATATGAGAACAAAGTTTTAAATGGTTGACTTTTTAAGCTTGGCCGTGGGAATCTACAGTTCTACCTTGTACACTGAAGAATGTCAGCAATCAGACACCTTGTTTAACTTACATATGTGAACATTTCTGTTCATATTCGAAGATCAATTTTAAGCATTTAATTTTGCCTACATGATAGCCCTTGCTAGGAATTGTGTAGTCAACATCATTACCTTAGCAAAGTATTTTTTCCATGTAGCTAAACAGTCCTTTCATTTCTATCCAGTACACCACATAAAACAAGCAAGTTACAACTGCTGTTAGTACACCTTCCATTTTTTGTGGGGGTTTTGGTTTGTTATTTTTTTTTTCCCTCTTCTTCCAATTTCTGTATAACTCAATTGTGTTTAATGAAGCCCTTTGCTTTATCTATTCCAAATTGACACTCAAAAGCTGCTCCTCTTTTTTAGTTCCATTCATATGGGTAGACTGATGACAGCCTCCAGATAACCATGCACAGAGCACATTTTCATACTGATTGCATCCTTGAGTCCACTACATTGAGTTAAAAAGATAATTTCTCTGTAGATTGCTGTTACTTTACAGTAAGGTGTCATTTTTTTCACCTCAGAGTCAACAAGGATGTTCAGACCAGATGAAAAAAAAAAAAAAAAAATAGGATGAAAGCCTTAAGCTGGGAGGATATATTTTTGCTAGCCAGGTTTCTGTCTCTGCTAATCATCATTAGCAAATTGGCCAACTTGGCAAAACCACAATTTCGACTACTTTTATTTCTGTTCTCTCATATCAAAAAAAAGAGTTTGTGGTGGTCCATGGACTTCTGAGTGAGAATTGCTGTCCTCAGACTTGAAAACACACAGCTATACTCTACAGGATTGGTTAAGAAATTTTAACACTGCAAAAGTGAAAGCGGTTGAAACAACTGTTCAGGAAAAAAAAACCCTAAGCATGTAATGGAAAATTAGAAGGTATGCTAAAGCTTTACCAGCAAAAATTGTTAGCCCTTACCAAGGAAGAGGGAGAATCACCCAAATCAGAAGCATATGTCCTTCTTATTCACTTTCCTGTCTAGCCAGCAATCAGTGAACCATAATCTATTTGCTACAACAGTGCAGAAATTGGTATTTTAGGGCTATTTTCTGTTTGATAATGGAACTTTTAAAACACAGTAGATAAAAGTATGTTTTAGAAAAGCTTGGCTGCTCTAAATCCTGAGTAACTCCTATGATCTGAGTAACTAAGAATCTGAGTCTTCCTTGTTGCTTGTAAATGCGGTAGACCAAAGAAATTAATATTTTTTTTCAGTCAGACACTGTGGCTTGGGGATGTGATTTTCAAAGCATTTCAGATTAGCTGTGCTTGCCCTGAAATTGTACTAAATACCCTGATTTTTTCAGTGAGAACAGAGTTTGATTACTGTTGAATGCCTCTAAAAAATTCTCCTTTAACATGTTTTCCAACTCTATATGAGCCAGACCACAGAATCTGGTCCTTCTCATCTTGGGGACCAATGTAGTGACTCAGGGGAGTCATTATAAATAAGCACATGAGGGAGCTCCGAGAAGGCATGTAAATACAAGACATTTTCAACATCACATATGCAAATTTTGACCCTTCCTCTCACTGATGATCCAGGGAATGCAAGTGCCAGTGAAAAATTCCCCAACCTTTCCCTTTTCACTGCATGATTGTTTTTCAGATTAACCTTTCATTTGTGATACCTTATTTTTCAAGTTGTGTGACAAGTATCAATCAGTCCTCCCTTGGAGGAAAAAAGCAAAGTAAACTCTAAGGGTTTTAGCGAGGCAGTTAAAAATATTCAATTATGGGGGTCTCTTCCACTGCAAAAGTCTTCCTATTCTGCTACAAACTCTGTTCATCACATCCACTGATGAAGTTGTGGGAAAATTATGAAAATATGAGTCTTGGACTATTGAAATTGCTTCAAGTGAACTAAATAAAGAGCTAGAAATGACAGTGTAGTTGCAGTGTACTGTTTTATGTGCATTCCTCCAGGAGACAGTGACTAATGTTTAAAGTACATTAATGATGAGCTGAAGGGCACTGAGCAGCTGGTTTGTTCAAAGAATGCAGCTCGAAATTCATTAGATAATGGTCTAAAATCCAGATTGCTAGACAGGTCTTGGTGTTGAAGAGAAGTATCACTGCTCAGCGCTTGCTTATTTTCAGACAGGTCTGCCTGGGCCTGTCTTAGGATAGGATTTGTGGGCACCCACAAATAGAGTGCTGCAGCAGGAAGGATAAAGAAATAAGTTTATTCTCAAACCCTATTCTGAGTGGATGTTCTTTTTCTGTCTTCCTTCCCAACATGAAGAAGTACAGCCTGTGAACCTCTGTGTCTGCTCTACAGTAGTTCATTCTCTTCCCAAATCCAGTAACTTCAGGAGTGGATGTTCCATCTTTTGCATTTCTTTCACTCTCTTTTCTGCCTCTCCTGCTAACTCTGTTCTCACCACATGAGTTCATCCTGGCCATACAGACCCCTATCCAGAGCCCAAGGAAATTAGTTTCTCTTCAATTTGATGAGCTTTGGATAAGATCCGTCACTAAGAGCTGATGAATTCCCCCATAAGTAAGGTGATGTCATCAAAACTGATTCACAAATTGTGCTATATTATGCTTTCCAGCATAAATCTTTATTTTTCCAGCTTCCCCAGAATATGCAAGAGCTCGATCGGTATAATAAAATGATAAAGCAAACCATAGAAATTCAGATCCATTTGATATAATTTTTTAAAATAAAATTCATAAGGATACCAAAAGCGTAGAATTTCAGCAGCTTGCTTTGTTAACCTCCCACCAAAAACAAACGTGCGAGAAACATTGCCTTCACACGTAGTCAGTTCTGATTTGAAGGAAGTGTTTTCAAGGATGTGTGCTGTCTTTTCTTATGAAAAAAGTCTAATCTCTTCTGTTGAGATAAATGTCTTACGGTATGTATCCTGATGCATGTAATAGAGGAGAGAAATCACTTCACTCAGTAACAGATTTCCAAATGAACTGCTGCTTAGACGCTGCCTGCCAAAGCACAGAACAGCTAAATAATTTGTTAGTAAAGTTCACAGGAATGATATAAATATGAATTAGTGTAACAGGACGTTAGCCAAGAGGAGATCGAGTTGGGGGGAGCTCTTATCATGATGGATGTGACTTGCTTCGAGTTGAATGTCAGAAGGCTGGGTTCTTCTGCTACCAAACGGGATCAGAGGCTTCCAGTCTGCAAACAGTTTCTTGGCAGTAGCACAGTCCTATTTCAAAATACCTAAATTTATATTTTCCTTTTGTATTGCATCTGTACAGGAGTCTGCAGCTACCACGGTGATTCAGGGGCTGTTATAACCTTTCCGCAGTAGGCTGTTTTCTTTCTACACATAACAGCTTTCTACCCTGCGGAGCGCTCTCACCGAGCGCTGCCTTCTGGAATTGCTGCTGCTGGTAAAGAGTGCCTCGTACACAGAGTTAGAGTATGGGCTTTACTCTGTACCATGCAGCAAAACCAGGGAAACGGAGCCATTTGGTAGCTAAAGCAGTGAGACGCATCTTGGCTCACAGCTTGACGCAAGCCAATCAAAGTCAGTCCAGAGCATCTCCTTTATTTCTCCGGGTCTGTGCTCAGGGCTGTTGTTTCCCCTCCTGCTGAGGGTTCAGACCAGTGACTGGAAAGATGATGTGATCCTTGGCACATTTCCTGATCTTGGCTCTTTGGCTGTGGCTCTGTGGTGGCTGGAATGGGAGAGGCAATGTGCAAGTATTGCTTGTGCCTTGTTGATTTGGCACCTGCGTCATTAGAAATGGCTCAGCCTGCAGGTAGCCCTTAGGAAATTTGGCAAGAGCAATGCAATTGCTTTGAAGAGCCAGGAAAAGCTAGCAAAGGAACATGGCAAGACTGTTTATATAAATAATGGTTGTGGGTTGTGACAGGGACGTAATAACTGAGTCTTCCTTACATTCCTGTCAACAAACACTTGGACAAAGAGGAGGAAGAACTGGGGTGTGGGATGCTCCTGAAGTGCCCTACTCCTTTTTCCTACAAAATTCTTCAGTTTTAAGCCCAGGAGAACCAGTGAGATCAAAACAAAGTCTGTCAAGATCTATTAAAAGCCAATGTATTTTCAATTTCTAAATAATATTTTATGTTGCTATTAATCTTTGCAGCCGTTAGTGTCACAGGGAGAAGTTCTAACTGCTATTATTAGTGCCTGAGCAAAGCAGTGTTTACAAGATGAGCCTATTTTGAGCCTGGAAAAATGAATTGCCAAGAAGAAAAAAAGATGCCGCACTTAATACACTTTCTGTTCCAAGAGTCACAGCAGAGCAGTTGTGTCACTAATGGACCCGATTCCTTCTCTTGTTCTTTCTCACACCCCTGTTTTGTTTTGGTTTGGTTTGGTTTTTTTTCCAAACTAGACCTGAGAAGGAAAAACAGTTAAAGAATTAAAATGGAAGTGGTCACGAGAGGTGGCCTCCGGAACAAGTCTGTGTCTGAGGGAGGCAGGTTTCTCTGCCAGAAATACCAGTCACAGGGAGATGTGTCGTCTCAGCTGCTCAGGGGTGAGGTTGTAAATGGGGTGGACTTAAGGATCTGATAGCTGAAGGGTATCAAAGGCCCATATAACAGCAGGCATATAGGTAGCCTTATCTCGTCCTTGTTGGGAGTGACTGTGCGAGACGCATTTCGGGACAAAGATAACTTTAGGAAAAAAAACCTTATCACGTTAAAAAAAAAATATAGAAAAAAATGTAACTTCTGAACCTCTCTCAAATCAATCGTCTATTCATGTGGAAACCTCAGGCTCTTTAGGTAAAACAAGCTCATAAGCTCCCAAGTGATGTGGCAACATTTGCTTCACTGGAAGCAATGATACTTTTTGTCATTATCAATTTTTGTCAGGATGAAATACCCATTTTTTTGTATTTTTTTCTCAAGAAAAAGAAGAACCAAGGAGAGAGAATACTTCCCAAAGAGTATGTATCTGAGAGGCTGTGTTGCAATGGGAATTTTGCATCTGGAGCGATATGAAAGGAAACTCAATTTTAGTTTCAAAGAAAACTCAGAAAACTTCAATTAAAAAAAAAAAAAAAAAAAAAAAAACCAAACAACACATTGTTTGCAAAGGCATTGTTTATTCTCTGCCCTTCCTTTTAAAGGGCAGAAACAAAGCCAATCCAAAACCGCAGTTGTGATTAAAAAGCATTGCAACTAAAGATTGTAAATAAGCACCAAGTTAGCAAGGAAAAATGTGCTGAAATTGTCAATGAAAAGCTGCAGGAGAGACCTGCAAGGAAGGAGAGTGACAGGACAAGCAGTGGGAGTCTAAACTTCGGATTATAATCGTGGATAAGTCTTGCTGGGAACCTGGGAAAGGTCAGAAACCTTAAGGGAAGGACTTAAGCAGCACACACAGAAATTAGAAAAGTAAGTCAGGAAAGTAAAGAGAGGAAAGGTGAAGAAGAGCCAGGGGAAGAACAGTGCCTGCAGACGGAGATGGGGGGATTCCCATGAGCTGCTAGAGGACATTTCTTCCCTACGTCAGGGTAACAAGAGGCAAAAATAATTTAGGGAGGGATAGGACCACAGTGTGAGGATGTACAGTAGGGGGAAGAGGAGCTTTTCTATCTGGAGTTGCATGTTCTTCCTTGTATATCAGAATAATTTACGTTTATTCCTATATATTTCTGCTGTTTTGGTTTTTTTTTTTTTAAGCATGTTTCTTGCGTTGACTGGTAAGATTTTAGGTAGAGTCAGTAATTACAGTTCTTAATTCCGTATCCACCCTAAAAGATAATTTGTTGTCTGAATTACTTCATGATCTGTAGAGAGAGCTATGCGAGGCTCCCATAACAAGCTCTTACAAGAGGGGACATTGAAGCAAGAGACTTGCTGTGGCGTAGTCTGTATCCCACCATGTCTAGTCTGTCTGTGCTCAGAGGGATCTGAGCCCATTTCATCTTCATTGTGTAAGAATGGTGGTACAGAGGCTCCTTTTTAAATTCCTAGTGTGTCAACAAGAACAGTGTCCAACACACAAGAAAATGTAATTTTCTGAGGCATTTGTTGCACATCTTCCAGGAACTTGAATGTGGTTTGCATCAGACATTTATTCATATGATTATTTTTTTTTCAATTCAATATATATAATAGGATATCTTTAAGAAAATACTTGTAATAGTCTTCATTTTTTGCAGCATGAGAAAATCAGGTCTTGCAGATGAGGAAGGAAGCTGTAATTGGAAAAATCAAGTTCAGACTTTAATTAGGCACTTTTTACTAATGATATAATTTTCAAAAATATTTTGCATTGTGTAAGTAAACATCTAAACTAAGCTTCACTTAATCAAATTTTCTCTCTATAGGAATGGTCAGATGAAGTGTTCAGTTTGGCAACAAATTTGTTGGCACAGAACATGTCAAGGGACGCATTTCTGGAAAAAGCGTAAGTAGCCGTTGCATGTAATGCTGTGGGTGTTGCTCTTTTCTCTGCGTCATTTTCCTCTTTGCTTGTTAGTCACATTGTCATCTATTGTTTCTGCTTTGATGAGTTGTCACTTTTGTAAACACAGGCTGTCCTTTCTCATGGTTTTAAAGAGCCTGTATCTAAGCATAATTTAAACAAAAATCTTGTTAGGATTCTTGTTACAAGCTACTAAGTCATAGGAAAAAAGCCACTGGAATTAAATGCTATCTTCCCCTTTTGTACCAAAGTAGTAGCTTCAGCTGTAGTCTGACCCTCCCCACTTAAAATGAAAGAATATTCTGGACTGACTTGCCTCTGGTTTATTTTCCCCTTTTTCTGTTATTGATCAAAAAATGAGAAATGCAAGAAGTCCATTTTCCTTGGTCTAATCTCTCTGTTTTTCATGTGATTCAGAGGGAAGCTGTGAATCCATTCATCTAGATGGCTTTGCACAGTGCGCAGATTCTGAGTTGCTTTCAATGAAGCAGGAAAGCTGTTGATAAGATCATTGGGGGTGTAAAAACACACCTCCAAAAGGAAAGAGAACTAAACCTGAGATTAGCTGTTCTCAGCTGGGTAATAAGTGCACGTGCTGAGGGAGTTTTGCCTAAGTGATAGTGTTGAGAACACCATGGCAAAGCCTACCAGATAGGGATGGTATTGAACTGGGGTACTTGCTGGCCTTTTGGGGTTCTGAAAGAGGAGATATACCCTCCCCAGCCTACGAGTTGGCTGGTTAAATTCAGCTTTGTGTCTCCCCCAGACATCTCTTAATTTCTGTTCACAGACAGAGGCTCAGCCCAGCTAAATACCAAACTGGGGCTTAGGTTCCTAAACCTTGCCTCCACCCAAGAAGCAAGTTAACCCACCATTTTACTGGACTTTCTAAGGCTGTGCATGCCTAATTTTATTAGATGCGCCCATATTTAGTCCGAAAGCTTCCAACTGCTTTAATTTTAATCCCATGTACGTATTCATAGGTGGCTGTTGTGGGAAGGAGGGCAAGGAGGGGTGTGTGTTTCCTTCTCATGGTGTTCGTTGGGGTGCTGCTGAAGCCAACAGAAATTCTTGAAGGAACTTTGAAGGTTGGATGTTGCAGGAACTACGGCTGTGTGTCTGATAACGCTGTGTTGGGACAGCAGTGATATATTAGGCAAACAAAATCCCAAGTGGATGGAAACATTTAACATTTCCTTTTGGCTCCACAGTGAAGAAAGCGCTGTGCTAACCTGAGAAGACCCAGGTGTAAGAGCAAGAGCAGAGAGGACCTCCTTCAGCTCCATAGGTTGTAGATGAGTTACGAGAGTGATTTGATATTATTATTTCATGCCCCTTACCACTCAGATCCCCAGGTGACCAGCAGACTTTGCTGACAGGTCTGTAATGGGGAGGATTGTGATTGTACTCAATGGGTGTTTTTATATCAGATTCAAAGGAGAAACATGTTATCACACAGGATAGAAGAGCCAGTCTTATTTGCAACCATTCTTCCCTGCTTGTTCAAGCAATATTAATTAAAGATGAAGTCACTGGACACATTGTATAGATTCGGTATCAGGCAAGCATGGCATTCCTGTGTGTTTTTGTTTTTCCACTAATTAATAAATCAGTTGGGAACTGTAAAGTTTCCAGGGTCCTCTGCACAGATGCCAAATCAGAGTCACTTAAGAAATCTTTGACTTTGAAGATTAAAAATATTTCCCCATTACAATTAGTGTACTAAGCAAAGGGTTGGTTGCAGTCCTGTCAGAACCCTTTTGTTGAAATAGAAAAGCAAATTGCATTAAGGCAGAATTAAGGTTGTTTTCTTTGTGGCGTTCAGTCCCTTTCAGCATTGGAAGTGCAATAATGAACTGCTTGAGCAGCTTTCCTGTGGTTTGGTCAGATGAGAAGAATAGGGTTAATTTGGGAGGGGGGTGGTTAATAAAAACTGCCATTTTGTTTATAATGTGCTCATTGCTCTGTTGTAACCACGCAGTGTAGTTTTGTGTTGGGGTGCAAAAATGGAGTCTGGAATACATTGCTACTGAAATTCTGACGAGTGCAGTAATGAGCACAGGGTGAGTGCGCTGTGGAAACCTTGGCTCCGCGTTCCGTCCAGCGTTGGTTGTTCTCGGTGTCAGCACCACACTGCTGAGATGAGTCCCTTCGGCTGTTACCGATGAGAGTATCTCCTAGAAATCTTTTTAACAGGCTTGGTTTTCTTAAATGGGTGGATAATGGCTGCAGGGGCAAAAATAGCGTCCCATGTGTAGCAAGGAATTTGGGAGAAAAGAAGGTGGCAAGTACTGGAGCGGGGGTTGACTGTTCTTCAGACACACGTTTTTAGTTTGCTTTAACTGAAGTTCAGAATTCTTTTTTTTTTTTTTTTTTTCCCATTTTCGTTTTTTTTTCTAGCTTTCTTGGCTACAGAGGAAAACACTAAATGGGACCAGAATGTTCTCAAAAGTTTCAAAAAAATAGAAGGCAAAATAAACCTTTTTTACAAACCACTATGATTTTTTTTCTTTTTAATCGAGCTCAGGGCTGGGAGATGGGGCAGAGGGGATGATGATTTTGTTTGGTGAAACAGTAGCACAAGAGATTTCAGTTTCCAGAATATGCATATGAGAAAACAAGGATTTGTGAAAATGTTCCTATCCTAGTTAAGGATATTAGCACATACTTTGTTTTTTGAAGCGGTTGCTAATGCCATTTTTGGTTGGGAAGAAAAGGAAAGTTTAAAGTTTATTAGAACCATGCGGTTTCTTTTTTTTTTTTTTTTTTTTTTGGTAGACCAGTGAGTAAAGTGAATTTTTTTTTTTCTTTTTTTAACAAAATAAAGTCCTCTTAATGTTGCCACATTTTTCACCAGGTCATATACTGCAAAACTCATTTATAGTTTTAATTACATTCAAGTGGAGGAGATGAAGCACTGAAAAAGTTGTGCCCTTTGCAGGCTGCTGCTGGTAGATATTATGCTGGTAGCCAGTAGTCCTCACATACTGGGAGGATCATAGGATAGCAGCTGTAGGCCCAACTGCTTCTCATTAAAGCTACTGGATGACTTCAGTAGGTTTTCAGTCAGTATGTTGAGAGATTTGGACAGAGGAAGATAAGTCCTCATTCTGCTGCCTTAATGAGCGTGTGAGAGAAGTCACAGGTCCTGAGATACTGAGATGCTCTAAATACTTGGTTCAAAAGCTGGATAATTGCCTGCCTGTGGATGGTTTCAGCATGTAATTTTTATATTGCTTCATGCTGGACACGTCTTGGGCTTGCCCAGAGCTGCCGAAGATACTGACATTCTTGCTGGTACAGAGACATTTATTTCAGTTGCCAGTGATTTGACTTCCTTCCAGGTGAGGAGTGACAACATTCAGGGTCAAATGGAGAAACCTTCACAGATGTGTTATGGGGAGGGCTTAGGGCGGCAGAGATGTTGGTGTGACAATTTCAGCCTCTGGAAGAGGCGTACAGCCACCTTTCCAGTCAAGTTGTGTAGCCTGTGTGCCGCAGTTCAGTCTGCTGATAGACTGGCAGGCAGCCTGGTTTAGCAGGAGCTTGGGGGCAGAGGGGGAAGATAAATTTGTGCATTAATGGTATTTGCAATGTCCCTTTGCAAGTCAGACAGTGTTTGACACTACAGGTGCATTAGTGTTGAAGGAAAAGTTATTTACTTATTAATGATACCACAACAGGTTTTCATTTTGGGTGAAAGAGCAGAGTGGAACTTGCCGTGTGATCAGAGCACTAGCACTGAGCTATAAAGTTGGTGGACGGGTACTTGAAAATGCTGTAAAAATAAAACAGGATGCTTTTCTCTCCACAGTTACACGAAACTTAAGCTGCAGGTGACTCCAGAAGGGCGCATTCCTCTGAAGAAGTAAGTTCTGTTCCCTTTCCTTGCCATGTAGTCTCTTCTGACTTTTGAGTGTGAATATATGTTTGGGATGAACAAGTGACCACTGTGTTTAGAATAATAATTTTATCATCTGTTTTTCATATGTATTGCAGGAAAGAGTGGCCAGTGATACTCAGGATGCCTCTGTTTGAATACCATTTGGGCATAGATTGCCCTTGTGATCTTGAGCAAGACATTTAGCTTCTCTGCCCTTGTCCATTCCACTTATGTAAAATCAAAAAAAAAAAAAAAAAAAAACCAAAAAACAACCATAGTTTCTTTACCTCAGAGGCATGTCATGAGTATAAATATGTTCAAATTCCATGTCGCTGGAGTAATCTGAAAGAGAGCAGTGGTGACTTTCGCAAATAACTATTTACTGTAATAGGGGCTTGTGTGGGGTAGAGTTAAACCTATTGTGGGCATCATGAAACTTGCTTGTGTTACCAAGCAGCCAGCAAATGGCAATAAATAGCTAAAGATGTGATAGACTGGGAAGCGATATTCAGTCTCTAAGCCACCTGGGCCGTTAAGGCATGTCTTTAAACCAGTTCCCTCTGTTTTGTCTGTCTTGCAGCATATACCGCTTGTTTTCCGCTGACAGAAAACGGGTAGAAACTGCGCTGGAAGCTTGTAATCTTCCATCTTCAAGGGTAAGCATCTGAATTTATTCCTGGCCCTTACAAAGTGTTGCTAGTATTCAGCAGTGCTTACTCTCTGTTGAGTGTGTTCAAGACTGGTTGTGCTGTGCTGCCTTTGCTTCTGGGTAGTTCCTCAGCAGCAGGTCTGTCTTTCCCACAGAGGAGTTCCTGATACCTCTCTGCAAATCTGAGTACCTTTGATTGGAAATTATGTAGGGACCAGGAGTGCCTGGAAGAAGTGTGAATGGATTAAAGGAAAGGGCAGGGGGTTGTGTAACCTATCCTGGAGAAATTCTGTGAGAACATTTTAAGAATGGGTAACTGTTGCACAATTTTCAAGTCATGATCTCAGAGCAGTGTTAGCTCGAGGTGTAGCTAATGGTCTAGTCGGTTTCCTTCTCACAAAAAATAAAAATCTATAGCTTAACTGACAATTTCAACTGACTGTGACTTATCTAAAAGGTGCATGGAGAAAATGTTGAAATACTATTGTGTCAAAGCTGTTAATGCTGCAGGGATGCAGCCTTTTTATGATGCTAGTGCAGGAGATTTCCTCAACCTGGAGCATTTGCAGGATGGTACCTCGCCCTCAGGAAGGCTTTTTTCAAGAGGAATGAACTCATGCAGATGATCCTACTTAACGCTGGAGTGAAGATGTCCTCATTCTTTCCTCCCAGGTGGACATTCTCTTCCAAGAAGGTTCTTACAGGATAATTCCTATGTTCAGAGGTCCAAGAGGTGGGGCAGAACCAGTCTGTAGCAGAGGAGAGCCTGGAGCTCCTCATCCCTTGCTCTTGTAGAAAACTGTGCTGTGATCTTTGCTTGGCATTTGCTTCCCCAGTAGTTTACAGAGCCAGTTGCTACAGCTCCAGAAGAGTGATGGAGCACAATCTTCACAAGCCAAACCTCAGATACCCGTTACTAATGAGACCTTCCTTAATAGGTTTGGGAGCTTAACTCCATAAAATTCCAAGGAATGTCTGTAAAATAGGTATAAAAGTTTATAATAATCTTATCTGTAGGTAAGGTTGTGAGGTTGGATATATGGAAAGAATAGTTTTAAAGATGGGTTTTCATTTAATTGTTAGCAAACAAGACAAGATGAGCAAAAGAACTCTGCTTTATAAATCGGTTGATTTATTACTTCTGTTTACTACCTGTATCTGAAAAAAAAAAAAATCTAAACATCACTGGAGTCCTTGAAAAGAACTGCAATATTTTTCTGCTGTTTATTTAAGTAGAGCAAATTTTACATATACATATTGATGGATACTTGTTGCTGGGATACCATCTTGAAAATTATCCATCGTATAAACTAGATCCTTTCTTTGGTTGGGACAGAAGACAAGCCTGCTTCACGCAACAAAGAAAACTGTTGATCATCTTAAAAAAAAAAAATTTAGAAGCTAAGTGCTTAAGAAGCATGAAACTGAATATCATAGAGGTAATGGACTAGAAGAAAATCAGTACTTCAGCTGTAGCTCTTTTCCTTTATGTTCCTGTTTGTTTGAACAAGTAGAATTCTTGGCTTCAACTTCCAACCCTTCTGCCCCATTGTACTGCAGGACAAATGGTATTTCTGTAAAGCCTTGGAAGAGCACTGGACTCCAGCATTTTGCAAGACATGAATATGGTGGAATCTTGCTCAGCAAAATCACACCAAATTATTCAGAGAATTCCTGGAAGTCTCTCACGGACTTTAACAGCTTAGGGTTTTTCATTTTTTTTTGTTCATGCCTCATGAAGATCCTTCTAAAGATTTTCTCCCCTGGTTTCCACACCCCTCGTTGCTCTAGGAAGATATGGGGCTCGTTGGCCTTGAGTTCCTCATGATGTTTTGATGCACCTCTCAGAACCTGTGGATGACTCTAAAACACAAAATGAACTTCAGAGTCATGGGTAAAAGGATCCCGAGTCACCATTTGTCACCGTCTTCCTGATTCACAGCTTCAAGGCTGGGACATTCCCTCGTCTGTGCTACGCAGTGAGCTGAGCATAGAGCAGCCTCAGCCGCTCTGCCGGGGCGTAGCATCACTGCATGGACCTGTCTGTGACACTACCAGCTTCAGCATCCGCTAGCCCCGCTTCTTTGGCAAATTCCCTGCCTGTGTGCTTGCCAGGAGACCTCATGGGCCAACACGTAGGCACTGCGTTTAGTGCAAGAGGAGGAAGAGTTCTCATTGCCTGGGTAATTGCCTTCATCCTGCTGTAGAACAACAGCACCGGAGAGGATCCCCAGAAGTGCTGAAAATAAAGTCTTCATTTCATATTTAGGGATGGATTCTCTGCGGCGCTGAGCACTCCAGCCCTGATTCGGCTGAGCAGTTGAGCATGACTGCAGTGGGATGACCCACGTACTTCAAGTCAAACACATTTTCAAAGTGCGAATTTATTTATTTATTTATGTATTTCTGGGTTGGACCTGGCATGTATAGAGTCTTGCAGAACAAAGCCCTGTGTGATCTGGTTTGCAGCAGCATTTGTCATCCAGTAGATCCGAAAGCAGAGGAATGTTTTTTAAATCTTGGCTACTTTTGGGGAGGGGTGTGATTTTAGTTATTGTTGGCTATTTTTGTTTGCTTTGGTTTCAGTCAAAGGTACCTTAAATAGAATTTGAAGAGCTTTATTTTAGCCACCTGTTGGGCTGTGAAGACTGCTTTCTGCCTTCCAGCTGATGTAGAGGTTCACAATGAAGCACTAGTGAGCTTGACTGTTAACTTGAAACAAAACAATCAACTTTTGAGTCCTCTCTGTGCAAATAATCTGAATTAGTTCTCGTGCTGCCAAATATATAACAGAATGGATACAGGTATTATAGAAGCAGGCAGGTTACCAGACAAATCATAAATCACCACTGCTTGAAATTAGTAGTGTCTTAATCACAGAATAAAGTTGTATACAAATATTCAGCAAAGCTGGAAATGAGGAATGGTCTCATGTGGTACAGAAAGTTTGTGATTTGTTCATTGGTCGCAAAAAAGAGATGCTCACATAAGGTGTGTGGGTGGTTCCACTGAAATGTGGATGGCTCAGACCAGGCTGAGGAAGAGGGCAGCGTATTTTAATCCCTTTTGGCACGCAGGCTTTTGGAATCCAAATATAGTTGTCTGAGGTTGTGCCTGGGGTGGCAAATGCTTGCAGCAAGACTTTCGTCTCCCATCTAGTTCTCTGTGTTTTGTAAACCCCCGATCGTGTTACTGGTAGAAAATAATTCATTATTAAAAGTTTCTGTATTTATGCCTGAAGACTTGTGTTGGTTATCCTCTTTTTAGATAGGTGTTTGGAGGTAGTTGTTGGGAAACTGAGATATATTTTTATAACTGAAACCAAGTAAATAAAAACCTGGATCTCGGGTTATCGGAAAAGACCCACATTTTGTTCAGTGTTGAGCACCTTCAGATCCCCTGTAAAGGAAAAATTATAGTAGGTCAGTGGGAGACTGTAATTCTGTGGTAATTACAGAATCAACGTTTAATATGCCCTTAGGAGAAGCAATGGCTAAGGAGCAGTAACCTGCTGAATAGGTATTATAGATAGAGGGAACAGAGGGGAGTAGGGTGCCAGCTTTAACAAGAAAATTCACAAGCTTTATGAATCCTGGCCTTCAGGAAAACACAGGTATCAGCAGTTCTACTCTCAACTGAAAACACTGCAGCTCAGATTTTTCCAAGTGTAGCGGGTGCAGTTTCACACGTAGTTCAGGGTCACTGGCAGCTGTCGCTGAAAGGAGCTATTTCCATCCTCCAACTTAAGGTTTCACACTTCTCCATCCACCCTTGCACCCTTTAGCAGTTGTGCCGTCAGTGAGTTGCTTGGCTCGGTGAGCTGATCCCACAGTGAAGTGCACAGGGTTGTTCTGACCGGTTAAGTCTTGAACCAGTTCACCCTGCAGCCACTCATGCGGTGTGCCAAAAAAAAGGAAGGCACGAAGGTCTAATGGCTGGTGACCTTAGACCGTTGGAGCCTGGAGATGGGTACCCAGGCGGAGCAGCGGAACAGCCCGGCTTGGTCGGAGCGGGAGCTGGGTCAGGTTCAGTCTGCGCTTGCACACAGAAACGCTGAGCTATGGTCATGGTACAAAGCCCTCTCAGGCCTCTGCAGGTTTCATAGATGAAAGGAGAGATAAAGTGATGCCTGTGGCATTCATTTAATTTATTTATTTTAACCTAAAGCAGGAAAAATACAGAAAAGTTTCTTCCGTCTAACAAAGACTTGAATTGACGCTTCTGGTTCCCTTGGCAACGCCATTAAACAGGCAGAATAAATAAAATCAGTGATTTCCTCTATCAGCAGTTTGCTTCTGAGACGACCAGGTTCAATGGCAATTAAAAGCAAATGGCTTTGTGTCCAACTTACAATTTTCCTCCTCCAGTTCATCAGATTTGGGCATTGTTTTGGAGCCGTGGAGAGGCACCACATGGCCCCATGGTGCTCCTGGTAACTGCATGTCATAGCTTTTGATAAAGGTAGCTTGCACGGAGGAAACTCAAAAATCGAATTTTCAGTATTTACGTTTCATGGGGTTTTTGTTTTCCTCTTTTTTTTGTTCCTTTCTAAGGTTTCCTCTGCACAAAATACAAGCTTTTTTGTCATTTTCCTTTCTCGGTGCACTGATGCAAAGGCAGAAGCCAGTGAGCACACTGTTACTCTGTTACTGTTCTGTGCTGAAAAATGCTCTTCACTTTCCTTGGGGTTCTCATTTCTTCCTAGCTCCCCTAAAGAGGCAGCCCTTGCTGTCTTCTGCAAAAGTTAGGAGCTTGAAAGCAGTGCGTGTAAGTGGGAGGAGGGCTCTTAGCTTCATTCAAAGGACTTATCCAGTCCAGTAATTCCCTCCAGTTAAAAACAGTAATTCTTTTTTTTTTTCAGAGAAAAGCCAACAGTTATAACGGGGCTGATGAAAGTGTCATCTAGAAGCAGGATTAAATGTACATTGTTCTAAATTTTAGAAAATGTAAGAAAAAAATGCTTGTATCTCTTCTACAGGAGAGCGTTTTTATCAATTTCTGTAAAAGAAATCTGATTGCCAAATGCGTTACACTGAGTGTTTAGGACAAAGATGTGTGGAAAAACTACACGGCGTGAGTCTTGCCCAGAATTGCAGTATCTTGAGCATGTATCTTCAGGAAGGAAAAGGAAACGTTTCTGCTGCTGTCAGAGAACAAGTGTATTAATAATGACTCAGTGACCCAGTTCGTTCGGCGGTTCTTTGGGAGCTTTGGAAAGATGAGCGACGTGCTCGTCCTCTGCAGCGCTGCTGTTTTGCTCGCTGAAGCACGCGGGCTGAGCACCGCTGGCCGGCCGCCCCACTGGGACCCGGCTCAGAGGCTTCGTCGGGACTGACATAGCTACTTATGCTATAGATAGGGGGGTGGGTGGGGAGATGGCCGTCCTCTCTTCTTCACAGGTGCTCAGGGAAAGAGGTAACTTGGCCTTATGGAAACGAAGATCAGAGATGCATTTGCATTTTTCTTAAAGATGTACTCTTTAAGCTGCTCCGTTACTCCGGGGAATTTATTATTCCACACAATCTGGGCTCCTTTAAGTTGCAGGGAGGGAATTGAAAGAAGCGCAGTAGTGAGTGGTCTGTTTACAAAGAACATCTAAAAGCGCTGTATGACTCTTTCATTGGTTTTTTTCCCCATTTCACAGAACGATTCAATCCCTCAAGATGACTTCACGCCAGACGTGTACAGGGTGTTCTTAAACAACCTCTGCCCTCGGCCCGAGATCGACCACATCTTTTCTGAGTTGTAAGAAAAAACGCTCATTTATTTATTTATTTATTTCCCCTTCACTGATTTTCTGAGCAGGGGATGGCAAAGTAGGTTATTTAGACTACAGCAGCACGCAGCAATTGCCAAGAACAGATTTCAGGGTCTAGCAGGGCTGTTGTTTAACCTTGGATCAAGGGTTCCTTCTCTCCCAAGCTTTTGCCTCCATTTCTAATGGCCAGAGCTTTAAAGTAATTTGTTCCTAGAGAAGCAGAACCACCTGGTCTTGTTTTTCTATATGGATTAGGATAGTTTAGGCTTTCATGAAAGTAAGGGAAGAAGACTAATAAGCAATAACAGCGTGCAATAGGCATGATAATTTGTGTAATCACCCCCAAAAGTTTAATCAGGAGTTGCAAAAAATGCAGTAACTTTTAGGATTTGTGCATCACGAATTCACACCGTGAAATTAAATTAGCAGCCAGCTACGACAGATTTCATACACTGAGTTACATACTACATAACTCGTGTTGCTTCTACCCCTTCCATCAAGTCGTTGTACTTCCCAGTGTCAGCAGAGCCCGATTAGTGGAGTGGGAACATGAAACAACATGCAAGCAAAGTAATTTCCAACATACACCCCAAGACCACCAAAGCAACTGGTGAATGTATCTTTGCAACATGGGCGTCCTTGTTTTGTGCTCATTTTTCTCGAAGGTTGAGGTTTGAGAGGAATGCAGCCTTGGCCTAGTTTGGTCCCACTGAACCCAGGGGTGGACTTTCCACTGCTGCCTCGCAGGGGGGAGGTAGGCCGGTCCCGAGAGCTGTAGTCAACCTGAGCACGTCTCCTGGCTCAGATGCTTCCTGGAGCTCCATCTGGGTACAGATCGTACCCAAACTCTGCTCTGTTTACTAACTCTCTAAATAGGCATCTTTTTGCTTGCTTTGCAGAGTGCCTAGCATTTTTTAGCAGGTTTGTAAAAAATAAAAAACACCCCAGCAAATACTAGAATAAAGCTCAGTATTGAATTCCACGTTGTTTTCTCTTTTTCTTTTTTTTAAATTTCTTAGTTCTAGGAATTCAGGGGAATGAATTAAAAAAAAAATCTTCTAGCATTGCTCTAACTCTTCTCATTGACATCCATCATGCTGAATGCTTTTAAAAATCTTACTCCTAGATGTTTGACAAAGAAAGGTTGTTGTTACATGCTGGCAAAGTAAATTAGTCCAGATATACAGTGGGACAGTGTTTCTGTTGTACAATACTTTGAATCTTGTTTCAGTTTCCCCGGGAGGTTACAGAACTTTCAACAAGATTTCAGAGAAATGTATTTTAATGGCTTCGCTGTTGCTTAATTTTTCCCTAGTGGTGCCAAGAGCAAACCATACCTTACCGTTGATCAGATGATGGAATTTATAAATTTTAAGCAACGTGATCCACGATTAAATGAAATCCTTTATCCACCATTAAAGCAAGAACAAGTTCAACAGCTGATTGAGAAGTATGAACCCAACAGTAATCTAGCAAAGAAAGGTCAGTAGTTTTTATATTCTCGCTGTACTCGGTTTTTGATTTGAAACGATGACTCAAATATCCTACAGCACGTGCTAAAACAGAATTTGATTCAGAATCAAACTGTGTTTCCAGCTGTCTGCTTTTGGATCATACAAGCCTGTGGGACATCGTGTGGTGCATTTTTAAATGTATTTGGTTGGGATCGATTTAGGAAGGATGGGGCTGGTTTCAGTATTTACTCTTCAGTATGTGTAATTGATAGTTTAGAACAGTTGTTCTTGTATGCAAACTTCAGCAGAAGCCTTACTATCACAATGACTATTTACCATCATCTGAAATGTAAAATTTACAGAAAAAAGTCAGTGACGATGAAACCAAGAAGATGATAATTCTGTCATTTAATATTAGTAGTAAGTTCAGCCCTCTGCTTTTTGATAAAATGGTACACAAAGTAAGGGGTGAGAGTAGCTGTGTGTGTTTTGTGCTATAATCACAGAAAATTCCCTTTTGAAAATCTCGTGTTGTCAGGTCTTAACTGGGCATTTCGCCAAAATCAGTGAGAGAACTCTTGCTCAAATCTCTGCAGATTTTTGCTACTACCACAAGTCTTAAAATAGCATTAAATTTGTGTCTGCATCCTGTTTTATTCCAATCCACATATCCTAATGATTACCCCAGATTTCAATGTGTTTATACCTTACAAATTTTAGGGACATGGGAATATCCTGAAAAAGAGATCTAATATGAAAAAAATGTTTTGGTCCAGTGATTTTGGATCCGGAGGAAACACAAAGACATTTTTCCCAAAAGTCTAAGGTTAACTGAAAGCACTCCCACCCCTCTCCCTGGAAGCCTTCTGACCTTGATGTCTTCCTGAAGGAAACCTGTGGCTCTCAATGCCGCGATCAGTGTTGTCCCAAGGCAAAATGCTTGTAATTTTTCTCATAAGGCTTCTTACTTTCACAGTCCAATCACATTTAGTGTTTCCAGAGCTTTTGATGAAGGGCTAAATCCTGCAGCTTTGTCATGCTTATGCAAACTGTCTTTTGACGTCAGTGAGAATGAGTAGATGAAAGCACGTTGTGACCTCCTCTCTCATCCGTGCAAACATTAGAATATTGCTCTGTGCTTACCTTATTTCATATCAGCAACAGGGAAGTCTGGCACCTAAAAGATCATTCTTTTTACCCAAATATTGGCATTTCATATAAGCCAAAATAAGGATTTGTTAGAAGGAGGTGCGCTGGTGTGCTAGCAGAACACCAACGACAAAAAGAAATCACCTCCTGACTAGCAATAGGAGGAAGTATGAAACAAACTTCAGAAAGCAGGGTGCTGTGGTGGTCTTTGCTAGCACGCTACAAATGGGATTTGTGGGACACCTCCAGCTTACTCTAATTACGTTACATTTGCTGCAGGCACTTGTTCTTCCATAGGTGCCTCTCTTCCTGGGTATGCTTTCTATTACTCTTACAGAATCTGTTCTTGCAGAAAATGCTAACTTTAACAAAGGAAAGACGGGTCATGGAGAGCTAATTCCTTTTGTGGGTTTTTGTTGTTGGTTTGTTGGTTGGTTTTTGGTGGTTTTTTTTGCCTCTTCAACTTGTGCACTGAGGTCCGGCAAACTCTGCTAGAGCTGGCACAACCTTTGGGCCACCTCTGTGCTGCGGACACCACCTCTTACATAGCACCCTGTCTGGCAGCTGAGCTGCAGCAGCTTGCACATGCTGCTAACCATGCTCCACTGCAAATCCCGAGCTTACTGCGTTAAAATTACAGGAACTGGCTAATCAGGAATGACGTGGGGACACAATATTTTCGATGCATCTGCTCCGAGTTGGGAATGCAATTCACTGTATATTAAATGAAGTGTAGGTGTGCTCTCAATCCTACACTCATAGAATAATTGCAAACAAACGCTGCATGTCTGTAAAATGTCACCGTGCATACTCAAAGTAATGATTTAACCTTTTAATATGGAGTTTTGTAAAAGGGATTGTCACTGTTGGAAAGGACTGTTCGGAGGCTGAATTGCAGGGACGGCAGACCAAAGTGACAGCTTCAGTGATACTTTCCCTGCCACTGAAAGTGGACTTACTTGGGCCACTGAGCAGAGATGTTATTTTCAGTAGACCTGTGGATGTTCAAACCAGCTAGATGTGGTCCACTGTTATACACCCATGAACTTGTTGGCCTTAACTTCCCTCCTCCGCTGCTCGGATGTTCTGCCACATATCTTCTAGTGGCATTGCTTATGTCCCCTTATTTGCTGGGGTCGAAGTCAGTTGAGAGTAGCATGTCTGGAATGGCCCTGGTGCTGTCAGTAGGAGCAGGTGGAAACCTTAAGGCACCCAGACCAGCAGCTAAAATAAGGAAGAAGGTAGCAGAAGCCTTCATCCAGCATAGTTCTCAAAGAAAACGGAACCCAACAACTCTATGAAGAGAGATGGGCTTAGGGTTGTTGTCCACATGCTCCTTTATGCTCCTGTGTTTCAAAGTGAGATGGAAGAGGTCCCAACTAAACAACTGCTCACAATTAATGGGGTACACCAAAAAACAGAAGAGCGGTGCATGGAAGAGAGGAGTAGTGTAACAACAAGACATATAAGGCAGAGTTAATGACATCAGGGAATTACATGATAAACAGCAGGATGGGAAATGGAGTTACAGGTAGCGTAAGGATGACTTCATCACTGCTGCACCAGAGCAATGCAATTAAATAATTGGACTTTTGGAGCAGCTTTGCAGAGTTTTGGTTCAAGACGCAAGCCAGAAGCTCTGACAACATGGTATATGTATTTGTTCTTTCTTGGCAAAGAGAAGTTACTCCTTTGAAGTAAATCACAGATACAGGTCCAGAACAGAGGAAAATACCATAAAGAAATTCAAAACTTGTGATTAACTGTTTCTTGTGAGTAATGAGAGATTTGAAGTACTTAGTGGTGGTAGAGACTTTAGAGGTCTATTTGCAAGTATTAGGTGATATAAATTGCCAGCCTTCGTGCCAGTTAAATCCCATTTCCTCAGAGTGTTCTAGAGCTTGAACATTTGAATCTTCTCAGCATGTATGTGTGTGGGTGTGCACATGCCTGCACACAGAGGTACTCTTTTGTTTACATAAGCTGCCTTTCTGACATGCTCCGTTCACTATCTTGTTCCATTATAACATCTGATTGCAGAGAGGTTAGGGACGAACATACACATAAATGGTGAAGGTCTGTCCACTTTCATGTTTGTTTCTGTTGTGTTTCTATGTTTAATTATTTAAACAATCTACCCAATGTTCAGACGTCCCACCGAAATAAAGGGGTTCATGTTCAGCATCCTCATGAAATAAGCCAAGCTTTTCTGTTTAATTTGAACTTTAAAGCCCATATAGTCTTTGTTTAAGCTGCCAGAGAAAATTGCTTTTGCAAAAGCCTGAAACAAAGTGGCAAATGTCCTTATTTTTCAGGTATTCTGTAAGGCCACAAGGCCTAGACTTCTACTCGCATTTCACAAAGTTAGATAAAATATATATTGTTTTTTTTTTTCTTTTTTTCCCTGTGCACAGTAGCACACATGTCAAGATGCAAAATTAAACTGACTACTTGCAATTCACAAGGATTAAAAGCGTTTGCTAAAAGCGTTTATGCTGTAGGAGTGCAATTGCATGTTTTCAACAGGCAGAACGTCCTGGCCTTGATGTAATAAATCACTTAAGCATACACTTAAGTTTATGGGTGGTGTGGGAAGAGAGTGTAGTTATGTAAAAATCTCTTATACTTAATTTCGTTGAATATTATATTAATTCTTGCTTGACATTCAGTTCCCAAGGTTGTTGAAGTGAAATTTCTGGGCAATTCTGGCCAGAATCTACCTGGGCAACTTCTGAGAGTGTGATGCACATGCTTCTTAGCAAATAAAACTTTATGCATCGAAAAGTCCTTTTAAAGAGAGTTAGGGATTCTTCCTGGAAATCTTAAATCCAAATTCATAAAATAGAAATTATGTGCCTTTGTACAGCAGACTGGCTCCTTGCACCCACTACCCTGTTTGGGCAGTTCTAGACCTTCACTCATCTGATGATTATATCTTCTATTAATTTCCTATCTGACTGTATTCATTATCTATGCATATCCTCTGTATCTCTTTAAATTCTTTCTCATAGCTAATTAAATGAATTTCTAAAGAATGATTGTACTGTCTCTCAACTTTGACAGCACTAGTCAAATGCTTTTGACATCTAAATCTCCATTTCTCTGATCACCTTTATAGCCCTTTTTTTTTTTTTTTGCACCTCTTGCAGCTAAACTACAGTATTTTGAACACAGTAATCAAGACCTGTCCATAATATTTTAAACTATTACAACATGGCTCTTCAGGTACCTGGTAAAATGAAATGCCAATGTTCTTACTAGATAAGGGCCTTAGGTTGCAGAATTTTAAGTAAAAAGGCTGCCTGTGTCCCTGCTAACGAAAAAAATAATGTATTTTTAGGTATTGCATTACTCGAATGCACTTGAGCTTTTGCCACATCAGCAGATACCTGGGCTTGCTTGACACCTACGTAGGTTAAACATCTAGAGTAGTATTTTACTGTGGTTGAAGCAAGGGGTTGTGATTAATGTTTTGTGTCATACAGGGAAGGAGATTAATGTGCTATGTATAGCATGTTTCCTTATCAGGTGGAAGCAGAAGGAAGTTCCTGGTACTGCTGAGCAGTCTCTCACTGTCAGCAGAAGCGTGCTGGGGGGCTGTTATGCCTGGTTAAGTAGCATCTTGCGGTTTGGTATTTTCAGGCTGTAAAGCATTTGCGTTGGGTGGCTGGCAGAACTGCTAGATGTATTCCCTTTCAAGGTAACATGTTGATAATAGGATTTATATCAAGAAATTGATTGCCAAGGGGTTGATTGGGAGTTTCCTTGTTTGCTTTTATTTTTAAGAAGTCTTGTATAAAAGGAAGTAGTTCAGGATCTCGTTACGTTATGGATGGGAGACGGGACATTGATGCTGAGTTTCAGCTGTCTCTGCTTGCAGTGTCCAGGCTCCTGGGAGCAATAGTCCTGGTTTCTAGAATTATCTGCAGTTTACCATATAAATTCGGTGCAAATCGTGCAGGAATGTGCTGGGTCTTCCTGACTTAATGATGTAACTAATTTCTAAAAGTTTCTTAGTTCAAAAGGATCCCGGAGCTTTGAGAGCTCAAGTCCCGTTGTCTCAGTTTAAACCTCTCCTTCTGAAACCAGTCAGTTTTGAAAAGTGGTCTCGGCCCTTGGAGCATCCTGTGTCTCTTACAGACCCTAAGCACGCCAGCAGAGCTATAGCTGTGTGCCAGACTCACAGTGAGGAACACAAAGCCAAGGCCTGCGAGGGAATGGAGACATGAAAAAGCTGGAATTGTGGAATAGCAATGAAATATATGCTTCCCACTGTCCTTGGTGGTGGGAGCAAGACAAGGGTTAGATTATTATTAGCCATTATTTTTCGAGTGTCTTTTATTGAGAGAGATGGTCTTGACTGTAGTATGAGCTTTAAAAATAGAGTCTGGAAGTGCTGCAGAGATTTTCCTGGTCAATGGATCTATACACCAGATTGTACTTACTAGAAGGCATCTTTGAGGTAAGTAATGGCATAAAGTTGTTCATTTTTCTTTTTCTGGTAAGTATGCATTCGTTTAAATACTATCTCTGCCTACTTAATTTTGAAGGGGCAAACCTTTAGATCTACACAGCAGAAAAGAGCTTTCCTCTTACATTTCACAGCATTTCTTTCTCCAGAGTTTCTCAACTGTACCTATTTGGAAATACCGTACATCAGTTTTAGTTAGACATGTATTTAGAAGGTTTGTAGGGGAGCTGGTTCTATGACTCTCTTTGAATTCCAGTATTAATTCTGGTTTGCTAGTGCACATTTATTGGTAGTTGTTGTGCTGGGTTTTTCTTAGGTAATAAAATAAGCAATTAACATTAGATTAAGATATATTTTATTTTATACAGCATTTACGATGTGTTTTTCTCATGGCAGTCTTAACACCAGGCAATATTCACTTCAGCACAAATGTGTTTTTCCTCCCTTAAACATCAATACATTATAAACATTTTCAGCCTATCACATTAAATTCACCTTTTAGTAACTGCTTAAGAATAATTACACATAGGAGTCTTTCGATGGCAGAAGGGGGTCATTTCCTAGGCAACAGATTTTAATGTCAAAAACAAGTACCATGCAACCATGGCTACACTTTAAAGACACACTTCATAATATTTAAAGCATAAATTCTGAATTATAAACCATTCAGGCAAATAGTGGGGTTTTCTGGCACTGAAACATTTGTAGGAAGTGTTACAACATGGTTGAAATCCTTCGGCCTCCTAACTGTAATGATGGAAATTAAGAATACTTACCAAAAAAAACATTATCTTTGGCATTTTCAGTGCTTTCCACCATTACAGTTGTACAAGAGAAGAGCTCTCAGCATTGTTTTGCATTCTCAAATGACAACAGAGCAATGGATCCCAGTCACAATTTATTACTCTTTAAAATTTATAAATCACACAAAAGTTGTAGTCTATCCCATGCTGTCAGCAACAAATGCTAAGCTAGGTAGCTTGCCACAGAGCCATTTTAAAATTATTTTTAAATATATATATGCAGCAACTGTAAGTATTAATAATGTATCACCATAAATAGATTAATGGAAACTATACTTGTCAAAATGAGTTTGCAAAATATGTTTCTGTAATGCACTGTATTTTCTTTTTAGTTCTTTTGTTTTTAGTTACTAGTTAAGCTGTAAAATTCATTTCAGAACTTGCAGTTATTTGGAAGATTGTATCTCCAGTAAAAGTCTAAATGTTGTAAAAATCTTTTAGAATGGAAAATCCTCAGTTATGAGGCTTTTTTGCATCTGCTTTACAGGTAAAGTGCTTCATCTTTCTAACTTAACTGTAACAACTTGATAACAAAATGAAACATAGATGTGGACTGATAATAATGGATTTTGCAAGAGTGAGCAAAGATGCAGTAGCATCTGGCTTAGTAAAAAAGCAAAAATTTTTACCTTTTATTCTTCGGTTGCATTTTAAAAGTGTAGGAACTGTCTTGGATCTGAGACCTGCGTGCTTCTGCATAGAGTTAGTTTTTGCTCTTGGCACTAGAATTAATGAAAACATCAAAAATATGTTTACAGTTCCAGGGAGGGCAAGTTTCCTAATCTTCTGTGTATAGTAAGAATGCTTTGAAAGAAGCATGAGCTCTGCAGAAATGCATTTTGGGACTGGTATCTGGTACCAGGAATAGCTCCACTGATACCAGCGTCCATTTTGCGTTCAGCACAGTTTCAGACTTACTGTGGAATTTATATCTTCAGAACCGCAGAGCATAAACTAATCGTGATAATGTAAGTTCAGTCAGACCAGGCCAGACCTGCTCTAGCTAATACAGAAGCTGATCATACCAGTCACTCTTGTCCCAGTCCTGGAAACCTGGCAGACCACCTGATGGGCCCCAGGCTCAATCCCTTACAAGGCAGACTTAAACCTCATGTCCTAACATTGGAAAGGGGTGAAAGAACCCGGGGTGACAGGACCACAAAGCAAACACAAGTCAAGGTTTTGGACTATACATCTGTCATTCCTTTCAGCTGGAGCTTTCACTCAGAGATAAGTAAAGAGAGTCTTACATCAATACTGCATTTCAAGGGTTATGGAGAGACATTTTTTCTGCTTCTGCCTGCCTGTACTGTGTTTGACTCAGCTTCAGACTATCAGAGCCCCCCAAAAAAATCAAAAACTTACTCTAAAAGTAAACCAGCTTCTTTGTGCTAGTTGCTGCTTTACTGTCTCTTTGATGGAACACAAGGAGGTATTAAGTTTTAGCAGCAGGATTTATTATTTGAAGATGAATATCAGATAAAGTTGACTTCTGAAAACACAAAGCAGCATGGACTCAAGTCTGGAGTCAAGTGCTGAAGAAAGCAAATGTAGATAAACTTTGAATAAACATTGTGGGGTTTGCCTCTTCATCATGCCTGCTACAAATGTGGTGCTTTGCAGCTGCAAAGGGCCCATGAGGACAAAGGGAGTGAAGACTGCTGTGATCCAGTGGGTGACATCTGGAACTGGTGACAGGAGAGCGCAGATTTCATGTCTCTGCCACAAATGCGCTCATTGATATCTGGCCATCCCCTTTTATGTGCCATTTTCGTTTTTTTTTGCCTCATCCTTTGGTTGACTCTACTAGATAAACAGTCTCTGCCTTGAGGAGCTAGCAATGATCTGTGAGTCTTGTGGTATGTATGATATCTGTCATAACAGGGCTGTTAACATAGTTGGAGTGTGTGCACTACTATAATACAACGACCATATGAGGAAGTTTCTCTTACAATGTCAGATGTAATCATCTACTCTAACAATATCCTTTAGCTGGAATATGACTGTTGCCTATAAATACATCAGAGTTAAATGCTGGGGAGGCAGAAAGAACTGGTAAGCTAAAGGACAATGTTGGCAAAAGAACACAGAGGTATCAAGTGTCCTTGAATAAATTTAGGCTGGAAATGAAGAGAAGCTTCCTAACAATATGGTTCTGGCACAGCCTACCAGAGGTAGTAAAGGGCAAAAAAAGTAATTGTTATTAAGGTAGAATGCAGTGCCTGCAGCTGCAGAGACAAGTTTAAAGAACAGACAAGGAAGTCCTTTTAAAGGCACTGAAGCCCCTTCTTTTTAGTGTATTTGAACTGTCTTTCCGGAGCCATGCCTTCATTCTTTTCCATTCTTTACTATTAATCTCTTCTTCCACTGGAGAAGTTTCTGGAAGTAAAAATATTAGCTGCGATAAAGGCTTTTCCTCGTTTTTTTTCCCACCTACAGCATGCTCACACTTTACTCTTATCTCTTCCCATTATACTGCATAACAGTCTTTTTGGCAAGTGTATTAATAGCTAATGTAGAGAAGTATTGCTTAAGAGAAAAAAAATATATCTTTTTAGATGTCTTTTAATGCAATTTAGCAATTGGAAGTAAGCCAACATTTAACATTATTACATCTCCCAGGATCGCCCTGAGGCATTCAACAGAGCACGTTTTTCAGAGGTTTGGGAAGACGGTGACATATTCCAGTAGTGGCCCTCTTTCAAGTCTCTCGGAAATAACTATAGTATTGCTGGGATTAATGGTATTTTTATCTGTCTGATTTAAAATCTTTCCGCTTGCCTAGTTGTCTGTCTGTCTCAGAAATCTGCCATGTTGTGAAGTGCTCATTCCACTGCTAGGTAGGAACTAGTGTGAAGGTGGGTTTGTAGTGTTTTTATAGATTTAATTGGATCTAAACTATCTGTCATCTCGTATCCTGTAAGGGATATCCTGTCAGAAACAGTTTGTTACTACATCTGTGCTGAAAAGTCAAGAGCAGCTGGAGAATGGGCTTGTGTCTGTAAAACCCTGTGATGCCACAGACTTTCTGTCCACAGTCATTTTTGTAGATGATTGACGTTTGGGCTCAAAGTGTTCAGAAATACCGAGCTTAAGATGTCTGCTGGGAGTCTTGGGTGTAGCTCACTGTGTTTGCCTTTGCTTAATGTGTCCTGATGTAAAGAATGGAACCTGCCCAGGTGGTAGGGCCCTCAGCACCTTCTCTTGGATCATGCTCCAGACCTCAACTAAAGTCCAGAGCAGCAGGTATGTTTGCATGTAGACAGTAGCTATGGTGGGAAAGTGGGTCTTGAGGACAGAATTCCTTGACACTGCAAGAATGTCTTTACGTTTCTGTGTTGCTCCACATTATCTTGCAATGTCAGATGAAATCATCGAGTTGTAGCTTCACTGGGGGTTTTAATAGCCACAGCCCCGCTCTTGGATGAGAGTAGGGAAGACAGTAGCTGAGGCTTGCTAATGTAAAGACTGCACAAACCAGGCCAGCGCTTTTAAGCAAAATTGAATTTGGACAGGGAACAAAAAAGAAAAAAGCAGAAAAGTAAATGCCTGCCAAGGAATAAGCTGCAGTCCCATGTGGTTCTCTAGCTAACTTTAGATGTAGCATTTCTTCACAGTCCAACTTGGAGATGATGCTGATCACCCTGCATAAGTCTTGAGGCTTAGGAGAGATTGCTTGCTTACCTACACCAGAGTGGGGTTTTCCCCCCACTCCTCAAAAATTATTAAATACTCCTATTTGTATATATGTGTCTGCTAATGTTTTAGAAACTGTTTTGATTTAAAGAGCTATCTGTGGCTGAAAAGAGAGGATGATAACCATTAAGAAACTGCTTGGTACTACATATAGAGATCTAGTTAAATGTGAACTGTAACACAAACATGCTTGATTCAAGATGCTGGACACTTGTGTGTGGGAGTTAGCTGTCACAGGCGTATGCTATATATACATATATATATACACACACTACTTGCTATTAATAAAACACTGTTTTACGGTATAACAGGTTCCAAGGGTTGTGCTCCTTAACACCTCTGCTTACCAGAATCTCTGAACTGTGGCCATGCTTCGCTACAATAGAGATTTTTAAAGCTGCTGTGGAGATTTAGACGATCGATATCCATTAAAATAAATGTGTTTCCAACATTTAAGTTTTGAGGAAGAGAAAATGTTGAGTGTTTAAAATCTTCTCTGCCTGTGTGTTTGTTTCACTGTTTTCTAGCACTACTAGAGAAAAACACATATATTTCACAGGCTGTAGTCCCTGTGAGTTAGAGCCCTTCTTTCTTTGGTATTTGAAAAGGGCTGAAAAAACCTGTGACTTCTAATTAAATAAATAAATAAATACCATGCTCAACATTGCACAGTGACTTTAAGATCTTGTTAAAATGGATGGCTCATGCCAAGAGACACAAGTGAGAGATTTGGAAACTTTTGTTTCTTCTCAGGTGACACTCCGTTTCCCTTTTGAGATGGCAGTGTCCTTGGAATGCTCCCAAAGTTTTCATTCTGATTGGAAGTGCGCTTTATCATAAAAACATGAGGTTTGCTATTTGGCGTGACTTGCCTAGAAGCTTATAGGAACTACTTCCTGAAGTGAACCAAGTGTCTTGAGCTGCAGTACCTATTCTGAAAGCCATTCAGAAAAGTGGTTTTCTGTTTGCAAACATTTTCTTGAAAAAAACAAACAAACAAACAAAAAAACACAACAACAACAAAAGTTGTATCCGATGTTAGTTTTCCCTGTGCACTTGTACAGATGATAAGATGGGTATGATAGCTTCATTAGAATGACAAGTGTTTCTTACTCAAACATACAGAATTCTGCTTTAGTTGGTTGATGATCCTTACTATGCAAAATATTCTGGATCTGTATCCTTGGGCATGTGCTATTTCCACATGGATCAACTGATACTGAGCAAGTTCTTTTATGTACGCAGCTTAAGCACGTTTACCTTCCCATCTTTTCCCTCCCTGACTGCTTGTCATTCAGTAAGCATTTAATTCTGATATTGTTTAGGAGTTAGCATTCTCTGTTTGTTTATATTCAGATTTCCCTGTGTCTTATTACAATGTACCCATTCAAGTGGGGAGCAGTGAATCTTGCTCTATTCCTTTCTTATGGCATAAGTTTTCTGTTTCTTTTTCAAGAACATGTTGGCAAAGCTTGTTTTGGTTTGTGGCCAGGTAACTTGTCTAATTACAGAGAGTAGTTGAGCAACTATAACTGCAGGTAGAATTGGATCCATTATGTTTTCCTTTAAGTGTAAAAATCTGGAATGAGAATTGAACACAAGAGGTTATTCTCCTGGTTTGATTTTAAAGGTTTTAAAGGAGACAACCAATAAATCTGCTGCAAGATTGTTTCCTAGCGCAATTAGTTGTATCACTGCCAAGCTTTTTCAGACACTCACCACAAGTTTTCTGTTGCTTACTCTGATCTCATTACTTGGTTCTGCCTTTGGCCACAGGAACTTGTTCCTCATCCTTATCATCTACACTTGTTGACCATTGTATTATTGCCACATCAGCTTTACATGTTTGACCTTTCTTGTTTTGGCATATATTGTGACATACATTATTATTCATAACACTTCTCTAAATAATCTTCTGTATACAGACTCATTTCTGATACTAAGTAGTCAAAAAGTAGAGTCATGAGGCTGGGTACAGTGACAGCGGTGCCATTGAGATCCTTGATGTCAGTAGTTAAGCGTAACTTGTGTTCACAAAATCTATAGGATTGCCTGCATGGTTAAGCTTAGTTGTGGATATGTATGTTGATGTATTTGCTTCTATGCATGTTTACATCTTTCATCAATGACTTGATAATAAAATGTCCTGCCACTCAATTACATTTTTTTCCAGCCACCTTTTTTGATGCAGCTACACACAGATGCATTGTTGGTCTCTGCATCTCATCTGCTTTTCAGGATGATGCATTTCTAGGCATCTTCTTCCTGATTCAGCTCTGTATTTTGGATTTTTCTTTGTTTGAATGATTAGCTACCTAGTTTGAGTTACTATTTGTGGTTGTCATTTGATTTCCGTCCCATTCACCTGGTTCATTTACAGCTTTACCATCTTATTTTGATAACAGCTCCCAGAGAACTGCCTGTTCTTTAAACCTTGTGTTGTTGATTCTACTTTTTCAGATTACTAAAGACTGTATGATACCAGACCTACTGCTGATCAGTGTGGCAGCCTCTGAAATTCTTTTGTGCAGTTCAGCTTTCAAATTTAAAGAAGCCCTGATCTTCTAGTCTGACTTCAGTTTATTTCTACCTGTGCTTTCTGCAGATTAGTTTTTCTAATAAGGAAAAGTTTGAATTTAGAAACTCTATGAAATACTTCACTGATACTCAGATACAGTGATTCAGATGTATTGTCTCCTCTACTTACTTATTAATTTGATAAAATTGTCTGACTAGTATGAATTTTTCCCCTTGCTGATCATTGAGAAAATTGCTAAAATGGAGGAGTTGCTGACGATTTCTGCTTGTGATGTGTAAGTGATAGCTGGTACACAGATATTTTGAAGTATCTGCAGATCCTGACCTGAGGCCCGAAAGTCTTTTCTGTGCCCAGTGTTGTTTATTTGAAACAGAGCAGCACTGACATTCCTGGGGTAAAGTCCAGTAACACAACTGTAGGGTTCTGGCATTTCCAGTCTGGGCTGGCCTTGTACCACATTCTCTTCTTGTGATGACTTTCCTATTAAGAGGATGTTGCTTGGGCAATGCAGTCCTTTCCTGCCCTAGTTTACAAAACTGAATACAGACAGAAATTACAGTTGTACCGTAGCAATGTAGTAATAGCATGCATGTCTGGAAAGCTGAACGGGTTTCAGCATCTCTTCCAAAATCACTTTTATGCAAATGCTGCAAGTGTCATCAGAGTGGCTCTGGCACCTTGTGTCCCACACAGTGTGAATTTTATGTAAATTCATCCCTGTGAACTTCTCTGCAGGCTCACAAAGCTAGAAAGCATAGAGTAGCTAATGTGTGCCCAGTGTCAAGAGACACACCGGGGGTATTTGCATCCTACTCTACACCGTGCATGAAAATGTTAATGCCTAATGAGCTGTAAATTGCAGTGCTGGTTTGTGAAATAGAATTCCCATGGGGCATATCATACAGATTTCTCGCAGGATTACAAAATATCTGCTTCACTTGGCGGTGAGAGGACTGCTCAGTTGTATGGGATTACAGTGAATGTGATTAATGTTACAGATTGCATTGGAATAGACCTGATTTTGCTGTCAGACAAAATACTAATGTAATTCCATGTTGCTGGCTGGGAGATAGGAGGTGCCAATTAATTGTCTCTTTTCCTTTTTTGTTTATTTTCTTTTTTATTTTAATAATATCTCTTGCCAGAATTGTGCCTTCCAGTTACATTATAACGGAGTGGGTAACAGCGTGGGTGTAAATAAATGGAGGGCTCTGTTAAGTTTGCAAATACATGGAAAGAAATGTTTAAGATCCATGTAGCCAAACATGTTGACTGCTTGCAAGCAAATACACATTTTAATTGTCATACAACATGTCCACAACTTTTAAGAGACAAGCAAAGGCTGATGTTAAACTTGCAAGACTGAAGTGGAAAGAAAATCATGCAAGTAAGTGGTCTTTTCTGCTGTCAGTTGTGCCTCTCTTGTTTTCTGTCCTACTCTTTCCCAAGACTTTGCTCAAAGAAGTGGAAGGCTCCTTGGGGCAGGCTGGGCAGACCCCGGGACTAATCAAATAGCTGCACGTATGGCTTACCTGCTGAAATACAGGGGATGAAGTTTAGATCAAGCAGTTGGGTTGAGAAGTTTGCAGGATGAGCTGTACTTTTATATTTTGTCTGGACTGCGACACTGCTGAGGTTTTGGCCTTTATCCTGGGGCTCTGCAGAGGGCACTGAACTGATGAAGAAGCTTCTTTTAGAAGCTCAGCCCTACTTTGAACCCTCACGTCTTTTATCTTGCACTTGGCACAGTGCTGCAGGTGTTGAGTGAGCAGGGATTTGTTTACGTCCTTAAGTTGATGAGCTGGCAAGCTCCCAGGGACCCACAAGCTTTTCCACATCCAGAACAATATGCTGGTCATGCTGGCACTCTAGAGGAGTTGGAAAAGCAGGAACTTGTCAAATTACCTGTCTCATTAAGAAGCAGGAGTGGATTGTTATGTCAGAAGCAGCCTATGCTTTTGCCAGCCCTGAAAACTGCATGAGAACAATTTTACATGAGGATATTATCTATGTCTGCACTTGCACGCGAAACTGCATAGTGCCCTGACTGTGCACAGGGACTGTCAGAAGCCCTGATAAGAAAAATATGCTAGGTTCGCTAGATTTAGTCAAAGAGGATTATGAAAACCCTTGTGATAACACATTAAGTCTTCAACTAGAGGAGCATCTGAGAAGTATATTCAGAAACTAGAGTCTATCCTATCAAGCAGTTCAAGTGACTGGCTGGAATTCTTGTTTCAGGGCAAATTTATGAACACCATCTCCCAGGAATGGGGAGAGTCCAGATCTTTCAAACTGCAGAAGAAAACATTTTGATTGATGAATCTTGACAATATCTAAGAACCATAGAACAGAGGATTCACTTCATTACCCCTATAGATTTTGTGAATTTTCAGTATGTCCTTTCCCTGTGCCACCTGCCTGCAGACAGCTTCCAAGAAAAAGGCTTTGGGATGTTGGAAGTGACTACTGTTGTCTTTTAGAGCTGACAAATGTTGACCACAAAGGAGCCCTGTTTCTTACAAGCAAAGTAACTGTTACGTCTTTATGTGCTTTTCTTTAAAATGCCATCCAGGAACATAGGAACATTCATGTCTTTGTTCCAGAGTAATAGATCTTGAAAGGTATGGGATCATGTAGATGTAGCTAATAGGGAAATATTGTGAAATACTCAGAACTTGACACTGCATTTGTGCTTTTTTTTTTTTTTTTTTTCTCCCTTGTGACTATTTTGGAGCAATCAGGTGGAGTCAGAGATGCAGAAAAAGATAAGCTGCTGTACAAACACTTCCCATGTTCCATGTAATGAAGCTGATCACAGCCTGGGAAATTCAGTAGAATCTCTCAGCATCCCTATTAAATATATTACTCTTCTAGTAAGAAATTACTTCTCCTTCCTACCAAATTTTAGTGAAAAAAATACCAGATTTGGTTGACTTCACTTGACTGTCAATCTGGTGGGTGTTCTTTGAGCTCTGCATGCATTTCACCACCCTGCAGGTAGTATGGAGCAGCAGTTCAAGGTGTCCTGTGGAACCACATGCTAGGAAGCTGTTTCATGCTTTGCTGCAGGTGAAACATTGAACACTGGGGACATTTTTGGAGTCCTCTACGTGGGCTTTCTCTTCCTTTCTGCAATAAAGGATGAGGTCTGGAGGCAGCAGGTGGCACAATCGCTGACAAACTCCCTGACAAGCAACTGTCAGATGAAGTTGAGCTTCCAAATTAAAAGTGTGGAGGAGAAAGGGGATTGCAAGCATGCCGTAAAAGCACTGTTGGCATGTGCAGCTAAAGTGAAAGGACAGATTAAATCCACAGTGCATAAGAGTAGCACAGGGATAAAGCCAGAACGTGATTCAGTTAGGTCTGTCTGAGTTGCGGCTAGATTGCTCTTGTGAAATGATGGCATGGGAACTTCATAGTGTGAATAACAGTTTGCATGGGCAAGTGAAGCATTTGCCATGCATTACCTAGAAGGTAATGGGTAAAATGTTCAAAAGACGTGGAGGAGTCAAGGTCCTTTCTTTTAGAAGCTTCCTTCCCATTTGGAGAATGGATTTTGGAAGGTACATAAACGTATACATTTGAAGAGAGGCATGTAGAGGCATTTCCAGACTTTCCAGTGCCTCTGGATCTTGTAAGTTTTTAATTTAAATAAGTTTTTAGAATTGCATAAAAGTTTATATAATTTATGGACAAGTGCTCAGCTACACATTTATGATTTTGAGGTACTGGGAATGTCTGTGATTAAGAATACATTATATCATATAATGGTTGGGGTTGGAAGGGACCTTAAAGATCACCCAACCCCACCCCCCCTGCCACAGACCGGGACACCTTCCACCAGCTCAGGTTGCCCAAAGCCCCATCCAACCCGGCCTTGAACCCTTCCAGGAGGGGGGCAGCCACAACATTCTATTTTGAAATGCTTTTGTATTCCTCCTCAATACGTCCTCTTTTATTTTACAGACCTGTTCCATTGCACAATAAAAACATTAAAATTGATCTGTTACTTACTTGACTTGCACAAAACTTTAGCCAGCTGCTTATGTGTGCTCTGACAATCAAATATCCTGCAGCTGACATTCATCACAGTCTAGTGAGTCCAGAGAAGAAAAATATACCTATGTTAATCATCAAACAGCATATGAGCATCTTCTGTGTAAGAGCTGGGTGGTTTATGACCAACTTGGCAAGTCATCCAGCTGTGGCACATTATGCAGTCGCTTCTTGGCAAGATGTGCTGAGACAGCACTCGTCCTGTGAGCAGAAGTGGATTTGCATTAAGTTGAAAGGGAACGACTGATTAGAATATCCTTCATTTTTGCTTTGGCGTTGAATTGGCTGTGGGTGCCCGGACGCTGGCCGCGGGGGCTGCAGGGCCCCTGCGAGGAGAGGCCGGGGCCGGTTCCAGCCGGATCCAGCGACCCCACCACAGGGCACGGCCCAGCCCCTCGGCCACGCTGGAGGTGCCTCAGGGGAAGTGGGTTTAAGAAAGGGCAAAATGCTGCCGGCGGTGAGGAGTGAGGGGAAAAGAGCGAGGAGCGAGCAGGCCTCATGGGAGGAAGAGGAGCTGCAGGCCCAGGGCGGGCATTGCCCTCGTCAGCAGAAGGCGTTCCAGTGGCACTGTGGGAAAGAGTTAAGTGTCGGCCATGTAAATCGGCCAGCCACCACAGGAAAAAGGAGGCATTTTCATGTTTGTGCTGTTTAAGTGTTTTGATAAAACACTACGGAGTGACCCCATAGGGAAATTGTAATTAATGAGATAAATTAGAGAAGAGATATTAGAGGGAAAATAAATAAATTTCTTCAGCTGGTAAACTCCAAACCCCGCAGAGGAAAGCATCTTCATAAGTACTGTAGCTGTTGACATAGCTTCTGTTATGGTTACATCTGTGTTTGCTCTTCTCGATCTGGCTTTGCCAACATAGCTAACAGAGAGTCATCTGGAGTCCTGTCTTTCTCTGCATTGCACTTAGGATTATTTAATAAGGTCTTGAACCAAATGTTATTGAGGATGATGGGCGTATTTCTACAAACACCAGTGAGCTTTGGGTCTGCCTCTGTCCCAGTAAATGACATCAGATCAAATTTAACACGGCAAGGGTGAGTGAAAAAGACACGCCAATTAACTCCACATTTTTACATATATAAAGCACACTGGTTATTTTGAAAGTTTCATCAAAGACCGAGGCTTCAGATGGTTTTAAGGCAATTATGTGTGAACAAAAAAAAAAGAATGAAAAGAATGAGAATGTGAATCTGTCTTGTCCCTGTGTTTTCGCCTGGTATGTTTCTTTTCCCTCTAACTTTTTATACCTAATGATATCATTAAATCTTCCTAATATATATCTGAAGATAAAAGGTGACAGCTGTAATGGAAAGAACTGATCACAATTTTTTTTTTTTCTTGGCAATATCTGCAGTAAATTTGTAATATGCTTAAGAAAACAGAGAACAAATCTTACTAATAAATTGAGGCCATTTCATTTTGGATGACTGTCCACTGAGGATCGTTCTCACTGCATTTGGCCTCAGAATATCATTGATGTCGGTCACAAACGATCTACTCTTTAATATCCAGGATACAAAGTCCCTTTGACATCTGCCATCTCCGTTCCACAGTCAAACTCTCACTAGTGCAATATTGGCTGTAATTGAACTTGAAAATTGCTTCACTTTCTGAAATGCTGACTGCTTAATTATGATGGGGAAAATAACATTCTACAGCCATAAGCTTAGATAACTGTGTAACACAGAAACTATGTAATTATACGTGTGAATAATACTTGCTACGATTTATGTTAATACCAGTGGCAATATGCAGAAGGACCACTCTGCAGACCTTGTCTTGCTTCAGTATGGAAGGGAGCAATGAACCACAAAACAGAGAGAAGGGAGGAAGTGCAGGCCTGGGTCTCACTTCCTTGTATCCCAGAGGTGTTCAAATTCACCCAAACAGGCTTCAAGAGACTGTGTGGTTCAACTCCAGTGTCCTGGTTTGGGCTGAAATAGAGTTACTAATCCTTTTCAGGGACTAGATGAGTGCTGTGTTTTGGATTTAGCTTTGGGTTTGGGATGAGAAGAATGCTGATAGCACACTGGTGTTTTCAGCTGCTGCCGAGACTTCAAGGACTCTCTGACTCCCCATGTCCTGCCCGTGCGCAAGGGCACAGGGAGCAGGGAGGGAGCACGGCCACAGCACCTGACCCTAACTGGCCAGTGAAATATTCCACATCATGGCACGTCATGCTCACTGTATAGAGGAGGGGTGGTTGGGAAGGGGCTCTCTCGCTTCCAGGATTGCGATTGTGGGATCTTGGTATCTCGGGGTCGCTGGCCGGGAATGGGCTGGGGATTGGTTAGCAGGTGGTGAGCAATTACATTGTGCATTGCCTGTTTATATATTTCTTTTTGTTTTCCCCCCATCATCGTTATTTTTCTCGTTTTATTGCCATTATTAAACTGTTCCTATCTCAGCCTGCGAGTCTCCCTTCACCCCTCTAATTCCCTCCCCCATTCCCAGGTGGGGAGGGGGAAGGGAAGGTGACTGGCTGCGTTGGTTGGCTGCCGACCAGGCTCAAACAGGTTTTCCATGGGGTATTGTCTAGTCAGTTAACTTATACTCAGCTTCAGGTCTCCATCTGAAAAACAAGGACTGCAATGACCCTGTTTTTCAGGTATACTCTGAGAATTAAACACAGATCAATTTGAGATGCTTGAATACTATGTCTGCATGAATCAACCTGATCTATAACAAAATGGAAGCCTTTCTTTCTGAACACTCTGTGGTTATGACATGACAGTTCTTTTGAGGAATTGCGTGTATGAAAATGTTTCATTTTAGCCTGGAGCAGCAGTGGCAAAGCAACTTTAAACCTCCTAGTCTGGCTGAAAGGAGCGCATTCAGAACAACACAGGGATACTGAAGATGACTCTGGATGAGCCACCTCAAACACCAGAAGCTGCAAGTCACTGTAAAGTGACATGGCGTTGCTGGTTCCCCATGCAGCAGCTATCACATTCAGATCTTACCCGTTCTTTCCTGGATGATGTTGCTGGTGTGGTGTTCATGTACACCACAGACCATATCTATGTCCCAGTGAACTTGGTGCACAGTATTTCTCTTAAGTGGATTTTAGCTCGAGCTAACTCCATGATTGTGCCTGATACTGTTTACATTCATAATATCTCTCTGATAGATTCACACAGCAGATAGGTTGTTCATAGATCTTTAGTTTCATGAAAAACCTCAGTGGTGCTTTTTTTCACGATTTTCTCCATCTTATATTTTTTCTTGTGAAAAGGAAAGTACATAGGCCTCTGTCTGTGGCTGATTAATTACTCTATAACAAAGCAGCTGCGGAGCCTGACAAGATTGCACCCAGATTACAGTCTTAAAATAGTGGATGGTCTTGATGTTTTTCCTTCCAACCATCCTACAATTGTTGTCATAAGAATGAATGATAATTGCATTGCTCTGTATTGTCACTGCATTTCTTGTCACATGAATAGGTTCATTTAGTGCCACCATCTTGGGTTGTTATGAAAATGAGACATCTGAAGTTAAGACTGTTACCTCTTTTCCTCTCTGATCAGGAGCCAAATTCTAGGTCTAAGCACAGATTTTAAGTAAATGCTTTACATGCTGTATTGGCATCGTGTGGTTACAAGCTTTACAAAAATGACTCAGGGTTACACATTTTCATATGCTAGAAAAATATGTGTAAATTTATATGTTTTAGGATTAAAAGGGATTGACCCTGAAGGCAGAAAGTAACAGGATTAGGAGTAGAACCAAAGTCTTCCATTTTTCAATGCCAGTTAGTCAACTAAGTTTTTTTTTTTAAGAGATATACTATGCAGAATATTGTGGGTTGGGAACAAGGGGTGAGAAATTCTTATTGTTGGGAGTCACCAGACACATAACTGCTTCAAGGTTCTTCAGAGATACAGCAGATCTGTTTTACTGTAGGCAATAACCGAATTAACTAAATCTATGTGGTTGAGTAAATCTACAGATGAAGTATAGACAAAATAGCACGAATTCCATACAAAGAAGAATGTCTCAAATTCATTCACTTAAGCATTAATCTTCAAATATAGACTACTAGATTGTTGTAGGGTTTTTAGTCTAAACGTACAGATCGACACCCTAACATCAACTTTATGCAGAAGGCTTGACAGAGAAATTCATCCTGATGTAATAAACACAGCTCCACCGAGATCAATGGTAATATTTTAGCTAAGGTTAGGACTCAGCTTTCTAATTTGCCAGCAGCATATGAAATGATCATTTATGCTGGCACTCCAGTGAGATATGAATTGGAAGACAAATATAAAAATTACAAAGCACAGCTTAGTTCTCACTTGAAAGGTGGTTCATTTAGCTTGCTTCACTTTGCAGTTTGGTTGCATTCATATACACACACAGAATCATATTCAAAAGAGGTCAGAGTTACGTGTTCATTTGTGTGGCGCTCGGTTTGCTGGTTTCTTGGTTTCCTCTGGGAAGCATGTTTTTTTTTTTTTTTTTGTCCCCAGAAGAGCTGCTTCCCTGATAGGCTTCGATTTATTTTCTCTGTTCTCACAACCCTCTGTAACTGATTCCCTTGTGCCCTTATCTGTAGACACTGATTATGAAATAGGTATCTTTGGTATAGGTAAAGGGGTGTGTGTTACCTGCAACTTATATTGCTGAAAATGGGGTAATAGTAACAAAAGAATATATGAATAACTAGATGCAGGCCAGTCTGATAATTATAAGGTCTTTCACACACACACCTTTGTGTACGTATATATTGAACATAACATCTGTATGTTGCAAAATCTGTGCTGGAAATTAATTGGTGCTTTCCCTGGATCTGTATTTCTCTCAGGACAGATATCAGTGGATGGATTTATGCGATATCTGAGTGGAGAAGAAAATGGTGTTGTTCCACCTGAGAAACTGGATTTAAATGAAGATATGTCTCAACCACTGTCACACTATTTCATCAATTCCTCACACAACACCTACCTCACAGGTACAGTGTTGGAGAGATCTGATTTCTTATCTTGCAGAAGTTCATAGCATATTTGCAATGATACCACAAAATACACTAAAAGCAGCAGCAGCAAATGATGATGGAGCTTAGTCTCAGGGAAGCAAGGGTGGAACTTGATTGTTGTTCTAGCTGCTGCACACACACATCAAATACACTTTTATTAACAGGTGAACAACAGTTACATTGTTCAGCTAAGGTCTGGTCTGAAGACCAGTGAAGTCCCTGGAAAGTTTCCCTCAAGTTAGATAGGATTCCAGGTTAAGGTCCTTATTTGGGAAGGAGAAGGAACGATGTACTTTTTATGACAACCAAGAATAGCCAAACAAGTATGCGAAGCAGAATATGGGACTCTGTAGCTAATAAATTTGCCCCTAAATATTAAATCTGACAGTTTGTTGAGGCCCGTGAAATTTGATTTGATTCAGAGATTAGAGAAGTTCCAACATGGCACATAGCTTTCTGACAGTCCATTCATATCTGCAAGGAATAGAAATCTGGTCTCTGACCTTATCTAACTTTTGAGCTGAAATTTTTAGGTGCTATCATGTTTTTTAAAAAACTGAGCAACCAAAAGCTCCTGTTAATTTGAATTAGAGTTAATGAGACTGAACTGTCTTGTTTGCATAACAAAGTCAACAGTGCTTTAAGATTCCAGAAAAACTAAGACAGTTTAGGAATCCAACTTTTGGCACTCATTTCCTTGTCGAAGATGCTGTTAACTTGTGAGAAAATAATTGTAAATTTACTATTTTAGTTTAGTTTATGTAGGAACAAATGTTTTTGACAAGCGAATGTGCACAGGGAGTTCTCTCCTATTTGATTTGATGTTTGTTTTGTTGTGTCATATTTGCTAATGACAGCGTTATGTTAAAGAAAAAGAAGTAATGCTACAGTGTGTGCTAAAAGTGTGGCTCATGGACCATGTAGGTTTTTTTAGTACTATTGACAGACTTGCCTTAACTGACCAAGTTCTTCAGAATGCCAGTATGACAAAACAGACACAAAGCCATGCAGTGGCGATGCCCAGTTTAAACAGACCATGTGGTAGTTACTTTCATCTGTTTTGTGTTTGTTATAGCACTTTCTACAGCACCTTCTAATGCTTTCATAAAGTGAATGAACTGTCATTGTTTCCATTAGACACCATTTTTCAGAGGTTTATATCTTGGCTGTAAAATGTGTTTTGTGCTAAAACTTGTCATATAAGTATTTGGCTTGACAGCTATTTTGTTTCTCTGAATTAAAACGAATGAAAATCAGTGTGGCCGTCTTTAAGTTATGGTTCCAGTATGCAGAAATTTATGCTCTTTGGAAGACCGCAGACATGTCTGAAGCAAAAGCAAATTTTAATTATGATATTTTGCAGACCTCTTACCTCCAGTATGGACTTTGTTCTGTCAGTGAGGATTAGGACCCACTTAAGCCAAATTCTGCAGCTTTAAACAGATTTTCTGGAAGAAAACAATAAAGCTGTTGTACAAATGTGGGAAGAACAGGCCTATAGGGAGGACAGACGATGCAGTTTAAAGTTGGTCTGAAGAGATAAAATACTGCTCTCCCCACTACCAGCATGAATTTATAGCCAGTAGCATACCACAGATTTTTATCAGGGCTGATCAGGACAGAGTCACGTTCTAAAGGTCTAGAAGCGCAGCAGCCAAAGAACAAAGAGTTAAGGGTGAGAATTCATGATTAGTCTGATCTATTCTATTTTTTTTTAACCACAGCACAAGTGACCTAACATATTTAATTATTTTAAGAGAAAGAAAGTTTGCCTTGAAACTTTCCAAATTCGCTTTGACTTGTATGTGAAAGTCTGTAAATCATCTCAAATTGCATCTATAGGTTTCTTTGCCTGCATCTCTAAATGATTTCAGAAGCTATATTTGGAAGTATGATCCTCAGTCTTAATTTAACATAATATTCCTGGCTTAGTAAATTGGGGGAGTACATCAGAGTAAACTCGGGGGATAGTGCAAAATAAGTTTGAATCTCTTTCAAATTCCATTTAAGTGTGCGTATTTTCACATTTACAGGCACAAAACACATGCCTTTCTCTTTTAGTGGGTTCATTATGTTCAGTAAATGTGTGGCAGCTGGCCGACAATGGAATTATTGATTTGATTTTTATCTGCATATTACAAAAACTGACAGGCTTAGATTTTGCTTTGAGGCTAGACCAGATACAGCAATCACATTGCCATTTGCTTCCTTCCAACAAGGACTTAGTAAAATTAATCAAATTAATGGTGGCAGATTATTCTTTTTCCCAAGAAGATTTCAAAGGGTCTGCTCAAGTGCTCATGGCTTTGGAAGGGAAGCTTCGGTAGCACCTCTGCCCTCATTGGAGCTGTGAAATAGCAACTAGTCCTGTAATAATTATTAGGACAATATGAAAACCATTCAGTCTAGCAATACTTTATGATTACTGTTCTTAATGCCCTATCAATTATCTCTCCCTTTGTTAGTTTTTTTAAACCCAGAAAAAGCATGCACATTATAACATAAAAAGAAACATGTGCACACTCTGAATTTATTTTTAATTACGCTGATCATCTTCCTAGCCTTTAGTAGAAACCCTTGGCAGTACATCAAGCCCTTATTATTTATTTAGAAGTGTTACTGCTTTCTTTTTCTTAGGGAAATGTAATTTTTAAGAACCAAGGTAAAAATCCATGAAGAAAGAAGTGATTTATAGTGATCCTAGGGTAGCTTAAAGAAATGTCATCTTTTGGAAACTTTTTTTTACTGTCTTTCATCTTTTTTTATCACCGGTATCATATTTATTTATTTACTCCTTTCAACCCTTTAATGTGCAACCCTGCTTTTTTCTGGTTTCTCACCAGTCTCACCTCAGGTTACTGCTGTTGTCACAGTGGGGAGTGACTTTGCAGCGTTTCTCTCAGCAGCACCCAAAGTCAAAGACAAACGGTTATGTATCATTATCAGCGTTGCGCACTTTGATGGCTATCCAACTTTGTTGTATATGTGAAATGCACAATGTGAAAATCACAAGCCTTTATTGTATGTTTTGTCTTTGGCTTAAAGGAAAACAATAGCAGCAGCAGTAGGTTTCAGAGCTACCAGTTTAGCATGTATAGCCAACATGGGACTATCCCATTGACTCTCAGCATCTGCTTCCCTGCTTACAGTCCAGTACTTTCAGTTGTTTCTAGAAAAACGTCTCATGAGTGGCATGTTCTCTTCTCCTCTACTGCTGCTGTGACCTCTCCTCTACTGTTCTACAGCTTTTCTGTTCTCAGTGATTCCTCAGTCCTTGCCATCGCTGCTTATCTTCATTCACCACTTCCTTGAAACCTTCTTCACCTTCAAAGCCTCCAAAACAGTACCTTCCCAGTTTCCAAGATGACAGGCCCGTATGGAAGGGAAGGAAAGCTGGGTGATACCTGCTCTGAGCAGGAGTTTGTCATACCACCAACAGCAGTTTTTGGCTGGCTGCTGCATTTTGCTCAGGTGAGCGGCTGGCAAGACCCAAGGCTCTGCTCTCTTTCAGCCCCACCGTGTCCTTCCTGGTGGACTAGGGGGAAGGAAAGCTCAGGGAGCTCCAGCAGTGGAGGAGGAGCAGACCCAGCTAATCCTGTCCAGCAATCTAAGGCAGAAAAATGAGGTTCTTTCTGGCACTGGAGTCACAGTTTATCTTAGCACGAGGGCTAACAGTTAGAAAGGAGTAGTGGTTGTTGTGCAGCTCTCCCACCGGTTACCAGTTTATTGGGGGCATTTTTTTACCTTCCAGCTGTCGTTATTTTTCATGGTTCACCTTGAGAATAACATAAAACCTGAGGAAAAGGGCTGAGTTTCCAGGGATGAAGTTAATTTCAACATGATGACTTCACCTCACAGGAAGCAAGCTACAGACCACTATCAGGGCCCTGTGACCTTGAAGCAGCTTCCACAGTTTCATCGTTGAATTGTCTATAGCCATTTACAAAAAAAAACAAAACAAAAAAAAAATCAGCAGAGGGAAAGCTGTTGTTGCATCACAAAGTGGAAAGATACTCTGTGTGGAAGGTCTTAGGTGGAACTTTCTGAGATATTAGTTTGGTGCCCAGCTCTCAAAAAAAATCCTATGTATAAAAAATAGCTTCATTGAGATCGTGATTCCCATTTGCCTGACTCTTGCATCTTTCTCTGAGGAAGTTTTTCTTTTGTGAGAAGATGGCTACTCCATTAAGCAGACCGAGTAAAAATTCCTTAGGTCTCCTGCTCTGTCATGTTTTTAAATGATTGCTCTAATTTTGTCAGCTGAGTGTTCATGCTAGCACTGTTAAACCTCAGGTTTTTTGTCATCCGAAGTTGTACCTATCCTCCTTCACCAGCTTCACCCATGCCAATTCCCCCTTTCTTAAGCCATACTCTAAGTGAGGAAATTTCTCTTTTTAGAAGCGAGTGGAAACCTTGTAAAAGGGAGAGGAAAAAGTCATATAGATTGTGTCCTTAATGCAAAATTAATTATTCTAGTACAGATCAGCAACTGACAACAAAATTTCTAGAGGAAGCTTGCCTCCAGTAGCAGCAGAGGTGAACATAAAGAGTTTAAAACAATAAATAATTGTTTTGTCTGATCTGAGATAACTGAATTCTCAAGAAGGAGAGGAAAAGTCAAGATCATGAAAGTTTTTTGTGCCCTTTAAGTAATATTTCATTCAATACTGCATAGTGAGTTTTCAAGATCCTCTGTGCCTTCTCTTATTTGCATCTTCAGGCCAAGCAGTTGAAGTATATTGAAATAAGACATACATTCTTCGAAGCATATTTAAATAAGGTATATATTATTTTCTAAACCCCCCTTTATAAGGAGGATGAAACAGCGTTGGGGATTGGGTAACCTCTCTGCCTCCAATAACAGCATTTGAAGATCTTCAGATAGCTGAAATCTGTAAGACAAAGATACGGAGAGCCGGCAGCAGGGGAAGGGCTCTGTGAGTAGGTCCTGATGGGTCCCACTCCCTCACTGCAGTTGGACAGACTCGGCTGGTCACGCAGTGTGTCTGTCTCAAGTGGGTCCCACAGCTAGGACGAGGGTTCCCCGGTGCACCCCGGGCCGGACAGTGGCCGTCCCGTAGCCTGGCTGCAGCGTGGCAGCCGCCCGGGCGCTGCTGGCAGCTCAGCAGAAACGCAAACCCGGGGGTGGGCAGCCCCAGCCCTCCTGGCCTACGCAAGTGTTGCATCTTCTGCTCGGGTGGGCCTGAATCAATACTGACAGCAAGTGTATTCCTGCTGCTGGCTGGAACAAGCCTGGCCACACATCCTGCTTTGGTCCGGTGTAAAGTGTTAAAAATAACAGCCATAGGGTGAGAGCCTTATTTTGACTTACATACAAGCAGTAGCAGAATATGTCACAGCATGGGGTCTTGTCCTGTGCGTGGCAAAATAGCTCAGAAGGAAAATAAATTCAAATAAATGTACTGTCTAAAAAAAATCTTAGCTGCCAGCACCTTCTGTCGCTGCTCGTGTCAAGAGCCAGACTCCCAGCAGTATGGGGCTCTGAGTTTGCACGCTGCAAACTAAAGCGTATGATCCGGAGCACTAATTGCTATTCCAGGACTTGCCTGCAGAGAGGAGGTTTAGCAACTCATGTTTGTGCACGGCAAAGGGAGTATACAGGCACTTCTGCCTGCCGGGAGAAGGTGGTGCTGTGGGTGGGCGAGGGGCAGAAGCAGCCTCTGTTTCTAGAGTGGCGAAGAGTGAGGTGACTCCAAATACCCCCCAGTTTGGGGAGGATACATAACTTAAAATGGTAACCAAATTTTAAGTCCACGTATTGCAAATAACTTCCACTTGTAAAGCTAGTGATGAATGAATTCAACAAGGATGCATTTGCTGAGAAATGAGCAGCTTAAAGTTATAGAAGTGTGGAACTGATGTGTGTGGGGAAACATGGGTCATATCCTCAGCTTGAATCAATTAGCACAGGCTCATTTTGCTTAGCGTCCTATCAGGTATGATTTGGCTGATTATATTTTTTAGAAAAGCAAGTTTTTGTCAAAATCTGTTCCTCTTTATCCAGTATTGGGTGATGGGATACAAATATTATGGTATTACTGTAGATGCTGCATGCATTATAGAAGGGAATACATAATACTTTCAATTTCCAGTATTAAAAAATTGATCTGTACTCAGGATATTAAAAATATCATACTGGAAGTATTCCCACTAGTGTCTATGTTAGCACATTTTAGAATGCATCTATTAAAGTGATAGTTTGGAATAGATGCAAATAGAGAGTCATGCAACAGAAATTTATAAATAATATATGCAAAAAACATTTGAGGGAACATTCCTAATATTCCATATTTCAGAAAAATAAGGCACTGAGACTATTAAAACATTTACTAGCATTTTGCATTCTGATTGGAGTCTTTCTGCAGATTCAGTGTTTTGGAGGTTGACTATTGTCTTATCCTTAGCAGGAATCCATCCAAAATGTCTGAGCATTATTAATAAGGTAGTGTGGAGGAGTGTCATATGGCAAGCGATGCATGTCATGATTTATTTAAGCACTTTTGAAGGTTAAGGATCTTGTAGTCCAAAACACTTAGCAATAATAACGGCCAGTAGTATCTCAGGAAGCATAGTAAAGGTTTTTTAATCATAAAATAGTTTGTTAATCCAAATTCAATATGCTTTGAGAGAAAAGAATGACAACATGAAGCCAGTTTTCTAAGTGAACATAGTTTTTTAGGCAGCAGAGTTAGGCAGATCTGTATAATGGCAGCCAAGTTTTCACAAGCAGATGCTGGGGGATGAGTACACAGAAATGTGTGCTGTTGTACCCTGACCACTACTCGTGCTTGTTTGTATCCTGCAAAGAAAAAGAGCCACTGCTTACCCCAGAAATCGGGATTGCACCAGAAAGGCTTTTGTGTGAGTAAAGGTAACTTGCCATAATCAAAGGGGTAACATGGGGAAAAGTTAAGTTAAAAAAAAAAAAAAAAAAAAAGATGCATGTTGTCACTTGGCTAATTAATTTTGGATTTTCAGAACCTTCCAGCACTAGCCAAATTCTTCTGTTATTAACATGTACTTCCCATTGGTTCCAGCAGGAGCTGAGAAATCTTACAGATTTCCATAGGAGTGATGTTAATACCCAGTGGAGTATTTATGATTGCTCCAGCTCATGCATCAGCCACAAATGGTAAACAGGAATTTTCAAATAGAAGGGTTTTTCTGTTACAGTTTTTAGTGGAAGATAAAAACACAGAGAAAGCAGACAATGCTATTCAGTGAAGCAAACCAAGATGTATAGTTCCCAGCATAAAACCTAAACACAGAACCACAGAGACAATAAAATGAGAATTAGAGTAATCTGCATTATATTATGTGCCAGTTTCGATGAAGTATTTATATGTCCCCCGTCGGTGAAGAATCTTTAACATAAATGAACTCACTGCCTCCTTAAAAAGCAAGTGAATTCCCTTCAAGAAATCCAGGAAGGTTTTCTCATGAAGTCTGCTAGAAAGCAGGAAACTGCATCCATTTTCTTCACATCTGAACAAGCACTAAGCCATTCTTCCATTATCTTTACCTCTCTGCTGCAAGAGATTTGTATCCATATGACTGGAATCAAACCTGTCGCAGCAGATGAAGACATCCTGACTGGATATCCTTCCCTGAATACAACTGGATTTCTTTGTTGGGTTTTTGGGGTTTTGGTTTTTGGTGTGGGTTTTCTTAATACTTCCTGAGTTTGTGAAAAACTTTTCCTTATTTATTGTTAGATTTATATTATGTCATTGTTTGAAACTGGTAGTTTAATTAAATTTCTCCCTACATAATGCAGTACCACATCAGGAAATTTAACTGACCAACTCAGCGCGAAGATTAGTGTATTAAATATTGATTTGAGACCTAGTAATGGTACCATTAGTAACTGTGCAGGAGGTTTGTTTTATCTCGTGTTAAACTGCATTGCATGTTATGAGAACATGTGATCTTGCTGTCCCGAGTCGCGTCTGAATTTTGCATTGCTTGTCAAAGGATATCAAAGTCTTTTAAAACTAAGCCATTTTATTTTATTTTATTTTATTTTATTTTATTTTATTTTATTTTACTTTTACTTTTACTTTTACTTTATGAATTCCATGCTGCCTATCAGGAGGTTTTGAACTGCCTTCAGTTTGGCTATTTTTCCTCACTCACAGCAGTTTAACTGAGGGCAGAATCCAAACCATGACATGGACTCTGCCTAAGTTATTTCTATCATGTTCTTATGCTTTTTGTATGCCTTTGAGTGTTATTCCTCTCAGCTGAGGGTAAAAAATGCTGTTAACTCTATTTATTATTAGATTATTTGTATTTATTCCCGAGGCCCAAAACGACTTCCCCTTTTTCATGTTCTTGTGCTGTGGCAGCTGGGCAGCTGGCCGGTAACTCATCGGTGGAGATGTATCGGCAAGTGCTTTTGTCAGGCTGCCGCTGTGTGGAGCTGGACTGCTGGAAAGGACGAACAGCTGAAGAAGAGCCGGTCATTACACATGGATTCACTATGACAACTGAAATATCCTTCAAGGTACCGCAACAGAGCACACTGGTGTTGGCTTCAACTAGGGTGGTTTCTTTCTTTCATGTAAAATGCATCACAAATACATTGCTAGAACATTGCTGCATAGGTGGATGGGAAGAGAAATGTGAAGGCAAAAAGGTGTTTTAAGAGATTTCAGAGCATGTGCAGAATCATTGGAAGAGAGGAGTTGCAGTCTTTGGACCTCACAGAGGAAGAGATTCCTGGCCACCGCAGCAGTCGGAGCAAAAGGGATTATACAGTGTGATAGTCTGGGCCATCTGGGGCCTGGGCTCAGGGCCCAGGTCCCTACTCCTGTGCACGTCCTGCAGTAAATCTCACAGGGAGAGAAACAGGGTAGGCCCCAGCCAGGGCTGAAAGACCAGGTATTGCCACCACAACTGGTTGTACACGGTGTAAAACGGGTCTGCAGATGCGCCTGGAGGATGGGGAGGGAGGACTGGTTTGTGTTAGAGCTCCATAGCGTGCGGCAAGAAGGAGAGCTGAGATGAAGGCCACAAGTATTTGAACAGCAAAAAGCCATGTTATTTTTCTCTTCTCTGCCTGGTAAGTGGCGGTGGGAGACAAAAGTGCTGAGTTGAGGCAGGAAACAGCAGCTGTCATGGAAATCTCCACAATCCTTTACATTCCTATGAGCAGTGAATAGGCTACTCATGCCCAGGTTGGCAGGTCCCATCCTCAGGGTCCAGATATTCAGCATTACATTCACAATTTAAAAAAGCTAATAAAGGTATGCACAATGTTACCCTTATTCCTGATACTTGGGATCAGATCTGAAGCACTGGAGGATGAAAAAGAAAAATTAGTATCTTTGGAGATTGTGAGGGGATATTTGTGCCATTCAGACCCTAAACATATCATCTGTATTACTGGATTTCATCTTCGATTTACTTTTTCTATAATGAAAGGTAGGTATTACACCCTTAGCAATAACCTTAAATTGTTATCTTCTTGTTATTCTTAAAGATTGTTTTGATCCAAGGCGTTACAGGAGCAGGATTGGAGGTGTTTTCCTGTAGTATTAAGATCGGTGGTCAGCACAGCTTATAATGATACATCAGGATACAATTTTTGAAGTGTGAAGAAACAATTCTTGTTCATCTGAGACACTAACTCACCATGGAAATACGTTTCTAGACTCACCTGTGTGCAAGAAGATGTGGAAAAACATTCATTACTGAATTTGGCTATGTTACAGCTGTTAGATGTAGCTTCTCTACTAGATATATCTTTGATGCCTGTCTCCCACACTTGAAGCATGAGCTATTGGGGTTGCTTTTTTTGACTTCTAGTCCCTGCCTTTAGGAAGAAAAGCAAACCATACTGCCCCACAGACAAAACACCAAATTTCATTTGCACCAGAACACTCCTTTCTTTTTTTCAATTTGTTTTCTCTAACTCTTTACTGATCGAGTTAATCACAGGAAAACTTAAAACAACCTTCTCCCATGTTTTGTAATTAACTTTCCAGTTATGTTTATATGAAGCCAATTATGTTGACAGGCATAGGGTTTGTTGCTGAAAGTTCTTTAATTAAGGAAGATAGCTCTGAATTCCTTTGGTCACGAGCAGGAATTTAAAGTTAATCTGATTCTTAAAAGGATCATTAGCAGGACTGAGGATTATCCCTGGTAATTCAGGTGTTCAACCCTAGACATTCTATTTGCAGGAGAGATTTTGGAAGGTATTTTAAACCTACTCAGGAATATTTCATCTGTCACTTCAGGACAAGTATTTTTCCTCCACACACAAAAATGTAAAAATTTATCGACTGCTGGTTTCTTTTCAACACTCAAAGTGTGCTGCTTGGCTGAGAAAGAGCAAAATGATAGTGAAATAATGTGTCAGAAGTGTGCGAATCAATTCAGAGTGATCACTGGGTCCTGAATGCTGAATCATTTATCAGCTCACGCTTTTGGCGTGACCACGGCACACAATGCTTCTGCTCAGTCTGTCAGTTTTCGCTGCCTCAGATAGGCTCTCTGAAGTGCAGAGACAGAAACAATATATACTTCCTATCCTTATGTTGCTGAGCGTTTTGTGGGGTTTGTTGTTTGCTTGGTTTTTACCTTGCTTCATGACATAGAGAAATCAGAAAGGTTCTTCTCAGCTGCAGATTGAGAGCTACTGACAGGGTGAGATCTTATAGGGAACCAACAATATTTTTCATGCCATAATCAGGCATGTGTACTTTATATATATCTTGGAGACCTGTTTCAGGTGAGTCATTCTGCAGCTGGAGTAAGGTATGGAACTTATCACAATGTTCATCTCTGACCATAGAGAATTTGCATTTACATTTGAATGCAGTGCAAGACTGAATCACTAGCTACCCGTTTCTTCACTGAACCAATGCCTGAGCTTCTCATGCTCAGATTTCATCTGTGTAATCCTGATTTTACTCGTTCCGGTTATTTTCCCCACACATACTGGATTTCATCCATTTTGCAGTTGATAAGGCAGTTGAAAATAAGTTTATGGATTTACTCCACAGCTTGAGCAGTGTGTAGGAGCAAGAAAGACCTCAGGACTGCTTTCGGCAGTACCTGTCATATCCAACATCAAGTGTTCTTAAGCCCTTCATGATGCTCCATAACCAAGGGGAGGGTGCAGGTGGGTGGTGACCAAGCCAGTGCTAATGATCTGGGGGGAGAGCATCAAGATGGGAGGATTCTGTATTTGTAAACCTGGTTCTCAGCACCACTGTTGCCTTGTAATGGCAAAAAATGCCTTAGATGCTTTTGAGAATCCCTAGTTCTGAACAGCCTCACGGTGGTACCAGCACTTAGTGATTTACTGGAGCTGGAAAGAAAATGTGCAGCGGGAACCACTCCATCATACATTCCCCCATGGGAGAACCACTGCTGTGAAACTACAGCTTCCTACCTGCCTTCACCTAGCCTTCTGCACCATTTGCTATTCTTCCCATAAATGCTTTGCTTTTCTGCTTTCTTTGAAGACTAGAAGTGGTCTTAGTTGAAGCACATCCATGATTAGTGACGTGTGAAGCATTTAAATATTTGGTGATTGCAGTTTATTAAATATAATCAGTCACCACCTGTATGTACTGAACGAGCTAGTTTCTCATCTAAGAGATACTACAATTTGTGCATGTGCTGTGTTTTTTTCTACTTAGATGAAGACTGTAAATTTTGTTTGTCTCCTAGCTCATATCAGCAAATCTTGAGGTGGCTTGTGCTTTCCTTCCAGCCCTGGATTCTGCAACCCAACATCAGAAGAATGTACCAGAAGCTCAGCTTTCATTTTAGGAAGTGGATTTCTTACTTTTACGCTTCTCAGTTGAGCCTTTTAAAGTACAGAAAATGAACAAAAGTAATCCCCAGAGGACGCTTGTTCAAAATAAATAAATATTTTCAGTTTTAGTCATTCTTATGATTTGAGAGGGAACATGCTTTTGGGTTCTTATAAACTCCAGAGTTTGAGGTTCTTGTAAACTCCAGAGTTTGACAAAAATGTATATGAAAAGTCTTCAGTGTTTTATAAGTTCTTTTGAAAAAAGATTTGTGTTCTGATAGGGAAACATAGAATAATTTGTAACAGTGAGTGCATTACTATATTGTGCACCCCACTAAAATTAGTGTTATCAGATGATTCCTCTACTAGATTTACAGTTGCCACTTTCCATCAGAGCTGAAAGGAAACTTCTACAGAAGTTTCAGTTTCTGAGCCCTCTTGTTGGATGATTACTATGCAGCCAACTGTTTTAACTAAGTAATGTTTTTTCTTTTTTTCTTTCTTTTGCCTTGAAGGGATTTCTGTCATCAAAAAAAGAGGGAACTAAAACTTGTGAGTCAGAGTAACTAAGGATTTTATGGCTACATGCTTGTGCTGCTGATGTTTAGAAGACACACATTTGTCAGCGCATGTTTATTATTATGCAGAATAGTTCATGAAAGTCGTAGCTTCAGGCATGGAACAAATCCACACAAACACAAAGTTTTACATTTAAACTATTGATTTAGGCAGACATAAGTCATTTCTTGAGAAATGCAATGCTTGAGGCTCATCAGACATTTTGGAGATGTGATTACAGTTCAGGTTGAAAAATTTTGTTGCTGCAAAAGCACATCCAGGGCTTTCTGGGATGTGTACAACAGAAGGTCTGATTTCAGGCAGTTTGGGTGTGATTTCAGACCTCCTTGGGTCTTTTCTGACTTCAAAGACCAAAACACTGTTTCATTGGAGACAACAATTTGTAACTGTATATCTTTTGATTCTTTAGGAAGTAATAGAAGCTATTGCTGAATGTGCATTTAAGACATCGCCCTTTCCAATCCTCCTTTCCTTTGAAAATCATGTGGATTCGTAAGTAATTACCATGTTTTCCTGTATGGTGTTACACTTTTTTATAAGGTCTGAGCACAGAACTATGTATGCGCTTGTGGCAGTTTCATGACATGATCAACAGCACTTACCCCCAAAAAATTTGCATCAGCCTAAGTAGTCAAGATGATGAGAATGAATCAGGCATGTTCTTAAAAACCTTCACAAATTAGAACCTTTTGTATGAAAGAGGAAGTCTGAATAATTGTGAGACAAATCATGTTAACTTTACAGTCTCAGTATGTCCCACTGGAATGTAGTGGTACTTCATCAAATAAAAAGAAGCAATGTTTTCCCTGCTTATGACCCTATTCTGTGCTATAAGCATATTCTGTGCACAGAATTTTGTCCGTTTATCATGTGTTAGAAGTAGAGGCCAGAACCATAGACTAGCGAGGATTGCGAAACAGGTGGTGTGGATGGCCAGGAACAGTTCCCTTTCTGCCAAAAAATAGCAGTTTTCCTAATATGTTATTTTTTGGTTTTTTTGTTGGTTGATTGGTTTTTGTGGTTACACATAAAGGACAATTTTTGCTGTGTGAGAAAAGAGAAAATAAGTGAGAACACTTCTAAACTTGTCCCGGTTATCTATTTTTTTTTTTAATTATTATTATCAGTTTAGTTCTGATTTTTATTTTTTTTAAGGTTGACATTAATTTTTATTTTGAATATACAGACCACATGGTTCAAAGTGGGGTGACACTGACACATAACATGTGCCTTAACTTCAATTGCCTTTTCCACTTTTGTTTTCTGCTGTGAAAACATTTTCAATACTTCTGGGGCCAGTTTGGACTTAGAAACTTTCTTTAATGTGAAATAAAAAGTTAGCTATGGGGAAGCTATGAATGTTTTAATACAAATCAGAAAATATGTTGGCACTTTTGCTTCTTGAAGAGGAAAAGGGTGAGGGCTAACTGCTTTTCCATTGTTTTAGGAAGAACATTCTCGTCATAAGGGAAGGAACTGGTAGAAGAAACTATGTAAGAATGTTTTTAAGAACAGATGTGACAATACTGATCAAAAATGATGTAGGTAGAAAAATTTAAAATCTGAGAGCTGACCTACACTACCTGTATACCTTACAGTATTAGTTTACACTACCTTTTGTGGGCAAATACATGCTTGCTCTGTGCACATTTAAAGGCCACTGGTTATGATTCAGACAGCTGCCTGTTAAATCTTTCTTACTTAGTTCTGTCTTCCCCTGAAAGACCACACAGATACTGTGTTTAATTTGTTTCTCTAATCAGTCCCCCCTCTCCTTTCTTTTTGGTGTAAGTTGTATCACTTTGGACTTGCTTATGCTCACTTACTGCTGTAGGTTTTAACTCACAATGCTTCTCTCAGTGCTTCCAAATGAAACTTCTGGCCTTTAGAAAAGTTCTAAGCCATCATTCTTCAATGTTTTATATTTTGTATTAATTCTTCTGTATTTGCTAAAATATACATTCACTGTGTTACTATGAAGCAGAGATAAAGCAGCATCCAATTTATTTTAACCAGAAGGGCTACATTTTTCTTCCTTTAAAGTCATTAAGACTTAAATCTTCAGGTATTCCAGGGTGATCTGTTCTATTTTAGGAAAGTAAAGAAGTAAATCATTGTATAATGTAAACTCCTGTCAGATGTAAGTTATGTATAAATAAGATGAAACAGCATCAAAATTAAAGGTGGTGCAATACTGCAAGAACATGTCAAAAAGTGAACATTACTCCAGTCTTCAGAAATTGCCCCACAGAAAACATCAGACCTTTCTCTTCAGAAAACTCTAGTCATGGAACAAGGAATTATCCCTAAGTGTATTATTTGATACCCTTTTCCATGCATTGCTATGACACAGGTTTTTAGCAAAGCAAGTGTGCAAAAATATCGAGTATTTTCCCTTTCTGAGGCTTTATTGCTATTTATTATTTTTTGCTGCAGCAAATCATCAGATTTAATGTGTATGATTTCTAATTTTGCTTTGGCTGAAAATAATTTCTAGTTATTTTATCGACTGCTACAATTATCTCTTCATTTCTTCACTAGTTGCTAGAGAAATCTGCAATTAGTCATGCCACTCACAGAAACATTCACCTAATTTCATGGAATGCTCCTTTTGTCTTTTCATTTACGTGGAATGTTGTTTTTCTCCTAGATCTTAAAAGATGGGCTTTGCCCTGAATATTAACAAAAAATGCTAAGTAAGAATTGATGTCAAACAAATCCTATTACATCAATTTCTACTTTTGGATGACCAAATTTTTCTTCCAATTTTCAAGCTACAAGTCAGTATTCATGTGTGAGATGCTGGTCCCATACAAATCAGTGGAAATTTTGGTATTGGCTAAAACAGAAATACACTTTTATCCTGTGTTCTGTATTCATGGCTTTTAAACAGACCACGAGGTAAATAAGAGGTAAATAAGTTTTACATCACCGCCATAGATGTGACAGCGTTAATCACCACTGGACTTAAAATGCAATTTTTCTTCCTTCTGGTTTATGTTCATGAGAATATTTTTGACACTTTTTGTCTGCCTAGGGAAGAAATCACTTCTTAGCACATAGTGTTAATCATCTCATTTTGCTTTCTTTAGATGTTTTTCCTAGAAGGTCTCCTCTCTAATATCTTTATAGCATGTGAAGAATTTTAATTTCACTTACTGTAACACCTCTATGTAGTGTATTTCTTCTTGCCTGTTTTTATCCAGTAAAAAGTTTAGAAAAAGAGGTGAACAGACGGATTTTAGAATATATAAAATATTGTGTATACCATCATTTATATCGAAGTCCAAGCGTGCACACTGTAAAAAGGCAGTACTAAGAAAAGATGTGGTTCTATTGAAAAGTAGAAAACTGTCCTGAAAATGTTGAAAAGACCTCAAGAAGACCTTGATGTTTGAAACTGGGCTTGCAAGAAGATAAGCAATCTGCAAATCTGAAAGCAGACACTCTATAATTAGAAATGCACTGATGACATAGCAAAAAGGTTAAGTGATCCTTGAACAGTATCCATGTAAGATTGCTTCCAAGATTAAATTTAATTACAGTTATTCATATTGCTGGTTTCTTGCTGGAATTGTTATTTCAAATATTAACAGGATTTTATTCATTTTTTCTTCCTACACTTCGAATTATTTTAGACTCTTCTGGGAAGCATCTGTGTTTTTGTCTTATGCAGAAGAAGGATCTCTGCAGAAGTGATAATACAATGTTAGGAGCAGTAGTTGTGCATCAGTGCCAAGGAGCCTCTGTGATTGACCTTCATAACAGGCTTAATACAAACACAGTAAAACAAAGTACAGGCAATGCAGTAATAGTAATGAAAACATTCCTTAATATTCTTTATATTTTCCTATCTCCAGGTATCATGTTCCCACTTTATCTTTCCTTGCCCTGGCACATTTTGAGGGCATATATAATTAGTCTATGTGCTACCCGTCCATGTCTGCACAGTGAAAATCATAAAGCAGATAAAGTCAGCTCTTTTCAGGCAATCAATTTTCATTACAATACATGAATGCTGAGAGAATTTTCAATAACAGTAGATGTGGACTAGGAAATACCTGATTTTTCTGTTCCATAACACAAAAGGGAGAAATAAGTTGATGTAGAGAAGTTGGTATTTCAGTCTGTTGCTCTGATTCATAATTTTGAAAGAAGGGAAAATAAAAAGAAACTGATACTTCAACTTCTAAAATACTGTAATAGTAATATATAATCTACACTATTACTAATGATCTATCTCTTGAAACAATATAATTTTATACATATTAGGGAGAGAACACACAAAAAATACCACTCGCTTGAATGCTGGTACTTCTAAATATTTTTTAATCCCTCTTAGGTGCTTTTTTAAATATCTGTGCATATAGTCCAGTTCACAAAGACAAGTAATTTTGTAATGTCATGATTTTCTTAGTTTGACTTTGTTGCCTACTGCAAGAATTTTTTTTATCGTATTAAAAACTGTTAGTTTTTCACATAATTTTCCTTTTCCTTCTTTCTGCCTCTGGGATGCAGTGGCATTGGAATTTATATGCTAAACCAAAATAATGTTGCATTACATTTTTCTCTTTTGCAAAAATTCAAGTTCTCACAGTGCTCTCTTTGAGGTAAACACATAATTATACACAGAAGATCAGAAGAATTTGTTCTAGCTATGGTGATAGTTTGATACTTATTAGATTTAACTCTTGCATATTTTTTTCAGATTCCTATCAAGAGTTTTTTTGGAGTTGGTGTGCCCATTTAAAAATGCTGATGTCACATCTAATTGCTATGATCTCAATAATTGTGCTTTTTTTGATTCAAGGAGGTGACCTTTGAACGTTCTGGGTTCTAAGAGCGTGGGTCTATTCAAAATATACACTAGTGGAGGAGAATGCAATAAAATTCACTATAATGACCCCTAGACCTATAGAAAATACCCATTCTGCTTTCTTACTTTATTTTCCTGGGTAGCTGGTGGTCAGAAATAGCTAACACGCTGACGTAGCCTGATCTGTTCTTCCCATCCCATTCTCCCTTGCAGGTTCTTAATTCCACTGCCTTGCTTGTCTTCATCTTAATTTTCCATTCTCAGCTAAAAGTGGCCTTTAGCTTTTTTGCAGAATTGGCTGCATGCAAAAGAAAGCATTAATGAAATGCCACAGTGATTTAAATTGCATGCAGCTCTTGCATAGTTTTGTGGAATAACTTAAAGCCTCTTCACAATATATTTTGTCAGTGACTGAGCTGATGACCAGTTCACCCTCTATCTGCTTCAAGGCACATCCAGAATGCTGATTTCAGAGAAATTACATTTTCTGATTCAAATGCCACCCAGCCTTTATCGCAGCTCTGGTTTGGTCTTGCTGACCCCAGGAGGAGCTGCAGTGCCCGGTGCTCAGTTGGCAGCTAATGACAGACTAGACACAGCGGTTGTTGTACTCTTATTGTGCAAGGGAACAATAAGCACTCCTTTTTCCTATATACCCAGCTCTATTTTGTCATGAAAAATAGCTCCATGGTAACATAACCGCTTATGCCATTTGTGTATCTTCCATGATATACAGATCATGATTAACAGTAGTCGAGGAAGTTATATTAAGCAATATAAACCTGTCCTTTCATCGAGACTTCTCAACAGAGTATCAAAAAAGGAAACTTTTAAAGATACCTAATACAGATTTTAAGCAGGCACATGTAACAAAAATACAGTCATCTAAAATTAGGAAGTGACCATAGGACTGAGCCGCATTTTAAGATGATTTGAGTAATCATTCTGAGCAGTATAACCTATCTTCAGACCTTCAACTCCCATCACTGATACGCATGAGTTCTTTGGTTGCACTTTGGGAAAACTGATTATAAGTAGAGTTTACTGAAGCTCAGTTTAATTCTAGAGGATGTCATGAAAACCACTGAAGTAATTTACTGTTGTAAAATTGACTTTCTACCTGATTTTAAATAAATTTTTAAAATTTTAAAAAATCTGACCACATAGCCAGACAAGCTAAAGTGACCATTGAGCAGCTCTGCCTAGCAGCTTGTTCTTACGTCCAGATCCCCAGTAAGAAGGCTGTCCTGATATGTTGGTCCCAGTTACAAACACATAACATGCATGCAGTAGGTAATTACATGCATATAAAATGTGGTTACACCATCACTTATTACACCAGTTCTCCAAACTGACATAATACATCTTAGCAGTAGCAAAATTATATCTGCGCTATGACTTCTGCCGGTGAGGATGTGTCAGGGGAAATACTTTTGGGCGAGCTGGCAAGAGCAGTGGAAGTTTTTTGGTGCGAACCCAGCCCGGGAGGTGTGCGGGTGGGTCAGTGCTTTGTCGCGGAGCGCGGTGCAGGGGTGCAGCTGCAGCTCCCGGCAGGGCCGTCGCGCTGCACAGGCACCGCACCCACCTCACACGGGCTAACAAACAGGGTGGGAGAGTGGGCTGCATTTTGGCACAAAAATCTGCGGGAAAACTAACTGCATTTTCGAAATCTGCAGTAAAACTTGCTGCTTCTCTACCAGTGCCTATGGCTGATGCAGCTTTGCTGGTTTTGAGACCCGGGTAACGTCTTCTGCCCCTTCTTCTGTACGGCTGTGCCTTGTAGACGTGCTGTGGGAGGTGACAAGTACCCTCAGCTTGGGGAGTTTAACAGAGGCCCCTGCACAGGAGACTGCTTTCTGTGAGACTGATTTGGGGTTTATGCCATAGGTCAGGTATGACAGGAAGAGAACGAAATCCAAATGCGGTTGGGAGGTGTGTGTGTGTGAGAAGTATGCCAGGCATGTGTATAAAGTAACAAAAGGAGGAAAATATTTAAACTTTGAATAAAAATGTTGCCTGAAAGAGGCAAATTCATGTACAGTTATTTCCCTAAAGGTAGCAGCTGACAGCCTCGTTATTTTATTTTCTACTAAGTGCATGGGAAAATATACCTTGATGTTGAAAGTTCAGTTTCACTATTATTCAATTGACTTGTACCTTTACTCCATGTATGATCCTTTTGATAAGCTCTATCAGAGGAATCAGAATAATTGCAGGATATATCTAGGTCCATCTGAAAAATTCACAGCAATTGGATCAGGAAATTATATCTAGTTTAGGGGTATTAAATAGTCCATTACTGCTGCTTTCACTCTGTAGCATTAGCATGACTCATTTATGTATTTCTTTTCTCCCTTTAGCCCTAAACAGCAGGCAAAAATGGCAGAGTACTGCAGATTAATATTTGGAGATGCATTGCTTATGGATCCATTGGAAAAATACCCGGTAATATGGTTTGGTGTTTATCAGATCCCAAATATCTGTGTGAATTCTTATCTAAGTCTGTCAGTGATGTACCATTCTTCATACACAGCCTTTCAAAACAGTCTAAAGGTGGGACTTAAGCAATGTGAGCTATTGGTGATTTAAGCATATAATTTCTGATTCAGAGATTGTTCTGATACAGTGAATTGTAATCTTGTAAATGCAATTGAGTCTTATAGCTGCCATTTTATAATGTAGACTTTAATACTTGAACTAAAACTTCAGTTGTTACTGTAGACACTTAATAAAGCATTTTTCTTTTCTTCTTAAGTGCCCTCAGTAGCCCTGTTTCATTTAATGTTGAGATTACCTCTTGTGCAAAATACATTTCATTTTAACAGGGCTTATAGAGGTAAAAACTATCTTGCACTATGTGGGCCCTAAGAAATTGCCATAAACTCATTTCTTTTGTTGTTGTAACAAATTTCTCTTCCTTTTTTTCTGCAAGCTTGAACCTGGGGTTCCTCTTCCAAGTCCTACGGATTTAATGTACAAAATTCTGGTGAAGAATAAAAAGAAGTCACATAAGTCTGCAGATGGAAGTGCAAAAAAGAAGCTCTCGGAGCAAGCTTCCAACACATGCAGTGATACATCTAGTATGTTTGAACCTTCCTCCCCCGGCGCAGGTACGAACTCTGTCTACAAATATATTTTGCCCTAAACCACAGATGCTTAATTGCACCTAGTATTTAATCCGTTTGCATTGCTCTAGCAAGGTAAAGGGACACCAGTGTGGGCCTCACTCAGTAGGAAATAATGCTCAGTGTCATTGATCCAGGAGTCTGTGAAGGCTCGTGACTGAGGAATCACTTACAGAGTGACCTAAAGCTCAGTGACGTGTAGTAACATTTCTCTGCACTGCTTAGGAAGTAGAGCAAGCTGCCAGCTCCTCCACCCTTGGGTCCCTTTTCTATGTGCCTAAGCCCAGTACCAAATATAAATGTTTTCTTTTTTTCTGTTGCCTCCGAGATGTGCCTACCATTTGGTGCCCTTTCAGACTTAACCCATTGCACAGGAGAACTGCAGTGGTTCTGCAGCGTCTTAAGATTTAGAGTAACTGTGAATGAGATACCTGTTCCTCAGGCAGGCAAGGCTCAACCTGCTGTTGTCTTGCATTAGTTGAGAACACATCACAAACCTCTGTGCAAAGTGCTATAAGATGTTCTTCTGTTCCAGAGATGGAAACAGGCAAAAATAATACTGCAAACAGATACTTATTACCATCAGGAATTGTAGGGAATGTAGCCAATGGAAAGCAGTATATTACGTTTAACTTGTTCATTATTAGAATTTTTTAAATCAGAAATTAAATAGAAAAGTTACTATAATTTAATATATAGGCATCTGGTAATGCCTATGGGATCTGCAGGGGACCATTGTGAGTGTTGGTATACAAAAATCAGTGAGAAACACTCTTTGTCCCGAAGAGCTTAAAACCTAGACAAAGAGAAGTAGAGAAAAAAAAGATAGAGTAAGGATTTGCTCTAAACCACAGGAGCAGATTAGCAGCAGAACAAACAACAAAATCTGTATATCCAGATTCCCAGCCCAGTGTCTGTTCCCTGCACTAGAGTTTCTTCTTCCTATTAAAGTCTGAAATGTTGGATTGCTAAAAGCAAAGACATCAATGCCTCAGTAGTAGAATACTTACAGAGTAAATGAAACCTCTACTGGAATACAAATTCATTACCATTTGCCATTAAAAAACTTTTTTCCATTGTAATTTTTTCTAAACTCTGATTATTTGAGCTGAAATTTTTCATGCTGGCAGTTTGCCCCAAGCTGAATTAAGGAAAAAAAAAAAAAAAAAAAAATCCTGCTGTATTTGTGGATAACATTTATTCTGTTAAAAGCAAAGAAAGACTTTTCAACTACTGTGTTAAGAAAATTTGAAAAGGGCATGCTTTGGAGTAGGGCTTGGCTTTCAAAAGAAGATTCATCCTGGTGTCAGGAATGATTTAATACTGTTTTCTTGATTAACTTTAGACAAATCCCAAGCAATAGAAAAATAAGTACATGTGTGCCAGCTGACTCCTTTCCAACACTTGAAATCAACCCTGGGTTCCCAACTCTCCATTTCTGTTACCAGCACATAGTGAGAACCCAGTGGCAAAGTGTATGTCTTACTTTCCGAGTGCCTGATCTGCATAGAGGGTGACAGCTTTGTCTTCCAGGAGCCTCTCTATGAGCTTTTATAGGAAAAGACCTGGGCTGTGAATCTAGATGATGATGGTGCACGGCAGAGGGGTCAGTACCCATAATAGGGTGTGTAATTTTACAAATTAACTGTGAATATTATGCCTGTATTACCTATATTACAACCTCTGTTAACCGTAGATTATGAAGATGAACACTTAGAAATTATGAAATGCTAGAGATGAGACTGCAAAATTAATGTGGTCACTTGGTTCATCTGTGACTGCTAAAATATATTACTTGTAATCCTTCTGTCAGCCATTGTTTCTCCTTTAGGACCGATGCCTCTTTTGGAGAATGCACTTAGTCAATATTTTTTCTCTCTCTGTCATTCAATCCGTGATCCTAGATGTAGCATCCTCATCTTGCAGTGAATTTCTGTGGGGGTATCCAGGCTGCATATGAGCACTTAACAAACAGCAGTGAATTTATCTGAACAATACCTGTGGGAAGTGAATAAATATTAAGCCAATTTTATCTAAGAGGAGCCGAGTCTGAGAGAGCTTAAGAGCAGTTTAGGGCTGACTGACAAGGAACATCCAGGTTCTGATTTTTCAAGAATACTTTGAATTTTTAAGTATTCAGAGCACAGCTCCAGAGATTTCAGCTACAGCTTACAGCTATAAGCATGCAGCATTTCTGTAAATCAGATGCCAGATTTCTGTCTGTGAACGTTAAAAAAAAAAAAAAAAAATTAAAATCCACCATTTTATAAGACCACTGTGGCAAGACCCAGTGAAGAGCATGGCTCCATGGGGCAGTGCTCAACAGTCTCCATGACACCCTTTTTTTTCACTGCCCTCATTCCTTAAGTGCATCTCAATATTGGCAACACATAATGCTGGAGCCCTGCAGCCATTATGCTCCTCTATAGCCAGTATCTTTTTTTTTTTTTTTTTGGAGCATGAGAAGAGTAATGCAATTAGACTCACTAAAGGAAGCCTAATTCTTAACATTTCTTAACATGAGGTGTTTCAATACTCCAACCTTAATGTAATCTTTACATTTAGCAAGTTGGACATATTATTCAAATAACTCTATTGTATTGTATAGCTCCTGTCAGAATTACTGCTGATCTCTAAGAGAAAGTTGTGCTGATTTAGCCTTCTTGAGATTTCAAATTATTTTTTTCACGGCAATGCAAAAAATATGGAGATTCGTACTTCAGCTGATAGCATGCTTCACTGTGTCTTCCACTGCTTGAGGTCTGATTTAAACCCAAATAAATCATTCTTCTGATTTGTTTATAAAGCATACCATATGAAAACTAGGTGGTGGTGGTATAGTAGCAATAATTAAAAACACAATTCTGAAATGAGCTTTGAGGAATGGCTTGCAAGATGTTAATGAAACTGATGTAAAAAGTAACTTCAGTAGGGTATAATATCTGTCAGTGGAGAAAGCTTTCCCTAAAGGTGCAGCAAAGCCGGCAAAGAAGAAAAAGAATTTCAGAGATAACATTTGTGAGATGTATTGCAATTTTGGTAAATAAGCATCTTAAATTTGGCTGTTTTAAGCACAATGAATGGAAATAAATTTTCAAACAAGTTAGATTACACTGCAGAAAGAACAGTGGCACTTCTGCAGGTACGTACATTTTAGTGAAAGTAGGCCTGTACTGAAAACAGCCAAAACTTACTAATTGAACAGTATTTAAATTTTCAAGCAAATTGTTAATGTCTCACTGATAGGATAATGTTTTTGTCAGAGTAGTGGGTGCTGAAAGAAAAGAGTCACAGGAAGACAGAGAGGGTAGAATTGGCTCCATCATTTCATGACGACTAAGAAGTCTGAATAAAAAGTTTTAGGCTCAGTGTATGTAAATACATTGGTACATTGATGCTGCATGGCAGCTGAGGCCAGGGCCCACTGTTACAAAGTAAAATGTTTTAGCAAACAGAATAAAGTTCATTTTTTCCTTTGTAAAAATCAGCTAGTGCTGATGTACAGCCTGTGGAAAAAACAAAAGGTGATTTCCTCCTCAAAGATACTGGTGCCTGTCTAAACGCTGTAGAGCTACCAAGCTGCACCAGCAAGTACCACATTTATAATCCATTCTGGCTGTTATTTTAAAGGGGTCTGAGAAAGCAGATTACAAAATTCCTCTGAATTTCAAGCAATGTATAACCTTTCATTTTATTAGGCTCTCAATATCTGTCATGCTGCTGAGGCATGGTGAGAATGGATAATACTTAGCACTCTGCTTCCTCAACCCTTGGTAATAGGGATTTGGCTTGTCATTCCCAGCTCTCCTCTCCTAATCACCTTCCAGTCAGTCTTACTGTGTTGAATCCCTCTGCCCATCAGTTGGGATTCAGCTTCCTTTGTCCACTCATTCTGTTACCCAGTGAGCACTTCTGTGCCTTCCCCACACTGTCCCATTTACTAGGGGCAGCTCCTTGAAAACATCCTTGAAACTGCCCCATTATTCCACTGAGAAGTTTCCTGTGCCCTTCTGCCTACGAGCAGCTGACAGTATCTGCGTTATAACTTACCTATTGTGGGAGGGAGCAACATCTTTTTACGTCCTGATATTCTTCTGTCTGCCTCTGTCCAGGAGCAGGATCCTGTCTCATACTTGGAGGTCAAACCCTTGGAGCAGGGCTCTCTAGTTTCTCTATTTGTATGCCTCATAGCACAGAGAGGTCTTGTCCTGACTTGGGTTTGTACTCCCGTCTAATTGCAAATAATTATTATGCCATTACAGCTAGTTGTCGCTTAGACAAGCTCACACACATGTACTGGACTTGACCTGCAGCAGAGCCACGTACACCAGCCCACATGCATTTATGAAACACAGTGCCTGTGCCCTCCTGGGGAGGGATAGGAGTGATGGCATGGGGCTGATCCCGCTGTGCGAGGGTGAGCATGACAGTGTCCACGGCACAGACAGCTCCTCAGTCTGGCTAAGGCTTGCTCTGACTTTGTGTCCCAGCAGTGAAATGGGAAAAGAAGGTTGGGTTTGAGCACAGGACCATGCTACTGGGGGAACGGCAATGCAGAGGTAGTCATACTTTCTAAAGCACTTACTAATTTTTATTCCGTGTTTGCAATCCTGTGTGTTATTTGTGCTGGTTTTGCTGTCTGATGCAGAACTTGAAAATGAGATCTGATCTCCTTGGGAGTCTTCCTGTTAAATATTTTAAAATAAATGAATAATGTGTTGCATGCTTTCCTCCCTGGACACTTCTAGCAAGAACAAGCTATGAGCTACCTGGTATCTCAGCAGCTGAAGTTGCCTGAAATCTGTCCATGTCCCCCATTTTGTGGACTGTGCTATTTTGCCAGTCTGGTTAAATCAGTTGAGAGCTTCCCATCCGAAGTTTGTCACTGCAAATCCTGTGAGAGCTTGGCTGGCTCTTTGCAATGTGTTGAGGTGCCTTGAGCCATCCCTTGAGCCTGTTGAGCAATCATGTTACTTTCTTCAATGAAACGTTAGGGAAGAAATGTGTTCATGAATAAAAGCTTGACATTTCAACATCTGCATCTGGAAGGAAACGCAGGCTGGGTAGTCATCATTTGGTTGTGAAAGGCACACTCATTATTTAAATCATATGTGCTCTCCATGTTCAGAAGGGGCCCACTGGGCATGATTCAAGTCCTGCTGGAACAAAGAGGAGTTTCTTTATTGACTCGGTGGACTTTGGATTAGACCCTAAATTGACAGGAGGAACTGAGACTGAATTACCATTCTCTGGAGAGTTTGGGAATGCTGCACAGTGGTTAGATTTTTATGCTGCCAAAATAAAATTGCCACTATGGAAGAAAGCTGAAAGGTTTGAGGAATAAAATCTTTGGGGAGAGTTGTCAATCTTATAGGTGTGGATAGGTGACTGCAGTATAAGTTAAACTTTCTTTTCCAGATTCTTCTTAAGATGCACAGTGTATACTTTATGACAGCCAGACCCACTAAAGAGAAAGATAAGCTTGATATTCCTTAATGGTTCCATTTCTGATGCAACCAAATCAAAACATTTTGGAGGTGAGGGGAGGCATTCATTAATTAACAATAAAGAATCTGTGTCTTGCCCGTAGGAATTGGATGACTACACCGCAATTGGGAGCAAGGTATAAAATGTGTTTTATTCGGTCCCATTTACTCCAGCAGTACGTTTTCAGGGAAAGGATGAGCCTCGTGCGTTTTCTTCGCATTATTTGATTTGCAGTGCCCTCAGCCGGTGCATTTGAGCTGTGCCACTGGAGTCCGAGCAGTAAGGCACACGGAAGCAGGCTGTGAAGGGAACTGAAGTCCAGCTATTGCAGATCGGTTCCTGTGCCAGATCCTCCCAGCTGTGCTGCCTCAGTACATGTACTGCGATACGCTCAGAACAGATGGATTTTGCTGAACAGCCCCCGATGCCACAGCCCGAGGGAATCTCATCAGTTTTCACATGTGATTCCTTCACCCCGTGAGTGCTGTTAGGTGTGCACTTCTCAGTGGGGGTGAGGCTGTCACTGAAGGTCCTGCAGGGATCCTGAGGGAATTTGAACTCACGTCTCCCAAACCCCAGGGCTGTGCCCCAAGCATGGGAACAGCTTTTCAGAGCAGTCTTGTGACACTGCACCCACACACTGTGCACGCTACGCACACTGCAATGCTCTCTTCTCAGTGCTGATACCTACCCCATGATTTCCAAACACCGAGCATCCAACAGCTGCAGAGGAAGACTTTTTGTTTGGTTGAGCAATAAGAACTTATCAGTGCTGAAGATGGATGAATTCCTCTAGGCAGTGCATTTGATTTGTGCTGTGACAAAAAGCACATATACAACGTAGTCTCCTTTAAGCAGTGCTACTTCCACATCTTTCTCAAATTTATCCCTGGTAATTATAACTATTGTTTCAGCCAGTAATTATCTTCTGCTTAAAACTTTTCAGGAGAAGCAGAGATTGAGAGCGATGATGATGATGACTATGATGATGACTGTAAAAAGTCGTCGATGGATGAAGTAAGGGTGTAGATACGTTTTACGGTGATGGGTCGGTTCCAGCAGTTGTGGGTTGGCTTGTGTTACCAGGAGTGGGACTACCATCTAGTGGAGAAAGGGAGGCAGAGCATTGGGAAACACACCACCAACTTTCTGAAGTTGGTTGTTAATCGGTTTGGAAGCACATCTTTATTTATTTATCTTTCCATTTACTGAAGAATAAGAATAAATAGCACCACAGCTGATCCATTTTAGACAACTGCTTGTGGTGTATTTAGCATTGTTGGAAGAAAAACTTTACATCAAAACCTTAGAGCTGTATTTAGTAATTTATCCAATAGTACTGATAAATGTGCTCAGCACTATACATGTGTAAAGGTAATGCAGTCACTTCCCTAGGAGTCACATAAAAAGAATGAGTACAGCAGCAGTTTAAGTAAACATTTAAATTTTATAGAAAATTTTCTTCTTTACTGTGTGAAGCTCCCCATGTGAATCACTGACTTCACTAAGCCAGGATCAGTGAAAGATAGTACAGTTGGCAGAAAACTGGGCTTTGATATTTGTGGTCTCTGATGGCCACCATAGTCAGATCAAAACGACAGCATTTTCCCTTCTCTGTCCTAGGGTACTGCTGGAAGTGAGGCTATGGCCACAGAAGAGATGTCTAACCTGGTGAACTACATCCAGCCTGTGAAGTTTGAGTCATTTGAAGTATCAAAAAGTAAGTAAGCTAAGCACGAGCAACATCTTATACTGGAAATTACCTAGCAAGAGTTTGGAAGAAAGTTCTGGAGAAATGCTACTTGGCTTCTTCTCAGTTAGATGCAAGCACACGGACAGAAAATGTTCTCTTGGTACCCAGCCAAATAAATCCATATTTATTCTGAAACCTCTATTTGTCAAAATATCAAACTTTACCGACAGTAACCATGCTGCCATTTCAAAAACATTTTGAAAATGTTGTCCTTACATTGTCTTTGTTGTCCGTGACTGAAGAGTAACTCAAGCAGCTTGAGAAAGGTGGTCATAAATATTCCTACAGATTAGCACATGCTTTATATTTTGCTTCTGCCACTTTTTACAGAGGATTCAGAGTAAGCAGAGTCTACCCTTCCCCATATCCAAATTCACTCTTTCCTGCCTCTGTGTATTGTATAGAAAAGGCCATAATTTCATCCCCCGCTGGCTTTTACAGAAGATGTCTTGCTAGGAATGCACTCAGTGGCATCCTCAGTGAACACTGCAGCATCTTTTCCTTTCTTGGTGCAGAACCCCCTACCGTTTGCCTGCCCTTTTTCACTTTGTTTTGACAGGTTTCAATATGCTCTTAGAGCTTTTTAGTTAACGAAGTGTATAGCATTTTAATTTATTATGGATTTGTAGAGACCTTGGCAGAGGACGGGGAATAGGTGCCTAAGACCGTATCTATATACAGGATTTTGCATTTACTCATGATGAATAATAAACATATAAGAAGTTATCTACCTGTTCATTTGTATGTGGATATTTATACAGACACACACAAACATTCACAAATTCATGCAGATCCCTACAGCAGTGTCTCTTTCAGTGTTTATAATCTCCTCTATCCCTGAGAGTTGCAAGAACACAGTGGGAAGGAGATATTCCTTCTGGAAAGGAAACCATGTGAATCCTAGCAGGACAAGTTGATGCAGCTGTTACAAAATTGTCTTCTGTAGATTTCTTTTGTTCACCTGGCTGTGCCTTTCCAAGTTTTGTCTTTTGTAACAAACTGCTGATGTCCAGATTTTTTATCCTAAATCTTGATGTGACCTTTGTTCAAACATACTGCTTCTGTGAGCTTCTAATGTTAAGGAATTAATATTTTCTGGCGTTTATGTCAAAAATATCATTATGTGGTAAATGTGGCCAGTTCATTAAAGCAGTGGCCTTATGTGGGAAATGATGCCAGCCGGTAAAGCAGCTGGCACAGTGGCATGACTTGTGGGTTTTGGTCTTACTCCTAGCCTGTACTCACTGATGGACCTTAATTAAATTCAGCAAAGATGAGCTGAATAACAAAGGAGTTAGATAAGGATTGTTTTTTAATTTTCTGTCTATCCAATTGCTGTCCAGATTTTCTTTTTATTCACCTGACTTCATTACCCTAAGTGTGGAGATCCATGCTTGTCTTTTATACAGTTTAATCATTTTCGTGTTACAGCATTTTTCTAATTTATTATTTTCTAATTCAGAATTTGTTTTGATTTGTGATCCTGGCCTTCATGGTAGTAACAGTACCTCACTGCTTCTGACATTGACACATTTTGAAAGTACATTTTCTGGTCTTGCATCCAACCTGTTAATAGAAATATTGAATAGCACTGGATCTGTAACAGTCCCCTGATTGCCCACACTAGATATGTTCCCTCTCTTTGACAGCAAGTAGCCGTAACTGTATTTTTTCAAGTTTTTCAGACAGTTTTTCAGGTTTGTCCACTCCATAGTGACTTCCTCCTGTTAAGATGGATGATAAGATAGCACGGTGTAATGTATCATGAGAGAGAAATGTCTCTCCCTGCACAGTCTTTTCTTCCAAGGGTGAGGTCCTTAATCCTCTCCAGATACTACAAGGAAATAATTGTTCTTATTTTAATTAGGAGTTTGCTTAAGCCCTGGACATTTAGTAACTGAATCATTTAACATCTACCAGTTCTGGTTTCCCACAGATGCTCTACTTTAAGATAAGGCTGAGATACAGTATGTTACTACAACAAATTCAAGCACCTATATTCTAAATAGAATAAGCCCACTATATACGTGTGTTGCTAGTGCTATCCCATTAATAATAATGGAATAAGAATAATCTCAGTGCTGTTATAAGGACCTGAGATGGAGGTGAGCTGGCTGGAACAGAGTCTGGAGAAAGAGAGGATATTGCTTGTTGGAAAGGAAGAGGAGTGGTAGGAATGCAGCCTCTAGGGAATGGCAAGAATCTTTAGTCATTAAGAGATAACAGCTGTGAATAATGGCAGCAGCATGACAGTTGCTAATTAGAAATAGGGTCCACAATAAAGGCTGAGTCCCAGCTCTCCTAGAGGAAGAGAATCACTTTTTGAGCACCATGGTCATCCTCTGACGCTTCCCCATACACTGAGACTAGTTTGTAGTTCGCAGTCTGGCAGCACATTTTCCTCTCGTGTTGGCCCAAATAATCTAGTTCCTCATTTCTTTGGATCCACTGCTTCCTTTTTGGCTTCCTCTAAGGAAAGCGCCCACCTGTTTCTCTCCTGCTTCTCTCCACAAGACAAGTGCTTTTGTTCAGTTTTATCCCTCTCCTGCAGCTTCGCAGTTTGACTTCAAGGAGCTGGCCAGGCTGGCCTCCTGGCCATCCCTGGATTACTACAGCACAATTACTTCTAAAACCAGATAAGGGCAAGCCTTTTCTCTGCCTTATTGTTTGCTTTCACTGAAGCGGTGAGACTAGAGAGTTCATGTTTCAAGACAGGCAATGTTTAAGGAGAGCAGTGCTGAGATATCTAATGGATATGACCTCCCAGCACTGTGGCCCTTTCTAGGCAATCTACACAGCTGGTTGTGATGAAATGGGAAGCTGTTATTTTACAAGGATCCTTACCTGCTCTACAAAATTGTAAAGGAAAAAATACTGAAGCTAGAAGGGTCTTGCTTAGACTCTCTCCTACAGCATGTCACGTGGTTACACTGAAAAACTGTGCACACGTCAGGTGAAGGTAACAAATGATACGGGAATTAACGTTTAGTCCTACTGAATTACAAGCTTGGGAGGAGCTTTTCACCACTGTCAGGTCAGAAAGTTTGACCAAATTAAATAGGTCATAGAAACTCCATATTAGTTCAGGGTTAGGTCTGAAGACCTGCTGGGACACAGGAGTTCACCTTCAGGCTTGATGAGATAGCAATGTTTCCATGGCTGTTTGAAACAGATGTGACCTTACCCTGACATATTGGTGGTAACAAGAACTGCTGTAGGCACAGCTAGTGCACTGCTTAGTTTAATCTGATACGGACATTAGTTGTTATAGCTTCAAATTGGCTCCAAGCCCTTGCATCTGTCTGCAAAGACAATTTAGAGATCCAGCAGGGCCTTCTGTGTTCCCCACAAAAGCTGCTACAGTACGTCTGCACCACACCTGTGAGCTTTGGGTTCTGCCCGAAGTGTATCAACATGGTATTTTACAAGCAAACATGAGAGATCTCTGCCCATGCACTGACTTTCTGTTGCCCAGAGCTGATAATATCAGTAGTAACCTCAGGCTGTGCCAATGCCCTTCATTTGGATAGTGCTCATAGGAGTTCAGATGGAGCTCTTGAGCATGTGCAGAGTGAGCTTACTGCTGTCAGCAGAGTTGTGTATGTAAATTCTTTGAGATCAAGGTGAAATGAGCTGATGAACAGTAGATGGGGTAAGGGGACTGAGACTAAACCAGTTGTTTGCAGCTCATGCATCGCATATTATTCCATGCTCTAATGTGTCACTGGTTTTGTTTCCCCTTTAAACTTTCAGAGCGCAACAAAAGTTTTGAAATGTCTTCCTTTGTGGAAACCAAAGGGCTTGAGCAACTTACGAAGTCTCCTGTGGAATTTGTGGAGTATCCTTGACTTTCAGAAAGCTGATTTATTGAAATTTGGAGACAGGAGCTGGGGAAATAAGGAACTGAAATGAAATTTGTAGATTTGACTGTCTTCCTAGATGAATTAATTGGCCTGAGTTCTGATGAGCTAATTTAAAAGCTGGCATGCGTCCTTGTGCTGTGGGCTAGGACTAGAGGGAATAGGCATAAACTACATATTGGAGACCTGATACTTTGTATTCCCATTGTTAAATTTATCATCCTATTTGAGGTGGTATGAGTTATGGTGAGCAAATTGTCAAAATGCGGCTGACTTGGTTTTTTGCAAAGTCACATTGAGAAAGCTTGCTTTCCCATTGTACCTCTAGTTCTAAGAGCACTGGGCTGTTTTATTGCCATGAATTTTTTTTTTAGTTGTTTTTTTTTTTTTTTAATAACTTTTAAAGAAAAGCTAAGGAGCATTCTGTTTAGACCTTTTGATGTTTCTCAATGTCTCTCATCACAGCTGCAGTTAAGAATGAATGGTCAAGATAAAATAGTGCCTCAAAGAAGATTAATGGAAAGCTACTTCCACAGATAACCTGCAGCATGTTCTCATCTCTCAGATTTGTAGACTCAATTGTAAGAAGTGCACACTCATCATTTCTGTCTGTATGTAGAGGCCAATTCTAATGCTTGTTCCAGAAGAACACTTTAACTGAGCACCTCTCCCCACTCCAGGGGAAGATTCGCTGTTTACAGATAATTGGCTACTATAAATGCAATTTTAGGAAAATCCCAAATTAGTAACTGTAATGATAAATGGAATTTTATGAATGCTATCTCTTTTATGCATATGCCTCTGCTATTTGCTTGCTTATTCTGAGTACTCTGTACAGGAACAAACAGGACCTTTAATTACCCCTTATTTATCATATCTCCTACAAAATCGTGGACCTCTGGAAGTGTGATGGTTGCAGAAATCCATTCTGTAAAGAACACCTGCATTTAAATTTTGCAGCTGTGCCTCTGCAAAGTGATTTTTGTCATGCGTACTATATCTTAACTACTCACTGTTTAGATACAACAAAATGCAGCTAAGCCGAATTTACCCGAAGGGAACACGTGTAGATTCTTCAAACTACATGCCACAAGTCTTTTGGAATGCCGGCTGCCAAATGGTTGCTCTTAACTTCCAAACTGTAGGTAAGTCATGCTAGCCTCTGGATTTTGTAAGCTATATGTTTCCACTTCTCTGATACACTTTCTGATTCATAGGTAGGAAAGGCTTTATGCATCAAGAGATGTCTAGTGGTTGAATTATACTACAGAGCTGTTAATTAGCATTTTTAACACAGGGTTTTTATTTTTTAAAACTACGAATATTCATAATTGCAATTCTGTAGCTAGTATATGAATACATAACGCCCTCCACATTGTCATCATTTGTAAGTGGTTACCACTGAACAGCATTTCAGATATGGCAGGGATTTTTTTCCTGTGTCTTTCAAAATCTCATTATATCAAGACATAAGGGACTTAGCAAATTCCACTTTGAAGGTGAGTTAAGAAACAAAGATATTTAGGCTCCTAGATGCACAAGTCACTTTTGAAATAGAATGTGTTGTCTTCCAAAGCTATGTCTGTTCTGAGACACACAAATATTTCCACCTGCTGCATCCCAGGATGTATCCTGGCCACATGCACATGGTGGCATGGGATCATTCCCTCTTTTCCTTTGCAGTTGTACCCACGTACACACCTTTCCATGGAAAGCAAAACCCCACACAGGCTGGGAGTCTGCAGAGGAATAAAAGCCTCTGGGCCGGTTTCAACCAAGTATCAGGCACCCAGTGTCTGATGTTAGAAGGGGTTAGAAACATAAGTACTCTGCTGGGTTGGGTACAATACAGACAGTTCAACACTGAGGGACTCAAAACCTAAGTGTCAAGGCTTCTTTTAAAATTGGAAAATGTTATATATTGAGTAGTCTCTGAAAGATGTCTTAGAGATGTCTTTTTCTTGTCAAAAGAATCCAAGAGGGTGACTGTAATCACATCTGAAACCTCTAAAGCAACAGTGTGCCATAAATAGCTGTTTACATCACAGTCAGTTTGAAATTAAAATAATTTTTATTATTTGATTTCTTTTTAAAATTATTATGTATCCAGAACATAATTCTTGTCAATACTTTTAACACCTAGATTTGTCTATGCAAATAAACATGGGAATGTATGAGTACAATGGCAAAAGTGGATACAGGTTAAAGCCAGAATTCATGAGAAGACCCGACAAACACTTTGATCCATTTACTGAAAGTATAGTGGATGGAATAGTAGCTAACACCTTGTCTGTCAAGGTATGTATGCAGCTGGTGAAAATGCTCTCATGACAGTGTCAGGGCATAGATATATTTCTGTTGTGGGGTGGCCTAGCAAATGACTATACTAAGTCAAGAAAATAAAATGTATTTCATTTCATGGAGTGACATTTGATTTTCAAATGCTGTCTCACGTTTCATATCGTAGGATAAATAAATGTATTTTTATTGCATGTATTCTTTTTTGTAGAAATAGTTGGGCTGTGTTTGGCTGTGGTTTCAGTAACAAAGGGCTGAATTTAAAACGTGCTGTTATGAAGTGATAGGTTGGACTGGAATAGCTAGAACACTGCACTGTTTAGTATAAATAAATTTTCTGGTTCCCTATAAGTTCTCTAGCAGAACTGTGGAACCATAAATGTGAGCTGAAATTCATTGCCAAGTTGTTTTTCTTCATTCCTTTTTAAGAACCTCTAATGAACTTCAAGGACTGCCAGGAATCTGCAAATTGAAAACTACTTGTATGAATATTTGAGGGGGTGGATTGCATTGGCTATGAGAGGATCACAAATTTATACTTAGTATATCTCTAGTTATAAAAACATAAACTTTCAGAAATCCTGTTATTCCTTTAAGGGTCTCATCCATTAGAACAGCATCTGTATTATAGAGTCCACCTGCAAAGTATCCTCCTGTTTTCATTGAAGGAAAACGAGTATTTCCTCTGAGGCTGCAGACACAAGCGTAGCAGAGCAGTGCTGGGAGGGATATGAAAAAAGTAATAACCTGATGACATGCATGGTAAAAAAAGATAACTCTGTGGGAATGACCTTTTGTGGTGACCTGTAATCATGGAAGCTTTCAGTTACTCCTGTGGGCACTTTCTTCTGCAATTTTACTAAATGGAGGTGGAAGTCATTCAATAGCTATTAGGAGATGCACAGCATTTCTAGCAGGAATGATCATCCAGGAGTCATGAGACGGCTGTGAGAAGTCAGCTGCTTCTGCCCGCTTGATGGAGACTCTGGTGGTTTATAATGTCAATGCCCATACAAGATACAGCTGAGAACAAATAAAGATTTGCTTTAGGCAAGCCTCAATTTATTAAGGTATAGTGACACTGCTATATATTCCTGTGCCTCTTCAGTTTTCTGAAGTAACTGCAGACCTTTCTTTAACTTTTTAAAGCAGAGAGTTGTGTTTCCTGTTGAAAATAAGAACTAGAAAAGACCAGCTATTTTATAGTTGTTTTTTTTTCATAGTGAAACTCCTTACTCTCTGTGAAGAGTCTTTATTAGAATACTAACTTTTCAGCTTGTTTTCTCCCTCACAATTAAAAGCATATGTCATTTCTCTGCTGCTTATACCTTGTCTAGAATTTTTTGAACCGGTGTAGAAACTGGATAGAAATTAGAGTTCTCAGAGATACCATGTTGTGGAAATAGGCAGCCAGATTGAGGGTGAGATCCAAATGAGTATTCCTGCTGAGGGAAGGGCAGCAGCATGATCTCAACCACATTATCGCTCATAGGGGAATTCAGGACCACAGGGTCACAGGAAACCAGGCCTCATAAGTTGTTTTCTGTGTCTGCAATATTAAACACTGTTGGGTTGGGTTTTTTTTAATTGTGGTTTTGGTTTTGGTTTGGTTTTATTTTAAACGCATACTATTTGACCATCAGTGAGAATTATCGATCTGCATTTCAGCCACTCACTTTCTAATTCACCAAAGCAGTCTCTAGTGACCCTCCTTTGTTTTGGATTTAGATAATTTCAGGTCAATTCCTTTCTGATAAAAAAGTTGGTACCTATGTAGAAGTCGACATGTTTGGCCTGCCTGTGGATACAAGAAGAAAAGCTTTGAAGACTAAGACCTCTCAAGGCAATGCAGTTAATCCCGTCTGGGAAGAGGAAACCATAGTGTTTAAGAAGGTCAGTGTAACACTTGCTTCCCAAATGTGCATTGTGCTTGTTTTGCCACTGTCCAGTAGGGTAATTCTGTGATTCACTGACACTTTGCATTTGTTAGAAAGAGGAAGAGATTCTGAATAGTTATTTCTTGAACTGTTTATTGTTAACCACTTTTGGTGTAATTTTGCTACTCTAGTTGTGCCAGCTCCTACTAAAATAAGTTAGTTTGAAGTTGCCTTGATTGTTTCAGTGACGCAGCTGGAAGCAGCAGACACGTCGATAGATTCACCGTGCCATGCTATGAGCAAGCAAGCGCAGATCCCAGCCGCAGTTTAGCTGAATTACCAGGGCATTTCGTTGTGGCTGAGCCGGCCTCCTGTTAACCTGCGAGCAAGACAGTGTGAATACAGCTATAATAATCTGGCTGGCCAAGCTAGCACATTCAAAGGAATCTGTTGTCTGCTTAGCGCTAGATTGTGCTATGTAAGTACAACCTAGGTGATGAAACCACGTAAATCCCATCCACTTGAAAGGAGACGTAGGCTTCTGAGCTCCTCATGCAATTTGGACAATATCAGTCAGGCTCAATTCTCTAAACTTTGAGGGAGCAGAAAGTACTGAGCATGTTTAAGGATTGTGCAACATGAATGTCTTACTGTGCTTTGCAGTATACTTGCAGCCAGTTTTTTAACAGAATCTCTGGGTTTTGCTTATTGGGCACAGTGGCTAAGCGCATCCTGAGTCTTTTGTATTTCTCTTAGAAAATGTAGTTCACAGGGATGTTTATACAATTCAGCCTTGCTTTCTAGGGAGTACAGCCCTTTTCCCTGAATATTTGGCCTTCTGAATGACTTTGGCAGCCATCCAGAGCTTAAGTTTGGAAACATCACTAGCATTTTTCTTCTGTAATGATCTTCTAATTAGTGTACTTCATTTCTCTATTTAGGTAACAACTGTGCCTGACTGCCTGTGTGCTCAGAGAAGCATAGATTACTATTTTTAGTAATGTTGAAAATAAATTAAAGAAGCTCTTAATTTTGGATTGTCGCCTTTTTTTTTATTTTCATTGTCTAGATAATTTTTAGCATGTGTTCTGAAAAAATGCCAATCTGTTAAAAAAGCATCTTTTTATATTTATATTTGCATTAACTCAGAAAATTAGATGAGCCATGCTATGCATTTTTTGTAAAGTAATATTAAAGATTCATATCTTAGTAGGGTAGTTTAGTAAACTTTTATGATTTCTTGTTTTCTTTTTTCACCATTTGGCCTTCTTTTTTAAGTAGTGCCAAGAAAGCATCCAATGCTAGTAAACATCCTGCCTGATTAAACCTCTTTAGCTCAGCCAGTGAGCATGCTGCAGCCCTGGAAAATTCTGCTGAGGTTGACACGGTTCACGTAATTCATACATTCACACTCTGAAAAACAGGTTGAGTTGTTTGTTGAGTTTTCAGCAGTAATACGCCTATCAGTGACTTTTCTTAGAAGTAAGTAATCCTGTTGGCACAAACGCAAAGGAAGAAAACGATGTAGGTCTGTGAGTAACAAGCAGAAAACAGAGCAGGATTCAAGTGTGATAGGAGTTGAGCTGCTATAGTTCCTCCTTCCGTATTGAAAATATAGGGTCAAATTGCTGGGTTCAACATACTGTGCACGTGTCCCACCTCGAGTTTCTGGATTGAAAACTGTTTCTATGAGAAACATTTTGACATTCCGGTGCACAGACCCTGACCTCTTGTCTGGTAAGACCTTCCTATGGGTGAGTAGATGTTACTGTCTGCTAGACTGAACTTCCTTTCCGTCTGCTGTGTAGCCTATGTCTGGCAGGAGCCTCAGAGCAGAAAGTTAATAATACAACAATATTGCCTTTTAGGTCGTTTTACCTTCCTTGGCATGTTTGAGGCTAGCAGTGTACGAAGAAGGAGGGAAGTTTATTGGTCATCGGATATTACCGGTCTCAGCAATTCGACCAGGTAAACTTTCTTCTCCATTGAGACAGACATTGTGTAGTGAAGAGAAGCAGCAAGCCATAATCACAGTGCTGCAACCACTCTGCAGATTTATAGCAACTGGGGATTCGAATAATCTATCTCAACTTTGAAAAGGAAAATACCATATTTCACCAAAAATTTAAATTTGTAATGAACCAGGAAAACCAATAGAATTAAGCATCAGAGGCATGGCTGGCACTTACTGGTCTCCAGTAGATGAACTACATGTTCACAGTTCTACGCTAAAAAGTGCAATTGTACACTTTTAAGAGGAAAGAGGGCAGCAACAGCCAATTTTGATGTCATCTTTGTCAGAATGGGAGATTGCTGGGAATGAAAGCAAAATATGCTCCTCTAACTTAATTTTTATGTGCACTCAAGGACTGACCTATATGCAAGCTGTTGTATCTCTCCAAAACCTTTAAATCAACTCAAAATGACTTTCATCTTTATTGCTGAAAATGTAAAAAAAAAAAAAAAAAATCATTACTGGTCTCTTCCAAATCATATAATTATTTCTATTATAATTAGTGGCCACTTAACTGAAAATTGTCTTGTGTGACAACTCAGCCCTAATTTTCCAGGCTAGAGACTTGTTAGAGATCATGTTTCAGAAAGATGCGGTGACATTGGCATTCTGAGCAAGAGAAGTGTCCGACTTCAACGCCAGCTTTGCCAGTGAGGGGAGGGGAGGAAACTAAATTAGGGCAAGCATATGGGCCATAAATATTCTCCCAGCTTCACTCAGTGGAACAGGAAGAATATCTGTGTCTACCTTATCTAACCAGTCCCAGCGGTAACACAGAACTCAGATGTCCCTGTATCTAACAGTTGTTGTCCATATTGTTCCTGGAGACCTGGTCTCAGGTAATGTATAAAGCAGTTCCTTCTCTTGTGGCTGGTGATGTCAGGGCTCTTCTAAGAAGAGCTCCAAGCAGTTTTGTCTTAGCTCATGTGAGTCGCGTGGCCTCACTGCAAGCACAAACAAGCTAGCCATGGGAGGTGGCTGCTGGGCATGTCACTGCTCCAGGATTTCCTCACCAGTTGTCGCTTCTCTTTCCCTTCTCCTTCCCTTCTCTCTACCCTTCTCTTGGCCATGCATCCCTAGCCATTCTGTTGTGCCAGCTCTGCCAATCTCCACACCTTTCTTGTGAGCCAGCTCAGTTTATCAATCCAGCAGAAAACTCTCCAGTGTTTCCTGCTTGCTTAATTGATATAATTGCCTCATGGAGAGTCTGCTGAGCTCAGAGGAAGAGAGGTGATTGGAGAGGAGAAAGGGGGATTGTGAAGCATTTACTTCTTCAGGTAGAAGTAAGCTCTTACCACAGCTGATCCCCTTTCATTGTATTCATCCTTCATGCAGCACGGAGTCCATTCAGCAGAGCACTGAATCATGTACCTGCTCTTAAGATTGTGTTGTTTAGAACAAAGGCCACTGCGTTAAATCATACAAGGAGTTTCAAGAGCTTTTACCTGCAAGCCTATCTTCCGTCCTTTTGACTCCAGTATTCATTAGTTTACATCATGTGGTGGAGAAAAGCATGTTGATTTTAGTTTGTGTACCTGCTGACAATTTGCTGGAGGAACTTGAGAGAACTGAGAAACCTTTGTAAGTTCTCTCTTTTCTGAGACATTATTGAAAACTATATCATACTGTCACACAAATCCACAGAATTCCCATTATTCCCAAAGCAAGGCTTTAACCATTACTTGGAGAGGGAGTTCTTCACATCAGCCAAGTGAGGATCCCCCCTCCCCATAAGCACATCTTGCTCATGACTTGTATCTTGACACTACCCATATGTGCGGCTCCGTAATCATGCCTTAGAAGAACAATTTCAGCCATGGTATGGGAGGCACCTATTTATGAGACAGAGGATGCAGTTTTGCAGCACTCCAATTCTGTAAGAGTTTGTTGGGTCTGGAAGTCCTTTTCTCCCATCCCTATCTGTGCACTTCCATCGCTGTCTTTAAACGGGCATTAATACGTCTGACCTTGTGGTGAGGCGTTTTGGGGTGCTAAATAGGTGGAAGACTCTTTGCAGCATCTGAAGGTTGCTTTTTTCAGAGTTTAGCTTGCTGAGCTGCTTACCTACAAAGTCAGAAAAGTGTCAGTGAGCAAGAGAAAGAGCAGGAGATGGTGGTAGGTGGCTGCAAGAAAGGGTTTGGGGCTGCACCATCTGTGGTGCCTCACCATTAACTTGGCTAAGCTGCACTGTAAGGTGTGCCCTCACTCTTACAAGACAGACAGCTTTCAAAACAGTCTGAAAATACCCTTTTTTTTCAGATATATTTCTAAGGCTGGTCACATGATAGGATTCATACACATGCACACTTTGTAGATATAGTGCCACACTGTCTATTTTTTAAATTAGATACTGTGGTGTGGGTGTGATTTTACTGGGTTGCTCAGGTTCCTGAGTACTACTAGGGTCACTTTTGAAAATTAAATAAGATCTACGAAACTAAAAAAAAAAAACAAAAAAAAAAAAAAACAGCCAAAGCTAATAAAATAGAATGCATCAAAAATTATATAAATGACAATTTTTACCATTATTCACAGATGTAAAAATAAAGGGAAAATACTATTTGAAACTGCAGCTTCATGTGCCTTTCTAGCAATCCCTTGTCTGTATACATATCTCTGAAACCCCTCAGGTAAATCTTTCCCTACCAGAAGTCCCTGGGGTTGCTTGCTCAATTGGAGCCACACTATAAATAACAACTGGCAACACAATTACAGAGGAAATGCCTGTGGAAGGGTTTATACTCTGAACTGGTTGTTTCTTATTTTTCAGGCTATCACTACATCTGTTTGAGGAATGAGAGGAACCAACCTTTGACACTGCCAGCTCTCTTTGTGTACATAGAAGTCAAAGACTATGTACCTGATACTTATGCAGGTAATTCTGTGACATTTTCCTACTGGGAAATATAAAAGTTAATTAAAACGCAGAATTAATGTGCTGTAGGTAACTTGCCATATTGGGCATAACAGTCCCGTGAAGAAACCTCTGTATCTGATGGATCATTATGTCTCATCACTCATACAAGATGGCCTGATGTACAGCAGCCTGCCTGAGGTTTAGGATTAGCGCCAACTCTCTTATTTTCAGAAGACCTTCTATGACTCTAACGGAGGAAACATCACAGGCATTTACCATTGGAACACAAATGAAACTTTACTTACGTGACACAGGAGTAAGTAATTGTTTCCTAAGCAGAGGAAAGCGCTGTGCTTAATGTAGAGCACTGTATTATGGAATCAGCTCTAAACAAGGATAGGTTTAGAGACCATACTGTGCATCTTCAGTGAAAAACAGTAATCTCTGTAACTACTACTTTAAAAGCAGGATTTTTACTAACGTTCTTTTGTGCCTCATGTGAAGCAGGATCCTAGTTGGCTGATGCGGTAGGTTTTGACAATCCATCATAAAACTCTGTGCAGAAAATTCACATCTGTGAGACCCAAGCACAGACTCAAAGAAGAGTTTGTGTTAGACTATTCGTGCATGATGGGGTACTCCCCTCCATTGTTGTTTCTAGGACCTAAGAGTACCTATTGGCAGCAGATCCGTATGAAAAATACAGTCTCATTCTTAAAACCTGAGGAGCACTGGAACCAAAGCATAAAGAGGTTGAAACTGAAGTATTTGTGTTATTTCTAGATGTGATCGAGGCCTTATCCAATCCAATCAGATATGTAAACTTGATGGAGCAGAGAGCTAAGCAACTGGCCGCACTGACTCTGGAAGATGAAGAAGAGGTAAAAAAAGAGGTAAGGGAGGTTTCAGAGTCTCTGCAAATTATGTTACAGTATTTAAAAGCACCTACTTTGCTTAGAAAGACAAATATGGAAAGTCCCTGGGAATTGTATGTGTTGATTACTTGATCACCTGTAAACATCTCACCTAGAATGTGACTAGGGTACATTACATCCAAGAAGCATTGCACTCTGTGTGTGTGTGTGAAGGCAGCATGTTGTGCATGTAGCAAGTTACATTTCATAGGTACAAAGACACTGAAAGCTGAATGAAAAATCATGTTACGTGTATGCTGATTTGCAACTTTGTAATGTAGCAAATTAAATCTTTTTAAGTCATTACCTATTGCTTTCCATTGTGATGCTGAAGTTTCCCTTACAAAAAAGACAACTCCGTATCAGTAGCTTTTCCTGAAAATGCTACACATTTTCCAGAATTTCAGACTCTGTTTCTGGATAAATTATTCTGTTCAGAAACAGTTGTGTATCTCAGATTATGATGTCTCTGTACATTCTCAATGAGCAAACGTGCCCTAAAAAGACCAAGTATAATCATACAATAATTTAGATGGGAAGGGACCTTTGCAGGCCAAGTGATCCAACCCTTCATAGATCTTACAAAGAGAAGACAACCACCACAGAGTAAATAAATGTTCAAGCCTATTCTAGCTCATCTGAAAGCTATGGGACCGACATTTTCAGTTGTTAGGTACCTGTCTGGGTATATGTGGTTACCTACGGACTAACCTGCAAACCCTATCTTTCTGTATAATTGGAGTTGTTGTGCCTACAAATTATACATAGATGTCATTTTGAGCATAATTGAGAATACTGCCAGTTCATCTTTGGCTTCTGATAAACTCTATGCACATTCAAAAGTTCAGTCTCTCTGTTCCAGACATTGTCATTGGGACGTCTTCTAGCAGTGTTTGAAAATATCAACCTTGTCTTTTAAAGATTGCTTGTGTCAGATGTTAGGCACATCATGTGAATCAAAGCCACTTGGTACAGGTCTCTAGTGAAGATGGATAAATGCTTTATAATCCTGAACTGCCCTTAGCTCTGGTGCCTGCCTTCTTCAATTCTCAGATGTGCAAAGCCTCATTGAACTAGATTTTGTAACCAAGAATACATTCCCAAAGCAGACCAGATGAGTGAAAGTCATTACAATTCAGTGGCCAACAATTTACTCTTTGTGCAGTGTCACAAGTTCGGCTGAATGAGGACACTGTGAAATGCTCAATGGTATCTTAGAAATTTATCTAGGACGCTCGACACATGAGATTCTATTTTAATAGCAAAGTCTTTTTTTAACATAATCCTTTAAATACCTTAGAGGTCATTTTTACTTTTGAAAAAGTATCAATTTTCCCGGTCTGTACAGGCTTATTTGTCAGTTGGAAAAATTCTGTCACTGAATATCTTCTAAAGCAAATGGGAAGAAGGAAGGATGACTTGTAGTGCTTAGGTAGTGCTACCATCTGTCAAGGAGCTTGAAAGCTCATAGGATAAAGGAGCTTGTTTTGGAGTAGCAGAGAAATATTTTTTAAAAGAAAACCGTAATGACTGTTTGTAGCAAGTTTGCTAAAAATGTCTAACTGTTCAGTTAGATGCAGTAGCAAGAGATGGGTACAAAATTGCCTCTTCAATCAGCAATCTAAATACACCATTGTTACCTTCTATTTACAAACACCCGTTCTGAGTAAGATACTTGTCAGCTGGGCTGTACTTGGAAGTCTTGGGTTGCCTGGTCATGTTATGTGATGATAACGTTTTCTTCATCAGTCAGCCGGACTTTTCTTCGCTTACATTGGCCCACGGGAATCACATCAGTTAATAATTGCAGGTACATTCACTGGCAACAAAGCTAAATAAACCCAAGTATGTTTGCCAGAAATGTACACATAAGTGCACCTGACTTCAATTTTCCTATGCACAGTTTCAAATTTACACACTAGAAATGTTTGCATGCAAAGCTGTGCTCTCTCCTAGCACAGATTCCACCTCCCCATACCTCTTTCCCTCCCTTCACACACATTTATTTATCTGAGCTGGGTTCTTGCAGCTGTCACAGGAAAACTGAGGTTCTTTCTTTGCTACCTAAAAGTTGAAACTGCATCTCTGTGAGGAGTTCCCCAGGGCTCTTGCAAAACAGTAGTCAAATAAGCTACCTAATAGTGAATTGTTTTGAACAAATAAACCAGCCTTTCTTCAGGCTTCACATTCCACTGCCTGTTAATTAGCAGTGTAACAACGTAAATGTAGAATGCTGAAGAACTGATAAAATTTACAGCATTTATTTGCTATGTTCCCATCATGACCGTAACATGGATTCCTACCTTTACCTTTCTGGTTGGTTCTTGCTTCCCAGCCTGGCCTTAGAGGAGCCGTTTTGACTGAATGGAAGCACTGTAATACCTGCCGTGGGGGTTTTGCACCTTTAACTGCATTTGTCTGAATATCTTGTAAATTTGTATGAGGGTTGCAGGTAGTGAAGGTTGCCTTTTCTTCCCCTGCCTGGTGTCCTTTAGAGACAGGAGGAATAAGCTGCAGAAATTTGCAGAGAGTTCCTTGGGATTAATTAATCCCAGCCTAAAGTAGATTAATGTAAGTAGTTTGTACGTTTTCATCCCCACAGTTACAGGAGCAGTGTAGGGGTCTAGGGAAAGCTAGCCAGAGTGAAAAGCATTTTAGCAATGCCAGCTGGTGTACAGTCCCTGGGGCTGCACGTTAATTCCCACTGCAGAGTCAGGAGGCCTTGCTGGCTCGTTAATGTGTCTGATGGGGAAGCAGCAGAGTGCCTGACCTGTTGTTTCTACCCACAAACCAGTGTTGAAATGGAAACCGTTGTTTTGCATGCCTGGATATAAATCAAATGAAGCCAGTTGACTTCTTTGGTTAAATAAAATTGATAGGGAAAGAAAACAAAAACATCTCTAGGAGAGCAGCTGCACTTAGCGTATCTGATGCCACTATTTAAAAGGAAAATTCAGGCATAATTTTGCAAATCATAATGATCACATCATGTCACAGTAATGGAAATTAAGTTGATCTGACATTTCCTATAGGGAGACCTTGCTTACAATTGCTTATACTTTGGCAAGGAGGATAGAGTCAAACTGTTCTTAAATCAAAGGTCTTAAATCAAAGAACTGCCCACCTAGCATAACAGTGCAGCACAGAGGAGATCTCCCAACCCCAATATGTTGCAGCTCCTTTTCTCTGTAGAAATAAAACAGACCATTATAGATATGTACCTGTAAGGGTATGTATCTCTCTACATAGAAGGTACACTGTCATGCAACAGTCATTGCAACATGTGGAATATAAACCATTTTCTGTGCATATTAAAACTATAAATTATAAGGCTGGATTACATCATGTTTTAAAAAGAGCCTAAAATATTCTCCACTAAGGAAAAATCATGTTTACTTTAACATTGTGTGATGAATTATGAGAAGATAAAGTGCTTTTTAATGAGATTAGATTGTGTGATGTAGTGAAAATTAGTCTTTATTCAGTTCCTGATCCTGTCTCACATTTCTGCTTTTCTGAAAACAGATGTTTTATGTCCAAAACTGACAGGCTATATTATTAGTTTCTCAACAAGCTTTGATGCAGCATTTTGCACCACATACAAACCTAGTCCCCAAAAAATAAGATAATATCCACTTTCCCATGCAGTGTCCTTTGGGATGCAAACTTGCCAGAAGTTTGGAATTCTAGATTTATTTGTATTAAATATTGATGATCTACATAGCAAAAATTGTTTTTACTAAACTAATGAATTGCATTCTGTGAGGAGTATATTTTAAGGAGAGTTGATGGGATAACCATGTCTCTGTGTGACACAGCTACATTTTTTGCCAGTCACATTGTTCTACAGTCATAAAAGTTGGCTAGATCATGTTTTTCCTTATTTTATTGCAGTCATCCCTGCTTGATGTAAATGAAGTTGTTGGCACTGATTTTCGATTGCATCATGTTTCTGACTACAGTATTGCTGTCCTATAATTTTGGTGGAAATAGGCTGTTGAGGCAGAAATCCTTTTTCTATATACAGTATGTTGTCAGAGCCAAGATGAAGGAAATCAGCAGCAGGACCAGTACAAAACAGAGTCAGATCAAAATTCATTTTGCCTCTATTGATGCAGTGCGGGCTGATATTTTGCAAGCGTAATCAAGGGGAAAAAAAAACAACAGTTGTGGTATCCTGCCTCTGCATGTAATGTGATTACCATCAAAGAGTGAAATGGAAGCAGATGAAGGAACAAATCCAAAACTACCCTGAGACACCATGGCAACTGGCCCCTTGCAGGGACAGCAGGAAGCAGGGTTTGGCCATTACAAAATAAAAATTGCTTTGAATGACCTTCTGTTTGCTGAGTGCTTGCTTAAAACCTGATGGTCACAGGGAAAATTATATGATGTTCAGTGCATAGTACAATGTGCACTGTAAGCCTGAGCCTTTAGGAACCTGGAGAAAAAGAAAAGGTTGTGGAAAATGCTTAAATATTTGGATACCACACATGTATTTATGCAGCAGGATGAAGGTATTGTTTACATATTATCCTTGGAGTGCAATTACAAGAATGTAAGATCTTGGGAATCAGATGTCTCCGTTCTGTAAGAACAGTGAATAATGATAGTGCTGTGTGTATCTGTGAAATTTAAAAGTAATTTTGTGTACACATTTTGATCACAGCAGGTATTTGAGTAGCATTTTCGTGCCAGCTTCTACATTATTTCTAGAAAGGTTTTATGTCAGAGAACAATGCTTTTCAATAAAATACAGATTACACATCTGGTGCAGCTAATATATACTGTACTGAAAAACGTCCCTGATGAGTTATATCCACTTAAAATAAAAATACTTTTTGAGAATAATACATGCTCTATTTCTTCTTGAAATTTACCCTGCAAAATGACTCTTACCATGACTCTTAAGGATATCTTTTTGTTTGTTTGTTTTATTTTAGAATGATTTATATGTAACATTTACAGAATTTTACATTTCAAAAAAGAGGCTTACCTAGACCTGCAAATAAATAATTTTAAGTCTGTTGGGAAGAGTAATATAAATCATTATGTATTTTCAGATTGACCATGGAGATGCACCATCTGAAGCTAACAATGAACCTAGGCCAACACCAGCAGAAAATGGAGTAAATTGCACTGCCTCTCTTACACCGAAACCAGCAACTCAGGTTGTCCATAGCCAGCCAGCACCAGGTAAAAAAAAAAAAAAAAAAAAAGTAAAAAAAAAAAAGTCACATCTTTTTGAAATAAATCTGGATCATAATTTTCCACCTGCTTTACATTTAAAGAACAAAGGGTTTGTTTTTATAAAATAGGTAGAAATTTTCCCACTGCTTTTATATGTTGTTAGGGCCAGTCTTCAAATATACAAATACCTTCTATTTAAGAGTTGCTTTTATGGTGGAACTGAAGTTCACTACAAGAAAAGAAAATTTGCTGTTTTTTTTTTGTTGTTGTAAGTGCAGGAACCTCTTTAACTTGTTTTTAATCTATGCATGTAGTTACATCTTACTCCACACAAGAAGTACAGTCTTAGATACCTATATATTTTGTGTTGACATGTATCCTAACACAAATGCTTGTTGAACCACAGCTTTTTTAATTTGATGACTACAGTCTTCATCGGCTTGATCTAAATGACTTCCAAGGAGCTGGATTCATCTTGTGTACAGAAATTTTGCACTGACACCACAATATAGGGCAGTTATGCTAACTGTCAGCCTAGTACCATTAAATGACTCATATGAGTGGTATCAGAGAGTTAATAACATCCTCCTCATAAGTAAAACAACAAAGCTCAGGTGGGATTTCGGAAGGTTACCTTTCTGTGTTGGTTCATGGGGTCAGTGTTGCTACTCTTCTGCTCAAGAGATGTGTTTTCTCAAATGATTAACAAATGCCCGTGTCAGTGTATGTCCTGTGTCACCTGCCATGTTTTAATAAGCAATCAAGCAGCACAATAATGGCTGTTGTTTTAAAAGGATTATAATTAGTCATCTCTTTTACCTCTAGGTTCGGTGAAAGCACCTGCAAAGACAGAAGATCTTATTCAGAGTGTCCTCACAGGTAAGAAATACACAGTTTACACTGCATGAATGTTACACTTCTTTGTCAAGAGAAACATATTTTTTATGAAATAGGCCACCTGGCTTAGACATTTCTTTGAGTGATTAGGACTGCAATAACTCACAGAAAACATACATACCATGGTTTTTTCCTCAGCTTAGAAGTTACTAAATGTTTGAGCATGTTTCACGAGGTCAGTGTTGGGTTCAAACAGGGAATTTTATAAAAATATCTCATTGTTGTGGTTTCACAAGCACAACATTACCACCCAATTCAGATAAAAGACCAGCATTATAATGAGAACAGAAGCTAAATTTGCTCTGAATATTGTGAATAGTAGTGAAACCATTTTATCTTCATTAGCCTTGTAGTGTTCCCCTTGCTCCTACAAAATTGAAATTACCATTCCATTAAGCAAACGGGCCTGTCAGTTGGATAGTGCCCTACTGTTCAATTGGGAGTCATGCTTTCCAGCTTGGAATGAGTTTAGATTGCAAATCTCATAAATCAGTTTATTTTATACTCATTCTCCTATATTAGAACCCACTCCATGTCCAAATCTTGTATAGGTGTGGAAAACAGATAACAGCCTTGAAATTCAGCATGTTGATTGTCTCTTATTCAGTCTCCCTCATGTGGAGTAGGAGGAGGCTGTCCTAGATTGTGGGAGTACCTGCTGGCCTCGTAAAATCAGTCTGTTGTCAGGAAAGGGGTCTTCAGTCTGGCTTTTCCAGAGCTGTGACCCCAGATCATGCAAACCATCATTCCCTCCAGCACACTTTTTTTATGCAGGGTCTCCATCAAGAGAGAAGTGAAGTCTCTCCCAAGGGACAGATGCCGCCAGGCAGTGCCCAGCCCAAGGCAGGAGAGCAGGCAGCTGAAGTGCTGCTTGTGAAGGGGGTTTGGCCATCGGCGGGTTATGTAGCCCACCCAGAGAGAAGGGAGACTTTAAGTGGTGGTACAGTGGGTACAAAAAGGATCTGTGGCCATATCTATGTAAGATCTTGGGTTTATGTGTTGGGCTGATGGGAATCTTTTGCCTCTGAAAGGGGCTGAGGAAAGTACATGTTTTTTATTTTGCTCTACATCTTGGTGTTCTAAATTCTCGTCTCACTTCCTACCTTATATCAATTAAATTTGCCACAGTACTTTCAATCTGGTTAGCTTATTTCCAAGTAAGTACTCAGTTAGTTTAAGCTAGCACATTTCACCCACCTGCAGTAAACAAGCATGCTTTGTTTCATTCCTAATAATGGCAATTCCTGGGCTCTCTGATTGAAATTGTACATTATTAGCAAATTGAAGTGGCTTTTGTTATTATCATTGCAGAAGTGGAAGCACAGACTATTGAGGAGCTAAAGCAACAGAAGTCTTTTGTTAAGCTTCAGAAGAAGCACTATAAGGAAATGAAGGACCTTGTAAAGAGGCACCACAAGAAAACCACTGACCTTATCAAAGAGCACACTGCAAAGTATAACGAAATCCAAAATGACTACCTGCGACGAAGAGCGGTTTTAGAAAAAACAGCAAAAAGAGACAGTAAGAAAAGGTATGTTGAACATACCTGTCCTGTTCTTGCTATGGGAGATCTTTACTCAAGCCTGCTTTTATAGTAGACAACTGATATGGAGGTGACATTAGAGCACAGAAAAAAATCAAAAGCAGCAAGATTCCTAGGTAAAAAGAAGTCAGGTCCTGTGATACGGAAATCATCAGAAAAAGCCCTCCTCATGATGTGCTGCTTCTCTGCTAGAAGCCAGATAAGTTGTTCACCATGTTATGCCTCTTTCCCTGTACATGAGGGCATGCAATATTTATCTTGGAATTTTCCCTAGGCCGCTGGTATGGGTAGGTGACCCAGCTGTACAGGCAACAGCAGCCAGTGGTAGGTAGGGCGCTTAATCACAAACTGTGAGAGGGCATTCCCTACATACTGGGACAGTTCAGGAACCAGACTGCAGCTTGGAAGAACTCAAACCTATCTGGATAAAGTGTTTTACTTTCCTACTCAGGTCAACTGCAGCACATTTTATCAGAGCACCCCACCTTCTCCCATGCTGACCTCCTTAAGAAGAAGGAGTATCAGTTCCATGGAAACCTCTGCCCCACAGTAATATAACTTTATAATGTAGCTCCTTTTTCAAGCAAGAAGCCAGCACACACATGGATGTCCTGCCCATATTAAGCAATTGGTTTACTCTGGGCCACCATGGTGTGCTGTCTGGTGGTGGAAGAGACCCAAGTATCAAAAGAGGAACAAAACTTAGTCCTCTTCTATGCTATTTATGGGAAATACAGATACTCTGAATTTGGGGATGAAGAACATTGTCTCAGAGTTAGAGCCCTGTAAAAAAACACATGCTAGAATAGGCAGCATCAGATATATAATTAGGTGAAAGAAACACCTGAAAGTTATTAATAGCTGACTACTGTTTAAATTATGATTGATCCAGACCACTTGGGGATCTGTTAATGATTGCTTGGTTTTGCCTCTTCACACACCCCCCTTCTGTGTGATATCTCTAAGTCTTGCATTGCCCTATCTCCTTGTGTGTGCTGATATAATTTTTATATTCTTTGTTTAGGTAGTAATAAAAAAGGAAAGTTGTATTTATCATTACTGGTTTGAAATGCAAAGACTGTTATGACTTATTAATATTTCCACAATTATGGTCTTGTTCATATGGTGAAGAACTATATGTTAATCAAGATCAGTTCTTAACTCATGGCAAAACATATACACACACAGGTACAATCAATGTCTGACACTGCTGCAGTTTAAATTTTATTTCTCCCATTAGTGCATCATTCTCATTTTAAGATAATTTAATTTTTAAACTTATCAGATAACCACAAAAGCCTTTTAACTTTTAAATTAAATTGATATAGCTGGAGTTCTTAAATATGAAGAGACTGAATGAACATTAAAAAAATTACTTGATACTTTTTGGTAGGAGGCCTGCAGAGAAAAAAGCTGCAAGCATGGTCTGGCTGCCAACCTTGTTGATAGTACCTCTAAATGTAAGTGACTGGGATTCAGGCCATAACTTGTCCCTAGGAAGAAGCTTATTCATTTATGCTTGCCTGATGACAGAATGTCATTGGGCTTTATAAGAGCTTAACATTCATAATATATCTATCTTCAGCGGGCCTCAACTGTTGCCAGTTTTCAGGCTTCCAGGCTCTACACTTGAGTGTAACAACCTCCCTTAATGACTGCTTGTCAACTGCACACAGAGATATTTTAACGGCTGTATTTTCCATCATCAATGTGTGTGACAGATAGTGGTAGACAAAATGACGTCATGTTTCTTTCTTTTCTCTAGCGTATTCTATTTTATTTATAAAATTACTCATTTATCTTTCACTAAAAACAATTTTGTTTTTTTCATTTCGTTATGATCTGACCATAAATCATTCATGATATTGGGCAATAAAACCCTGCAGTCTATTACATGGAACTGTCACAGTAATTTCAGAGACATGAAGTTTTATGTGCAGATACAGAGAAATCTGAAGGTTAAAAAGTCTGAGGTTGAATTTTTAAAAAGGCAGGAATATATTTTTAGGGATTTTCAACCTTGCAAGTACATATTATCTCAAGCAGCAGACTTCTAATAAAATACTGCATCCCGAGAAAAAGGGGGATTTTTATCATTTGGAATTATTACTGAAGCTATTTGCCTGTAACTGCAAAGTATAAATCACTACTTCATCAGGAGTCTCTGTAACAGATTACCATAAAAATGTGTTGTCCCTGATCAGAAGCAATCCATGTTTCATGCCCTTGTCTAAAATTGGGCCAAGATTCAGTAAAGCCATTTTCTGTAGGAAGTCTGAAGCATTTATTTATACACATGCACAGGTGTTTTGCTGGTGGTGTTCTGAAGTTTCTTTAATGATCATGTCCCTTAAGAGACAGTATTTTAGCCAGCATTTAGAAATAGGCCTCATTTTTTTTTCCCCAAAACACAAGAGAAATGTCAGCTTTAAAATGTATAGTGTAATGGCATATTATGCTGATTTTAGTGCTTATTAATGCTGTCTTCTAGCTCTCTATTTAAATTATCCTCACATATCACACTGACACCGCTTAACCTCTTAACAAAATATTCAAATACAATAAAAATACAAGAAATAAAAAAGAGGCTACCTTGGGGTTTGTATCCTCAGACTGTATCCTCAGCAGCTCCACATTACTTCAGCTGAAGTAACTCTAATTGACAGCAGCTGCAAACTTGAACCTGGGAGAGGGAAGAGAGGCAGCCAGTGGAGCAAGTTCTCTGCGCTGTAATCCCTGCAAATTTCTGAGCAGCAAACTCATTTTTCTCAGTGTCGGCCCTCTCTGTTCAAGGTTTTGCTGTTTTGTCCATCTGATGCACTGTTCTGAGGTTTCCCAGGCAACTGATTTAACACTTGAGTACAGCAGTAAACACAGCAGCAGAGCGGGGACACAGCTTAATCTTTTGGGGTTTTTTAATGTATTTTTCTCGGGCTTAGTTTAGTGCTGGCCTGAGAGTTGACACTGCTTTTGCTGCTTATTTTTTCCTTGGGCAGTTTAGTGTCATCATGTCTCATTTCACAATTGCATCTATTCTTCCTTCTGTCTTAAGTAAAGGAAAAAAACCCAACAAACTGTTCCTTAATGCTGCTTTTTAGCTTCCTCATTATATTTTTCCTTTGGTCCTGTGTGCTGCCTTTCTGAGGTTTGCTCCCCACTGGGGTGTTAACTATCCTCCTAAAGTCAGCAGTCCATAGACCACTTTCTTCTGTGTGTGCTATGTATGGCATTTCCCAAAGCGGGGAGAAAATCCCCAAAAAAGGGACGTTCCTACCATTGTAAGGATTTTATAAATGCAGATGTAAAGTTGCGCTCCTAAATTTGTCACTAAGTGCATGGAAGGATGGCTCAGTTTTCAAAAGACTTAGCATTTGCCATTTCTCCTGAGGACTGTGCAACTTTGAAGTTCAAAGTATGTGTCTGGAAGTGAATAAACAGTCCCATGGGCATCTGTTTATGGGAAAACTTGGCAGTTGCATTTATAGCTCATTTATACTAGGTCTGGTTCACACCACCATGATGGGTTAGTAAAATGAGGTTTAAGAGCAATAGCCATCCCAGTAATAAACTTAACACTATTTTTTTTCCTGAAAGATGAAATTGGACTTACTAGAGCTAAAATCATCTTCTGGCCCTACATGTGGTGCTGAGAAACTTCTTAAGGGGCTACATATAACCAGCGGCCTTAAAAGCCAGGTTTACATATGGGGCAGAGTATACATGTCTAGTGACTTAGACCTTGGTGGTATGTGTGTGTGTGTGTGTGTGTGTCTTTGCAGATCTGAAACGGGCAGCCCAGACCACAGTTCTTCAACTATTGAACAGGAATTAGCTGCGCTCGACTCTGAAATGTCCCAGAAGCTAGTTGAGCTGAAGGAGAAGCAACAACAGCAGCTGCTAAATCTCCGACAGGAGCAGTATTACAGTGAAAAGTACCAGAAACGAGAGCACATTAAGCTGGTACGTTTGTTACATCATCTGCTTTTCTTTAGCGATCTCGGGGTGAGTAATGAAAGCAGCAGCATGACATTATAATTAAGTAGGCCTTCCTCTTATTTGGAGCCCATTTCAGAGCTTGATTTCTCCGTGGTCTGCTGCAACTTCAAGGGGTTGTTGTGTCACTTTGTCACTAACACTTCTAACAACTTGGAAGGCTTTGGCTAGAAGGCAGAAAGACAACAGGATTATTAGTACTGCTAAAGCAGAGTCCTTACCTCTGCTTACGTAAGTCTCACTTTACTGCAGCTTTTGGATGGTCTTCCCATTATGTTCTGCCACTTTTTTAAACATGCAACACTCAAGGAGGCAGGATTAGCTGAAAAATAAATTGAAGCACCATGAGAATAAGTAAATGAGAATAGATTCAAATATTGCTGAGGGCACAGAGTTGTGCCAGTGTTCCTGTTGCAGACGATTGCTTTAAAGCGATGCAGGACATGATCTGTATATGCTGAAGAAATATTTTGCATCCCTCACACTAAGCCAACTTGTGTTTTTACAGCTGGAGTTTGGCTAAAAACTACAGCAGGATCATAGGCCCTCTGAGCTGAAATAGAGGAGCTTGGGCAGATGGCAGCTGATGCTGATGGATATTCTCAGGCAGAAAAGAACATTTTAGAAGGGTGTTATGGGAGTGCAAACTGTTTCTCAACTCCAGACAATCCTCTCTTCACAATTTTTTTTCTATTATAATGTGGTTTGCCTCATTATTGTTGGATGAAGTGATTTGTCTACTCTGCCCTGCCCTCCAAAAATAGCAGGTCAGAGGAGTGATATGTGTGGATATCGCTCAGCAAGGCCTTTTCACAAATCCATGGCTCATAGCACGGAGCTGCGGTTCCCACGTGGTGCCCTGCTTGTCACCAGTTGTGTGTGAGTCACAGCTGCGTCAGTGTGGGTGCATGGACACGATTACCTGTGCCGCAGGGAGAGAGCCCACGTTTCCAGTAACAGTTGTTGCCTGCATCTCAGAGATTTTAATTGTTATGAAAATTAACCATTTTGGATCCACGTAGTTGGGCTTATTACAAGCTAACTCATTTCTCATTCCAAAATGGGAAATGGCGTTTCTCAAAGCCAAGTTATATTTTCAGCATTGTCCAGTTAGGAAGTGTCAGGATAAACTCATTTTTTAGCACAGACAGTTTTCCCTCTGAGCTGTGCAGGAGCTAATATTCCAATTAAAATCTGCCTTGCAGCTGAGCGATTCTTTCTGATGTCTTTCTTTTGGAGGAGAGCCTGTTGTTGGTATCTTTCTTCTTTTATCTAAGGAATGAAAAGTCAGATCAGACTAGCTAGGCATGATGATACGTTCTCTGGCTCATCATTCGGAGAGGATTATTTTACAGAAACAGACTTAAAATAGAGGGGGTGATCATACCAAATCGGTCCTGTTTCCCACTTTAATTCACCATTCATTGAACTTGCGCACAAGCCCTGTCCATGTGTCTCTCCCATCAGCATCACCACCACAAGCATGCTTTTTGCTAGCAGTTTCCACAAGAATGAGATTGGACCCAGCGCTGCACAGCAGATTTCGAACCAACAGCTCATATATTCTGAATCCACGATTCTGCAATCAAAATGTAGGCTATGCTTATCTGTGCTTAGCTTTTTTAGCTATCATGCATGAATTTTCAATATCTACCTGACCATCCTGAAGTCCAAGCTGTTCCATGTAATGATGCTCAGTGCAAGAGAAATGTTTTCAGCACTCACAAAACACCTTGAATATTCAGTGGCACAGGAATTCAGTTCACACTTTATATTGTGTAAATTCAGTTTGTGACCATTTGTGAATTATCACAGGCATTTTAATTCCTAGCAAAGGTAAAATCTGCAATATATATTTTGGTTTTACATTTAATATTCTGGAACTATGTCACCTTGATGCACAGAGAAGTAGCAGTTTCTGTGGAAGTTGGACACACACAAGTCTGGCTGAACTACACAAGTTAAGAATGCATTTACACTAATAAGAATGTTTACTGGCCTTTGATCATTTGTAATTAATCAGGGAACGATGTAACACTTTCATGTCTGCTACAGACTTTTGAAGAAACTTAGATGCATGTATGATGTTTAGCTGAAAATACAGATTTTTGTTTCTTGGGATTTTTTTTTTTTGTAGCTTATTCAGAAGTTGACAGATGTAGCAGAGGAGTGTCAGAACAGCCAGCTAAAGAAACTGAAAGAAACATGTGAAAAGTAAGGTGCTATTCCCCTTATAATTGATTACTACTCTGTGTGGTTTCTGTTTAGATACATTTTGAACTTGCCTTTATTTTTTATGCTCTAGAGAAAAGAAAGAATTGAAGAAAAAAATGGACAAGAAGAGGCAGGAGAAAATCACAGAAGCAAAATCCAAGGATAAAAATCAGATGGAAGAGTAAGTATATCCCTAAATCCATATACTTATATGTTATGAGGAGACAAGATTTTTCACAACTGAAAAATCAAAGAAAGGTCCCAACCCTAAATACAAGTCAGCTTTTAGTCAGACTGTAATACCTCCCCAGAGCAGTGGAGTCCTTCTTACTTCCGCTGATACTAATTTAATTTCCTGGGACTAATCTAATCTCCTGTTCTGTGAGTATTGAGAGTCTGGGTCAGCTGCAAAGGTGCAGATGGGGACATGCCTGTGAGTGGCATGGCAGTGATTCACCAAGGTTCTGTTAATCCAGACGCTATTCCTCTGGGTATAAATAGACTTGGTGGCTTCAGTTCCTGCAGGGTTTGATTTCACCTTAACTTAGGTTTTTATTTGTGAGTTATCTTAACTCTGTTAAAGCTGTTCTCCAGAAAAAATAGCAGCAACACACAGAGTACATTTGCTCTGCTTTTGTGATAAATTCTCCTCAGATGCCGTGCTACTGATTCTCTTCCAGTGACAGTATTATGCAGTGTGCCAACACTTTGGGTGGAAGAGAGAGGAAGGCTGAGCTCTGAGGGGGCAGATTCTGTGGACAGGGACAGGAATATGAATTCGATTTACACACCACCAGACAGTACAAACTGTAGTTGTGCAAGCTGATTCTATTCTTCCCAAAGGCACAGTTTCTAGTTTTGTTTGTCCTTCATTCGTTTTGGCAAGCAGCTCAAAAAGAAAATGGAGCATTTTAATCTTGCACTGTTTGATGGGATATTCTTGTTACCAGTCGTTAGTAGCACTTAAGGACAGTTAAAAACACGGGAGGAAGAAAAAATCAAAATCTAGAATATCTGAGTTTTACCAAGTAACAAAGACAGAACTGTATTTGGTTTTCTACGGGTAAAAAGGTTTATACAGTTTTGGGGTCTCTCTACACAGAATCTGTGTATTTGGTGACACTGAAAGAAAGTCACGCACACAACGAACTGCATCAGATAATTTAAGAATCGATATTATAGAATTTTAATAAAAGTCCTATAAAAATATAAAATTAGAATGATTATGAAAAAGCAGGAGAAATACTTAATATAGTTAAAGCTGGTCAGAGGACATGGAATTAATATTAGAAAAAAAAAAGTAGTTAAACATTACAAAATGTTATAGCAGTAAAAATTAGTTGCAATAGGAAATTATTTGCTGAGAAGTTAATGAGACAGTAGTGAGAAAGGCTTAGAAGCAGACAAGTAGAACTTTGTTTTTTGATTTCCTTTTATTTTTCTTCATTTTGCCCCCGGGCTTTCCTTTGCCCGGCTTTCAAAGAGCCCCTGGAAAAGGTGAGATGGGAACTACATGGGAAACTCAGCTTTCCTCTGTTGAGTGACACAGTTTGTCCTCACTCTCCCAGTAGGACAGAGAGTAGTGAGACCTTTTGATGAATCCCATTTGAGTCACCTGGGCTAGGCTGTTGTTTGTTTAAAGCTTTTACACAAATTTGGGAAAGAATATTACACAGAGATAACGCATTGTATTAATTGTTCTTCCTTAATTTTTCTAATTCCTACATGCACCCAGGGCTTGTGTAACTACCTAAAACCATCAGATTTTAGTGCCAGCTGAACAGCAATTCACTGTTCTTGACTGGGGCAATTAGGTTTTAGAGTGCTGTCCTGAATCTGATCAACTCAGGTATTCACAAATTGTTATTTTATGTGCATTTATCCCTTTGGGGGATCTCATCTTCAGCCTTTGACCGGTGGCTATCTAGTAACTTTCTCACAGTTTCACTTAAGGCTCAGTTATTTCCTCCAAGTTCAGCTTTGTGTGGTTTACACAGCAGAGCTGGAGACCGAAGTCAAGTTTGCCCTGCTCTTGGTGGGAACTTTGCCGTTGTCTCTGAGATGCCACCAGCAGCGTCTGCTCACTGACAGAGACTATTTCTCCACTATATAGCGTGCCACAATGTGGCAGTGTGCATCTGCTGATGATAGTGCACGCTCTTAGGCTGACACTCGGGCCTTAAGGAACACCACCATCACTGTGAAGACGTGGCAGCACACCGGGAACAGCCCGTTGTGAAGGAGCAGGGGTTTTGTTGTGGTAGGTCATGGGCAAGTCTGAGACGGTCAGACAGTAAAGATGCAGCCTGTTACAAAAGGCACATTCAGGAAGTGGATAAAAGTTCAGTAGTCAGATCCCTACACGTGAAACAAAGCCAACAAAGGAGTTGCGGGCGATTAAAATATATTGGCGTGATCTTTTTGATGACAATAACTTGTTGATTGCTTCTCCCCAGAGAGAAAACTGAAATGATACGATCGTATATCCAGGAGGTGGTGCAGTACATAAAGCGGGTATGTTGGGACATATGTTGGTTTTTTGGTTTTTTTTTTTTTTCATTTGGGGGGCAAAATATCAGCTTTCATATTTTAGATCATATTAAACTGCAGATTCTAAGCTTTGGTATAAAGATTCTGCAAGTGCCGATTTCTAACAGATGCAGTGTAGACTTCACAATCCAGTTAAAGGAAAACTGAAATTTCAGACAGATCTTCATTAATTGATAGTCAGTGTTTGGGGGGTGGTGCTGAAAGAGGCGGGTTTAATGCAGTTATGATTTCATCTCTGAATATCCTGTGTTCATTCATGGAAAACGTACCAACTTTTTTAATTGGTTTGCTGTCTCATGAATGCAAAGATTGCATAAGGAGCTCTGAAAGTCAATAAACATTTAATTGCAGAGTATATTTTAACCTTAATTACTTTTGTACAATCGCTGAAATGCAAAAAAAAAAAAAAAAAAAAAAAAAGTTCTGAGTTCTGTAAATACAAGTCAAAGAATTTCATTACAAGTATTTGCTTTTCTAAAGCCAAAGGTGGTTTACACTGGGCTGAAAGTATGCACCACACTGTTTTGATATGTGAAATCACTACGAAGCATATGCTACTATTCAATTTTCTCTTCATTTCAGTGCAGAGAGAGTTCAGTTCAAAAGTTGGCCCATTTTTGGTCACAGAGGCCTTGGTTCAGGAAGCAACCTAAAGAATTAGAAAATTAAGTATGCTTAATTCCTGTTAGAGTCAGACCCATGTCTAAGTGCTTTATTAAATGAGGCCCAAAATTCATCAGCATGTTTATTTAGGACTTTAGGATGCAAATCCTCTTCTTCTGGGAACAGGGTCCATCTCACACAGCTTGTATTATAAAAGCAAAATAATGTGATTTTTAAAAATGCATTATGCTTTCAATAGTGTTAGAAGTCTACACTAAGTCCTTTAGACATTTCTGATTCTAAATCCCATGTGTGAAATCTGAGATATGTTTTGTCCACACACAACTGTTAGAACAGTTATGCTCAGGGATGCTTGTGACAGTGGTGTGTAAGTTTATATTAGAATTATTCATAGTTTTGATGATAACACTTTAGTTTTGATGGATGAAATATTTGTTGGGAAAGAGGTGGGAAAGTGAGGATGTGCAATCTCTGAAAAGAGTTTCTCTGCTATTTTCTTACAGCTAGAAGATGCTCAGAGTAAAAGACAGGAGAAACTTGTAGAAAAACACAAGGAGATTCGTCAGCAAATACTGGATGAAAAGCCTAAGGTAAAGAGTTTTTGAACATAAGTTATACTGCTAAAAATGTCCTTCGGGAAAGAAAGCTCTTACAGCAGGTAGGCTGATGTTTAAACATGAGAAGGTCCATTCATAGCATCACAGCCATTGTCTCCAATATTCAGCATGAAAAAAAAAATCAAGTAGCAGCCTAGTATGGAGCACCACTTCAAGCCCAGATGTCATATAATGGGGCTTATTTTTCAGTACTCACATTGTTATAAAGCTTTCAGTGTAGATGGTGCTTCTGACCAGCAGAGTGTGCTCTTCACTCCATTGTGCTTTAGTAGTACAAAAACAAAACACAGTTTACATTGAAAATAAAAAGAGATATCTTTTTAGCATGCTTGCCGCAGACATTTGTGATAATTGATGAGGATATATTTTTGTGAAAAAAAATGAGCATTTTCAGAATGATTGTACGTAATATTCTACATTGCTTGCTGGATTTCCTCCATTTGATTTTGTGCACTTCATCTACATGTAATATTGTGATATATCATTTTTGATCCTAAAGATTGCGGGCTGACTCTTGCTCCTACTGAACCTGGTGGTAGTTTTGTCATTGACTTCAGTGGAGAAGGTTCAGAGTCCTCCACTTGTACACAATTTTCCTGTAGGAAGACCTAGGTAAATATATAATAACAACTCCCTTCTGTACAGAGGGAGACTTGTTTTCAGCAGAGTTCATATCCCAGTATGATTCTTCACAGCCCATTTTGTCATGTCTGCTTTCATTGTTTTCTGCACTTGCTCAAATGTGTGTTCTAGCCTTCACTTTTCATTTCTTGTCCGTGTCCACAGTCCTAATGTTTCCGTGCTTGTATTACAGCTTGAATTCTAGCACTGGTTGTGAGCTAATCAGTGTTGTCGTAACACTTCTGTGAAATATCCAGAAAATAAATTAGACTAAGGTCTGAATAGCTAGAAGTTTACAATAGTTTGGAAAAATAAAAATGTTTGCATTTCTGATTTTCTACTCATCTTTTAAAAATCATGTTTATAAAGAAGCTGGAACTTTTTGATATTGTGGGCATCTGGGTGTAAAGACCATAGACAGTATTATATTTTATATTTGGTGCTGTAGGATCATGGGCTTCTCAGGCATGTGAGCTAAAAAGACTGGAATTTAAATGCTGGAATTTTAAATTTCAAAGAATAATCTGCTAGTACTTCTAACAGTGGCTTTTCACAAATACTTGGGCACTTGATTACCTCTCTGTGTCTGTGTCCTTTCTTCTTTTTTTTTCTTGATTATTTTTTTTTTTTTTTATTTATCAATTTGCTGAGAAGTAGCATAAAGCACTGAAAATTTGTCATTAAGGACTTGGTTTGCATTTTGAAAGATTATGCTGGACCGGTAGCGTCAGACTCTTCCATCAGCTGCCCACATGCCAAGCATTAGGTGATGGCACAGAGCAGCTCCAGATCCCTCACCGTCCCCTGAATCTGGCCGTCCGTTAGAGCGCTGGGGTAATCAGCGCTCCTCGGGCAGTGCTCTCTACTTCTCCCGAGAAAACCCTCTGCAGTTATGTGCCTCACAGGGCCTGGCTGCAGTTTGGTTTGTTTTTTTTTTTTTTTTTTCCTTTCCCACATACAGAAATGGGCAGACTTTGCTGAATTTATGAGGGTATGTGCCTCTTGCTGGCATGAGAGGATATAGGCAAAACATAATTACTCATTTTATTAAGTCCCTTTTTATGTTTTACTGCATTTTCATATTTCATACCCACATTTGCTTCCTTAGTGACAGGGCATATGATATAAAATAGATCAAATTACTTCCCAGATGAGAAGAACCAATGTATTTTATGCAAACAGCAGCCTTTCTAAGGACAGCTTTTTTGACAGGCTGGTCTCTCGTGCCTCAGTATTCAAACATCCACTAAAATTCAGGCTAGCTATGTTAAAAGTGTTTTCTGGAAGTATCAACTCAACCTCTAAACAAAGAGTTTAATATACTGAAGAGGGAAAGAATTTTTAGTATTTTTACCAATAATTCCATTGGAGACAGATTTGCCATCATCAGTCAGTGTCATTTGGTTATTTATTACTGATTCAGAGTTTGATGTGTTATGACTTCGTGCACAGAGCTCTGTCATAGCCAGGAAGAATATCGTTTTGCGAAGTACTGCCAACAGACTGCCACACCAGTGAGATTTTTTTAACTTTGTTTTAAAGTATGAGTTTGCAGCTTCCTCTGTTGTGCTGTGTGTAGTTCAGAAGAAGAAAATTTGCCTTAGAGTGCTGACATTTTAGACAACAGCTTTTAGAAACTGCAAAAGCTGGATGCAGATTAGTTCCCTGTAGTAGAGGCAGAGAGCTTGCTTTCTGTTTAAAATGTCATGTGTTTAAATGAAAGTACTTAACTCCAGACAGATTTACACCTTAACTCTGCCTTTCCCTCGTATATATAGTTTCTTTTTAATGTTTGGATGTGAGACTGCTTTGCAGCTTTCATTTGCAGGGCTATTGTGTAAGAAAAAGCTTTTTTTTTACTCATATAAGAGTTGGAGACTAATTCCTGAACTGATACTTTCAGGCAAAAGGTTGGAAATAGTTCCTGGGTTTCTGTGGTCCTGCTAAAGTCAGTGTAGGCATTAGCTTTAATGACCCAAAATGCCATACTGTATTTGTGTAAGTAATGAGGATATCTTTATGACAAACTAATCTCTGGTGCTTTAGAAACTGGAAATTGAGTATTATCATCAAATCTGTGTGTGTGTGTGTGTGTGTGTGTGTGTATGGAAACAGGCCAGCTGCTCCCACAGACGTGTTTCGAAAAGGAGACTATCACCTAATTAAGAAGTCAAATACTGACTGACTCTAGGTCAAAAAATTTCTAACTTGCCATTTTAGTGAGAGCACAGTGGAAACAAAGTTCAAATGCTCTCCTGCCGCTGTCTTTTTCCTAACAGCATCATTAACAAGCAAGGCCATACATATTTCCCTTTCTCTCGCTCCCTTTTTTTTTTTTTTTTTGTTCCCTATGTTATCTACTAGCAGCTTTATTATCAGCAACAGCTTGTATTTTTTTCTCCCCCATTCTAATTCTTTGTCTCCTCCTCTTAGTCACTGATACACATTAAGCTTGTCCTGTCCTTATCTTCTTCCCCTTGGGCATCTTTTCTGTGTGCTGTGGAGGCTGCTGTAGAAAAACAGCTCTTTACACCACAGTACTGAATTCTGTACATTAGAGCAGTGTGTGATTTTACATTCTCCACTGCAGAGTGTGTCTGACACTGGTTATCTAAGCACAGAGGAGTACATCAAGGATAGGCATGGTCACTGCATCTCAGTTTCTTTGTCCTTGACATCTTGTGCATCAAATTAAACACCAATGGAGTGCTTTACCTTCCCCTCCACCCTTGCCCCCAATTTCATTGTAATTACAAAAATCAATGCACGTGGGACATGACAAGGAATTAATTATTTTTCTGAGAATTGACTCAATTACAGTAAATAGACCCAAGCCTCCTCTAACTGAAATCAATGAGATTTTTGTTATTTGTGCTCATGGGTCAGAGTTACACTTAAACATCAATATAGTAGCTGAGACTCCTGTGCTCTTGCGGTCAGCTCCCACTCCCAGACAAGTTAACTGGACTCTTTTGGCTTCAGTAGACCAAATTCTTACAGCCCCAGCTGTCAAGGAAGATGTAACTCCTGGTTTCTCATTTTGTAGCCCATGTTCATGTTTCTTCTCATACCTACTCTACTCTTCACAACCGCAGCTTATCCAGTGCCTGCCAGATGGTGTGGGCTCCTGCAGAGATGTGGAAAATGGTGCTATTCAGGGGGAGGCTTCATCTGTGGGAAAAGGTCCAACAGCTCTACAGAAGCACCATAAGCTGTGCAATCTTTCCGCTAAATGTTGCACCTCTATGGTCTTTCAAATTAATTAAGGGAATACAGCCCTAAGGTATAAAACCCCTCTTTCTCCTCAAAAAGTATAATTAAAAGAATTTTTAAAAATTATAAATCAGTTCTTGATAATGGAAAATACCAGCATCTGATGAATAGTAACTCACTTTAAAAGAACACACATTTATTATCTCCCAATTTGATATGTGTTATTAATTGCACCAATAGGAGTCGACACTTCTACATTCAATCAATAATTAATACTAGCACTGTACCTGAAAAATGTATGGGGACATAAAATGTTACATATTCAAGTTATAGAAAAATTAACAAAATGCTGATCCTTTACAGTAGTAAGCCTCTCATAACTCCAGTGTCTTCCTTCCATTACGTAGGGCTGGAAAGGACCTGCGAGGTCTTTCTTCTCAGGGCTGGCTACTTTTACAAACAGTCACATATCGTGTAAGCCTACTAATGAAACAAGGCTGGACAAAGACTCCTTCCCTCTGCATGTTATTTAAATGAAGATATTTGAAAACCCAGTGAATGCTTTCATAGATTTCAGATCAATGCTTTCTGATTTCTTAGGATTCTTAAAAACACATTGATCTTTGCAAAGGTTGCAGCTTGTCATATGCGATTTAGGTAAAACTTTGTGATCATCTTCATGCAGATAATGTCACTGAGTTAAATGGAACTGCTACTGACGATAGGGTCAGCAAGATCACTGCTCTAACTTTAGAAATAAGTCAAATGCAGCAAATGTATTTTACAGCACTTTTAGATTTTATTTCAGTTAGCCTCAGAGCTCAGAGCCACTGTATTAGCTCATCTGGAAGAGAGAAGCTCTTAGGAACTTTGATGACTATTCCAGTGTCACTTCAGCTCACTGCGTAATTCACAACAACAATGCACTGTCTACCACAATCACTTTTTTATCCTTTGCACCTCTGTAGGAAGCCAGACTGTCTTTTGGGCTAGCTGCACTTACTTCAAACGCTTCCAAATACATTCCAGTTCAACCACAGGCAACTCTTCAAGAATTCTGGGGAAGAAGTTTGGAGGAAAAAGTTATTTCAGTTTACTGAATTTCATGGAACTTTTCTTTGCATGGATTGCATTGAATGGGGGAAAGTCGCCCTCCTAAAGTAGTATTCAGACTCATTGCAAAAAGACATGAAAAGAGTTGATAGCCAGTGTAATACTGGAAAATTTCTCCTTTTATTTTCTCCCTGTTTGGGTAAAAATTATTTTGTTAGTTCATTCAATTTAAGCATTCCCTAAGTTTAAAAAGAAATCTCTCTTGAATCTGTGGCTGCTAAGCTAAAATGACTTATGGCATTATCTGCCAAAAAAAGCAGAGAATTAAGAGGATTGAAATAATTTAATGTTTGATTCACTGTTCAGCTTTGGGTTTTGGTGCTTGTATATTCATCAGAGGGGAATAATAAAATGCTTCTCTGCCTCATTAAATAGGCAACAGCATGGAGAAATGAATGGAATTTTCTTAGCCTCAGTGAACAACAAATATTTTAAAGGAATATTTTAAAAATAAAAATAAAAATTCTAGACTGAGATTTACAAATCTCCCTGTGACTTGATCTGGCATCTTCCAACTTCTGGACCAGAGCTTGCATTTAAAGTGAAGAATGCAGTTTTCACGGACTGTTCACCTGAGGATCTTGGCACTTTGCTCAGCATCTCTCAGGATCAAATCCTAAGTGACTGTCAACCTCATTATCCGATAAGTTTTGAGTAGTTTACGCCTTGATGCTTCTTTAAATGTTTTATTAGTACACTTGCTAAGCAGTCCCCAGTTGCGGAGTATTTTAGGGGGGAAACTAGGGTTGTCTCTTTTTTACTGTTTTCCCCAATGGATAAACACTGCAAAATGCACTTTCAGCCTGTAAATTGAATAGTAAGTGATCTCACTTTACTCGTTAAAATTAAATAGTCTGACCTTTACCCTATGCCTGTTTTATACCAATAAAACTCCCTTGAGTTCTGTGAAGTGACTAGCTGATCACTAGGACTGAGATCAAAAGACTTCAGTCCAAATAACAGGATGCTCAAAGGATTATTTTCAATTAAGATGTTGCTTATTTGCTTGTTCTTCACAAATCCACATTTTAAATGATTGGTTTTTTTTTCCAGCAGTATAAATTTTACAGTGTGAGAAATGGATATTGGGTCACAAAAGATGCATCTAATAAGTGGAGGTGATATTTATTGTGTTACTTGAATGTCTTCCAGTGTTGATCTAGCACATACACATATGTCTTGGGAACACTAACTTTCAAATCAACAGCATCACATTTCAAGTGTGAATATGCAAAATTCTTTTTAAATTTATTTTAATGAATTCTGATATCACTTCCTTTAAGTAAAAATGTCACAAACCCCTTGTAGGAAAAATGTAAACATAAAAAAAATATTTTAATGAATGGGATGTGAGGGTAAAATGTAAGAAATTTAGATTGGAGTTTATTGATAGAGGGTGATACTTTTCTCATGTGGCTCATATACTGGAAGTCAGAGAAAATCTTGGATTTGATATGGAGCCACAGAAAAAATGGAGAATAAATTACTTGAAAGAGCAAACTTTTTTTTTCAGTTTTGCACTAGTGTAAATCAAAACGAACATTATGCAGTTAGCAGTCACTGGTGATTTAAACTGATATTAGTGAAGGCAAGAGTACGGTCCATAATGGGGCTCATGTGGCAGACAGATTTGATTTGTGAAAGTTTGTGAGATTTTCCTGGATAACATGCTAATAAATAAGAACCGTGAAGGGTTTTTTTTAAGAAAAGTGATTTCAGAATTCAGCTATCACCTGTGGGCAAAAGGGTATGCAGAAATTGTTTGGGTTTTTTTTTTTAAAAAAAAGGCAGAAATTTAAGACTTTTTCCTGAAAAAAAAGAAACCTCACTATTTTGGTTTTTTTTTTCTAATTTGCACAAATGAATCCGTTCCTTATTTTACCTATATCAGATAAGCACGCGGCTGATGTCTCAGCCCACTGTCGTTAGTTATTTAATTAGCCTTCCTGATAACACATAAGACAAACAAAACCCAAAGCAGAGCTTAGACTATCCTGTGTCCCCAGCTATTCCCCACTGGTGTCCGGCTTTGTGGGATACCGCCCAACGCCGAGAGAGGTCCCCGCCACTCAGAAACTCCCACTTGGCTGGAGGGAAAGCAGAGGTCGCCCTGTACACCTGAATTCAGAGGCAGCGTGTGTGTCCCCCCCCTCAATTCCCTCCCCTCCTCAGCAGAAAGCACAGTCCCGTTTGGGCAGAGGTACGTGGTTGAGAGGCCCCTTTGGCTTTCAGAGAGGCACCCAGCTTTGCATCCGCCAAGAGCCGCAGCAGCGCAGGGCAGCGTATGGCATCCATACTGCTCCTCCAGGGCACGCCGCGTGCTCCTGCCGCCCCTTGCTGGCATCTGCAATATCGTGGAGGTGTCGGATGGGAGGATACATTAGCCCAACCAGTTATGAGTAATAAGCAATAAATGTCTTGTTATTTACCATTAGGCAGGTAAAAATATGCGTGTCCCCGATGCATAACAGACCGCTGCCATGGTGATCCATCAGAAGGGCAGAGCAGACCATGTTTTCTTGCAGTTGGGCCTGTTGTTTCTGAACGCCATATCCATGTGCAAACCACCCCACTTGTTAAAAGCAAGAAAATGGCTTGCATTTTTGTACAGTAACTGATTTTACAGTGTTGTACTGTTAATCTAACTCTCTTACACGCTTATTTTGAGCTAGGAGGGAGTTCAATTAAAGGGAGAAAAAGGAAGTAATAAATTGCCATTAAAATTATCAACTGTGTAATAAACATAGAAAAGTAGAAACTATCTTTTTCCTCTTTGTAACATAAATTACTAAAGTAGACCTAACTTCTAATTTTAACAATGTAAATAGTTAATCCATCTCAAAACAAGTGAATTTCCTATGCAGAGAATACCGCAGTGTATTTTACCACAGATTGAAGAAAAAAAACTGGTAAAAAGATGTGAAAATTTAATACATTGCTTCTTTCTGCAAAGTCAAGTTCAGGATGATAACACCCTAGAGAGAGCACTTTGTCTCTGCAGAAGATGCTCCTCTGTGCAGGTGGCTCAGGATGACAAGAAAATACTAACCTGCAGTCAATAGTGTAATATTAAAAGGCCCCTTATCTGTTCTCTGTAGCCTCTCAAAGCACTTTCATCTGCACTATCCCGGTCTCTGCTCAACTGCCGAGCTCATCTGTTAAGGTTAAAGCAAAATCCCAGCTGTCACTCAGTAACCTGTGCCCTTGTGACCCACTCTCACACTCACTGTGCTTTAGCATTTATTGTTTTCCACAGTAAAAATTTCCCAAAGTGCAGACAGGTGGCCAGCAAGCTGCGAGATAGCAACTGCCTGTGAGAAAAAAAGAGCATGCGACTAACTGGTGTGTTGACATTATTATCTCGGAAAAAAAAAAAAAAAAAAAAAAAAGAAACCAAAACCAAACAACTGAAAGTGATGTGAAAAAGTTTAAGAAGCCAGGAACTGCAAACATTTTGCATCAGGATGTTTAGCTTAGACTGTGTAATATATACACCTGATGAGAGAAGTCCCTGCTAGGGAAATAGTGATTGTGCAAAGGCAAGTGCTTTGCATGCTAAATCTTCAAGTGAGCAGCAGGACACCAACAAGCTGTTGACTCCCCTTCACCTTTTCATGAGCTGGTGTAGTACTCTATGAAAATACATTATAAAACATAACCTGAATTATACATGGTGTGTACAAAGTATATATGAAATGCATGGTAGCATGCACAGACACTTCAAAAATAGTGCATATGTAGCATCTCATACACACGTTCGTCACTCTAAGTCAGAGTCAGACTGAACAAGAAATGCCACAAAGGCAAAACCACATGCTCTTATGCAACTGCATTCATCACTGAGCAACCGCAGCAACATATTTGTTAATTATCAGAGCTTCAGTGCAGCATGACAAATGACAAGAGATTCAGTTTGACACAGCTAATGGAAAAATGTTGAAAGAAATATTAATGCTTAGTATATGAACTCATTAGAGAGATGTTTTAAAATGCATGAAATGGGGAAAAAATATGTTCTTTCATGAAAAGAGAATTAAAGTCACTTGGTCCTGCAACAATTATAGTATATGAACAACTTTGTATGTGGAAGTCATTTGTTAAAATGGTGCTTATGTCTCTGTGCAGAATCAGTCTGCAAATCAAAGCTGCTAATGAAAATAATACTGCATTTCTGTAAATGAGGTAGTAGTGCATATTTGCAGTATACGTTAAAGATGTAGGCTACTTTTATTAGTACACTCAGGACAAGATGGGTGCTGAGCTTATCTTACTTACAGTGAGACACTCTAGGGCAGTAAATATGCTAGTAGAAAGGGCAACAGAAATAACAAAAGTAGTGTGAGAGTTTCAAAAGTATGCCTAGATTAAAAAGTATATTTAGAATCATGAAGAAAACCCTAATTCTGATCGGGGGTGTTGTTTGTTTTTAGAAACAACAAAAATTTCTGCAACAAGAAAATGTTGGTTTGAGATTCAGTATCTTTCCCAGAAGCTTAAGAGTACTGAGCTTGGTAGGGGAAGAAAACCCTGCACATCCAGAAGGAAGAGAAAGTGCATTCCCATCCATGGTGACAGGGAAACCAGCATCTCAGCCACGTTTCAGCATGTACTCCCCGTGCTACGTGGGTGCATCTTTCAAGGGTCTGTCAGCCCTCTTTAGTCAGTAGCAGAATAGCTGGGAAAGTTGTTCCCCGAAAGATTACCCTTCACTAAATTTCTCCTGTGACTCATTTCCAACAAATCAGCATTTTCTGACAGTAGTTGCATATAATTGCCATAGTTACATCATACAGTAGTTGTGGATGATGCTAGTGTTTAGGTTTGACTGTAGTGACTCCATAAGTTCCGTATGATTCAGCCATTGATTGGAAGGAGGTTCTTGCCAAGAGATTGTGGAGTGTGACTAAGCACATAAACTACAGCTTTGTACCTGTAAATGATCTCTTTTATGGAGTCCTAGAGATTTGTAAGCTTTGTGTGGAATAAGTGAATGTGTCCAGGAAGGGGAAGCCTAACTAATCCAGACATGGTTAGATATGGAGCCCAGCTCAAGGATGCTCAAGGCAAATTTTAAACTCTTGTAACGTTGACTTTTCTGAGTGGTGGGTCCAGAGATCATTTGTAAGCAAATGTCATCAGGATGGTAGAAGTTCACAATCTTTAGTTCTTTTTCTCCCCCTCTAAAAAGTGAAAGAAAAATCAGAGTTTTGACGTTCATCTGAGAGAAAATTTTTCAAACCTACTGAGTATGGGACAAGAAGTCTCAGTCTTGGTTCATTCTATCTACTTTTCAGCTCTTCAGGTTGGCTTCTGGTTTATAAAAATGAATTAAGACATTGACTAAAGAGAAAAGGGTTATCAGGCATACCATACCCTACTGGTAACGGTAGCAGGTGTTTTCTCAGTCTCTTTTTTTTTTTTTTTTCCTTTCTTATATTTCTCCACTTTCCCACTTCCTAAGTTTTACCCACTCTCCTACTTGTCCTTCTGTGTCTTGCTGAGATTCTTCTCGCACTAAGTCATTTCTTTCTAATACTCTTTTTCATAGATTTTCTTATACTCTTTCCTCCCTCTTCCTCTTTGCCATCACTTGCTGCTATTAAATTGCAAAGAGTATCTACAAACACTTGTAGGAATAGTGTTTCTTTCAGAGTAAAAAACATGTTTGAAGAAGCAGCCTGAAGGCAAGAGATGTTAAAGAGCTGACGTGACATGATCTGCACATCTGTGATCTTGACTGTATGTGGAACATGTTCCAAAGTCTTCCATCAGGTGAAAGATATGATACACATTTTCCAAAGATGTATGAAAAAATGATCATTCTTAAGCACCCCAAAACTGGTGTAATAGGAAGGGTAATATTTAAAGTGAAAGCAATGAAAAAAACTCAGCTGACCCTAGATGACAACAGAAAAAAAAATGTGATGATGGGCCTAAAGAATTTAGATTCAAGACTGAGAACTAGCGGAGACTTCAGGGAGAAAATAGGAAATATATATGAAAGGATCTTTACTGGGAAATGAAGTATAGATTCTTGGCTCATTCTCAATTACTACAATTTTCATTTTATATCCAGTCCAACACCATAAAAAATGCAATGGGGTTGCATTTATCCAAGTGGCAATCTTTACTTCTCTGCTTGGAAGTCTGTGAGCTGTAAACCCGGTGGGCTTTATTCTGACAGGCGGTGTAGTGCTGCCAGGTTTATCTAACAGCATGTAACCACTACATTGCTGCAACCTCTACACTGTTGCACCTTACGGCTCCTGCTTGAGTTCTGACTGATGATGTTCTGCGGGTGTAGTTACAGTTGAATGATGAGGAAATGGACAATTATAGTCCTGCTTTGGAGACCAAGGCCACAGACTGAGGAAGGATTAGATGTGGATCGCTCAGCAGTTGTGATAATTGCTGTCCCTGAGGTGGACATTAGTGGCAGGGTTTCTATAAGGAGAGGGGCTAGTGGAACGTGCATCGTGTAGGTGGGCACGAGCAGCATAGGAGTGATGACAATGATCCTGTTGTCATCAGCTGGGCAGCACTGCACTCAGTGTGCTATGCGTGTCAAACTAATAAGAGAAATTATTTTGTCAGATAATGCAAAGGAAGCTATTAGGTGACTACAAACTTATTTCCAGACTAGAGATTCTAAATGATGATTACATTCTGTTCAGCTGTGCAGCCCGGCAGTGCAGAAATAGATTTTTTGGTAAATAATGCACTCCCCCCTCCAGAATGTGGGTCCAAGGCATCCAGAAGTTGAATTTGCAAAATAGTGTTATATGGTGCAGAGGGAAGTGATCCGCTTACATCCATGCCTGTGTCATTTCTCTCACTCTGCTTCTTTGGCCCCTTCAATATTCCAGTTGTGGAGAAACAGTACTAGCTCCAGGGACAGTGAGCTCCCTAATCCAAACCACCCCACGTCAGAGTGGTTGGGCCATTTTCCCAGTGCACAGAAGGGGATTGAATTTGGTTAGGCAGAGCACCAACTGAGTATCCTGAACACAGAAGTATTGACAAAAGGCTCATAGCACGGATTTCCCTCCTTTCCTTGGGAATAGCCCACAGATCATCTCCACTGCTGCGCTTTTGTTTGAAAGGGACAAACAGATACAAAGATTGAATTTCACTGAATACAAAATGAAAACTTTTTAGCTTATATTTTCAGCATGAATAAATCTAAACATTTTTATATCAAAATCCTTCCCTATATGTTTGGGGTTTTTTTCTTCTTTAGGACCTGATCAGCTATTCACACAGTCCTATTCATTGTCCAAAGACAGTTTCCAGTAATATTTGACATTTTCTTTGATTTCTTTCACTCCTTTATTAAAGTTAAGGTTGACTTCTGACAAGCAATTATACACCAGTTCTAGTGAAGCAAGCACCCTTGATTTATAAATCAAGGAAGGCTACTAAACCTTGCTTGGCAACAGAAACAGACCTCAGTTAAGATGAGATAAAACCAGGAAAGCTAATTTCTGTGACACGGTAACATTACCCACTTTCTTTTTTTGCAAATTATGCTCTGCAGATACATATCATAGAACAAAAGACATGCATACAGTAATGTACAGATACCCTCTAGCAGGATACAACAGTAATATTTTGCAGTGCATCTGATAGCCAGTTGCACTGAGAGTCACATCCTCAAAGCCCTGGGGACAAGGAGGCATTACCAGAACTGTAGGTAGCCTACATATAATTTAAATCTATATAAATTCTTCCCGAGTGATGCTTTGGTTGGAGCAGACTGTGTCCCAGCCCCGCTGCTCTCAGGCACCGAATGGGCCCGTGGGTTTGTGATCTGAGGCTGTGATTGCCAGTCTGCTACAGGGACGATCAGATTGTCTGGACCCTGCATCTTTGGATGATTAATAAATGAAGCAGGGCTTATGAGTCAGGCTGTTACCTGTAACCTCACTAACACCCTCCTGGACAGTATGAATTTTAGTCAAAAGGAAATTATAAGAAAATTTTACATGGAGTAGATAGAGTCCAGTTGTTTATATTGATGAAAACATGTGTTTGTGTATATGTAATAGTAAATACTTGATTATGTATATGTATGCATGTGTGCTCACTAGATATATTAAGAACATGCATATGCTATGTTTGTAGAGATTAGTTTGTTATATACATTTTGGATGCATCTGTTAAATTACAGTTGTTCACAGCCTTGCAGGATGCAAAATTCATTATTATAAAATTATATTGGTGATTTTAAAACTGACATGACCACCTTTCTGTTAATTACAGTGTGGTGTTGTTTTTTTTTTTTTTTCTTCTTTCCTGTCCTGTAAAATTATCTGGTTAATCTTCTGGTTTGCTTCTGGAAAGACAATGAATGAGGAAAGAATTTTCTTCACCTGGTGGGAGCCTTCCTTGGCAGCAATCACAGCAAATTGGCATGAGGGAAGGGACCTCGGGCAATGAGTTGGTGGGAGTTAAAGGTGTAATGCCACATTGATCTGGTTCAACCAAACCAAGAGAAGACAACACACAGCACTAAACATCAGCGTATGATTTTCACACCTTAGGAAGGAGCCTGTGCTTGAAAATGTCCAGGGTAGCAGCTGATTAGTGATTCAGAGAACCAATTTCCTTCCACTCCGTAGAAAACAGAATATTAGCCTTCTAGGTCCAGTGCCTAAATTAGACCACATAAATTACCATCATCTCTGCTTATCTATGTAAAACTTCCCTAATGCTCCCGAATTATATTTGGGATTTGTTAAGTTAAACACATTTGAGATTATGAGGTGTTTAGATAATAAGGGGTATATAAATGCAAATTAGGTAGTAAATCTAGGAGAAAGTAATGAAAAGAGGGTTTTGTTGAGAATTAGCTGCTAGATAAATTCTCTTTTAAGCAATCTTTGTGTAAACTGCAGTGACTGTTCACTCCTAAGAGACAGCCTTTGCAGTGCTTAAGCAAGTACCTGTTTCAGAATGCTGTCACACAGAAAGAGCTGAAACATATTTAGATCCTCACCCCAAGGATTAACACATTGTGAATAATGGCAGATTGCAAACCAGAGAGATGGATTGGCAGGGGAGAAGACAAGTGAAGCATCAAAATGTCATCATGTATTCATTTTGTGCATGACTGCCCAAGTAATGCATAGACTCTCTCCTCTTAATGGAATAAATCTGTACCTCTAGAGCTACGTAAACCATACTGCCTAACACTAGCTTCTCAGCTGTTTATTTTTTTACTTTTTTTTTTTTTTTTTTGTGAATGCCTGGTTTGATAGCTTGAAAACAAATGTTCTCTTTCGTCCAATCACTTTCCTTTCCCATTTTTCAAATTGGAAATGGTATTTTTCGTTTGCTTTCATGTTTATTGATCTGGCATTCCTGCTTCCTGGGATTATCTAGATGGCTTGACCTACCTACCTGCCGCATCTGGTGTGGGAGATAGGGAAAGCTTTTACTGAGAACTATTTGTAACACAGTTCAGATTAATAGTGATAGCTTCATAGTTTGACATTCTTTATTATGTTGATACTTGCAGTAATGAAACACATTTTCTGTTTCTGCATTGAGGTTTTTTTCAGCTATATTCTGATAGTCAATTTTTGCTCACGCAGACAAGAAGTACCAGACTTCTTACTGTCCTAACTATGTAATTACTGTATATCCACCATAGCTTGCTTGCTTATATAGTTGTGAAAGTACATTTACAGACTAATCAAGATCCTATAGTGATTTGAACTCCTGCTTTTTTCTTTGATTTTTATCTTTTTCTGAAGGGCTGTGTCCTAACATTTCTGTATCTTCTTCACACACAAAGTAGAAAAGCTTTGTAATGATCACCTTGACTGCTAATGCTGCTGTCATCACTGCTCATCTAGTTAGCCCGTTTCAGTCAGATTAATTCATAGATTTTTGTATCATAAAAAATAATGTTACTTTCTAGCTCACAAAAGTGCAGAAAATTGTTTCACTTAGAGTTGATGATATACTGTGAAAAAATTCTCCAACATCTTGTGTTGATTTGTTGAGTTTATTGTCTGCCTCGCTCGCAGTTACTCACTATGAATGTCCTTTCTGTGGTAACTTACTGATTGTTTCCCTGATGGTAAATGGCTTTGCACAGCTTCCACTAAAAGCAATGTTCTCCAATAAGTTTTATGATGGCTTTTCAGGTCAAGGCTTCTATTTCTCCTTCAGATATCTGTGCAGAGTTATTGTCTGATGCATAAGCCTATGGCAACATGCAATATTAATAATACAGTATGTAAAATTATAAGTGTATTATTCATGTTACGTGAATAGTAACAACTTGAATTTTGGGTTTATATGAAAAGCTGCCTTCAGAACATTAATTGATTCCACTTCATCTACTTCATCTACTACTAGATTTACATATCCCTAAGGAAGTATCTTGATTAAGATCATCTGTACTATCCTATATTCTATGCTATACTACTGTTGTGACATATGAACCATGAATTACCCTTATTTAATTCTTCAGTTTCCCCTCTTACGCGTTTCCTATCAGTAGACACAGCAGTCCTCAGTATTCCTCAGCTGGCCCTCTCAATCCCATTTGCAGCTATTAGCGCTCTTCCTGCTTTAGCCTGTCACTCACACTCGAGCCCTTCATACATAAAACTTAATGTAATTTTCGTAAGAGTGCATGTACAGGCTGCAGTACTGGATCATTAGGTACTACAAGTGTGGCTCTTGAGACAGCAGCTATCCGGGGAGGCTTCCCACAGCACAGACCGTATTGCTCTTGTCAGGCTTCCCGTCACAGCTCGGGAGGAAAGCAAGCAATATCCGGCAGCAGTTACACATTATGGATTTCGTACTCATTTCACATAATAGCTTTTTCAAATGTTTTAAATACTTAGCATCTACCATTTTAGTTATGGGTGTTTTTAATATGCAATTAGATACAGGCTTTTGAGTCATTCTTTGTCTCATGGACATGTTAATTTGTAAAGAAACAAATTGTCTAACCTATCTTTTAACTGCCACTTAACCAACTTTTAACCCACCATTTAATCATGTCTTTCCTCTTTCTTTCTCTGCATGTGTCTTGCACTTCCCACTTTGGTGCAGAACGCTATATTGGAATACAGACCAAAATGTTGTCCTTGACCTCCCTGACTCCTTAATTCCACTGAAATTGCTTACTTTCTGTTAGGTTTGGGTTTGTTTGTTTTTTTTTTTTTTATTGTTATCCACCAGTAAAAATCTAGGATTCAGCTCCTTTCTAGTGACATTTGGGGATTATTTCTGTAGAGCTGTGTAAAGTTATGGCATTAATCCATAGAAGTGTTGCATGTTAATATTTGTTTGTGGCATGAACAGAGAGCAGTCCTTTTGGGGGGCTACCAGCTGAACAAACTGAGCAGAAGGTGGTGGGTTCCCTTTGTCCTTATTTCACCTGCCCTGTAGACATTTATTTTCCAGTGCATTTTCTTCAAGAATTTTCTGTCCCTGGCTTGCACTCCCTCGATACCTTCAGTTAGAGGCATCAGACAGTCGCAGTGCAGCAGTCAAGTTCAGCACTGCTTTTTGTATACCTCCGTCTCCTTCTCAGCGCTCCAATCAGCTGGAGCTTTCCCTGGATCTTAGCCCATCAGATGAAGCAGTTTCTCTTCTCTGCTCCCAGAAGTCAGGCCTTCTCAGTTTCCACTTATTCCTTGTTCTTCCCCAATTTGTACTTTTTCCTTGCCAGACTCTCTTGGCAACTCAAGATAATGCGCTGTTGCATAGTCTTTCTCTTGTTGCAAAAGAGAGGCCCAATTAAGTGATTTGATTTTGCCTCTGTCACAGTTTAGCAGTAGAATAAATAGTTTTCAGTGTTGTTGACTGTTGCAGATGGTACTTCTTGCTGTCCAGGAGACACCTGTACAGGCGATACTTGTTTCCCAAATAACGGTACTAAGGACTTCAGACACACATGAGGTGCCCACAGGACAAGTAATGTGAATAATGAAAAGCTGCTAGACCAAGGTGACTTGGATAAACAGTTCTTAAGTGGCAGCATTTTCTCCTGGTTTTTTGTTGGTTTTGTTTGGTTTGGGTTGGGTTGGGTTTCTTTTTTTTTTTTTTTTTTTTTTTTGTTACATATAACAGTGGATTGGGATTTTTTTATTATTTCTCTAGAGATGGAAGTTTGTCTTAGTTTACTGTAAATGGCTGATCAAGAGCAGTAACTTTCAAGCTGGTATCCTGTCTTTTTAATATACTGAACTTTTATATTTATTGTTTTAGGCTACTATACTTTAAAAACATCCAACACATCAAATCAAGGGTTTGGGGGTTTTTTAGAATAGTTGGATAGTTGGGCTTATTTAGGCCGACAGTTTGGTTTCTTAGCACCATATGCTTAAGAGTATGGTCTATAGTTCACCATGTAGATCATAATGTGATCAGAAGACTACATATAGCACTTCATTTTCTTAATGAACTGATCATAGCATACAGACCTTTAGAGTTGCTAAATAGAAAAAGGTAAAATTATAAACACAAATGACGTCTTTTGAGTACTTCAATGAGTTAATGTCCTTTTGAAAATGTTGCCTATAATGACATCCAGATGTCTACATGTAGTGTTATCCCATAGATCTTGCTGGATGTTGAATATTCACCCTTTTTATAGTTTGCAATTCATCTGGTGCCATAAACAGCAGATAACTGTAGGCTGTAATCATTCCATTGTGCATTTCTAAAAGGTTTTATTTCATTTTATTTAGTGGCTGAAATGCCATCCTCTTTTTTTTTTTTTTTTTTTCTTTTGATATTCCTCTTTTTCGGGGCATTGATATCATCAGTGTCTTTGAAGAAAATCAATGTTACTTAGCTTGGTTTTCTGTACTAGTGATTTGTTCAGCAACCTTTCATGAAAATCATTACTATTATATCGTTAGAGACAGATTAAGTTGCAGCATAAAGGTAATATTTCACTTCCTCATGGGTTTCTTGAGTCTTAGTCTCTACACATACATGGAAGTGTAGTGTGTTCTGCAGATCATTTGTTAACGTTTAATGCTGCTGCTAACTAGCAGTCCAAAAGGGTATTGTTACCCTGGGAATATTTCATCCCTTTCACCTTTTCCTATTTTTGTGGGGATTTTCGCAAATGAGATGAATAACAGTTCAAGAATTGACCAAGGGGAATGCTCTAATTGCATTTCTTCAGTTTTCAAGACTTTTATCTTTCCACATCCCTGCACTGTTTCAACTGAGTTAAGTTAAATGACGAGTCTTAAAGTTCTAAAAAAATGTTTATGAATTAAAGGGGCCATGATGTAATGTAACTGAAGATTACTTCAAGGGCAATAGGTGCAAAATTGGAGGTAAGACTCTTCTCGTCTGAGATTAGATATGTACAAGAAACCTGTGTACCTGTGCAAGTCCTCAAGTCCTTTGAGAGAATGAAATTGTGCTAGGAAGCAATTCACCTAATTTATTTTGTATGCCTGCTCTATGAGAAGATTAACATAGAAGTTGTAGAGATTCCAGTAGGACCTATGACATATATTTTGATTAAAAATTATATTGAGTGTGTGGGTTTTAAATGGTGTCAGCAGAACCAGCTCAAACATCTCTAAGTAAGGAGACAGGCATTACATTTCTTAAGCAAAGGATGAATTGAGATTAACTCCTCTGACGGGTGTGAAACTTTCTTGATGTATAAGAAAATGAATATGGGATGTCCTCAAGATTACTGCATCTAATTTATATCTGTGAAACAAATCTTTGTAGAAGAACACATCCTGGTTTTTAGATTGTCTGTTAAAGAAGATTTTTAAATGGCTTTTTAAAACAAAAACATTATTTAACCTAGCGATTTATTTATCTCTACATAAATTTAATAACACTAGATTGCAGTGCCTTCAAACTTTCCCATAAACTCCACTAAGTCTTGTACAAAGGCTCTTTCGTCCCAACCATCCTCTTTCTAAACGACCACCTATACCTACCCCCAGACTGTGAAAGAAGCACGGTGCGCGCCCTCGGGGAATTTCCTTTCTTTCAAAATGGATGGACAGCAAGTAAATGAAACAGCTGCATCTTTGCTCAGGCAACCTAAGATTTTAATCCTGTGTAAGAAATGAAGGAAGGCAAACGTTTAAGAAAAATGTATTAGTCTTAGTAGAATATATTCTTCAGCTTCCAGGGAAATATCAAGAATAGAGGGAAGAAAACAGTAGGAAGTGTATCAGAGAACAAGGATGTGGACAGTTTGTAGGTGATGTTGTGGAAGGGAATGCTTAGAGATGCAGGAAGAAGATGAAATTTGGGAAGCATGTTTAGCTGTTCTGTTGCCTGGCAATACAGAGCAGTGCCAACATGCTCTGCGTGTTTTATGCTATTCCAGAGCAGCTTAAATTAATTAATTTATGACTGTTGTTTGGAAAAAAATAAAATTTAAAAAGAGAAATTCAGACCTTAATCATAATCTTAAATTAAAGTCAACCGTGCTAAACAGTGAAATTTGACATTCTAGTAATGACTCGTCTACAGAAACAAAAAGTGAATTTTACATTACGTACCGTCAGCTGAAATTATTTTCTTTTCTAAGACTTACTGGGGGAAGAATTATTCCACTTGCACAAAAGGCTCTTCAATATATTCATACGTATCCTGACAGACAGACAGAGGTTTGTGCTACAGATGCACGTTTAATCTGTTCCCATCTGAGTTTTACTGACATCCATTTCTGTTGCATACCTTTAGCATGGAGCAGCTAAGTGTTTTGATCAGTCAGATATCTCATTACCTTTCAAAAATTACTAAGAAATTTGTAAGAGTGACTACTTAAGTAAGAAAGAGTAGGTTTTATTGTCAGGAAGAAAGATATGTCCTATTTCATCTGTCTTTTTGCTTATATTAACTTAAAACTAGGTATACATACAAGTTTTGCTTTCCTGTTTTGCTCTTTAATGCAATAAGAACAGAAGTTGAATTTCTGTTGTTCAGCGTCTGCTTAGCCTCCAAAACTGGTTGAAGAGGCTTTTACTCAGAAAAAAGAAACTCAGAAAAGTTTCAACTGCTGTTGCTGCTCATCCACGGAAAATTAGGAGGCGTTGCTTTGCTGACAAAACATAGCGAAAGGCCAGGATATGGATGTGTAAACCGGCACATTCTCTTGAATCTTGATCACAGTCTTCAGAGAGCAATCAGAGTTTCAGTTTCCGAGCAGAATAAGGCCATCCCTGGGAACAGCTGACAGCGAGATGCTCAGCGATGAGCTGCGCAGAGACGTGACAGTACATGGGACAGCACTGGGACCCGGCGCAGGAGCCTCCCGCCCTTGCTTGCTGGCCACGCGAGGGCACAAATTAAGGTCATTCTTTGCTTACGAAGACAAACATTAACTGCTTCCCTCAGTAAAGTCTCACAGAGATGGTACGTCACCCCAGATCACAGCTGATGGTAAATGGTAAGGTATGAGAGGGGAGGGAAGCGTTTCATGGCTGGGTGATTAGGATGAAACCTGCCTGGCACTTGCACTTCTAGGGACATGGTCACAGTGCTTTCAGGTTCCCAGGAACAGCTTCACAGGCTGGAGAGACAAAATGAGAGGAACCTTAAAGTAGTGCTCATGACTTAGAAATCTTACACAGGTGGAAATACATGGTAGACAGACCAAGTTTTTTAATTTTGGAATTTATTCTGTAACCAGTTTGAAGAGAGGTAAAAAAAATGCTTTCCAGTCTGGATTGATCTTCCTCACTTGCCTTCATCCTTTACGCTTTTTTTTTTTGAGGGTTTTTTGTGGATTCACTGAACTGTACTTTTCCCCAAGCACATGCTTCCAGAGGCTGGTTTTGATTGTGTTCATGTCATACTCTCAGCCATTTCCAAACTGAGATCTGTTTGAAATTCCTGCTACTTGGCTATGGGATTTGGGGCACTTTTTTTTTTTTTTTCTTTTCTTTTGGCTTACTCTTCATTATAACCCTAAAAGCACATCTAAACTTGTGATCAAGAGTGCAGTTCTGAAAAGAGCTGGCATCGGGCTTGACAGCTTTTAAGCAGCTGATCATTTGAGTTAATAATTGATGAACAGCTCTGTTTAGCTCCAGTATGATTAACAGAGTGATGCCATGGAGTATATGCCCAAGCAAAGGTTTTGGATACCATAAATTTTTTTTCCTTCTATGACTTAATTTAGACATTCCATGTGGCACTTTAAAATAAAGAATTCTCTAGTGCACCATTATGGAAACAGAGTTTCTCTTGGTCTTTGACCAATATTATATTATGTGATCACTTTTAAGGACATTTATTGTAGCCATTGCCTAGAAAAGGGAGTTCACCCATAATAGATGGGTTGTGTACACTTTCAACCAAACTTTAAATATTTATACTTTCTAATTTATGGTGTGTGCTCTGTTCCTTAAATAAGGAGCTATCCTGAATATGACCCATCTTGGCCTTCTGAAAAAAAAAAACCAAAAAAAAAAAAACAACAGAGCACTAACCCAAACAAAGCTGTTCAATTGTATTACTATTCATAGTTTACACCAGTTCCATACTATTTAAGACATTTCTTCCTTTTGTGATTGCTTAGTGATTGTCTCAAACCACAGCTGAGTGGTAAAACTAATGATATTTTCTAACGTGCTCTGCGCCTCTGAGAGTGTGATTAAAATATAATGTCTAATAGCTATCAACTAACCTCAAATTATCATTGTTATCTTTATTCTGAACTCAAATATAGCAGAACATAGCATAGACAGTCAGAACTCCAATTTTGAATCCTAAATGCAGGTGCATTTGCAAGAATAAAGGGTTCTGTCTGAATCAGGTCTACAGCCAACAGTCTCCCATAGTTTTCTTAAAGATCATTATAAAGAATTCAAGTCTCCTACTTTAGTTTTGCCATTATTTCCTACAAATCACTGGGACAAAATTGAAACATTTTGAAATAATGATACCACTCCTTTAAATTCAATACATTTTTATCTAACCTGTTTCCTTTGTTTTCTCCATGATTAAAATGGAAATATCCCGTAACTACAAAATCTGAAAAGAACATAAGGAGTGTGTATCTGCTGAGGAAACGCGACAGACAGAGTTCTCTTTCTCCTCAAGGCACCGCACTGGCAGATGTTTTGTGCACTAGTGATAAAGAAAGTGAGGCAGTATTTGAGCTTTACTCATAATTTCTTCATACAATGCAGGCTTTCTTTTTCATGGCGCTGGGCACCTGCAACATCTCCACACATGTCCATGAGCCCCTTACTGCCGTACCTTGTCAGCGGGTGGCAGAATCCCTCCCAAGCTGTTCTGCTGTACTTGGCTGGTGAGAGGCATTGCTGTTGTTCCCTGTAAATGTGTCAGCATAGCCTGTATAAAAGCATTAAGCTACAGTGCACATGGAGCAGTTGCAACCCACTGTTTGAAGGATCTAAAGCGTAAGCAAGTATTATTTTTACTAAATTTATCCATTTTCTTGAAGAAAGACTTGCCTAAAGAAACTCTTTTTCTTCAAAGTATTGTGAACAAAAGCATAACAACGTGTGTTTTCTATAAAAGTTAATTAATTTTTAAGTTGAGCCAAAGAGAAAAAAAATCAGTGGACTTGACAGCAAAAGCAGGATCAGTGGATGTAACTCCTAATGAAGCATCTCTGTTTACTTTGTTCTCATGGAAGGAGCCTCTTTTCAATTATGCTCGGTTTCTGTGGCATCTTGCTTAAAAACTGCAGGCTGTACGAAGAGCAAACCGTTTCCAAGCACAGTGTGGTGTCACAGACACCTTTGCCTCTTTCCCGCACAACAGCAAATTAAAAAACAGACACTTTGCCCCCTCCACGGACTTTTAAGTCGAAAAATAATCATACCCAGCCAAGGAGGAGGGCGCTCTCTGCTAAGCAGCCCAGAGAGAGACCTGTTTCGCTTCACTTAGTGGGTGCTGTCAGGGCTAGGATGTGTTTATTATTCCACTGCACAGCCCTAATGGACACAAGACATTGGAAGTTTTAATCGGATGCAGTAAAGTGTCATCCATGCTATATTATCGTATTTGGTGTCCAGCAACTAGAAAAATAATACCGTGTGCTTGTAAAATAGCACTGTTGCTGCATGAAAGTCAGGTCACCTCCTGGTTCTTTGGGCAGGTCTCCAGCTCTGCAAAGCTGCGGGAGCTTTGCTGTGGGTTGAGGGCAATATGCAACCTCAAATCTGTACCAGGGTCACTGACTAAAACAGGCCTTCTGCTATGCATTTGGTGCCTATAATTGAAGACGTTCCCTATAAAAAGGTTTATGCAGAACAGAAGCTGTGGAATCGGGTCCACCAGATGGACACAGATCTAGACTTGTGCCATGAGGATCAGCTTTTACTAAAGTCTGAGGCTGATGCACTGCTCAGGACAAAGATACTTGTGTTTTGTATGATCTTGTAATCATAATAATTATCTTATACTTCCTATGAATACTTAGTAAGTATTTTAAAACAAGTTATTGTTCTATGGATAGTAAAAGTTCCAATCTACACATGAAGATTTGGCTTAAAATTGGGGTTAGGACTTCTTTCAGTTTAAAAGGAAAAAGGGATTTCTCTGATTTTTAATTTCAAAAAGGAGTGCTTGGTAGTTTTTCCAGAACTGATGTTCCCTCAATAATTACATAAATGCTATTTTTTTTGCTACTTCTTTTGGATTCTGTATGTGTGCATTATTTTCTCTCTCAAAACTTAATTTATAGCAGTGTAGCAGAACTTTAAAAGATGGCACTTTTCTGGGTGAATCTTTTCTACCAACCATAAATGTAGCAAAAATAATAGGTACAAACTCATGAGCATCTTGGTTTTTGTTATCTCTCACCCACAACTGGAATGTCCTTTCTAGGCATCTTTCAAGTCTTAAAAGAGCAGGGAACTTCTCGGTAAAAATAACACCATGTCTGGCTACATGGCAAACACCAGGTGCATAGCAGGGCTGAAGTGTTCCTATGTGCACCCACCTGTGATTCTGCTGGTGAGATAACCTTGCAGAGCTGTGGGCAGAGGGAAAAAACTTGTGGTGCTTGACCAAATTAGGCTCATAAGACATCTAAGTTGGAAAGAAGCTTGTCAAGGAGTGGTCCCTTCATTTAGCACACTTCATCCTGATTTAGTATCTCTTTTTAGACAGTATTCACCGGGATAACTTGAAAATGCCAAATAATGTAATGATATATCCTAAGTATAAATCTTCACACCTTTATTCAGTAATAAAATGTTTGGTTCACTGATAAAGTTTTATTTTAGTCAATGTTCTGCCAATTATTTTCATTTACTCTGTTATCTATAATCACCTCATTAGCACCATCTGCATTATGACGATGCAACTCCTTCTCCCTGCATTTGGTCTTCCCTACCCATTTCCCCCCGGATAAATAATGTTAATATGTGACGGGGTGATTTCCAACTACCATCATCTATCACCTCCTCCTCAATCTATAACAATAGACTTGCTTCACTGCAGGCTTTTTGATTTCTGCTTTCCTTTCTCATAGTCTGGAGGGTTTCTATTATAAAAAGCATTCTGATTTCATTTAGAAGAGTTATTGCGTTGTACGTGCCTAGCTTCATACACCATGCTAAACTCTCCTGAGAGTCTGGCCGTGAACTTTCACAAGAGGATCTGCTGAATGCTCAAGACTTTTAACAGTTCAACTTCATTTATAGGTGCCAAGCCCTTGAAAATCTGTCAAAGCTAAGTAGATTCAAAATAGGATGGGAGACCACTTCAGGAATGAAATACTTTCAAAGTTGAAATTCTTGTTGACAAGTACTTTGAAAGGAACTGAAACTTTAGCACAAGTTGAACTCCAAGACTTAAGTCAGTCTTTAACTACTAGAGATGAGGACTGGGAAGGCCTACTTGAAGGTGGGAATTATTTTATCTGTGTCGGCTCTAGAGCTCTTTTACCTTCGTACAGCATCTAGTACTAGTCGAGGGCAGAGGCAGAGTACAGGTCTTAGCCTTGAGTCTGCTTCACTCCGGTAATTATTACGTTCCTAAAGCCCTGAGCAATTTGGGGAATCTGATCTGCGGTGACCAAATGTCACTTCTAGTATTCTTGCATAGCTTCGCATTGTAGTTAAGGCAGAAATTATGTTGTCCCACTTGCCCTGTAAATATATATGAGACTTTGAGCACAGACAGAGAGTTTCCCCATGACTTTCCATATATTTGATTAGAAACACTGCATGAATTTTGTGTGTATCATGTCTTCACTCTTCTTTTCAAGAGCTGACATATTACTGTCGTCATTATTTGCTTATGTGGTACCAGCATGAGAGTGTTTGGCTCTTCATTAGCTGTCCGTATGTAAACCAATAACTTGTAATTACTTTTGAGAGTGCCTTTAGGAAATAAGGAAATGACACTTACGCATTCGTATGCTCCATTTTAGAAAGAAATCGGAGTCATCATGCTACTGCCCTGTTGGAACAGATGTATCTGGTATGCAAAATGTACATGCCACATGTGGGCTAACTATGAAACAAAATTAAAATTTTAATCAAAGTCTCCGTGCATTTCCAAAGTATTAAACAACAGATTGTTAGGCGTGTAAGTAGGTCACACGTTGTGTTGAGCGATTGTGCTTTGTCCTTAGCCATCTGGCAACATGAATCAACGTCAGCTGGATGCAAATATAACTCTGCAAAGGTGACCTTGGTAACAAGATTGGTCCACTGAGCAGAGAGTACAGGAGGGTTACCTGCAATCACAAGAATACTTTAAGGGAAAATCCGAATGTAAGGTTTCTTGATTCTAGGAAATCTTATGGCCACCACTACCAGTTTGGTAGTCTGCAGCTTGTCAGTGGTGGCTACATTTTGTTTCAAATCAGGGATTACATTAATCACTACATGTGTGCTTGCAGTTCAGTGAATGACTGAGAATTCACTGAAATGCAGGGTAGGTATAGATGAGGTGGAAGACACCAAGTAAAAGCAAAAATGGTTCATTATGGTCAATTGATGCCAAAGAGAGAGATTCTAGATATTCTCCAAGGATGCGTTTTTGAGGAAATTTAGCTTTTGAAGCACTCAGTTTTTTAAAGTTTCTGAAGCTTAATCCAGCAAATAGAAAATACTTGCAGCTCAGTTGAAATGACACTATCAAGACAAAATTGCCATGAGTTTTAAATCTGTGGGTCTGAAATCCAAAATGACTAGAAAATTCCAAAAGGAAAACAATGTATAACAAAACTTCCCTGTGTTGTTTCCAACTCAAGACAGTACAGCATTTTTCATGTGTTAAAGGATTTTCTGGCATGCATACTTAACTTTGCATTTTGCTGCCTTACTTTAGGTGTCAATGTTTAAAATCTTTGGCTTAAGCATCTTGTAGAGTGTGAAGCCTGCATGACAAAATTAGAATCCAGTTCTGATTGTTCTAGTCCTGTTTTGAAGCCACTAATACCATGAAGGAGTTTTCTGGTCTATTCAAGTTTTCCTAGTTGACTGCACTAACAGTGAAGTCAGAGTTTCCCTTGTATGGAAAGCAAAAATGGGGAAAGGCAGATTTATGGATTTCCAGGTTTGGTTCTATCTACAAAATGTATTTAACATATGCCAAACCTACTTCAACTAAGTTCATTCTACATTGTCCTAAACAGAAGAAGCGTGTTTCTTCTTAAACAAAGGAAACACTGTGAAGCATGGAAGCCATCAGGTTTCCTCAGCCTGCCTTCCCTGCGTTATGACTCATGTGGTTAAAAACGCCACTACAAAATGAGAATACAATGCTGTTGTCTGCACACAAACACACTAATTTAAAATGTGTGTTCACATACTGTGAACTAATTGTCTTCAAAATTCGGAGTTATTTGCTTTCTTCAGTTACGGCTATGGCCTATTGGAGTTTCATTATTATTAATAATAATAATTATTATTATTATTGTTATCATTATTATTTCAGAAAGCATTTTATGGGAACATAGAAACTACTCTTCTGATACAGTAAATGTATTGAGCCACATTTATTTCAGTTTCTCTAATACTAAAGCAAAGAAAACTGCTGCTTAAAAGTTGTGTGAAGCTGTTGTAAGACAGTCAGGATGTGAGCAGGAGTTAGCCATACGTTTTATACCTGCCCACAATAAAGAATATCTCAGGCCAACATTTACATGAGGGTGTAAGAAGTTGTGTTACTTTCAGTTGACTCACCTGCATGGGTTTGAGGATGAGAACTTGTCTTGCTGAAAAGGAACTGGCATTAAAAAAGGAGAAATAGCAAATGTTGAAATATAATATATGTTCTCATAATCTAAGGTTATTATTGTCCACTAAATATCACTTATTCAACATACGGGAAAAAGATCTGGTTTAGTACTGAAACTGTGAAGAAGTACCTTCATCTAAATGACTGTGTCTTAGATAAAGTTTGCAATAACTCATAGCGTATGTCCACAATGGATATGTGAAAAGTATAATGTCCGATTTTGCTTTAAGCAAATTTTCATTTTTATTTCACGTAAGTATAATAAATTGACCTATGATTACAGGCTGCCTTGGGTATATCTAGATTTGCAATCAATGTACAGCATAAGTTATTTTTAGATGTGAAATATCCTTGCATCCACAAAGAGTGTGGTTATTCACTTGGTATAAATGCGCTAGGGAAATAAGTAATTTCAGTGCTTTTAAGTGGTTTGCAATCGTCTTTTTTCACTTTACTAGATTTAAATATTTTTTCCAGTACTTGTGAACTATTCAGTTGGATGAGTCTGCTTCTAATCAATCACCAAGTCAGACATAGCAGTGTGATCTCTAGGTTCCTATTCACGAGTCTGGTTTAATTTCAAAGTTATAATTTGAAGACTTATACTAACTCCATTAAGGATTTCATTGGACCCAAGATGAAATCATGGTCCCTCCTGAAACCGTGAATTCTTACACTGATTTCTAAAGATGTCAGCCCGAATGGCAAATGTTGGCAGCAGTGCAGCAGCCCACATTTCATAGGATATTACTGGATTCTTAGCACAAATTCATGAAGTTGGATCTCTGCAGAGACTCTTGTAACAGTTTCATATCCACAGCAGAACTTGAAACTCATTAGAGCCAATAGTTTTAAGTGCATGCTTCCATGTAAGCGCTTGCTTATAGCACTGTCTGACAGAAACCAAAGGGAACAGTAATTCCCTAATAATGTTAGAGACTTTGGGAGCAAATGAAATTGTTTCCAAATCAGGCAAAAATGAGCAGACATTCAGAATGACAGACAACATCTGTTAACACCTGGAGATTGAAGATGGGGGAATATTTCTGATCATACTTGTGTAGGTGTATTCTCAACTGTTTCACAGAATCTATGAATTTTGTGGGTTTAGATAATACCATTTACAAACCAGTTGAGTCCAACTTTTTGCTTTTAATTAAGGAAGTTAATTGGAAAATGTCTTTAGAAATTAGGTTTCTCTCCTGACATACTATAAATAAATAAGTTATGTTGGAAAACAAGATAAAGATAAATGGACTGTTTCAGGTTTTCAAAGCACAGGAACTGTTTAGTCCTCTAAACAACAAAAGTACATTTCATCATCTAAATATCAACACATGCATTAATATTTATATTCATTTTATCACTATTAATTTAATTGCATTCTTTTAATAAGAAACCCAGATAAAGTAAGTGCTATTGCAAATATCTGCTTGCATTCGTATTGCTTCCCATTACTTCTGCATTTCATCAGAGGTTAGTGCTGTTAAGCAGCCTCAAAACTGACCCCAGTCGAGGCAGCTCCTCAGAGCCCTGGGAAATTTGTCATTCGAACAGCTTCAGAGTTTCAGCCCTTCTCCTGGCAGAGCTCAGATATGCCCCAGTGGCCAGTAGCCCACTGTCACTTCACAGTTCCCTTTCATAAGAGTATCAGCACTGCTGGTTTTACTGGCTTGCCAGGCATGTTGAACTACTTCAATAAATGAGGTTGAAGGGAACCAGAATGTTGCTCTTTGATCAAACTTCACAGGCAACACAGAGGTTCTCATTCTTTGATCACTCCGAGAACTGTATGCGAGTCAGCTGCACCCGACACCAGCCACAGCTTTCCGCCCCTACCTTTCCCTGCAGTCAGCTGCGTGAGATAAGTAACCCCCAGCTTTCTTCCTTATTTGTGGTCCTGCCTGTAAATGTAAATTCCAGTTGGCAGCAGATTACATTAATGCACTTAATTAATTTAAGCTACAGCAACTAGCAAGCAGAGACAGAATTTGCTCAGCCATGCCTGCAAGAATGGCATAATCTTTAGGAGAGAAAAGGAGGATTGCTAGGGCTACTATCTGCTTTAGCTACACCAATTTAAGTTATCCATAGATTTGAATTGAAGCCCTCCTAAAAAAAAATCTGGAGCCTGAGTAAATTTGAAATATGACAAGAGTACTTTAACCTCCTTATATTTTTGCACGTATAGTAGGACTCCAACTCTTCAAGAAATTACAGTGTTCATGAATTTGCAATAGCTCGGTGCAGGAATGGAGACCCTAAAATTATAAGTTCTGCATGGGCCTCACAAAAATACAGTCCCTGGCCTCGTTGCTTCCTGAAAGTAGTTTTCAACCAAATGAATTATATGAATATTCAAGCAAGAATTAAACACTTGTATTTTAAAAGACAACTTGAAGTATTTCTTTCTTATTAAATCTAGTGAATATACATTCAGCGTGATTATTACATTAATTATACACCTCTTCTCTTTTTTTGCAATGTTATTAATATCTCCTAGCATTGTTTAAAAAAAAAAAATCTAGCAACTAAGAAATTAATAAGAGACAGACTGGGATAGCTGTTTGAATACGTATTTTTGGGGTGTCAAAGAACATGCTGGTAGCAAAGTTGGACACTTTTAAAATCCAGTTTCTTCTGAAGTTGTAAATTTTCAGGCCCAGCTTTATAAAATATTGAGGGGTTTTGTTTGCCTTTTAAGTCTTGTAAGACTCATTGCTACATTTTAAAATGTAGTAGTGGCCTGGCATCAATCATCACAGTCTCTTTAATCTGGTGAATAGTCCTTCCACTTATTTCTGGTCTGAGAATTTTATCTGCTGGCCCACAATTTGTACAGTTTTGGTCTGGGTCTTCTTATGATCGCTTCTTAATGTTACTGCTCTGAGATCAGCATCACTGTAGCTTTTGAGAATTGGGAATCTTCCAGACTGACATTCGTTAGTTATCTTTCATAACATTTAGGGTTTAAATGTTGGAGTTTAAAATTATCCACATGTACAATGCTCAGGCAACTAGCTTATCCGAGCACATAAAATAAAACTTTAGAGGAAGCTGTAAGAGAGACGTATCTCTGTCTCACCAAGGCTTTGCTGGACTTGGTGCAAATAAAGAAACATTTGTTAACACCTGATTTGCCAAAGCTCTGAAGACATGCCTGTTCTGCAGTCTGCAGGGTTGCTTCCTAGAGGGTTTTTACCTTTGTACGTCACTTTTGACATAGCATCCTAAACTCGAACTTCTTAGTGGAAATGCAGTTCAGGCTGCTATGATTGATTAGGTTGCCCTAAGATGAGCCTAATCAGGTTTTAGCCTTTTGCAGTGGGAATGAGGCAAAGATTTTTGGAGGAGGAAAAAAAAAAAAAAAAGTTGATTCACTAGTGAGCAAAACTAATTCACACTCTTCCTTTAATTTCATGTTCCTTCATTTAATTAGGGTTAGTGAAAAGAGACAGTGATTGCACTGCCCTTCTTCGTACCCTCTGGAAGTTTGGTATCATGATGGCACCCAATGGGTACTGCTTCCCTGGTAACCCTGCAGTTCAGATAGAGCTCAAGTCTCAGGATCATGAACGCTCAGAAGCAATGTACTGAAAGCATTGGGTGGAATCTTCCTTAATTCAGGACCACTCAGATATATCCATTTTTCTTAGCTGTTCCCATGCTTGTGTACTTTCCTGACATAACTGTTCCAGAAGTGAAAGAATTGGCCTGTATCTACCCAGCACAATCAGTTGAAAATATTTTTGTATTTTCAAAGTGTGGGTGGATAAGGTCAAACCCAGATGCCACCTGCAGATATCCCCTTGGCACACAACTAGACTATTATTCTCTTCAAGCCCGGAAAAGGCTGGAGTTGAGACAGAAGGGCTGGGTGGTCCTCAAATTTAATGTGCCAAGAAAGAGTTCCAGCCTACTGTGCTCTTGGTTCCTCAGGCTGGAGATAAATCCACAGTTAAGCCATTCTGCACGTCATAATGTTGAGAAGACGAATCTCAGTGAGTGTCTCCTATTTTTCCCTCATCACCTAACCTCACTTTGGCCGTTTTGTCATTGCTTAGAGTAGTTTTTATCAGCCTCAGAATTAGGTGATAAGCCTAGACATAGTCCACCAGCTGAGTCGATAACACACTGGATTTGTAGCTAATTTTTCAGGACTATATGCTGTTTGGAACAGGAAATCCATGATTTTAATTAGCAATAAATAGGAAATAGTCTGCTGTGAATTGATCTTGAACAGGTACTGCTGTACTAAATTAGTTCAAAATAAGCAGGATTTTCCACAGAGCAAATTGATATTAAGGTATCTTGAGTTTATTAGCAGTAGCTGTGTTATCTGTCTGAGGCTAACTTTGGTTTCAGAAAAGAATGAAGCTGAAAATCTGTTCTTAGACATAAACAAATGAGGTTGTCATAGAGTATGGAGCATGGGGACAGGAGGGACTTCCCCCATGTAGTCATTTGAAGAACTAATTGGTCTATGTATTACATCTTACAAAATAAATGGAACTAATAACAATTTGTCAAAAAACGACATTTTTGTTTGTTTATGTCACAATCGTTTAATGTTTAATGAAGTAGAGGGAGATGACATTTTCTTGATGTGGTGTTTGTGTAAAAGATCCTTTTATCTGACACCTCATTAGGAAGAGGATTTGGATTTTGAACATTCTTAGGAAATAATTCTTCTTTTACTGCAGGGAAAGCTGTTCAATCTGCTATATTTAACACAGAAAAGGATCTGAAATTGCCCAAGCTATCATGCTAGCTCTGTAAGACAAGACTATGCTATTGCTTTCAGATTCTAAAAGTATTAAAATTTGAACTAATAACTTATATTTCATACAATTTTGCAGATGGGAGAGTCGAGAGCTTAGCAGTGAAATAACTTACACAAAGTTGCAACAGAAATCAGTTTGTCAGATAAGATGACTAAACTATTTAATTTGTATGAGGCATTGAATCAATGAGACGTCCATTTGCCTGCTGCTTATCTCAATTTCACTGGCATTTGCTCATAATCATTTCAGAGATGTTATTGGTATCACCTTGCATATGTACTGGTGTGATTCAGAATGACATTTTGGGATGGGAGAAGAATTTTCTTTAATTTGCAGTCTTCCAAATTTGACTATTATTTATGGAAAAGTGATTTTTGTCTCACCATCAAGATCAGAGGACTTGGTCCTTTACATCCCCTGAAGATAATTTAATTTAAAAATCCACGTATTAACACTTTACACTTTAAAACAATCAAATAATGTGGTACGCTTTCTAAATTGGGGCAATGAATATGTTTCACTGAAAAGCTTTTGGGCTTTACTCTCTTTGACCTGTTTACTATAAGGACAGAGGGAAGACTTGAGCTATCGCAGAATATTGCTGCAGGCTGTGTTCTTACAGAAATAACTTAACTAGGTTAGCTGATGCTTAACTAGGCATCAGACAAGTAGTTCCAGTTCTGAGTACTATATACCAAATTTTTAAATCATGCATTGTGCAGACAGAAAGCTACTTTTAAGATGGAGGTAAGCTGATTTCTCTGGGTTTTGTGGTTCACCTCAGAGAAGAGGTCCTTCTCAGTCCTCGTTAAGTTCTTACAGATATACATATATATACATCTTTGTAACACTTGAGTTGTAATGGATGAGTGAGAATTCAGCATTGCTTAACATGAAATATTGAGATACTTAATCTGTATCAAATGAATATTTGAATGTGTGATCTAGACAGACTAAGTCTTTAAAGTAGAAAAAGTGCCCTCAGTAATGTAGATTCTTGCGTAAAGTCTTTGACAGCTTGGTATTCTCCAATGATATAACAGGTTTTGTGAACACTGATTGTTCTCTGGATGGGAGCCTTCGTACTCTGACAAGAATCCACCTTTACAGTAATGGGGCCATTATAGGACAGCTAAAAAGGCTCCATTATCGTGTAAGAAAGAAGGTAGTAGGCTCTTGGTGGCCATGTCACCATAGCCAGTGAAAGAACTCTTGACTTCAGTTATTTTAGTGCTTACTGAATACTAACAAAAAAATCATTCTGCCTAGTAAAAATACAATATGCTTCTCTGTTTCCTTTCTTGGTTTAGCCCACTCCTAATGGTAATCTAAGTCTCTTTGGTTCTTTCACTCCCTCTAACCGACCAGATTGGAATGCATTCTTTCATAACTCCTAATGAACCCTAAAATAATACCTCACCAACCTGCTGTTGTGGATTAGCTAAAGCAATACTGACTCCCTTAGCATTCTTCCCACTTTGAAAGTGATTTTGACTTCTTTGTGATGAGAAGTTGATTCACAGGGGTTGCCTGACTACCTCTCAGATGAAGGCAGTTTGCCAAATGCATCCGTGGAGTGGGGAGCAAACTTTTCATGTACTCTGACTGATGTCAATAGCAAAATTCAGACTGACTTCAGTGGAGCAAGCCCATGTCCTAGATGAGTAAGTCTCTGAGACTTTCAATTCAAGTCATCCACTGAGACATTCACAGAATCTTGTCAGCCTCATGACCGCAGTGCGTTAAGTCTTCCTGCTTGCCCAGAGCAACATGAACTGTGGATAAAAGAGTCCCAGATTGGACTTCTTGTATCTAACATTCATTACATTAATGGAAGTATGTTTCTGAGAAATAAATTCCGCTCTCTTGATCTTTGTCTAGCTTGCAAGCTAATAAATGTTATTCTACATACAGTAGAGGTAATAGATAAAACATTTTGTACCTACAGAATTTCACTGATACTCTGCCTGGACTGTGTATTTAGGTTTGGAAGTTTTGCTTGGGCATTTTTCTGAGTTGAAAAATATATATTCTGACTTAAATCTGGCATTTGGGGAGCTGTTGTATAACAGTATCTGAATTTTTAAAAGGGGTTTAACTAAAGTAATCGGTAGGACGCAGGAATGGAAATGTACTTTTCTTGCCCAGGAAGAGAAATAGGAGTGCATATGAAGACTATTCTTGATGCAGTTGGATTGCGTGTGTGTAACTTAAGGGCGAAACTGCATAGTCGTGGATTTCACTCACATTGTTGTTAAACCAGTGATTTTCACTGGCACCAATCTGAATTGGTTTCACTGTTTCACTACGTGAGATCAAAGCCAGGACCGTTCTCCTCCTCTTGCATTTCTTCCTCCATCTGTCTACTTCACAGTCAGTCTCGGATCAATTAATAAGCAAACCTCCATGTGCACTGTCTTTGTGATAGGGATGTGGAGGATCTTTTCTGATCCAAGGAAGATGAGAATATAAAACAATTTCACAACTTTCAATCTATGAATACAGGTTACTACTTTAAATGTTTTTTGTACTGTTTCTGTGTTGCCATGAGCTAGATTTTGTCCTAAATGTCTGTTTGTGCAACCTTGCTGTAGATTACACCCATGGGAAAGCATGCACTCTATCCTTTCTTTTCCCTTTTTGCTTGGTTTTGCAATTCAATTTTCTGTTTGTAGATACCTATATAAAGAACACTCTTATGTAAAACACATCCAGCACATTATTTTAAAGATGAACTCTACAACATACAACACAGGTGGAAATAAATTTTGAAAAGGAGTCATGACTTAGTAATTTAGGCCAGAGCTTATTCCATAAAGACCAAGAAACTTTTGCTTGGTCCACTAAGTAATTAAGTAAAACAGTAATATACTGTTTTCCAGATGGCTTGTTTTTTTCCCCCCAGTTTAGTGGCCAGTGAGCACTGCTTGCTTCCTAGCCAGCTGGCCAGACTTTCAGCAGAAATACGTCCCCCAGTTGCCACCAGTGAAGAGGTATCCTTTATCTAGCTGAACCCTTGATAAGAGCAGTATAGTACAGAAACGGGAGAAGGAGCTAGGTATGAGTGTTTCATTTCTAAAAATCTTAAGTCGCTTGGGTTGCACCATTGCTTAAAGCTTTTCCATTTCCCCTCAAACTGCTCTTTAAAATCTTTTCTTCTTTCTTTAGCATAGTGATTTTGTGCCGCTGTGGTCTTGGAAAACACTGTTAAGTGTATGCCAAAGGCAGAGCCGACAGCAGCACATGGAAGTTGCTGAGTGACTGAGAGAGATATGAATTATTAAGAGAACTAAATGACGTGCTGTGAGGCAACTCTTGTGGATAAGAAGTATTCCTTTTTCTTTTCTCTTATACAATACAATTTTCTTCATTGTATTTTTAAAGGTTCATAAAAGCTAATTGTAAATAATAGTCACATTAGCAACTTTTGATTGGAGGTGCTAGTCAACACTATTTAGTGTGGTGAATGACAAGATTCTGTGCCACATTTCTATGCACTATCAAGAATATGAATCTGGACTAATTGTGGCAGTAGTTCTTTATAGTAGTGTCACAATAAATGAGAACGCAACATGGCTTTTCTTGACAGCTTAGAAACAAGAAATATGAAATACAGCCTTTTTTGTGGCCCTTTGCACAAGTGAGGACACATTCAGGATCATCAGATAAACCAGAACATATTCAACTTCAGTATTTTAAAAACTTAAACTTGCACTGGATTGTTTTCTAGACTTTCTGATATCTGGTGTCTCCAGAAAACTGAGAAAACAGCATTATGTAGACATTGACTTTACATAGCAGATAGTGTTTTAACACTTACCTCTGTCATTAGTGTTCTTCTGCAGTCTAGTTCCCATGTGTGTCTTCTCTAAAATGTCTCAGCACTGATAAAAGCAACAGCTATTTGGCCATTCAGTTATGATTTGGGAAAGTATATGTATTTTCTGTGTTGTATTATCTATGCAATAGAGATTTCACAAAAAACTGCTTAATGCAATGTCTGTACATACAGAAATACAATTTTCACACTAGAATCAAGAAGTTGCTTGGGGATTTTAAAGACCAGGTAATTATGACAACTACAGTCATGACCATCAGAATAGGAAAGACCTTGAAATTTGGTGTTTGTTTTAATCCCTGTGTTTCTCTCTGACTTTCTCTTTCTTATGCTGCAAGACAGTCCCTGGAGCTCCAAAACTAGTGAGCACCCCTGTGGTAAATATGTGTGCATAATATATAATATGCAATATATGTCTGCTACACAAGCATCATTTGGATCAGGAATATCCCGGTGGTGTAAGTGCACAGACTATATTGTTAACAGCTCTATAAACAATACAGGTTTTGAGTGGTGTGTACCCTACTTACAGAAAAGTAGCTGTATATTGTAACCTTATAATTGCCAATCACTGTGGAATTCATGCTATCCAGATATCTCTGTTACTTTCAGTGGACTGTGTTTTGATGAATAATCAAAGGGAAAAGCCTCAGTTCAATTAAGGAGAGGGGTTTTTGTTATCATTTTTGGATGTTGCTTTTTTTGAAATGTGTACTTGTTTTGAGCCTGATGTTCATCCTCCAGGTAGGTAAAATCTACATATAGGCAAACGTGTGCCTACTTTGCACACCCAAATCCCAGCGTGTGAGCACTAGCTGATACATACCTGCAGTCACCTGCATGCTAAGTGGGCACACATTCTCACAAACCCAGATGTGTCCTTTAACGGGAAGGCTGGCTAAAAATGGTGCCAAACATAAGGAAAATGTTATAATGTTGTACAAACTTAAGAAATTTAACAAGAGAATGCTTAGTAGTGTTTTCCAGGGCTGGTTTTAAGGGAATTTCTAATCGAATCTTAACCCTGCCTTTAGCACTTACAAGCCTCATTGAAGTAACTAGGCCAACATCCACAGTAACAAAATGTTTGTGTACTGCAAACTTACATGTAATTTTGTAAAAATTGCCAATTTTAAGTAAGGCACTTTATCTGATTTGTCTGTCAGTGGGAGCAGAAAACCAGTGAAGTATATAGATCAAAGGGACAGAATACTGAAGTGCATCAGGAGAAGTGATAAGGAACTATGCAAAACAAACTAGCTTTCCTTTTTTCACTTTGCATTTCACCTTCTTGCTGCTACATTTTTTCTGCTACAAACTGTCACCTTCTGCTTCCTCAGCTAATAGTTTAGATTCATTCTGCATGTCAAAATGGTACAAGCCACCACGATCACTGGCATCCATTTCTTGACCATCGTATACCCAACATGTATCTTGTAACACCATTTGTGTCGGTGTTAATGCAGTAGCTTTACAGCCCACTGCTACCAAGGTGAGAAGGAGTTTGAGGAGAAAATAAATAAAATGGTTTTATTCATTAGTTACAACACAATATAAGAAGGTGGCATAAGTTTCCTTACACAGAATTTCAATCAAATCCAGCCACGTTGTTAGCTAATTGTATTTTTTTTTGCCTGCCATTGTGACTCAATTAAAAGGAATTTATGAATCTGCATGGAAGTAAAATGAGGACACAGTGCTCAAATGTATTGTTCTGCTTCTTCACCCATTACCAAGGAAGTGACTCAATAACTACATTCAGTTTAAGAAAATGCTTTGAGAGGAAATATTTTGCAACAAATTTTAAAAGTACTACTGCAGTTATTAAGCTATTTAATCTTTAAATATTAAATGAGAAACTTTATTTTGTGCTATTGTCTGTTTCTATTTCTCTTTAAAGGTTTCAGTTTTCAATTTCATTTGTAACAAATGTGACAGCTGAGACAAAATACAGTTTACCTCACTGAGCTTGTATGCAGTTATTGCATGGCTGACTCTCACCTAGTATCACCATATTACATTGGATGCCATTACAGCTCTGGCTCCTGGACAATGTAAATACAATACTGTCTTGTATACATGGTGCAGTATAAAGTATACAATGTGGGAAGTGTCAAGATTTTAGTGGCACCAACTGTATCATAAAATAGTTGTGATTTAACTTCTATAAAGAGAACCAAGTTCAGCAGTATACTCATGCAATTATTATCCATATGGAGCAGTAAATCACTTACTTTAGAATAAAACAAGACAGTTACCACAATAATTTAATGCAACAGAGAATGAAATACTGCAGCCGCTTGAAAATGGCATGGCACTTGTTTACAGACTGCACTTGGCAATAACCAAAAAGTCACCCATTTTTTCAGTTCCTGGCTGTAGTTTTGTAGCCATCTTCTAGTAACTGCACAAACTAAAAAGCTTGGGTCTTTTTGGTTGCTGCTGGATTACTTTCAGGACTTCTCTGACCCAGACCTTAGACCTCTTCTAGAGAGGGGGTTTAAGTTCAGGGTGCTCAGAGCGGTGCGTGATGAACCACAGCTATCCCAGTGAGTCAGCTCTGAGGAGCACGTAGCTGCCTGCAGCACATCAGGGTCTTCTAGGTAAATGGGACAGTGTGATAATCCTGCTGCTCTTTTGAACTATCAAACAGAGGTTTCAGCTCCAGAGATAAACACCACCTCAGGACGAAGGTGAGTGAACAGTAATAACGTCTCCAACAGCAGCGTGTCCCACACTTTGTCCTGCTCGGGCACTCGTGCAAGACTGTCTCAAAGGGAGTAGGCTGTCTGGGGAGGGAGCAGCACCACTCTTGTAAGCACTTGGTGATTGTCCTTGAAGGTTTTCCACCCAAACTGCACTGAGTTCATGGGATCAGGCATGGTGGCAGCCTAAGGCCTTCCTGCTGCAATGGTCAGAGGTATTTCTTCAAGCACATACTTCAGGTGGCATGGCTGGTGCTCATTTTTTCCTTCAGAGACATGCTTCTTTCCCCCTCCCAGAAAAAAAAAAGTGACACTTCCTGTGATGTGTGTAAGCTGCAACTTCAACTAAACCTTTATCTCCCACATAACACAGTTGAAATATTGTTCTCTCTTAGTATGGAGTGACAGGTTGTGATAAATAGACTGGTTTCTCTGACTAACATGTACCTAGTCAAATATTAATGAGCCGGCACACAGAAGCATGAAGTAATCTTTTGTTTTTCATTAAGTGCATAGATTAAAGAGATGTTATTTTACTGTAATGCACAGAATTATGTCATTTCAGCTTAGAGTAATTGTTAATCACATCAAATTGAAATGATCCTTGGTTTTGTTTTAAAGAGCATAGAAGAACAAGAAGTAGAGGAAAAACAGAAGTAGAAATGGAATATGAGACTATAGTGAAAGTGAGTGAAACATTCCCCTTTTTATCTAGTAATGCTAATGTTGTTTTCATTTTACATGTCAAAACTAAGTCAGGAGTGTCCACAATTTACTGCCTGGTGGTTCTTCTGCAATCTTTAAGCAATTATAGCCCTGATTATTATCTGCTAGCTGCATAACATATGCTGCCACTGACCATTACATCCTTTTTATACCGTGAAAGCAATTTGTGGCTTCTTCAAATCATACCCCACCCCATTGTCTCCCTGCCTGTTTTATTTATTGCTGCTTTTGCCCCACCACAGTGCAGCGGTCAGGGGCTGTGTGTAACAGCATGATTATACAAGCTTTCTTTCCACAGCCCTTTGGGTCATCAGAATACCCTCTGTTCTCTGCTCACAGTAGCTGCAGTACTCTCAGATCAGAAAACCAGGCACTGTGAAATGTCTATCTGAAGAGGTAAAGAAGATTGATGTGGGGGGAGGATGTGGGGGTAGGAGCCGAGAGCATCTGAATGTGAAGGTATGAGATGGGGAAAGGGGTTGAAGGTAGGAATTCTGGGTGCCTCTTGAAGATTAAATTTACCAAGCAGATAAATTAAGGATTTGTCATCTGGGACACTGGAATATGGGATAAAGAAAGGATTAACCAGGGCATCAGAGCAGGAGGAAAAATTGAGGGACAAAGAGAAAGAATCTATGAATGTGAGTCAGTAAAACAGGATTAGTGAAGCCTAAAGGGGAAGAATTAGGGGTAAGAGAGTGAATTTTTCAGGGAAGAGGAAGGGAACAGAAGACACACTGGGGAAAGGTAGGCAAACCCTCGAAGAAAGTTGAAAGTAAATTAAAGTAAAAGAGGTTTTTTTATTGCTTTATGGAAGGGCTAATGATCAGAACATGCTGATAGACTGAAGTATTATCTCAGGTATATCTCTACTATCAGGAGACATGATTATGTATAAGCAAACTTTCTGAAACCTCCTGTATATACAGCCACGCCAGGAGGTCTCGAGCTTTCACTGCCCAAGGGGGTAGCAATAAGCCACACGCCTTTGTCACTGATTCAGTGATTCCTGCTTGCTTTGTATTTTTATTTAATATTTCGCCTTCTACTGCTTTCTTCTGGAATGCTTCGATATGCTTTGCTTGTCTTTGAGGAGAGAACCACCATGGCTTCTCAGTGAGGACTGTATTTGGTAACAAAACCTGCCTTTCTGCTGCAGTTACGTGGATGCAAAGGATTTGGGTTAACTGCCAGGCAGGCAGTGTTTGCTTTTCAGTGTCCTCGGGCTCAACTCACACACGTGTGCAGGAGTAAAAGGAGCCTTCCCAAGAGAGCTGCAGCTCCTCCTTGCTACGGACCATCCTTCTGTGGCTTGTCACCACTCTGCACAAGGTCTTAACAGTTGTTCTGTGATTCATAGTCCCTCCTAATGACAACCAAGGCTCAGCTTTGGGGACCACTCCTCTGCCAGTCTGTGTGGTGCCGGTACCAGTGTTAGCAGCGATGCACCTTCAGCAGCAGTGAAGGGGCACGTTTGCTGTGAGCGCTGTTCGGCTCCCTGGCCAGCATCAGTGTGGTGGTTCCTTGTGCTTTCCCCCCAGATTGTTTCATCAGCCTGTCTAGGGGGTTTTTTTGGTGTTTTGTTTTTTTTTTTTTTTTAAATACTTATCATGTATACTTCTACGAGCATGCACTGGCAAGAAAAAAGGAACCAACTCTATGTTTGATCTGTGCCTTGCACAATACAGATTGACTTCTCTACTTTACTGAAAGGCAAACGCTACGTAAGTCTGGTTTATACAGTGTGACTACAACTTGATTTGTCAGGCTTTTTTGCTGTGAATCACCTGTCTCTGCCCACATGGACACCAACATAGTCTTCATGTATCTATACATATCATTACATGCTTATGGTTTATTTAAATGTTTTTACTGTTGCAAAATAAGTGATCATTTTTTCAAACACTTGTTAAAAATAGCACAATATTAAACATTGTTTAGTTCTCTCATTGTGGTAAGCTTAGAGATTAAAACTTCTAGGTGGGGCCTTGTTTTCATGAATGTTGTTTTCCTGGACACAGGCAAGGCAAGTAAAAGTATGTTTCCTGAGCAAATTAGTTGTGACAAAAGAAAGTAGAGCCCATAATGAATATGTTGGCACCTTGACAGTATTCAAACGAGTGACTTACTGAAGATGGCAAAATTTAATTGGCAATTGCTCACTATGGAACTGGGATTTCTTTGTTGCTCATGATTAAGTGTCACAAGAACATTGATTTCTCTTCCTGAGGGATGTTCTGTCTTCCTTTCCTGAAAAGCAGGAGGATAGGAATAGAGCTGAGCTGCCTTGAAACAACTCAGTGAACATTTAAAAAAGCAGAAGTACTTGTTTGAACTGGATACTGGATTCTCATCATACATCACTTAACACTTTAAACAATATGAGGCCAACCTCATATCACCTGCCTGGGTCACATTAGGATATCTTGGGAGAAGGGTGGGGACCTGGGCAAATCCAAATGCTCCTGAACAGTTAGAAGGATATCAGACCTCAGAGATGAACTTCCTGGGGCATCGTGTAACCACTTACGACACCACTGCAGTTATTCCTTCCTTTGCTTCATCCTGCTCTCAGGACTTCAGCCTCATAGACGGTGTAAAGGGAATGGTATTAGGAGAAGCTATGCAGGGTGGCATTACCATTCAGTGTACCCTTCCTCTGCATGAAAATTGGGAGACAGAATGGCTTAGCACCAAGTATGCAGGGAGCTCCAAACTGGGGTGAAAGAATTCATCACCCTAAGGTTTACCTCGCTCCGAAGCAAATATAAGAATGATGGAAGAAAGCTTTTTTCCTTCCGCCCCTTTTGTGCCCTCAGCTCTCATTGCTGTATCCACAAGGCAAGGCATTGTGAACCCTTTGCAGCACCTGGGGAAGATGAGGGCAGGCGGCACAGAAGGAAAGAGTCAGTTTTTCCTGCAGGCCAAACCCGAGTGTCTCAGCTCTCGCACCCATGTAAGAAACCACAGGCTTTGGGCTGAGCAAAACTAATGACCTTAGAGAATATTGCTATGCAGGAGAGGCATATAATCCTAAGCCATGATAATAGCTGTGCAGAGATCTAGAGAAATTACCTAAATTTACAACTTCATTCAGGAACTGTCTGAACCCACTAGTGACTAAATGTTAGTCATCTATAGGAGAAACTTCCGTTTAGTTAGCAAAATCTAAGACAAGATTTTTGAAACAAAAATGGATACTGTAGAATTAGAAGTCTGGTCTGAACATGCAGTTCTTTTTATTGTGTGCAAAACTGCTTTTCCACTAGGGTGTTTTGGCCAGGTAGGGATGGCTCATGAGAGTTCTAAAAAGTAGGACCTAAAAGCTACTGCTACACTTTCCTCATCTTTCAAGCTGTGTTTCAACTGAACACTGAAGTGCATGATAGGCTTTTTCAGTGGGGCTTCAGCCATATGTAGGTGTTGTCTAGAATCAAGCAGGCATTTTTTTCTAAACTTGGATTTTTCTAAGTCCTTCAATAGCTGTTATACACAACCAGAATTCTGCACGGTGCAATGTCAGCCTCCGTGTTTAATTACTGTATGGCCTGTGGGAATGGTATTGCAGGTGGTAACTTGCATTCTGACAGCTTTATTTTCACAAAGTAGGTGTTAATGCCTGAATAAAATATACAGCATGGAGCTCATAGGGCAAATTATTTCACAACCTGCTGATACTGAAGGCTAGTATTTCTAGAAACTATTAGTATACACAACAGCATATCTGTGGACCTTCTTGAGATTATTTACATTAGTGTTTTTAGCAGTGCCTGTTTGGGCCAATTTTATTCTGCAGGGTGTTATATAGGTCAGTGAGAGCTCAGTATAGTATTTCTGTTCTTATAAAGCTCCTTTCTGCTGAAGATTCTGAAGGTTCAGTTTTCAGAGCAGAGATTGGGTTTCAGGAATCAGTATTCCTGATAGGACTGATGGCCTCAGTGGCAATTAAATCCTTCCCTGTTCTTTTAGTAACACACCTCACACCACATAGCTGGGATGCTGCTGAAGTTGAGGTGTGATGGACGAGCCTGTAATGCTAAGTAACATGGAAATTGTAGAAGCTCCTGGGAACGATAACTCACTGTCAGTATTTTTCTCTGGGAATCATTATAATTCTGAGCAGGGGCTCACGCTCTCTGTGGCATAATGGAATAAATTCTGCAGTAACTTCTCCCCAGTTCCATGTCAGCATTAATGTCTCCTCTTGGCCTGGAGTACCCTTCATTCCCATTCGTATTCAGACAGACACTACTGCGGCTCCCACTTGAAAATACTAATTGGTTGAAAATTAATTCAAGTTTTTAAATTATTCTCTAGCTTTTTTACTTTTTAAGGGATTTATTTTTTCTAAGACCGGGGTTAATTTCTTGTAATATCAGCTGCCCTTTAGTGTTTGAGACTCCCCCATAAGCAGATTTAGTTCAGTGATATAAACCATGTTTGAGGATTTTACATAGGTCAAGCTCCTCTCCGTTGCCTGCTGCAGGAATTGATATAGTGTGAAAAAGCAATAAGCCTGCTCACAGGTCCAGATCTTTTATGTGAAATAGGCGTCTGTTTTCACATCCGATCACCAGTAAAGTAGAGAGTACATATTGTAAATATGAATGTTGCCTGCTAAGAAGTTGAACTATTCAGTGCCCTGCTGTATTCCTTTTTGAAAAGTTTTCTGGGCAAGCAAGTAAACTTCACCACCTAATCGTCCTAGTGTGATCATCTTTTACAGGTGTCCACCACAAGAGTGTCCATTTTCATGTCCAATTCTGTCAATACCCTGAGACTTTCAGCAGGTCCCTCTCTTCCAATACGCTGGAGATCAAAAAAATGAAAATAAAAAAAAGGATCCTTGATAAATATCTCAGCAAAGACCCTCCTTGTACCTGAACAAACTGTGTATTTTGTATTAATATTTCAGTAATGTGAAACGTTGTACAAAATCTATGTTTATGCCAGTTGAAGTCATTATTTTGATTTACTTAAAAATAATCAGATGACTTCCCTTTTTCCCCTGTTTTGTGAGTATATGCGTCCACAAGCACGCAGACCCGTCATAAGAGGATTGACTCAGTATTCACCCTCATTTCCCTCCTATAACTATTTATTAATATTAGTAGGAGCACTTTTTGAATAAACATGCATATAACAGGGAACATTTTTTTAGTGTCTTTTATAAGAGTCACATACCAAGTGCAAGATACTGGCATTAGGAAATCTCACAGTGGCTAGGCTGAATGTTAAGGGGGATATCTTTTTTTGGTGCACAGAAGTGTAAACCACTATTGTCTGAGGATAAAAAGAGCTGTATTACATACAGAAATTTGACTGCTCAGTGCTCTGCCTTTTCTTATTTAGAAGTACAATTACAGGTAGGTTACAGGAGACAGTAAGGTGGAACAGCTCTATAACTGCTTGTGTAGCATGCAGAGAAGACTGACAGATAGCAAGCTGCTGCAGTTTGTTTGACTTTAGAGAAGCATCACTCTCAGGTTTGATCACCTCCGTCAGGCATGCTTTTCAACACAGAACATTTCAGCTGTTGTGTTTTTTTTTTAAATTTCTATGACAGGAAGACACCATTCCCAAAATCTGTTTGAATCAGCTGAATGTTACGTTTGACTCCTCATTCATGCTGCAGGCATAGAGGATTTGGGAAAAAACACCTGTCAATTAATGGCTGCGCTTTTTAAAATAATCCCACTTCCCATCGTCGCTGCTGCTGAGGACAGTGGCTGCAGCCAGCAGCTGTGACTGATGTGGCAGCCCGTGCTGTGTGCCTTTGACAGATGCCAGCATGAACCAGCTGTAATGGTACAAAAGTCAGATTGGGGTTTCAGTGTATCAGTGAAGCAAAATATGACCAGACATGAGAAATTCAGTTGTCCTAAGATCTGTTCTGCAAAGACAGCAAGGCTTAAAAGAGTGGCTTGAAGCCTTCTTTGGGAGCCGAGAGCCGTAACAGCAGGAGAGAGAGAAACTAAAAGTGGCGTTTTTTCCTGATGTATAGACCAGATGTTGCTCTGCAACCAGCCTCCCTCTAACTTCTAAAAGAGTAACTAAACTATTTAAATTTCCCAATCACATTTACCTTGCATTTGCAAATGATCCCGTTGCAGAATCTTCTTAATCAGCCATCCTTCGGGTTATATATGTTGCTGTTCTTCCTTTGCATAGTCACTGAAGTTCTTTTTTGTCTGAAAACAGTCATACCGTACGATCAGAAAATGAATGCACTGAAAATGCAACGCTGCAAATTAAACACGTGGATAGCGGCTTGTGGCTTCGGCAGTCTGTGTTAACATGTGACAAGACAGAATAGTAAACTGAGAAAGAGTTCTCCTGAGAATTCAGTGCCCCCATTATCTCTCCTTCTTTATCCGAAGGGCTGAGGAAACCTTTTTTGTTAGCCAAGACAGCTTGGTGCTTCGGCTTAATTTTCATTGCATAATTTTAAATACAGATCGTGTCTACAGTGCTGCAATTAATGGATAGCCTAAAGACTTATTATTTCAAACTAATTGATATGTAAGAAAGTTTAAATAACACCAGTGATAAAAAATTTTTAGGAATAACTTCGGTAACTAACTCAGAATAATCTTTTTACTGTTATATAGCGTAGCAGATGACTTAATTATTCACTCACCATCACTAAATCTAATGCCTTTCTGTATTTTTATAGTTCTAAATTCATTTCCATGAGACGGGGAAAAGATGACATTTTATAGTCATTGTCCTAAAAGGTTTTTTTGCAAATTAATAATCTCATTCATTTCTTATACTTGTCTACCATCAGTTGGAATACTCCCAAGATAAATTTCTATTTTCCTCAACAAAAATGAGTACTTTACACATGCTGTAAATAGAGATTTTAAACCAAGCAACCAATGTTCTAAAAGTATGCTTTTGCTTACTCAAATAACTTGATCACTTATGAAAGGCCTTTATTTTACTAGTGTTCATTAAACTTATCTTCTATTAGACTGTGATCAGAATTGGCATCAGAGAATACACTGTAAAGTTGTAAGACCTCTCAAGAACTTTTTAATGCTTTTGGAAGATGTCAAGTACCGAAGTAATAATAAAACACTGATAGACCATTAAAAAGATAAGTTCTTATAATGGAAAGAGGTTTTGTTCTACTGCCAATTTTTTTCTTTTTTTTTTTAATAAGGTTTTGCATAGTACAAAACTTTTCCAAGAGAGAAGCTACCAATAGTGATACACATAAATTATATCAGATTAAAAACAAAGCAGAGCTCTGAGGAGATCGTCTTATACATTTCAATGGCATGACTCTTAGTGGAAAAAAAAGCAAAGGACTTAGTGAAGTTCTGTGACATTCATCTCAGTTCAGGCTTGACCCTCTGGTAAACTAAACATTGATGAACTGTATTAACTTCAGAAGGGGAGAAGCCAGGAACCAAATGATGTCAATAGAAAAGCTCGCTCTTCCTGTAGTAGGCTTGAGATCGGGATGAGGCCCCCGTGTGACCTCCACGTGCTGTGGCTGACTGAGATCAGTGAGGAAAGGGGGTACCAAAGGGACTGATTCTCTAAGTAGTTTCAGGTTGTAGTATCCCTTATTTTCCTGTCTCTGCTGGCTTCCAGGGAATTTGCATATCCCTTTTCCTGGCAACAGGAAGGTCTGACCACAATACTCAACTGCGCTATTGGCAATACCATTAAGAGATCTGTTCAAGAGAACTTTAAACTGCGCAGCAAGATGAAAAGCATACCATAGTGCACACTTAAACACGCAGGCACTATGACACACACATTTTTGATCACCATAGCTCACTGAACATATTCCACCACGCTTGAGAAGGGTTGACCTCAGGATCTGTGCCGGTTGGCTAGGCTGCAGCACGGTCAGGGTGGTTGTCCTTCACCCATAATAAGCATTAAGAGGGCAAAACACCTTCAGCAGTTTCCCTTCTTCATGGAGCTCAAGTGCTCAACAGAAAACTAGATCAGGTTGTAGGCAAACTGAGAGAAAGGTGGGTAGGTCTAGACGTGAGAATGGCATCTGACCTTCTCTGTGGGAATTTGATATCTCTACGTCTCTGTTGAAGCAGACTTGGATTTTAAGCAGCAACCTGGTCCTGTTCCCTAGACCCTTTCATGCTTTGCAATTTCCTTAAATTTCTAAGATAAGACAGTTGAAAATCCTGAACCTCTGAGGCACTGCTTTTGCACTACTCCGCTGTGAATCAGATTACCTTCAGATCTCTGTTGGGGAAGGAGTATGCACTTCATGTCATTTTGTGCCAGTGGTTCCTTCCTTTGACCTGGTTAGTTTGAGCCTCTACTTAGATGGTTGCCAGTACTGTAGATGCAAAACCCATCAGTCTTCTTGTAGACTTAAGTGAACTTAGGGTATGCCCTTTAACAGGCACGAGGTCAAGCTACTCTGTGCAGCAGTGGGACAGGCTTTGTCTTGTTTATTGAGCTTTATGAAGTTACCTTATATGCCAATTTTTACATTGCAGGATGCTTGCAGATCATTGAAATACAGTTTTCTGCATGGTTCATTTAAACTTGATGGGTAATTAGAGAGTTGCCTGAGTTTGCAGTAAGTCAGCGTTAATGTGACCTTCGGAAAAAATGTTTAAATAAAAAACAACTCAACTGAAATATTAATCCTTTGAACTTAATCATGAGGATGGCTCCATTAACCTCCCATTGCAAAGTACTACTTAATCCAGTAATAGCAGTACAGACAAGAAGAGGAGGTTTTTTTCCTTTTAAGTTCATTGTAGTATCGGGAAGTAAAAACCTTCAGGCTATTTTTCATTAGGTTGAACCTCTGGTCGGTGCCACTCTGACATTAAGCTATAAAGTTTTAAAGAGTTGCAGTTAAAATTCCACACAAATTTTGCTTCTCAAGTCAAAAAATGTGTGTTGTGTAATACACCATGAAACAAGTGGTGGATATATGGATGAAATAATGGTGGAAGTAGGGAGATGTAAAGATAACAGTAATATATAAATGTAAAGCAGCCATAAGCAGTATCAGACTCTGTATCCTCAGTAGCAATGATACATGTCAATTTGATGTTCATTATATAATAATGAACGTATACATCAATATGTAAATCTGAATTGAGTCCCAACTTTTTGTCATTGTTAAACTCAGCCTCAAAACTTTCCTGACACTTGGAAGTACAATCATCTCTGGAAGGTAGAAAACGAGGGACAGTAGCTCTGTCTTTGCTGTTAAACTTCTGCCAGGTTCTCAGTGGATTTTTTTCATTAGCTTGTTATGTTAGAAAATAATGGGTCAGTCACTAAATTGGCTTGTCATTTGGGGGGAGTCACTGCACATCTCCACTAATAGTATAGAGGAAGCCAGATTCATGTTGTTAATGAGTTAGGAAATATTTTGGAATAGCCTTCGTTGTTAGAAGGGAATACAGAACTGCAACTACTTGAAAAGATTTTCAAAGAAACTTCTAAGGCTTTGATCTTTATTCAGAGCCTGCTTGCTTTTTAGTCTAAAAACACTCATTTTTAACAGGGTATTAACAGAAGGACTGACTGCTCAGTAATTTTCCAAGCAGACTTGAGGCTCCATCCTGCAGAGGCTTTCTGATGTGAAGAGGTATAGTCAGTGCAAGGTAAACTTCAAAGTGCGGCATAAGGCTTTATTAGTGTGATTATTTTTTGAGCTAATGATAGCTTACTTCTAAACCTCCATGCAGTTCCCTGACAATTGTCAGTGGCATGGAAGTTACAGTGAGCGTGTACCTTAAGAAACATGCTGTCTCAAGATACACACACCTCAGTGTATGTTAGGAGCTGTTACTACTCAAAACAGGCTTGAGAGTCTGGTCTAAGTAGGAAGGGCAGAGCAAGGTATCACAGTGAAAGGAGGTGCCAGACTTAATCATAGGATGACTCTGTTCCTTTTCCATTGAGTAGCACAGCAATGCCACTAGAGAGAGGCAGAGAAATAGATTATTTATTTTCTTTTCATTCTTGTATTTGAGTGAAATCTCTGTGCTCGGAGGGGATTTTCTGCTGTACTGATGGGGCCTGTTAGAGATGTCCTGCCAAGAGTCAGACACAGGCAACACTGTAATTATCTATTAGCAAGGTGGATGTGAGAGACTGAAAAACACTTCTTTAAACTGTATTCAGAGTTCAGTTCAGGCAAGGATCCAAAAGCTGTGGTGCAGGTTTCACTACATTTTTTTCAGATCTGTTCTTCATCAGCTCCTCACAAAAGGAGGCCTTAAGCACCTGAGGCTTTCTCTGCTTGTCTCTCTCCCCTTTCAAGAATAGCCAGACTCTCTCGCTCTGTAGGACAGCACCACTTTTAGGCAAAACACATGATCCAAAGAGTGGTCTTGTGGATTCCAGGGCCCCCTGGAGACATCCTGCTCGGCTGCAGTGGTGCTGCACAGCTCTGAGTCCCGCATTCTCCGTTTCCAACCGGGATTTGAAATATTTCTGGAATATATCGTTGCTGATATAACCTCAAGATGTCATTTAAAAGGAGTTTCCAAGGGACTGTTATGACCTCTTGAGCTGAGAAGTACAATACTGCTACTCTACCAAGGCCTGTGCTGTTGGACTGCCAGCTGCCTGTTTACAGGCTGCCTGGGAGGTATCATTGGAAGTGAAAAAAAATCACTCATTACAAGGTGATGGATGCACTGATTTTCTGGTTTTGTTTGTTTTGAAGACAGTATCCAAAATACGGACAACACTTTTAAAAGGTTCAGTTAAGAAGCTCTTTCTGAGCTATGTCACTAAAGTTATTTACCCTGGATCCACCCCAATAATCTAAGAGCAGTATCTGGTGATAGATCAGACTTCAGTGGAGTTTCTCTGGATTTGTTGCACTGAAACTGAGCAGATTCTCTTTTGCTTACAGTGAAGCTTACTTACCCCAGTGATAATGAAAAAGAGCAGAATGTAGCCTTAAAATGTTATACATGCTCATAGAGAGATTTTTTTTTTCCCATTCAAACTCGCTCAAATTATCTTTATTCATATGCATCATGAGATGCATAGGTCACATATTTATAGAGTAATCAAAAAAACACTTGACAGCTTAAGAAAGCATTTTATCCACAAAAGGAAACAATTATACAAAATAGTCATCAGAAAGAAGAGTGATTCCAAGTATACAGCTTACAAGGCACAGAACAGGGCTTTGCATGAGAATAAACTGCTGTACTGATGAAGAAATGGGAAACAAAAGCTATTGTGAAGAAAATCCTCCCATAGAATTCAGGACAAGTTATCTCTTTAAAGAAAATGCAAGAGATTTGAAATTACTACTAATAATACAACTGCCAGTAAGGAAAGATCACCAGTTTAGGCTTTTACTGTAATGAGCTTCTCAAAAGTTTGCAGCAGAGGTACAGTATGGGCATATGTATATATAATACACGTATAACCTGGGCAACACTGATGGGCATCTCATCATTCAGACATTTATTTTTTAATAGTTCTTGGAATAGATATTGCTTTGCTATACAATAAGAAGATAGGAGTTTCTTTACAAGAGTGTTAAAATCTAGAAGCCCGGGTCTCAGGTTTCTTCACAGTCCCATTGGTTTAATCGAGGTTGCCATTAATAAAGGTGGAGACACAGGTTGATGAAGGCCCTGAGGTTACAGTCTAATGCCTTGAGACAGCAAGTATTAAAGGACTCATGGGGACTTGCTGTACATTAGGGAGGCACAGCAAATCACCTTTGCTTTAGCAGGGAGAGACATGAAGCTGAAACATGGAGGATAACAGGGGAAGCCAAAGGGGGAGTAGATGAACAAAGGAAGATAACACAATATACAGTTTCTAGGCTCCTTGGCTTTTGACATGCTTCAGCTGTTGCAGTGATTTTTCCAAGCTCATCTTGGGACAATTTCTGAAGGAGAATATCTGAACCGTGCAACCTGTTGACACAGGAAGGCAGGGGTGGCAGCAGTGGGTCAGTCAAAAACACAGCTACTGCTGAGCAAGCGCGCCTGGTCTCGGGAATAGCCTGGAGACCTCGCGGGGTGGGAAGATCGGCTTGGTGTGTTAGACCACGTGTGAAGGACTAGGGGAGCTTTATCGGGGAGAAAAAGGGTGTGAGGTAGGGCTGGCAGAGAGAAAGTCATGGATTCGGTGTCCCTTGTGTCTGTCATGGTCTGAAAAGTAACCACTATTTGCAAACAGCGGTGGGCATGCACCGAAGTTGGGATGTGCTTGTCTGAGGACAGGAATCGTTAACGGGAGCTTTCCAGTCAGTGTGAAGACATTTCCCACACTGGCTTTCATTTACCTAGTGCAGTGCTGCTCCTCGCACCATCTCTGATGCCGAGTGCCCTCGGGATTTCTCTAATGATTCCACACTCAGCATCTTCTGAACTAAAACCTCAGCTCTCTGAATAGCTTTGTTTCACGCTTAGCTGTATTGTCCTTGAGTAGCTATGTTAAGACCAAATGTTAACTTGGTGCGCATGTTCCTTTGTGCGCTTGCTTGCAGAAACTGGGAGGAAAAGCAAATGAGAGCATTTAGGTGCTCTCTGCACAGGGAGAGCTGTTAACTACTTTCCCAGGCCTGGATAAACAGCTTCCCAAGGAACTGCGTTGCCGAGCTGCTTGCTTTGGGCCATTCTTCTCCATGGCAGGGGTGGGTCCGGCACTTTTGGAAGGGTCTTGTAGAAGAGTCCCCGAGTCTCCTAAAACCCACCATCCTCACCTCAAGTCACCATCTTCTGCAGCCCCCCCGTAGCACGCTGAGTGCTGCAGAGGGACTGTGGCCACGAGGCGTGGGGACAGCTAAGCAGTGGTTACTGCTTTGCCTTCCCAGCAGAAATCTGCTTAGTGGAGGGAATAACATGGTCCTTAATAAGAAACTCCTTCTGTTTCCAATTACGCAAAAATTGCTGCCTATAAATCACTTGATCCCTGAGCTCTGTTCCTCAATTTCACTCTCCCTGTTATTGAGCCCCCATCTGCTTTTAACAATTCTTGCTACTCATATGTCTTTTAATGCTGTATCCCTCCAGAATGGCTTTCTAATTAAGTAAGCTCTGAAAATGAAAAGCAGCAGAACAGCAGCTTGCTTGCTCTCTGTACCCTTAATCTGGGAGTCCTCTATGTGCTATTTTGGAAGCTAAATTGAGGTCGCTGACATTATGCATATTTGTTGTCTGATGCAGTCTTAAAAGCCCCGAATCCTCTATTCAAAAGTATCTTTAGGCACATGGGTCAAACATTTGCAGGAAGAAAAATAAGTATTTGGAGCTTTAGCAGATTTAGAGAAACAGGGGAGGAGTGAGAAAGGGGCCACAGTCTCAGACCAGTATTTCTGTTGCAATATGCTTTCACTGACCAGCGAAAAGATCGGTGTCACTGGTGTTAACAAGATAAACATTTCCAATGACATGTGAAAAGGCAAATGGAAGCTTTGCTAAACAGAAGTATCCTGCAGAAGTTGCAGTCCCCCTTTTGTTACAAATTGTGTAGTGACCAGTTATTGCCTCTTGTCAAAATACGTTCCACTGAAATTGCACGGAAGAAATGAAGGCACTTGAGTTTCTCATCAGTACAACAAAAAGAGCAGGTACTGTTTATGTGAAATTAAATATCACACTGCATGTGCATAGTGCCACAGTCATGATGGATACAAATTAGTATCGCATTTTAACTGTTGAAAAAATGCAATAACCAAATACAGGAAAAAAAGTCATTATTTTGATATTTTACTGCCCTCTGCCTCAAGGGGAAATAATGCAACTTAAGAATTTCTCACATTTGGAACCAGAACTCAAATATTGTGAAAATCTTTTTAAAAATATGAGAATAAAGAGTTTGCTGTTGGAAATGTCAGAGGTTGCTGTAGATACCAAATTGTTTAGTTCTCAGAATGCGTTTTTATCTGGATCGTTGAGCCAGGATATTTAGTTTATTTTTCATTCATAATTCAGTGCATTTTTCAGGGAAAGACAGAGTGTAATCAGGGAAACAAAGTATTTATGAATAATGCAAAATAACATATATTTTAAAGGAGAGATAAAAGAAACACAAAACTCAAGAAACTGGCCTTACAAAAAAATTGCAAGTGGAATGGAAAATCCGAAACTTAAAAAGTTTGTTTGGAGTCATATCAAATTTTTGCACTGGAAGAACTTCATCAAAACAAATATGGCTTTAATTAATGGGTTTGATTCAACAAAATTGCGTTTTTTGTGGCGTTATTTTCACCAAAATGTGTAACTAGTTGTATTTCATACATAACTTTCTCAAAACATTTTTGCTTGAAGATTAATTCTTTAGATGCTTTTTAAGTAGTGACCCTTCCGTTATTTTTGAGCTGAAAATATATTTAAAAAAAAAAAACCATGTGAGCTGGATGAATCCCAGCCCGTGTAGAAGTGGGCCGGTTTTGTATCAGATAACTGCCTCTGGCATGGGATCTTACATCAGGAGAGTGATGCGACGAGGTCAGGCCGCTGTGCAGATGGCACGTGCGGCCGCTCGAGCCGGGTGGGGAAGGAAGAGAGGGGAAGATGGTTTGGAGAACACTTTCATTACTGACTTCCAAAACGCCGCTTTGAAAGGACAACGGGAAGGAGCAGCAGTGTTCCCATTAACAGCTTCAAAGGCGTTGCCGTGGCAGGAAGGGGGATGGGTCGGACCTGTTTTCCCCCCCCCGTTTCCCTTTCCCTTGGGCTGCCAAAGCGGGAGGGAGGAGGTCAGGTGGAAGCAGTGCTGGGTATCAGCCCGCTGTGGGGCCGCCTCGTCAAGCCACGGCCGCTGGCCGTGGGGTGGATGCAGAAGAGCTTCGCAGGACTCTGGCAACGGCACCAGCCCACAAAGGCATTCCCCAATTTCCCACGTGTGCCACAGGGTCATGTTTTAGCCCGCTGGTTGTTCTTAATGCACGCAGTAAGCTCTGAGGTCCTAGATGTGGTTGCCATTTATGTTCGTGCCGATACCAACTTCCCGTGGCTTGAGGTACTGCGAAACTTTTCCTAACTTTGCTCTACAGCTGAAACTCCCGGTAGCTCATTATTAGATTCTTGCACCTCATTAGCCTGGCTTGTTTGCTTTTCCACAATTATCTTAAAACAATCCTGAAATAAAAAAAAAAAAAAAAAAAAAAATTCTGTAGCAGGAAGGAGGGATGAGATGTGTTTCAGGTAGTGAGAAGGGAAGGAGTTCGGTATTTTCACTTTAAACTCAGGGACAAGATAATATGAAACACCGTAAATGTGGCATAATTAAGGATTAAGGGGTTTAACATATTTATTTTTTAATTTTCTAAATTTTTTTTGACCTAAACTATCCATGTGAACTTCGGCCCTCCTGGTAACTTGTGTTGGCAGCACGCTGCGTTTTTCATGTGATCACTTTATTTTTATTCTTGGTAGAAACAGAAGTTCATTAGATCACATTGCAAGTATGCAAAAGTCTACAGGGGCTTGATCAGGAGAGTCCAAAACCACAACTTCTGCTTCTGTAATTCTTTATTGATCACAGTTACCATTTTTAATGCTCTGGTCACTATTTTAATGCTACGTTATCCTATGTTATTTTGGCAGTTTTAATAATAACAGCTAGCTATAAATGCTATAAATAGTTTTAATAATACCATCCGTTTCCTTTTCTGAGTGCATTTTCCTTGCTTTAAGCTGAATGACCACGTTCATTTTCCCCTCCCACGTTCCAAGGAAGGGTCGCCGCGGCCTTTCTCTGCATGATGACCCTTTTTGGAAAGCGGTTGTAGCCACGGATGCCGAAGAGCCCTTCCAGTTGGGAGGGAATGGGAGCCCGGCAGCTGGGCAGCTGGCGGGTGGCCGGGAGCTCCCCTGACTACGGCACGGGCTTAGTCACGGAAAGCCCTGCTCCCTCCCTTGCGCCTCGGGCTCGGGGCTGTGTCGGTCGTGGTCGCGGTCCGAAGGATACGGTGGTGTTTGTCCGGGGCACGAGGGTGCGCGGGCCCGAGCCCCCGGGTCGGCCGCACTGCCCGCCGGCTGGCTGAAGCCGAGGGGGCCCCTCCGGCACGGCCCCCCCCCCTGGAAACCCCCGTGGGGGGACGGCTGGCAGAGGCAGGACAGTCAAGCCAAAAAGGCAAGCAAAGCCTCACCGGATCTGCTGTTCCTCTGAGGAGGACAACTTGGTGGCCCAGTGGTCCGCGGCCTGTTCTAAGCCCGTGCTGGTGTGTGTCTGGTTTGGTAAGCGATCATACAAACGGGGTGGAGGAGAGCCCTTTCAAACCAGAGGCAGCTGAAGGTGGCACCTCCCGAGCTTTGATCCCTACCCAAAGCTTAATTTCTCTCCTTCGTCTGTAATTTGGGGATAATAATACTGATGCTTATCCCTTGTGTAAAGCTGATGTATCTGCTGATGTCTTTTAACTAGCACTGGTGGGTGAAAAAATAAAAGGTAGTAGATAGAAGCGTACATTTAAGAGTTAGAGCTGCTGGCCGCAGCCATCAAGCGTGACTAACACATTCATCTCCTGTCCCCAAGGGCCCCGCTGCAAACACTAAATGATGGCTCCAAATTTTAAAGTACTAACTCATTGCCTGTTAGTAAAGTACATGGGAGCGTGATTTACCCGAACAAGGAATAACGTTTCCAATCCCTTGTGGGGATACTAAAGCCATATAGAGGTGACATCAATAAGTGGGTTTTTTTGGGGGGTTAAACAGAGGACAGAGGGTCTACAAGAGGGCAGAAAGTGAGATAACAGAAGGAAGAAGGTTGTTAGGTGTAAATGGGAACAGCGGTCCAGATAATGATCTGCCCGTCTAATCATCAGTCGCATTTTCCCCTCCTTGTCTGGCTCCCAAATCCTAACAGCAAGTGTAGGTCACCTTGTTCGGCAGCTAGAGAGCAGAGAAATCGGGGTGGGTGGACTTGTGACAGGTAGCAGCCCAAGGGGACAGCAAACTGAACGGTAAGGACGTGCTGAGCTGGGCTCTGGTGGGGCGCTGGGTGTGCAGAGAGGTTTTTACTTATGCACACACACCCTGACGCAGCACTTTGTAGTGCTGTCAGCGAGCCAAATAGAAGATGTGCGTGACTGCTGCTGCTCATGGGAGGGCAGCTGTCCGTTCGTCAATGAACTGTAATGTCCCTGTAAAGCCACAGAATGTGGTCGTCGTTGTCTACTAGAAGGGTACTGGAGCTCTGAAAAGAAAAACAGCAGATTTTTTGAGCCAGCTGGTGTTAAGCAGGCAATTTGTTTCTTTAACCTTGAGCCACGGCTGTGTGCCAGCGCTGTGCCCAGGGCTGGGGGTTTCGGGAGAAGGGGAGCCAAAGCCCCGCGAGGCTGGCGTGGGTTTGCGAGCGCCGGGCTCGCTGAGGAAGGCTCCGGCGAGGGGCCGGCTCCGGCGGCAGGACGGCGGCGTTGCGCCCCGGCTGCGCTCTGCGTGCGGCCGTGGTCCCGCGGGATAGCGGGGGGGTCAGGGAAGGGGCTGGGGGTGCTCCTCTGAATGGGAGCCGGGCCAGCCGGAGGACCGACGGCGCCTCTGAAATCCAGAAGAAAAAGTAATTTTTCCACACTGTTGCAGTTTTAATCAACCCGCCTTGTCTACTGTCTGCTCCTTCTCAACTAACTTCAACCTTCTCATGATTAGATATCTATATAGACTGTCTCTGGAGACACTGAAGAGAGAGAGGCAGCTCCAGATTCATGTCATTTCTATTAAACACTCGACTTAGGGGGGATTATCCGCTGGAGGCACTTTAGGAGGTGAATATTAGACACAGTTGCTATCTAACAACATGCTTATGGATGTACTGGGTTCAGATAGCGTTCAGTTTCTGAGGGATTTCAAATATTTCTATTGCTCTTAAACCTAATTAAGCAAATCAAGGTACTGAAGGAAGTTGAGAGCCAGGAGACCTTCTCTGACTTCTGATCTTACGTGCCTCCTTCTATACCTGAGGTGCCCAAAATTTACAAATTCAGTAATTCCATGTGCGACAGTGAGGTGGGGAAATGCAGCAGCCCACCTCCGGCTCAGACACTCCTGTATAAAGAAATTAATATCCTTAGAAAAAGCTTTGTTTTCCAGTGCTCTGGACCCTTTCGCACGATTCCTAGATTGATAAAAAACACTGTATGCAGAGCGGCCCCTCCCTGCAGGAACTTTACCTGCCTTCGTGGGGTGCCCGGACCTGCATCGGCAGCCCAGGGCCTGGCTGCAAACGCTCCCGGACAGGACGAGACGGTGGCACTCGGCGTGGCTGGTGCTCAGCGTGCCCGGAGCCCGCTGGCTGGCACGTCCTGCCTCTGCCATCGCTCCTCTTTCAGGTTAACCCAAGGAATGTTTTGTCCCACGTTTGGCATAAACCTCCCTCCAACCACGCTAGCATCTTTGGGTAATTATCGTGAATAAATACGACTCACCTTCTCCTCCCTCCGTCCTGTTTGTTTAAGCAGTGCGGGTATTCAGCAGTGAACTGTAACCACAAGCATGACTGCACCGTGCGGGCAGACCTTTTGCCTAGGACGTAATTTTAGGATTTGCAGCCCGACCCCCGCGAGTGCCGTGGTGCCATCACTCTGCAGCAGGGGCCAGGGCAGATGTGGCCTCGCGGTGGTTGAGAAGGTCACTGGGGCTGCAGGGCCCCGGCGGTGAGCCGGGCGCTAAGGGATGATCAGCATCGTTTGGGGGTTTTTCCCGCCAACCGCACTACGGCACTGTGCCCCTGGTCACGCGTGTGCTCTGGGAACTGTTGTCAAAATGGAGACAAAAGGAGGATCCCTTCAAAAATTTGTATCTCGGTATGAAGTCGGAAGACAAAGGAAGGTGAGGAAAGAAAAGAAGGGTGCCACCTGAAAGAAGGGTGTTACGGTAGCGGTTGGCTAACAGCTGATGCAACTGGTGGGATATTTTAGAGGCAGGGTGTATTTAACACAACTGTTTGTGCCTCAGATTCGGTATTTGTCAGTACTGTGACTGACACTGAGGTGGGAAACCAAAGCCAGTACAGCAGGACAATTGCCAGAAACAAGGCAGAAAGGAGCTTTAGCAGGGTAACCAAAAAGAAGCAGCCAGATCTTAGATCTTGAGGCAGAAAAGCTGCAAAATTTGTCTAATTAAGGAATGTAGAACTAGACCAGGTGAGCTAAGGACGTTGATTTGCACATCAGGAGAAAGGAGAAGAGGCCTCACAAAAATAAAGTCAGAGATGCAGAATGAAAACCAGGACAGAAGCATGGGGAATGGGATTGGAAGAGCTCAGAGGGAGGGGTAGTGGTAAAGTCACATGCTGTGGACAAGTCAAGGATGGTAAGACTAGTATAGGCCTTAACTTTCAAGCAAAAATACGTATTACCTGTTGAGGGCTGTTGCAATGGGCTGAAGGAGACTTGAAACTAGATAGGACAGACTGAAGCACAGAACCGAAGGATCAGAATTCATAGCACCTTTATTCATCCCGGAAAAAAAATACAGCTCAAAACACAATTGCCTAAGAAATTATTGCAAAACTGCTGCAGCTACAGTTAGCAGAACCCGACTCCCTCTTTTTTAAGAAGGTGGGTGGATGGATGGTTGGATGGATGGACAGACAGACGGACGGAGCGGGTTTGGCTTTGGAACCCCCCCCCTTTTGCTTCCTGCTGTGCTCATATTGGTCATGATGAAAAAAATGGCTTTGTCTTCAGTTGAAACCTTCATGCACATTAATGTTTTTTAAATAATGGATTGTGCAGATCCTAATATGGGCACTAAAAACAAAGGCTATACAAATAAATACTGGGAAAGGACCCACAGCTTCCTGAAGACTGATAGCCAGATTTCTTTCTGCATGCCTTTTGCATCCTGTTGATGATGTGACACTTTTTCCCCAGTAATGTCCAAGACACATACTGCATTAATCAGATAATGTAACTTTCCATGATCCAGCCCTAAGAAATGTAATCTAACTTTTTTTGACTTCCCTCTCTGACTCCCTTTGACAACTGGCTTTTTCCTACTGGTTTCTCCAACCCAAGAAATCTGGCAAAAGTTATTACATTGTTCTCCAAGCAATGTTTGCAGTGTGATTAATGTGTGATTAGCTACCTGGAGCTTAATAAAGGCCTTGCTCTTTCTAAGGCTTGCCCGTGATCCATACTACACTTGAATCAGGTCTTGCGAAAGCCAGTGGGAGTATGGACACCAATATGGTTAAATCCACATATATTTTAAGGATTTGGATACCCAGGGATGGTAGCCAAAACCGACCTTACGTACAAATGACCGCATGTTCCTTCAGCTTTGCAATGACTGCATGGAAATCAACAGGCGTATTGGATGTGTGGCGCTGATACGAAAAAGAAAGAAATCTATTCTTGAATCGTGCAAAAAAAAGTGTTATTAACTTCCCCCTGCCTCGTGTGGTACTTTCCCCATACTGTAGCACTGGTCGCATTAGATACACCTGAAGACAGCTTGTCTCTTTTGTTGTAGTTGCAGGTGGAACTTGATCAGGAATATCAAGACAAATTCAAAAGACTGCCTTTGGAAATTCTGGAGTTCGTACAGGAAGCCATGAAAGGGAAAATCAGCGAAGATGGAGACCACAGTTCTGCCCCCTCTTCCCTGGCATCTGACAGTGGAAAATCAAATCATAAACCTCTGCAAAGTGAAGAGGAATTGGAAGAAGATAATCCAGAAAAAGTGTTTGATACCACTTTTTAACTGCCCAAGAAACAGTCGGTGCGCCAGGGCGCTCCGCTCCCCAGCTGCCCGTCTCCGCTCTCCCGATGCGAGCTGCCGCCGAAGCGCCTCGGGAGGCAGGAGCGATCTGCATTCAAGTGCACATTTCCCAAAAGGAACATTTTCTAAAAAAATATTGTGAAAAGGTCTTCATTCTCATTCTTCGTCTTATTATCCTAAAGCTTAGCGCGGTTGTAATGGGAAAATTAATACGTTAACCATTCCCTCTTTTTTTTTTTTTTTTTTTCATTTTGGCCAATTTACAATGGGTAATTTTCTGGCCATGTTCACTGTTAAGAATGTTTAATGAAGACCAAGGTATTGTACAGAGACAAACGTGTGCAGATTTCCTTTTGAAGTGCCAGTGCAAAGTGCTCCAAACTAATACAGATCCCAGAGAGAGTATTATAACAGTACTTAATCATATTTGTTCCCTTCTTTATAACTGCACCTTGACAGCTGTACCATCATTTTACATTTGCACTGAAACATTTAATCCTTTTTAGCTTTGCAAGCACTGGTGGCTTGCTGTCTTGATATTATGTTTATCACACGGGAAGAAATATACTTGCTGCTGAAAATTCTTGGAACTGTGGGGATGAGAGGAAAACAAAAAGAACTCTGCCTGGAGATTGTCAGTGTCTGTGTACATCTGTGTTTGTTACACTGTGTGAGTGCATATATGTTTGTGTATATATATATATATATATATATATATAGCTATATGTGCACACACATCCGTCTATATACACACACGGCATGTTTCGATTTGAGGTCGGCGTGGTCTCTTGGCCAAATGAAATGTTTCAGGGATACGCGAGGAGAGAGAATCTTTCTGGAAGCTAACATCTGGGTTATACTGCTATAAAATAGTCGTTGAATCATAAAATTCTTTTTGTGGTGTTAGTGTTGTAAATCAAAGTAGTTTTAGAATATAAATTTGATATATATTTTGCAGACTCAAAAGTATTGATTTTAAGTATCATATTTTAAGCTTACTGAATTTGATAGGATTATAAAATGTTTAGGACTACAGTATTTGAAATTTAATGGAACCTTCCATTATTTTTAAGGCTGAGGTTCAGTTTTACTAAGGTCTGAAATTTAAAAGCAAAATATAAAAACCTGATCACTGTTATTTAAAAATGTATATTAATCCATTTAACTGACTTCTTAAAATAAGAACAATCAAAGTTAGTGTACTGTATGATATGCATGAGAGAAGTAACAGCACATTTTGAGAAATTTATATCAGGCGACAGAGAGACTTTGTGAAAGTCAGGCTATTTGGAAAGGTAAAGAAATGCTATTCTCTGGGTTCCCATACTAACAGAAATAGGAATTACGAAACATTTTGGACGGATTCTTATTTGTGCCCCAGCCGATGGCACAATGCTGGAGGCCTCTCCCTCGGCCGGGTGGTGAAGAGGCAGCTTAGGGCGAAGGATAAACGAGCTCAAAAGACGGAGATTTGCGTCGAGAGGCTTGATCCTGCAAACTCGCGTTTTCCTGAGCACCACCGGGCTCAGTGCAACTGTCCTGGGCAATAACATCCACGTACACGTTTGCAAGATCGGGGCCTTATTTTGGATTAAAAAGCAGTCGGAGAAAGCAGTCAGTTACATAGGGAGGCATTTTAATACATCGTAACAGTTACTTTAGTTCCATTCCCTCAGGATTTTAGTACTTTAAAGTAACTTATTTTATTTAAATTTAAGCAATAAAGTACAAATCAAGCTTAAGTTTTCAGTTAAATAATGGTGTATGTATATATAAGTTCAAATCTTGGAAAACAAACAGTATTTTTATGTTTCTTTTTTAAACTTAGAGCAGAAAGAGAAAAATTGCATGTTGTTTGGAGGTCATATTTTGGATTAAGCTATTCTGGTTTATGATGATGAAATTAGTGAACATGAAATTCAAAAATCTGACTTGGATTTTAATGCTAGGGAAGGTGAATCCTCTGTTAATCCTTGTTTTGCACTTTGAAATCGATCTTAATCACTCACTGAAAACTTAGAGAGTCGAGATGTAATGCTGCATTTTATAAAGGAAAATTACATATTGTCTAAATTATTAAAAGGGTAAACTGAGAGCAGTGTTCACAATAAAACCGAAGACTATGGCATTGTAGAAACCGTTGCACAGCGCAGGCTTTTCGGTAAAATCTTAGCTCCTTTGAATTTCAGCGCTACGTTCCCGTGGACTTCAGCGGAGCCGGGACTTCACCACAGTCTTCAGAGAAACTTGGGGAAATACCAGTTAACCTTTTATTTATATTTAAAACTAAATAAATATACCGGTTGGATTAAATATCCTATCAGCTGTAGTCATTTTACAGTACGTTTGTATTTGACCATTTCCAGTACTCACATTTTTTTATATCTGTACAGTGCCACTTTCTGCAGGTGTAAGGTAGTGTGTAATACTGTACATCTTGCATTGTTCAAACTATTTCAGTGAAACAGATATCATTTAATATTGATATTACTTGAACTAGAGCAAGATAATGAAAAAGGGGTCTTTATGATGTGCAAAGTCTTGTGCCTTTTATGTATTTGCCTTGTTCCGTGTTGAATGTGTGGAAATGCTGTATCGTGGACTTTCTGCTGTATAGAATAGAGCTGTCTATATTAAACTAGGTCGTGCACTTCAGATATCTTTACACTACTGAAAATAGCTTGGGTTTGGCAGTATAAACAGAATTTTAAAAATTCTAATGAAGGCCAGACATTTTAGATTTAACATGTTCATAATTATGTTAATTAATGCTCATGTATTAGCTAAGCATTCACTGAAAGATAACTAAAGGGACATCGTTGCTTGCCTTTCTTTGAAATCAGTGTTGCTCTTGTACATTGTATTAATAGTGTCTGTGATTGATTAGTCCTTGATGATTTGCTTTCAAAGTAGGATGAAATATTTCAGTTAACATGTACATATTTTTCGGTTCCTCGATCTATGATTGTTCCAGAGGCATAACTCACATTTTTGTAAAAATTCTATGCAATTTTGTGGCATGATGTTTCTTCCACTTGTAATTTTAGTGCTTACATTACAGATCCAAAGGACAAATAAAAATTTCTTAACACAGGATGGTTGTTCTCCCTGCTCTTTGACTCACAATCCTCCGCTGACTCGGGAGGCCTTGCCGGCCCCGAAGGCCTCACCCCGACCCCTCTGCTCCGGGAACCGGGAGTCCGCGCCGGCTCCCAGCAGGCTCCTGCGTTCGCCACAGCCGGAACAAGAACTCGCACGCGCCCCCGCCCCTCCCGGCAAAATGTGCCTTTGCCGGTGCTCTGAAACGACGGGAGACAAAACCAGTGCACGGCAGCCAAGGGGCTGGTAAGAAAATCTGTCGGTCCGCGGGACGGGCTCCCGTGGAACAGCGATTGCATGATTTTCAGCCGTAGTGGTAAAGTACCTCGACAAATGATAGCAACCTTGCTTCTCTTCCACTGTCCCGGCTGTTTCGCTAATCACCTACGCAATTACATATGTGCTGTGAAATGTACCTTTGCAGGAGCCTTCCACTGAGAGCACCGAGAAATAAATCTACTCCACTGGCTTTTGACTTTTCTTTCCCCATTTAATTTACATTGTAAAAAATTATCTCTGGGAGAAGAGATAAGCAGGTATATTAATCCAGTGTACTGAGGGATATACCTATTAAAATAAATAGTCTCCAAGGCAGCCAGGCTCAGATTGCTCCCTAGCAGAGGTGTGGGGAAATGGGGCCTGAGGAGGGGGACGGGCACAGCAGAGGGTAAAAGCAGGTAAGGAAGGGAGGAACAGAGCTGAAAGCCGAGCCCGTGAATTTGACAGAAGGGAGTAAGACTGGGACAGAATCGGAGGGGAGGGGGGAAGTGAAAGGAAAGGAAAATGGGCACGCTTCCTTCCCGAAGGAGGAGCAGCGGGTTGAGAAGTCAAGAGCGGGGCTTGCCGAGGCCCCACTAGCGAGCTGCCCGCAGGCAGGCGAGGGGAGGCAGCACGCTGGCGAGAATTTCAGGCGGATGAGGGCGAGATGGTGGTGGCGAACACAGCGGGGAAAAGCCAGGAGGCCATGGGAAGGATTGGGAAACGGGCCTCGGCTCCCGCGGGGCTGAGCGGGGCAGGATTCTCACAGCCGGGCGAGCAGACGACCTCGGCACTTGTTGTGCTTGGGCCACGGGGGACCGACTTGGCTGCTGAGGAGAGAGGGCGGCGGGCTGGGCTGTGTGGAAGAGCTATCTGGAGGCCGACCCAGGGGAAGACGGTGTCGCCGAGGCCAGGCAGCGGGGCCAGAGCTCGTGCAGCTGCGCAAAGCAAGCCCTCTTGGGTCGCTGAAGTTTCCAGTGGGTTCTGCAAGACGCCTCTGGTGATGGCCAGAAGAAAACCAGCCTCCCCACAGCAGCGTAAGTCTGCTAGTGCCGGCTGGGGAAGGTCACCGAGGAGCTCGCTTTGCCCTCAAAGTGGATGCTTTGATAACTAGGGCCGGTGCCAGGTTCCACCACAAGTAATCGATCCTCGTTTCCTTCACAGCGATGCAGCTTCCAGCTAAGGGCTGGAGGGCGTCTGGATCCAGCTGAGATGTTGGAGTGGGCACTGGGTAATGTCGCTGAGCAGGGCGGGAGGAATTGGGAGTGGGTGAGCCGGCTGAAGGGCTGTACAACCAGGCCTCCTAAAACCTGGGCATGCACTCGAGCCCGAGGAAACCATTTCAAAGTAAGCAACTGTACCTTTGGAAAACCTGAATGGGGCTTTAAATGCACAGAAACTATATTATCCCCTTGTGCTTCGGGAGAGCTCTGAGTGCAGGAGCAGCACGAGTCAAATCTACCCACCCTGGCTGAAGCACCCAAGCTCCTGAAGCCACTAAATTTCACCTACGGAATTCAGGTCAGTGCTTCTTATTGACAGGTTGGCTTCAACAACTGCATTTGGCTTACTTGGGCACTCTGATTCAAAGACCTCTTGCTTGCTCCCATAACTGCAGAGGGAGTAGAAGAACCTAACTCTAAATCTGAATTTCACTTCTGACATCAGGCACCAAGGATCCAGGTAGTTTCTGGCTACCGTCGTGTTACTTAAGGTGAAAACAGCTAAATCCTCTCCTGAATTTAGCCACAAGACACCTGAATGCCAAGTGAGACCACTTCTGTGACCCTGCCATTTCCCAGGGAGTTGAAAGAGTTAATGCTGACATCCCTTCCTAGCAGGGAGCTTCCCTAAATACACACAGGAGGATTTGCTTGGCTGTCATTAAACCTAGTGTCTCCTCAGGGTCAGGGAACTGGCCTTACTCTTCTCTTCTTCAAGGGCTCATTAGGAGAAGGAGGAGTCTGTGCAGCGAAGGAAAAGCCACTTGGCAAAAGGGCCAGTGCAAGAAACTAAAGCCACATGCAAAAAGCAGCAGGTGATGGTCACTAGTGAAGTTAAAGAAGGTGACCGCGGAAACACATATTGGGATTAAAAATGGTCCTTTAAAGACTCTTCAGTAGTGTGCACTGGTAGGACAGTTGGCAGGAGGAAAGGCTTGGGTGCTTGTGCTGCTTTCTACAATATAGTTTCTTTGAACTTCTAAGTGGGTGTGTTTAGAGGTTCAGTTCTCAGGTTCCTCAGAATCAGTATCATGGGAGAAGCATGACAGAAAGGAGGATCTGAGGGAAAAAAACCTGAAGAAATAAAAAAAAAATCGAAGTGTTCAGCTTGCAGATGGTAAAAAAGAAAATATTGGAGGTAACACCTTGACTATCATATAACTGATACGATTTTAAAGGCCTGGGATTGGCAGAATGGAGGGCTGCAAAACATGATGAGGAGACCCTGGTGTAGAGAGGAGTGCTAATTGTTTTGGCTGGATCCAGACTGGAGCAGGTAGAAGGTCTTTAAGTAGCACTGGAGGAGCCAAGCTCTAATTAAGTACAAATTGAAGCCAGCTTAACACATGCGAAAAGAAGAAATTTAAAACTTGCTGCTGTATCAATGGAGGAAGCCTGGCTAATGAGCAGGAGAGCTTGGCAACCTCCATCACTGGGAACTGTAATGTAATTAGTGTTACTGAGCTGCGGTGGGATAATTGGCCTGTTCAAATAAGCGATTACAGGCTGTGTAATGGGGAGCAAATCATTTAAAAAGAAAAAAAAAAAAAGGGGGGGGGGGAGGGTAAATAAAACTTTGTTCTATTCTTGGGTAAGATGAAGTTTAGTTGGTAGGTGTCACTGCATTGATCTCATCTCCCGAGGGCAGGAGCTGCGAGCAGGGCAGGTGACTTGCCTTCAGCTGGGGAAGAGGTTACAGGTGTGAAATACTCTGTCCAGGTTTTGTACCGGCATTTTCAGGGAGGTGCAGAGAAAAGCCAGCTCTGTGCGCTCTCTGGGCTATAGACAGATGGTTGGAAGTTGGGCTTCGCAGAAAAACCACCGGAGGCTGGTGAAAAGGCGTAACACCAGCTGACAGATGGAAGCCGGAGGCAAGCAAGTCAGAGACAGAGCACAGTCTTCTCTGTCGTCTTCCTCCCTGCATAAGCACACCTGAGATGATTAATTCTAAGTATGGACAGAAAAAGTGGATGATGCACTGCAAAGGGTGGTGCCACCTCGTGTTACTCGTGCCAGGCGGTCAGTGTGGATGTAGCGGAGAGGAATGCGACGGCCAAGCCAGACCAGACAATCTCACAGTGTCTCCTGGCCTGAAGGTCTGTGAATCCTATCACAATATTCTTCTCTTGGAGGGGTTTCTTCCCGCCCACCCAAGAGGACACTTTCAAATGTGATCGCCCAGAGGTTGTGATTCATGTTGGGAAGGCTTTGTAATGCTCTCTTAATTGCCAGGGTCAGTAAAGTAACCCTGAGCGTGGCCTCTGTGGTTCAGCCATACGGGATGTCTCCCAGAAAATGAGCCGCCACTCTCCAAGGGTGTAAACCAGTAAAAGTGTGGCATCCCGGGAGCCCTCAGCAATAAAGAAACAAACTCAACCCAAGTGTGCTTGCAGCTCGCCACCGGCTGAGCGGAGCAGATGAAGTCCCTGGCTGGAAGCTAACCCAAGCCACAAAGCCTGCGGTAAGACGTGTCTCTGATTCATTGAGTGCAACCTGTCGGCCTTGGGGAAACAGCTGGAGATGGAGCCCCGGTGAGGAAGAGGAGGAGGAGGAGGAGGAACAGGAGGAGGAGGAGGAGGAGGCAGCAGCCACGGTGTGCCATGATTTCCATCCAAGGGTGCACTGAGCTCAGTGGAGAGCTCGGTTCTTTGAACTTCCCTCTCCATCAAGGGGAAAAGCCTGTCCTGATGAGAAGGGACTTCCAGAAGCAGGAAATAGCCTGTATTCCCTTCAGTAAATAAATATTACACCCTGCTTTCACTTTGCTGCGGCAAAATGCTCCCTCTGATCGTTAAGCCCGAGACAGCAGCCCGACCGTCAGCAGGGCTGTTAGCTGCCGTGATTTATGGGCTGGCGGAGGCCGCAGAGGCCCCTTCATGCTGTCGCTGCCTTCTGTGCCTCGCTCAGAAACCTGCAGGCAGCTGCCAGGCCCAGCTGGAGCAGGAGAGAAGCGGGGAAAGGTCCTTCCCCGCTCGCCTGGAGGTATTTTCCCGCATACGCAGAAGCGCTGGGTGTGCGACGGGGCTGGTACCCGCCTCGGCAGGGCCGGTGCCAGGCTGGTGCGGGTGGCACGTGCTGTCCTGCATCACCTGGGTTTGTACCACGCGTGGAGCGATGCCGTGAAATGCCACCGTGCCACGGGACCCCGGGCAGCGCAGGGCCTCCACGCTCTGCCCGCTGCCGAGGAGCCCTGTGCTGCCTGCCTCTCTTGCACAGAACCCAATTCAGCCCAGTGCTCTGGAGCATTCACCAGTGAGTACCTCCTACGCCCAGCTGCTATTAGCTCCCTTTTTTATATTACAGTCCTAGAAATAGGAAGAAAACACCCTGGTATCGCCTTGATGGCAACAAAATAGTTGCTCTGCTTTCCCTGAGGAAATCCAGCTTTGGACGCGCACTCTCCCTTTGTGCTGCGGTTTTCCGTGAAAAGCAACTATTTTCTATTGCCGTAATTTAAAACCTGTGTTTGGCTTAACAAATTCCTGCTCCCTCAGCCCGGTGACCGATCAGGCAGCTGTGATAACTTTGTGTCAAAGTAACCAATGAGAAGGAAATTACCTGGCTCTCTGTGGAGATGCTGCCGTTCTCCTCCTCCTCGGGGGATGCTGCAGGTCCCCACCTGCAAGCCGGTACCGCAGCGTGCCACGTAATGGCTGTGGGCTGGGGGTGCCTGTGGTGCTGCACGGGGCCAGGGCACGGGGACGGGCATTTGCCCATGTTACATGTAATAATAAAAATCTTGGGTTTTCACTGGACCTGCTTCACAATGGGTTAACGTGATTTGACACAATTATCGCTATCTTGCTTCTTGGAGTTAATACAGCCAAATATTTTTAAATTCATATTCCCATCACAAATTGCATCAAAGTACGATTTGACTATATATAGCGCTACCTTAAAAATAGTTGCATGAAAACCAGCACAGGACCTGCATGTGAAATGAGAAAGAGCTGGTTTTCACACGAACCGATTCCTCGGGCAGGTTCCTGCCCTTCTCCTGGGTTACACTTTCATTTCCAAAACCCTTCCCATCGGCTGGCACTCGCTGATGCCCTGCAGAAACCCAGGCTGGAGGGGGCGAGGGCAGCCTTGCCGTCGCGGGCAGAGGACAACCTTGAGGCAGGAGCAGGCAGAGCCAGGGGCCTCTGGTTTCACTCTGCCAACAGGCAGGGACTCCCACTTGCACTCTCTGCCCAACTCGCTAGTCTGCAGCCGCAATCCTAAACTGCCTGAAAAACGTACAATGTTTGATCTAACGTATTTGCAACGCCGATGTGCAGTGCACATCCTATTTCCTCCCCAGTCACTTGGTTTCTGAGCACTCTGGAGCGTCACCAGAAGTGAAGAACCACCTCTACAAAAACACCGCTTATGACTTTTTGCTCCCGAAGGTGATTTCTTTGACGTTTCTTAAAGAAATATAGAGGGTATTCCTTGAGTGGCCCATCTAATGCAATTTACAGATCGAGGGGGATTCAAACCACCTCCAGGCGCACAAAACACCCACCCTTCTTGCCCCCCTGGGTCTCGCTGCTGTGCTTCGTGCCTGCTGCTTCCCCCTCGGCAGGACCTTGGCCACCCACAGCCACCCCTCTGGCCAGGCACAGGGGCTCCTCTGGCTCTGCCTCGATCATTCGGGGCTGCGGGGAGGCGTCCGTGCAAGGAACGGGGGAGCCTCGGCCTCTCCGCCGGCGCACGCCCGCCTGCCGATAGGTACCAGCACCCGAGGAGCAGCACCGCACCCTCGCTCCCTCGTCAGCCCCACAGCAATTAGGGAGCAGTGTCATGAGCTCCTCGTGCTACAAACTCCTTTAAGTGTCAGAATTTGCTAGCCAGGTATTAGTATTGATTTTCAGCCTATCTGGAATATAGAGTTTACAAAAATCCAACACTGGTTTTTATGAAGAGCTGTTCCATACTTTCGTAATAGACGTCAGAAAATTCCATCAATTACTGGGGTCTCTTCAGGGGAACTAATTATTGTGCTATGCATACCTAGTCTGAAAACTTAATAATACCTCCGGATGCTGCCAAAAGCCCTTTGGAGGCCTTACAGCCCACCAGGGAAGCCTCTGTGCTGCTTTTTTCTTTTCTTTTTTTTTTTTTTTAATGAACCATCAAATGTTCTAGGAGGCAGCCAGACCGGGAATCCTGCATCCAGACAAATTCAGGGTGGTATTGCTCCTTTTTGGTGGGGAGGGAGAATAATTTTTTTATTTTTTAATCCCTAGTTCATATTTGATTTGTCTTAGGTCAACTGTTTCATGGTAACTGGCCATTGCCACACGCTCAGGGAACCGCAGACAGCCCCCTCCCATCTCCCAGGGGAATAGCTGCAGTTGTAGCAACTAACAGGCAGCTTTTGGGGTGATTTTTTTGGGGGGAGGGAGGTTATCCTAGAATTAGGCAAAAGACAAATGCCAACAGAAGCAAAGCTGTCTTAGTGACTCCTTGCATGAATGCAACAAGATCCGGGGAGCACTGGCTATTTTTCACATTGACAACTTGACAAATGCACAACATATCAGCAGGCCCCACCCCAGCACAGAGGCATTTTGGATTATTGTGGTCATACTGGGTGAAGTGTCACTGGAGTATTTCAGAGCTACAGGTACCAAGGGCTGTTGCTGTCTACGGCAACGTGCATCAGAAAGAAACAGGAGTGGTGCAAGCTCACAGCAAGAAAAGGCAGCCCTCTGCAAAAGCCAAGGGGGACGTATTGCCCATGAGAAGACAAATCAGAGCCACGAAACATGCTCCCATCTTCCCCCATTTTCACATCCAGATGGCCATTATGAAACGAGGAGACATGAAGTATGTGGCTGAGCCTGACTCGGATGACAAAACCATGCTGGTGGATCATGTTAATGCCTTCATGTCTGGACCCCAAGTCCTCTTGGGTGCATTACTCATCCCTACAGCTCTCCAAAGAACTAGATTTTCCTTTAGATGTCTGATTTTGCTGAAAGATCTGAGAAGGGCTCAAGGGCATAAATTATTCTTTCTGTAGCCAATGATAATGTATGATCCTTAAATTGCCACCAGATCTGCCTCCTTCAGCTAGTGGAATGAAAATAATATTGTGCTCATCCCAAGCCAATAGGAGGATCTGGTCCAAACCACATCGTCTTTCAGCGACCCAGCAGCATCGTGGATGCAGATGGTACAAACGCCTGGAGACATGCAAGTACTGGAGGATCAGCACTCAGTATCAGCCACTCGAATTAATTTTTTATAACAGTCCTCAGAATTGGTGCCAGGTTTGTAAGGATGTAAGTCTGTCAGTAGGGTGTGAATCAGTGTAGTGTGTACGCTGAGGGGTGATGGGCCAGCAGTGTCAAGTAGGGCAGGAGTTAGTTTATTTCTCAGCACTACCACCCACTCAAAACCCAAAGTGGGGCATTCATGAAGCTTTATTTAAATAAAGAATTCAGTTTTATTTGTAATTATAAGATTTATCCCCAGTAACATTACTGATGCTTACAGCAGTTACTGGTTGCATGCTTGCACCTTCCTTGGCAAGCAGCGGAGGTGGGACTGTTCCTGAGCTGTGAAATGAAAACCTTTCACATGACTCTAGGAGACGATACTTCCAAAAAAGGCAATAAACATTGTAACACCTGCAGTAAAATCAGTCAGGGACTCTAAATCAGTGAAGGCCACAAAACCACTAGCAGGGGGAGCTGCAGAAGAAAGGAAACTGCTTGAAAGCACGCAGTATTTATATAGAAGGGGATAAAAAGGGATGGAGAATGTTTCTGTACAACCATTTTGGGGTATCTGTCTGGCTAGCACTCCTTCCCACACCAGAAGTACAGGCACCAGCCAACAACGCCAGATCCTGCTTTCCCTGGCAAAATTGTAATCTGCCACCCGTCGCAGCGGGAGTGGGATTCGTCTTACAATAAATCACATCGATTTGCCGGGCAGCTTACCATGGGAGCCACACGGTGGCTTTGGTTCCAGATGAAGCCTATTCAGGCATGCTGGCAGCCAGGCGCTCACGATCACGGCGGCTAGATTCGGGCTAAATCTGTGCTCCCCCTGCGGGAGGCTTGCAAGGCAAGAAGCGCAAGGCTTCGACACACCGTTTAGGCACAGGTCTGACAAGACCCCTCATTGCCACAAAGATATTTCTGCCACGTTAGCGGGGGGAGGGGGGGGAAATAGAGCATATTAATTGAATAATGAAATAGCAATCGCACCATCCTCTTTATTGTAACCAATGAAAAGGCCGTAATGCAAATTGTTGTGCGAAGTTGCTTGTTCTAGCCAACATTTTGGCACATTACATTCCTGTATAGTCAGCTTTTAAATATTAATCATTTAAAGTGTTTTGAGAGTTGGATTTGAGTGGATTTTAACCGATGGTTTGTTGTGGATATTAAATGCTGAGCCCAAGTTTCAACGTGAGGGTGTTGGCGGTGATCTCACACCATTCTGACCATGGGTGGCTGCAGCGACTGACAGCTGAGGCTGCACATGTGTGAAACCCTTTTCTTGAGGGTGTATCCATATGAGTCAGGCCCTGTGGGTTCACAGTTTTGTACTGCTATCCATTACAATAATTGATTCCTAGCCAACGTCCTAGATTAAAACAAAATAAAAGTTTCTACTTTTCCCGTGTTCGCTTCTAGAGGTTTGAGATGCACCCTACCGTTCCCTGTTGGCGCCCAAGTAGGACTTTCCATGGACAAGAGAAGATACAACTGGAAATGCAGAGAGCTCCTCGTTCAACAGGCAATGATACCCATAACATGGGTTGATTTGAAACGGGTCTCAGTGTCCGTGAGCTAATGATCACATGCCCACACCCTGAGACAGTGATTGACCGGAAAAATGAGATATCCACGTTATCCTGGCATCAGAAGTGTTTGCATTGACTGTATTTTGAACTAGTTGCCAAAGCTGAACAATACCAGCTCTAGGAGCTATTGAAAGCATATGACCATTTCAAAAGAGAAAGATTTTGCAAGTCTCCTGTATGTGCATTAATATTAAATCCTCTGGAAAATTTCAAAACTCGAGTTTGCAACGAGTCCCCTGTGACAGGACATCCCTTATGAGAAAGAATGAGAGGGGAGAACGTAGCTCAGCAAAGCTGACAGTTCAACATCCCCAGAGAAAAATATAACCGCGGAAATTATTTTTGTGCATGTGCTGGGTTTGGGGGAGGAGGTTGGGTTTGTTTTGTTAAGCAAATGACCCATGGCACTTCTGCAGAGAAGAAGACGGATTTTCAATAGCAAAACTGTGCATCTCACCTGGGATCAGCGATCTGTCGAAATAGTTGAAAGTTGCCACTTTTAGAAGATGCCTTGGTCTTACAGTCCGGCTAAATGACCTGAGCAGTCAACCCTGTGACTTTAATGTGTATGGATGTATGTCGCGAGGAAGAGAAGAGCCTGGACTTATCTACAGAGACTTGGAACATTTGGGGCAAGTGTTCCAAATTAAGAATGAAAACATTCCACTATTTACGTCAAAACTATAAAAATAAGCACTTTGCACGGCTCATGCCCTGAATGAAGTCAGCATCCCCCATCCAAAACACGCAAAAATTACTTTTAATTACTACAGCTCATGACAAATTAAACTTTCCTTGGTGTTCCACGGATAAAATATCTGTCCTGTCTTGATTTTTCCTGTAACAATTCCCAGATGCAAGAGGTGCTGTCTAGACATTCAAAATAATGCCACGATACCCATGGCAGAGGACACGGGAAAGGGGGAAGGGATAAAGCAAAAGGCCTTATTTGTAGCTTTTACTATATTAATATTGTACAATGAGCCACCCACAAAGCCCAAACTAAGCCTGTGTCCCCAGTGGACTAAGTGCTGCCTTAAAAATATGTGGACAAAAAAGGCAGGCACGAGAAAAGGGCTCAGTTTCTGTGGGACTGCGAGCCTGTCTCGCCATCCTTGGCAAACTGCACCAAGGTGGTGGAGGCAGAGCGGAAAGTTAAAAATGTCCTCGAGTCGCTGCGATTCCCAACGTGCCTCTGGGCTGAGCAGAGCTGCTGTGCTTCAGAAAAAGCCTTTTCTCTTCCCATAATCTGGGACGATATGCAAGGATAACTGCACCGGTTTAGCGATGCTGGTAGTACCAGCCTCTGCAAGCATTGTGTCACGCTCCTGACAGACAGAAAGCGCGTTGCAGTCCTCTGTGAGGCTTGGAGGAAGTCCTCTCCTCCTGGGCAGTCTGCAAACCAGCCCCTAGGACAGGACACCCCTCCCAGTGAGGCAAAGTCAGCCCTGCCCCGAGACTCCCCACAGAGCTTAAGCCCGGAGCTGTCCTGTGAGGAGCACAAAGGCTGAGTGTGCTCATTAGCAAAACTCTAGCTTTCTGGAGCGCTTAAAAGAAAGCAAGTTTGGGAAGCAAGGAATTAGGGTTTACTAGCAGGTGCACACGGGGTTTGAAGAATTGAACCGTGAGAACACAACCGCCACTTTTTGGCAGCCTGAAACACTGAAGGCACTTTGGCATGGCGACGGTGCCATCAACGGAGGTTGGCATCGGCACTTGGGAGCGTGCTGTTAGAGGTGAAATGATAATGTCATTGCACTTGCGCTGCCTAAGCACAGCAGAAGCCATTGGGACAACTTCCCCAGCGGTACACTGTGGGCTCGGAAGTCAAAAGTGGGCGCAGAGCTTCATTCTTTACCAGACCTGCTGTAACAGCAAAAACACACTCTTCTGCCTAAGCGACATACACCCACCGGTTCTACATGTTGCAGAGGCCATCTGACTGTCTGGTAATGGCAACAGCACAGGACAACACAAACAAGCAGCAGATCCCTGCCAAAGCACAGCCCCCCAGGGGATGAAGTTGCTGGCGGTTCTGCAGGCCTTGTGGACCCTTACAAAGACGGCAGTAGAAGCATTAAGACCTTTGTGAATGGGAACGCCAGGGTATGAAAGCCCCAGGAGATGCAAGCAGCAGGATGGGGTCAGTGGGAAGGCACATGAAGAGCCAATGCACATCTACAGGCAGCTTCTTAGGACACCTGGTGCAGAAGACAGGAGAGAGTGAGTCAACCCTGATGACTCACAGGCCGGACACAGTGGAGGGACTGGCCCTCATCAGCTCCAGATGGGTTTAAAAAGGCAGCTCCAAAGCCAGTGTTGTCATCATCCTAAGGAAAGGTTGGGTTGTTTTGCAGTGGTCATCATTTACCTTCCGTAGCACCATGAAAGCTCCTGGATCTGCAAACTGGATACCAGCATCACACAGGCGTGTGGTTTTGGCTGCTTGTAAGTAAATGTCGTGGTTTGAGCCTGGTCAGCAGCCAACCACCACGCAGTGGCTCTCTCTCTCTTCTCTTCCGGCAATAAGAAGGGACAGAGAGCCAGGCTTGGGGTTAGAGATAGGACTGGGATGGGGAAAAACTCCCCTTTATGATCACGAGCAAAAGGCAGACTCGTTAGGGGAAGAAAAAAAAGACCATACATTTATTACAGACACTAACAACACATAACAGAGCAGGACAGTGAGAAGCATTGCCACATCTTGAGAACACCTTCCCCCCACCCCTCCCTTCTTCCCGGGCTCAGCTCTGCTCCCGATATCTCTACCTCCTCCCCCAGTGGCGCAGGGGCAGGGAACGGGGGGTGCAGTCAGCACTGCCACTTCCTTCATCTTCGGTGAGGGGAGTGTCCGGAACTTGTTCCTCCTGCTCCATCGTGGTCCCCCTCTCACAGCAGACAGTCCTCCACAAACTTTCTCAGACGTGAGTCCCTCCCATGGGCCGCAGCGTTCCCCACACTGCTCCGTCATGGGTCACCAACTTTCTCCGACTGGATTCCCTCCCACGGCTGCAGCCCTTCCCGAGCTGCTCCGGCGTGGGACTCCCCCACATGCTGCAATCCTCCCAGCGCTGAATTACAGCAGCGGGGCTGCCTTTTCCCATGAGACCCTGACCTTCTTCGGGCACAGCACCTTGATTATTCCCAGCAGAAGCCACAGGCCATAAATCAATGTCTGCTCCACTGTAGATCTCCATGGGTGGCAGGGGGGGCCGCCCTGCTGTCTCCCCACAGGATACAGGGGGGTCTCTGCTCCGGCACACCTCCCCCCTCCTTTCTTCCTCCGTTCCTCCACTGACCTTGGTGTTCACGCAGCTGCAGCAACTCCTCCTCACAAGTCCGACTGCCCATCACCACGTCCCTTCTTAAATACATTATTGTAGAGGCGCAGCCGACTGGCTCAATTTTCCAAACAGAAGTGGAGCTGACTTGGAGCTGGGGGAGATTCGAGAAGCTTCTCACAGGGGGCCACCCCGATAGCCCCCTCCCCTGCCACCAAAAAAACTCCACCATTCACTCAAACCAGGACACAGGGGCAGGGAATGGGGGGTGCAGTCAGTGCTGCCACTTTCTCCATCTTTGGTGGGGGGAGCTTCTGGAAATTGTTCCCCCTGCTCCATCATGGTCCCCCTCTCACAGGAGACAGTCCTCCACAAACTTTCTCCAACGTGAGTCCCTCCCACGGGCTGCAGCGTTCCCCACACTGCTCCATCATGGGTCACCAACTTTCTCCGACTTGATTCCCTCCCACGGCTGCAGCCCTTCCCGAGCTGCTCTGGCATGGGACACCCCCGCATGCTGCAATCCTCCCAGTGCTGAACTACAGCAGTGGGGGCTGCCTTTTCCCACAAGACCCTGGCCTTCTTCGGGCACAGCACCTTGATCAACCATGCGAAACACAAGCCATAAATCAATGTCTGCTCCACCGTAGATCTCCATGGCTGGCAGGGGGGGCCGCCCTGCCGTCTCACCACAGGATACAGGGGGGTCTCTTCTCCGGCACACCTCCCCCCTCCTTTCTTCCTCCATTCCTCCACTGACCTTGGTGTTCACGCAGCTGCAGCAATTCCTCCTCACAAGTCCCACTGCTCCTCACCACGTCCCTTCTTAAATATGTTATCGCAGAGGTGCAGCTGATGGGCTCAGTTTCCAAACAGAAGTGGAGCTGACTTCGAGCTGGGGGAGCTTCGAGAAGCTTCTCACAGGGGGCCACCCGAATAGCCCCCTCCTCTGCCACCAAAAAACCCCACCGCTCACTCAAACCCAGGACAACTTGACAGGCATTTCTTCCGGGTAGGGTTCCATAACACTCACTTGTCTTGCAAGCCATTTGTTCTGCCCTACAAACTATCGCTGTTAAGCAAATGCCACCAGAAGCTGGAAGGGAGCGTGACTGGAGCTCCTCCATCAGCACTTCTGCTGCTTTCTTTCCCCAAGGTGGGAGGAGTGGTAAATAAGAGAAAACTGTGTATATGTGTCTGGAGAATGCCAGAGGCAATACAAATGAGCAGGCTTGTTTGTGCTGGGCTATCAGATGGTGTTGTTACAAAGTACTATATGCAGCTTAGAGGAGAAAGAAAAGGAAAAAAACTTAATACTGAATTTTGGTGTTAAAATGGCTGGGTATATCAGCTCCCAACATGTTTCTGGATGATGAAGATGGAACTCTAACACTCAAAGGTGTGCAGGGCAAAGCGCTTTTCTGGTGACCAAGCCTTCCAGGCGATGCTGCAGGCTCCCAGAGGAGCAGAGCGGTGGGAACACATGGTTTGTGTCCCAGCAGGGCTGCCTTGCTGCAGCCACGCACCAGGCTGAGTGCGTGGCCCTATTTGCTCTCACGGAGGTGGCTCCAGACTGTACCGCACTCCTTCGAGTGTGTTTTCATATGAAAAGTAAGTCTTGGTCTACATGGGATGTGACACCATTGTTGAACCAAGAAATGCAGCTCCACACAAGGACTTGGTGCCGTTGGCACTCAGGGTAGGAAATCAGTGAAGACTGTGGGAAATACCACAGTATTTCACGTGGATGCAGAGTTGCAACTTCAACTCTGAGCGTAGCCAGTGATTCCTGCGATGAGCTCATTTGGCTTTTTTCCAAAAGGGTACCTCAGGAAAGGGCTGTTCATCCCTTCCTCTCCACTGGGGTTGAGGGCTTCATGCTTGTATGAAAAAAGAATTCCTCTCCTGGGGAAGAAAGCTGCTGTGAAATAAACAGGAGATGGACTAACTAGACAGAAGTAAGAAAAAAATGGTTGTTTTGGGGTCAACAATAACCAGCTATAAGCAGCTATGGCTCATTGTGTATCTCCTCTCTGGCATCTAGTCCTCCTCCTCAGTAAAAAGTGGCATATTGCGGGACAGATGATCTCCCTGACTTTTTTTACAGTGCTTTACACTTCCCAGGAGTTGTTTCTATATGACTGTAATAGAGCTGTCAAAATAGCAGCTTGCAGTAGAGGATGCAATCGCACCTCTGTCTGCTCCATGCTGCCCCTGCCTCCTGCAGCACCTGCTTCCAATGGAGGGATTGAGGGTGGGGCCAAACCAAGGTGATGCCGCCTGCGAGTACCAGCTGTGTCTCCGTGCTCTTTTGGCTGGCTTTCCCAGCAGAGCCATGGCCTCAGGTTCCTCCATGCTCCTCTTTGCCAAAGGTTTACAAGCCTGGCCCTGACTGCGGTCTCCTTTGCTCTGTGACCTGTAGGTCTTTTGCACCCAGCAGTCTTGCCCTTCTGTATCCTGCCCTTCCCGCCCAGCGCTTTTGCTCTTAGCGCGCTGGGGAGGCAGCACATGGGGCACAGTGCCAGCAGCAGCCAGCTGATGGTGCGGGGTTTTAACAAGTGAAGATTCTTCTGCTGCAATTTGACAGGGGAGCAAAGGTGGAGATGGGACAAGGTCTGGTCCCCATCCACTGTGAAATGACCGAGTAGGTACCGCGTGTACCTCCAGGAGGTATTGCCTTGGGCCCGTCTGGCAGGGAATGCCTGGAGGGAGGCAGCATCTTGGTGCTGGGGCAGTGACAGCTCCCCCATGCCTTACCCCACCCTGGGGAAAGAGGGGTTATCAGTGTCCAGCCCTGGTCAGTCTGGAAATAATTGTGTCAAGTCGAATGGGTGGCAACATCAGAGCAAAATATTAATGAAGGGGCTGGAGTCACCATCCATCAGTGTCCTTTAGCATCAGTCTTTTTCTCTCTTCTTTTATCAGACATCTTAAGTAACCTAGAGGTTCCTGCTTGCAAGGTCAGCATTTCCTATGCAAGAGAGCAGTACCTCTTGCAGACTGAAGCTGTAGACTGCATAGGTCCAATACACCAGCTCAATCAGATGTTTAAGTATCTCTGCAGGAATGATCGCTGTCATTTAATTTGCTGATTAGTGTTGTCGTATCTATTTGTAGAATACAGTATAATTTATGGTGAGATCCCTGAAGGATCTTCAGCAAATGCTATGAGTAATTGAATCCGCTGATTTCTAAAGGTCAGGTGAAAACTGAACATTATTCTAACATGGATTATGTGATGATGACACCAGGTAGCTTTACATTTAGAATGTAAAAATTCATATTTACTGATTATTGCTATATACCACCACTGTGGAAGATGAGCAAATAATAAAATCAAGAGGCTTAACTTCTGCTTAGCAAAAACCTGAGGAGACTTTTCAACCCTGTCAGTAAAAGCAATGTTTTTGAAGTTTTTGAAGAGAAGAAAGGTAAAAGGGACTTGCACTACTGTTTTTCAAGCCAAAGGGGGAGGAGAAGAATTTCAGAGAGAGACATTTAGGGAAGCATCAGGAAATTGTTTGGGTTATTTTATTGAAGAAGTGGCTCACTGATGAACTCTGAGGTTGAGTGCTGCTATTTCTGGTCCTGGCTGCGTACGATACCACGAGCTGGCACGGCTGCTTCCCGTCTCTTTTCCAGCACACAAGCGGATTTCCCTTATCAGCAAAACTAATTTTGTCTGGCTGGCAAGATACAAAAATGAGGTCTTTTAATTTGGTTTGTACAGTCTTTGGAGTTCATTTCTGTGGAAACGGCAGAGAAACAGAAGGCAAGGGGAAGGGACAATTGACTTCTGAGGGCACCAGGCTACAGCAGCTCACTCAAGAGATAGTTTGCCCAAAGAACAAAGCTTGATGGAGGATACCAGTAATGCAAAGCTCAGGCTAAGGTGCTGGTTTGTCTGCACCAAAAGGTCTGCTCACCGATAATCAGTTGAGATTTCTTCACAATAAAACCAAACTTTCTTGTTTTTAAAAAGAAAATTATTTTCTTGCAAACTACCTTTTTGTCCTCAAACTTGTCTGGCCTCTTTAGAAACCCTTCCAGCCTTCTGGAATAACACTATTTCCCATCTGCTTCCAACAAAGTGATTTCTCATGACAAAATCAATGGAGATTTAAAAACCAACCAAAGAAAAAAAACCCAAACAAAAAAGAGTTTGGCATGAATCAAAGCGGCAAGACAAGATATGGGTTGAAGCAGTGACTAAGTTTTGGAGAAGGTATTTATCCCTATGAGGCTGCTGCTAGCCCCTGCACCCTGGATGGTGTCTAACAGGCACTTCTAGGGCACTCACCACTGACTTTTGGAGCAACTCCTGCCTATTGGTGCTTTGCACAGGGGAAAATTGTGCTGAGTTCATAGATTTTGTGACCAAAGTGCCTAATAAAAAGGGTAAATGCATGTTTGCTTGTAAAAGCCCTTCCCCAGAATGGATCAAGCAACTTATTCTGTGTTTTTTCACTGCAGAAATATGTGCATGCTGCAAACTTTCTTTTTTAGCTGCTCTGTAAATCATCAACCTAGAGCACTGCAGGTTACATACATAACTGCATGAGCTGCCAGGACAATAAACAGAAGCTTTAAGCCCACAAAAGACTTAAATACCCACCTTACTTTACACAGCCTGCTGACAGCAATATGGATGTGCCTAAGGCTGAGTGTGTGCTCTGGTGCCCTGATGGATCAGGGCCTAAATACACATGGACACCTCAAACAGAGGCATCTGTCAGCAAAAACTTCCTCTCCTCCAGAGGAGGCTTCACTAGCAGCTCCTGTGCGGGAGCTGGGGCACATAAATCCCCCAGACTTTGTTGTTCTGCCAGCAAGCAGGAAGAGAGCAGTAAAAACCTGCCAGGTCAGTTAGAAACCAGCTGAGTGACAAGGCTGCAAGAGAGCCACCTGAAAATAAACAGGCAAACAATAAAAGACAGGAACTGGCTCCTGGGGTGAGGTCGGAAGGCAGCCCGGCTCTCCGGGCTCGCGCACTGCAATGGCTCTGGGGCCACGGATGCTCCCTCCAGCTTTCCTGCATCTCTGCCTTCGTGCAAAACCCAGGGCGGCGGCAGAGCGGGGCACCCCATCGCCCGCTGCGTCGCACAGCACCTCTGCCACGAGCAGAGCAGGGACCCCAGAGCAGGGACCCCATGGTACCAACACCGGGAACCTGTTTTCTCTGTCCCCAGCATCACTCCCCTGAGGGTGATGGCAGGTACCATCGGGCACAGGGATGTGCAACGGCCCATGAGTATCACCTGGGGATCTGTTAGGTTATTTTCGTGCTCTCTGGGGAGAAAGCAAGGGCATGCAAACACCAATAAATAACCGCTCCCGGTTCTGGGTCTCTTATATAAGGTGACGATTATAGAAACTGCGGTGTATGACGGGGTGGGAAGGGATGCGAAGATCCGAGTTTTTAAAAGAAAGTAGGTCTGGGTATTTAGGGGGAAATGGAAACTACCAGCCTTCCCTGAGGTTTGATAAATTCAAAGAAGAGGGTGCTGCACTGTACCAATGTCTTAGCCACAGGACAAGGCACGAGTGTCCTGCTCTGGGGAAGTGCCACTCAAAGAATTCTATATAGACCTTCTCTTCAGAGATGAGCTGATGTATGGTGCTGTCCTCTGAGCACAGTACCGGGAATAAATAATTTAATAGCACAAATGGTTTCTGAAGGGAGCTAGGGAAGTATTGTCCCAAAGTATCCAAATATTCACGTTCCTTTCCAAGCGCAAACGATGCCTGAATTATCACAGTTGGATAGAGAGCAATTTTGGAGCCATCCTGGCAATAATGTTGGTTAGTACAGTTTTTTTCCTATGTATTTTCTTCTCCTTCGTTTTAATCCCATTGAAGAATGCAGGATCCTAATTAAAAAGACACTGCTTATAAACTAAGTTTAGGCATCCTCACATCACACATCAGAGAGGGTCTGGGTTTGGACTGCATTAAGACAAGCTGCAATTTTATTTTATGCGTAATTGTTTAGAGGAAATAGAGGAGGGTTTCATAATGTAACCCACTCTCAGTGCAAAGCACTAAATGCTACACACAGTTATTTGCCATTTCCTCCTCTTCTAAGTACAGACCATAACTTGCCAGCTCCCTGTGCTGCAATTTATTTTCTTATAGCCAGATTGTGGAAGCCGTGGGAATGGAAGTGATCTGTTGCTCTAATTCATAATGCAGGTACCAAATCCCCGCTATGTCTTCAGCCTAATTGTAGAGGTAACATGTGCATTAACAGATTCAGTAGTGAATGTCTGGAGGTTGCTCTTTGCTGTGTGCCATTTACGATCTGATCAGTCACGCACTAAAAAGTAGGCATGTTACAGCAGTGTAATTCTGAGTTACGCTTCCTGAGTTGCATTTCTCTCCCTATTGGGTTTCTGCTCGCTATATCAGAAACAGCATCACAACTTCTTTCATAACGTAGGTTTTTGAAGGACAGTTGGTGGAAAGACTCCTTTGGAAAAAATCATTGCACTAATGTAAGACGCTGGGTTGAAGGAGGGCTGTAAAACAGCGGACTGGATGTTGGAAAATAATCGGATAGCCTGCATGCTGGATGATAGCGATATCATCTGGATGCCATCAGTGCTTCTGCATCGCTCACTTCTATTCTGTAGCTATATTTGGACTGTACTCCACAGGTAAATTCACACAAGGACACTATCCCTGCCCTGACAATCCTCTTTGACGATTTTGGTACATCCCTTCCTTGGGGCCAAGCCTGCTCTCATTGCAATTAGCAGGAGCTTCAGTTGCAGCTCTTGTGCGTAAGCCTTGCTCAGCTGAACAGTCTCCCTGACCCCAGCGGGGCTCCTTGCATACCTAATTTGGGGCTGGAATTTGTCAGCAGGCCAGCACCCACTGGGATGCTGAAAAAGAAGACCTACTCCCTCTGCAGACACGTTATTTTCAATCACCCCAAGGAGCTCCCCTGATGCGCGTTGCCGGTGGGAGCCTCCGACTCCGACCAGATCCAGAAGATCTGCTGGATTGCCCCAGCTGCACGACGTGCCCCAAACCACGGGTGCCCAACAGGTCTAGTGGGAGTTCATGCTCCTGGTGGTACCATGTGGCGGGTGAGAGAGATGAACATGTGTCTATGGCACAGAGTTTTCATGAGGGAGGATTGATAAATGAGAAGCAAAAGCTTATTTGGGGGACAGGTAAAGCTGTACTGACATAGGTGTTACAGGCTGTGGGTTGTGAGAACCCTGATTTTTCTCCTTTCTTTCCTGCAAGGCTGCAAAGGGAAGATCTGAGGCAGCAAATCCTGCTCTTGTTTTGACTTCCTTCACGTGCCTGCTAACGGGTTGATACATGAAAATCCTGGTGGGAGGGGGGAAATGGTGTGTCTGTGGGCTTTTGTATAAGTTTCTGTGTGTTTAGCAATTGCTTGTGTCCTTGTTTGCTCTTTCTCATAAGGCATGTGAATGGAGACTATTGTACGTAAGGACACACAGTAGCGCCCAGGTACTCTTTGGATATAAAGGAACATTTGTGCAGTGGCAGTTGAACCATGGAGATGGTAGAAGAAGGTGCCCTGTCTACATGCTAAGAGAAAAAGGAGTACGTCTTACTGAATAAATCAAGGCTTTGTCAGCTAGGCCACCTTATTTCTGCAGGGAGTCCGTAGGAAAGATTTATATTAAACGTTCTCTGATGATAATGATACTTTTAAAATAGAATACAGAATATTATGCCACCTAAATCTTGATAGCCCATTCCTTCAGCTCAGAAACGCAAATGCATGGTGTATCTTGTACTCCATACTTTATGGCAGCTCCTATTTCTTCTCTTTTTCCACTATATATTATCGCGGAGTAAGAAGCTTTATCTACACAATTACACAGTCCCTCTCACAAGCCTCTCCAGACATACAATTTTGCAAAAAAAGCTTGCTTTGTTCATCAGCACTATACAGTGCAATTAGGAGAATGAACAAAGATGCCAGAAAGATTTATGACTTGATTTTTCGGAGATGGGGAGGGCAACTAACATGCAGTATTGATTTAATGAGACACTGGGGTTCCTCAGATCAGAGTAGCATTTTTCCCAATATCCTCTTCAGAATATCACCATAAGTGGAGTGGGGGTTTGATAAACTAAAGGATAAATAGGCAAAATTTTCAAAATTGAAATAGCTTTTTTCTTTTCCAAATCAGGAAGATACACTTAGGTAATCTAGAATGTTAGGAGGATCTGGCACTTGTGCAAAATCCTACCCAATGTTTTAATCCACCTTTCAGAAAATGAGCCATAACCTCCCTACCCTAGAAGCCCTGCTTTACTGAGACTGTTGCAAAAAGCTTTGCTAGATTTTACCTTTTTTTTTTTTTTTTTTTTAAATTACCGAAAAGTGCAACATTTATAGACACTCAGAAGACAAACCAGAACAGTGTGTTTCAGTTTCAAATCAAATCTGTAGCTGGTTTGAACAACCTCTCTTTCAAAAGTACAACTAAATACAGTTCTGGCTTTTTAGCTATTCCAAATAGAAATGCAACCACTCAGTGACATCTTTTTTTGTCTGGGTTTGCAATACTTCTTAAGATTAGCCTTTAGTTTCAAAGGGGTGGCAAGCTCCTCGGCTCCCACCCTTGGGATACTAAGCCTGAAGTCCAATTACGCTGTTTTCATATTTCCCGGTTGTTCACTGCTTTACTGCTGACAAATTTAGCAAAAAACTTCCAGCTGTGCTGAGACTGTGGAAGCAGTTGAGGCTTGGGGTTAGAACTTGAAGAGTGTGTAGCCTCTTATTTTCTACTCTGTCTGGCTCTGAATGACAGCTATTTAAATTATAGGCATACGCTATACACATATATATTACTGCAGGTTTTTTTCTGGGAGTTTTCACTTCAGTAGATGAACCTTGAGCAAATAATTCTAAGCTGGTAACTTTAATCAACAGAACTTCTTTTTTTTTTTTTTTTTTTTTTTTTTTCTTGTAAAACCAGCTTCTTTAATGTCCTGTTAAATTCTGTTGGTTTCCTAGGAAAGATCTGCTATTGCTTAAATCAGAAAGGCAAAGGCAAATATAATACAATGAGATCTTGCCTGGCAAATGTGTAGGACATGTGGATGAATGACTTGTAGTCAAGCTTTAAATACAAATTAGTCCCTGTGCATTTCCAAATTATTTGAAAGAAAGGTCTGCAAAAGGAATGGAGCTCCTAGCTCCAACTTGAAACTAGTTGCAATAAGTCAGCCACGGCTGTTATACATCTGGATCTCTGTGCCTTCAAAAGTTAAAGCCCCAGTTCCTACTGATTTTTTTTTTTTTAATTATTTGATTATTTATTTTTTTAATAGCAAGAGCACATGTCCCTTGTCAGAAGAGGATTTCTTCCTAACAAAACCACTCTTTCAGTGCAGCTGAGAGCACTTGCCCGTGAGCGGTGGCTACCTCACCCTTGGATGCTACCCAGGGCCACGACCAGACTGTAGGTTCCCATAGTACCTCGCACCTTCTGGGCCCAGGCAAAGCACCTGCCCTCTCCCTGGCACACGTGCCCTGCGCACCCCTTCCCTGGCCCAGACTCACATCCCAAATCCTGGGGCACCAGCACCACAGGGTGTGCTGACACACCCTGGCTTCCCAGTCTAGGCACAACCATAATTATTTCCGTGACTTATATCGACTTTGAAAAGATACAGATAACCTCTATCAGCTCCTGGATTGACAGGGCAGCACAGCAGAGTGCTAAAGAGAGCCCCGTTCATCTCGCCTTGCTGCCAGTTCAGCTCTGCATGGGCAAATAGGTGTTAAACTGAATTTTGATCTGCTGGCAATGAACATCCTATTATATAGCTCTGCCTGAGGGTTGGGCAAGTCTGCGCACCACAACTGCATGGATAGTGTGTTTGGGGGAAATCTGAGCTTGTAGGTGAGGATTTATGAGAAAGCAGACAAATCACAGCACATGCTTTCTGCTGAATGCCAGCTATACATACACATACCTATATAGACTGAAGCTCTTTTTCTCCACTATCTGCAAATCTATGTACTACTATTCTTGCTGGGATGAGCACTAGCTGGAGGACATGCACTAGCTGGAGGATATTTCTGTCCAGAAGGAAAAACAAGGGGGGAGGAAGGAAAGAGAAGAAATACCAGCCCCCAAAACGTGCTTTATAAAAATGCACATACAACAAACATACGAGATGCCTGTACCAAAAACCGGTGGCCCTTCTACCAAATCCCATTTGTCATCCCAAAGCTATTGGTTTGAAAGGAAGATACAAGGGACACAAATCTTTTATTTGGTTGCTTTTATCAGGCTTATCTTCTTCTGCTTGCCTAAATTAGCCAGAGGTGCTGTTGGAGCCAGCAGCACCATGCTGATTTCTATGAGTAAGGTCTTGGGGCTTTCTGTCCTTTATCTGAAGAAAGGCATAGCAGCATGAGATACACTGAGTTTATTAGATACTGATACTCTGCAGCTCCTTCCCACTCCTGTCCCTTCTCCAGAGCTCCCCAACTCTATTAATAATCCAGTCACCAACTCCTGTCTCCTTTGTTCTACAATTATACATCCCGTTGCTATTGTATCTGCTACCTCTCTGGTTCATAAAGTCTCTTGCTTCATCTTTAGATCACTTTTGCAGAATAACTCCTAGCATGGTACTGGTAAGAAAATCTTTTAAACTATTTAATATAACGATGCCCAGTGCAAGTGTGGGACAACTGATGTTTAGGTGGAAAGGAATAAGGAAAAAAAAAAAAAAAAAAAGAAGTGTTCCCATTGAAGCTTCTTTAGAAGCAATTGCTAAAGATGTTGCACAAATAACTTTCTGCACACATTTGTGGTCTTTTAAATTTTATGTTAAGTTTTTCAACAACATTTTAATTAAAGCCTTTATTAGTGCTTCATTAGAAAGGCCTGTCACTATTTTTTTTATTATTATTTTCTCCCTCAGAATTTTTACACGTGACGCTATATAAATGTTTTGCTCTAAAAGGGCCATTCTGGGAGAAAGCAAAAAGGAAGTAAGTGTTCAACTGGTCATGCAAAGGTGTGATGTGAGGCATTGCTTGCCTTAATGAATTTTGTTCAGTAATTGAGTCTAATTTCTGGTCACAGCAATTTTGGTGTATTGATTTCTAGCCCTGCACTTGCCTGGTAAATAAGATCTCATCACAGTTCCTGGCTTGTGTCAGTAAGTCCTTTCCTCTCAGGCAAATCAAATATTTTAATCTTCAGCTTTTGACAGCTTTCATACACAATTGCGTGCAACTCACTACATGAAGAAGCTCAGAGCTGCAGGTCTGGGGCTGGGGAGGGGAGAAGCCTAAAGGTGCTCTCGTCCTCATTAATGCTTATTAGCTGATGGCTCCTTGTCGCAGGCCGTGCCAGCTGTTTGCAGCTGCACGGGCTTCTCCCTTTCCACCAGGGCAGCATCAGCCTCGAGTTGTGCCTGCCTTGCAGCGGCACGAGTGACTGGGCTGTAGGACAGGGAGGCAGGAGCGAGGCTGCCTGCTGGGAGGTGCCTGGAGGCAGCAGCAGGGAGCTCAGCGCAGGCTAATGTGTGTTTTGGTACCCAAGCTACGGTAAGGCTGGCCCTTGGACCTCCAGCTTGCTCTGCACTCACACATAGACCGTCGTGCTGACCCAGTTTTAGCCTCTGCTTCTTCACAACACCCTCTCTGGTAGAAGACTTTCTGTGTAATTTTCGGATATAGCAATCAAGCCACTAAGAAACTAAATTCAGAATTTTAAATTCGGGTCTGTAGGGGAAGCAAAATTCTGGATACAGACTGACTGCCATTTCTCAGCTGCTTCTGGATTTAGATCGCCATCTTTAGGCATCTAACTTTGCAGGTTACTCACACAGTAACATAAACTATTAAAAAACACCTCCATGTAACCTCAAAAACAAGAATGAGATCATATGTCCCCCAGTTTGGCCCATTAGCCCACTGCTCTTTACCATTCCTGTGGACAGATATCCCAATACCTCTACTAAAGAAATGCAAACGTCTCAGCTGTGAGTAACGCCTAGTAAGTGAGCTCTGTTTACATGTGTAAAGACCCAGCAGATGTTGTGCCAAGATGAGGATATAACATTTTTGTGCCTATATGAGATCTCCTCCTTGGAGGATTTGTTCTTGAGAGTTGTGTAACACCTTTCCTTTCGCACTGACCTCTGAGATAATGTGCATCAGGAACGTCATATTATCAAGAGAGGCAGGCGGTAGCTTGGGAGTTGGTACAAGGGCACATGAATAATGGCATTATTTCCAATCAGAAAACTGCTAAATTTAAGTCTTACTGAATCCAGCAGAACACCATGCAGCTTGGCACCTTATGTAGGGTGTGTACCTACATAAAATTGTGTTGATAACAGGAAACAGCGAGGTTCAAAGAGAAAGCTGGAAAGAAAATCTCCATGAGCAAGTGGAAGGGAATACTAAATGTGTAGTGATATTCTTTTAGCAGATCTCTTGATTTCAAAGCGCTTTTAAACCTAAATATCCTTCCCCAACAAAGTGAAATGGTAAGCCACAACCTAAACACAGGGATGGGAAAAATTCTTACCAGGTTGGAGCTGGTTTTGCCTTCAGCTGAGACGTTTCATGCAGAACAAGGTGAGCTGCTTACACCCACTAGCTCCATACACCCGTAACAAAAAGGGCTAGACATCATGCTAAATTTAAAACTAGCCCAAGTGAGGCTATTGGTGTGAATACCAGAATGTGGAGCAGTTGTGTGCAGCTGAACATACAAGTCTTCAAAATAATCCTCACTCACACATGTGTTTAACTGCCACCAAAAGTATTGTCAAGAAAGCGAAAAGCTTTGCTGAGCAGGGATGGGTTCCTGTTTTCAGCATTAGTGTGAGTAAACGTGGCATCACTGGATCTGTTGTAAGCAGGCTTGTTATTACCAGTAAGATTGCTGTCTGTGCCTAAGAACACAAAAGTAATAACCTGCAAAATTAACATGGTGCAAACGTAATTCTAACTTTTCCCTGGAGTGACTGGCTTTGCGACTTTAGCAGTGCTGGTACAAGGCAGAACTTTTTTTCCTTTATGGTAATACATTTGATTCAGCATTTACAGTCAGGAAGTTCTGAAAGTAATAATGCTAATTCACTACCAGAAAAAAAAATGGGGCTTTCCTATCCAAACAGCAGGAAGATGAGCCAAAACTAATAATGTCAGTGGTGATTCCTGTCTAGTGTTATATGGTCAAAAACAGGAAGCTGTTTGACATTGATAACACTGCTCTTGAAAAGTTGTCATCAAAGGTCTAAATTATTAATTTGAATTCATCGTCACTAAATGCACACTAATCAGGAATCAGGCTCTTAAAAGATGAGCTAACAAAATACTGGGTTTGCATGTTTTCCCTTCTCTGATTTCCAGCTCCCCCCCACCACTGGAGTGAGAAAGAGTAATAATGTGCTGCTTTTTACAGTGCATTAACTAATTATAGACATTAGAGATGAAAAACACCTACTATTTCATGTAAATGTTCCCCTAGCTATTGTCATAGCTGACAAATCCAGTTCTCTTTAAACACAGTTTTGCAAACTACTCTTTCTTTGTACAAGCATACTTTACAGCAAAAATTATCATAAGGCAATCGGCAAAGTAATTCCCTTACCTGTCCATGCTGTGTGTCCTTCCAACTTCAAAGGTCACTGCTAGGAGTAGAGAGATCATCTGAGTGATGTTTTTATTTACTCTAAGTGTAGTTTTTCTCTTATTCTTGTCCCCAAGTCCATCTCCACAAGGCTTCTCTCGTAGCATCTGCAAAACACAATGCATGTAGCGTGAGCACATGCTGTGTTGGAAAGATGGAATCACCAGGATTTTATTAAAAGAGCAGTCAAAGTAGACTCACAGTGATAGAGCACCGCATGTGTGAATGTTTTCGCTTCCATACTTCATACACTGAGCCATTACTGGAGCGGGGGGAAAAAGATAATATATTTTTCACCATCATGACTGGGGTTTTAGCTCTAAAGGGAAATCATGCAAAAAGTAGGCTAGCAGAAGTCACTCATTGCGTGAAGGGTATGGAATAAGCTACTCCATGTACTTAATTACATCATCAAGAAAAGGTTTTTCTATGCACTAAAATCAAAAGAGGCTTTGACCTCAGTCTTAGGTTGGTGATTGGATATAAGCACAAGTCTTGCTAAATAACTGAGATCATCAATATGTACCCAGTTATATATTCTCAGGACACCTATACCCAATCGTGATACCTGCATGCATTTGCGGCTTCCCTGAGATATCAGGACAAGCCTGCTGTGAGCAACAAGGTAACCCAAGACAGCGAGAGAGGTAATCTCTCAGAGATCTCTCGGAGAAGTGAGGATTTAAAACCCTTCAGCGAGTAGAATGACACCGAGTCTTCGCCAGTTTCCCCTCTTCCTTTTCCAGTCACAGAGGATGAGTTTCTTTGCAAGGGTCAACAACATCCTAAGACCAGTTCAGATGAAGGACTGAAGCTGACAGCTCCCTTAGGCTGGTGAGCCATTTTGGCCTTTTTGCGAGGTCAGTATGATCTCTTGGATCCATCACCTCAAGTAAGAAAGGGCTGAGATTCACCCAGTAACTGAAGCATCTGGCTGCTAGCAGCCTTCAGGACTACAAAAGAGGGAGTATGTAGAGAAATCTTAAAGAAATGCAAACAGGCTGGTCTGCTTTGACAGGGAAAAGAAATCTCTGAAGTACCACTCCTGTACCTGAGGTTCATCATAATGCTTCTTGAAACTATTTACTTGGGCAAGCATGTGGTTACTTAAGTGAAGATGACACATCAAAGCCTAATTTTGTCAGTTCTTGACTCTTCAGTACCTAAGAACCCATGATGAATTAATACTGAAGTAGAGGAATATGCCTTCTGCAATTCCTCCTGTGTTTCATTATGTTAGCATAGCATTAAACAGAATTATTTTCTGGTTTTGATTTTAGGTGTATTCCCCTGTTCCCATGTAAATATGGGGCAGAATTGCACCATTTAATGGTTAGGAAAAAAAAAGCCAACACCAGGAAAGCTGGTTTCTCACCTATGTCTTATTGCCTGGAGTTCTAAATTAATTATCCCTCTTAAGGAAAAATGGATGTTGAAGGGGGAGTAAGGCACAGCTTTTGAAGCAGGGTATAAAGAGGAGAAGGTTTTAGAAGAAAAAGAAAGGTGCACTTTGAGCTAGAAAGATGTGTAGGGCAGTATTGCTCTTGGATTTAGACTATTAGGATGAATTCAGCACTAATATAATGGATTTATCAAGGTTTGGGGGGTGGGGGAATGGTGGTGCTGTTTGTGTTTCCTTGCATAGTTAATAAAGCTTGGGGGAAGATCATGTTCTTACCAGGAGGGTCCCTGAGCGGGGAGAGCAGTGAGCCAGGACACTGGCGGGATGCCACAGGACACCCTTGCCCTGCAGCCCGTGGGGTTTCTGACACAGCACATGGGATTTCCATCCTGTGCTCAAGTTCTCTCGAGGTGCGATAAACCCTGATCTGTCTTCTCTTGTAACATCAGCGCCTGCCTACGGTACACAGGAATATCATATGTATAGCAAGTGTGTATTTGCACGCAGACCTGATTTCTGATTTCTTACAGTGACATCCTTAAAGACAAGAATAAAGGCTTTTGCAGCAGCAATGAGGCTGTTGCTCTACCATAGCCAGTATCCAGCAGTGTTTCTAAGGGGGTGCTTATAAGTAGGTAGGTAGGAGATAACCTGTCTTTTGGGACATCTATACCTGCCTTGCATCCATACAAGGGTTAAGTCCCATTACATCCCATCTAAACATATCTCTGTGTTTAGACAGACCATTACTTTGATAACATTCCTGGACAACCCTTCTGGCATCGTATTGCTCTTGTTGAAGCTTAGTCAGAACCAATCACTTAACAGTCGGTATTGGTTTACCTGAAATGAATTAAAACAGCCCAGTGCAGACAAAACCTGAGAAATTAGAGTAGTTCAAGCTGTGTTGGTGTTTCTCTAGGCGTGATGGAGTAGCACCTGGGATACTATTACCCTTTTCTTCACTCTGTGAAAATAATTTTTGCTTCTCTCTCCATGTCTCACCAGTCATAGCAACTGAATTCCTTCAAGAAAAGAGAATCAGAATGTAGGCCAAGTGACTAGACAGAGGTGAGCAATGCTGGATTCTACAATTTATGGTTCCCCAGATCAGATAGAAGGAGACAGGAGGTCTTACAAACAGTAAAAATTATATATTTTTTTAAATCATGTAAAGGTGGAAAAAAATATAAAATTCTTTTAAGGTTTAAACTAGTCTGTGAAAACTGCACCACTGAGTTTCATAGTAACTTCTGAAGCCAAGAGGTCAAAATTTTCAGAAGTGGAAAGGTTCATATTTTTAAGTATCTCCCTTCCTCTCTGCCTCTCCAGTGGGTGCTAATCTATTACCCACCTTAAAGAAAGCTCCCTGCTGCTCCTTGGAATCTAAACAGAAAATCAATTAGCTACAGTATTAATTAGGCCTGACTACAGGTTTTTCCCTGCCTGTTGTTGTTTTCACCTCCCTTTTCTGCCAATATTTAACTAGGGATTACACACACACCCACACCCAAAATCTTATCTATTCCTTCCTTTCATCAAACATTGATGTTTGGAGTTCCTGCTTTTATGACTTTCCTGATAAATATACGCTTAGATTAGAGTGTCTGGAATGGGCCACCTTAACTAGCTGCTGCTAGGACAGAATTCTGTACTAGTATTGTCAGTGCTTATTTATGGTGATGATTTGGGATTATCTGTGCTGCAGTTACATTCTAGATTGGGGGGTTCCTACTTTCTTATTGACATGCAAAACATTTTTTGTGATATTCCTTCACAGGATATGTGAAGGAGAAGGATGCGGTTTCACACCTTTCACAGCAGGAGTAGTATATTAGAGCACAACTCAAAGTCATCTTCTGGGGTCAGATATCCAAGCTGTGCCAATACTCCGTAACACGGTAGTACCATTTTGCCTTTCAATGCCAGGTTGGGAGTCTGGGTTTAAATCCCCTCATTGCCTGGGAAGGAGTTGATCTCTTTAGGGAGCACCTTAACCACAGTAAATTACACTGGAGTGTGCAGGACCTGTTCCTGACTTTGCAGGTACAGTAAATGAGAGCATCTGTAGGACCTGGTGCTTGTGGTGCCTGTTTGGGTGGAAGATGCCCAGGGCTGCAGTCTGTGCTCGGGCTAACAGCTTCGTACCTCAATACAATCCTGGAGCTGTTCCATCTACTTCAGGCTTTCATTGATCAGCTGCAGCCGAATTATGTTTCTGGCTCTGGAGGTGTAAATATTGCTGCTTGGCCTCAGGTCAGGCATCTATACAGTAGATTGTCTCCCACGTATAATATAATACTGGGATGATTTGGGTTACCTATCCCAATATGCAAGTTCCAGCCTGACTAGTATGAATTATCTGTACTTTATGTTTCTGGCAGTCTTTTTTCTGCTGAAGACACAGTGCAGTGCCAGAGGATCTATTCAGGTCGATCATTAAAGGCTTTTGGTACCTGAGCAGGCTCTGGAGACAGAAACGAGAGTATTTCTGTTCTAGGTAAGGCCCTCCTCTTCCAAACTTTGTGCACAGTGCCAGATCTTTGGAAAATTGCTACAGCCTGGGCTAACAGGCGGAGATGTTAGCATGGATTTGGACTCCCTGGAAGAGCTGAATGAAGCACAAAGAGGAACAGGGATGCGGAGGGAAAGGAGACAGAGAAATGTGTACTGGTACACAAGGATTTTGGGTTGTTTCTTTGCCTAGGTAGGCCAACTATAGGAGGTTTGCTGTGTGGGTTTACTCACCAAGCTGGTCTGGCTAAACATCTCCCCTGCTATTGCTGCTGAATTGTGAGCTGAAAACTCACGGTATGTCCACAGCCTTAATGCTGGAAAAGGATGGTTACAGTACTGAAAAAACCCAATGTGAGCAGTATTGTTCTGGGTTTTTTAGGACAGGAGTCATTCAAGGCTGTAACACCACTGGTGTACAAGAAGTAAAGCAGAGAGCGGGGAAACAGGGAAAGTGCCAGAGCGCAGGGATGCTGGAGGAGGCTGAAGTCTGATACAGTGAGACTGCAGCATGAACACTAAGCTAGGGAGAGTTCACCCTGGGCAAGAATAACAACACATCCACTCACTTCCAGAGAACAAATAAACACGATTGCAATCATCCATGAATACATGTGCTTTTTTTTTTTTTTTTTTTTTTTTTTTTTTTTCCCATGGTATAAAGGCCTTTTGTGTAACTCTTTAATTCAAGCCAGTAAAATTGGAGCAACATAAAATTAATTTCTCTGGGTCCTGTTCTGTAAGCATCAATTATAACGTCTAATCTACATGAAGTGCTGCTAAGTTTAGTAACCAGCTCTTTATTATGCAGCACCCAAAAGCATTCAAATATATCCACATTAAGATGTAAGATCATACAAATGTTAATTGTAGAATCATCCAAATGTTAACAGTTGGTTTTTTGCCTCCTAAGGCTATAAACAGCTATTTTGATTAGGTTGCCATGTTCCGCTAAAATACATTTTCAAAGAGAAATTTCTCAATTGGAGCTTTGCTCGGCAGCGGGCACAAAACAATGTGCTATCAGAAAGGAGAGAAAGCGTAGAGGACTAGCCTTTATTTACAACAATGACACTGGAAATCAAGATTCAATACTTGCTAAAAGAATTTCACTGGTGGTAGAGGAAGGAGCGATGCACTGCTGTGAACATGTAAATCATTTATGCTCTCAATTAAAAATTTACTCAACACCCACGGCTTTTGCCTGAGATACAGCTGAGAAAAAAACCCCTGAAAACTGCTGTCATCTCCTCCAAGGTTATATATCTTGTCATTTAAAGGAATATTCAATTTTGTTTTATATTTGACCCTTTTTTGGGGCTTCTTAATGGTTTTTGGAATAAAATTGTGTATTTTTTTTACTTCCTTTTCATTTTGCTCCTGCAGTGCAATGTTTTTCATTTCCTTATAGCAGATTATTGTGTAGCTTTTGCTTTGGTGTTAGACCTTTTGGACATCTCTTATCTTTTACTGTGTCTTCTCTTTCTTTTTTTCTTGTCATTATTGTTTCTTCTGTGTTCTTCCGCTCCTCTGCTCGTGCTGCTTTCCTTTCCACAAAAGTCGCCTTTGTTATCATAGCTGACTTGTTAGTCTCTTCTTCCACTTTACCTTGTGTTCAATTCTCCTGACTCAATTTCTCATTTAGGTGCCTCAAATGGATCACTCAAAACAAATAAACAAAAATAGAAATTAAAAAAAAATTAAAAATTAAAAAAAAAAAAAAAGCACTGTCCAGAAAAAGATGGCACAGTGCCAGAATTAGGACACAAGACCATCCTAGTTATGGAGAGCAATAAGAGAAAGGTTAAGCCTGGTATTCAAATCTTCCCGAGGTTGAATAATAAAGGCAGTTGAATTGGAAAAGCCAAGCTGTAGCCTGACTTTAGCTGGCTTTTGCCACCTCTAACTGTGAGGTGCTGGATGAATTTGTAGGTTATCTAGCTGCTGCCAAGGAAGAGGTATTTTAGTTCTCTTTTTCTTCACAGTCCCTCATTTTCTGGCAAACATCCTGCTTTGGTCAGAAAAGTAGAGCATGTCTGTCTGTCTGCCTGAGTATTGAGTACAAGGACTGTAGTGGACAAAGTCTTCTCCTGCTCCCACCAGCAGTAGTCACACAGTACTGGGGACAACTGTACTGAACATAGAGCAGATCTTCTTCAATTCACTCTGCCTTTTTTTATTATTATTAAATTAATGGTGAGGAGAATCATATTTGAAGCATCAGATAGGAAAAGCAGTATCAGCATGAAAAATAACATCAGCTTGTCCTTTTGGTTATAGTAACGCTAACACATCCCATAAGGAACATCCAAGTTGTGTTTTATTTCTAAAAATGCTACTGCTAGTTCTCAAATATCAACATGATATGGATATTCATGTGATTTTTATCTAACGAACTGCAGTGCTGAGAAACGATTCACCTTACAGAAGCTTCTTCTGGTCTCTCACTTAGGGCTTTGTTCACCACTTCCGATGCTGGCAGGCCTGACACTAATGTTTTTACTACACAGTGTTAACAGGAGCATGCGAAGGGTGAAGGGCTATCTGGAAAAAAAAGGGAGTTTTTTTGAGATCAAAGCATACTTTCTAAATCTATTTTTCACTCTGATTTCTTCTTCTTTAAACAGAATTATGCAACATCCACAGACTCGTATCAAGAAAGGAATATGGTACATAAACTCATGTCAGCAAGGATCGATAATAATAAAAAAAAAAAGTGTGAACATGGAAGGAATAACCTAATCACTTATTTAAAGCAGTTTTTATTTTTGTATGAAGGCAGAGCTGGCACATGTTGTAATATATAACGTACAGTGCACCTGGGCTGGGTTCATGGCATATTCCAAAGGATGCTTTTAGAAAGAATTTTGTATCACTATCTCTTATTTTTTTGATGATTTGACCAATCATATTTGTAATAGCTCATTGCTGGTGAGGCTGCTTCTGTCTCTTCATTTGTACCCTAAGTTCTAGACCCTACCCCTCACTTAAAACTAGGGAGGCAGGAGAAAAATGACATTACAAGAAACCACTGGGAAAGAAGTAACAGGTCATAAAAGTATGGATAGTACCTTGGCATAACCACAAGCCTCACTCATCATTTGGGAATCGTTACCTTTCATAGTGGTGCATTATCCCCGCATGAGTTGTGCCTTCATCTACTAGTTAAAACTCATATTGTAACCTAAAAACTTTAAAATTAAACAAATAACTAAATTACACTTACAGTACTAGAATAGCTGAATTGCAAACAAACAAATGAGCAAAAAAAAGACTCCAAAGCTTTCCAGATGGCTGGTTCCCACTGATGTACATTTTTTTCTCTGGAGCTTCAAAACATGTTTAAATTATGAAATTTGGTGTGACTACAAGAACTTGGCAAGCACTCATTAAGGTTTTAGACTGAGGAGTGATACTACAGAGTTAAAGAACTGAAGATGAGCAGTCGTGGCGTTGTATGGCTGACCTCGTGTGTGCACAGCATTGTCAGCCCGAGTTGTAGGGCATGGGACCCTGGTTCCCAGGGCCTGGCTTTTTCATATGCCACACTCCTGCTGCTTCCTTGGGCTAAATCCATCCTTGGCAGAGCTGGTGTAACTGGTGAAATTGTGTCAGTAATTTATTTGACTTCCTTTGCTCAAAACTGCTTGCTCAGCATCTGCCGTGCTCTGTCTCCAGCTTCTGCTGAGGCCAGGCGACTTGGTACATGTCCCCCCTGCTCCTGGCAGCGCTTGGAGAAGTGAGGAAGCCACTGAGTACCTGGCTTTTCTGCTGCAAATCTCTTTGTGCTGCTGGGGCAGACTTACTGCTGCACAGGCAGAGACCCTTCCTTTGCTGGGCCAGCAGAACATGGGGGAAAGGCTTGTGGGGGGCAGTCTGGAGTGAGAGATGGCAGTGGTAACAGATGGTAGGAAGGAAAGTGAGGGGGAATAGGGGATGACAGAAAAGGAAACACACAAATGGTATTCTTTGCTATCTGTTTGGAATATATTCTGAGGCTGGTAATGCTGAGTTTTCAGTTGTAAGCAGTGTCTTGCACCCTCCATTCAACTTGGGGTCGTGCTGGCAAGCAGGAAAAGGTCTTGTACTCCAAGTGCAGGGGAAGCACACCCCACTGGGGCAATGGTGGGTACAAAGATTGGAGATGTGTCTCGTAGCAGATTCATACTTGAGAGAAGTGGGAACCTGCCTTTGCATCTCAGCTCCTCTTGGCTGCAATCACAAGAGCCTCGGTCCAGTTCCTTCAAGCCCATCCACTGTCAGCTCTTTGGGGCCAGGGGATAAAATCCCGTTATACAGCTTGAGAAGAAAACCAGAGCCTTCCTGTTGCATGATTGATCAGGGCTGCCAGTAAGGACACCACATTTTTTTTCCTTGCAGTTTGTTGTCCAGGTGATGTTTGACGGAAGTCATTTCTTCACTGGTCTGATGATAGAGGCTGCTCCCCATTCTGCAGCAAGGGCAGGTAGGCTACTGATACCTCAAGATACAGGGTTAAGGGCAGTATTAACATAGAGAAGAGAAGGCCTTTTAGTAAAAAAAGTTACCCCTGGAGTTAGCAAGAGCATGACACCATTGTGTGGTGCTGCAGAGAGCCAACCTCTGCTCAACACCAGACAATAGACAAATCACTCTGAATTATTCAGCTGTAGCTTAATTATTCAAGAAGATGTGACAACTATGTCAAAAGGAGGGAGGAGGTGGGTAACCACAGTACCCTTATGCGAGCCCGGTGTATGCAGGATACCCATGGGCTGTCCATACTACATTAACATCAAAGATGTCCCTCAAAAGGGACCTCCTGCAATCCCCACCTCACTGGCATCTAGGGAATGACCCTGCCGTTGGCATTGCACTGACGCTACATTCTTGCTGTCTGAGTAAGTTAAGTACCTTGCAGTAAACATGTACATAAGCATTCAAGTGACCAACCTGCTCTGTACCTACCAAAGTGTGGTTTGCAGTCTGCTCCTCAGATTTATTGCCAAAAGACAATTCCTTTGGGGCTCAACCAGCTGCTATCTTATGTGTCTGTGGACTCCTGCCATGTGTCACTGCCAGTATATGAATTAAAAACAAATGCTGAAAGTAAGGTGAAGAGATAAATAACAGCATAGCAGGAGGAGATGCACTTAAGCTCATGAAGTGGATGTGGTGTGACTCCTTTCTAATAACTCGCTGTCCGTCAAGTCACTATCATGTGTAATAACCTGCAGATGGCTCAGCAGTGGGTGGCATTAATATACTCGGGCCCCTCTGGCATAGAGGTGCCCTGCACCGTCCGTCCCACCCTCTCGACAACCTTGCGCCTTGTCGCTGACTGTCAGGTGAAGCGAGCAACGCACACTCGCTGTCATACAAAACACATCTGGCTGCCTTCCAGCAGGCTTGTACGCCTTCCCCGGGCAGGGAGGAAAGACAGGCGAGTCTGCCTGATGTCACTGACTTTTTGCAATGGTACCAGAGGAGAAATGTGACAAGCAGCAGCAGAACTGAAATATCAAGGATATTCAGACAGTTTGCTGATGTGATTTTTTTTCTTTTCTTTGTTCACTATTCTATCCAGAATCACGGTCTGATAACACACTCTCCCGCTTTCAAGGGACATCTCTGATGCTGGGACAGTATGGAAAGCCTGTGGGTAGTCCGCAGGCACTAGGACTTGCGTTGTACAGCTGCATATACAGACTCAGATGACATTTCAATGCTTACTGCACTTTAGTAAGATCAATGGCATCATGCAACATTTTCTCAGGCAAGTTTCGAGAAAGAGAAAACCACCTGAGCACTGGAAAAGGAACAAGAGGAAAGTATGTCCATAGAAGGATTATATGGGGTAATGTTGTTAAGTTACTTTTCCTAGAACATCTAAAGGAAAATATTGAGAATCAGATTCAGAAAATGTTTACTCAGGACTGGAAGGGACTTTCCACTGCAAGTGCTGTGTCATACAATCCATGATAAAAACATAAAACCCACAAACTGAAGAGTCCCTAGTCTTCACTGTTTAGATTGAAGGGCTACCCCCAAAACTTGTCACTGATGTTAGAGATCATCTTCAGATTTCCCACTTAAATTTACTGATGGTGAATTTACCTCCATTATTATAAACTAATCACAAGTATTGAGATACTAGGAAAAGCGGTGTTGAATAACATCTAATGGGACTGAAACCAAAGGACAGCCAACTGCTAAACTGAAAATAACACAGGAAGATGAATGGGTTGGATCACTTGGTATTCTCTTAGGGCTGAAGTCTTTCTTTAGACTGAAAAATCCTAAAATGAAAATCCTTGCATTTTGCATTAATAATTAAAGCCAAGTACTTCCAAGTCAGCACAGATTTATAGTTGATTAATAAGTTTGCCTTTATGACTTCCAATGAGCAGGTTTTATGTAATCTGCTTGTCCTTCTGTACATAATTTACAATACTGAATATTGTTGTTTCAGCCATGGTTGTGTTGATATTCTTACAATGTACTTGCAGGCAATGCCAAACCCCTTCAGCTAGCCTGAACACTTAGACAAAAGTCAACTTGATTTGCACCAATGCAGAGACATACTCAGTAATCTGGGAGGGGGGAATACAAGCAAGTTTGAGAGCTCAGCAGGCAAACTTGGTCTCATTAGTGATGCGTAAATACACAGAGGGAGAGATTGGGGGTGAAATGCACTCATACATGTTGGGGGTCAGTGGGGCTTTGCTCTTCTTAAGACAGTAGTGAGAAATGATCTCCCAAAAGTGAGAAAGGAGCCCCACGGCTACCTTGGGTTGCTACCTCTAGCACCTAGTAAAGTCTGGCAGCAACAAATCCTGGCCCTGTTCAGGTCACAGTACACAGGGGACAGGGATGCTGATGAAGGACAGAGATCCCTGTCTCACACACATAAAAGCTGACTGGCTCCCTGTCTGAAAGGCTTAATAGTACTGTGATATTTTTGATACCGATGCCATTTTTTTGGATAGTGGAGATACTGGTACCTTAAAAGATTCAAAAAGTACTGTTCGACGCTAAATTTAATTTCTTGTCATTAAACTGGGCAAAGAAACTCAACCCCTTTTTTCTAACGTCCAAACGGAAAAACACAATCTTATTAGCAGCATTATCCTGAAAGATCTGTTTTCCTCCCTGCTGCATTACCCAGCTTCTGGAGGAACTCTTCTCCAGCCCCATGCTTCTGTCCTGCTGTGTGCAGACCTGGAGCACAGCCAGGTGATAAACATATCCCAGTACAACGAGAATAAGGAGACTATTTAGTATTCTGAGTATATCCACTATCACGCTTTTGAGTAGTAATAGTCACACCTTTTAATAAGAAAAGCCTCAAAAATAATAATTGCAACGTCTGTCATTAATATTATACTGTAGGCAGAGGAAAAACAGTTCCTTTGTTCCCACTCATTTGTATTACGTGCATCTTTGTGTATGTGCAGCTTCCTG